>NC_050105.1:98343897-99593897 GCF_902167145.1 Zea mays | reverse complement strand
GGGCTACGCTCCCGAGGTACCCTAGGACATTTCCGAGACCGACGGGAACGATTTTGTAACGGAATCCCACCAGAGGGAGGCATCGAGCCCTCGGACCCCGTCAAAAGGGGACCGGGTCCAGCAAATCACCCGCAGGTAATTTTGGAGCGCGCCTCCGGGCCACTAGCCGACCCCTAACGAATGGGGCATGGGCGTCCTCCTTGCAGAAAGGCGACGCAGGGGCGTATGTAAAAAAGCCGAGTCTGTCCTTGACCGTACTCTCGCTCTGTGCGGAGGCTCGGGGGCTGCTCTCGCAAACCCGGCTCCGGCCAAACCGTTGACAACGTCAACATACTAGCCCGAGAACTTGGGACTCGACTATGCACCCGGGCTACGGCCAGTTCGCATGAGGGAACAACCAGACCGGCCGAAGCATCACGAAACGCGCTAAGACCTCGAAGGAGTCAAACCACTCCTCCGAGGCCTCGCAGGCTACACCCGGCGGGTGCGCTCGCGCGCACCCACCGTAACGAAACGCAACCGAGAAAGGCCGGTCCCCTTGCAAAAAAGTGCGACAAAAGCCTCCAAGCGAGTATCAACACTCCATTCGAGGCTCGGGGGCTACTGTCGGGGACCATAATTAGGGGTACCCCCAAGACTCCTAATCTCAGCTGGTAACCCCCATCAGCACAAAGCTGCAAAGGCCTGATGGGTGCGATTAAAGTCAAGGCTCAGTCCACTCAAGGGACACAATCTCGCCTCGCCCGAGCCCAGCCTCGGGCAAAGGCAGCCGACCCCGGAGGATTCACGTCTCGCCCGAGGGCCCCCTCAAGCAACGGACACACCTTCGGCTCGCCCGAGGCCCAGTCTTCGCCAAGAAGCAACCTTGGCCAGATCGCCACGCCGATCGACCGTATCGCGGGAGCATTTAATGCAAGGATCGCCTGACACCTTATCCTGGCGCGCACTCTTCAGTCGACAGAGCCGAAGTGACCGCAGTCACTTCGCCGCTCCACTTACCGACCAGACAAGAAGACAGCGCCGCATGTGTCGCTCCGACTGTTGTGCCGCTCGACAGAGTGAGGCTGACAGCAGCCAAGTCTGGCCTCGGGCGCCATAGGAAGCTCCGCCTCGCCCGACCCCAGGGCCCGGACTCAGCCTCGGCTCCGGAAGACGACGGAATCTGCCTCGCCCGACCCCAGGGCTCGGACTCAGGCTCGGCCCCGGAAGATGACGAACTCCGCCTCGCTCGACCCTAGGGCTCGGACTCAGTCTCAGCTCCAGAAGACGGTGGACTCCGCCTCGCCTGACCCCAGGGCTCGGACTCAGGCTCGGCCCCGGGAGACGATGAACTCCGCCTCGCCCGACCATAGGGCTCGGACTCAGGCTCAGCCTCGGAAGACGACGAACTCCGCCTCGCCTGACCCCAGGGCTCGGACTCAGCCTTGGCTCCGGAAGACGACGAACTCCGCCTCGCCCGACCCCAGGGCTCAGACTCAGCCTTGGCCTCGGACGACGGTCTCCGCCTCGCCCGACCCAGGGCTCGGACTCGACGTCGACCTCGGAAGACAGACTCGACCTCGACCTCGGAGGAGCCTCCGCCTCGCCCGACCTAGGGCTCGGGCCGACCACGTCACAGGGGGAGTCATCATTACCCTATCCCTAGCTCGCTCAGGCTACGGGGGACAAGACCGGCGTCCCATCTGGCTCGCCCCGGTAAACAAATAATGATGGCGCCCTGCGTGCTCCATGACGACGGCGGCTCTCAGCCCCTTACGGAAGCAAGGAGACGTCATCAAGGACTCGACAGCCCCGATAGCTGTCCTTCCGCAAGGCTCCAGCGCTCCTCTGACGGACACGACATCACATGAACAGGGTGTCAAAACCTCTCCGGCTGCCACGATGGCATGTACTTAGGGCTCTAGCTCCTCTCTGCTAGACACGTTAGCACACTGCTACATCGCCCATTGTACACCTGGGCCCTCTCCTTACGCCTATAAAAGGAAGGTCCAGGGCTCTCATATGAGAAGGTTGGCCGCGCGGGAGGACGGGTCGGCGCGTATAAGGCTCTCGCTCTTTCCCATGCGGACGCTTGTAATCCCCTACTGCAAGCGCACCCGACCTGGGCGCAGGACAGCACGAAGGCCGCGGGTTTCCCCTTTTCGCTTGTCTCATTTTCCTCCCTTCGTGCTCCGTCTCGCGCCGACCCATCTGGGCTGGGACATGCGGCGACAATTTACTCGTCGGTCCAGGGACCCCCCGGGGTCGAAACGCCGATAGTTAGTCTATGCAGTCTGGCGAAATTTCAGTCACTTGGTCAGAAACAAATCAAAAAAATTAAATGGATTCATTTCTTCAATTATGGAAAAATGTATCTAAAAAACTACATGTCAACTGGCAGAAGATCCCAAGTTTTTCCTAGATTTTTTGCCTACTCTATCGCCTATATATATAGAGAGAGAGTGTATATTAGGAGCCCTGGGCTTCCAATAACTAAAGGAAGCCCAGGCCAGACAGTGCAATCCGGTCGAGCCGGACCAGGTCCAGACGTCTATAAAAGAAAATCCGTAGTGCTAGGCATCAGTTTTTCACGTCCCATCTCGATTCATTAGCGACGGCGGTTGCCCGATAGCGCGTGCGGCGGTGGACCCCGACCAGTGGCTGCGGTGGCTGCGGCTCCCCGACCTGACATGCGGTGGCGGCGGTTCCCAGGCCGGCAGTGGCGGCCCCCGATCCAAAGGGCGAGCGGCGGCAGCGCCCTTGTGCGGTGGCGACGGTTCCCATGCCGGTGGCCGCAACTCCATTACCTCGACGCGCGGTGGCGAAGGTTCCTCGATCCGCAGTGGGGCCCTTGTGCGGGCAAGCGGCGGCGGCCTCGAAGCCCCGAGGAGGCGGCACTTCCAAGGCCGGCGAGCAAGCGACGCCCGTCGACGTGCGAGTAGCGACGGCGACGCATGAGGCGTGATGTTCGAGCGAGCGACGTCACGGAAGGCGCGAGATGCGCGCAGCGATGATCATGTGTGACATCCTCCGATCCGGCGCAGTTTTCTTTTCGATTATTGTGTTTTATGCCTACCACATGTACTATTTACGCTAAAAACTGTACAATTTTATGCTTGAACACGAAGTTCGTATATCAGTTTACTGCATGCACATTGGAAAGACAATTCCTTAATTTATGATGTTCGTAATTTACGCGCATGCAATGGAAACTCCCACGATTTTGCCATAATTTTTGGATCTGTATAAAAATAAAAAACGCATGCATGCGGCTGCCATGTTTTTCGGATCTGTCATCAAAATAGGATCGTAATAACAACCTACTAGAGCTATCAACCTCTCATTGACTCGGTATTTACGCTTATAATTGAGGGATTTTATGCTCAAAACTTAAGGTTTTTACGCTTCTTTCGGATATGCGTCCACCAGTGAACAACATGCCAGATTTTTTACGCAGTGTAAGGAATTGCATAAATATCTACACCGTGTAGTATAATTTGTTTCAATATACATCATAAACTAGTTCTAATGCGTTTAGCTGCATGACTGTTGGAGGGATCCTATATTTATGAAGGAAATAAAACATTAAATGCGATTTTTTGTTTCTATGCATGCAATTCATTTCCTTTCATTGCATATTCTTTCCATCATAAATTCGCGTGCATGCAGCTGGTAACAGATTTTTACGCAGTATACCCAATTGCATAATTATGTACACAGTGTAGCATATTTAGTATCACTATATATCATAAAATAATAATTACGAGTCTAGCTGCATTGCTGTTGCAGCGATCCTAAATTTATGGAGGAAATAAAGCATTTAAAATAGAAACTGTCACACATATATTTCCTAAATTTACGCGTATGCAAGGGAACGTGTTTGACTCATGCATGCATTTTGCCATAATTTTTGGATCTGTATAACTGCATGCATGCGGCTGCCATGTTTTTCGGATCTGCCATAAAAATAGGATCGTAATAACAACCTACTAGAGCTATCAACCTCTCACATTGGCTCGGTATATACGCTTATAGTTGAGGGATTTTATGCTCAAAACTTAAGGTTATTACGCTCCAACCCGGATATGCGTCCACCAGTGAACAACATGCCAGATTTTTACGCAGTGTAACGAATTGCATAAATACCTACACCATGTAGTATAATTTGTATCAGTATATATCATAAACTAGATTTAATGTGTTTAGCTGCATGGCTGTTGGAAGGATCTTATATTTATGAAGGAAATAAAACATTAAATACGATTTTTTGTTTCTATGCGTGTAATTCATTTCCTTTCATTGCACATTATTTTCATCATAAATTCGTGTGCATGCAGCTGGTAACAGATTTTTACGCAGTATATCGAATTGCATAATTATTTACACAGTGTAGCATATTTAGTCTCAGTATATATCATAAAATGGTCCTTACGCGTTTAGCTGTATGGCTGTTGCAGCGATCCTAAATTTATGGAAGAAATAAAGGATTTAAAAATAGAAACCGTCGCACATATCTTTCCTAAATTTATGCGCATGCATTGGATCGTGTTTGACTTATGCATGCATTCCTTTTTTTGCGCTAACAGACGTGGGACAGGTGGCGCACCCGACAGCCTGGTTGGACGCGCTAAATTGAACCAGTTTGCAAAGGTGGTCGGCCTGGGCTTCCTTTAACTATTGGAAGCCCAGGGCTCCCGTTATACCTGCCCTATATATATATATATATATATATATATATATATATATATATATATATATATATATATATATATATATATATAATGTACAAGCTTGTATCAGCAATCTATTGGCCTCATGCCTCTAGATGTAGCCACAGACGCAACAAAGTTAGTGGGGGAATCCATTCATTGTATTCTCAGGAAAGGAATGGTCCAATCCACCTAATACTATTGGAAAGGGTTATTTTGCATTGATTGGTGAAAATCCAAACTCCCTTTTGGATGTTACTGAGAGTTTATCAAAGTCTCTCTCAACAAATTGTGCTTCTTTTGCTCCACTTGTTTACATCTTTCATGTCATGGCTCTGCAGAGACTCAATGACCTTAATAGACAGATTAAGGCATTTTATTTTTTACTTGAAGATGATGCTTGCAAATAGATAATAAAGATATAGGAAATACTCAACTATTAAAGGAATCTTGCAGCCTGGAGGCTACTAAATTGATGAGTTTTATGATGAATTATGTGAAGCTATTATCTTCAAGAGAAAATGGCCCTTTTGAACACTCCAAAAGTCCTACCCAATCTGAGTCTGCAAGGTTTCTGAAAACACTATAGATGTCTTATATAGATGTAGACAGAAGCCCAGGATTGTGCAATTTTTTTCACACTTGTTTTAGCTTAACGTAGCCTTTTTTGGAACTGAGATATGTGCAATACTTTTCCTTTGAGTGAACAATGGCAACAAATTGACCATATTTATATGGAAATATATGTGATGTAAAATGATTACTTAGACCAAATATTTTTTCCGCACCTTGATTCTTCTTTTCTTAGCCTAATAAAGTTGTTTATTGTTTTGTTTATCTGTTGGACTACAACAATCGTGAAAGGGCAATCCAGAATGTTTGCTAAATGTATGACCTTTTGCTATATTAATTTTATCTTTTTGACTGACTGATCATCGACATATGTGACATTAATGGCAGTTCAATGCACACATACATTTTTTTAGGGAAAATACAGTAGGGGATCCCCTATTGTGCAATTTTTTTATTATAGAAGGAAAGAAGAGAAAGAGAGTTACAGGGAAAAAAGACAAAACCTATACAGTGGGGCGAAACCTGTACTGTGATATGTGTAGTACTTTTCCTTTAATGTTGAAGGTAGTCTTAAGGCAAGTTCATGTACGGGAATTCATCTACAGGATCACGACCCTACGAACAAGAGGGCAGCCGTTAGGATGCAGGATAGTCAATTCTGCATCAATGTTTGACTGAAAGTCTAAAAAACAATTGATCAACAGATCAATGTGCCACGATCAGAATTGAACTATTTTAATTCCTATATAAAAAAGCGATGGCTCATCAAGTTCATGATTAGGAGAAGGAAACGACCTGGTGAGCGATGTTATGTATGACAAGAATGGGGCGAGTGTACTGCATTAACCCATGGTCTTTGTAATATGCCTTCAGATAAGTAGGTAGAAGTGCAGTGTGCCAATCATTGGCAATGAACACCAAATTTCCATCTTAGTAGCACACACCACCACAGGGAACATGCCAAGGAACCTGCACGGTATGCAATAGTCACATATATAATAACAAAACAATATTCTAGTACAGAATATGCAGAAATGAGTAGGGAGAAATCAAGATAATAAAATTCCATTTGAGCAAAAGTTGAGCACATTAGCCCAATTATGTTGCTGTTGAGACAACTGCTGACAGTAATATCAATCAGTCTATAGTTGGCACCCAATGGCACTGCAGGCTTGGCACGCTTCTTTGTCAAGGGGTACAATCTAGTCCAAGCACTACCAACATATGCCTCATCATCGCTGTAATCAAGCTGCGGCGGGACTGCCCTTGGTGGCGGCCATGGTTGCTTAATTCCCCTCACAAGCTTTGCAGAATCAGGACCAAAGCGAGCAATGTACTCCATCATTGAAGCCATCTGTTCCTGCTCCCATTGGTACTGCTTCAGTTGACACTCTTCAAGCTTCAACTCAAAATCCACAACACAGTCATGCCCCTGGAAGTAATTTGCAGGCTCCTCATCATGGGCAGCTAGCAAGCCATCCTTCTTAAACAAACCGACAGAAGTCCTAGCATTCCAGACCAGCATAAGCACGCGGACACCTTCTGTCAGCACACTGCTCTTGAGCAACTCGCCAAAGGTAACATTGCCACCAGGTTTTGGCCTGTTGTTGTCCCTGAGCAAGATAATCTCTGTGTCCACGATCCAGTCCGTGATGTCAACCAATTGTTGAGTCTTGTCTGCACAAAGGCCTTCCATATTTGCACCTGTGCAGTAGCTATTGATCAGAGCATTGTACATCACCACAGATGGTGCCTCCTCGCCCTTAGTCAGCATTTCGTCGAACACCTTCGCGGCGTCCTCCATCCCATCCACCCGGTCCGTCCCCGTTCTGACTCTGGACGACAGCAGGCTGTCCACCATGCCTGTGCTGATGCCCTGGGGGTTCACCTCCACGATGTGCTGGCCTCTCTTCACCACCACGGGTCGCGGAAGAAGACGTCGACGTAGTCGCAGTTGGAGATGATGTAGCCATCCAGGCCCCAACGCCCGCGGATGGTGCCGCGCAGGAACGCCGCATCGGCGCAGGTGGGCACGCTGTTGACCTGGTTGTAGGAGCACATGACACTAGCGGCGCGGCCGTCCTCGACGCAGGCGCGGAAGGGGACGTTGAAGGTGTCCACCAGGTCCTGTGCCGCCACCACGGCGGGCGGGTTTTTCGGCGAATCGCGGCTGGCGTATCACGGTGGTCGTGCGGGGTTCGCGGCGTACGGGTCGGGCGGATAGCGGCGGCCGGGGTTTGCGGCGGAGGCAGTTGGGGTTCGCGGCAGCGGCCGGGGTTCGCGGCACGCGTGCGGGCTGGCGCGAATCGCGGCGGACGCGCCTTGCGGTTGGTGGCGGGACGGCGGTCGGGGTCACGCCTTGCTGTTGGCGGCTCGCGCGCGGGCGTGCGGGGCGTGCGGGCGGGGTTTTCGGCGTGCGTGGTTGGTGAGATGTTTGCGGCGGCGAGGATCCCGAAGGGCAGGCGGGCGGAGGGCGAGCGGGGGCGATCTACGCTCTGCGCTTAATAGTTAGTAGAAATAATGCTTTAAAGTCGATTTTGTAGCGCCATTATAAAATCTGATACTACAAGGGTTCACCAACCAGTGAGTGCATTGAAGACCGGAGGCTACCAGCCCAATTGGACGTGCCTGTGCGAACTGCTTGCAGTAGCTGATGACAAATTAAACTGGTGCGTGATTGGTGGATCTTGCCCAGCCCGTATCTGCACCCAATGCTGATTATTGCCCTGGAGATCGGCGTACGTATGCTTTTAAGAGCTGACCAGACTCAATTAACGAGGTACTGATCTGACTATATGTACGGTAACAATAATCTTTTTTTTTATGAGGGACTTGGGTATCCTATGACGACCACACCTGCGCCTTCAAAAGGGTCGAGATGCATGTAACCTCAAACTGCGCCAGTAGCATACCATACCATAGAAGCTGAAGAGACCAAGGACAAGGACGACCTGCCTTGCATGGCGCAATCGGTGAAAATATTGTGTAAGGATGGCTTCAACTTGTACGTCACCATTCGTGGCAATAAGGCCGTTCTTGCCCCTGAAGATCCCGACGACGAAATGCAGGTAATGGTATGCACAATCTAGATACTATGTTGTGATTCTCCAACCAATAGATACATCTAAGAAACCTCTTGATACAACACAATATATTTAAGTCTTGTATCTTATTCACTAGAATCTCTCATGATACAACTTATTTATGTGTATTTAATGGTTAAAACTGTATCTAGAATTAAAGAACCGTGTTAGAGACGTTTCTTCGTCAAGATATTATCTCTTGTGTTTTCTTGCACTTACCTCCTTGATACTTAAGATACCAAACATTTATGTGGTTTGTACATGTTTTAACAACGACGACGCTGTCGCAAAGGTGATGTGTGTTTTTAAACAACTGGCCTCTCAGTGACTTCTCCCATGCATATAGCTAGACTAAAATCTAATGATACTATTATACAATCATCAACAATTTCTTATATTTACCGCTCATCACAATTCATTATATTTATGCAGTATGATCACACACTCTATGTACATATCTTTTGTTTGGCTATGTATGCTTTAAATCTCGAGGTATATAGATGGGAGCTGAGTAGCTACGTGTGTTGTTAGCTAGGGCTTGGCTCGTGGCCGGCTTGGATCGGCTCGACTCAACTCGTCTAGGATTGCTAGCTAGCCAAGTTAAGATTTTAGCTCAGCAGTATAATAACCCGAGTCGAGTTAGCTCAACATAGTGTAGAAAAATACCACAAAAAATTTGGTTGGAAAAAGAAAAAAAATAAAAATATACTTTACCGAGTGCCATCTTACAACACTCGACACATAATGGTTTGCCAAGTGTCGGGATTGAGGCACTCGGCAAAGTAGCTACTTTGCCGAGTGCCAAAATCCCGACTCTCGGCAAAGATAACGGCCGTCAGCTATAGACAGCTGCTGACGACCCTTTGCCGAGCGTCGGCCTTCACCGAGTGTCTTCGTGTGCCGAGAGTCTTGCTCTCGGTAAACGTGATCGTTACCGAGAGCAGGACTTTGTCGTGGTCGTTACCGAGATGAGGAATACAATAAGTATGAAGAGATGTTCGTCTTTAACGGTCCAGAGAGAATCAAGCGTGTGGAAAAGAAAATTGATAAGAACTTAAAGCCATACATGCGGAAAAATGGTAGTTCATGAAAAATTGTATGAATCAAATTGTATTTGTTATCATGTATGATCGACTATGAATTGTGGTTGCCAATTAATTTAAAATCTCTCTAGTTATCTATGTGTGCTATTATAATTCATTTAAATTTTATTTGCATATTATTGTTAAAAATTAAATATTAATTCATTTAAATTGTATTTGCATATTTCTGTTAAAAATTAAAATTATTTTCATATTTTTACAACCACAGACGGTTTTTTCTTAGGGTCGGTTTGTGAAAAGGATAGAGCACCACAGGCGGTCCTAAACAAAAACCGCTTATGATACTATTACATCACAGACGTACTGAACCGCCTGGGACATCACATGCGGTTTTCTAACCGAACCGCTTGTGATGTAAAAAGCCTACCGCTTGTATAGAGCTAAATTGTACTAGTGTATGTATTTAATGATATGTGGTCTAGTTTTGTTCAAGAAAATCTCTGGAACAGAAATATAAAATGGATTCGGTGATTAAATTTTTTACTTAGATTAGAAGATATAATAAAAAACAAATAAACAAGATTTTCTCTCTGCCTCCTTTTTCCCCCCTTTTGCTCCTCGCTTTTCCCCTTTAAATTGACGCCTTTTTTATCAACTTCTTCACCTCGTCGCTGTTTCGCTGTTTGCTTTCGATAACTGGTCAGTCAGCTCATTCCGCCAGTCCAGCACGAGACGCGGGAGTGGTGTCTGAGAGGCGTGAAGGAGAGGATGGGTGCCAAATAACACTATCATGCATTATCTGATCTTTAAGTTATCAAAATAATTTTAAAAATATATAATATATTTTTCTAGCCTAAGTTATGAGATTACTTATGAACCAACAAATTTTGAAGAAAAAATTTAGTTTCTACATAAAGAAATAAAAAAAGAAAAATGTTGTTTGGGAACGAAAAAAATAGTTTAGAGGGTTATATGAACATTGTCTATAGGTGATGGTAGTAATTTAGACCTTTTAGAAGGTAGAAATTTTAGTATGCATTTTAACAATAAGTGGTGTGATGTAAAATTAAGGGAACGGATACTTAGGATAATTATGTGGTGAGCGTGGATGGATAATGTAAATGCAAATTTATTTGCTATTTTATATAATAGCATATGTTGGTAATTTATGCAAGTTTTAAGGGGTTAATTTAGATTATTGTCCAGAATAAAAGATGTCCGTCATAATATATTGCCTTGGTGGGGTGCAGTGTCTTTTATAGAAAATAGAATAGTAAATGGAAATTGTTATCTTAGTCTACAGAATAATTTGATTTGTATGTAGTAGTAGTACTAATAATATAGTGTAAGTGTACAGGAATGGTTCAAGGACTACTCCAGGGTAAGCAGTGTGACGGATGACAACGGTCAAAGGGTGTTCGCGCTGGTAAACAAGGAGACGCAACAAGCCATGGTAAACAGAAGGGACGAGCAGGAGGTAATAATTAATACAGGGTCGTCATACATGCATGGTCGCTGTCAGGATTATTTTCTCTAACTCAGGGAGTGTTTGCTTACTAGAGACTAATTTTTAGTCCCTCCATTATATTCTACTTTAGTCTATAAATTGTAAAATACGGAAACTATAACTCTATTTTTATTTCCGTATTTGACAATTTAGTAACTAAAGTGGAATAAAATAAAGAGACTAAAAATTAGTCCCTAAAACCAAACACCCCATCATTTGCTTCTCTGTGTTACGGATCGACCAGGTGCAACTTGTTCCATATTACAAAGATGACGACCGTGTGGATATCTCCATGCTTTGGACAGAGCTCCCAGAGGACCACGGCGACGGCTTTCACCAAATTGCAGCGCTCAAGAACACATATGAGGCCCTGGACGGGCTAGGCGGCAATTGCAAAGAGGGGACGATCGTTGGGATAGATCCTACGCATTATTCATATCTCGGAACTGTTAATAAGAATCAGCTGTGGAAGATCGTTGATAAAGGGACCGCTAGGCGCTTGACCAAAGAGCTAGGACTAGGAGGAGCGCGTCTAAAAAAGTTGGCTCCCATTTCTTTACGTAACTAATAAAACTTCACAATATAATAAAATTTATGCTCTGTGTTGTGCTAAGTATTTGCTACTTTTACCGAGTCTATGCCACTAAAAATAAGGGCCTATTTTTTGACGGCATGTTCATGGCTGTCCAAAGTAGGCATTTTCATAGCAAGAAAAAAATTGGAAAAAAGTAAATTTAAAAGTAATTTCAACAGCAATTCATATATACCAGAAACAACTTTATTTGCCGATTGTCTGAAGCACACGGCAAAGGTTAGAAAACACTCGGCGAAGCCTTTACCGAGTGTGACACTCGATAAAGAAGGCTCAGTGAACTGTATAACGGCAATGTCTTCTTTGCCGATTACTTTTTTGTCGGACAAGATTTTGTCGAGTGCCACTTGATACTCGGTAAAGAAAAATCACCGTAACGGCGCCAGATGACCGCGATGGAGACTGTGACGAGTGCCACGGGGACACTCGCCAAAGACTCACACTTTGCCGAGTGTCTACTATACTAACACTCGGCAAAGGAGCTTCCTGTGGGCCCTTTTGCCGGTTTCTTTGCCAAGCGTATTAGGTGGCATTCGACAGAGACTCCCTCTTTGCCTAGTGCCCATCGAACTAGTACTCGGCAAAGGATCACCAGTGGACCTCTTTGTCAGGTCCTTTGCCGAGTGCACTAGGAGGCTGAAGCGCCCCAGATCCTCTGGGACTCAAATGTGATACAATTACTAGTCCCTGGAGGCTAGTAAACACATTTATACAACAGATGATTACAGATCTGCTTAAACGAGACAAACCTATAAAGGTGGCGATCAACTTTAAGAGTTGGTCCACAACTCAGGACATATCATCAGAGTGGGGCTGAAGTAGCCCAATATACGCAGCGAAGCAAATCAGCGGTCCAACAGCCACATGCAAGGTTGGGAACAGTCGTAACTCTTACCCGCGAAATGGGGAAATTAGATATAATGCATGGAATATGTGGAGCTCAGGGTATTTTGCAGAAACAGCAATATTTTATGCAGGGTTGTTTTGTAAAACATTTTGTATTTTTCAAAGCGCATCCTCTACCGAAAGAGCAGAAAGTTTTTCAATATAGAACAAAATCCCCTGGACTAAACCATCCAGGTATCTCAGCAATTTCCCACTGGTTTTCATTTTCAAAAACAGCTACTGGACTTCCCGTCCACCATAGCTCACGGCTCAACCGCCGGACCTTTTAAAAATCACTTTTCTCAAAAGCACCCTTTTTTTAAAACAAAACACTAATTGCCATACCACACCAAACTCGTCCATTCCTGTGGACACAGACTATTCGAATAAGTTTGAACTCTGCGTAGAGGGGTACACTTTACCCACTAGTTCGGCTCTGCGATCTCATGGCCAATGAGATCCGAATCCGAATCTCTTTCTTTCCTTGCACGTCCTAACCTTATCGGTTATACCGGAAGGAGTCAGGCCACCGCCATGTCCAAACCGGACAAAACATTCCCCCTCCTTATCCTCCCGATGCTCCCCAACCTTCATAACCCTGGAGTTTGAACCGTACGAGTTCAGATTGAGTGACTGCCCACACAGTCTCGAGTGGTTGTACTTATCATGAGTACAGGTAGTGAAGGATGACAAACCGGTCCTTATGTGAGGGGACAATCCTTCTGCTCACACCTAAACCAGCTGAGCCATCACCTTAGGCCCTCCCCTAAACCAGGGAGTCCCTGATCATCCCTACTCAAAGGTGATAAGGGTGAAAACCCTTCATCATACACATTTTTAAAAGCATTTTCTTTTGAAAACTCACACCTTTTCTCAAATCATTTGTAACAAATATATCAAGGATTGATTGCGGCAAGCGGCTGGGTGGCCATAATAACTTGTCTCAAAATCATATCATGCATAAAATAACAGGCTGAGGGTTGTGGTTGAAAAATCATAGGTAATTTATGCATCAAAGGGATCCAGTGAGCTTGTCGTGCTTATCCGGCGAAGGGGGAAAGGGAGCTCGCGGAACTGGCTTCTAGCTCCACTGACTGGTGTAGACTTGCAGATCTGGCCTCCACGAGACGGCACGAACGCTCCGATAACTATGCAACATGAATAAGTAAACATACAAACAAGCAAGTATGCCAACAAATATTTAGTATAGTGGTCAGAATAGCGATATATAGATGGGTAGAGTCTTGAGTAGAATCTGTGTCATGTGGTGTTGAGATACTACTAGTGGTGGAGCGGAGGTGCTTACCAGGAGGGTGGACTGGAGGCGAAGCGACACTATGTGTGTAGCCGATAGAGCGGAGTTACTGAGTGGGTGGGGTGTTTGCCTTGGCTGAGGGTGTTGAGTGTGTGTGGAGAGGGAGAGGGTAGCTGGGTGTATTTATAGCTGAGTGTATGTGGTGTAGCATAGTGAAGTTCACTGTTGGTGAGAATAATGACGAATGAATCGTCTGACTTAGTATGAACAGGATAGTTATAGGCAGAATATGGGACAAGAGTATTTTAGGAGTTTTCTCGAATATGAACCATGCTCAAGGGATGACATGGTTGGATAGGGAATAGTTTATAAGAATTTAGAAACGAGAATTATTGGAATCTGAGTTTGGAAGCCTGGTTCGAAGGAATCTCAAAGTTAAGCGTGCTCAACTTGGAGAAACCTGGGATGTGTGACCAGATGGGAAGTTCCCACTGGAAGGAAAATTACAGTCACCGGAGTTCATATGACTGAAATATTGGTTTGGCTGGTCTTAGGTGGACAAGACAGCATGACGGATGAGTAGTTGAAATTTGGGGTGATCGGATGATCAACAAATAGTAACGATGAATAGTGACGACGAAAAGGTTGACATAGATATCATCGATGAATAGTAACGATAAATAGTAATGATGATGAATAGTAACGATAAATAGTAATGGTGAATAGTGACGATGAACGAACGATGAACGATGAATAGGAACTATGAACGAACGAACGAACGATCGAATGATCGGACGAACGAACGATCAGAATTTCAGCAGCATAACGACAGGACAAAGATTATTTGGAAGAACGATGAATAGGAACTATGAACGAACGATGAATAGGAACTATGAACGAACGATGAACGATCGAATGATCGAACGAACGAACGATTGGAATTTCGGCAGCATAACGGCAGGAAAAAGATTATTTGGATGAACGAACGGACGAACGATCGAACGATCGAACGAACGGACGAACGAACCATGAACGATCGGACGAACGAACGAACAAACTAAGAACAGGGGGACGAACGATCGAAGAACGACCGAACGATCCTTGTGCTAGTGTGTGCTTGTGTGGAACATGGAGTGGGTGTGTGGGGGGGGGAAGAGAGTTGCCATGAAATGGCTTGGGGTGGGATGAGAGGAGACCCTTGCCCCTCTATTTATAGCCATGGTGGGGGGATTAGGGGGAGGGATGAGAGGATTAATGGGAGGATGAGAGGATTAGTGGGAGATTAGCATGGATTTGTCTTATATGAGTGAGATTAGCTTGTAGAGCTCACCGTATGACACCGGAGGCATACGTATACGTATGAGCATGAGAAAAGTTATGAAGAAAATATTTGTGGGGACTTGAAAAATGATTCGAAGGTATTTCTTAGGAAGAAAATACTTGGAGATATATTGGTGGAATATCTGGACAGTAGTTCTGGAAAGAATTTGAGGGGGTCACTAAGGAAATATCTGGGTAGTATTTTTGGAATGAATTTGAGTGGGATCACTGGGGAAATATTTGTAGGATATTTGAGGAGGATTTTGGAGAGAATATAGACCTCTATATTTTATTTGTTGATATCAACTTGCAAACAACCATTTTGAAATGCAATTTGAAATTCATTTTGAATTTTGAGAAAATTTCAAGATTTGAATTTTTGGGATGCTACAGAGGCACTCGGCAAAGGTTGCTTCTTTGCCGAGTGCTATAATATTTACACTCGACAAAGTATCTCTTTGTCAAGTGTTACACTCGGCAAAGTGACCAGCATATCCCTTTTTATTTGTTTTTATTATTCCATCCAAACAAACAAAAGTTATATCACATAATCATCACATATACATCACATATATCACATAATCATCACAGATATCACATATACATCACATATCCCACAAAGACCATAAATCTCATAAAATTAAACAAGTTCGAACATGCCCAAGATTAGAACCGCCAGGCGAGTGCGTGGGCGCGCGGGGCACGGGCGGATGACAGGTGGGCTAGGAGGTCAGTGGCTCGGGGTTGGCAGGCGGGACTGACCGGCCAGGCCCAGCGGTAGGGGCACGGGGTAGGGGCAGTCTGGGCGGTCGGATCTTAAGTGGACGGTCGGGATTGAGTAAGGTTTATTTGAAACAGAACTGTCCAATCCGAGATGGACGCCTAGGATTAGACGACCTGCCCTGACCGGCTTTCCCTGGCCGCCAGCGGCGGCGTCCCCGTGACCGTGGCGAGGGCTCGCTAGAGACGAGGGCGCGCTGGGGATCCCAGAGCGACAATAAAGGCTCGGGGAGGTCAGGGGGAGTGTGGTGAACATGAATGCTAGGACAGCACTGACACAGGGGCACTAGAGGGTGGCGGCCCACGACGAGGCAGTTGGGCGGCGGCGCTACCTCACTTCGGTGAGGAATTGCAAGCAACAAAGAATAGGGAAGCGAAAAAGAGGGGGCGGGGTAGGTTGGTTACCTCAATGGGAGCCTCGGGGACCTCTGGATGGCAGTAGGGGCATGGCGGTGGCTCAGGTCAACGGTGGTGGCACTGCGAGAGTGCGGAGGACGACAGGTGAGCGCGGGCAGGGGAAACCAGAGGGGGAGGGAGTTAATTGGGGCATGTACCAAGCTGTGGACGTCAAGGCGAAGCTTACCGAGGCAACAGTCACGATGGGGCCTGAACGTCGGCGATGGAACAAGCTCGAGTCTACGACGAACGCGCGGCAGTTCTTCCCTGACGTGCGCATGGCGCTAGGCTCGGGTGGGGGCTCTACGGACGTGCGAATGAGGGAGGGAGAAAGTGAGTGGGGCTCTGGAAGCTAGAAGTGGCTGAGGGTGAGGCGGTTGCGGGCTTGGCGCATGACGTGGGCATGGAGTCCTCGGCGTGCGCACAAGGTGTGAGCGAGGACGGTTGAAGGGGACGGGGCTGACAGGTGGGGCCAGGGCGTTAGCGGGCCAGAATGGGTGATCGAGCAGCGCGCGCTGACTGGGTGGGTCTATGGGGCATAGGGAGAGAAGGT
Source organism: Zea mays (assembly GCF_902167145.1). Classification (NCBI taxonomy): domain Eukaryota; kingdom Viridiplantae; phylum Streptophyta; class Magnoliopsida; order Poales; family Poaceae; genus Zea; species Zea mays. The sequence goes on along the minus strand of NC_050105.1, from coordinate 99,577,222 downwards.
AGTAGGCGCGCGAGTGAGTGGGGTGGCGCCGACACGGTAGTCCCACCGAGTAGAGAGAGTGTGTGGAAAGCGGGCACGCGGGAGGGGGAAGTTGGGCCGACTAGGCCAAAAGGTCGAGGGAGAGGAGGCTGCGGGCTTGTTTAGGTTTTTCTTTATTCTAGATTTTGTTTCCCTTTTATTTTTATTTTCTCTTTTGAATTCAAATTCAACCATGCCACAAATTCAAATTTGAACACCTCAAGCATATGCATAAAACAAAATTAAAGTTTTGCGGTTCAACTTGATGCAACAATTCCTTGTTTTTAGATATGCGTTTCTTTATTCATGTATCTAGTTTTACCTTTCTTACCTAGTTTTGCTTTCAATTGTTTTGTTTTTCAATTGATATGACATATCAATTGCATAGCATGCATACTAGGTGAATAGTATAGTAAGATTGCTCGATTTAAATTCATATTCTTGGAGCAAAACCTACATGTTTTTAAAATGACAAGTAAAGCATGTCACATAGCTTAATCAAACTCCTAAATAAATTGTATTCATGCTTGTCTTCCAATTGATATCTTACAATTAGTATCGTTTTCAATTATATGTGACAAAGTTTAAATTATAGGTAATTTGCCCCTACTAAGTATCACCTGGGTAATGCTTTCATGACATTAACCTTTCAAGTAGTATCTTAACCTTAAAAGATCAAGTGTGTGTCTCCTACAAGTATTTAAAACTTGCATTCACACTTTTAGAGGGGGGTTATTTCTTTGAGACTAACGCTCTTTTCAAGCCTATCATGTGTGTAATAGTCTCATTGAAGGAAAATGGAATCTCGGAGATTGACAAAAAAACTTCCACTGTAAAGATGATGATTTGTCAATCAGTATCTTACAACTAGTATCATTTACATTTCATCTCCTCTTGTATAGACTATGATATCTTGATTAGATATCATTTAGTGCTCGGTTGCCAATTTGCATATGTTTTAAATTTCTTCAATTGGTATCTCTAGAATATCTTTTATCATTTAGCTATACATATAAAAATGGGGAGTCTAGTCTATATAAACCAATTCTTGGATCCTCATATGCTTTTATGTGCTAAATATTCTTAATAGTGGAGAGTTTTCTAATAGGGGGAGTAAATCCTTTTTTGGGGAGATTGCTTCACCAAATGGGGTGAACTTTCTTAGATGTTTCAAATTTTTCTAACTTTCTATATGGTCTTAATGTCTTCCTTTTCGGTGTTTGATTCCAAAGGGGGAGAAATTTGAGGACCAAAGCAAACCATAGTATATCAAATACCAAAACCACTCATTTTCAAAAATTTTAGTCTCTAAGTGGTTATTTATGTTGGTTTCGGTCCAAAATAGGAAGTATGTTGATTATGGAATTAGGGGAGGCTTAAGTTCATAATTCCACATTAAGGGGATTGCATGCATTATAGCAAGTAGATTGCACTATTTCGTTTTGTATTTTGTATATTTGCTTACTTTGGTTGTGTTGTCATCAATCACCAAAAATGGAAAGATAGTAAGAAAAATGGATCTCGACCCATTTGACTAATTGGTTTTGATGTTTGATGAACAACATAACCTGTGGACTAATGTATCTGATAGTTTATATATTTGTAGTTCAAAAGTGTGTTGGACCGAGGTATTGAGGAAGCAGCACCTCAAAAGAAGAAATTAAAAGATCCATAGAAGACCTAAAAATGTTCAGCATATGTCCAAGACACAAGGCAAAAGAAGCCTAAAAAGAAAAAGAAGCCTCAAGCAGACGGTGCGGTGCACCGTGAAGACGGTCTGGTGCTGCAACGGCTAGCTATAATGGCTAGTACACATGGCCTATATGGACGGTACGGTGCGCCAAGCTATAGACACTCCAACAGCTAGTTCCAACGGTCAACTGGCGTAGATGGTCCGGTGCACCGTAGGGAGCTGGAACCTGCTCTCCAACGACTGCTTTTGGTTGGGAGCCTATATATACCCACCCCAACGAGCCTATGGATGTGTGGAAGCCCAAACAACATTGCTATTGAGTAGAGACACATCTCCATTGCTCCGAACATCCAAGTGTTTAATAGAATCACTCGGTGATTAGCGTAGGTACTTTGTAAAGTGCTTAGATTAGTTAGACCGCAATTGCACTTCCTCTAGGTTGATCCTAGTAGATTGAGTGAGGTTAGAAAAACCAGAAACACCCTCAACTCTTGCGTGAGCCATTGTAAATTGTACCGAGTGGAGCGACGTCTTACGAGACCACACCAACTGTGTTTGTGTTGTGGCCACCACCGTGTATCGGAGGGAACGAAACCCACAATGTTTTTGCTGGAAGCTCGATAGTCAAGATGGCGAGGACGTACGAGAGGAGATCAGAAGCAGAACACCACTTGCACATGGAGAAAGCCCACGGCTCTATACAGAGTTACTCGATCGGATGATTGGTCTTTGGGTGGGCTTCCGTTGGCGTAGGGACACCAACGAGGATTAGTTAGAACCTTGTGCGGTTCTGCTGCACCGGGCGAGACACTAGGCCACAACACACCCAAACTCATAAGTGAATGGAGAATGATCTTAAATCATATTAGTGACATGTAAATATTCATCACTAATAACACCCATTAGTGAAGGGTTTTTGAAGTAATAACGCGTCACTATGCCTTTTGGAATTTTTTGACCCAATATTAATGACATGTTTTATAATGGACGACACACTTCAGTAATAGATTCAGTCTGAAGCTTTAGAAATCTAATTAGTGACGCGTTTTAACAGAACCTTCACCACGCGTTGCGGCCTACGGGAACTATCTTCCAGTGCCGGTTGCCTTGACCAGAAAAATAGTTAACGGTTACCATGCCCTGACCCGTACTGACATTATTGCCGTCATGTTGCCAACAAAGCATCAGAGAGTTGTCGCTGAGCACCGCAATTATGTTAAAGCCGTCATCGTTACCGTTCTCCGCGAGCTCGGTCCATAGCATGGAGATATCCACACGATCATCATAGTTGTAAGGGGCCAGTTCCACCTGCTGGTCAAATTAATTGGCCACCAGATTGCCAGCAAATCAGGAGTTAGAGAGAAATGATGATGATGATAGTCCTAGGGACTGACGACGATCTTCATGTATTTTGCACAGTTACCCTAAAAGAATTTTCATTTAATTTGCACTATATATATATACCCGAAAAGAATCTTCACTTTACACTATTGTTTTGCTAGTATGCATGCATGGTCTTCTCAGCATACTACATACCTAATTAATAATCAGTCACGCAAAATACACTCGTCACTGTAAGTAAGTTTCATCTACATGCACGGCGATATGCATCACATACTCCTACTAGGCTCTTTTTTTGGGGCTGTATATAAGTGGGCAGCCTAGCTACTCTTAATTCAATCTATGTGTACCTTGATTACGTCGCCGCGACGATATTGAAGATCACTTTGCATGCTTGTATCTTTTCTGTTCACAATTGCTTGTCGTGTGGCCTTGTTCACCAGCGCGAATGTCCTTCGGCCGTTATCATCGGTCAAATTGCTGGATCGGGAGTAGTCCTTGAACCATTGCTGCATGTACATGTCGCTAGCTAATTAGAGCCGATGTGTGTGCTAGGAAGGAAATGAAAAAAAAAAGAGGGTAAGACGGCAGAAATATTGTAACAAAGATTGGTAACTTATTTTGTCCCCCCCCCCCCCCCCCCCGCTTTCAATTCGGTGTACTTTAATCACAATGCATTTGAATCAATTTATGAATTACCTTAATCCATTTATGAATTACCAATATATGCCATTAATTACATATGTTTCTAAGATACAAAACTCCTGCCACAACTAGTGTGAAACTAATTCAAACAACGCATGCATGCAAACTTTATATATGCATATGCATAGCATGTAAGTACATATTTATATTGCTTAGCAGCTATGAAGAAGGTTCTCTGCTAATCATGCACTAATAATACTACTACTTTATTTTAAATTTTGAAATACTCCATGAGGATAAAATTTGTATATTGCTATTATAGATAACTCATTTTCACATAAACACTATAACACACTTACAACATGGATATAGTTTCATATTCTTTTTAAACAAAGGTTAGGATTTTTGTATGTGCAAAAAAGCCCCATGTTACCTCATGTGCAAAAAAAGCCCCCCCTGTTATTATACACTCGGAGGTGTCTTCGCTAAGATTTTGTTTTAATCTGGCTACACCTTTAGGCGTTGTTTGCACCCAGAGGTGTCTTCGCTAAGATTTTGTTTTAATTTGGCTTAGTACGTGTGGATTGTCTGCACCCAGAGGTGTCTTGTCACACACCGTGAATAGGTTTTGCTTTGTACGACGGTGACTGCCTTCGTAGCCGAATGTTGGTTTTGGGAGCCTTTTCGGTTGTAGCACGTCCATTGGGTGTTTTTCGCTGCTTTATTACAAAGCTCCGTCTCATTCAAAATCTCACCCCTTTGTGAGGAAAAGAGTGCGGGCCTGAATTTTGTTTTAAATATTACATGGGCCATCGCGGGCCCTTATGATCAAAATTGTTCTTACAACAAAAAACTTTCGTAGATTGTTTACACTCCAACTGTGTCCCAGCTGGATACCGGTTTGGCTAGTTAGCCTGTAGGCATAAGGCGAAGTCTTCTTTGAAACAATGTAGGGTCCCTCCCATTTGGGTTCAAGTTTTCGTTTTACTTCTATTCACGGTGTCCGGATGAGGACTAGGCCGCCTTCGTCAAACTCCTTGGCTTTGACAGACTTGTCTCACCATGACTTTGTTGCTTCTTGATATCTTGCAATTGTATCGAGGGCCTCAACTCTGCGGTCTTCAAGCAAGTCTTTGTCCACAGGTTCGTCAGCCTCCAGTGCTGGGCTATTTTCCACACTTGGGGATTTGAATTTTAGCTCTTGTGGTATATGTGACCATGTGTTGAGGCCATTTTGACAAGGTTGGGGCTGTTTTAGGGTTGTATTGGGGCTGTTTTGACAAGGTTGCTGCTTTCGCGACCAAGTGTTGGAGCTCCCTGGGTGCGAAGGGTCCCTTGGTTTACGTTGTGCCTCGACCTTGCGGTAATGGAGGTCTTCAGAACGTTCATACTTCTTGAATAATTGATACAACTCTTGGAGAGTTGGTGGTGGATCCTTGGTGTAGTGACTATATATGTGACCTGTGCAGAGACCGTTGATGGCGTAATGAATAGCATTGCTGTCTTCCACTAACGTAACTGAGACTTAAGCGACAAAAATTTCTTGTAGTAGTCATGAAGGCTTTCCCTCTCTAACTGTCTGCAAAGTGATAGCTCTGCGAGGGCATCTGTTTGCTGTCTGTACCCTTGGAAGTTGAGGAGGAATTTGTGCCGAAGGGCCGCCCATGAATCAATCGACAACGGAGGAAGCCTGATGCACCATGTTAAGGCGGGGCCCTCCAGGGTGATGATGAGAGACTTCGCCATTGCATTGTCATCTCATTCGGATGAGGCCACTTTGACCTGATAACTCATAATAAAAAGCGATGGGTTAGCCTTCCCGTTGTACTTCAGCCAATTTCTAGCCCTGTAGTTGGTTGGCCATGTTGTTGCCTGTAGTCTGGCAAAGAGTGGGCATCTATTATCAGTGAAATTGAAAGCCTAGAAGGTGTTGCTTTGCATCGTCTCCTTGACTTCGTCAAAACTGCTCAATCTCATGGTGCCATGTGAGGGCTGTACTCGGTCCTGGTGGGCATGCAGCTGCGATATTTCTTGCTCGAGGGCTTGGACGTGCTCTTTTTCTTGCTAGATAAGGAGACATACTCCGGCCCACGCCTCGCTACATTGTTGTTCGGCCACGAGGGCATCTTTATACTTCTGGAGGATGGAGTTGCACAAGCAGAGGATTTTGAGTAATAGTTCCTCCTCGGTGTTAATACCGAGGTCCAGGCCATCCTGGAAGTCTTCATCATTGTTCTCCGGAGGCATTCTCAATGGGTGGTGTTGGTGGCCTACTGTGGCGTTGAAACATAGGGGGGCCATAGGCAAGTTCCTCATCAGATCTAGCAAAACTTTAGCTTGGTAGGGTAGCCTTTTTGGGTTATGGAGGGGATCCCCTGAGCTCTCTGAACTGGTGGTGTGGACCTCACCATTTTGGGTGACTTTAGCTTGGTAGGGTAGCCTATCGACACCTCAGTCTTGCGACATGGACAGGTGAGTCCGTCACGCTCATAGCCTTCGCCTGGAAGAGCCATTACGTTACTCATCGATCTTTGTTGTGTTGGCTACCTGGCGAAGGCCTCTTGCTTCCAAACATTCTGTTCCTCAAGATGGCTCGAGTGCCCCCGCGCCTCTCATCATAATCATTACCACACAAAGTCTCTGGTTACCTGCAGCATTACGGTTAATCGAGGGTTGGGGGTGACTTCACTTTGCTGACCTAGGGCTAGGTAAGCCTTTGTCCCAACAATGAGGTTGACTTATCCCTTGTGGTTGCGGTTGATGATGACTGTTTGGCAAAGAGTAGTCTCTCGACTTGAGTCATGGACTAACTGAGACGTGTGTTATTGTTTTGTGCGACCATGTCTCTCGGCTTGTGGTGTGTAGGTGTGGAGCACAGGGACGGTGGTCGACGGCTAAGGTGAAGGTCATGCGGGTCCGTGCCAATGAACCGGGAAAGGTGAAGGATGAGCGCTTGGACTTAACCAAGGGACCACAGTCGCCGGGTGACGAGCGCTGGGACTTGACCAAAGGACCATTAGCATAGGTGAGTAGTTTTAATCTTGTCCTCAGTTTTGTCTCTACTGTAGTTTTTGGTTCGATTCTGCTCTCGCGTTTTTCCCTTCCCTCTCTTTTGGATCTGTGGAAGAACCTTCGAGTTCTTGAGTTGGGGATTCGTTTGGGGATAGTTGGGTGCTAATATACGATCTTTGGATCGCTGCATATGCCCCTTAATGCAGTTCTTGGTCGTGATCCGAGTTGATCTCAGTTTGAGTTTGTTTGAGAAAACTCCAACGAAACCCCAATTATGTCCGAATTTTTAGACCTGCGGTTGATTTATAAATCTGATTGAGTTCTAAGTTTGTGGAGACCTTGGAATACCTCTTTCCAAGGTGTATACAAAATTTTAGCTCAATTGGAGTTTGTTTCATTCAGTTTCGCATTGAAAATGGAATTTTTGAGCTGCTGAAATCAGCACTAGATAGCGACACGATTTTCGACTGATTGGGAATTTTTGGTGTCCGATTTGTGATCCATTTGTTTTTAGTCTCTTGCGAGTCTTAGGAATATTTTGAAATCATGACATTACTAGTTTGTTGATGTGCTTTTAGTTTGAGCGCTTTCTTCATCTCAATTGAAGTTAAGTGCTCAATTTCAGTTTTTAACAACAAAATTTGATGGGTTCCCATTCACCCCCTCTGGTTGCCGCACTAATCCTTTAATTAGTATCAGAGCCGGTTAAGGATTTCCTAATTCTAATCGGTCTAAAGTCCATGAAGGCAACATGGAACGAGGTGCTGCCAAACCTCCGTTTTTCGATAGGATGAATTACCCATACTAGAAGATCTGCATGTTGCCATATCTTCAGAGTATTGGGTATCATGTCTAGGAGATTTGTCTCGATGCTGTGTTCGATGCTACGAGTGCTCGGATCACTTCGATTAAAATGGAATTCCATGATTCGAACAACAAAACTCGAAATGCTTTGTTCTCATGTCTCTCGCTTGCTCAGTTTGAGCAAGTTGGACATTTGGCTATGACTCATCAAATCTAGTCTACCCTCGAGAGATTCTATGAGGGCAATGATCACATGAAGACCAGACTGTTTGAGACGTACCGGCGGGAGTATGGGAGCTTTGTGCAGTTGGCTGGAGAGACCATATACACTTTGTTTTCTCGATTCCAGTCGATTATCAACAAGATGCGTGCCAACAAGGCACAACTTCCCTATGATGATCATGAGAGCACTGAAGTTGCTACATGCTCTGGATCAGAGGGTTTGGGAGGTGAAGGTCTCAGCAATCATTGAGTCACCCAATTAAGAGACTCTCACCGTGGACGAGCTATTCAGCAAGCTCAAGTCCATCGAGATTAACCACCAGACCCAGGCCAAGATCGAGAACCCCGGTGCACCCACCATGGCCCTAGCCTCTGGAGGTGGTTCTTCCTCTAACCCCTCACCTGCTATGTTTTCTTTGTCTTCCTTGTTGACCATCATAGAGGAGCAGGTGGAGAGCCTTGGGGATGAGGAGCTCGTGCTTGTGGCTAGTCGGTTCATGTAGTTTCACAACAACCGCCAGAACGGGCGACATGGTGGGTCAAAGGATGGATGCTCAATTGCAGTGACCCCGACCACTTCATTGCAAGTTGCCCTAAGAAGGGCAAGTAGGAGGCTGGCCCATGCGACCATCACTATTGTCGACGCAAGGGAAAGTGGGAGCACACCACTAGTAAGCACAAATCCCGGGGAGGTTCAAGAAGGAGGTGCTCAAGAAGAAGTACCTCTAGAAGGCAAAGATCATAGAGAGCGCCTTCCTTGCCTCCCTGAGCGGATCACGACTCCGATGAGCCGGCCTCTTCTTCGAGCGACAAGGATCTCGAGAGGCCCATTGAGAACAAGCTCAATGGGCTGTGATTCATCACCAACACTACAGGGGCCCTTTACACCATGGCCCTTGGATACTATGCGGTGGGTGGTGATGGCTAGGACATCAGCGATGAAACTACTTCTGAGGTATCACATTCTATCGATGATCTTGCCGTTGAGGTAGAAGAGTTGAACGCTGCTTTGGCGAATCAAGACAAGTTTCTTAGGCTTGTTGCTCGTGAGAGGAAACAATTTAAATCCAAGTATGAGAGCATGCTTATGGAGCTTGAGTCTGCTAGAGCTTCAGTTGTGTTGTTTGATGAGAGTGAATGTGATGGGTGGGCCCTTCACATGTTAAACATCGCCACTTTGTAGACCAAGTATGCCACCCTGCTAGATGAGCGCGATGAGCTTCAATCTAGGTCTTGCTTGTTAGGTGAGTGTACTGCTTGTCCTAGTTTGCAGACTGAGCTAGCAGAGAGAAACGCTAGGATAGCCTCACTTGAGAAGGCTAGCTCAGTGAGTGCATCTGCACCTGCATAGTGTGCACTTTGTGAGGGTTTGCAGCCTATTCATGAGTCCTGCAGGCACGACAAGACAAGGATTCAGGAAGAAAACACATGCCTTCGATTTGTCTTGAGCTGGGTGTTGTGTAATGAACCCTAATTGGGCATGACAGTCAGCCAGTTCAAGAGGGGAACTAGTGGACCTGGGTTAGGCTTTGCTGTTAAGGATGGGATTGTCGATTGCTTTGGTAAGGTTGGTGAGTGCAGTGGTCTGAAACCTTCAGAGAAATCGTCAGCCACACCCAAACTTGTCAAGCTTACTCCACCAAAATCTGCTAACCCTATTGTGAGTGATGGAGTGCCTATGGAGCTTGTGAGAGTTCCACCTCAAAAACAAGTATGGTGTCCAAAGCCTAACCATCTTAGGAACCCACTTGACACCCTGCCAGATACCACTAGTGTTCCCACTCCATAATCATTGTGATTATTGTGAGAGAAAGGGTCATTTGGTTGTTTTTTCTTTAGGAGGTAGAGAGATGAGCGGTAGGGTTCTGAGTTGAGCAAAGGGAACAGGAACCACCCCTCTCATGGTGTTCATGATCCTCCTATTCAGATACGTTTTGTGAGGCCTACAGGTGCTTTGCCTCTTGCTTCTAGGCCTTAGGAAGTGAGACCACAAGGTGATCATGATCAGCAGGGTTTTGGTCATGTGCCATATATCCAAGGACCCGTGGCAGAGGCTTTTGTTCTTACTTTCCCAGTGGACCATAGTTTCCTTCTCGTGGTGATCGCTATCCCCCATGGGACTGGGGATGTTTGGTGTTTTTCGTAACACCTTTTAGTGGCAAATGCTGCAACAATGGTATTATTCTTAGTATCCTAACATAGGGTTGTGCCATTTGCTCACCCCGTGTCTTATTGTTGATGCAGGATGAAGGCCTGGAGAACACATGTCTCATGGATTCTGGTTGTTCACGCCATATGACTGAAAGCTTCAGATGGCTGTCCAACCTCGACCCCATGATTAGTAAGGAATACATCACATTCGGGGATAAGTCGAGAGGTAAGGTTGTCTCCCATGGCTCCGTTCGAGTGGATAAGAATTTTGTAATCAAGGATGTTGCTTTGTTTTCGAAATTGCATTTCAATCTGCTTTCTATTTCACAACTTCTTGAGGATGACTATGAAGCGCGCTTTAAGAGGGGGTATTTCTTGTGTTTTAGATGCAAGGGAAGAGTTTGTTTGCCAGATTTCTCCATTTGGACGAGTTTTTCGAGCTGATTTTTTCCATTCAGCCGACCCATCTTGATGTCTCTAGGTAGGAATTTCCTATCTGATTTGGAAGTGACATAGGAGGCTAGGTCATTTGAGCTTCGATCTTTTGTGTCGTTTGAGCTCACTTGACATCATCGAAGGATTGCCCAAATTGAAATTTGAGAAAGATCTTGTCTGTCACCCTTGTCATCATGGCAAAATGGTTACCGATTCTCTTTCCCCTAGCCACCAAGGTGATGACCTCGCAACTCGGTGATTTGCTTCACAAGAACACTGTTGGTCTAGCTCGAGTTTGCTCTTTTTGGGAACATGGTATGTTCTTGTGATTGTTGACAACTTTTCTTGCTATTCTTGGGTGTTCTTTATGAAGGAGAAGGATGAGGCTTTTATTCAAGCTCGAGATTTGATTCTTTAGTTGCAAAATGAGTTTCCTAGGAATGACATGAGAGCGATTCATGGTGACAATAGCACTGAATTCAAAAATACTCATTTTTGAACCTTTTATGCTTCTTTGGGTATCAGTTTTCCTCTCCGTATTTGCCTCAGCAGAATGCATATGTCGAATGCAAGAATCGGGCCCTTGTTGAGATGGCCAAGATGATGCTTGATGAGCATAGGACTCCTACGCATTTTTGGGCCTAAGCGATCAACACTTCCTACCATGTGTCCAATCGCGTCTTTCTCTATGCTTTTCTAAACAAAACCTCTTATGAGTTGCAATTTGGATGACCACCCAAGGTTAGTCATTTTAGGGTGTTTGGTTGCACATGTTTTGTGCTAAAACATGGAAATTTGGACAATTTTAAGTCACAGTCTTCTGATGGTGTTTTTCTCGGTTATGCTTTACACTCACATGCTTATCATGATCTTAACATTGAGACTAACCAAATCATGGAAACTTGTGAGGTGACCTTTGATGATACTTCACCTTGTCCATCACTTGCCTTTGACCTTTAGGTCTAGATAAGATGAGTGAGACCATATTTGTGGAGGAGGAGCACAACGATGTCGATTGTAGTGATCTCGAGCCATCTCCATTGGCTGCCCCAGTTGAGCCTGCTTCGACTACTTCGGTTGATGGGCCAGACATAACTTCTTCTATGGCTTTGGGTCCATTCGAGCCTAAGCCTGCTGAGTCTGGAGGTAATTAGGCTACTATTTTGGGGGAGGTCAATTCCTTGAGGGAGGTTCCACGGAACATTCAATGTCATCAACCACCTCAGCAGATGATCAGGGAGCTTCATGAGCGAGTCACTCACTCCAAGTCACGATAGATTTCTCATTTTGCTCACTCATCTTTTGTTGCCTCTTTTGAGACCCAGGATGTTGGACACTCTTTGTCTGATCCTAACTGGGTCAATGTTATGCATGAGGCGCTTGAAAATTTTAAGAGAAACTAGGTTTGGGTTTTGGTGCCACCTCCTTTGAACTACCATCAAAATGATTCCAAATGTATTTTCAAAAATAAATAGAGTGAGGATGGGATGGTAGTACGAAACAAGGTGAGGTTGGTTGCCCAAGGGTTTTGCTAGAATGAGGGTATTTATTATGAGGAAACCTTTGCGCCTATATCCTGTTTAGAATTCATTAGAATCCTTCTGGCTTTTGTTGCTTCAAAGGGTTTTAAACTTTTTCAAATGGATGTCAAAAGTGCTTTTCTGAATGGGTATATAAAGGAAGCGTTTTATGTGAGGCAGCCCCTAGTTTTGAGAGTTCCATGTTTCCAAACCATGTTTTAAACTCCAAACAGGTTTGTATGGTTTTAAAAATCCCCTAGAGCCTGGTATGAGCATTTGAAATCTTTCTTGCTTGCAAAGGGTTTTAAGATGGGCTCTATGGATAGAACTCTTTTTCTCCTCAAGCATGTCAATGATACTTTGTTAGTATAGATTTACGTGGATGATATCATCTTTGGTGGTTCTTCTCCTGCTCTTGTTTCCAAGATTTTAGATACTATGAGTAGGGAGTTTGAGACGAGCATGATGGGAGAGCTCAACTTCTTCCTTGGGCTACAAATCAAGTAGACCCTAGATGGGACTTTTGTGCATCAAGGCAAGTACACAAAAGATGTCCTGAAGAAATTTGACATGGGTGAGGCCAAGCCTCTTTCGAAGCCCATTTCCATGATGACACCGCTGGATGCCAATGAGGACGGAGAGCCCGTGGACTAGAAGGACTACAGAAGCACGATCGGCTCCCTCCTATACTTGACGGTGACGAGGCTAGACATACAATTTGCAGTGTCTCTGTGTGCTTCATTCCAGGCTTCTCCACACACTTCTCATAGACAGGCCATCAAACAGATTATGAGGTACCAGCATTTCACTCCTAAGTTTGTTTATGGTACTCCTCTTCATCCGTTCTGTCTTTGTGTGGTTATTCAGATGATGATTTTGCAGGATGTCTCTTGGATTGCATGTCCACTTTTGGGATTTGTTAGTTTTTGGGTTTCTCCATGGTTTCTTGGTCTTCTCGCAAATAGTCTAGTGTTGCCCAGTCTACCACAAAGGCTATGTATGTTGCTGCCGCTAGCTGTTGCTCGTAGTTGCTTTGGATGATGGCTATCTTGAGGGATTTTGGCTTGGAGTTTTCTTATGTGCCTATGCTTTGTGATTGCATGAGCGCCATTAGCGTTACCAAAAATCTCATGCTGCATTTGAAGACCAAGCACATCAATGTTCGCTTTAAATTTCTTTGAGACCATTATGATAAAGGGGACATCGATTTGTGCCACATTGATACCCATAGGTAGCTTGCAGACATTTTGACCAAACCCCTCGATCAGTCCACATTTGCTCATTTGCGAGGGGGTTGGGTGTTTGCTTCCGTTGTTCACTAAGGGCTCCCTTTTGGTTTTTCTTCCTTTCTTTTGCCTTTCATGTAGATTTTAATTTTTGTTTCTTGATTTCTGTATCATATCTACATTTGCATCTCATGAATCATTTTGAGCTTCATTTGTATAATTGCTAGAATGTGACTATGCTTTTAATAGTTTGTTCTTTGTGTACATGATGATGCTATGGCATGCTTAGGCTCCTTTTGCTCATATTGATACAATGTTGTTGAGCTAAGCCTGCTTTCATAATTGTGAACTTGACTATTACTTGCTAAATCTAAAAATTGTTCACCATTGAGATTGGCATCTAGCATGTGTAGGATGTGTTGAAATCCTTTTTGATGTCACTAGTATGTTAGGTGGCTATGTCTCATGCCTTGAGTCATTCACTGTCTTGATTCATTTATTCTGTGCTAAAATCAAGATAAATGAAATTCGGAAAGATCGAGATGGATTTGCATTTTTCACCACATCACCGTATGGAGAGTGCTTCCATTTGCACTTTTGGATGAAATTGAGCAGTGTAGTGGATGGTCAAAATCGGTGTCTTTAGCTTCTGATTGCTTTTCTGCATAGGTTACACCTGATTGAAAAGTTAGACAATGACAATGCTTACAACCTCTCGCACTCACATGTTTTCATTGAAATTTGTAATCCACTTCAAAATCTGATAAATCTTAAAAATTTCAATTGGTATCAATTTCAGATATGTTTCTAGCATGATGAGTGACCACTGTTTGGGGTAGTTCACTTGGTTTACCTATGACTAGCACTTGTTTGATTTCCTTCTTACTATATGCCTAGTGCGATTTTAGTGGTGAACTTCTCTTTTCACATATTTAAAACTGAATCAAAATGCTTACACTTCACATATATTGTGCATATGATCAGTTGGAGCATATGATAGCACATGCATTTATTGCTGCACACATCACACAACACCACTTAGAGCATTTTTACAATCTATTGGCTATACTCCTGAAGCTCTTGCACTTCCTGCATTTTATGCATTCTCCTTTTGATCCTTGCATTCCCTCAGGGGCAGTTGGCTTCTTTCTCCTGTCTTAGCGCTTGTGGAGTGCACTTGTCAACAAGGGGGCAATTTTTGGGTCATTTGGGGAACCTCTTGGAGATGTGCATTTGTGGAAGATTTTGGTGAGTTCTTCTTGTATACACATTTTTATGAGGACGTCTTTCTTTCTGTGAGGTTGTTTAGATGTGCTTCAGGGAGAAATACTTTTGTCAGGGCGAGTCTTTGAGCCATTCGAGAACTCTCACTAGTTGTGTTGAGTCTTTGCTTCTTTGTGGTGGAACTAGCTTTGATTTTAGCTTTTGTACTGATTTTGTGCCCTGATTTGGTTTTGGCTGTTGGCTAATGGTGTTGAGCCTCTTTTTGAGGACTAATCATTTTTCGCTTGGTCGTGTTGACCCAGCTTTGCTCACTCTGGATGACTTGTTTGGCTTTTATCTTTCTTTTGGTCATTCAGGTGAGTTTCTCTTCTTCTTCCTTCTTTCTGCTAATATATGCTCATGAGGTGGTGTTGACAATGCACTCATCAAGCGAGAGATTGCAAACACAAGGTTGACTTGTCCTTGTGGTTCGGGTTGATGATGAGTGATTGTCAACGCGTAGCGTCTTGGGTTGAGTTGTGGACTAACCGATGCGTGAGTTATTGTGTTGTGCAACCATGTATCTCGGTTTATGGTGTGCAGGTTTGGAGCACAGGGACGGTGGTCGATGGCGAAGTTGAAGGTCATGCGGGTTCATGTTGATGGACCAGGAGCGGTGAAGGACGAGTGCTGGGAGTTGACCGAGGGACCAGAGTCGCCGGGTGACTAGACGTATTAGCTAACACCTGTGACACGCACCTGAGCGAGGATGGGGAAGAGCGAGCCATGTTGTCGGCGAGGTTGAGGATTGGCGAGACACGTGTCCAGGTTGTAGGGGAGGCGCATGTGGCACGCTACTTGCAGCGGTTTGGTGGTCTATCCTAGAAAACCCACCTAGCGCTATGGATGACAGGTTTTTCGACGGAGTTTGGCCTCAAAACTCGGCGGTGGCGGATTCGGTGGGAATCAGAGGTGGCTTGTGGCGTCATAACGAAGGGTGTGTCGAGGTGAAGCAACTTGGTGTAGAGCGTGTGACCATCCGATCAAAATCCTAGGAGTTGGTACATTTTGCCCCCGACTAAGTGGATAGGCTCTATGTATCTAGGGATAGTTTAGTAAATAGAAATAACCCTCTATAAATAGATGGGTGAGCTGTTGTGGAAAGCCATCTCTTTGGCTAGCACTCTTGTGCTTTTGTTTAGAATACTCTAGTTTTTCATTCCCTAGTTTAGTCGAGATCCACAGGTGTTTTGCTCTCATATGTGTGCTTGTAATATTCGACTCTGTATTTGAAGAAAGGGTGGCCAGATCCATCCACATAGTAGTTTGAATCGTGTCCTCAGTTTTGTCTTCGCTGCAGTTTTTTATTCGATTCTACTCTCACGTTTTCCCTTCCTCTCTCTTTTGGATGTGTGGAAGAACCTCCAAGTTCTTGAGTTGGAGATTCGTTTGGGGATTGTTGGGTGCGAAGATACACTTTTTGAATCACTGCATACGCCCCCTTAGTGCAGTTCTTGGTCGTGATTCGAGTTGATCTCAATTTGAGTTTGTTTGAGAAAACTTCAACAAAACCATCAATTATGCCCGTATTTTTAGATCTGCAATTGATTTTAAATCCAATTGATATAAAAATTGTGGAGAACTTGGAATACCACTTGTCAAGGTGTGTGCAAAATTTCAGCCCAATCGAGGTTCGTTTGGTTTAGTTGCACATTCAAAAACTGAATTTTTGAGCTCGTGAAAGCGACATGATTTTGGACCGATTTGTACTTTTCGTTTTCCGATTTGTGATCCATTCATTTTGTTGGTCTCGTGTGAATCTTAGAAATATTTTAAAATCATGAGTTCACTGGTTTACTGATATAATTTTGGTTTGAACAATTTCTTCATCTCAATTGAAGTTAAATGCTCAATTTCAATTTTTAGCAGTAGAATTTGATTGGCTCCTATTCACCTTGTGTGGTCGCTCACCGGTCCTTCAATATGCCATATCTCTTCATACGCAATCTATGCTATTGCCGGTTATGGGGTGCAACTAGGATGAAGGAAAGAGACGAGGTTTAGCAGTAACTAAAGGTATACTAGATTTTCTTTGAAAATAGACAATATGTAGTTATAAATATGTAGAATCAAGATTAATAATGCTGCCGCGTCTTGACACATGGTCCTTCGTATATAAGAGCTGAAAAAAGCTTAACTGAGATGTACACCCCTTATATTGAAATAAAATTTACGGGTCCGTATACGTGAAAAACTGTAAATGTGAATTAAAAATATATAGAGTAATTGATGATTTATCACAAGATGATAGAGAATATTGAATATAGTATAATGTGTTAGAAAATGAATAGAAGAATAAAATGTAACGAAAATAAATAAATACCAATGAATGTCTAGTACTCACATCGGACTTTAAACTGTGCTAGCTAGAACTTACGCTGATATATAGTACTGTTACAGAACAAAAAAAATGTGTCTTAATTATCACCTGCGTTTTGTCACGGGGATCTTCACGCGCAAGAACGACATCATCGCCACTAATGGATAGTAGGTACAACTTGTCGCCGTCCTGGCTCAATATCTTCACTAATTGGGCCATGGCCGGTCGTTGGACTCTCCTTCCTACGCTCGCTAGGTACTGAAGTTTCTACAGGCGCAGCATGAGGCTCCAAACCCTTTTGTACTCGATCCCTCCAGACAGGTCATACATAGGATACCCTGCTGATCCCAGCCACATTGTTGAAACCTCGCTACTAGTTATTACCGGCTTGTCAGCTCTGCTCCGCGCGTCGTCCAAAAACACATAATATATCTTTCTTAGCTAGCATACCCATGCCCTCAACTAATCGACAAGCGCATTGGAGTGTGTAGGGGTGGCTGCTGGGCAAGATCCACAAATCACGCAATTGTTTAAGGGGGTGTTTGGTTGCTTCTGCTAAAGTTTAGTCCGGGTCACATCAAGCGTTTGACTTTTAAATAGGAGTATGAAATATAGACCCAACCAACTGGACTAGATTCGTCTCGTCTTTTAATCTTCGGCTGACAAATTAGTTTTATAATCCGACTACATTTAATACCCGGAACGGAGGTTCAAACATTCGATGGGACATGAGCTAAATTTTAGCGGGGTGTAACCAAACACCCCCTAATTAGTCATCTGCCGTCGTGAAACTTATACGCATGACGTACCCATCCCATGTACTATGCGTTACAACGGGAACATATAATATCACTATATATAAAATATATTTTATACTGTTATAAGAAAAGGATTCATAATTCATTTGTGATCCTGGACATATATAAATTTTGTTATTTTAATTTAGCTGTTTCACCACTATATTGCAACCATCAGTATCATGCAGACTTCGATATATATCACGATTTGCATGGTCTCATCATTGGAGAGCACATTGCATACCTGTCGGAAGAAGTTTCCTCATACATCGTCAGTATCAGGCACGCACCACCATACGCCCTTGCTTAAACAAAAATACAAGTGTGTGTTTACGAAGAGAATTAAAGACAGACCGGCACAAAAGCTACCCTGACGGTGGCGAGGATGACAAACCAGTAATTGCTGTCGGTCCTCCTCTGCATCACCTCCGGTACCGAGATGACGCCGCAGTCCTTGATATATTAGTTATCGAACATGCGCGACATGGCGAGTACCTATGACTCTTGGCTGGGCTGCTAGACGAAGTGCACCCGGGCTCATCAGCGAGGTAGTACACCTGGTCGTTGCACCACCGGATGCGTTACTCCTCTACATACGTCATGTTCGAGGACACTCACAAAACGTCAGCAACGACCATCGTCACAACGCAAAAGAATTCATGGTCGGTCAGTAGCGACTTACGTGGCAGGTTGGGCTTCAGGTAGACGATGAGCTGGACGGCGTGATGGCGCTGTCGTCGAATGCGGCGCTCAGAACATCCCGAGAGTCGCCGATGTTGGCGACGACCATGAGGTCCCCCTGCTTGATGATGGACAGCGCGGTGCAGCCGCTCTGGACCGCGTCCAACCGGCGGCTGCGCCGGAGCTTGTTGTACACAGCGGCGCATGCGGTCACGTGAGACTGCTTCCAGAGGTCGAAATTGCAGTCGCCAAGCTTCTTCACGTCATCGATGAGCGACGCCAATACGAGTGCCTCCTGCTAGTGGTGTTTGTTCAGGGTTTCCAAATAAGAAACATGGATTCATCCTTGGCGTTGGTTTATGAAAATGACTCACAAGTCAGATCCATGGAAAATATTACTGAGAATAAATGCCACGCATTTAAAAAAAGGAATTTAAGTGGAAAACATTATTTAAACAAAAGAAATTGCATGCAAGGCTCTTCTTTAAATACTAATCCCTCCATCTAAAAATATAATTCAAAAATCTCGGTGATACTTATCTACTACTACGCATTGTGCAAGGGTAGCAGGTGGGCTTGGCGAGAGATGTAGTAGATGTTTTTCTGTCATAGATGTAGACAAAACACACATGTGGTGTAGCGGTAGCTACTGCGTATTGCTTGAGGGATCATGGGTCTGAATCCCCTTGGACCATGCTTGTGTTTTTTAATTTTAGCTAGACATGGGCCGTACAGGGGAATGGGATTGGGAATGGGCTTTGCGGGGAGGGTGAATGGGAAAGATAGAACAAGGAATGAGAATGACAGAACAAGGCATGAGAATGACAGAACAAAATGGTGGTAGAACATAGGAATGGGTTGTGCGGGGAGGGCGGAATGAGAAAGGGAGAACAAGGAATGAGAATGACAGATCAGGGAATGGTGGTAGAACAAGGAATGGCAGGCTACCTTTACAGCCTTAATAAGTAGTAGAGATTGTCAAATTGGGAGATAAGAAAAAAACAAATAAACTTTGTTGAGTGTCCATAGAATACACTCGGCACAAGCTTCTTTGCTCACTCATCTTTTGTTGTCTCTTTTGAGGCCCGGTACGTTGGACACTCTTTGTCTGATACTAACTAGGTCAATGCTATGCATGAGGAGCTCGAATTTTTTAAAAAAAATAGGTTTGGGTTTTGGTGCCACCTCCTTTGAACTATCATCAAATTGATACCAAATGGGTTTTCAAAAACAAATAGAGTGTGGATGGGATGGTAGTACGAACAAGGCGAGGTTGGATGCCCAAGGGTTTTGCTAGAAACCTTTGCCCCTGTATCCCGTTTGGAAGCCATTAGAATCTGAAAGGGAAATAGGCTTACACCTTTTCCTAAATGATTTTGGTGGTTGAATTGCCTGTTGGGGCGAAGGCGAAGACGCCACCCTTCGCTCGAGGCCTTCGCCGTACTCGCTGCACCAGCGGTGACAAGACAACGGGCATACTTACCCTTCGTCTCATACGCCGCCGGACGAAGACCCGCGACAAGGTCGTCTCATCCTGCGACCTCGTCCAGAATGGAGGCCCGCGTGCGATCTGGCCCATTGTTACAGGCCCCACGTGGCCGTTGCGCGTTACAGGCCTAATTTGTAAAGACCTCCCTGTAATTACGGTCTGTAACCCCGCTTTATGAGAATATTCCGGGGATAACCTAGGTGTCTGAGGGCACATGCGTCCTTAACACGGGTCGCTGGGCACCCGGATACCTATAAATACCCCCGCACAATGTCCTTGAGAGGCTAGGTTAACAGAACTACTGCCATCTCGCGAGAAAATCCTGTTTACGTCACTTCTCACCCCCGCTGGATCACCTTGCATCGAAGAGCAAGTTCCAACATTTGGCGCCCACCGTTCGTGCTACGAAAAAACCACCCGCGATGGCACCCAAGAAAGCTAGCTCGAAGGCTGACGAGGCTGCGAAGGCAGCACTGCTGGCCGCAAAAAAGGGCAAGGCCCTCGCTCTCACCCACTCCACCCACCAAGAGGCTACTGAAGACGACGCACTCCGCACCTGCGGCCCTGAAGGACAACCGCAACCTCCCCTAGGCTTCGCCCCACCGGAGGGCGCGGACCTCACCGAGGACGGCGAAGTCCTCGGCGTCTCAGCGGAAGAACAGCTACAGCTGCGCGCCTTGCGCATCAAGAACCGCAATCTCCAGAGGCAAAAAGAGATACTGGAGGCCAAGCGCCAACGTGTGTCTGCACTAGCCAAGGTGCGGCAAATGATACGCGACGAAGAGCAGAAGGCCCAGGACCTCGAGCAGGAGATCGCGCTGATGCAGCGGGAAGGCCACCTCGGCCTGCAGCACGGGCCACCCCTGCAAACAGCGCGCACAACTGGAGGACATACGCGAAGGCCACCTCGACCTGCAGCACGGGCCACCCCTGCAGCAGCGCGCGCAAATGGAAGACCTACACTTCCCCCAGTGCGACCACGCCTTCCCACACGTCGCGCCATTCCAGGGGGTCAACTACCTCGACGAGCGAAGTCCCCTGGCGCCACACCTGCAAGTGACACCCTGGCCTGCCAACTTCCGGGCAGGGACCTATCCCAAGTACAACGGCAGCACTGACCCAGCGCAGTACATCATGAGTTATCAGGTCGCCGTTGCATCTTCCGGAGGGGATGACGCCACGATGGCCAAGTCTTTCATCATCGCCCTCGAGGGCCCAGCTCTCACCTGGTTCACCAGGTTGCCCCCGCTGTCCATTGACTCCTGGAGAAGCCTCCAGGATAAATTCCTGCTCAACTTCCAAGGGTACCGCCCAGACACCGACGCCTTGGCCGAACTCTCACTCTGCAAGCAGTTGGAAAAAGAGACTCTGCGGGAGTATTACCGCAAGTTTCTAACACTCAAGTCATAGCTGCCCTCATTCGATGACCAGATCGCCATCCACTACGCCATCAGTGGCCTTCGCGCCGGCGTCCTTTATAGCCACTGCATCAGAGATCCGCCCAAGAACCTCCAGGAATTATATCAGCTATTTGAAAAATACGCCAAATCCGAAGAGCTCCACCAGCGCAAGGTTGAGTCTCAGAGGAAACCCAAAGATGCTCCACAGTCCAGCCGCACGTGGACGAGAACTCCGCAGCCAGACTCCGGTCGAGACGGCCGCAATCAGCAGCAGGTGCACAACATCACCAACCAGCACCCCGCTGGTGACGCCCCTCGCCGCCAGGAATATCCCTCCCTAGGGCCGCGGAAATGGAACTCGCGGTAGGGGTCGGGGACGTGCACAGCCGCCGTGCCGAATCTACTGTCTTTTCACGGCGAAGACTGCGCCCACCAAACCAGAGACTGCCCAGAGACAAAGGCCACCAGAGACAGGATGGCACGGGCGCAGCCAGCCGACAACCCTAGAGTTGTCGCGCACACTTATCAGCAACCCCCTCCACCATACATCCACGCCCCCGCCTCGCATCCACTGCACCACGCATACCAACACCACCAGGAAGTACAAATCGTACCTCCCCCACCCCCACCTCCACACCAGCAACAACAAAACATCCCCCACCCCCACACCCCAAAACAAGAAGACTTCGCCGATCAGACGTATCGCGGAGTCATTCATATGATCACTGGGGGGTCCAGCACCGACTTCGACACAAAGCGGCAAAAGCGGGACCACTACCGCAGCATCAACCACGTCGCCATTACCGGCCCAGTCGTGCAGATGAAGTGGTCCCACGTACCGCTAACCTTCGACGCCCGAGACGTCGACCTGCGCAGCACCCCCCACATCGACGCCATGGTTATCAACTGCAGCGTGGCAGGATGGGACCTGCACAAAGTCCTAGTCGACAATGGCAGTCAAGCAGACATCATTTTCCTCCATGCCTTCGACCGCATGGGCATAAGCCACAGCCTGCTCAAGCCTTCGGACAACCCGTTGTATGGCTTCGGCGGCAAGGGCACCTTTCCTGTCGGCAAAATAGAACTGCCTCTCTCCTTCGGTGTAGCACCCAATGCCCGAAGTGAGCAAATAACCTTTGATATCGTCGATATGGTGTATCCGTACAACGCCATCATGGGCCGGGGCTCCATCAACAAGTTTGAGCCAGCCATTCACGGACTGTACCTGTGCATGAAGATACCAGGTCCGTCAGGCGCCATCACGGTCTACGACAATCAGCAGACTGCGCGCAACATAGAGCGGGACTTCGTCCCCGGGCAAAGAAATGTGCACTGCCTCACGGCCCAGCGCGAGGTCCCTGCGTCCGCCAGCCCAACCGACAAAGAACACGACAAGGCACAGCTGCAGAGCAATGACGGGACCAAGACTGTTCCCCTCGACCAGGCCACGCCCAAGCAGACAGTCACCATCAGCGAAGACCTCACTTCGCATGACAAGGAGAAACTCCTCTGCTGCTTGTCCAAGAACAAAGACGTCTTCGCCTGGTCCGCCCTCGACCTGGTCGGGGTCAGCCGATCCATAATTGAGCACGGCTTGGGAATCGACCCTTCGGTGAGACCGAAAAAACAGCGGCTCCGCAAAATGTCCGACGAGAAGACAAAAGCCGCCAAGGCCGAGGTACATCGCCTCCTGGAAGCCAAATTTATCGAGCCAGTGGCTTACCCCACGTGGCTCTCCAACGTTGTGATGGTGCAGAAAAAGAGCGGCAAGTGGCGAATGTGCATCGACTTCACCAGTCTCAACAAGACCTGCCCAAAGGACAACTTCCTGCTGCCTCGGATCGACAAAAATAGTCGATAGCGCGGCCGGGTGCGAAGTCATGTCACTCCTCGACTGCTTCTCCGGTTACCATCAAATATATATGAAGGAGGAAGACAAGGCCAGCACCAGCTTCATAACACCCTTCGGCACATATTGCTTCATCAGAATGCCGAAGGGACTCAAGAACGTCGGGTCCACCTTCTCCCAGCTTACCAAAACAGTGCTTGAGGGGCAAGTCGGCAGAAATATATTCACATATGTGGACGACATCGTCGTCGCCAGCAGGAGCAAGGAGGACCATCTTGCTGACCTCACCGAGACATTCGCGAGCATGCGGGACGCACGACTTCGCCTGAACCCCGAAAAGTGCGTCTTCGGCATTCGCTAGGGGAAAATATTGGGCTACCTAGTATCACACCGCGGCATCGAGGACAACCCAACCAAAATTTAGGCCATCATCAACATGACGCCCCCGCAGTCAGCCAGAGACGTCCAGCGCCTGACGGGCAGATTGGCCGCCCTCAACAGATTCATCTCCAAATCCGCTGAGCGAAGTCTCCCCTTCCTCAAAACTCTCCGTGGCGCAAAAGACTTCGCTTGGGGACCAGAGCAGGCAGCGGCCTTTGCCTCATTAAAACAGTACCTGTCGGAGCTGGCAGTCCTTACAAGCCCCAACTCTTCGCTACCCCTGTTGCTCTATGTTGCGGCTTCGCCGCATGCGGTCAGCGCGGCACTGGTGCAGGAGCAGACAGTTGAGGGCGTGATCAGGCAGTGCCCAGTTTATTACGTCTCCGAAGTGCTAACACCATCCAAATGTAACATGACGGAACTGGAGAAGATTGCCTATGCAGTTGTTATGTCTTTGCGCAAATTGCGCCATTATTTTGAAGCATTCAAGGTCCGGGTCACCTCAGATAGGGGACTAGGTGAATTGTTCAGAAACCCGGAGGCATCGGTCAGGATTGCCAAGTGGGCGGCCGAACTCCCCGGCTACCACATCAATTTCGAGCCCAGGACAGCCATCAAGTCACAAGTTCTGGCAGACTTCGTCGTCGACTGGACTGGGCCAATAACACAGCCGGACCCGTCCGCAGAGAAGGTTTGGACGATCCACTGCGACGGCGCATGGTGCCATGCGGGGGCAGGCGCCGCTGCAGTCATCACCTCACCCGCCGGGGTCAAGCACAGATACGCGGCACGCCTCAGCTTCGCTCTGGAATTTGACAGATGCACAAACAACATAGCAGAATATGAAGTCGTCATCCTCGGCCTCCGCAAGCTGAGGGCCCTCGGTGTTACCACCTGCATTGTCAGAACAGACTCCAAGGTAGTCGCCGGCCAAGTCGAGAAAGACTATGCAGCAAAGGACCCCGCACTTATGCAATACCTCGCGGCCATCCGAAGTCTCGAGAGACAATTTAAGGGATTCACCTTGCAGCATGTGGACTGGGCCAAGAATGAAGAAGCCGACGCATTGGCCAAGGCTGCTGCTAGAGGCGAGTCCCTGCCCTCCGATGTGTTCTACCATGTTATCGGCACGCCAGCGGGGGCCAACGCATAGTCAACCTTATTATGACCGAAGACTGGCGGGCACCAATAACCCTGTTCCTACAGGGGTACTACCACCCAACCGACATCAACGAGGCCAAGCGCCTCAAACATCAAAGCCGAGACTTCGCACTGATTGAGGGCCAACTCTACAAGAAGGGGGTCAGCCAGGCAATGCTTAAATGTGTCACCGAGACCGAAGGCGTCCAAATACTACGCGAAGTCCACAGTGGTACTTGCGGCTCTCACGTAGGGCCAAGGGCCCTAGCCGCAAAGGTGATCCGCCAAGGTTTCTACTGGCCTGCAATGATCTGCGCCGCAAATCGGGTCACAAGGTCCTGCGAAGCCTGCCAGAAGTTTTCTCCTCGATCAGGCAGCCCCTCGCAATTCACAAAACTGATCGCCCACACATGGCCTCTCCAGCGCTGGGGCCTGGACATAGTCGGGCCCCTGCCCACGGCTAAGGGGAACCTCAAGTTCACCTTCGTCGCTGTCGAGTACTTTACCAAATGGATCGAGGCGAGGGCGGTTTCCACAATAACATCAAAGACTGCACAGAAATTCTTTTGGCAAAACATTGTTTGCCGCTTCGGAGTACCGTCCGAACTCACAGTTGACAACGGCAAGCAGTTTGACAGCCAAGACTTCAAGGATTTCTGCTTCTCCATTGGCACCAAGCTTGCCTTCGCCTCAGTATATCACCCGCAGTCCAACGGAGTTGTGGAACGCGCCAATGGAAAAATTTCACAGTTGTCAAGAAAATGCTCCTCGACGAAAAAGGGTAGGTGGGCCGACTTGTTACCTGAAGCGGTCTCGGCGCTAAACACGACTGAGTGCAGGGCGACTGGGTTCACCCCTTTCCGCCTTCTATATGGATCGGAGGCCATGACCCCACAAGAAATAAAGCATGGGTCCCCGCGAACAGTTGCGTCAGCTGTCCCCGACGTGGACGAACCCACTTCGAAGGATCTTATCGACGGAGACCGCGTCTTCGCTCTACAGGCTCTAAATAAATACCAAGCCCAGACAAAAGCATGGCGCGACCTCGCAGTCATCCCGCGGGAATTCAGCGAAGGGGACCTCGTACTCGTCCGAACAGCTCGGACAGAGTCCAGGGGCAAGCTGGAGCCCAGCTGGGAGGGCCCTTTCATTGTCAAGACGAAGGCCTCCCCCAGCGCATACAGGCTCGCAACGCCAAACGGCGAAGACTTGGAGCATTCCTGGAACATCGATAATCTCCGCAAATTTTTTGTTTGACTCATCAGGGCCAGGTCGCCCTTGTAATTTGCAAAAACAATTTTATTCTGGCCCGCACTCTTTTCCTCCCGGGGGGTGAGGTTTTTAACGAGGCGGAGTCATGTAATATACAAGTGAAAAATCCCCCGCAAAAATCTACGTCGAAAAAAGACCGCGCCGACGGTCTCCCACATTCAACCAATACAAAGTCACCGCGAGGCCGAGCGCTAGCTACCCTCGTGTGCGACACTCCGCGCAAAAGTCGCCTAAGGGTGCAGCTGGACTGGCACAACAAGTGTGAAAAATCGAAGTCTTCCGCGAAGACTATCCGTGCAAAAGTCGCTTAAGGGTGCAGCCGGACTGGCACAACAAGTGCGAAAAATCGAAGTCTTCCGCGAAGACTATCCGTGCAAAAGTCGCCTAAGGGTGCAGCCGGACTGGCACAACAAGTGCGAAAAATCGAAGTCTTCCGCGAAGACTATCCGTGCAAAAGTCGCCTAAGGGTGCAGCCGGACTGGCACAACAAGTGCGAAAAATCGAAGTCTTCCGCGAAGACTATCCGTGCAAAAGTCGCCTAAGGGTGCAGCCGAACTGGCACAACAAGTGCAAAAAATTGAAGTCTTCCGCGAAGACTATCCGTGCAAAAGTCGCCTAAGGGTGCAGCCGGACTGGCACAACAAGTGCGAAAAATCGAAGTCTTCCGCGAAGACTATCCGTGCGAAAGTCGCCCAAGGGTGCAGCCGGACTGGCACAACAAGTGCGAAAAATCGAAGTCTTCCGCGAAGACTATCCGCGCAAAAGTCGCCTAAGGGTGCAGCCGGACTAGCACAACAAGTGCGAAAAATCAAATTCTTCCGCGAAGACTATCTGTGCAAAAATTGCCAAAGGGTGCAGCCGGACCAGGCACAACAAGTGCAAAAAAGACTACACCAAACTGTCCGCGCAAAGACCGACTACATACGCGCCAGACCGACATAACAAATACACCAGACCAAGTACGCAACGCCTTCGTGAGCATAGCCGAATGTGCGAAGGCACACAAACCTCATCATACAAGCCATTGTATATGTACAAGCGAGGGCATCACACTTTACATCAGCTCAACCTTCGGAATAATTCCCATCTCCCTATAGTTAAATAGCATTATCCTCACCTCCTCACCTGCAAAAAGACTTTGCAGCTCTTCCTCACCTGCACTCGCAGCGGCCGGCAAGGACAATAGCTCCTGCCTGCCAACCCTGCCCACACGAAGCGGACCGTCGTCCGCCTCACTCACTCTACGCTTCGCAACCGCCCTTCGCCGCCTGCGCCCAACACTTGGACCAGGCACAACTTCAGCATCCACAGCACGCGGCGAAGCCTCCGCCGCTGCCACATCCAAGGCCGCAAAGTAATCCAAGTCCTCATCCGACGACTCTTCAGTCCACTCAACCGAAGTCCCAGAGTCACCAAAATCAGAAAACTTAGACGCAGATTCATCCAATTCGTTCCCATCATCCACGGTCGAAGCCGCCAAAAAATTAGCAGTAGCGGTTGCGTGCGCAGGCCCAAAATCTTGAACCTGCGCAGCAACCAAGGTTCAACAACATATGCAAAATTCCCTAACTACCCACACCCACTAAGCCACCTGCGAAGACCCAGCCGTCGCGGGATCCTCCGCTGCCGGCTCTGCCACCATCTTCACATGATCCTCAGCCCTCGGCGCAGCAGTTGGCGACGAGCCACTGCCGGCCGCAGTGGATGCGGGGGCTTCAGGGGTGCCTTCGACGGTTTCTGGGGGCGGTGTCGGGGCGGCCTCGGTCACAGCCGCCACCGGGTTCGACTCCGAATCAGGTTGCGCGCTGTTCAAAGCCCCGAAGTCCTCCACCTTCTCGTTACGCGCCGCCTGAGACACAGCACACAGATTCAGCAAACCCACATATAACCCACATTCAATAACACCAAACAAAAGTCAAACATTACCTGACCCCTCGCCGTCTCGGACCGCTCCCTGACCACCTCCCGACCGTGAGGGCCCCACATCCGGTCGAAGAGGGCTCCCGCGGATTCCTTCACCACAGGGTCCTCGACCTTGTAAATCTCACGCTCGAAATCCTCATCAGCTTGGTCGAAGACCTCATAGTGCCGGCACCCTTCGCGGGACAGCGCGTTCATCGCCCCTTCGCAGGTGACCAGGGAGGCATAGGACATAAACCCCTCCACGATGGTGGGGAGCGCCAGCAACTCCCCCTGCAGCCACTCGAGGCAGCGAAGTCCGGGCTCTCGATCTGGCACTTCGAAGTCAGCGGTCCGCGCGCCCAGCTCATGGTATGAGTCCATAAGCTGTTTGTGTGTCCGCTCAGCCTCCGAGCGCGTCGAAGCCTCGACCCTCTCCACACGGGTCTGCAGAGCGTTGAGCCGCTCCTCCAATTCCTCGGCGCGCTGTCTGGCAAGACTGCCCTCCGCCCGCGCCAAATTGGCCTCCGCCTGCGCAGACTGCGCCTTGGCGATGGCCTCATTAGCCTCCTTCCTCTCCTCCGCCAGTTGGCGCCGGAGGTCAGTCCTCTCACCCTCCAGCGCGGCCACCTTATCCGCCAACTTGCAGCACTTGCTGTCGGCGGCCGACTTTTCCCGGACGGCGTCAGCATGTTGCGCCCGAAGTCTCTCGACTTCGACAAAAACAACCGTCGTAAGGGCCCCCGACGCCGCGCGGTCTGCGAAGTCAGCCGCCTACAAGACACACATAAGACCACAACCCCAACGAAGCTGGTAAAACCCGAAGTCCAGCTCAACTTACCTGACTTAATGCCTCCTTCAGCCGGCGGGACACAGCGCCCGCCTCGTCCCTGACGGTAGTGAGTGCCGGAATCTCACCACCGGCACCAAGAGCACTACCCTTCGCCCTGGGCACCACGGCAGCCGCCGCGGTAGCCACGGCAGGCGGAACAACAACAAGTTGGCCTTCGCCCGACCCTGCAACGTATCAACAGATTTAAAAAAAAACTCGAGCTAACGACTTACCAACAAGATAATCGTCCACGCTAATGTCGGTGGCGAAGTCAGCAACGCGCTTACCCGATGGAGGCAGCTCTCGGGCCTTCGCGGCGCCGGCCGGGACAGACTTGGTACCGCCGGCGGCGGCCGCCTTCACAGCCTCCGACACCCTGCTGGACCCAGGGGCGGCCGACTTCACCGCCAGCGTCGGCTGGCTTCCGCCGGGGGCAGCAGCCTTCGCGGTCCCCCGCGACCTCTTTGGCCTGGCCTCATGCAGCCTGACGATCGCCTGGCGCTTCTGCGCAGCTCCCTGACGATCCTTGTCCATCACTGCCGACACAACAGCAGCAATATTCCGCCCATAAGGAAACACTCTCCAATCATGAACCATGCGAGATGTAAAAAAGTCTTCGCCAGCCGCGCGAGGGATAGGAACATTCTTAGGCCACCAACCCCTGGTAACCCTCAGCATCCGCGCCGAAGACTCCCGAAGCTCGGGCGAAGACATCCTTCCCCCTGGGGCCGCGCATGTCCTCATCAATTCCCTAGCAAAACCATCGGAAACCCCCAGTCCTCCCGTAGAAATACCTAGCTTCCTCTTCTTAGAGGATGGGGCGGCCGCCGGCGCGGGGTCGTCTTCAGTCTCCGTCGCCGGTTTTTTCCCGCGACGATCCACATCGTCTTGCCCGGGATAACCGCGGTACGGCAGACGGTTCAACTCGAAGACCCTGTTCAAGCGGTCATTAGACCCGCGTATATCCCAGCTATGCTGGCCCTCTGTCTTCGGCACGTACCGACCAACGATCCGCACCACCCCATCCTCCGCCTCACGCACAAAGGCGGCCGGATCGCGGCTATGCAGATCCAGTGCGAAGGCAGGACTTCGCACCAGCATCTCACCACGGGAAGGCATCTGGCGAGGGCATACTTCGCCCAGCGCCCAGCCATGTGCCAAAGGCCACACCCCATACGCCACAAACTCCTCAACCAAATCGCGCCCGCTGCTCAGGCCGGCCGCGCACCGAAGGGCCCCTTCGTCTGCATCCTCCTCCGCCACTTCAAACTGCGGGTATGCTGAGTAATAATGCGAGCACATCTCGGCCACGGGGAGCCCCGGATGGTCTTCGACTGTGCCCTCCGCAACGTAGAACCAAAACTCATGCCAATTGCCCCATTTATTGCGGGCGCAAGGAACCAACTCAACTACCTCCATCGAGGTCTTGCCGGTCTTCGGTGTAAATGTACAGGACCCAAACTGAGCAACCTTATTTCCGATCATCCTTTTCTGCCAGTGCAGGCAATAGTACTTCACGAAGACTTCGACCGATGGCTGTCCCCCGTACGAAGTCGTCGCCCAGACATATTTCGACAGAGCCACCACGGCATTCGGAGTTAGCTGGTGGATCTGGACGTTAAATCTGCGCAGGACTTCTCCCACGAATCAGTGCGCAGGTAGGCGAAGACCAGCGACAAAGAACGCCTCGAAGACAACCAACTCGCCTTCTGGCTCGGGGACCTCCTCCGTCCCCGGGACATGAGCGACTCCGCCGCCAAAGTAACCAAGCTGCTGCATATCTTGCACGCGGACCGAGGACATCCGCGACACACCGAAATCCACCGTGTCACCGGCGCGCAACTCCTCCGCCGCCACAATGCTCAGCGTCTCCTCAGACGACGCGTCGGCCGGCGGCGTAGCGGCAGCAGAAGAAGAAGAGGTCGACATCGCTACGTACCGTCGGCGGCGGCGAGCGGTCTGCTTCACACGGGCCAGATCTCCAGCGATCAAGAGCAAGGAGGGTAGACGAGCAGCAAGAGGTTTGAGAAGGCGGTTAGGGTTTTCGCAGAGCGCGGAAAGATAAAGTTCAAAACGCGCCGCCCCCCGTCCCCTTTTATACACAGGGCGCGGCGCTTTGGGAAACCCGCAATCCAACAGTACGGCGTCAATCAACGGTCATGTCAAAAAACCCCGCGGAACCACTTCGAGCGAGGGCAGCGTCTCCGCCATCTAGCGATGTCTTCGGCACCAGGTGACTTAGTCGAACTGGTCCCTCGGAGGGCAAATGTTGGGGCGAAGGCGAAGACGCCACCCTTCGCTCGAGGCCTTCGCCGTACTCGCTGCACCAGCTGTGACAAGACAACGGGCAGACTTACCCTTCGTCTCATACGCCGCCAGACGAAGACCCGCGACAAGGTCGTCTCATCCTGCGACCTCGTCCAGAATGGAGGCCCGCGTGCGATCCGGCCCATTGTAACAGGCCCCGCGTGGCCGTTGCGCGTTACGGGCCTAATTTGTAAAGACCTCCCTATAATTACGGTCTGTAACCCCGCTTTATGGGAATATTCCGGGGATAACCTAGGTGTCTGAGGGCACATGCGTCCTTAACACGGGTCGCTGGGCACCCGGATACCTATAAATACCCCCGCACAGTGCCCTTGAGAGGCTAGGTTAACAGAGCTACTGCCATCTCACGCGAAAATCGTGTTTACGTCACTTCTCACCCTCGCTAGATCACCTTGCACCGAAGAGCAAGTTCCAACATTGCCCAACACAAATTATTGGACTAATTAGTTTGCTCTAGATTATAAGTTCTACAGGTGCCAAAGGTTCAACATAAACCAATAAAAAGTCCAAGAAAGGGTTCAAATAAAAAGAGCTAAAGACAACCGAAGGCTGCCCTGGTTTGGCGCACCGGACTGTCCGGTGCACCACCGGACAGTGTCCGGTGCACCAGGGTGGATCATCTCAAACTTGCCACCTTCGGGAATTATGGGAGCCGCTCCGCTATAATTCACCGGACTGTCCGATGCAGCACCGGACTGTCCGGTGTGCTAGCGGAGCAACGACTAACTGCCCTAACGATCGTCTGCAAAAGTCTACAGTGAATAGTGAATAGTGCAACTGTGCACGCAGAAGTCAGAGCAGGCGCCAGATGGCGCACCGGACAGTGAACAGGACCTGTCCGGTGCACCACCGTACTGTCCGGTGGCCCACATGTCAGAAGCTCCAACGGTCGAACCCTAACGGTTGGGTGACGTGGCTGGCGCACCGGACAGTGTCCGGTGGTGCACTAGACTGTCCGATGCGCCATACGACAGCAGCCTTCCAGACCCAAGGGCCATTTTGGTGGTTGGGGCTATAAATACCCCCAACCACCACTCTTCAAGACATCCAAGCATTCACTACTCCTCATTCAATACAAGAGCAATACACAACACTCCAAGACACAAATCAAATCCACCGATCGAATCAAAGTCCACAATTCAACTCTAGTTTCTAGGACTTGTGAGAAGATCGACTTGTGTTCTTTTGTTGTTCTTGTTGCTTGGTTGGCCTTTCTTCTTTCTCTCATTCTTACTCTCAAAGCCTTGTAAGCGAAGCAAGAGACACGAATTGTGTGGTGATCCTTGCAGGGTCTAAGTGACCCGGGAAATCAAGGAAGGAAGCTAACTCGGTCTAAGTGACCGTTTGAGAGAGGGAAAGGGTTGAAAGGGACCCGGTCTTTGTGACCACCTCAACGGGGAGTAGGTTTGCAAGAACCGAACCTCGGTAAAACAAATCACCGTGTCATCCGCTCTTATTCGCTTGTGATTTGTTTTCGCCCTCTCTTTCGGACTCGATTATATTTCTAACGCTAACCCCGGCTTGTAGTTGTGCTTAAAACTTTATAAATTTCAGATTTGCCTATTCACCCCCCCTCTAGGCGACTTTCAATTGGTATCAGAGCCTGGTACTTCATTAGAGCCTAACCGCTCGAAGTGATGTCGGGAGCATCCGCCATGAGGGAGATCGGGACCGGCGACAAGTCCGCAAGCTCGGGGAGAACACATTCAAGGGAGTCCGCCCACAAGCACAAGGAGGAATCCTCTTCCTCCATCAAGTCCCAACGGAAGGGTGACAAGAAGAAGAAGATGAAGAAGGTGGTCTACTACGAGACCGACTCTTCATCACCCTCCACCTCCGGCTCAGAATCGGCATCCGCCACTTTTAAGCGCCATGAGCGCAAGAAGTATAGTAAGATACCCCTTCGCTATCCTCGTATTTCAAAACCCACTCCATTACTTTCCGTCCCATTAGGCAAACCACCTATGTTTGAAGGTGAAGATTATTCTATGTGGAGTGATAAAATGAGGCATCACCTAACCTCACTCCACAAAAGCAAATGGGATATTGTTGAGTATGGAGCGCAGGTACCAAAGAAAGGGGACAAGGATTATGATTCGGAGGAGGTCGAACAAATCCAACACTTCAACTCCCAAGCCACCACTATACTCCTCGCCTCTCTAAGTCGAGAGGAGTATAATAAGGTGCAAGGGTTGAAGAGTGCAAAGGAGATTTGGGACGTGCTCAAGACCACGCATGAAGGAGACGAGGTGACCAAGATAACCAAGAGGGAAACGATCGAGGGGGAGCTCGGTCGCTTTATGCTCAACCAAGGGGAGGATCCACAGGCCATGTACAACCGGCTCAAAACCTTGGTGAACCAAGTGTGCAACCTCAGGAGCACCAAATCGGATGACCATGAAATGGTCAAGGTTATTCTTAGATCACTTGTTTTTCTTAACCCTACTCAAGTTCAATTAATTCGTGGTGATCCAAGGTATAAACTAATGTCTCCCGAGGAAGTAATAGGAAAGTTTGTGAGCTTTGAACTAATGATCAAAGGCCCAAACAAATCATCGAGCGAGGCACCACCTCCACACCTGAGGTGCAACCCATCGCCTTCAAAGCGACGGAGGAGAAAAAGGAAGAGTCTACATCAAGCAGGCTCCCCATCGACGCCTCCAAGCTCGATAATGAGGAGATGGCTTTAATCATCAAAAGCTTTCACCAAATCCTCAAGCAAAGGAAGGGGAAAGATTACAAGCCCCGTTCCAAGAAGGTGTGCTACAAGTGTGGTAAGCCCGGTCATTTCATTGCTAAATGTCCATTATCTAGTGATAGTGACAGGGGCAACGACAAGAAGGGAAAGAGAAGAGAAAAGAATAGATACTACAAGAAGAAGGGCGGTGATGCCCATGTTTGCCGGGAGTGGGACTCCGATGAGAGCTCCACCGGCTCTTCCTCCGACAAGGATGCCGCAAACATCGCCGTCAACAAGGGACTTCTCTTCCCCAACGTCGGCCACAAGTGCCTCATGGCAAAAGACGGCAAAAAGAAGGTAAAACTAGAGCCTCCACTAAATATGCAACATCTAGTGATGAGGAGAACTCTAGTGATGATGAGGATAACTTGCTCACTCTTTTTGCCAACTTAAACATGCAACAAAAAGAAAAATTGAATGAATTAATTAGTGCCATTCATGAGAAGGATGAACTCTTGGATAGCCAAGAGGACTTCCTTATTAAAGAAAATAAGAAGCATGTTAAAGTTAAAAATGCTTATGCTCAGGAGATAGAAAAATGCGAGAAATTAACTAGTGAGCTAAGCACTTGCCATGATGTTATTTCCAACCTTAGAAATGAGAATGCTAAATTAATTGCTAAGGTTGAAAATTTAAATGTTTGTGATGATTCTCTTGTTAATCTTAGAAATGATAATGCTAATTTGATTGCTAAGATTGACAAATTAAATGCATCTCTCTCTAACCTTAAAGTTGAGAATGAAAAATTAATTGCTAAGGCTAAAGATTTAAATGTTTGCAATGTTTCTATTTCCAATCTTAGAGATCAGAATGCTATTTTACATGCTAAGATTGTTGAATTAAATACTTGCAAACCCTCTACATCTACCGTTGAGCATGTTACTATTTGCACTAGATATAGAGATATTAATGTTGATGCTATTCATGATCACCTAGCCTTAATTAAACAACAAAATGATCACATAGCTCAACTTAGTGCTAAAATTAATGAGCATGACTTAGAAAATGAGAAATTTAAATTTGCTAGAAGCATGCTCTATAGTGGGAGACGTCCAGGCATTAAGGATGGCATTGGCTTCCAACAGGGAGACAATGTCAAGCTTAATACCCCTAAGAAATTGTCCAACTTTTTTAAGGGCAAAGCTCCCATGGTTCAGGATAATGAGGGTTACATTTTATACCCTGCCGGTTATCCCAAACACAAAATTAGGAGAATTCATTCTAGGAAGTCTCACTCTGGATCTCGTCATGCTTTTATGTATAAGAGTGAGGCATCTAGCTCTAGGCAATCAACCCATGTTAAATTGTCTAAAAAGAAATCTCCTATTGCATCAAATGATCATAACATTTCATTTAAGGCTTTTGATGCATCATATGTTTTAACTAACAAATTAGGCAAAGTAGTTACCAAATATGTTGGGGCCAAACACAAGGGCTCAAAGACTTGTGTTTAGGTACCCAAGGTGCTTGTTTCTAATGTCAAAGGACCCAAGACCGTTTGGGTACCTAAGAACAAGGCCTAAATTTGTTTTGTAGGTTTATGCATCCGGGGGCTCAAGTTGGATAATTGATAGCGGGTGCACGAACCACATGACTGGGGAGAAAAGGATGTTCTCCTCCTACGAGAAAAACCATGATCCCCAAAGAGCTATCACATTCGGGGATGGAAATCAAGGTTTGGTCAAAGGACTTGGTAAAATTGCTATATCTCCTGACCATTCTATTTCCAATGTTTTTCTTGTAGATTCTTTAGATTACAACTTGCTTTCTGTTTCTCAATTATGCAAAATGGGCTACAATTGTCTTTTTACGGATATAGGTGTTACTCTCTTTAGAAGAAGTGATGATTCAGTAGCATTTAAGGGAGTGTTAGAGGGTCAGCTATACTTAGTTGATTTTAATAGAGCTGAACTCGACACTTGCTTAATTGCTAAGACTAACATGGGTTGGCACTGGCATCACCGATTAGCTCACGTTGGGATGAAGAATCTTCACAAGCTTCTAAAGGGAGAACACATTTTAGGACTAACAAATGTTCATTTTGAGAAAGACAGGGCTTGTAGCGCATGTCAAGCAGGGAAGCAAGTTTGTGTTCATCATCCACCCAAGAACATCATGACGACTGATAGACCACTCGAGCTACTCCACATAGACCTATTCGGCCCGATAGCTTACATAAGCATCGACGAGAGTAAGTACTGTCTAGTTATTGTGAATGATTATTCTCGCTTCACTTGGGTGTTCTTTTTGTAGGAAAAATCACAAACCCAAGAGAACTTAAAGGGATTCTTGAGACGGGCTCAAAATGAGTTCGGCTTAAGGATCAAAAAGATTAGAAGCGACAACGGGACGGAGTTCAAGAATTCACAAATAGAAGGCTTTCTTGAGGATGAGGGAATCAAGCATGAGTTCTCTTCTCCCTACACGCCACAACAAAATGGTGTAGTGGAGAGGAAGAATAGAACTCTACTTGACATGGCGAGGACCATGCTTGATGAATACAAATCCTCTAGACTTCGGACCGGTTTTGGGCGGAAGCAATCAACACCGCTTGCTACACCATCAACCGTCTCTACCTTCATCAAATCCTCAAGAAGACATCATATGAACTCCTAACAGGTAAAAAGCCCAACGTTTCATATTTTAGAGCCTTCAGTAGCAAATGCTTTATTCTTGTTAAAAGAGGTAGAAAATCTAAATTTGCTCCTAAGGCTGTAAAAGGCTTTTTACTTGGTTATGATTCAAACACAAGGGCATATAGAGTCTTTAACAAGTCCACTAGACTAGTTGAAGTTTCTTGTGACATTGTGTTTGATGAGACTAACGGCTCTCAAGTAGAGCAAGTTGATCTTGATGAGCTAGATGATGAAGAGGCTCCATGCATCGCGCTAAGGAACATGTCCATTGAGGATGTGTGTCCTAAGGAATCTGAAGAGCCTCCATATGCACAAGATCAACCATCTTCCTCCATACAAGCATCTCCACCAACCCAAGATGAGGATCAAGCTCAAGATGATGAAAATGAAGATCAAGAGGAGCCACCTCAAGAGGAGGACAATGATCAAGGGGGAGATGCTAATGATCAAGACAAGGAAGATGATGACGGTCCAAGGCCGCCTCACCCAAGAGTCCACCAAGCAATACAACGAGATCACCCTGTGAACACTATCCTCGGCGATATTCAAAAGGGGGTAACCACTCGATCTCGTGTTGCTCATTTTTGTGAACACTATTCCTTTGTGTCTTCTATTGAGCCATACAAGGTGGAAGATGCATTAAGGGATTCAGATTGGGTGTTAGCAATGCAAGAAGAACTCAACAACTTCACGAGGAATGAGGTATGGCATCTTGTTCCACGTCCTAACCAAAATGTTGTAGGAGCCAAGTGGGTCTTCCGCAACAAGCAAGACGATCATGGTGTGGTGACAAGGAACAAAGCCTGACTTGTGGCCAAGGGATATTCACAAGTCGAAGGTTTGGATTTCGGTGAAACCTATGCACACGTAGCTAGGCTTGAGTCAATTCACATATTACTTTCCTATGCTACTTACCATGGCTTTAAGCTTTATCAAATGGACGTGAAAAGTGCCTTCCTCAATGGACCAATCAAGGAAGAGGTCTATGTTGAGCAACCTCCCGGCTTTGAAGATAGTGAGTACCCTAACCATGTTTATAAACTCTCTAAGGCGCTTTATGGGCTCAAGCAAGCCCCAAGAGCATGGTATGAATGCCTAAGAGACTTTCTTATCGCTAATGGCTTCAAAGTCGGAAAAGTCGATCCCACTCTCTTTACTAAAACAATTGCCAATGATTTGTTTGTATGCCAAATTTATGTTGATGATATCATATTTGGGTCTACTAACAAATCTACTTGTGAAGAGTTTAGTAGGATCATGGTACAAAAATTCAAGATGTCTATGACGGGGGAGTTGAAGTACTTCTTAGGATTTCAAGTCAAGCAACTCCAAGAGGGCACCTTCATCAGCCAAACCAAGTATATTCAAGACATTCTTACCAAGTTTGGGATGAAGGATGCCAAGCCCATCAAGACACCCATGGGAACCAATGGGCATCTCGACCTCGACACGAGAGGTAAATCCGTAGATCAAAAGGTATACCGGTCGATGATAGGATCTTTACTCTATTTGTGTGCATCTCGACCGGATATTATGCTTTCCGTATGCATGTGTGCAAGATTCCAAGCCGATCCTAAGAAAGTTCACCTTAGGGTCGTAAAACGAATCTTGAGATATTTAGTTCATACTCCTAAGTTTGGCCTTTGGTACCCCAAGGGATCCACTTTTGATTTAATTGGATATTCAGATGTTGATTGGGCAGGGTGTAAGATTGATAGAAAGAGCACATCAGAGACTTGTCAGTTCTTGGGAAGATCCCTGGTATCTTGGGCTTCTAAGAAACAAAATTCTGTAGCTCTTTCTACCTCCGAAGCCGAGTACATTGACGCAGGTCATTGTTGCGCGCAATTGCTTTGGATAAGGCAAACCCTCAGGGACTATGGTTACAAGTTAACCAAAGTTCCTATTCTATGTGATAATGAGAGTGCAATCCGCATGGCGGATAATCCCGTTGAGCACAGCCGCACTAAGCACATAGCCATTCGGTATCACTTTTTGAGGGATCACCAACAACGGGGGGATATCGAGATTGCATATGTTAGCACCAAAGAACAATTAGCCGATATCTTTACCAAGCCATTAGATGAGAAAACTTTTACCAAACATAGGCATGAGCTATACATTCTTGATTCTAAGAATTTTGATTGATGTTTTGCACACATAGCTCATTTATACCTTTGATCATATCTCTTTCATATGCTATAACTAATGTGTTTTTTCAAGTGTATTTCATGCTAAGTCATAGATTGAAAGGGAAATGGAGTCTTCGGCGATGACAAGGCTTCCACTCCACTCCATCGAATTATTCATCCTTCGCTGTCGCTCCACACCACCCTCCAATTTGGTATAATCTTCACTCATATATTATTTACCAAAGGGGGAGAAAGTTTGAAAAGGGCTTATATTTCACTCACAAGTATCTATTTTTGGTGATTCATGCCAAAGGGGGAGAAAGTATTAGCCCAAAGCAAAAGGACCGCACCATCACCAATTTCATAAAAGAGTCTTTCAAATTTGCATTAAAAGAAGGTTTTTCAATTGGTATCTTATTTTTTATAGAATTTCAAATTGGTATAACCCCTTTTAAAATTAATATCTAAAACCCTCTTGAACACTAAGAGGAGTATTTCATTAAGGGGGAATTTTGTTTAGTCAAAGGAAAAGCATTTGAAACAGGGGGAGAAAATTTCAAATCTTAAAAATGCTTCTCGAAATCTTATACATATACCTTTGACTATTTGCAAAAGACTTTGAAAAGAATTTACAAAACATTTGCAAAACAAAACAAGTGGCACAAGCGTGGTCCAAAATGTTAAAAATGAAGAAAGCATCCATGCATATCTTATGAAAATGTATATTGGTTTAATTCCAAGTAACCTTTGCACTTACCTTATGCAAACTAGTTCAATTCTGCACTTATATATTTGCTTTGGTTTGTGTTGGCATCAATCACCAAAAAGGGGGAGATTGAAAGGGAAATAGGCTTACACCTTTTCCTAAATGATTTTGGTAGTTGAATTGCCCAACACAAATTTTTGGACTAACTAGTTTGCTCTAGACAAATAATAAAAAGTCTTATAAGTTCTACAGGTGCCAAAGGTTCAACACAAACCAATAAAAAGTCCAAGAAAGGGTTCAACTAAAAAGAGCAAAAGACAACCAAAGGCTGCCCTGGTCTGGCGCACCGGACTGTGTCCGGTGCACCAGGGTGGATCATCTCAAACTTGCCACCTTCGGGAATTCTGGGAGCCGCTCCGCTATAATTCACCGGACTGTCCGGTGCAGCACCGGACTGTCCGGTGTGCCAGCGGAGCAACGACTAACTGCGCCAATGGTCGTCTGCAAAAGTCTATAGTGAACAGTGAACAGTGCAACTGTGCGCGCAGAAGTCAGCGCAGGCGCCAGATGGTGTACCGGACAGTGAACAGGACCTGTCCGGTGCACCACCGGACTGTCCGGTGGCCCACATGTCAGAAGCTCCAACGGTCGAACCCTAACGGTTGGGTGACGTGGCTGGCGCATCGGACAGTGTCCGGTGGTGCACCGGACTGTCCGGTGCGCCATACGACAGCAGCCTTCCCCAACGGCCATTTTAGTGGTTGGGGCTATAAATACCCCCCAACCACCACTCTTCAATACATCCAAGCATTCACTACTCCTCATTCAATACAAGAGCAATACACAACACTCCAAGACACAAATCAAAGCCACCGATCGAATCAAAGTCCACAATTCAACTCTAGTTTTTAGGACTTGTGAGAAGATCGACTTGTGTTCTTTTGTTGTTCTTGTTGCTTGGTTGGTCTTTCTTCTTTCTCTCATTCTTACTCTCAAAGCCTTGTAAGTGAAGCAAGAGACACCAATTGTGTGGTGGTCCTTGCGGGGTCTAAGTGACCCGGGAAATCAAGGAAGGAAGCTCACTCGGTCTAAGTGATCGTTTGAGAGAGGGAAAGGGTTGAAAGAGACCTGGTCTTTGTGACCACCTCAACAGGGAGTAGGTTTGCTAGAACCGAACCTTGGTAAAACAAATCATCGTGTCATCCGCTCTTATTCGCTTGTGATTTGTTTTCGCCCTCTCTTTCGGACTCGATTATATTTTTGAGGCTAACCCCGGCTTGTAGTTGTGCTTAAAACTTTATAAATTTCAGATTTGCCTATTCACCCTCCCTCTAGGCGACTTTCAGAATCCTTCTAGCTTTTGTTGCTTCGAAGGGTTTTAAACTTTTTTCAAATGGATGTCAGAAGTGCTTTTCTGCATGGGTATATAGAGGAAGTGGTTTATGTGAGGTAGCCCCTAGTTTTGAGAGTTCTATGTTTCTAAACCATGTTTTTAAACTCCAAACACTTTGTTTGGTTTTAAACAAGCCCCTAGAGACTGGTATGAGCATTTAAAATCTTTCTTGCTTGCAAATGGTTTTGAGATGGTCTCTATGGATAAAACTATTTTTCTCCTCAAGCATGGCAATGATACTTAGTACAAATTTATGTGGATGAAATCATCTTTGGTGGTTCTTCTCATGCTCTTGTTTCCAAGTTTTCAAATACTATGAGTAGGGAGTTTGAGAAGAGCATGATGGGAGAGCTAAACTTCTTCATTGGGTTACAAATCAAGCAGACCCAAGATGGGACTTTTGTGCATCAAGGCAAGTACACAAAAGATGTCCTGAAGAAATTTGACATGGGCGAGGCCAAGCCTCTTTCAACGTCCATGTCCACCACGACACCTTTGTCAAGTGCCACTTGACAAAAGATTTTTTAATAAAGAAAAGCCTTTTGCCGAGTGCCTGTCATGAGGGCACTCAACAAAGTATTTTTAAAAATAAAAAATCTTTCCCGAGTGCGAGATCGCGGGCACTCGACAAAGGGCTTGTACATAACCCTAATAGTTGGACCATTTCCTTCAGTTACTTGACTCCTTCATGCCTCTGTCGTCAAGCCTTGCCCGACACCTCGCCTGGCTCTATTGACCACAACGACCACCCCCGTGCCGCCGCTGGCTCTAGCCACCCCACGCCAACGCTAGTCTAGGCCTCAATGTGATGGAACATCCCAGGTATTAGTCCCACCTACAGATGTCCTTGTCCTAAGGACCTCAAACAGTCATGCAGGTGCGCGTAATGACTCGACAAGTTTGGTTATCTGTATCTTCATCATATCGCCCAAGAGCGCTTAACCCATCAGGCAGACATTATACATAATTGGAGTAGAGAATGAGCAGAAAAGATTACAATAATATAATTTACATTCATATAAAAATATAGAAAGAGTAATTATTACATAACTGGGAGGAAAAACACAATCCCCCAAATCAGTTTAGTGTTCTTCCTCCTGCTTGGGCACCACCTTGGAGCAGAAACAACAGAACTCCGATGTTTCATCACCTACAACAACATGGGTTCGAAAACCCTGAGTACGGAGTGTACTTTTGCAAGTCTTACCCGTCAAAAGAAAAAGACTCTCAAGGATATGCTGGTTTTTGGGAATCAAGGTAAAGCTTATCAAGATTCAAAGACTCTGTTTGCAGAAAAGCTTACTACGAGTGGATCCTTAAAAATCCATTTTTATTATCAGGTTAAGTAGTTACCTGCATCTAGAGTTCTTTCTATCCTAGATCATGCACTTGGCCTATGCTAGCCATCTTTTATCATTCCTTCAGTTCACTTGATTGCTACGTGTAGGACAGTGACCAAGTCTTCATGTTCGAGAAGTAACGGCGATCCAAATCGATTAATACCCGGCTGGGGATCTCCAACAACACGACATATGTAGCACTTAACCCTTCCATATGTCAACTCGCCACCGGGTTTCTCAAGACTAGAATGGGTTCACACCAACCGAGAGCACAGATACACCATCATCCAGCCTCTTTCCACGAAGGGTACATGCTACTCTCGCCATCTCTCCACTCCCATTGCGTGGTGGCCTTTCTGGTATTGTAAGGTGGACGCTCCGCAAGGCGAGAGGGTAGGAAAGGGATCACCGACTTACATGCGGTGCACCTAAGATGGGCCATCTACAAAAGATGTCATAAGCTTAAGAGTAAGAGCAATACTATATGACCAACAAGTAAACCATAAGCAGAATAAGATAAAAAGTTTTTGCAAGGTGAGTATATATGTAGTAGTATAACATAGAATTGATCGAGATGACCAACTTTTGAAGCAATACCAAAGGTCAAGGTGAGAATGAGGGTATATGGTCCTTAGAGCGACCATTCTAGTCTAGGTTAGCGGTCCTACATTCAGCAAGGCTTTGATACCACTTATGTGATAGCCCTCCTAAGTTATTAGGCTCACATGCACCAATCCTTGCCATTAACGGTCTCAGATGGCTTTGCACGTGTACCGTGTAACTTAACAAGGCTATTGAGTTCAACAACTTGAACTCCTTATCCTAGAGATCTCCCACAAAACATGTATATTACAGTAATCACATTCGATACACACATACTTTGGAGATATAGCGGAAGACTTTACAAAACATTCTTTACATTTCCAAAACTTGTGTTTGACATGCTAGATATAGTTATAATTATTAAAAGTCATGATAGAACTCAAAGTGCATAACTTACATACAAAACCAGGAAGGTAGAACCCTTCCAAAGCTCACACATAAACCTAACTAATCCTCCTTCAAGACTGAAAGCATCTTCCAGCCACAGGGACACCTAGATACTCCTGATAACCTGCAACAACATGCGTTCGGAAACTCTGAGTATGGAGTGTACTTTCGCAAGTCTTATGGGCCATCTACAAAAGATGTCATAAGCTTAAGAGTAAGAGCAATACTATATGACCAACAAGTAAACCATAAGCAGAATAAGATAAAAAGTTTTTGCAAGGTGAGTATATATGTAGTAGTATAACATAGAATTGATCGAGATGACCAACTTTTGAAGCAATACCAAAGGTCAAGGTGAGAATGAGGGTATATGGTCCTTAGAGCGACCATTCTAGTCTAGGTTAGCGGTCCTACATTCAGCAAGGCTTTGATACCACTTATGTGATAGCCCTCCTAAGTTATTAGGCTCACATGCACCAATCCTTGCCATTAACGGTCTCAGATGGCTTTGCACGTGTACCGTGTAACT
This sequence comes from Zea mays, assembly GCF_902167145.1. NCBI lineage: Eukaryota > Viridiplantae > Streptophyta > Magnoliopsida > Poales > Poaceae > Zea > Zea mays. The sequence continues at coordinate 99,534,038 of NC_050105.1, read as the reverse complement.
TAACAAGGCTATTGAGTTCAACAACTTGAACTCCTTATCCTAGAGATCTCCCACAAAACATGTATATTACAGTAATCACATTCGATACACACATACTTTGGAGATATAGCGGAAGACTTTACAAAACATTCTTTACATTTCCAAAACTTGTGTTTGACATGCTAGATATAGTTATAATTATTAAAAGTCATGATAGAACTCAAAGTGCATAACTTACATACAAAACCAGGAAGGTAGAACCCTTCCAAAGCTCACACATAAACCTAACTAATCCTCCTTCAAGACTGAAAGCATCTTCCAGCCACAGGGACACCTAGATACTCCTGATAACCTGCAACAACATGCGTTCGGAAACTCTGAGTATGGAGTGTACTTTCGCAAGTCTTACCCAACTAAGGAAAAAGACTCTCAAGGATATGCTGGATTTGGGAATCAAGGAAAGGCTTTTAGCAAGAGTCAACTTTAATATTTTGCAGAAAAGCTTACTAAAATGAGTCCTTACTTTCAACATTTTAATGATAGATTAAGTATTAATAGACCTTGTTTGAATCTAGTCTAATTTCATCATCACATTAATCAATACAACATTATTTTTATTCATTGTGATTCCATCCATGGCTTAGATTGCAGGTCAGTGATCAATTCTCCATTATTTGAGAATATAATGGCGATCTAAATCAATTTACCCAGCTGGAGATCTCTAACCACACAACATATGTAGCACTTAACCGTTGCATATGCCAACCTGCCCCCTGCTATCTCAAGACCAGACTGGGTTTATGCCAACCGAGAGCACAGTTGCTCCACCGTCCAACCTCTTGCCACGGAGGGTACACACTACTCTCGCCATCTCTCCACTCTCATTGCGTGGTAGGCTTTCTGGTATTGGTCAAGCTGAGATTAGGCTTACCCTGTCCCATACTAGGGCATGTGGATAGTTAATATAGTCCTTAATCAACAAGCCTACATTCGCTATAATCATTAATCAACCTGGGCAAAACATCACATGTTCCTAGCGCAAGTCTCGATTTAAGTACTTTCATCCTTAGGACATATTTGTGTCCTTAGGATGATTAAAACATCATAGGGAACCTTGCATTAGATCTCCTCATGATCCTGGTGAAAATATTCTTGTAGGTATAGCCATTCTTCCTTAGGATAAACCCTGAGCTAGGCATTAGTGCAAAGGACAAACTTTAACTGCATGACTTACCTCTAGGCAGGGCTAAGCAATTTTGTAAACAATATTTTATACTTCCAAAGAAGTATCTATAAAAGGAATGGATATCAAGGTAGTCAACACATCAAATAGTTTCCAAGCAATTTCTATAAACTTAATGCACATTTCACTAGACTTAAAGTGTATAAAAGTCTTTTAAAAATACAAGGAAGGGGCAAGTGCATCAGGGCTTGCATTATTGCAGTGAAGAGGTTCCAGATTCCTCTATCAAATACCTAATTAGATGGCTCCTCCACTTGATCAGCAGACACTGGGGTAGACTCCTCCTTCAAACACCACTTCTTCTAGGTGTTCTATAAGTCAATTACAAATACATGAATGCTTATGTAATGAGATGAAATGCAAACTCTCATAAGGAGAGGTGGGGAATATAAACAACACAAACTAAAATACATGACAAGTATACACATACTTCTACCTAACTTAACACTTGATAAAGGTGACCAAATTGAACTTTCTTAGGTAAACCAGAGAACTAATCCATCTTAGATCTCATCCAAAAGCTTAAAACTTCTTTAAGCATCTTCATCTCTTCCCTATATAAACTTATCTCCTTTCCAAAGCACTAATCCACACTTGAATAGGGATTTACTCACCCTATTTGTGACTTTACAAGGCTTTCTAAGCAAAAGCTTCCAAATAGCCTCAAACTTTTACCATATGCTCAAAGGACAATAATAAGGTTACTCACAAATTTCCATAATTTTTGGCATTGTACTTTTATTCCTAAAATTCAAACAGTCCTTACAATAGCACCTTTTATTCATTTTTACAATTTCTGACTGTCCCACAAATCCTAAAATACTGTTACCAGTCATATATTAATTTTAGACACCCTACAAAACTTGTCCCACCATTTGTTTGAATTCTCTATGAATTTTGGCCCTATTTAAAATCTCTCTGGTAAAAGAAAAGGCGAAATAGGTAACAGTGTTGGGCCCAAACCCAGCCCAGTCGGCCCAATCACGACTAAACCGGCCTGTGGCCAATGGCCCGCACGCCGGCGCCGTCACCTTTGCAAAAAGAACCCTGACGCTCGCCTAAACCAACATGGACCCGATCTTCTGTTAACATGAGTCACTGACTCCCGCACTTAAGCCCCTCGACTTCATCACTTTCACGACTTCCCGGCCATGACAACACCGTGCTCAACTCTAGCGACCGGGCACCTGATCCGCCATAGTAGCTCGTCGCAGACGAGGCGACATCACCAACCCATACCCTGGACTACAGCGAACACGACCATGCACTTAATTTGACCGCGGAGACACTTGAACCTAGCTACTGACGGCGGCGGCGGATATCAAAACCGACGAGCTAGATCCCGCTGCACCCACATGGTAGCACTTCAATTACGGATGTGGGGAGTAATAGTGACGTACAAAGGTCTCGGTGCGCGCGTAAAATTGCCCGGGGAGGATGCACATTGGCCGGTCGACAGTGAGGCGTGTCCGCGGCGCCAGACTGCAGCGGCATGGCCCTGCTCCACGCAGCATACATCGATAGAGTTCAAAAGTTAAACGACATGAGCTTCACGGTCTCAGAGAGAGCACAGAACACACTTCAACTTGGTGTGTTACTGCTCTGAATACCCTGGCCACGGTGAAGTGGGTGATCTGCAGTTGTGGTCACCACCTAGGGTCTGAAGCACTCGATTCTGGGTCAGAGCAAAGCTAAGGACTGGGGGAGAGGGTTACACCAGCATGAACACAGGGACTTCCACATCATTGCAGTGGCTTGTGGGTAGAACTCAAGTCAGGGAGGAAAATCTGTCCTGAACGATGCCCTATAAATACTTGATTATGGAGCAAGGTGTACCTGACCTGTTCAACATGCAGTGAAGGGTGTTTCCTAGATTGCCAGCAACATATGAGCTCAAGGATGTGGCTCCCATGCACCAGCACAGCACAGGATCACAGGGGCAGCTAGGGCACTGAATCTAATCAGCCTTAATAGCCAAAATATCACTTGACATACTACAGAAATATCAGATGAGAACTCCACCGGTTACAGGCACCAATGGGTCCAAAGTTGATATTTTCTGTAGGGGTGAGGCCACTAGATCTTTTGTTGACCAGCCCAACTACATCTCAACTCGAGTACACTAGAGAAACCAGCATGGATAAAAAGATCTCCTTTAGATATTCTTGCAGTACACTGGACTGCTGCTGTTTCACTGAGTTCACAGCTTCATCCCTTCATTTCTCCCAGTTCCTAGCAAAAACAGGGGGACCAACCTTAATGAACCTTGTTTGCCCACTAACCCTCTAACAATTTTCCATAGGGACTTTAGTCTTATACCCCTTGTATCAGACATAAAACAGCTCCAAAATCCCAAGAAAAACAATAAACCAACCTAATAGTGGACTGGACCAGCACACCACATATCCCTTGCAGTTGCAGGCCTCCCTGTTGGAGCCCTATTATCTCACAATTTCATATAGCAACAGACCACTCTCTTTTAACCAAAGTTACTCTATATTCATAGCTCTACCACTTCTATATAGCAACCCATAACTGAAAACAAATAGAACAAAAGTCATGGTACCCCAAAATACAGCCAAAGTCACTGAAAATTCAGTTTCAGAAATCTGAAACAGCACCACGCAGAGTGACAGAGGGTTTTGTCACCCCTTTTTCTCTAAATTCTACACAGTAACAAGCCAACTCTCTGTATGAAATTTTCTATCCTTCAGATGGTATTTGACATTTCTGCAAGATCTTTGGTTCAAAACCTTATGAATTGGCCATAAAAGAACTCCAAACTTGGCATCAAACACTGTCTTTCAGCTTTCAGCAACTGAACCAAGTTCAGTCACAGCCACCCTAGCAGCTGATCTCTAAGTGTACTTTACTCCCAACTTTATGTAGCACCAATCCCATATCCCTTTATGAGAGTTATTCATCTTACTATGGTCTACAAACTTGCTACAGAAAGCTCAGTCCATAACCAAAGGGATTAGTCACAACTGAGCTCCAAACTTGGCACTTTTCACTGATTTTTAGATTTTCAGCTCTAAATAAACTAAGTCAACAGCAATCTGATAATCCAAACTTGGGCAAGTTTTTCTCCACTTTTTGTATAGGACAATGCTAAACACACTTAAGGAAAGTTGTTCACCATTATTTGGTATTCACTTCCTATATATACACCACAAATCCAAAACCTTATAGAACAGCCACCAATAGGCTCCAAAACAACACTCACAACACTAAATTTGCGCGGGAGTGGGCAGTTTGGAGGGAGATCATGGGGGATTGCTTTGCGCGGGCGTCTGGGAGTGAGCGGGTGCTCCTGAGATGGCTGAGCTCGACGATGAACAAGAGAGCACGGAACGGAGACGACTCTAGCAGGGAGAGCTAGAGGGGGAGGGCCCGCTGGGCAGAGAAAGCAAGGGAGACTGACCCTAAAGCCAAGCTGGGTCAGGGTAAGAAGCATGCGGCCTCCTGACAGCTACTTGGGCCACACCAAAGAAACACAGCCCGCGCGATCTATGTCGTCGTCACGGCTTGCACATTTTTATGACCATACCGGCCAGCCAACATAGCTTCTACTGGCTTATAAGCCTTCCTGCTTCAGAGGAAGCAATCGTGGTCAAATGCTTCTGCCAGTGTCAAATTGAGGCAACTTTTGCGCGAGCAGACGTGGGTTCGGTGTGTGCAAAACTGAGGGTGGCTGTCACGTGGGCTCCCGTAGTCTGCAAAGTGGGTCCAACGTCCGGAGTGTGTGATGGCTTGCACGATAGGAATAGCTGAATGGGAATGGGGGATTTTGTCACATGGGACCGGAGTGCGGAGTGCCCCAAGTCAGGAGTTGCTCGACGTTCTGCGTCCAGAATGTGATGGTTTGCCAGACAGGGATGGGGCCGTGGTGTCGGGCTGATCAGGTGTGTAACAGGGCTGATCCACGATGGGGATGGGAATGGAAAGGGCAAAACAGGAAATGAAAAAAAGGCAGAACCAAAAAATGGCAGGCTACCCTTACAATCTTAATAAGTAGTAGAGAAGGTGCAGTCTAGTTCTTTCCTGATTAGGTTAGTTTCTACTTTGGAGTTTGCGAAGACAGTTTAAAGAGTGGAAAAGTTCGGTTATTTATTACCTTATTAGCTTGGTAATAATCAATATTTATATATATGTGTTTAATGGGAGAACCTGACCTGACTTGACATATAAATAAATTGAAGATTCCTCTGGCGCACTAACTTACACGTGTCGTGCTTGATGTCTTTCTTGCAAGCTCATGAGTCCACGTGTACTGTTTATGTGTTCTATTCTATCTCTATCAAAGAATGAATGTCTCTTGATAAAGTTCTTGCATTCCCTGGTGTAAAATGTAGTATGTACGTACCTCTTTCTACAGAGCCTCATCGAGCTCCTGCTTGTCGTCGTCAGTGATGTCCTTGGCATTCAGCTGGGTCAGACAATTCCGGATCCTGAAGCGACAAGACCAACATTTTTATTTATAAAAAAATTAATGCTTAAAGATATATAACTTGAGTAGAATGCATACCGATCAAGCCCATTGAGAAATATATACCTGGCGTTTTTTTGCTGGAGCAAGCGGCGGGCGGACTGCGTGGGATGCGCGGTGAAGACGAGGTCGACGGTCTGGTTCTTGAGCGCCTCGAACACCTCCTCGGGGGACTTGCCGACCTCGGACACGAGGCGCTTGAGCGTCTCCTCGATGTCGGACTCGGTGGTGGCTGAGCCCTCGTCAGCGAAGCCACCTTTCTTGAGCTTGCTGTTGCGGCTGCGGTGCCAGGGGCGGACCGACGTTGAGCTGAGTGGGGGCACAGGCCCCCACTCAATTTTCTTGGTGTAGTAGATTTTTTACCTTATTTACTGTAGTTACAAAGGTTTATTTATTAACAGCACTTCATTTAGGCCCCCATTCATATTTGGGCCCCCACTCAATATTTGGGTTGGGTCCGCCACTGGGCGGTGCGCGATCTGCACCTCCTCGGCGACGTTGGCGAGGTTGAGCATGTGCAGGATGGAGCTCGCCACGAGGATGGCGTCGGCGGGGGCCAGCCCCGTGAGCTTGGCGCCGAGCTCGCCCAGCTTCGTCGTGTCTCCTTTGCCCTCGTAGTCGGCCGAGACCTCGTAGCACTCCTGGACCTGCATGCATGCATTACAGTAAGCACCGGCGGGAGACGTACGAGCAGTGCCGCGTGCAGGCGGCAACCGATCGAAGAAGAAATGGGCGGCGACGGTGGTTAGTTACAAATTCGCGAAGGCTGGGCCCGTGAAGGTCCTGGAGGATGTTGAGGAAGCGGTCGACCAGCAGCGCATCGTACTCGATGAGCTTGTCGTCCTCGGAGACCTTGCCTGGGACCAGCTGATGGAGCTGCGCGTCGATGGAGTGGTGCTTCTCGCCGGGGCCGGGAGCCTTGGTCGACGCCATAGCACGGCGGGAAGCTAAGCAGGGAAGTGAGACGGTTGGAGCGGCACGGCGTGCTGCTCGTGCTGCTGCGATGCGATTGGTGATCAATGCAATGCGCGGGTGGGAATGGAAAGGGCAAAACAGGAAATGAAAAAAGGCAGAACAAAAAAATGGCAGGCTACCCTTACAGCCTTAATAAGTAGTAGAGATAGTTGTGTAAAAGAATAATTGTTTTAAATAAGTATTTACAGCCTTAATAAGTAGACTACCCTTATAGCCTTAATAAGTAGACTACCCTTACAGCCTTAATAAGTAGACTACATTTTTCTTATTTAAAATTTATATAGAATATACACTAGATACTTTACTTGTGAAATATGATTTAGTCTATATTTAGATTTCTTGTAATCATACAACTTATGCTTAGCAATAATAAATAATGTTATGGAATTTTCTTCTAAAGATGTTGAAATAACAGAAATAGAAATCATGTCTACTATAGTCTAAATAGTAGGTTAATAAATTCTTTAGTAAAGTTATAGGTTAAGTGTCTTCTAGAATAGTATAATTTTTTTAGAAAGTAAGCATAAAACTAAAATGGGAGTCGTACTTTCTGGTAGGAATAATTAATTGGTAATTTACCTAGTTCCATAGAGTTTGGTTTAGTGTTGCCTCTATGTTATTTTAAATGAATTTTAATATATATATATATATAGTCAAATTTGCCATATAGATCTCTTTAGTGAAATATCCAAACAAAACAATTAGTATGTTATGTCATATTGAGTGAGATGATCACTGATGTGTTTTAGTTTATTTTATAGTTACAAATCAAGTTTAGTTTTTGGATGTTTTATTTCTATATGTATGAATTGTATAATGCATGTTTTATTGTTTGTTGAATGATGTTTGTTTATTTTTTAGGTGCATGTTGTCTTCTTGTATGTGCGATGTGTGAATCTATTAGAAGTTGATTGTGTGGTAGAAGACCCGAACTCGTTTGAGGAAGATGAGCAGGAAACTTTTGAGCAAGGCAAGTAGATTCTACCTCTGCATTTCTTATTGTACCCAAATAATACATTCAATAAGATTTACTTTTGGATATGTGCATAATTTGATGGGTTTTGCCTAAATAGGATTACCTAGAAATACCAACCTTATTCCTTGATTAACCTAGGTTTAATACTATGCTTAGTAACTATGCTATTGCTTAACTTTATCATTATGATTTTAAGGAAAATGGACCCTAGGCCATTTGGCTAAGTAATTTTGGTGTTTGATGATCAACATATAACTTGTGGACTAATGTGTTTGCTAGTGTTTGTATTTGTAGTTCACATGATGCGAAGAGGATTGGACTAAGGCACTGAGGATGCAACACCTCATAAGAAGTCATAAAAGATGCATAGAAGTCCAAGACTCAATAACAAAAGAAGCCCAAGGAAACAGTGAAAAAATCCATGAAGTAGGCAGTCAGCCAGCGCTCTAGTGATGATAGTGATGGTGAGGGAAAACCCTCCTTAGATGAACTTATACATGCCGTTAAATGTTTTGAGGATGTCTGCACTAAACAAAAGGCTCAACTTAAAATGATTATAAATGGTTGCTAGAAAATTTTGTAACATTTGCAAATTTGAATTGTGAGCTAACAACTAAAATTGAGCAATTAGAGTCTAATGCTCCATCCTCAACTACCGATGATAGCCTTATCAAAAAGAATAAAAAAACTCAAGGCTAAGTTGCCTAGCTCTCAAGAAGCTATTGAAAACTTGTTAAAGAAAATGGAAATTCTTAGCATACACAATAAAGAGCTAACTACTAAGCTAGAAAACATTGGTAGCACCCCAGGAGCATCATTAATTGAAATTCCTGAAATCATTAAGAAAAATGCTTCTACTTCTTGCTTTGGTTTAATTGTTGATTCTAATCCCTGCAATCAAGTTATTGTTAAGAATGTTGTTATAGAAACATGTTCGGATGATATTGCAATGGAGAATGAGCAATTAAAGCAAGAGGTGGTTCGCCTTGGCAAGGCCTTATATGACAAGAAAGGCAAATCCAAACAAATCCAGCCTCCTAAGGATAACACCACTGCGGGAGTGAACAAACCTGTGGAGGGAGAAACTGTGATTTGTAGGCTATGCCACAAGGAAGGTCATAAGTCTTACCAATGCAAGGCGAAGTCTGGGGGATAAGCAAAAGCAAGAGCTCAAGCCAACAAACAAAATCTCCAACACCTACATCAGCAATATGGACAAAAAGGCCGCTACGCCATATTTGATCAAGAAGAAAAAGAATGGAAAGGTGATAGCAATCAATGCTAAAAATCAAGCCAACAAAGGAAAGGGGACCAAACGCATCTAAGTGCCAAAGAAGATTATCTCAACCATGAAAAGCACTAAGATGGTTTGGATCCCAAGAGGGAAGTGAGAAGTCCGAAGGACTTCGGGGAATTTGGAGACTTGGCAAAATTTAGGATGGATATCATGGGATGCGTCACATCGGATCAAGTTTATTGCCAAGTGGGTTAGTGAATATTTTGGACCCAAATTCCCTACCCATGACTATGGTAACTAGATTTATTATAATTTCTTGTTTTTAGATATGTGTATCTATTTTCCTATATATATCTAGTTTTTACCTTACATGCCTAGTTTTACATGTGGTATTTACTTTTGATTATAGTTGCATGCATACTAGGTTAATCATATGGTAGGAATGCTCATTTTTAATTAATATTCTTGAGCAAACCTACATGGTTTAAAATTTTTAAGCTAAGCACGACACATAGCTTATTTAAAATTCCTAACTAAATGATACTTACACTTTATATGTGCCAAATCTCGGATTATATATAATTTGCCCCTCTTGATATCAAAATCAAAGTGCATGTCTCCTGCAAGTATTCAAAACTTGTATGCACACTTTCAGATGGATGTTACTCTATAATCTAAGTCTTTGAGACTAATACCTATTTTCAAGTCTATTATATGAGACTAATACCTATTTTCAAGTCTATTATATGTAGTAGTCTCATTGAAGGAAAATGGAGTCCCCGGAGAAAGACAATAAGCTTCCACTGCAAATCTACAAGTATTTTCATGTCCCACTTGACTACAATTGTTATCATTTACATGTCTTCTCTAGCTTTTGATTAGACTAAAATTCATATCTTGTGCTTCCCATGTTGCTATGAATGCTTATGCTATCAAAATATATCTTTTACCTAAGCATAGGAGGAGTTAGTCTAATCAAATCATGTCTTGTATCTCTATTTCTCATGTGCTTTTTTCCTAAGTAGAGGATAAGGGGGAGAATATTCCTTCAAAGAGGGAGCACTCTTTTAGGGGGAGTAATCATGTAGAGCTTCAATGGGTAAATCCTTTAGAGGGCAAGTCTTATTTGCTTCCTAAATGCTTTTAATGCACTATAGGAATCCAGGTAATTCCTGTAGGCTCAGAACTGACGGGAATTAATCGTCGGGGTTAAGTCAATTCCTGTCGGGAGCTGATGGGAATTAACTAATGTCCGTCGGCTAAATATAAGTCGACGAGAATTAGTTAATTTCCGTCGGCTACGAGTAAACCGACGGGGTTTAATCAGTTAATTCCTGTCGGCCATGTTATTCCTGTCGGTCTAGGTCGGGGCCGACGGGAGTTAACACTAATCTCGTCAACTGCTTTATAGCCGACGGAAATAAACTAATTCCCGTTGGTTTTGGTTGTGTCCGTCGGGAATTATGGTGGCCGACGGGAGTAATCTCGATTCCTGTTGTGATGTCTTCCTTTTCAGTGTTTGATTCCAAAGGGGAGAAGTTTTAGGGACCAAAACAATTCAAAATATATCAAACACCAAACACCACCCAATTTCAAAATTTTAAAATCTTACAAGTGGTTTTGGTTCTACAAGTATCTTTGGTCTAAAATAGGAAGTATGTGAATTATAGAGTTAGGGGGAGGCTTAAGTCCATAATCTCACTTTGTGGGGACACTCATGCATCCTAGCAAGTAGATTGCATATTTTCATCAAAATGTTTGTTATGTTTGCTTGCTTTGGTTGTGTTGTCATCAATCACCAAAAAGGGGGGAGATTGTAAAGAAAATGGACCCCAGGCCATTTGGCTAAGTGATTTTGGTGTTTGATGATCAACATAGCCTGTGGACTAATGTGTTTGCTAGTGTCTGTATTTGTAGTTCATAGGATGCGAAGAGGGTTGGACTAAGTCACTGAGGATGCAACACATCAAAAGAAGGCATAAAAAATGCATAGAAGTCCAAGACTCAAGAACAAAAGAAGCCCAAGGAAACAGTGAAGAAATCCATGAAGTGGGCAGTCAGCCAGCGCTTTGGTGGCGCACCGGACAGTGAACAGTACATGTCTGGTGTGCACCAGACTGTCCAGTGATGCACCGGGTAGTCTGCGTAGAGAGGCCCTCGACCGGGCACTCTCGGACTGTACCACCATAATGTTCGGTGTGCACCAGATTGTTTGGGTAACGGTTGGACCCAACGATCGCCTGCTACAGACCTCAACGGTCGGCTGGCGTGGCTAGGGCACCGGACTGTCCGATGCGCCCAACGACAAAAGCAGTCATTTTTTGTCCAATGGCTAGAATTGTGGGGGAGGCTATAAATACCCCACCAACTGGCCATTTGGAGGTGTGGGAGCCCAAGCAATATACCAAGACATATTATAGACATTTTCAAGTGCTCACACACCCAAGTGCTTAATAGAATCACTCAGTGATTAACGTAGGTGCTTTGCGAAGTGCTTAGGTTAGTTAGATCGCTTATGTGCTTGCTGTAGGTGAACCCTAGTTAGTTGAGTGAGTTTAGACAAACCACACAACCCCTCGGCTCTTGCGCAAGCTGTTATAATTTTACCGAGCGGGGCGTGAGTCTTGCGAGACCGTGACAACCGAGTTTGTGTCACAGCCGCCACCATGTACCGGAGGGAATGAGGCCCACGGCGTTTCAACTGGAAGCTTGATAGTGAGACGTCGGGGAGTGTCCGAGAGGAGCCAGAAGCGAAGCACCACTTGCGTGTGGAGAAGGCCCACGACTCTCTATGGAGTTACTCGACCAAGGTGCTTGGCCCTCGCATGGGCTACCCTTTGAGTAGGGGCACCAACGAGGATTAGTTGGGGTCTTGCGTGGTTCCGGATACCTCGGTAAAAATACCAGAGTCATCCATGAGAGTTTGCATCTCTACCTTGCTCTTTACCTTCCGCATTTATATTAAGTATTTAAGTTTCAATCTTGCATTTCTAGTTAGATTATTTAGGATTGAAACTTAGGCTTTGCTGTAGAGATAGCAACACTTAGACAAACCCTAGTTTGCACATTCTGGATTGATTATTTGCATAAGTTTTTGCTCTAGAAATTTATTTATTGCCTAATTTAGAAAGATTTTTCAGAGGTCCTAATTCACCCCCTCTTAGGCGTCATCATTTCCTTCAATGATGTCACTCTTTCTAAAGATATTATTGTTCCAGAGATGAAATTTATAGTATTCTTGTTAATTCAATGACTAAACAAGATAATTTTGTATTAAACGGAACATGGAGTGACTACCTAGGAAAACAGTGCAACCACGAGTGCTATCATGGCTCTGGCTTTGGTAAATAGCTTTATAGACTTAGTGCTTAGCAACCTTACCTGAAACAAGTGCAAGAGGGGGGTGGGAGTGGCTTAGTGGCAGCTCACATTAACATGGGGTGGTAGTCACTTGTTCTCAACTGCTGTGAATCAAGAACAAGGCAACACAATTGTTAAATGTTAAGGACCTGTGTCCTTCGAAGCATTATCTCCTTTCGGATATAATGATCTTCAGACAAATGTCATGAAGAACATGTCTTCATCATTCATAAAAATAAGAATTTATATACACGAGATATGCTATACATTCACATATTTATTCCATAATAATCGTATAAACATTATCATTATTTATATTATATTGATACCTTCAGCTTGTTTGAAGGTGATGGCACGAGAGCAATTACAATCCAGCGTGAACAGTATGGGGGTAATGTTCACCTATTTATAGGCATGAGACGCAGTCCAAGTAAAAATACATTTATGACCTCAACATATACTTATAATCCTAATAGAAAACATCAGGGATTAACTAGTCTTTTCCTCTTCGACTCAACATTATGCTTGACCTTCGTCACCACCTTAAGCCGAAGCTGTTCACCTTCGGCTTTTCCACACATGTTCGTTGTAGCTTCAGCATTCATTCTTGTCACCTACAAACAGTATCTTCGCCTTGAGAACCTTCAGCAGAGAAGAAGACCCCCAACAGTAGCCCCTTCGTGGTGCTAGGTCGTTTTTTCATAACGAGCTCGATCCACGAAAAACACGAAGGCTTCTAGATGCCGAAGATCCGAAAAACATTCCCTGAGCTTATTATTAAAAACGAATATAAAATTTATGGCACTTACCGGTCCACCGATCAGCCAGTACGCGCGTCTCTGCGGATCACCTTCTTCACCTGCGAGCTATATAAACAGATGAGTTGGTGAGAAGTTACCACAACATTCATTGCCCCTACGCTGTTGTGCTGCTGAAAATTTTTACTAAAGCCGAAGCTTCCTGCTTTCCATGCACTTGCTGTGTAAGCTTCAGACAAACGTTCAATTAGTTGAGTGTAGCTTCGTCTCATAAAAACTGAAATGGCTAGAGTGAGGTCTACTGCCAGAGTAGCACACGAAGGAGAAGAAGTTGGAGCTACTGAGATGGCCCATATCTTAGAAATAATGAAACATTCTGGGTTAGTTGTACGAGAAGAAGAGTCAATTCCGACAGAAGATGTTGTTGTTGCCGAAGCTGAACCAACTATTACCGAAGCTGACAGTGATGACGAAGAAGATGATGGAATTTTAAGTTCGAGCAAACCTAGCCATATTGAGTTTGGAAAATCCATGGTTAAAGCGGAAGATTTGGTTTTAATGAAGAAATTAGGATATTTTGGAGAGAATGATGACGAACTGGTTTGGTTTGCTGGGGAAGAAGTGATTCCAGAACCAAGAAATGACGAAGTCGTAGTTTTTAAAAGCTTCTTCAGAGTAGGTCTTCGGTTCCCTCTATACGAGATGACCAATGAAGTTTTAAAGAAGATTGAAATCTACTGTCACACCCGGATTTAAGGAACAAAGCTGGGTGCATCTCATATATGCGCCAGAGAAGACAACACATATAATAACAGAGTGCATAGAGATAAATGTCATAAATATTATCAATGTAATTATTACATAGCGGAAGTCTTACAAAAATAAATGATAAAATAAAGCGAACTAAATATTATTCCCTGGCGCCACAAAGCTGACTAGGAGACACCACCTAGATCAAGTCGAAAGCCTTAGTGTTAGGCGACTCCTCTTCGACCACCTATTCTTCTCCTGTGGGGGGGGGTGTGAGACAGCAAGAGTGAGCTCACATACGTTCATAGCTCAACAAGTTGTGGTGAATAATGTGCATGAACTCTCCAAAGGTGGGAGTTCATGTGAAGTGTAAGGCTGATCAACAAAATAAAGGTTGAAGCTGAGCATTGCTTTTATAAGTTGGTCAAAATTTTATTAGCAATTACTAAGTATAAGTAAATACCAAACCTTAGTATTAATAAGTAAAAGTAATAATAAAATAATCCCAATGCGATGCAAATGACAAATTGAGTTTTAATTCCATAGATTAATCATGTGAGGGTCCGAGCTGCTCATAACCGTGAGCACGGCTAGTATACCAGTTTTACACTCTGAAGAGGTTGCACATCTTAACCCACAAGTCATGTTACCCATCTGCCAAGAGACGGTCAATCCCATACACCTCTACCGAGGAGGCGAGGCAGGGTAACACTACTAGGCCTTTACAAAGTTCCACTAGCTTCAGAAAACCCGCTACAGTTTATAGGAAGCTCCAGGCGCCTGACCGCCATCGGAGCAAAATCAACCCAAGGACCTCCCTACACTGACCACTCCCCTAATGCCCTTGCCCCTATCGGGTAAGGTAGTCATCCGCTAGCTTTCCTAGTTAATCAGCCAAGGGCATCCCATACTACCCTTGTGGTAGCACTGTTTTCCCGGGTGGTCGCTCCATGTTCCCATTAACATAATGATCTTAACATGAACAGTAATAATAAACAGATAATAAAAGTGTTCATGAATAATGTATCTCCATACCCAAAACCACATAAAGCAATAGCAAGTACTACCCAAAAATATTGAGTGGTAAACAAGGTATAAAGATAACCAAAACTAGGGTAACCTAAACGATCCCATCAAAATTAACCTATGCAGATCATTATGATTAATAAGAACATGGCTGGGAAAAAATAAGTGATCAAGGGCACAACTTGCCTTCAATGAGCTCCTGCTCAGCAACTTCTATCTGCTGGGCACTACGATCCTTAGTCACATGCTCTTCTACTCGCCACAATACAGACAAGCACAATATAAAGAGAAATTAACATCACACCAAACATGTAAACAAAATACATAATAATAATCTACACATTAAAATAAGAACCTACGAACATGAATCATTAATTTTGGAGTTATAGATTTTAAGATATGAATTTCTGAAGGTTTTATGTGCTTAATATATGATTAAGTGAGTAATTAATTTTTTTACTGTTTTCATGTCAAAACAGATACTCTAAGTGATAAACAATAATATTACAAAATTTTAGAAACAGGAATGAGTTAATTTGGAGTTCATATGAATTTTCTATGATTTATACAAGTTCTAGGGTTTATTTTTGTATTAAAAATCAATTTCTAGAATTAAATAACTGAATTCTCAAAGCTATGGACTGGGCGCCAAGTACAGAAAACAGAAGGGCTCTCGGTGTAACTTTCCTAAGGCACAGACTGCCTCCCTACTGGACGGCGGGTTCCATTTTTCTAAAAGCATAAGGGCCTTTCTGCAACATATGATCAGCGAAAGGGTATCAGGGTTTACTGGCCGCTGGATCCATGATCGAGCGCCCAGATTAGATCGGCGCAGATAAAACTCAGAGCGCCGCAGATAACCGTCCGATTGAGAATCGACGACCGGGATTTAAAATCCCTCAACAAATCCTCACCCGTCCGAGATTAGATCAACGACCCAGATCTATCTCCCCGAACCAGCATCACGATCTAATCGGGACCGTTCGGTGGGAGATCTACGGTCACGATCTTATGCAGCCAAATCTAATCCGAACCGAGGGATCCTAGATCTACGCTCATGATTCAATCGTGCGAACAGGTACCCGATTGTCTAATCTTGGTCGTTGCGCAGAAGATCAACGGGCCACAGCGCTCTGGCGCACGCGCCACCCCCTAATGTCAAGCGCACGGCAGTGCCCGAGTGCCTGCGGCGACGCCATGGCCGACATTGGCCAAAATTCGCCACAGACACTCGAACTTCGAACAGGATGCGATAATACGTAGTGAACAGCCGCACGATGAAAGGGAAAAGAGGCTACCACGAACCTGGAAGCACCTCGGTCTGCCCGCTCGCCGCGGCGAATTCAACGGTGCAGTGATGAAATTCCGGCCATCCAGTGGTCGACCTCTCCTTCTTCGGCCACAGGCGTCCACCAGGAAGCACAGCGGAGCCCCCAAACCCTCCGTGGAAGATCCTACACCAACCGAGACCAAGAATGACGTTGGCGGCACCCTCTGCTCCCTCCTTTTCCCCCCTCGGCACACAGTTTCGGCTCAGGCCAGGCGAAATAGGGAAACAGGAGAGCTGCGGACGACGGTTATATACGAGCAGGGTGAACAGGATGGCAGAAACGATCCCCGGCAAGCTCGGCGAAGTTGGTTGGATCGCGGCGGCTTTCACGCGGAGAGGTGGGTGAGCAACGTGATAATCGCGCGGAGCTAGGTGATGACAGTGTGGGTCCCATGTGGTAGTGGTGGAGCAGGTCGCACGGATGAGTGGTTCACGCGCGGGTAGGAAGGTGGGGCTGAGCAGCGGGCCCGCGAGGCAGTGACATAGATGAGTGCATGAGAGGAAAGAGTGGAAGGAAGTAAACACGCGCGAGTGAATGAATGGCTAGTGGGATCCGGTCGCCAGTATACGGTAGGGAGACTGACAGCCGGGGGCCACATGTTGGCGCCGGTGATCAGATAGGTCGTGCGGTTGGTTTCCTCCAGTGGGCCGAAATGGAGGTCGGTCGGCCCATGAAGTCTTTTATTCTTTTCTATTTTATTCTCTATTCTCTTTTCTCTATTTCCAAGTTCAATTTGAATTTCGAATTTGAATTCAAACTTGTGCCAAATTTATTCTCAATTATATTGTAATATTAAGAAGTACCAATTCTGAAAATATAATTTCTCTATATATTATATACTCTCCTTTTCTTTTCTCCCCATTTCCTTTAATTCTTCACCTCATTATCATTATTATATTTTTATTCATTTATTATTATTATATGAAATGCACAAACAAAACTCCAATATGATGCAATGGTTTATTTGTGTTTTAGTAAGGATTTACTCATTTTTTTAACATGATTAGTCATATGTTTCAATGGTAGATGGCAAATTACATAAAAAGATCAATTCTTTATAAGCTTCAAAATTTGGGTATTACATCTACCTTCATCAACTCACCCCAAATTCTATAGTCGGACTCAGTGTGTATATATGGGCTTTACGAAGTCAAGGAAAACTGCTAATGGTGAAGGATTTTGCAGAGTACACGGACTCCATTACTAGACTGAGGTTAGGGCTGATGGACTGCATAAGAACTTCGGGTGTTACAATTTTGCATACCAAAAGGATACTAAGGCACCTGTGATTGGATATCACACTAAGTGGTCGACTGGCTGGACAAGTGAATGGTTTTATGTGAAAGCTGATGAGAAGAAGATAGAGAAACTTATGACTATGGTGATGAGTCCCCTGAGACTGAGCTTCGGCATGCCACGACCATTGTGCAACATGCAACTCAGCTCCCCCTGCTAGTTGGCCAAAGTGGAATTCAGAGTTGTGGTGGAGCACATTAGTACTCAGGATTTGGTGCAAGAATTCCTAGCAAACAAAACCTTTCCAACATCTGGTGGGTGGGGGATGCCGAAGAAAAAAAGAAGGGAAAAAATTTGAGCTCATTCGGTTGCCATGCCGTTTCAAGTTTCAAGATTCTTTCTGTGCTCCTTGTGCCGAATGGTTGGAAATGATAGAGACAATGTGCAATGAAATCCTTGGGAATTACACGAAGAAGGAAGATCAATTGATGACAGCTGCCTTCGACACCCGAAAAAAACGAAGACTGAACCGAGTGATGGACGCTCTCAACTTCAAATACCCAGATTATGAAAGGCTTGACGAAGGAGCCGAGAGAGCAAAGAAAAAGAGGGTTGTAAGTATTTTAAAAAGGCAAGCCATGGGATCCATTGAAAAAGATCAGAGGGCTGCTAAGAAACAAAAAAAGTTCAGCGGAGCCGAAGGATTCGGCTCCTAAGAAACTAAAGTCCTCAATCTTGGCTCCTGTCGAGGCGAAGGTACAAGATGTACCAAAGAAGACTATCAGCACCTCTTTGTTTTCCTTTGCCGGTGTTACAGAAATATTGAAGGTAATGACTGGTCCCTTCCCATTTACTATGCTAAGTCCCCTAGGGTCAGATCTGACTAGCCTATTGCAGTCAAAGGAGAAAGGAGTTGAAAAAAGCATGCAAGAGAAGAAGACTGCTTCGGCAACCGAGGGAAATGTGGGGGTCAGAAGAAACAACGGATGATGGCTGTAATGAAGGCTATCCATAAGGCCCCACCCCCGGTCTCAGCGGAAAAAAGCATTGCCCCTGCTAATGTCGAAGCTAACGCTGAAGCCGAAGTTGATGAGGCTACCCCTGAAGCTGCAAATAGCAGAGGCCCTCTTGGAACCACAATGTCAGAGAATGACAGGATTATAGCTGATGTGGTTCGCGAGAGAGAAATGGCTGAAGTGACCACTGATAGGCTTTACCATTAAAAATGAAAGAGTTGGAAGGAGCTTCTTCGGAGGATATAGAGTTGGACCTGTTAGGACTTGCTCTCAGTTGCAAGGGAATCCAACAAGGGTGAACAGTGACGTTAACAGGGTTCTCGCGCAAGATGGCAAAAGCTCTGTTAATCTAGCCTCTCACGGGCACTGTGCGGGGGTATTTATAGGTATCTGAGCGCCCAGCGTCTTGTGCTAAGGACGCATGTGCCCTCAGACACCTAGGTTATCCCCAGAATATTCCCATAAAGCAGGGTTACAGACTGTAATTATAGGGATGCCTTTACAAATTAGGCCCGTAACACGCAGCGGCCACGCGGGGCCCGTTACAATGGGCCGGATCACACGTGGGCCTCCGAGCTGGACGAGGCCGCACGGTGGGATGACTTCGTCGCAGGCCTTCGTCTGATGTCGTATGGGGCAAAGGGTGTCCCTGCCCGTTTTATCTCCGTTGGACCAACGACTGCAGCAAAGGCCTCGAGCGAAGGGTGGCGTCTTTGCCTTCGCCCCAACATTTGCCCTCCGAGGGACTAGTTCGACAAAGTCATCTGGTGCCGAAGACGTCGCTAGATGGTGGAGACGCTGCCCTCGCTCGAAGTGGTTCCGCGGGGGTTTTTGACATGACCGTTGATTGACGCCGTACTGTTGGACCGCGGGTTTCCCAAAGCGCCGTGCCCTGTGTATATAAAGGGGCGGGGGTCGGCGCGTTTTGAACTTCACTTTCCTCGCTCCGTGAAAACCCTAGCCGCCTTTTTCACCGTCTTGCTACTCGTCTGCCCTCCTTGCTCTTGTTCACCGGAGATCTGGCTCGAGTGAAGCAGACCGCCCGCCGCCGCCGACGGTACGTAGCGATGCCGACTTCTTCTTCTTCTGCTGCCGCTACGCCGCCGACCGACGCCTCGTCTGAGGAGACGCTGAGTACTTTGGTGGCGGAGGAGTTGCGCGCCGGCGATACAGTGGATTTTGGTGTGTCGCGGATGTCGTCAGCCCGCGTGCAAGATATGCAGCGGCTGGGTTACTTTGGCGGCGGAGTTGCTCGTGTCCCGGGGACGGAGGAAGTCCCCGAGCTGGAAGGCGAGTTGGTTGTGTTCGAGGCATTCTTCGCCGCCGGTCTCCGCCTACCTGCGCACCGATTTGTTGGAGAAGTGCTGCGCAGATTTAACGTTCAGATCCATCAGCTGACTCCGAATGTCGTGGTGGCTCTGTCGAAGTATGTTTGGGCGACGACTTCGTACGGCGGACAACCATCAGCCGAAGTCTTTGCGAAGTACTATTGCCTGCACTGGCAGAAGAGGATGATTGGAGATGAAGTTGCCCAGTTTGGGTCCTGTACGTTTACGCCGAAGACCGGCAAGACCACGATGGAGGTAGTCGAGTTGGTTCCTTGCGCCCGCAACAAGTGGGGCAATTGGAATGAGTTTTGGTTTTATGTCACGGAGGGTACCATCGAAGACCATGAGGGGCTCCCCGTTCCGAGATGTGCTCGCATTTTTACTCAGCATACCCGCCCTTTGAGGTGGCGGAGGAGGATGCGGACGAAGGGGCCCTTCGGTGCGCCGCCGGCCTGAGCAGTGGGCGCGATTTGGTTGAAGAATTCGTGGCGTACGGGGTATGGCCCTTGGCTCATGGCTGGGCGTTGGGCGAAGTGTGCCCTCGCCAGATGCCTTCCCATGGTGGGAAGCTGGTGCGAAGTCCTGCCTTCGCGCTGGATCTGCAAAGCCGCGATCTGGCCGCCTTTGTGCGTGAGGCGGAGGATGGGGCGGTGCGGATCGTTGGTCGGTACGTGCCGAGGACAGAGGGCCAGCGTAGCTGGGATATCCGCAGGTCGAATGACCGTTTGAACAGGGTTTTTGAATTGAATCGACTGCCGTATAACGGCTATCCCGGCCAAGACGATGTGGACCGCCGTGGGAAGAAGCCGGTGGTAGAGTCTGGAGGCGACCCTGCGCCGGCGGCCGCCCCATCCTCTAAGAAGAGGAAACTAGGTACTGCTATGGGAGGACTTGGGGTTTCCGATGGTTTTGCTAGAGAATTGATGAGGACATGCGCGGCCCCGGGGGGAAGGATGTCTTCGCCCGAGCTCCGGGAGTCTTCGGCGCGGATGCTGAGGGTTACCGGGGGTTGGTGGCCTAGGAATGTTCCTATCCCCTGCGCGGCCGGCGAAGACTTTTTTGCATCTCGCATGGTTCGTGAATGGAAAGTGTTTCCTTACGGGCGGAATATTGCTGCTGTTGTGTCGGCAGTGATGGACAAGGATCGCCAGGGAGCTGCACAGAAGCGCCAGGCGGTTGTCAGGCTTCATGAAACAGGCCGAAGAGGCAGCGAGGGGCTGCGAAGGCTGCTGCCCCCGGTGGAGGCAAGTCGCCGCTGGCGGCGAAGTCGGCCGTTCCTGCATCTAGCAAGGCGCCGGAGGCTGCGGCTGGCGCCGGTGGTTCCAAGTCTGCGAAGGCTGTGCCGGCGTCCAGCAGGGTGCCGGAGGTCGCGAAGGCGGCCCGAGGGTTGCCGTCGCCGGGCAAGGGCGTCACCGACTTCGCCACTGATATTAGTGTGGACGACTATCTTGGTGGTAAGCCGTTTGTTTTTTTTAAGTTCGTTGATACGTCGCAGGGTCGGACGAAGGCCAACTTGTTATTGTTGCGCCTGCCGCGGCGACCACGGCGGCTGCCGTAGTGCCGAAGGCGAAGGGCGGTGCTCTTAGTGCCGGAGGCGAGATGCCGGCACTCGCTGCTGTCAGGGACGAGGCGGGCGCTGTGTCCCGCCGGCTGAAGGAGATGAAGGAGGCACTAAGTCAGGTACGTTGAGCTAGACTTCGGTTTTTTTTCTCGGCTTTGTTGGGGCCGCGGTCTTACGTGTGTTTTGCAGGCGGCTGACTTCGCAGACCGCGCTGCGTCGGGGGCCCTCACGGCAGTTGTGTCTGCCAAAGTCGAGATACTTCGGACGCAACATGCTGACGTCGTCCGGGAAAAATCGGCCGCCGACAGTAAGTGCCGCAAGCTGGCGGACAAGGTGGCCGCACTGGAGGGGGAGAAGACTGACCTCCGGCGCCAACTGGCGGGGGAGAGGAGGGAGGCCAATGAGGCCCTCGCCAAGGCGCAGGCTGCGCAGGCGGAGGCCAATTTGGTGCGGGCGGAGGGCAATCTTGCCAGGGAGCGCGCCGAGCAGTTGGAGGAGCGGCTCAGCGCCCTGCAGAGCCGTGTGGAGAGGGCCGAGGCCGCGACGCGCACGGAGGCTGAGCGGACGCGCAAACAGCTTATGGATTCATACCATGAGCTGGGCGCACGGACCGGTGACTTCGAAGTGCCGGACCGAGAGCCTGGACTTCGCTGCCTGGAGTGGGTACAGGAGGAGTTGCAGGCACTCCCCACTATCGTGGAGTGGTTTATGTCTTATGCTTCCCTGGTCACCTACGATGGGGCGATGAACGCGCTCTCTCGCGAAGGGTGCCGGCACTATGAGGTCTTCGACCAAGCTGATGAGGATTTCGAGCGAGATATCTACAAGGTTGAGGACCCTATAGTGAAGGAATCCGCCGGAGCCATTTACGACCGGATGTGGGGTCCGCACGGTCGAGAGGTGGTCAGGGAGCGGGCCGAGACGGCAAGGGCTCAGGTAACGTTTGGCTTTTGTTTGATGTTTGTTGGATGTGGGCTATGTATGGGTTTGCTGAATTTGTGTGCTGTGTCTCAGGCGGCGCGTGGCGAGAGGGTGGATGATTTCGGGGCGTTGAACAGCGCGATGCCTGACCCGGAGTCGAACCCAGCGGAGGCTGTGCCCGAGGCCGCCCTGGAGCCGCCCCCGGAAACTGCCGAAGGCGCTCCTGATGCCCCCGCAGCCGCTGCGGCCGGCGGAGGCCCGCCCCCAGAGACCGCCGAAGGCGCCCCTGATGCCCCCGCAGTCGCTGCGCCGAGGGCTGAGGATCCTGCGACGGTGGCGGCGGAGGCTCCCGCGACGGCTGGGTCTTCGCAGGTGGCGTAGTGGGTGTGGGTAGTTAGGGAATTTTGGATATGTTGCTGAATTTTGGTTGCTGCGCAGGTTCAAGATTTTGGGCCTGCGCACGCAACCGCCACTACTGATTTTTTGGCGGCTTCGACCGTGGATGATGGTAATAAATATGATGGGTCTGCGTCTGAGTTTTTTGATTTTGCTGACTCTGGGAGCTCGGTTGAGTGGACTGAGGAGTCGTCGGAGGAGGACTTGGACTACTTTGCGGCCTTGGATGTGACCGTGGCGGAAGCTTCACCGCACGCTGCGGACACAGAAGATGTGCCTGGTCTGAGTACCGGGCGCCGGCGGCGAAGGGCGGTTGCGAAGCGTAGAGTGAGTGAGGCGGAGGGAGGTCGGCTTCGTGTGAGTAGGGCTGGCCGGCAGGAACTGTTGTCCATGCCAGCCGCCGTGAGTACAGGTGAAGGGGAATTGCGAAGTCTTTTTGCGGGTGAGGAGCTTAGGATAATGTTATTTAACTATAGGGAGATGGGAATTATCCCTAAGGTTGAGCCGATGTAGAGTGTGGTGCCCTCGCTTGTACATGTGTAAAGGCTTGTATGATGAGGTTGTGTGCCCCCGCACATTTGGCTATGCTTGCGAAGGCGTTATGTACTTGGTCAGGTGTATTTGTTATGCTGGACTGGTGCGCATATAGTCGGTCTTGGCGCGGACAGTTTGGTGTGGTCGTTTTTGCTTTTGTTATGCTTCGTCCGGTTGTGCCCTCGGGTAACTTCTGCGCGGATGGTCTTTGCAGTAGACTTCGGTTTTTCGCACTTGTTGTGCTAGTCCGGCTGCACCCTTAGGCGACTTCTGCGCGGCTAGTCTTCGCGGTAGACTTGTTGTGCTAGTCCGGCTGCACCCTTAGGCGACTTCCGCACGGATAGTCTTCGCGGTAGACTTCGGTTTTTCGCACTTGTTGTGCTAGTCCGGCTGCACCCTTAGGCGACTTCTGCACGAATAGTCTTCGCGGTAGACTTCGGTTTTTCACACTTGTTGTGCTAGTCTGGCTGCACCCTTAGGCGACTTCTGCACGGATAGTCTTCGCGGTAGACTTCGGTTTTTTGCACTTGTTGTGCTAGTCCGGCTGCACCCTTGGGCGACTTCTGCACGGATAGTCTTCGCGGTAGACTTCGGTTTTTCGCACTTGTTGTGATGATCCGGCTGCACCCTTGGGCGACTTCTACGCAGAGTTGTCGCACGCGAGGCTGGCTAGCGCTGAGCCTCGCGGTGACTTCGTATTGGTCGAATGTCGAAGACCGTCGTCGCTGTCTTTTTTAGACGCATGTTTTTGCGGGGGATTTTTCACTTGTATATTACATGGCTCCGCCTCGTTAAAAACCTCACCCCCGGGAGGAAAAGAGTGCGGGCCAGAATAAAATTGTTTTTGCGAATTACAAGGGCGAACCAGCCCTGATGAGTCAAACAAAAAATTTGCGGAGGTTGTCGATGTTCCAGGAGTGCTCCAGGTCTTCGCCGCTTGGCGTTGTGAGCCTGTAAGCGCTGGGGGAAACTTTTGTCTTGACTATGAAGGGGCCCTCCCACCTGGGCTCCAGCTTGCCCCTGGACTCTGTCCGAGCTGTTCGGACGAGTACGAGGTCCCCTTCGTTGAATTCCCTTGGGATGACTGCATGGTCGCGCCATGCTTTTGTCTGGGCTTGGTATTTGTTTAGAGCTTGTAGGGCGAAGACTCGGTCTCCATCGATGAGATCCTTTGAAGTGGGCTCGTCCACGTTGGGGATGGCTGAAGGAACTGTTCGCGGGGACTCATGCTTTATTTCTTGTGGGGTCATGGCCTCCGATCCGTATAGAAGGCGGAAAGGAGTGAACCCGGTCGCCCTGCACTCAGTCGTGTTTAGTGCCCAGACCGCCTCGGGTAACAAATCGGCCCACTTGCCCTTTTTTCGTCGAGGAGTATCTTTTTGACAGCTGTGAAGATTTTTCTGTTGACGCGTTCCACAACTCCGTTGGACTGCGGGTGATAGACTGAGGCGAAGGCAAGCTTGGTGCCGATGGAGAAGCAAAAATCCTTGAAGTCTTGGCTGTCAAACTGCTTGCCGTTGTCGACTATTAGTTCGGACGGTACTCCGAAGCGGCAAACAATGTTTTGCCAAAAGAATTTTTGGGCAGTCTTTGATGTTATTGTGGAGACAGCCCTTGCCTCGATCCATTTGGTGAAGTATTCGACAGCGACGAAGGCGAACTTAAAGTTCCCCTGAGCCGTGGGTAGGGGCCCGACGATGTCTAGGCCCCAGCGCTGGAGAGGCCATGTGTGGGCGATCAGCTTTGTAAATTGCGAAGGGCTGCCTGATCGAGGGGAAAACTTCTGGCAGGCTTCGCAGGACTTTGTGACCCGATTTGCGGCGCAGATCATTGCGGGCCAGTAGAAACCTTGGCGGATCACCTTAGCAGCTAGGGCCCTTGGCCCTGAGTGAGAGCCGCAGGTACCACTGTGGTCTTCGCGTAGGATCTGGACACCTTCGGTTTCGGTGACGCATTTGAGCATTGGCTGACTGACCCCCTTCTTGTAGAGGTGGCCCTCAATCAGTGCGAAGTCCCGGCTTCGATGTTTGAGGCGCTTGGCCTCGTTGATGTCGGTTGGGTAATAATACCCCTGTAGGAACAGAGTTATTGGTGCCCGCCAGTCTTTGGTCATGATAAGGTTGACTATGCGGTGGCCCTCGCTGTCATTGGTTATTTGGAGCCCTTCGGGGCTCCGGACGGCTGGTGTGCCGATGACATGGTAGAACACGTCGGAGGGCAGGGACTCGCCTCTGGCGGCGGCCTTGGCCAATGCGTCGGCCTCTTCATTCTTGGCCCGGTCCACATGCTGCAAAGTGAATCCCTTGAATTGTCTCTCGAGACTTCGGATGGTCGCGAGCTATTGCATGAGTGTGGGGTCCTTTGCTGCATAGTCTTTCTCGACCTGGCCGGCAACTACCTTGGAGTCTGTTCTGATGATGCAGGTGGTGACCCCAAGGGCCCTCAGCTTGCGGAGACCGAGGATGACTGCTTCGTATTCTGCTATGTTATTTGTGCATCTGTTGGATTCCAGAGCGAAGCTGAGGCGAGCCGCATATCTGTGCTTGACTCCGGTTGGCGAGGTGATGACTGCCGCGGCGCCTGCCCCCGCATGGCACCATGCGCCGTCGCAGTGGATCGTCCAAACCTTCTCTGCGGACGGGTCTGGCTGTGTTATTGGCCCAGTCCAGTCGACGACGAAGTCTGCCAGGACTTGTGATTTGATGGCTGTCCTGGGCTCGAAATTGATGTGGTAGCCGGAGAGTTAGGCCGCCCACTTGGCAATCCTTACCGATGCTTCCGGGTTTCTGAACAATTCGCCGAGTCCCCTGTCTGAGGTGACCCAGACCTTGAATGCTTCAAAATAATGGCGCAATTTGCGCGAAGACATAACGACTGCGTAGGCAATCTTCTCCAGCTCTGTCATGTTACATTTGGACGGCGTCAGCACTTCGGAGACGTAATAAATTGGGCACTGCCTGATCACGCCCTCAACTGTCTGCTCCTGCACCAGTGCCACGCTGACCGCATGCGGCAAAGCCGCAACATAGAGCAACAGAGGTAGCGAAGAGTCGGGGCTTGTAAGGACTGCCAACTCCGACAGGTACTGTTTTAATGAGGCGAAGGCCGCTGCCTGCTCTGGTCCCCAAGCGAAGTCTTTTGCGCCGCGGAGAGTTTTGAGGAAAGGGAGACTTCGCTCAGCGGATCTGGAGATAAATCTGTTGAGGGCGGCCAACCTCCCCGTCAAGCGCTGGACGTCTCTGGCGGACTGTGGAGGTGTCATGTTTATGATGGCTTGAATTTTGGTTGGGTTGGCCTCGATGCCGCGGTGTGATACCAGGTAGCCCAATATTTTGCCTTGGCGAACGCCGAAGACGCACTTTTCCGGGTTTAGGCGGAGTCGTGCGTCTCGCATGTTCGTGAATGTCTCGACGAGGTCAGTGAGATGGTCCGCCTTGCTCTTGCTGGCGACGACAATGTCGTCCACATATGTGAATATATTTCTGCCAACTTGCCCGTCGAGCACTGTCTTGGTAAGCCTGGAGAAGGTGGACCTGGCGTTCTTGAGTCCCTCCGGCATTCTGATGAAGCAATATGTGCCGAAGGGTGTTATAAAGCTGGTGCTAGCCTTGTCTTCCTCCTTCATGTATATCTGGTGGTAACCGGAGAAGCAGTCGAGGAGTGACATGACTTCGCATCCGGCCGCGCTATCGACTATTTTGTCGATCCGCGGCAACGGGAAGTTGTCCTTTGGGCAGGCCTTATTGAGACTGGTGAAGTCGATGCACATTCGCCACTTCCCGCTCTTTTTCTGCACCATCACAACGTTGGAGAGCCACGTGGGGTAAGCCACCGGCTCGATGAATTTGGCTTCCAGGAGGCGGTGCACCTCTGCCTTGGCGGCCTCTGTCTTCTCGTCGGACATCTTGCGAAGCCGCTGTTTTTTCGGCCTCACCGAAGGGTCGATTCCCAAGCTGTGCTCAATTATGGATCGGCTGACCCCGACCAGGTCGAGGGCTGACCAGGCGAAGACATCTTTGTTCTTGGATAGGCAGCAGAGGAGCTTCTCCTCTTCATGCGAAGTGAGGTCTTCGCTGATAGTGACTGTCTGCTTGGGCGTGGCCTGGTCGAGGGGGACAGTCTTGGTCCTGTCGTTGCTCTGCAGCTGTGCCTTGTCGTGTTGTTTATCGGTTGGGCTGGCGGGCGCGGGGACCTCGCGCTGGGCCGTGAGGCAGTGCACGTTTCTCTGACCGGGCACGAAGTCCCGCTCTATGTTGCGCGCAGTCTGCTGGTTGCCGTAGACCGTAATAACGCCTAACGGACCTGGTATCTTCATACATAGGTACAATCCATGAATGGCTGCTTCGAACTTATTGATGGAGCCCCGGCCCATGATGGCATTGTATGGATATACCATATCCACAATATCAAAGGTTACTTGCTCACTTCGGGCATTGGGTGCTACACCGAAGGAGAGAGGCAACTCTATTTTGCCGACAGGAAAGGTGCCCTTGCCGCCGAAGCCATACAGCGGGTTGTCTGAAGGCTTGAGCAGGCTGTGGCTTATGCCCATGCGATCGAAGGCGTGGAGGAAGATGATGTCCGCCTGACTGCCATTGTCGACTAGGACTTTGTGCAGGTCCCAGCCTGCCACGCTGCAATTGATAACCATGGCGTCGATGTGGGGGGCGCTGCGCAGGTCGACGTCTCGTGCGTCGAAGGTTAGCGGTATGTGGGACCACTTTGTCTGCACGACTGGGCCAGTGACGGCGACGTGGTTGATGCTGCGGTAGTGGTCCCGCTTCTGCCGCTTTGTGTCGAAGTCAGTGCTGGACCCCCCAGTTATCATGTGAATGACTCCGCGATACGGCTGATCGACGAAGTCTTCCTGCTTTGTGGCGTGGGGGATGTTTTGATGTTGCTGGTGTGGTGGTGGGGGTGGGGGAGGTACGATTTGTACTTCCTGATGGTGTTGGTAAGCGTGGTGCGGTGGATGCGGGGCGGGGGCGTGGATATATGGTGGATGGGGTTGCTGGTAAGTGTGTGCGACAACTCTGGGGTTGTCGGCTGGCTGCGCCCGTGCCATCCTGTCTCTGGTGGCTTTCGTTTCTGGGCAGTCTTTGGTTTGGTGGGCGCAGTCTTCGCCATGGAAGAGGCAGTAGAATCGGCGCGGCGGCTGCGCACGCCCCCGACCCCTACCGCGAGTTCCATTTCCGCGGCCCTGGGGGGGATATTCCTGGCGACGAGGGGCGTCAGCAGCGGGGTGCTGGTTGGCGATGTTGTGCACTTGCTGTTGATTGCGGCCGTCTCGACCGGAGTCTGGCTGCGGAGTCCTCGTCCACGTGCGGCTGGACTATGGAGCATCTTTGGGCTTCCTTTGGGACTCAACCTTGCGCTGGTGGAGCTCTTCGGATTTGGCGTATTTTTCAAACAGCTGATATAATTCCTGGAGGTTCTTGGGCGGATCTCTGATGCAGTGGCTATAGAGGACGCTGGCGCGAAGGCCACTGATAGCGTAGTGGATAGCGATCTGGTCATCGAATGAGGGCAGCTATGACTTGAGTGTTAAAAATTTGCGGTAATACTCCCGCAGAGTCTCCTTTTCCAGCTGCTTGCAGAGCGAGAGTTCGGCCAAGGCGTCGGTGTCTGGGCGGTACCCTTGGAAGTTGAGCAGGAACTTTTCTCGGAGGCTTCTCCAGGAATCAATAGACAGCGGAGGCAACCTGGTGAACCAGGTGAGAGCTGGGCCTTCGAGGGCGATGATGAAAGACTTGGCCATTGTGGCGTCGTCCCCTCCGGAAGATGCAACGGCGACCTGATAACTCATTATGTATTGTGCTGGGTCAGTGCTGTCGTTGTACTTGGGATAGGTCCCTGCCCGGAAGTTAGCGGGCCAAGGCATCACTTGCAGGTGTGGCGCCAGGGGACTTCGCTCGTCGAGGTAGTTGACCCCTTGGAATGGCGCGGCGTGTGGGAAGGTGTGGTCGCGCTGGGGGAAACGCGGGTCTTCTGGTTGTGCGCACTGTTGCAGGGGTGGCCCATGCTGCAGGCCGAGGTGGCCTTCGCGCGTGTCTTCCAGTTGTGCGCGCTGCTGCAGGGGTGGCCCGTGCTGCAGGCCAAGGTGGCCTTCGCGCTGCATCAGCGCGATCTCCCGCTCGAGGTCCTGGGCCTTCTGCTCTTCGTCGCGTATCATTTGCCGCACTTTGGCTAGTGCGGACACGCGCTGGCGCTTGGCCTCCAGTATCTCTTTCTGCCTCTGGAGATTGCGGTTCTTGAGGCGCAGGGCGCGCAGCTGTAGCTGTTCTTCCGCTGAGACGCCGAGGACTTCACCGTCCTCGGTGAGGTCTGCGCCCTCCAGTGGGGCGAAGCCTGGGGGTGGCTGCGATTGTCCTTCAGGGCCGCAGGTGCGGAGAGTGTCGTCTTCGCAGGTGCGGAGAACGTCGTCTTCAGTGGCCTCTTGGTGGGTGGATTGGGTGAGGGCGAGGGCCTTGCCCTTTCTTGCAGCAAGTAGTGCTGCCTTCGCAGCCTCGTCAGCCTTCGAGTTAGCCTTCTTGGGTGCCATCGCGGGTGGTTTTCTCGTAGCACGAACGGTGGGCGCCAAATGTTAGGACTTGCTCTCAGTTGCAAGGGGATCCAACAAGGGTGAACAGTGACGTTAACAGGGTTCTCGCGCAAGATGGCAATAGCTCTGTTAATCTAGCCTCTCACGGGCACTATGCGGGGGTATTTATAGGTATCTGAGCGCCCAGCGTCTTGTGTTAAGGACGCATGTGCCCTCAGACACCTAGGTTATCCCCAGAATATTCCCATAAAGCAGGGTTACAGACTGTAATTACAGGGATGCCTTTACAAATTAGGCCCGTAACACGCAGCGGCCACGCGGGGCCCGTTACAATGGGCCGGATCACACGTGGTCCTCCGAGCTGGACGAGGCCGCACGGTGGGATGACTTCGTCGCAGACCTTCGTCTGATGTCGTATGGGGCGAAGGGTGTCCCTGCCCGTTTTATCTCCGTTGGACCAACGACTGCAGCGAAGGCCTCGAGCGAAGGGTGGCGTCTTTGCCTTCGCCCCAGCAGGACCTACCACACTTGGGCGGCCAAGAACTCTCCGAAGAATATATCTCTGAGTTAAAAGAATTCGCTATTGTTGGCGGCTACAAACCCGGATCCGTGCTCTTTGGCGGTGTCGATGAGGAGATTCTATGGTGCATTCCTGACCGTGCCGCAACAAAAATTGTCAATACTTTATCAAATAGTATCGGATTCCCGAAGCTCGAACAAGATATCAGCAACTACAGGAGACAACATATTACTGGGAGCTTGTTTTATTCGAATTTTAAGGTTTAAACTTTGATGTTTGCCTCTTCGACTTATTAATTTTTAAATTTTGAGAGTTTCGGGCTAACTTCGGCTTTTTTAACAGAGCCTACTTGTAACACCACAAAATCATATTTTGGGTAATTTAGAAAATTTTATCTTGAGACCTAAATAAATGTGTTTTCAAATAAGAGATTAAATAAAAGATCCATATGAGTCAAATTATTCCTTTGAATAATATATTTGACGCAATTCTAAAAAAAAGGTGCAGACTAGAGTATCTTTCAATAAATATTATTAGAATTTATTTTCATAAGATGAATATATTTTTGTGTGTGTAGGAATGGTATGTTTAAAAGCATTTGCATGAATGAATAAATTAATAAATAAAAAATTATGAGTTTGCATTCTTGCTGGAATTTGAGTGTGCATTTAAATTCATATTTCAAATTTAGGGTTTGGAAATTTAAAACTAAAATTAGGCAACAAAATAGGAATCGGAGAGAAAAGAAAACAATAATAATAATAAGGTGCTAGATGAGCTTTTCTTCATTTAAAAAAATACGCTGACCGCTCAAAATTATTTGCAACGTGTGTGTGTGTATATATATATATATATATATATATATATATATATATATATATATATATATATATATATATATATATATATATATATATATATATATATATATATATATATAGCATAAAGGAGTGTCACGCTCAATACCGTCATTAATATAATATATTTAGTTTAGCATTGGAGAAGTAAATTAACCTCCATCGCACAATACATGGAGAGAAAAGCTAACAGAAGGTATTTGAACGAGAAAATATATGGCTTTCCAATACATGCCACAGAATCGCCTAGCTTTTAGCACCGGATCGGATCTCAGCCAAACACCTGTACACGCGCATGAATATCGTCATCTGTTTGCATGGGAGATGAGAGCTTATCCGATCAGTTGATATCCGAATGTCCGTTTGATGTCTCCATAAATTCCACGTCTGTTGGGACTTCGGCTATATAAATATCAGCTCCCCTAGAGCTCATTAAACCAAGACTTTCTATCCTAATTACTCGAGGCCGCACATCGTCGTGGCTGACCCGTGTCATTGCCTAGCGGGATCTGCGGCATTCTCAAGTGGAAGGGAGCTCCGCCATGCTGTCGCGCATGCCGTGGGCAGCTTCCCTGGCGTCGTTTCTGTCTCTGGTAAGCCCTCCCAAGTAGTACGTTTTGTTCCCTCTACGCGTTGGTCGATCAAGTTTTGGGATTGGGGCGTTGGCATGCCAAGATGGCTGCCACCGGCGGATGCTCCGCTGTGGGGGCCTGCGCGCCGCCGCCCTGCTGCGGTGGGAGAAGGAAGACGAGGTCTGTACCACTGGATTATCATCCAACGAACACGATTGATCCCGGGTTGATGTCGTTTCAGCCGTTAGATCGGGATGAACGGTTGGGATGTGATCTGGTGTACCCGTTCGCATAATGGGTTCAGCGGCGTTGGATCAAATCTCAACGAATAGTAACGAATAGTTTCATGTATTGAAACCCTGACCGTTGATCCCTGGGATAACGGTTCGGATTAGAAGTAACATACCCCTTCGCGCTATAAAATCTGAGCCGTAGGATTTAGATCTGTGGGCTACGATCTCATACCACTTCACGATATAATCTAGGCGCTTGAACTAGGATCCAACGGCCGTGGGCGGCCCGTACCCCTTCGCTGTGGTCAATGTGCAAAAGAGACCCTGGACATTTTAATAACTAACCCGCTATCCTATGTAGTTCATAGATTGTTACCAATAGATCCGAAGCTTTATAAAAGTAACCCTGTGTATTTTAGAAATAGTGTCCGCAGTCCAAAGTAATTGGAATTTATGAATTAAATTGGGAAAACTGATTTCTAGTATGAAATTAATTGGAGAAACTTGTATAAATCATAGAAAATTCATACTAGCTTCTTTTTAATCCATTCCAGTTCCTTTAATTTAGTAATAATATTTTCTATCACTGAGTAACACTGTTCTAGCATGAAAACTAGATTAAAATTTATCACGCCATTATGTTTGTACCAAACACATAAGAACTCTAGAAATTCATAACTTCATAACCGTAACCCCGAATTTAGCGGTTCTCGAACCCACGATATCATAGCAACACGTAGATTATTATTATACTGTCTATTCATATGTTTTGGTGTGATGTTAATTATGTCTATACCATGTTTGTTTGTATTGCTACGACTAGCGCGAGGTCACGAGTCATCTGAAAAAGCAAGTTGGTACCTGGAATCTCAAGTCCCAGGCAAGTTGTGTCCTTGATCACTTCTTTTACCCACTCATGTTCTAATTAATCATAATGATCTGCATAGGTTAATTTTGATGGGACCTAATAGGTTACCCTAGTTTGTCTATCTTTATGTTCATGTCAAGATCATTAATGTTAATTGGAACATAGAGCTTAACTTGAGAAACACGTGCCACCACAAGGGTTTATGGACGCCCTTGGCTGATTAATTAGGAAAGCTAGTGGAGGACTACCTTACTCGAAAGGGGCAAGGGCAGTAGGGGAGTGGTCAGTGTAGGGAGGTCCTTGGTTGATTTTGCTGCGATGGCGGTCAGGCAAGAACCCTGCATTGGAGCTTCCCATAAACTGTAGCGGGTTTTCTGAAGCTAGTGGAACTTTGTAAAGGCCTCGTAGTGTTACCCTGCCTCGCCTCCTCGGTAGAGGTGTATGGGAAGTCGCGATCCCTTGACAGATGGGTAACATGACTTGTGGGTAAAGGGTACCACCTCTGCAGAGTGTAAAACTGGTATACTAGCCGAGCTCACGGTCATGAGCAGCTCAGGACTCTCTGATGATTAACTTATGGAACTAAATTCAATTTGTCATATGCATTGCATCGCAGGTGATGTTGTTACCTTTGTTCTACTACTTAATTGGGTTGATATTTACTTATACTTAGTAATTGCTAATAAAATTTTGACCAACTTTAAAAGCAATGCTCAGCTCTAACCATCCTCTTTGGTAAGCCTTACACTTCACGTGAGTTCCCACCTTTGGCGAGTTCATGCACATTATTCCCCACAACTTGTTGAGCGATGAACGTATGTGAGCTCACTCTTGCTGTCTCACACCCCCCCACAGGTCAAGAACAGGTACCGCAGGATGAGGCGCAAGGAGAATGCTGCGATGAGTTCGTGAGAGATCTAGGTCGTCGTCTCCTAGTCAACTTTGGGTTGCTGGACCGTTGTCTCCTTATATGTAATTATTTATTTTGTATAGAACTCCTATTATATAGTAAAGTTGTGACATTCGATCCTGTGCCATGATTCATCATATGTGTGAGACTTGGTCCCAGCACACCTGGTGATTATGTTCGCGCCTGGGTTTTGGACCCCTAAAACCCGGGTGTGACACTACTACTGAGTAAAGCTTTGAAGCTGCAACAGGAAAATGAAGATAGGAAAAATGAGCTATTAGTAACTTGGAAGAGAGAGTGAAAGAACTTGAAAATCTTCTGGCAGAAAAAGATTTGAAGATTACGACTGCCGAAGCAGACCTAGCGAAGCACATCTTCAGATTAAGGATCAAACTGCTCGTAATTCTGATCAAAACAAACAGCTTGAAGAAGCACATTCAAAATTAAAGGAAGCTGGAATCCGTTATGAGCATGAGGTTAAAGGTTTAAAATATAAAGTCAAAGTCGAAGCAGAAAAAAGCTCTAAATTATCTGAAGCCCTTAAATTGCTTCGGGGCACCTGCTCAGGCTTCGCAGCTCGATGCTCCCTTCGCCTGTGTGAGATTTTTAGTTCAATCGGAGCAATATCTGGAGAAGAGAAATATTTTGTTGATGATATTCCAAAGAAATCAATGAATTTGACGAAGTGATGGAGGGGCATGGAGATTTTTT
The DNA here is from genome assembly GCF_902167145.1 of Zea mays. Lineage (NCBI taxonomy): Eukaryota > Viridiplantae > Streptophyta > Magnoliopsida > Poales > Poaceae > Zea > Zea mays. The sequence continues at coordinate 99,499,710 of NC_050105.1, read as the reverse complement.
TGCCTTAGTGGCCGCCCGGGGAATAGCTAACATATTTGCAAAAACTGGGTGTATGCATTTAAGGGATGTTAACAAGCCCACCTTCACTATCTCTCTAGCTGACATTAAGAATATACCAAGCTAAGCTCGAAGAGTGGGGAATAGATTTATTACCTAGATTTGGGCGAAGGGCGGCCGAGAACTGGCTAGAAACAAAGCTCCAACTCTTCTTGACGAAGTATGAAATAACATCCCTAGTTTTCGACCTCTGCTTTTCTCTGTTTCAAAAATGCTAAAACACTTTGTTTAATAAATTTTTTAGGCTGATGTCGTCGAAGAGTGAAGAACTAGGGCTGAGAGATTTTGGTGTAGTTTTAGAGAAAATTCTTGTACAAAAGATGTATTAATGTAATGATATCAATGAAGGATTGGCTTGTAGAATACTATTACCTTTGTAGTCTTACCTTCGTCTTTTGTTGTTTGCTTTGTTGTGGGCGAAACCACCTTGTTTATTTTGAGCCGAAGGCGAAAAACACCTTCCCTTCCTTTCGTTCACATCGAAGCACCTTCGTTCATATCGAAGCATCCTCGGGTCAAAGTCTGAAAGGGGCCCCTTCGTTCATAACGAAGAATTCTCACGCTGAAGGCAATAACCCTTGTTTTCTTTTTTTCCTTTAGTGTCTTGTGTAATATGCCATGATGTGATGAAGCTACAGATGTCTAATGTATGTTTGTATGAATGCAAAAGATGATGTGATGAAGTATGCAAGCGTATGGCGAAGATAAAAAACTCACGCAAATACACACCCAGACTCTGCATTCCCTTAGGAACGACTTTGGAGTCTCTTCACCTCTTACTTAGGTGGTATTTTAGCTCTGCATTCCCTTAAGAATGACTTTAGAGCTAAGCTCTGCATCCCCTTCGGAACGACTTTGGACCTTCTTCACCTTTGACTTAGGTGGTATTTTAGCTCTGCATCCCCTTAGGGACGACTCTGGAGCTTTTTCATATTTTACATATGGGGGAAACTGGCCCTTGTATTGTACTGGGCTTCGTAAAGAAAAATGAAAATTACAACCTTTGGCCCCATTAAAAACCTTTGGCCCCTCTTGAAAGGAAAAGGGTGCCATAGGGAAAAGAAAGAAAATTACATGGTTTACACATAGTACCTCTGAAAAACCTTTGTCCTCGGAGGAGTCCACCTCGTCCAAGGAAACTCCCGACTCATCCGACCCACCGAGCCCGGTGCGCTCGATGGAGCGCCAGTACGCCCGAGCCGCGGTGGACAGCCCCATCGAGTCATCCGAATCCTCTTGGATGACGCTGGGGGAGAAGCCGGGGCGGGCGAACGATCAAACTCGAAGGAGGCCTCCTCCGAGTACTCCAAGTCGCCGAAGTCCTCCGAGGGAGGACTCGAAGAACACTTGTGCTTGTCGTTGGCACAGCGAGGCCAACCACTGCCCCTCCTACCCCAGCCCATCGTTGGTTGGAGAGGGAGGGAGTGAAGAAGAAGAAAGCATATGATCAAAGAACGAGTGAAGAGAACAGTTGGCAAGCAGGCTATTTATAGAGGCCGAGGGTGATCGTCCACTTCCTACCACGCTCGCCGAACAGTCACAAGAATTCAATAAGCAATTCAAGCCGCCTGAAAATGAGTCAGGCAACAGGCGCTGCTTCGCGTAACACGGCACTAGTTGGACCTATGTCAACTGCTCAGGCAAATGATTACACCTCTCGGTCACATCAAGTTACTACTCCAGGACAACGCGGTAAACACTCTGCGTACCAAGACACCCCTTGGGCACACCCATTGGGTGTGTCGCTCAGAATTTTCAAAGATTTTCTGAATAAGTCATATCTACAAAATATATGCAATGAATGTACCACGACAAAAGGAGGAGATCGGCTGAGATGGAAGGAAGTCCAAATGCGGCCACTGAAGCGCAAGTCTAATCAACAGAAGCACTGAAGGACAGAGCAGGGTGATGTCCAGTTGAGAACCATTTGCCTCAACTAGCCAGACATCCAATCTATCACCAATCAAATTGATTTCAGACCTAACAAGGCATGGACAGATGGCATCGTTTGAATTTCCAAAAGCATAAGATGAAGACCTTTGAATGGATTATTTATAAAATCCACTGAAAGCTCAGGGGCTACACCCACTGGGTGCACCTTCGGTGCACCCAATAGATTTTTAGTCCCATGAAAACAAAATGCTGATTTCTAAAGCATAAGATGAAGATCTTTGAATGGATTATTTCCAAAATCCACTCAAAGCTCGGGGGCTACACCCAATAGATTTTTAGTCCCATGAAAGCCAAATGCTGATTTCTAAAGCATAAGATGAAGACCTTTAAATGGATTATTTCCAAAATCCACTCAAATCTCGGGGGCTACACCCAATGGGCCGGACCAAGAATCTTTGGGCTGATTATTTCAAAATTAACTCAAATATTGGGGGCTTGTGGGGGACAGATATCCCCCGGGTCCACTAGAAGGCAAGAAGGCCTCGCGCGGGGCCACAGGCCAGTTATCCCGCAAGGCCATCCCTTCATGGGCCAGGCAAAAGCTATTGGCGTAATGGGTCGACTTGAGAAGGCGACAGAGTCAAGCCCATGCATCCCGTCAAATCGTACGCTATCCAAAGAAACCATTCGACTTTCCCGCGCAAGGCGCCCTCAAATGTCGGGGTGGTTTAGGGATAAGTCGGCGATGATTTCGGGAGGTTAGTTCAGTCAGTTCACTATTATTTAGGAAACATGTGATCATGATGTACATATGGAGTGCCCCACGGTCATGTATATAAGGCCAAGGGGTACCCCATCATTTCCATCGACCATCTACCTATCTCATTAGCTTTTCTCCATTTAGGAGACCTTGCTTGTAACCCACCTGTTGGGACCATGCTTCGTCGCCGAAGGTCCTGCAGAAAGAGACAGCTTCGGCTGAAGCTGCTCGTACGTGACGCCGAAGGTACCATTCATGAAGCTTCGGTATTACAACATATCCGAAGATGAAGGGTCGAACCGACTTAAAGATAGAATGACCTTTTAGTCCATAAAGGTCTGAGTCAATGTTGTAAACTTTTATGAGGGGCATGATTGTAATTCCTCATAGGCTGTGTCCTGTGCCTATAAATAGTGAACAGTATTCCTTTACTGTTCACGTATTCCTGTAATTGCAATCGCATCACTCGGAAATTATTCTTTTCCAAGGCAGAGGTATAAATGTATCTAATATTTGAATACATCAAGTTTATATAATATGCAAATGATGTTGTTCATTTATAATTTACTTGTCTTTAATGCTTCATATCTCGCATTGTTTTATATAATCTCTGAAAGTTCAATTACGAAGATTCAACCTTCGTAATTGTACCATTTTTAACCTTCGTCCGAAGTTCATTAAATCCTTAAGGAAATAATGCTTCAACGGACGAAGGACATTAACATTTAACATTTTATGTTGCCCTGTTCTTAATTCATAGCATTTGAGAACAAGTCCCCAACATTGGCGCCCACCTCCGGTGAACTCACTTCCACGTTTTTGAGCTGATGGCTTCGTTCAACAATCAAGCTGGAGCTGCTTCGGCTCCGAAGCTGGTACTCCTGATAACAGGCGGTTCATGTTTAGAGCCAGCCAACAAGAAGCAGAAGAAGGAGGCACAGAGAAGGGTACATCATGTCGGGGTGCAAGGACCCTTCATCAAGTCAAGATGGTCTCACATTCCTATTACCTTCTCTCAGGAGGACCTTCAACTCAAGGATTACCCACACAACGATGCCATGGTTATCTCTTGTGTTATTAAAGGATTTCTGGTCCACAATGTTTTGGTTGATACAGGCAGTGCAGCTGATATCATATTTGCTAAAGCCTTCAGACAGATGCAAGAGCCCGAAGATAAAATTCTTGATGCCACACATCCCCTTTGCGGCTTCGGAGGAAGGCAAATTGTAGCACTCGGCAAAATCTCAATGTCAGTGGCCTTCGGATTTATCAACAACACAAGGACTGAACAAGTCATGTTTGATATTGTTGACATGGAATACCCTTACAATGCAATCATTGGTCGTGGTACTCTTAATTCCTTCGAAGCAATTCTGCATCCAGCTTATCTTTGCATGAAGATACCTTCGGACCAAGGGCCCATTGCTATTCATGGAAGTCAAGAAGCTGCCAGAAGGGCCAAAGGAAATTGGACAGACTCAAAAGCAATCCATAATATAGATGGAACTGAAGCTTGTGAGCAATACAAGTTCAGAAGGGAAAAAGCTGCTTCGGCTGACCAGCCGAAACCCATGCTCTTATGTGAGGATATAGCAGAGCAGAAGGTGTTATTGGGATCTCAATTGTCCGAAGAGCAGGAGAAAACCTTGATAAGGTTTTTGTTCAACAATAAAGATGTTTTTGCTTGGTCAGCTAATGATCTTTGCGGAGTTAACAGGGATGTTATTGAGCACTCGCTCAATGTTGATCCATCCTTCAGACCCAGGAAGCAGAGGCTTCGGAAGATGTCTGATGACAAGGCCGAAGGTGCTCGGAATGAAGTGAAAAGACTCCTCAGTGCCGGAGTTATTAGAGAGGTAAAATACCCAGAATGGTTGGCTAACACTGTTATGGTGAAGAAGGCCAATGGTAAATGGAGAATGTGTATCGATTCTACTGACCTCAATAAGGCCTGTCCGAAGGACGAGTTTCCATTGCCAAGGATAGATTCTTTAGTCGATGCAGCAGCTTCATCAGAACTTATGAGTTTGCTGGATTGCTATTCAGGCTATCATCAAATCTGGATGAAGAAGGAGGATGAACCGAAAACCAGCTTCATAACCCCTAGTGGGACATATTGTTACCTTCGGATGCCTGAGGGGCTTAAGAATGCTGGAGGAAGCTTCAGCAGAATGACAGCAAAGGTTCTCCATTCTCAGATAGGCAGGAATGTATTAACTTATGTTGATGATATCATTGTAAAAAGCACGAAGCAGGATAACCACATTGCTGATTTACAGGAGACCTTCGCTAATTTTAGACAGGCTGGTCTAAAGCTGAATCCAGAAAAATGTGTCTTCGGAGTAAAGAAGGGGAAATTTCTTGGTTGCCTAGTTTCAACAAAGGGAATTGAGGCCAACCCAAGTAAAATCGAAGCTATACTTCGAATGGAGCCACCAAGTACAAAAAAGGGGGCTCAAAGATTGACAGGAAGGCTGGCATCTCTCAATAGATTCATATCCAGATCAGCAGAGAGAAACTTACCATTCTTCGAAGTACTGAAGTCAGCCGAAGTCTTTCAATGGGGACCAATCCAGCAGAAGGCCTTTGAAGAGCTGAAGCAGTATTTGATAGATCTAACAACATTAACTCCACCTACGCCAGGGGCTCCTTTGTTATTATATGTGGTAGCTTCGCACTCAGCGGTAAGTGTAGCACTTGTCCAGGAGAAGCTTGAAGGTCAAGTTAAGAGGCAGGCCCCAATATATTTCGTATCCGAGGTTCTTAGTTTATCAAAGAAAAATTATACAGAATTGGAGAAGGTACTGTATGCTGTTTTGATGGCCTCCAGGAAGCTTCGGCACTATTTTCAAGCTTACAACATAATTGTTCCTTCTTCACAACCTCTGAAGGATATTATGAGAAACCGAGAAGCTACTGGAAGGATTGGAAAATGGGCTGCAGAGCTCAATGAATTTTGTATTGATTATGTTCATAGATCTTCGATTCAGTCCCAGGCATTAGCAGACTTTATTGCTGACTAGACGCCAGGGGCTCAGGAGGAAGAAAAAAATAAAGATGCCGAAGCATTGACAGTGTTTTGCGATGGGTCTTGGGGAACCTTCGGAGCAGGAGCGGCTGCTGTGTTGGTTTCACCTTCCAAAGTTAAAACTTGTTATGCGGCAAGACTTGACTTTAGTTGCACAAATAACATCGCTGAGTATGAAGCTCTGCTCTTGGGTCTTCGGAAATTAAAGGCAATGGGAATCAGAAGGGCCATTCTTAAAACTGATTCTCAAGTTATCTCTAGTCATATTGACAAGAGCTACAAAGCAAGAGACCCGAAGCTTGAAAAGTATCTAGATACAGTCCGAAGGATTGAGGCTTCCTTCGAAGGTTTCTCTGTCAAAAATATTCCTCGTGGAGAAAATGAATACGCTGATCTATTGGCTAAGTCAGCAGCCCAGGGGCTGCCTATACCTTCGGAAGTATTTTTTGAAACAATAAAAGCACCTTCGGTCGAGCTTCTTGAAAGAGCAATCCTTAATATATCCCCTGTTTATAGTGAAGATTGGAGAACTGAGATTATCTCTTTCCTCCAGGGTAATTTTCTTTCAAACGACGAAGCTTATAACAGGAGAATAGAAGCAAGAGCTCGACCATATGTCATAATAGAAGGGGAGTTATACAAGCGTAGGGTCTGTTCCCCATTGCTCAAGTGTTTATCCAGATCCGAAGGTATAGAATTAATGAAGGACATACATGCAGGTCTGTGTGGATCTCATATTGGATCTAGGCCCTTGCTTGGGAAAGTTTTTCGCCAAGGATTTTATTGGCCAAAAGCAGCTTCGGATGCAGCGGATTTAGTTCAAAAGTGCGAAGGTTGTCAGAAATGTGCAAGAGATCAAAAACAACCTTCGTCTTTAACTCAATTAATACAACCCACTTGGTCGTTGCAAAGGTGGGGTCTGGATTTGCTAGGTCCATTACCACCAGCATAGGGGAACTTAAGATATGTGGTGGTGGCAGTGGAATATTTTTCCAAATGGATTGAGGCAAAGCCCTTAGCCACAATAACTTCATTTACTATTCAAAAGTTTTTCTAGCAAAACATTGTTTGTCGCTTCGGAGTGCCGAAGGCTATCACTGTGGATAATGGGACACAGTTTGATTCTGAAGCCTTCAGAGAATTTTGTGATCAAATCGGCACGAAGATCCATTTTGCATCAGTCCGACACCCAGAGTCAAATGGACTTGTCGAAAGAGCAAATGGGATCATAATGACAGGAATAATGAAGTCAATCTTCAATCAGCCCAGGGGAAAGTGGCCAGACGAGTTAATCAAAGTGGTGTGGAGTCATAACACAACCATGTCAAGATCAACAGACTTTACACCCTTTAAACTATTGTTTGGTGACGAAGCAATAACCCCAGAAGAGGCCAAAACAGGATCAATAAGGACAGTAGCTTCGGCAGAGGGCGAAAACGAAGCTGATTGTTCTATAGAAAAAGATGCTATTGAAGGGATCAGACTTCAAGCTGTGGAAAACATCAATAAATATCAAGCTGAAACAGTAAAATGGCGTGACAGAAAGGTCAAGCTAAAGAACATTGAACCAGGACACTTGGTACTTCGAAGAATAGCCAATCCTGAGACAGTAGGCAAACTACAGCTGAAGTGGGAAGGCCCCTTTTTAGTAGTATCTTCGTCAAGACCCGGTTCCTACAGATTGAAGGATATGGATGGCAACGACATTCCTAGATCGTGGAATGTGGATGAGCTTCGGCGATATTATGTTTAGTTTGATGTAATTTTTTATTCTTTTTTGTGGCACCCTTTTCCTTTCCAAAGGGGGAGAAAGGTTTTTAATGGGGCCACCATATGTAATTTTCCTTATTTCAATTCTATGAGAATGACATCCCCCAAAAATGTAAATGTAAACGCAAAGGTAAAAAGAAAAGGAAACAGGGAGAAGCTCAAAAGTCGTTCCTAAGGGAATGCAGAGCCTACAGCGAAAAATAAACGCTGATTCCGCTGAAAGTAAAAGGCGAAGAAGCTCCTAAGGGAAGCTTACAGCGAAAAATAAACGCTGATTCCGCTGAAAGTAAAAGGCGAAGAAGCTCCCAAGGGAGGCTTACAGCGAAAACTCAACGCTGATACACCGAAAAGTAAACGGTGAAGCCGAAAAGTAAACGGCAAAAAGATTTGTATCATTCTTGAGGAGATGAAGGGCTGTGCTTATGGTTTTTGAATATGTGTCCCAATATTCATTTGCACAGTACATTTCATCATGTCATTTGCATTCATAAACATTCATTTAGACATATATAGAATATTCATCATACTACACAAAGAAGAAAAGTGCTTCAGAAATGAGGAAAAGATTCGAAGGAAAAAAATTTATGCTTCGTTGTGTACGAAAAGAAGGGAAGGTGTTTTTCGCCTTCGGCTCAAAAGACAAGTTTCGTCCACAGCAAAGCAGACTGTATGCGGATAAGGGAGATAGAATATATTACAAGGTATGTACAAATTTACATAAGTCTCTTCACAGCTATATTACAAGAGTTTCTCCAGAATTTTTGCAGGAAAGCATATTGTAAACAACTTCAAGCTCCAGCTAAGGCTTCGTCTTCAGCTTCGTTAAACTTCAGCGTCGTCATCCTATGTATACCAAACAGCAGAGTAAGAAAGTGCAAATTTCAAAGGAGAAGGTAAAAGTAGCAAACATAAGTTTCTTACCGGCTTAAGATGGCTTCGAGCTTCGTCGGCTGCCATTTTTCGCCCGCCACTTACCTAGATCTGGGTCATGAATCTATTTCCGATGCTTCTGGCTAGGCTTGGGATATCTATCAAATCTGAAGCTGACAAGCTGAAGTTTGGTCTGTTCACAATGTTTCCGTGCGTGCAGCCAGCCTTCAAAAAAGCAGTAGCTGTGCCTCGAGAAGCTACCAGGGCGCAGAAGTTGGCGTGCCCACCAATAACTTCGTCAAGGGCATCAACTTCGCCTTCAATATATTCTAATGTTCTCGGCAGATTTTCAGCTGAAGGTGTAAATTTCGCAGAGCTAGCTCCAATAGAGTGAAACACATCCTTCAGCCGCTGCACGCATCGGCTGCCGAAGCTTAAGCATTTCTCCTGAAGTTCTTTAAAGGATTTCTGCAAAATTGAGTATTTATCCACTTCAGTTTTCAGGCTTGCTTCAAGATATTTCTTTTCTTGCTCGAATTTTTCTGACTGTCGGAGCAATTCATTCTTTAATTTGTCATTCTCAGTTTGGACTTCAGACAAAGAACCCTCCATGGTCTGAATAACAAAATCTTTCTTTTCTAATGCACCTTCGTGCTCTTTGACCATGATTTCAAGGTCTTGGATTGTGAAGTCTTTCTTTTTCAGATTAGCTTCGTAATTTTCAACTTTTTCAGCCAAATCTTGAATGACGGCTTTGTTTTTCTCTTCTTCCAGATCTTGTTGCATTTTTAGAACCTTGCTTAATAATATGCTCTGTCGAAACGATCTTCGTTAGAACACGACCTAAAAGATAATAATAATAGTAATAAAATAGCAAAAATATTCGTTACCTTGAAGTTAGCATAAAGCAAGCTTCCGGTGATATGGTGTCGTTGATAACGGCACAAGTCCGCTTCCAGCTTCGGCAAGCCAATGCTTTTGGAGAGGGTTCTAACAATTTTGGCCTCGGTGCGGTTCCGAAGGCATCTTAGTTTCCCTTCGTTGACCCCACCAAATAGCATAGCCCCTGACTTATATCCGCAAGATATGGCATATTTTTTTCAACTCCTCTTTTTCGGCGTCTGTTAACTCTTGTCCAAGCAAATCTTGAAAGTTAAAATCTCCTTCTTCCGAAATTTCATCAATTTGCTCTTTCCCCTTTTCAGTTGTCGTGTTCACTGCAGCCACAGTAGCTTCTTTTTCAGCCATTTTCAGGAGTATATTGTCAATAACCTCAAGTGTGGTTTCCAGGTTCGACTCTTCGGTGGTCCCGGCTTCAGCCCCGGTAGCTTCGGCTTCGCCGGTTTCAGCTTCAGTGGTTTCCACTCCAGTGGCTTCGGCTGCGGCGCCTTCGACTTCGGCAGTCTCGGCAAAGACAATTTTTGACACCGTCGCCGGTGGCGGCGTCTGATGGATCACATCTGTCACTTGAATAATTCTCCGTTTTTCGGCTTCGCAGGACTTTCTGCTGCCGAAGCTGCCTTGTCCTTCTGAAAAAACTTCGTCAGTTCCAGTGCCAGCGGACTTAGCCTGATAGGCAAGGGTTCAGTCATTACCTTCATAATCTCTTCTACTTCAACAGCAGAAGGAGTAGCAGGAGTATATTCTTCTCGAACCAGCGTTTCCGGCTCTAGAGATGCACTTTTTCTCTTTCTTGTAGTAGCCACCTTCGGTTCAGGGTTTACCTCTTCAGGGCTAAGTTTTTCAGAATCTTTCTTTTTCTTTTTGGCTACCTTGCCGACCTCTTCGTCAGTAGCGCTGGCAATTCTTTTTCGCTTCGGACCTCCAGCATCCCTGCCCACTCGACCATAGTCAGCATATTCAAATCCTATAGCGTCAAGCACCCTGTTCAGCCTTCGCTTCGGCCGAGTGCCGAAGGCTGCTGTCATCAGCTGGTCCTCTTTTTTGGAGTAATTTCCAAGAATTTCATTACTCATTGTTTCAATGGTATCGAGCCATTCTTGGCAGGGTGCTTTAAAATATTTTTTAAACTTATAATAATAAGGCAGTCTGACAAGTTCCCCCTCTTTCTTTTCCCCTTTAAGCTTCGGCATGGTCCACTCTTTCATAGTTGAAAAAACCCTGAAGGCCAGGAATTCCTGCACTAAATCTCTAGTGCCAATATGTTCTGCAATAATTTTGCATTCAGCCAGTGCAGCCCAAGTTGGACCTTCTACTGCCATTTTGCATCGGGGTCTTGTTTCTCCGAAGATCAGTTCAAGAGGGCTCTGTACCAGCTTGTCTTTGTCTTCGTCAACTTTGACATAAAACCATTCTGATTTCCAGCCTGCCGGCCATTTGCTTCGGTAGCTGATTACAGGAAACTTCGTGGTTTTCCGATAAGCAAAATTATAGCAACCAAAATTTTCATGCAATCCATCTTTTCTGGCCTTAGTGTGGTAATGCAGCTCATGAACTCGACGGAAGCTGTCGGCAAACGGCTCCACCGCCTGGCTTCGGAGAGCCCAGATATAAACACTAAGCCTGACAATGGCGTTAGGTGTCAACTGATGAAAATAGATCCCAAACCTTTGCAGCACATCAGAAATCATTCTATTCAAAGGAAACCTCTACCCAGCTTTTAGAGAACTCTTGAAAAATAACTATTTCATCCTTTTCTGGCTTCGGGGTAGTTTCTTCCCCCCCGAAGTGAAGCAGCTTCTTCTCATTTTCACTGAAATAGCCCGACTTCACCATTTTGGAGAAATCAGCCTTGGAGACTGTCGACTTTCCGAAGTCCAAATGGCTGGGCTTGCTCGGTACGGCGATATGGTAATCATCATCGGAAGCAGCTTCCCCAATATCTCCTTCCTCCGCTTCGGCAGCAACTTGTTCTGTATCGGCAACAGTTTGTTCTGTCTCGGCAGTGGAGATTCCTTCCGAGGTCACCAATCCGGATCGTCGCATTGCTTTGGAGATAGGAACAGTCTCCGCTCCTTCGGCTTCGCCTCCCTCACGCTCAACTCTAGCGGTAGAGCGCACTCTGGCCATTTAATTCTGAATTTCTTGGGAACTAAATAACTTCCTCTCCCGAAGCTTTTCTTCTGACGAAGTAGGCTTTAAACTGGAGCTTCGTCTGATTGCGAGAGTCAAGCTTCGGCTATGGTTAAAAATTTTGGCAGCAAAACAGTGCAATAGCAATGAATGTTGTGGTAACTTCACACCTACCCGTCTGTTTATATAGTGCTGCAGGTAAGAAGGTGAATCGTCAAGATTTTTACACCAGGCAAACAGCTGCTCACACCCGCTGCGCGGTGGACCGCAGGGACCAAATAGTAACCCTGCAGGGTGGGACCGCTACGCGCTCGGAAACTGTATCGTTTCTCGACAACGAGCTCAGGGAAGGTGTTTTTCGGACCTTCGGCTTCCTGAAGCCTAAGAGACTTTTTTCACGGATCAAGCTCGTTACAAAAAACGATCTAGCACCACGAAGGGGCTACTGTTGGGACCATGCTTCGTCGCCGAAGGTCCTGCAGAAAGAGACAGCTTCGGCTGAAGTTGCTCGTACGTGACGCCGAAGGTACCATTCATGAAGCTTCGGTATTACAACATATCCGAAGATGAAGGGTCGAACCGACTTAAAGATAGAATGACCTTTTAGTCCATAAAGGTCTGAGTCAATGTTGTAAACTTTTATGAGGGGCATGATTGTAATTCCTCACAGGCTGTGTCCTGTGCCTATAAATAGTGAACAGTATTCCTTTACTGTTCACGTATTCCTGTAATTGCAATCGCATCACTCGGAAATTATTCTTTGCCAAGGCAGAGGTATAAATGTATCTAATATTTGAATACATCAAGTTTATATAATATGCAAATGATGTTGTTCATTTATAATTTACTTGTCTTTAATGCTTCATATCTCGCATTGTTTTATATAATCTCTGAAAGTTCAATTACGAAGATTCAACCTTCGTAATTGTACCGTTTTTAACCTTCGTCCGAAGTTCATTAAATCCTTAAGGAAATAATGCTTCAACGGACGAAGGGCATTAACATTTAACATTTTATGTTGCCCTGTTCTTAATTAATAGCATTTGAGAACAAGTCCCCAACACCACCGCATATAGATTCACCAAGGAAGTAGGGTATTACGCCTCTCTAAGCGGCCTGAACCTGCAGAAAATCGTTGATCCCTCTCTCGTGCGTCCAGCACGAACCATTGAGTTACAATCAACAGCACCGTCCTACCCAAAAGCACCGCAAGGGGTAACCATGGGTGTGCGGTCGGACTCTAAACATCGACAATACGCACATAACTCTAGATGAAGTTTATGAAATATTGTAGACATAATATCTAACATATCTAAACTAGACTACATGCATGAGAACTTGTATCTTTGGATGTCTACAAGGAGCGAGATGGCTTTGTTCTTGCGATGGAATGTGATGTAGTACAGTGCAAGAGACCGTAAATCCCTGGTGTTGTCCTACAAGCCAAGAAAAATGTTAGCTACACATTAGTACCATATGCTGCCTTATGACAAAATATAAAACAACATGATAAATTTGTATGTACTGGTTGTATGTATGACTTGACAGATCCATCGATGGAGTCATAATAGTGAATGTATATCATAACAGTGAAGGTAAACATTTGAGTTACACTGATATGTAAATATGACATGCAGGAAAGCAGAATTATAGTTTATGTAACATTTGAGTTACGAGAATGTTTGCTTCCCGAATCTAGGCATAAAATAAATTTATGTAATGCAAACTATACAGATTGACAGATAGTGTTCTTTAGTTAATGAGCAGCATAACCACAACAAAAATAACTATATAATGGCTACGCGCAGCACATGTTTACAACAAAAGATTCGATTGTTCCTCTAATTACAGTGCAGCATAATCGCACTGGAGATTGAGAGCACCTAGAGGGGGGGGGGGGTGAATAGGTGATCCTGTAAAAACTTAAACTTATAGCCACAAAACTTGATTAGGCGTTAGCACAGTTTATGCCAAGTGGCTAGAGAGGAGTCAAAACACAATAACCACAAGAATCTAATCACAGAGATGACACAGTGGTTATCCCGTGGTTCGGCCAAGTACAAAACTTGCCTACTCCACGTTGTGGCGTCCCAACGGACGAGAGTTGCACTCAACTCCTCTCAAGTGATCCAATGATCAACTTGAATACCACGGTGTTCTTGCTTTTCTTTTCTCAATCCCGTTTGCGAGGAATCTCCACAACTTGGAGCCTCTCGCCCTTACAAAAGATGTTCACAGAGAATCACAGAGCAAGGGAGGGATTAGCAACTCACACACGACACAAAGATCACAGCGAATACGCACACACAAGACCCAGACTTGAGCTCAAGAGACTAGCACACTAGAACGGAGCTCAAATCACTAGAATGTCGAACAAGTGCGCAAGATTGATGTGTGAGTGATCAAGAGTGCTCAAGGAATGCTTGGTGTTCTCCTCCATGCGCCTAGGGGTCCCTTTTATAGCCCCAAGGCAGCTAGGAGCCGTTGAGAACACATCTGGAAGGCTATCCTTGCCTTCTGTCGTCGGGCGCACCGGACAGTCCGGTGCACACCGGACACTGTCCGGTGCCCGATTTCTTTCCTTAAATGGCGAAGCCGACCGTTGCCGACCGTTGCAGATCTGGCGCACCGGACAGTCCGGTGCACACCGGACAGTCCGGTGCACACCGGACAGTCCGGTGCTTCCTTCCGACCGTTGGCTCGGCCACGTGTCGCGCGCCGATCGCGCGGCCGACCGTTGGCCCGGCCGACCGTTGGCTCACCGGACAGTCCGGTGTACACCGGACAGTCCGGTGAATTTTAGCCGAAGTCGCCGGAGAAAAACCCGAGAGCGGCTGGTTTGCTCCGCGCTGGTCTGGCGCACCGGACACTGTCCGGTGCACACCGGACAGTCCGGTGCCCCAGCCCGAAGCAGCCCTCCACTCCTCTTCTTCTTCCTGTTTCTAACACTTAGACAAGAATATTAGTACACAAAACCAATGTACTAAGGCTTAGAAACATACCTTAACTTGTGATTTGCACTTTGTTCATCCATGGGCATATTTTCACATTTAAGCACTTGTGTTTGCACTCAATCACCAAAATATTTAGAAATGGCCCAAAGGCACATTTCCCTTTCAATCTCCCCCTTTTTGGTGATTTATGCCAACACAACATAAAGCAAGTGGAACAAGTGCAAAACTACTTCAAATAAAAACTTAACTTTGAGTTTTATTCAATTTTAGCATATATGGATCATTCTTTGCCACCACTTGGTTTGTTTTTGCAAATCAAACTCAAATCTCTATCTCTAAGTCAAACACACATGTTGAAGCATAAAGAGAGTCATTCCAAAGAAATTTGACCACGGATTTCAAAAACTCCCCCTTTTTCCCATAATCAACATTTCTCCCCACAAGAAGCCAACTTTTGACAAAAGAGACAATACAAGAGTTTTGACAAACCAAAAGCTCTATGATACTTTTTCAAAATTTCTCAAGTGGTAGCTGATCCATTTATTGCTTTGGCCTTTATTTTCTCCCCCTTTGGCATCAAGCACTAAAACGGGATCAATCTTGGCCCTTTTAATCCCATTGCCTCACCAAAGTCTTCAATTAAGAGCAAATGGCAATAAGATTTCATGAGATGAACTTGGAATTAGTTACCCTCTCATCGGAGTGCAGTGGAAGTCTTTCATGGTCCAAGTCCACCTTTTCCCTTTCAATCCTCCTTCGAGACTAAATTATCAAACTCAAGCACATGGTTAGTCTCAAAGGGTCAAGTTGTAACACATCTCCCCCTAAACATGTGCATCACTTTGCAACGGACTTGTGAGGTCCAGGGAGTGTTTGTACAACTTGAGCACCATAATAAGCAACAAAATGCAAAAAGGAACATGATCAAAAGCATAAGTACATGTATGCTACAATTCAATCCAGGTTCCGCGAATCTATGACATTTAGCTCACTACGCAACCTGCAAAAGGTCTTCTCATCTAGAGGCTTAGTGAAGATATCGGCTAGCTGGTTCTCGGTGCTAACATGAAACACTTCGATATCTCCCTTTTGCTGGTGGTCTCTCAAAAAGTGATGCCGGATGTCTATGTGCTTTGTGCGGCTGTGCTCAACAGGATTCTCCGCCATGCGGATAGCACTCTCATTGTCACATAGGAGTGGGACTTTGCTCAGATTGTAGTCAAAGTCCCGGAGGGTTTGCCTCATCCAAAGTAGTTGCGCGCAACACTGACCTGCGGCAACGTACTCGGCCTCAGCGGTGGATAGGGCAACGGATGTTTGTTTCTTAGAGTTCCATGACACCAGGGACCTTCCTAAGAATTGGCACGTCCCCGATGTACTCTTCCTATCGACCTTACATCCAGCATAGTCGGAGTCTGAGTATCCAACTAAGTCAAAGGTAGACCCCTTTGGATACCAGAGCCCGAAGCAAGGCGTAGCAACCAAATATCTAAGAATTCGCTTCACCGCCACTAAGTGACACTCCTTAGGATCGGATTGAAATCTAGCACACATGCATACGCTAAGCATAATATCCGGTCTACTAGCACATAAGTAAAGCAAAGAACCTATCATTGACCGGTATGCTTTTTGATCAACGGACTTACCTCCTTTGTTGAGGTCGGTGTGTCCGTCGGTCCCCATCGGAGTCTTTGCGGGCTTGGCGTCCTTCATCCCAAACCGCTTTAGCAGATCTTGTGTGTACTTCGTTTGGGAGATGAAGGTGCCGTCCTTGAGTTGCTTCACTTGGAACCCAAGGAAGTAGTTCAACTCGCCCATCATCGACATCTCGAATTTCTGCGTCATCACCCTGCTAAACTCTTCACAAGACTTTTGGTTAGTAGAACCAAATATTATGTCATCGACATAAATTTGGCACACAAACAAATCACCATCACATGTTTTTGTAAAAAGAGTTGGATCGGCCTTCCCAACCTTGAAAGCATTAGCAAGTAAAAAGTCTCTAAGGCATTCATACCATGCTCTTGGGGCTTGCTTAAGTCCATAGAGCGCCTTAGAGAGCTTACACACATGGTCGGGGTACCGTTCATCCTCGAAGCCAGGGGGTTGCTCCACGTACACTTCCTCCTTGATTGGCCCGTTGAGAAAGGCGCTCTTCACATCCATTTGGTACAACCTGAAAGAATGGTGAGCAGCATATGCTAGCAAGATACGAATGGACTCTAGCCTAGCCACAGGAGCGAAAGTCTCCTCAAAGTCCAAACCTGCGACTTGGGCATAACCTTTTGCCACAAGTCGAGCCTTGTTCCTCGTCACCACCCCGTGCTCGTCCTGTTTGTTGCGGAACACCCACTTGGTTCCCACAACATTTTGCTTCAGACGAGGCACCAGTGTCCAAACTTCATTGCGCTTGAAGTTGTTGAGCTCCTCCTGCATGGCCAATACCCAATCCGGATCTAGCAAGGCCTCCTCTACCCTGAAAGGCTCAATAGAAGAGACAAAGGAGTAATGCTCACAAAAATTAACTAATCGAGATCGAGTAGTTACTCCCTTGCTAATGTCACCCAGAATTTGATCGACGGGATGATCCCTTTGAATCATCGCTCGAACTTGGGTTGGAGGTGCCGGTTGCGCTTCTTCCTCCATCATATGATCATCTTGTGCTCCCCCTTGATCAAGCGCCTCCACTTGAGGTACCTGTTCTTCATCTTCGGTTGGGGGATGCACCATAGTTGAGGAAGAAGGTTGATCTCGTTCATCTTGTTCCTGTGGCCATACTTCTCCAATCGCCATGGTCCGTATAGCGGCCGTCGGAACATCTTCTCCATCTACATCATCACAATCAACAACTTGCTCTCTTGGAGAGCCATTAGTCTCATCAAATACAACGTCGCTAGAGACTTCAACCAAACCCGATGATTTGTTGAAGACTCTATACGCCTTTGTATTTGAGTCATAACCTAATAAAAACCCTTCTACAGCTTTGGGAGCAAACTTAGAATTTCTACCCTTCTTCACTAGAATGTAGCATTTACTCCCAAATACACGAAAGTACGATACATTGGGTTTGTTACCGGTTAGTAGCTCATACGACGTCTTCTTGAGGAGGCGATGAAGGTAGACCCTGTTGATGGCGTGGCAAGCAGTGTTAACGGCTTCCGTCCAAAAGCACTCGGGGGTCTTGAACTCTCCTAGCATCGTCCTCGCCATATCGATGAGCGTCCTGTTCTTCCTCTCTACCACACCATTTTGCTGTGGTGTGTAGGGAGCGGAGAACTCGTGCTTGATCCCTTCCTCTTCAAGGAACTCCTCCACTTGAAGGTTCTTGAACTCGGACCCGTTGTCGCTCCTTATCTTCTTCACCTTGAGCTCAAACTCATTTTGAGCTCTCCTGAGAAAGCGCTTGAGGGTCCCTTGGGTTTCAGACTTATCCTGCAAAAAGAACACCCAAGTGAAGCGGGAAAAATCATCTACAATAACTAGACCATACTTACTTCCTCCTATGCTCAGATAGGTGACGGGTCCAAAAAGGTCCATATGCAGCATCTCCAGGGGTCTTGATGTCGTCATCACATTTTTGGTGTGATGAGAGCCTCCCACCTGTTTCCCTGCTTGACAAGCTGCACAAGGTCTATCTTTTTCGAATTGAACATTAGTTAGACCTATCACGTGTTCTCCCTTTAGAAGCTTGTGAAGGTTCTTCATCCCCACATGTGCTAAGCGGCGATGCCACAGCCAGCCCATGCTAGTCTTAGCTATTAAGCATGCATCTAGACCGGCCTCTTCTTTTGCAAAATCCACTAAATAAAGTTTGCCGTCTAATACACCCTTAAAAGCTAGTGAACCATCACTTCTTCTAAAGACAGACACATCTACATTTGTAAATAGACAGTTATATCCCATATTGCACAATTGACTAACAGATAGTAAATTATATCCTAGTGACTCTACTAAAAACACATTAGAGATAGAGTGCTCATTAGAAATTGCAATTTTACCTAACCCTTTTACCTTGCCTTGATTCCCATCACCAAATATGATTGAATCTTGGGAATCCTTATTCTTGACGTAGGAGGTGAACATTTTCTTCTCCCCCGTCATATGGTTTGTGCATCCGCTATCAATAATCCAGCTTGAACCCCCGGATGCATAAACCTGCAAGGCAAATTTAGGCTTGGGTCTTAGGTACCCAACTCATGTTGGGTCCTACAAGGTTAGTGCAAATATCCTTAGGGACCCAAATGCAAGTTTTGTCTCCCTTGCATTTTGCCCCTAGCTTCCTAGCAACAATTTTCTTATCCTTTCTACAAATTGCAAAGGAAGCATTCAAAGCACAATAAATTGTAGAGGGTTCATTCACTACTTTCCTAACAACATTTCTCCTAGGCATTTGATGAACAACATTTCTTCTAAGCCCATTTCTACCATGCATAACATGAGAACTAGAAGCAGTCATAGCATAAGAGTCATAAGCATGTGAATCAAAAACATCATGACCTCTAAAAGCATTTCTAGAATATCTCCTATCATAGTACATGAAAGCATGATTCTTCTTAACACTATTAGCCATAGGAGCCTTCCCTTTCTCCTTGGTGGAGATGGGAGTCTTATGGCTTGTTAAGTTCTTGGCTTCCCTCTTGAAGCCAAGCCCATCCTTAATTGAGGGATGTCTTCCTATTGTGTAAGCATCCCTTGCAAATTTTAACTTATCAAATTCACTTTTGCTAGTCTTAAGTTGGGCATTAAGACTAGCCACTTCATTATTTAACTTTGCAATAGAAGCTATGTGTTCACTACAAGCATTAATATCAAAGTCTTTACATCTATTGCAAATAACAACATTTTCTACACAAGTTGTTGATTTACTAGCTATTTCTATCTTAGCATTCAACTCATCGTTAATGCTCTTTAATTTTGAAATTGTCTCATGGCATGAAGATAATTCACAGGTAAGCATTTCATTTCTTTTAACTTCTAGAGCATGAGATTTTTGAGCTTCTAAAAATTTATCATGCTCTTCATACAGTAAATCCTCTTGTTTCTCTAAGAGTTTATCCTTCTCATTCAATGCATCAATTAATTCATTAATTTTGCCAATCGTAATTCTATCTAGACCTTTAAATAAACTAGAATAGTCTATTTCATCATCGTCACTAGAATCATCACCACTAGAAGAAGCATAAGTAGAGTTTCGAGTACTTACTTTCTTCTCCTTAGCCATGAGACACGTGTGACGCTCGTTGGGGAAGAGGGCCGATTTGTTGAAGGCGGTGGCGGCGAGTCCCTCATTGTCGGAGTCGGAGGAGGAGCAATCCGAATCCCACTCCTTGCCTATATGCGCCTCGCCCCTGGCTTTCTTGTAGTGCTTCTTCTTCTCCCTTTTGTTCCCCTTTTCCTGGTCACTTTCATTATCAGGACAGTTAGCAATAAAATGACCAAGCTTACCGCATTTGAAGCATGATCGCTTCCCCTTGGTCTTAGTCTTGCTCGGCTGTCCATTGCGACCCTTTAGCACCGTCTTGAATCTCTTGATAATGAGGGCCATTTCTTCATCATTAAGACCGGCCGCCTCAATTTGCGCCACCTTGCTGGGTAGCGCCTCCTTGTTCCTTGTGGCTTTGAGAGCAAAAGGTTGCGGCTCGTTGATCGGTCCATTCAAGGCGTCGTCCACATACCTTGCCTCCTTGATCATCATTCGCCCGCTGACGAATTTTCCTAGGACTTCTTCGGGCGACATTTTGGTGTACCTGGGATTCTCACGAATATTATTCACCAAATGAGGATCAAGAACGGTAAAGGACCTGAGCATTAGTCGGACGACGTCGTGGTCCGTCCATCGCGTGCTTCCGTAGCTCCTTATTTTGTTGATAAGGGTCTTGAGCCGGTTGTATGTCTGAGTTGGCTCCTCGCCCCTTATCATCGCGAACCGTCCAAGCTCGCCTTCCACCAACTCCGTTTTGGTGAGCAAGGTAACGTCATTCCCTTCATGAGAGATCTTGAGGGTGTCCCAGATCTGCTTGGCGTTATCCAAGCCGCTCACTTTGTTATATTCATCCCTGCACAATGAAGCTAGAAGAACAGTGGTAGCTTGTGCATTCTTATGGATTTGCTCATTAATGAATGAAGGGCTATCCGAGCTATCAAATTTCATTCCACTTTCCACAATCTCCCAAATGCTTGGATGGAGAGAAAACAGGTGAGTACGCATTTTGTGACTCCAAAATCCGTAGTCCTCTCCATCAAAGTGAGGAGGCTTGCCAAGTGGAATGGGGAGCAAATGAGCATTTGAGCTATATGGAATGCGCGAATAATCAAAAGAAAAGTTTGAGTTAACCGTCTTTTGTTTGTCGTGGTCGTCGTCCTTTTGGGAAGAAGAGGACTCATCGCTGTCGTAGTAGACGATCTCCTTGATGCGTCTTGTCTTCTTCTTCTTCCCATCTTTTCGCTTGTGGCCCGAGCCCGAGTCATTGGACTTGTCATCCCTTGGCTCGTTGACGAAGGACTCCTTCTCCTTGTCGTTGATCACAATTCCCTTCCCCTTAGGATCCATCTCTTCGGGCGGTTAGTCCCTTTCTTGAAGAGAACGGCTCCGATACCAATTGAGAGCACCTAGAGGGGGGGGGTGAATAGGTGATCCTGTAAAAACTTAAACTTATAGCCACAAAACTTGATTAGGCGTTAGCACAGTTTATGCCAAGTGGCTAGAGAGGAGTCAAAACACAATAACCACAAGAATCTAATCACAGAGATGACACAGTGGTTATCCCGTGGTTCGGCCAAGTACAAAACTTGCCTACTCCACGTTGTGGCGTCCCAACGGACGAGAGTTGCACTCAACTCCTCTCAAGTGATCCAATGATCAACTTGAATACCACGGTGTTCTTGCTTTTCTTTTCTCAATCCCGTTTGCGAGGAATCTCCACAACTTGGAGCCTCTCGCCCTTACAAAAGATGTTCACAGAGAATCACAGAGCAAGGGAGGGATTAGCAACTCACACACGACACAAAGATCACAGCGAATACGCACACACAAGACCCAGACTTGAGCTCAAGAGACTAGCACACTAGAACGGAGCTCAAATCACTAGAATGTCGAACAAGTGCGCAAGATTGATGTGTGAGTGATCAAGAGTGCTCAAGGAATGCTTGGTGTTCTCCTCCATGCGCCTAGGGGTCCCTTTTATAGCCCCAAGGCAGCTAGGAGCCGTTGAGAACACATCTGGAAGGCTATCCTTGCCTTCTGTCGTCGGGCGCACCGGACAGTCCGGTGCACACCGGACACTGTCCGGTGCCCGATTTCTTTCCTTAAATGGCGAAGCCGACCGTTGCCGACCGTTGCAGATCTGGCGCACCGGACAGTCCGGTGCACACCGGACAGTCCGGTGCTTCCTTCCGACCGTTGGCTCGGCCACGTGTCGCGCGCCGATCGCGCAGCCGACCGTTGGCCCGGCCGACCGTTGGCTCACCGGACAGTCCGGTGTACACCGGACAGTCCGGTGAATTTTAGCCGAAGTCGCTGGAGAAAAACCCGAGAGCGGCTGGTTTGCTCCGCGCTGGTCTGGCGCACCGGACACTGTCCGGTGCACACCGGACAGTCCGGTGCCCCAGCCCGAAGCAGCCCTCCACTCCTCTTCTTCTTCCTGTTTCTAACACTTAGACAAGAATATTAGTACACAAAACCAATGTACTAAGGCTTAGAAACATACCTTAACTTGTGATTTGCACTTTGTTCATCCATGGGCATATTTTCACATTTAAGCACTTGTGTTTGCACTCAATCACCAAAATATTTAGAAATGGCCCAAAGGCACATTTCCCTTTCAGAGATACCGACGACTAAAAAATTGACTGTATATGCCAAATCGGTCATGTATTGACGGCAATCTGAATATCTGGATGCAAACATCAACTATATACTAACCATAAACTGACGAACTAAATGTAGAAAAATCTGTGTGTTAATAACGAACCACGAAAAAATCAACGAATCAAATAGAATGTTGGTGATTTAGAACTTACTGATTACCACCGATCCAATGCGAGTATTTGGTCAACAGTTGGTGCTTCCTTCAAATGTAGGTGGGCGTACGAATGTAGTGACTCGGCGACACAAATGCGGTGGAGGGGATGAAGGCGACAACGGTGGAGGACTGACCGATGTATGGAGGGGAAGGAGGACTGACCGATTTCGAAATCGCTGTGGTGGAGGAGATGAAGGCGATAGCGGCGGATTAGTCTATGGTTCCACCGCCGCGTGTGTGCGGTGAGATAACCTAGGAAGGCTGCGAGCGTGTGGGTGAGATTGTGGGTCCGATGCACATATTTGCGGAACCAAATCTTCTCGACGGCCCATAGACCGACATGTGCATTACTGTTGCGTAAACTGAAACATAAAACATCGTAACTCCAATATTGTGTGGGGACTAGTACGGATGCCTAGATTACGGGAGCATAATCTTCTCGTGGGCCCAGAAAGTCGAATGGTGCTCAAACTATATTTGCATAAACGGCAACACACATCATCGTAACTCGTATGTTAATTTGGCATAAGTAGTCGGGGACAGTAAGCCAAAAAGGGTCTGGTGCGGTCTACACACCTGGTCGACCGGTACAGTCGGTAGGTGGTCGAGGCTTCCTGTAGTTAAACAGAGCACATGGCTCATATATATATATATATATATATATATATATATATATATATATATATATATATATATATATACACGAGGTAATGGAAGCTCTGGGCTTCGATTCGTAGGGGAAGGCCCAACCAGGACGCGGATAGGCCACCACCCATGTGATTGCGTTAGCATTAATGCTGGTATAACCGAATTATAGAATTTGCATATATCATGCAACAAATCTGGGAAGGCAGTTCACCTATGCATGCATTAGCATTTATACCAGGATAAATAGATAGAATAATGTGCATAAACCATGCAAAAAAATATGCTGACGCGCAAATCACGTGGGACGACTTTACAAGTTTGTTCAGTGTTTACGACTGCATAAGAACATGAAACGTAACAGCATAAACCATGCAATATCGCGACGTCAGACCATTTATGCTATTGTATATACGTGACCAGTGTGTGCGTAGATCTGGGTTGGTTTGAGATTAGGAAAGTAGTGCTGTAAATTCACGATAAATGTGGGACGATTACCACATAAATTGTCGATCTGTTTCGTAACAACGAATGAGGCCCAAATTACGACGCGAAAAACACACGCTCCGATCGTGCTAGGGTTCTGGCTCGGGTGGATTTAAGCATAAAACGTGAACCGAAATAGAGTAAATGAATACGAAATTTACGTAAATTATAGACCTGTTTCGTAACAGCGAATGAGCCCCGAAAATTACGGCATGAAAATTGAGCACGTTCGATCATGCACGGATTCTGGCTCGGTCAGATTTCAGCGTAAAACGTGAACCAAAATAGTGTAAATGCCTAAATGGGTACAAATTTTAGCGTACATCATCAATCTATTTCGTAACGATGAATGGGGCCTAAATTACGGCGTGAAAATCGCGCGCTCCGATCGTGCTCGGGTTCTAGCTCAGGTGGATTTAAGTGTAAAACGTGATCCGAAACAGCGTAAATGAATATGAATTTTAGCGTAAATCAACGATCTGTTTTGTAACGACGAATGTGGCACTTGCTTTTTAGTGGAAGCGTAAAATGCAACAAGAGGTATCGTAAAATTTTGTTTGAAAATGTATAAATCACGATGGTCATAGAAGACACTTGTTTTTGTGCATAGTATGCCAAAATATAAAGTAGATCATACACGACCACAACAAATTCTATATATGAATTAATCCTTCCAGTTAAGAAATGTTAGGAGTTCCTGAAGAGCTAAGATAAACAGATCGACTCCATTCTAGTTAAAACTTCAAGCTCCTCTCCAACAACCTGTCATAAGGAAAACACATCTCTACTACTCTATATGTCTCTATCGTGGGCGTCCATAGGCTTCACCATGCCCCCGCCAGAGACCACGCCTTCGCTCGCGATGCCCTTGCCCTGCTCGCGTCTGCCGCCACGGCCGCCGCGTCATCCCCGCCTTCCCCCCGCCCATCCCCTCCGGTCATCCTGCCTCCCCCCACGCCGCACACACCCCGCCTAGGTCATACGTGCCACACTCGTCCAAGATCCGCTGCAACAGACGATGTCTCCCCCGCGATACCACGCCCCCGCCTCGGCGCACCCCCTCGCCCCCGTCTTCGGAGAGGTCGTGACCCTGCCTCCATCCTCAGCGCCGCCACCTCGCCCCCATCCTCGGAGTCGGCGTCTCCCCCCACCCCGTCCTCGGAGCAGCATACACCATCGTGTCCTCACTCGATGGCAACGAGGAGGAGGACGGATCCGCGAGCACCCCCGAGATCTGCTGCTTCCAATCCCATGCAGCTCTTGCTCACGAGATTTGTGTGCGGGTTGATGGCCTCCTCGGTGATATCTCGCCATCCGCGCTCTGCTCCGTCGGCGGCGTGCCCCCGCTTGCCATCGCATGCGCGCTCTCTCCCCTCGCGCGCATGGAACTAGGCCATGCCCCCACGGCCCCGCCAGGCCCCCCGCTCACGCGCGCATGGAACCAGGCCATGCCACCGCCTACCCCTGCTCGTGCTCCCCTCCCCCCCCCCCGTGCGCATGGAACCACCCATCCCCTGTCGTCCACGCCCACACAGCGCATCAGCAAACCTCTTGGCCACGAAGCACGGGACGTGGCCAGCGCCGCACTCGCACTCGAACTCGGCGACGAAGTCAATCGCCTCGACAGCTGACGGTGGCAGCTCTAGCATGCGGTTGGCGCTGTCAGCCTGCCCTGCGAGGTCGAGGAGGGAGAGGGAGCGGGACATCATGCCCCTGGCAACCCAGGCACCAAGGCGGAAGGTGCCGACGAGGAGGTCCTTCTCCCTCACTTTTTTATTTTTTGCATTAGATTAGACCCTTTGCTTAGGAAGTTGTATCTGCTAGAACAACTATAAATTGACATGTTGTCAAAGTCTTTGCTTCCCGTGAAAATGCATACTCTCAAGGTCTATGTCGACATCGTGACCCGTTCAGATCCTACGTACTCCAACATCAGTCATTTGGCCCTCCTGTGATTTGGAGTTCCTACGAGTACTCAAGGTAGATCTTGCATACTATTTATCAACGCGCTCATGAAGATGTACAATATGCAGGTCTACAATTTTACTAAATTCAGTCAGTTCTTTAGCACTTAATGAGTTAATGAATCAACTATGTTGACCATGAAATATGATTAGAGCTTACCAGCTATTGCAAGCTGAAGCTTTGGTCCGACAAATTTTGGATCTTCATAAAAAGTACAACCTGACATTCAAAATTATTAGTGTATTGACACAACATGAACGTTTCAAATAAGAACCGAATTCACTCTCCAAGGCCTACCTTTTTCATCATAGGTTAATGGATTTAACATTCCAAGGGTACTGAAGACTACAAATCCTCAAACTCTTTCAGTAGAAGTTTAGACTCGTGTAACAAACACCTAATGCTCACATGTATAGATTCGGTCGTTTCCTTAACCATAAGATGGGAAACGGGAACCTGATCCCATAGCACCTAAATTCCCATTTCAAAATCCCCACATTCAGATACTAAAAGTAACCCACCAGACAAAGTAGTTTTACAATCTTCCTGCCACCCCCTTCAACTGATGGTGTTTCTTTAGAGCTTCAGTCATGTGGAGATCGCCCTCTGGCATATGGGACACACATTCAGATCCTTGGCACAGTTAGAACAAGTATACATGCATTTTTTTATAAAAGCACCATTGTGTATTACCAATTCATACATAACCGATGAAGTGACACCATCACATAAACAAAAGAAAGAATAATTCAGTCCGCCACTGTTTTGAGGCATACAAATGAGGACCTCACAAAGCAAGTGGAAGGCTTACAGATGAACAGGTTCAGTGAAGTAGAGGAGTTGGTACACCTGCGTTGGGCAATGCCTGTCTGAGATTCGAGATCTGCAACTATCAGACTCCATAAGGGAAGGTCTCTGCACGTGATATTAATAGGACACTGAGCTCCAAATCACAGGAGGGCCAAATGACTGATGTTGGAGTACGTAGAATCTGAACGGGTCACGGTGTCGACACAGACCTTGAGAGTATGCATTTTCACGGGAAGCAAAGACTTTGACAACATGTCAATTTATAGTTGTTCTAGCAGATACAACTTCCTAAGAAAAGGGTCTAATCTAATGCAAAAAATAAAAAAGTGAGGGAGAAGGACCTCCTCGCCGGCACCTTCCGCCTTGGTGCCTGGGTTGCCAGGGGCATGATGTCCCGCTCCCTCTCCCTCCTCGACCTCGCAGGGCAGGCTGACAGCGCCAACCGCATGCTAGAGCTGCCACCGTCAGCTGCCGAGGCGACTGACTTTGTCGCCGAGTTCGAGCGCGAGTGCGGCGCTGGCCACGTCCCATGCTTCGTGGCGAAGAGGTTTGCTGATGCGCTGTGTGGGCGTCGACGACAGGGGATGGGTGGTTCCATGCGCGCGAGCAGGGGTAGGCGGTGGCATGGCCTGGTTCCATGCGCGCGCGAGCGGGGGGCCTGGCGGGGCCGTGGGGGCATGGCCTAGTTCCATGCGCATGAGGGGAGAGAGCGCGCACGCGAGGGCAAGCGGGGGCACGCCGCCGACGGAGCAGAGCGCGGATGGCGAGATATCACCGAGGAGGCCATCAACCCGCACACAAATCTCGCGAGCAAGAGCTGCGTGGGAGTGGAAGCAGCAGATCTCGGGGGTGCTCGCGGATCCGTCCTCCTCCTCGTTGCCATCGAGCGAGGACACGAGATGGTGTATGCTGCTCCGAGGACGGGGTGGGGGGAGACGCCGACTCCGAGGATGGGGGCGAGGTGGCGGCGCTGAGGATGGAGGCAGGGTCACGACCTCTCCGAAGACGGGGGCGAGGGGGTGCGCCGAGGCGGGGGCGTGGTATCGCGGGGGAGACATCGTCTGTTGCAGCGGATCTTGGACGAGTGTGGCGCGTATGACCTAGGCGGGGTGTGTGCGGCGTGGGGGAGGCGGGATGACCGGAGGGGATGGGCGGGGGGAAGGCGGGGATGACGCGGCGGCCGTGGCGGCGGACGCGAGCAGGGCAAGGGCATCGCGAGCGAAGGCGTGGTCTCTGGCGGTGGCATGGTGAAGCCTGTGGACGCCCACGATAGAGACATATAGAGTAGTAGAGATATATATCCGACCCGGATTCAAGTAAAAATAACTAGGATAATAACCTATTATCTATCTGTATTTTCGCCCTTCTTCTCCACGACGTGCACAGCAGAAAAAAAAGACTGCCCGGCCTGTCTATATAAATAATGACTGGAGCTAATGAGTTGGTCATGAGGTGAGTATTTCGGCATCTTTTGGGTCTGTAAGTGTTGCTTGTGACTGTGTCAAACAGTCAAAGCTATATATATTTATTTATTTTTTGCAAACCTAGTAGCAACTTTAGCACGAAAATAATAGAACATTGTCACCATGTGAGACAGATAAGAGAAATCTTGCCGTACCGCAGTGCTTGTGTCGCCGCCCGCATACCAAGCTGATATAGAAAACTAAGTCCCACTGCACCTCCTGCCTGCTCTCGCTCCGCCCAAGGGCACTACACTATCTTCGCCCCCTCCCTTTTGTGCTTTTCTTCAAACCTCAGGTGCATATTTGGATTGGTGGCCAAGGCAGTTCATGCATCTTGGGGAGCAAATTAAATCGTCTATGCGCTTGCCGGCCCGTGAAAAGTGACTCCAAGGTACAAACTTAAAAACCTGATCGAGCATCGTCATTCGTCGGTTTGATAGTTTTATTTATTTATTTATTTTGTACTGATGTTCACAAGAAGTATCAAGTTGTGCACACTCTCTGTTGTCTTTAGGAAATGAAAATCATTCATGTTAGTATATATTTAATTTGTGGATTTATTTCTCTTATTGGCTGTAGGTCGATCTGCTGCTGGTAGCTAGCTATAGCTAGATGGAGCTGGTGGTAGGTGCTTCGGAATCCACCATGAACACTCTCCTGGGCAAGCTGGGCAACCTTCTCGCCCAGGAGTATGCTATGCTCAGGGGCGTCCGCGGTGACATCCAGTACATCAACGACGAGCTCGCCAGCATGAAGGCTTTCCTTCTCGACCTTGCTCGGGACAACCAAGACAACCGGAGGAAGGACTGGATGAAGCAGATCCGTGAGATGGCCTACGACTGCGAGGACTGCATAGATGACTTCGCCCACCGCCTCCCCAAGGATTCATCCAACTTGCTGAACACCAAATGCTGGCCCAGGTGGATGGCTACACTGATCTATGACCTCACGACGTGCTGGCCTCGCCGTGAGATCGCTTGCAACATTGCTGAGCTCAAGGTCCGGGCGCAACTGATTGCCGAACGACGCGTAAGATATGGAGTGAAGGAACCGGACAGCAGCGGAAGCATGCCTGCTGACGCCCCCCCGGAGAACATTGCTGAGGACCAGCTCGCAAGGCGAGATCTCACCATTAAGGAACCCGTAGGGATGGGGCACGTCATGGCGGATCTTGAGAGGTGGGTGAAGCACGACGAGCAGGGCGCAGGCGGCCAGCGAGCTGTCGCGTCCATTGTAGGATTTGGGGGCGTGGGGAAGACCACCGTTGCCATGGCACTGTACAAGAAAGTCATGAAGGATTTTGACTGCCGGGCGTGGGTCACTGTGTCCCAGAACTACGACATAGAAGCCGTCCTCCGTGAGATCCTCAAGCAAATCAACCCAGATTACATGCATCAAGACGGCGGCACTGCTGCAACCATCTCTGAGAAGACCAAGACCAACAGGACAGCATCAGCATCCATTGCTTGCAAATTATTGAACCGAGCTTTGAACCACCGCACAGGCCACACGCATGGAGGAGGCACTGC
Organism: Zea mays; assembly: GCF_902167145.1. NCBI lineage: Eukaryota > Viridiplantae > Streptophyta > Magnoliopsida > Poales > Poaceae > Zea > Zea mays. The sequence continues at coordinate 99,470,426 of NC_050105.1, read as the reverse complement.
TGGAAGCTCTAAGAAAAATGACACCAGCAAAGCTGTAATGGAGCACCTCAAAGGGAAGAGGTACTACATACTACTTTGTTTTCCTTCTATTCATTGGTTTATTCCATGCATTTCTTTATTACTAGCTAATACTAGTATCATACTACGCGTGCCGTGTGCCGACGACCACCACGTTATTTGTGCTGCCCATGGACAAGGACAACACACGCAAGCTTTAACAGAGTCGGCTAGCTACTTTTTCATCCTATAGGAATTAAGGATCATGTCATCAACGAACATGCCCATGCACCACATGATCGTCGAGGGATTTCATTGAAGATCCACCCATTTCGGCACTTCCAAATGCACCACATCATGGTTATAACAATCTCCGTAGACCACGGCATTCGTAGCTCTACAGTAATTTTGGTTACTACCAGATGTGGGTTATTCAAACTTGGGGAGTAATTCCATCGATCTGCCAACATCTCCGTGCAAAGTTGCATCATATCTCAGGAACAAGTGAGACCAAGTTTCAAGCCTTTGTAGAATGCAATTTTCGCATGTGTACGATTCCAACTCCATGTTCCGTCTTTTGAGCACATCCATCGTGTTGAGCCTGTCATGAAGGAATAACTAGAAAAACAGTTTTTGCTTCGATTGAAATTGTGATATCCTAGCCCCGGTGGATGGTGATATCCTGGCCCAAGGCTTAATATAATTAATAGTGTACTCATAGCAACAAGGTGCATTGTCACACCCGGATTTAAGGGCAAATCCAGGTACGTCTCAAATGTGTGCTAGGATCAAGTCTCACACATATGATGACTCATGATATAGAAACAAATGTCACATCTTTACTATATAATTAGAGTTCTGTACAAAATTGCTAAATAATTACATCATACAAAGACAACGATCCTCCGCAACCATAGTTGACTCGTAGACGACAACCTAGACCTCTCACGAACTCATCGCGACCTCCTTCATGCTCCTCATCTTGCGGTACTTATCCTTGACCTGGGGGATGTGAGTACAACAAGGGTGAGCTCACATACGTTCATCGCTCAATAAGTTGTGGAGAATAATGTCCATGAGCTCACTTACGGTGGGGGCTCATGTGAAGTGTAAGGCTTACCAAAGAAGATGGTTAAAGCTGAGCATTGTTTTTAAAGTTGGTCAAAGTTTTATTAGCAGTTACTAAGTATAAATAGATACCAACCCTATTAAATAAGATATCACAATTAATAATAATCCCATAATGCAATGCAAATGATAGATTAAGTTTAATTCCATAAGTTAATCATGTGAAGGTCTGAGCCGCTCATGACCGTGAGCAGGCTGATATACTAGTTTTACACTCTGAAGAGGTTGCACATCTTTACCTACAAGACGTGTTTCTCATTTAGCTAGGGTTAGGTAGACCCTAAGACACTTCCAAGGTGAATGGCTAGGGATCCACTGCGAGGCCTTTATAAAGTTTCACTAGAGGAGAGAACCCGCTACGAATTTCAGGCTAAAGGCGAAGTAGGAATCCCTCGTTTGGAAAGCTAAAAAGATAGTCCGACCCGAGGACCTCCCTACACCTGCACAAGTCCACCCCGCTTGCCCCTTTCCGGAACGGATTAACTCACACTAGCTTTCCTAATTATTCAGCCAAGGGCGTCCCATTCCACCCTTGTGGTAGCACTGTTTTCCCGGATGGTCGCTCCATGTTCCATTTAATATAATAATCTTAACGTGAACAATAATTAAACCAGCAATATTAATGGAACATGATCATAATTCGATATAACATTAATTCCAAAACCAGGTAGAGCAATAGTGAGTCTACCCAATAGTTTATTTGTTTGCAAGGTGTGGGTAAACAAAACTAGGGAAATCTATTATGTCCCATCAAATTAACCTAAGAATGTCACAGTGATTAACAGAGAACATTATTAGGTAAAGAAGAGTGATCAAGGGCACAACATATCTTTTTGGCGCAACTCTAGGTAATTCCCCAAGTTGGTCTTCAAGTGTCTCGCAACCTCTCTTCTATCGTAGCAATACATATAAATAGACAAGAGGTACAAAAAATAACATTACACCAAATAGGTAATCAAACAGTGTAAGAATTTCTATGTGTCGCTACGAGATCGTCGGTTCGAGAATCACTAAAATCGAAATTACGGTTAAGAAGATATGGTTTTCAGAAGAATTTCGTGATTAGATAATAAAAATCATATTCTATGTTGATTAATGAAAATCATATGAGAAAAGATATTGAAGAAATAACTAATTCAAATTTAATCCAAGTTATGACTTGATTATAGATTATATTTCAGTTAGATTATAATCATAGATGGATTAACTTTGATTAGCAAGATTTAATCTATTAAACATTGGGTAAATAAATTTCTAATTATAAAAATGTATGATATGATAAAGACATGTTGTTACTGAGGGAGAAATTTTATTACGGAGCTAATGCAACTTGAACGGATTAAAACAGAGTTAAAACCAAGAAGTTATGGATTTACTAGGTTACTAGGATTATTTTTACACTAGAAATTCAATTTCAAAGTTTAAACAATAGGTCAACTGGACTGCAGGTACTATTCCTAGGAAGAATAGGGTTCAATCTAAAAAGTCCGGGACCAATCTGCAACACTCTTCACACAGTCTTCACTAGTAGAAAAGAGCTCAAAGCCTGCGGCACCCATAAATTATCACTAGCGGTTTCAGTTACCACGCGCCAGTAAAAAAACCAGGTGGGCCCGGCTTGGGAACCGCCAGTGGAAACCTATTTCCACTGGCGGTTGGTGTAACAGAACCGCTAGTGAAATTATCACTGCAAGCTTGGACGGTGGGTTGGCTTCTTAGAAAGTCGGGGTCTCTTTTGCAAAATTATTCGGTCGAAGAGGTATGAGCTATTCTGTGCTGCAGGATATGAAGTGGACGGCCCAGATTAAATCCTACAACTTTATGAATCGGTACGCACTCTAGGCCCTCGGATCCTAAATTTACGGCTGAGACTTAAACGTGAACCAATATCTTCCTTCAACCGCTAAATGACTGATTAACGACCGAGATTAAATAATCTAAGATTGACTCGGATCCGCCCGATCGCGATCCGACGATTCGGATTGAATCACGCGAAGGGGTACGCATGCTCTAATCTAGATCATTCATCGAGAAACCGACGGCTCCCACACTTTCCCTTTCCTAGAGACACCCAGGCCACGGTGGCGCGAGTGCCCCACGGTGGAGCATCGCCGGCGCACGTGCAACCAAGCCCGCCGGAGCGTCATCTCGAACATATTTGGGCCTAAAACAAATAGGAGAAGGAGGCAAACGCTCACCGGTGATGAAGGCGAAGACTAGGCTGCCCATGCATTGACATGGATCTGCGACGACGATATGTGATGGTGAGCAATTTCTTCATCATCTGCCATCGCAGTGCGCGATTAGCCTACGCGCACACTCCACTGTCACTAGCGATTCCCCCAAGCACCTTGCCAAGGCGAAGGAGCTGCGTAGATGCACATTGGTTGTGGCGTCGATCTCTCTCTTTGCTTCCCTCTACTCGACCATGGCGGCGACTTCAAGCACTACCTCCCACCTCTCTCTCTATACGATTTGTTCATGGCTCCGGGTAGGGGTGGCCGAGGGGCCTCTTTTATATGCACCGGCACGGGAACCCCATGTCCATGGTCGCATCCCGTAACAAACTGCACAACCTTGCCACTAGTAACCTTATTCTACCAGTGAAGGCAATAGTTCTTGGTGAAGACCTCAACCGAAGGCTCACCAATGAATGTGGGTCCACCGACATAAACGTAGCCAATGCCACCATGGCATTTGGTGTGAGCTAGTGAAGCTGGACTTCGAAATGCTGCAAGACTTTGACAAGAAATCAGTGTCCAGACAGTCAAAGACCAGCAGTGAAAAATGCTTCAAAGACCACCAACTCCCCCTCTAGTTCCGGGACCTCCTCGGCCCCTAGAGCACACCCCATGCCATCTCTGAAATACCCTAAACGTTGCATTTCCTGCATGTGTCCCTAGTAGATCCTAGATGTACCAAACTCCACCGTATGCCCTGGCAATAGCTCCGCAACCGACGCCAGATTGCTAACTGTCTTCTCCAAAGATGGTGCATTCGACATAGTAGTTGAGAAGAACGATGATGAGGAAGAATATGGCATTATGTACCATCTGCGGCGATGAGTAGTCTACTTCACATGGGCCAGTTCATCGACAGCAAGCGATTTTGCGGTGTGAGCGACGCTGGAAAATGTGCGGCGACGTTGGCAACAGTATAAGGGAGCACGTCGGCAAGCGCAAGAAAGTCCTATGCCGCGGGCAGAACCGGCTTTTATAAGCCCAAAAAACGCCTCGGGAAACCAAAAGTGCACAGTAAAACGCCACATCCCCCAATGATCATTTACAAAAACCCCTCCGGCCACTTCAACCTGTGATCGAGGGTAGCGTTCGACCATGTCCCGAGAAAATACTTCGGGACCAGCTCACCAAATTGAATTGGTCCCTCGGGGGGCTAGTGTTGGAGCGAAGGCCGAACACAGTATCGATCAGTCTAACTCGACTATAATCAAACATGTTTTGGCACAGGCACATCAGGTGAAGGGTACTTTGGCTCGCGCAAGCAGCGAAGTCTTCAGCTACTCCCTTCAGAGGGGCGAGGCAAAGGCCCACGCCAAGCAAGGGTGTTTGTTAGCAGCCCCATACACGTGTCCCAAAGGCTCTGACGGTGAAGTCAGAGTCCCGACGAAGTCAAGGGAGCTACCTCGCGAAGTCAAGGAAGTAAACACTAACGAAAGCCACACCAGGTTATAGTGGGACCAGACACCGCCCGACACATCATTTGGGCCCATTTGTAAGCTCCTTATGGGGTAGATTCCGGAGTGTAACCGAACAACTATACTTCCCCACACTATAATGACCCCGTTGAGGGGAATATTCCGAGAATATAGTAGGTAACCGAGGGCATAACGATACTTGTGGACCCACCTACCTGCCCGGTTACCTATAAATACCTCCACAATGTACACGGATAGGACACACATAACAAAGCGCTACAGTTCCCTACCTACTGTCTCATTGTGCACCTGAGCTCTCCTATTCTCTAAGTGTTCGGGCCCACCTGTCCACGTGTTAGCTGGTCCCAACAAGTACCAAAAGTAATAAAATATGGGTAGAGATGTCACTAAAATAGGCCTCTCTGAAGGGTACCTGTTAAAGGAAAAAGTACCTAGATAAATAGAGTTACCATGGGATAATCCAATCTATGTAATCTCGATGATCATCAGACAATCCTATGCATACATTAATCAAAAATTAAAACAAGCGATAAACAATTGGCAGCTTTTTGATTTGAAGTCATCTTATCAACGAAAACTACGTCTGAATTTTAAAATTTTAAATTCGAATTTTCAAAATGACCTTAAATGGAAAAACCACCAAAATAAAAGTTGTAGGTCTTGAAATGTTATAAAAACTTTATATTTGACAATTTTTGATTTAAAATCATCTTGTCATAGATTTTTTTTGAAGTTTTCAAACTTCAAATTCAAATTTTGTAAACAACCTCGGATGAAGAAACTATCATTATGAAAGTTGTAGATCTTGAAATGTTATGCAACTTTACAGTTTGCAACATTTTTATTTGACATAATTTAGTGCCTCGAATAATCAATTTATTCTTGGTTTGTTATAATATATGGGGAAGAAAAATATAATACAGACATAAGTGATACAGAGGTGTAGTGGTAGAGGAGGTCATGCGCGAGAGAGAGGATGTGTTTGAATCTCACAGGGCACAAACACGTGAATTCCATTTAAAAAATAGTGAAAATGATAGGACGATAGGTAGAGTAATGATGATGATTGGGGGGTTGTTTTCCTAATTTAAAAAATGTTTTGCTGTTTTTTGGATTTTTTTGTGATTCTTAATTTGCCGAGTGTTTTTTGACACTAGGCAGGTCCAAAAAAAGTACTGGCAAAGGACTATTTGCCGATAAAATATTTGTCAAGTGTAACACTCGTCAAAAGCTTTGCCGAGTGAAAAAGGCATTTGCGAGTGTTTGGAATATTCGGCAAAGAATGTCAGTTTGGTAGTGGAGCTACAAAGTTGTAGATGTTTTTATATAAATTTTATCTTCAACCGAGTTCCTATGTGAAAGCTATGATTTCTCGATATAAACTATTTCAAGAAAATGAAAAATGGGTTCCCGAACCTTATGTAGCTAGATCCATCGAAATATCCTAGCTTATTTTTTTAATAGTCCTCACTTGAAAATTTCCATGCATATATAAATAAGCTTACTAAAAGCTGTTGGTCTTCTTCCGATCCCTTTTGGCAGGTACCTCATCTTAGTTGATGACATATGGTCTGCAGAAACGTGGAAGAGGATATCAAAGTCTTTGCCTGACAATGATAAGGGCAGTAGAATTATAGTTACTTCGAGGCTTCGTGCTGTTGGTGCGACATGCTGCCAGAATGGAAAGGATCACCTCTGTGCAGTTGATTTTCTCCGTGACGAAGATGCTGGGCATTCAGTCGAAGTTTTTCTGAATCGTCTAAGAGCCACAACGATCACATGGTCCCGGAAATTATAGACCTTGAAGATCTATGGAGGAGGTGTGGGGGCCAGCCTTTGGCCATAGTCACCATGGCTGGTCTTGTGGCCTGCAACCTGAACCAACCGATCAGTTACTGGGAGGAACTTGGGAAATTATTGCCAGCGCGAGAGATCTCCAATACTCGCGGGGCTCCAAACCAAGTAAATTCTCTTACTTTGGATGGGGTTAAAAGGATCCTTGATTGTTGCTACAACGATCTGCCTGGAGATGTCAAGACCTGCTTGCTGTACTTGGGCATGTTTCCAAAGGGCTGTAAGATCAGTAGGAAGTGTGTGACCCGGCGATGGATAGCTGAAGGTTTTGTTAGTAGGAGGCATGGGCTGATGGAGGAGGAAGTCGCGGAGACATATTTCAACCAGCTTCTAAGAAGGAAGTTGATCCGTCCTGTGGACCACAGCAGCAACGGGAGGCTAAAAACCTTTCAGGCTCATGACATGGTTCTTGATTATATTGCGTCCAAGGCCAGCGAGGAGAACTTTATCACTGTGGTCGGCGGCCACTGGATGATGCCAGCGCCCAGCGGCAAAGTGCGTCGACTTTCCATGCAGAGCACCAGTCGTCCCAAGGCGGCCGCAGGAGATTATTCAACAACTAGAGGCATGAATTTGTCTCAGGTGCGGTCACTGGCCGCTTTTGGGAGCCTCGCGCAGCTGCCTTTCCAAGCGTTCAACAACAGGATCATGCAAGTCCTAGATTTCCAAGGCCTCAAGGGATTTAAGAACAGACATATGAAACACATCTGTGAAATGCTTGTTCTCAAGTACCTGAGCCTCAGAGGAACAGATATCACCGAAATCCCGTCGAGGATTGGGAAACTTGAGTATCTAGAGACGCTTGACATAAGGGAGACCGATGTCGTGGAGCTGCCAAAAGATGTGAAGCAACTAAAAAGGATCAGCAGCATACTTGGTGGGAACAAGCACAAGAACCCTCGGAAAGGCCTGAGGCTGCCCCAAGAAAAGAGCAGAAAGAAGAAGAGACGACGGACGACGGACGACGACGGGATGATGAAAGCACTCCGTATACTGTCTGGGATCGAGATCAACGAGAATACAGACGTAAGTGGGCTTCACCAGTTGACGGAGCTAAAGAAGCTTACAGTTTACATGCTAAACGTGCTAGACGAATACAGAGCTGACATCTTTGAACAGCTGCTCTCTTCTATCGAGTATCTTTGCAGCTGCGGTCTGCAAACCCTTGCGATCAATGACGAAGATTCTAAATTTACCCAGTCACTGGACAAGATGTCTGCAGCTCCAAGATATCTCGTCGCCCTTGAACTCTCCGGAAAGTTGGTGAAACCCCCAGAATGGATCGATAAGCTACTGACACTGAACAAGCTAACCCTTTCCATCACCATTCTTCGGACTCCTACTTTCGAGAAACTCCGCAGCTTGCCGTTGCTGTATTCTCTAACCTTTTCATTCAGTGCAGTAAAGCAGGATCAGCAGGACGACATCAAGGAAATTCTGGAGGAGAACAAATCAACCACAGATGGTGAGATCTTTGTGCCAAAAGGATTCCAGAATCTTAAACTCCTTCGTTTCTTTGCACCACATATTCCAAAGCTGGGGTTTTCTGACAATGCAATGCCAGTACTTGAGACAATTGAGGCGCGGTTTAAAGCCTTCGAAGGTCTGTTTGGCGTTGACACACTAGAAAATCTCAAAGGGGTACATCTCAGAGAAGCTAAAGTGGGGGAAAATGGCAAGGAAATAGCAGACATTAACGAAATCTTGGTACATGATTTGAAAGATAGCACCGAGGGACTCAAGGCAATCGTTGATCACACTTTCATCACTTATTGAAATATTGTCGCCGCCCTCTTCTCATTATTATCATAAATAATTAACTAAGCTACTACCCTTTTTTTGCTTCCTCCAAATTAAATAAGGAGATGGACACGTTTTATATATAGATAGATATATTGTGACGGCAGATGCTGCTGCTGGGTTGCGTTTATTTGTGTTAATCTCTTTCACTGTTGAGAAGACACAGAACGAAGACACCGCGATACTATTTGTAACCCAGTCCATCGGTTGCCAAGAACTATTGCTTTTCTTTCTACTGTATCATTCATTTCTAGGGCAAGGTCTGTGCCAGCCCATTCTTCTCATCATGAGGTTAGGCCTGAAGGTAATCCTAACGACATGTGGCTCGCTAGCTTGTTCGTGGGGGTGTTGCTCAGCCATTCGATCAGCTCACTTGATCATGGAATAATGGAGGCTTCGAAGAACCGACAGGAATTAATCATATACCAACAGGAATTACTAATATGGTTCATTAACTGATAGTGTAGGGGCCAACCGAATCTATCAAGATTCTATACTGCCTCTTTGTATCAGTGTTGACATCCTCGCGTGCATAACGAGATAGTTGCAGAAATTCGTCCCTGTACTCACTGACAGACAGGGGTCCTTACTTTAGTGTCAGGAACTCCTCCTTTCTCACTATTATGAGGCCTTCCGGAACGTGGTACAGGCGAAAGTTGTCTCTGAACTCCTCTCGGGTAATAGCTTCAGGGTCGGCATGGAAGGCGAGGTAGAACTCCCACCAAGACTGAGCTACTCCCTTTAGCAGACGGGGACCATACAGAACCTTCTCTCCGTCGTTGCATTGAGCGGTGTACAGCTCCTGCTTCACTGTGCGCAGGCAGTCTTCGCCGTCCATGGGTTCTGCAGAGTGGGCAAATACAAGAGGATGAACTCTCTTGAACTCCGCACGCTTGTCTCTTAGCATCTGTGGCATCTGCACTTGCGGTTGAGGTTGGGGTTGCTGTTGAACTTGCTACATGGCTGTCAAGGTTTGCCCGATTGCTTGCACTGCTTGGGTCTTGCATGAAGAACATCTGCTCCACCGACATTAGGTTTGGTGGTGGAGGCAACTGCTAGGGTGCCTCATCCTATGGGGCTTGCTGTTCTTGCTAGGTATGCCTTCGGCCTCGACGCATGTTGTCAAACATCACTGGAAGGCATTCACACATCAGAATTGATTTTGTAGTCTTTCAGCATAAGAAAAGGCACATCGAGGTCTGCATAACACTGAGCAAACGAGCATCTTCACTGAATCTCAACACATCCAAACACAGTTTCTCAGATAAAGAGGAAAGTGGAAGCAAAGGTTGCCCAACTAAATGACTAACTTTATTAACATTAATAACTAAACCAAATTGTAGGGGACACCCACATTTTGGTGACAATCATTACAAAGATCCAAATTCAACATGAGTTCACCACGACAAACATAGAAACACATGATAAGCAGACTACCCTGACTAGCTAAGACTAATTGAAACTAAGACACTTAACTTAAGCATTTATTACAAACTCCGACACTAGCGATATAAGGCTCCAAGTCTATCTTGGTCCTACAGTCAGGGGTGCCATAAGCATGATGACCACGGTGCGACGAGTGGTAAGGGTGCTGCGTCCCAACATGGGCGGGGGAACCATCCTTCTGATGGTGGCGCTCCACGCGCTCAACATGCAGTTCCGCGATCTCTGCACGAGTCTTGCCTAACTCATCAAGGGTGTGGTCCATCTCGGTGTTAAGCACAGCGACCAGATTGACCATGTTGCTCAACCTACGATTGCCCTCACCAACGGGTGAGACTATCACACTCCTGGTACTGCCGGTCGAACGACGAGGGTACTAATTCAGGTCCAGACCGTCAGCCACCCCACTGAACAACAAACAATACTATGAAAGTGCACACCATGCATCATCATGCATAGATTAGCAAAATAGAGAGCTAGATTAGCAAAGTTTCCATGGTTGAAACTTTTAAGAGGCTCAGGGGACTCCATGGACACAAAAGCAGTTGTGGGCTTAAGTCCCACCCACACCCACACCCACCCCCACCCTATTGTTGGGCCTGTTTGGTTCAGCTTTTTTCTGACCAGCTTTTCCGAGAATCTAGCTGTGGGGAGAATCTGAGTATCATTAGGATTACGTGCGGAGAAAGATAAAGTTATCCATGGGCTCAGGATCTATAAAGTGACGGATTACTACTATTGCGACGACTCAACCGATTATATGTTTATGTTGATTTTGAATGGTTTTTACCCAAACGAATTTTATAGAAGCTGGTTGAAAAGCTGAGTGTTTGGCAGTCCGCAGCAGCTTTTGGTGGCCAGAAGCTGCGAAAAGCCGAAACAAACAGGGGCGTTGTATCTGTGCCTATATAGGGGCACCCTTTAGTCCCGGTTGGTGCTACCAAATGAGCCTCTGGTGCTCATGAAATTTAGAGCCAGAATAATACTTATATTAAGGGTTGATTTGGTGATCAGGGATCACGAGAGGATCGAAGGGGATTAAGGGAGAAATTAGTTTATTTCTCCCTCAATCCTCCGTGATCATCTTGTCACCAAATCAATGCCTGTTTGGTTCAGCTTTTTTCTGACCAGCTTTTCTGAAAATCTGGCTGTGGTGAGAATCTGGCTGTGGGGAGAATCTGAGTATCATTACGATTACATGTGAAGGAAGATAAAGTTGTTCATAGGGTTCAGGATCTAGAAAGTGACGGATTCCTATTATTACAACGACTTGACCGATTATGTGTTTATGTTGATTTTGGATGGTTTTTGCCCCTACGAATTTTATAGAAGTTGGCTGAAAAGCTGAGCGTTTGGCAGTCCGCAGCAGCTTTTGGTGGCCAGAAGCTGAAACAAACAGGCCCAATGCTAATTCTGAGCTCCAACACGACTAGGACTAAAAGTACGAACCGAAGGTCATTTCTCTGGTGGAAAATTCAATCACTACAAATGGAGTGCGGTACTTAAAACATCAGTAATAAATTAACACTATGGGTACAACAATACACATATGTGGACACCGAAATACACAAATATACAGACCAATCTTAAGAGCTGTTAATGCAACATCAGACCATGCATATAGAGTATTTCAGTGATTCTAATGCATCCTTACTAGTGTGAATACCTAACTGATCCAAGGCATGATGAATGAAAGGGGTGAAAACACAGCCACATATGTAGCTTAATTTGTACATAGTGAAGACATAAAAGCTGAGTTTGTTGTTACTGACTGAAATATCAACATATTTTACTTGACGACATTCCGATCAATCATGATGGGACTCATTGACAATTACTGTGTACTTGGATGATACTGATACTTCTTTCAAATCATCAAGTATTGACTTTGTAGGTTCACTGCGTTTGCCATCAACTGTCAGGAGCACATCATTGAGACGTTCAAGATTTTCCATACCATGAAGACCTTCCAACCTATTGAAACGCAATTCAATCCTTTCAAGCTCTGGTACCGCTTTGCTTGAGAAGTTGAGTAATGGAAGAAGAGGAACAAATATGCGAAGCAGTTTGAGCTTACTGAATTTTCCAGCTGGAAAAAAGATCTCTCCTCCTGATTCAGACTTATTTCTTTGGAGAATGGCTCCCAAAGCAGGATCCTGCTCTTCACTGATTGAAAAGGTTAGGGAAAACAGTGAACCTAGATTGCTAAGGACCTTTAAGTTATCTGTTCGGAGAGCTGTTGCTGACAGAGTTAACTTGACAAGTCTATGGAGCTCCTTTATCCACAATGGGAGTTTAAGCAACATGCCAGACAGCTCAAGAGTACTCAAATCTGTTGGATAGGACGACATTGAGTCCAAGGTCTTATGGAAATCAGATGACTCGTCATCAATTTTAAGAGTTTGAAGAGAATATCCAGTAAGATACTGGATAGAGGACAGCAAATCTCTGAATATATCTTCATTTTGGTGGATCTTGTAAATTGCCAACTTCCTCAGCCCCGTGAAGTACTTAAGATCTGATGCCGCTGTTGTTGATCCCTCCGCGATCTCAACCCCTGACAATATGCGTAAGGTTCTCGTTGTTCCCTTGAATTCTCTAGGAAGTTTTAGGGTTTTCCTTGCTCTTTTATCTCCACCGAGTATGTTCTTTATTCGTTGAAGCTTTCCTACAGTTGCAGGCAACCGTTGAACCCCTGTCTCCCTTATATCTATAGTCTCCAAGTACTTGAGCTTGTGTATATTCCGGGGAAGATATTTTATGTCCGTGCTTCGGAGACACAGATACTTGAGAAGAACCATTTCACTTATGTCTGAAACCTTGACATGGCTCTCCCTAAAACCTCTGCAGCCTTGGAGGTCTAATACTTGAACCATTCTAGTTTTGAGTGATTTAAAATGCAGTTTGTCCAGGCTCTCAAACACAGTCAGTGACCTGACGTGGGACAGGTTCATGCTATCCACATGCTGTGCACGTTTAGAGTCGCTGCTGTGGACGGAAAGCCTACGGACCTTGTTGCTATGTGTTGGCATTGACCAGTGGCTACCTACCACAGTAATAAAATCCTCTTCAGCTGCCTTTGAAATTAGGTACTCAAGAACCATGTCATGGACTTGGCAACTCTTCACCCTTCCACTGCTGTTGTGCTCTACAGCCCGTATTAACTTCCTTTCAATGAGCTGATTAAAGCATGTCTCTGCAACAACCTCGACACTCAACCCCTGCTTCTCGCTGACAAAACCCTCTGCTATCCATCTTCTTGTGAGCCTCTTCATGCTGATTTTGCGTCCCTTTGGAAATATGCTTAGATATAGAGAGCAAGTCTTGAGGTCATTGTCTAAATCATGATAGCAATGATTTATTATCCTCATAAATTCCTCTGGTTTATGGCATACTTCTTTGTTTGGAAAGAGAGAATCGCAAACTTCATTCCAATCTTTGTGGGCCCCCTGCTGCTTGTCGGATGCTACAAGACCAGCCATGGTCACTATGGCCAATGGCAAGCCACCACACATTTTCCAAACTCTCTCTGGAATTTTTCTATGATTTAGATGATCATATCCAGTGCCCTTGCATTCGTCCAGGGTTTTCTCGAACAATTCTCTGGCTTCATCCTCCTCAAGAGATTTAACTGTATGAATAAGATGAAGGTCTTTGTCACGAGGAGAGCAAGTTGTTGCTACAGCTTGAATCCTTGTGGTGACAATTATTCTGCTGCTTTTATTATTCTCAGGAAGACATTTCTTGATATAAAGCCAACTAGATTCTGACCAGACATCATCAATTAATAGTAAGTACCTACAAAGGAATAAGAGACAAAAAAAATACATGACAGGTATTAGCATATATTCCCTGTGTGGTGTCTAACTTATGTTTCTTTAGAGCATACTTGTTTTTACATGTACCTGGCAATGGTTTTTCTTTAGGTAGTACTGAATTGGACACTACACCCATATTTGAATTAGACAAGGCTAGTCTGTGAAACCATGCTCATGCACTACACAGACATTATCACTGCCGGCTCGAGATCGTCATCAACATCAGATTCGCGCTTCGGCATATTGCAGTGAGCCAGTGATGATCTTCATCACCACTGGTTTCAACACAGTGAAAATTAATTATTTTTTTAAACAAAATCTAAGGCCACCCGTCCCAATCATTTCTGTGAGTACATTAGGCATGTTAGAGTATATTAGGCAACTCCTGATATGGTTGGTTTATGATTGATAAATTGATTGTAATCCCGGGATAACCTTACTTATATCTAGGATAATCTTCCTTATCTCTAGGATAGACTTCTTGCCTTCCAAGTCATGTACTCCTATATATTCTTCCTAAAGGCTCAATGCAATATATCACACACATTATACGCATTCTCTCCTTCCTTCATGACATCAGAGTTTAAATTTTAGATCCAACAGGCGTCTTCCGCTGCCACCGCCGCGTCGCCCAAGGAGATCGTCCTCCGCCGGGGGCAGCGCGCTCATAGGATGCGTAGCCGATCCCTCTGATCTGTCATGCCCATCGTCGTCATCGCATCAAGTCGAAGTAGCAGCAGATCGAAAAACTCACCATTGACGCTGCTCGGATCGGCCCCCGTCAACCTACACCAGCTGGATCCGACACCACCACACGCCGTCGTGGTGACGGTTGTGGCCGAGTCGAATCCTCGTCGCTGGCTAGGTCGTGCGCCGCCATGGTGGCGGCTCCGACTCACTGCCGGTTGGTCCCGCCGGAGCCACGTGTCAGGCTTGCGTGCTCGCGCTGGAGCCGTGTGCCCGTGCCAGCTGGGCTGCGACCTCGCCTGGCCGCACCGCGCTGTGGCCACGCTGGCGCTGAGTCGTCGAGGTCGCACCAGCGAGCCAGGTCCGCGTGGTCACGTCGCTGGGCCGCGCCCGCAGGGGACGCGCCTTGGTACCCCGGTGAATTCCCCAGATCTGTTGTTGTTGCGTCTTTCTTTGTTTTCTCGGTCAGTGATCGGGTTTGTGTCTCCATCGCCCATCGTCAGTCGACTCGCGTGCCCTCGACATGGGCTTCAACAACACTGGCTTCTTCATCTTCTTCGATGGTGCAACTGGCGTGGCATGCGACGTAATCGTAACGCCTGCCTGTGTCGCACCTCTTCGTGTGCACGTCCATCTATGTCGGCTCGTCGTCACCACCACCGATCAAGAAGCTCCACCATCGACATCACCATTGTCATCTCCGACTCGCACGACGTCGGCCTGATCAACCGATCGTGGGCGAACCATCCTCCCGAGACGTTTGTCGTCCATCACACGATGCTTCGCCAAGCAAGAGGGTCGTCGCTGCATCGCCTCCTCGGGCAGCAGCATCGCCGTTTGTCGTCAACCAACGTCGTTGCATCTACATCGTTGTCGACTTCGTCGGTGCGTGTCTCCCGCGCACGGTTTGAGCAAGCTGTTCGACACATGCGAGCTGCGCCGGCACACCCATTGTTCTGTGCTGCGGGTCCTCCTGCATGCTGCGTGAACACCTTGCATTGGTGTTGCGGATGTCCTAGGTGTGCCAGCCACCGTCGCCGGTTTGCACCACATTTTTCATCGAGTTCTTTGCCGAAAAACACCGCTATCGCGCTCCACTGGTGCCATTGAGGCTCGTTTCCTATGCGTCGTGGCTCTCGCCGCCGCGACTCAAGGAACCTCGATGTGTCGCGACGCCTACCTCTTCGCTTCGTCCAGCACAACCTTGTCGGCAACATCATCGTCTCATCCTCGACTACTTCGTCTACTCCTTTCTGACAACCGTGTGTTGCACCGGCACTCCGGTCGTGCTGCACCACAACCGTCGTAGAGGCCTTCTCTGCTGGTCCCTTGAGATGCTGGCACATATGGTTGGGGCCCTCTACCTAGTACATCCGGTACTGGCACCACCAGCATGTGCATTCATCCACGACACGTTTCTAGGCTTGGCAAACTTGGAACACACATCGTCCATGGCTACTTGACGCGTCGCCCATGGCATCGACACCCTCATTTGCCTCGACACATCGCGCCTTTGTCTACGGCTGCTTCATTCTCAGCACCACCATCACCACGGTGTCATCTGGCGTGTTGCGGGCCTTATAGCGTGCCGCACCAACACCCGCGACTTGTCTTCTACGACGTCCTCGACAACTTCCTCGACCATGACTACCCTACGCATGGCACTTCGACAACAGCTCCACGCCCTCGTCCTTGGCCATCTCGACATTATTGGAACAAAGGGCTATCATCTGCATGGGCTACTACAGTCGCAGCATTCGCACCAGTGTTCTGACTGTGGGGGATATCTCCATTATTTTTCAATCTGTTCGTTCGTATTGCTAACGCTACGACTACGGAGGCAACTCCTGATATGGTTGTTTAGGATTGATTGTAATCTCGAGATAACCTTCCTTATATCTAGGATAACCTTCATTATCTCTAGGATAGACTTCTTGCCCTCTAAGTCATATACTCCTATATATTCTCCCTAGAGCCTCAGTGTAATATATCATACACATTATATGTATTCTCTAATCTCTCCTCCTTCAAGTTCCACCACAGTACCACACTCAGCCGACCCGCGCTGACTCAATACCCGCACGCGGGTTAGCAACGCCGGTGCCAAACATTTATTCATTTTTCAAAACAGTATATAGGATATATTCAGCTCTGTGTCTATAAAAAGGAGTTTCCAACTACTCCCTCCATCCTAAATTATTGCCCTGTTCGGTTCGGCTTATTAGCTACTTTTCAGTTATTATATTGAACAATGTTATTCTCTCGTAAAAATCAGCATCAACAACAACCGAAAATCAGCCAGTCGAATAGCGTGAATTATTCTAACTTCTGTGGAGAGTCAAATCAGCTCAAGTTTGATCAAAGTTATAGACAAAACTACGAAAATTTATGATACTAAATAAGCATATTATAGAAATATAATTAATGAAGAATCTAAAGATACTTATTTTGTATCATAAATATTATTATTTTATTATATAGTTTTGGTTAAATTTAAGATCATTTGACTCTTCAGTAAAGTTACTAGTTAGAATGATATAATTTGGAACGGAGGGAGCAGATCTTTCTTGTGTATCACGTTGAAGAAGTATATTTCAGAAAGTTGCTAACAGATTAATAGCAACTAATTAATTACAATTTCATGGAGTACCAAGCAGAGAGAAAGCAAGATAAAGAGAAGGATCTCTAAGGTACCTCTTTTGTTCTAGGTAACTCCTCAGCTCTGCTTGTATTTGCTGCCCGCCATCCACCCCTCCCTTCCGGGAGAGCAGCATAATAAGTCGACTCCATATGCTTCCGGTAACTGGAGCCTTCTTCTCCAAGCTGGTGCCATGCTGCTCGCCATTATTCTTTACCTGACTCAGTGTGTTCCCCACCAGGCCCGCTTGATGATTTTGTCTGTGCCTTCCCAACAAAGTGCTGCCATCTTCGTCTTCATTTCGGCATGGATGCCTAAGCCGGTTCACTATGCTTCTGATAACTTGAATTTTCCTCTCCATTCTGGAACGCGTGCTGCTATCTTTGCCTTCCTTCACACCATTTTCGGCCTGCTGCTTCAGCTGACTCAGTATGTTCCGCCACACTATCTCAGGTTCGGAGTTCTGAGACACAGTCACCATTGCTCGGCAGTCGAACTGAGGACCGAATTTGCGGTAAAGCTCCATCGCAATGGTGGTTTTCCCCTGACCACCATACCCGACGACAGACAGCACTCCGAGCTTATTATTCATCTTCTTGTCAACATCAACGACCCAAGACCCAAGACGCTCCACGTCAGGCCCAACTGGTTGCTTGATGCGGACGAGCTCACATCTGATTCCCTGATGGTCAGCAGCGTCCTGTTTCGTCAGAGAAATTTGCCATTATGAAACACGGAGGGTTTGGCTTCGACGAAATGGAGGTCTAGGAGAGGGTTTCTCCCTTATGAAACAGCTGGGCATAGCCAACCCTCTAAAATGGACATGACTAAACCATTAACCGATAACTGCTATCTTATACTCACGCCGTCATTTTGCCGTTACAGGGAATCTATACGTGAGCCCTTCTTCTCGCTCTAGCTGCTCCTGCCGTTCACGCCCAACCAAAACGAGTTCTCAACCGAACCCTAGCCGCCGCACCTTGCCGCCGCACCACAGCCTCCGCACCACAGCCGCCACACTCAAAACACCATGGATCGAACTGCTCCCGTTGTCGCTGTTGCAGAGGCTGTTGATGCCGCTCGTGCCGCCGCTGTTGCTGCGGCGGAGGCAAGATGCGCGGCTGTAGTGGCTGAGAAGGAGGCTCGAGCGGCGGTCCAATCTGCGACAATTGCCGCCGATAAAGTTGGACTAGCTGTCGAAGCTGTCAAGTATCGAAGCTTTGTCGAAGAAAACTCCATGGTGACTGATTTTCTATTTCCCTTCCTTTGCCCCCATGTGGAATAGGGTCTGTTCTTCACAAGTTTTTCAACTAGTTTTTTTTGTACAGGAACATGTTGATTTAAAGTATCACATTAGCGTAAAGAACTCACTACGGTATACCATTCAAGAGATGAGGAGGCAATCTTCACTGTTACGTACCATTAATGGGTTGTGTTGTAGTATCCCAGAAGTTGAAGGGGGTAAGGTAGGAAAGCTAGCTGGCCATTTGAAGGAAGTCTGCAAGGGCCTCGAGAAGACTTCAAGTATATGTCAAGAAGATCTGGAGAATAAATGTCCTGGTTGGGACCTTCACAATCCCCCTTCAGATGTTGAAGACAACAGCCACCCTTCTGATGTTGAGGACGCAATGGATGGTTACGTGTCAGAAGATCCGGAGTTGTGGCAAATGGTGTTTGATGACCTGCAGTGGGAGGAGAATAAAGTGGCTGTCTCTTTGGCCGAGCATTGTCGTATTATGGGCTACGACTATGACCAGATGTTTGATCGTACTATTTGAGTTGTCAAGACTATTAGTATGCAGACTTTTGTGATGTCAAGACATTCTGTTTCTGTCAAGACATAATGTTATGAACTTTTAATCTGGTCATATGGCAGTGTTTATGTAAGACTCTCTATGTGGTTGTAACAGATTTTGTGGTCATGAGATGTGATGTCAAGACATTCTGTTTCTATCTATGCCCAGATTCCTAGTTGTATTTGGTTCACATTATTTTCAGCAGTACATTCTGTTTCTATCTACGCCCAGATTTTTAGCAAGACATTCTGTTTATATGCCCAGTTAGCCAGTGTTCACAGCCAGACTGATGAAAATTCTGGGCGTGCCAGCTTATTATGTTTATTTGTGCATTTTACTTGCTGGGCGTGGCAGACTGAAAACAAAATTCTGGGCGTGCCATAACTGGGCGTCCCAGTTGCCAGCTTCTGAGATGACCAGGGCTGCCAGACTACTTGAAGCAAGCCAGTTTCAAACAGAATAATGTGACTTGAAGCAAGCCAGTTTCAAAATTCTGTTTTCAGCAAGCCAGTTTATAGTCTGGGCACAATACACGCTCAGAATTCTGTTCAAAATTCTGTTTTCAGCAAGCCAGTTTATAGTCTGGGCACAATAATGTGACTTGAAGCTGTTTAGAATTCTGGGAGCACATACACGCTCAGAATTCTGTGAGCACATACATAAACATTCTGGGATCACAAGAGATGAAAATTCTGGTAGCACATACATAAACATTACAGCTTTCTAAACAGCTTCAAACTGGCTAAAAAACTGGGCACATTCTGTTCACATTACAGCTTCTAGTCTGGGCACAATACACAAACTGCGCACATACACAGCCTGGGCACATACACAGCTTCAAGTTTCCTAGTCTGGGAGCACTAACATAACACAATTCTGGGAGCACAAACATTACATCTTAATAGAACTACAATTCTGGGAGCACAATTCTTGGCACATTCCGAATTCTGGGAGCACAATACACCATCTGTAGTTCTACTCCCTTGTCGAAGCACGCTTCAAGTTTTTCCTCGGAGTAATTTTCTTAACAAGCCACTTGACACTCCGTGCCGGAGAAGTAGGAGTTTGCACACAGACTAGTGCTGCATCTGCACTGACATTTTCATGGCTACCATGGTCTATTTCAACTGTTTCTGCATCCACAGTTTGAGCAGTTTGAGGTACAATAGTTGTTTCTTCGTTAGGAGCACTAGTTTGAGATGTAGAAGTCCGCAACTCTTTCGGGATCCAATTCTTCGTAGTATTCTTTCTTGGCTTCCTCTTCCTACAAAGCAACAAAACAATTACTAACAAGTACTAATGGACAATGGAATAAAAAAACAATTAGTATGACAGTTATAACCTTTTCTTTGTTCCATTTAAAGGGCACTTATAACTGGTTTTCCGATGACCTAGTTGACCACAGTTTGGGCAAGTGTACTGTCTTTTTATCTTAGTTGTGCATTGAGCATTTTCCACGCCCTTTCGTTTTTTAGCAGTACCACCCTCTAGACAACTCTTTATTCTGTTTTTCCTTTGTCGCCCAACCCCTCTTTTCGCCATTGGAGCAAATACTTCATTTGCAATATCCACTTTCGGCCAAAAAGAACGGTCACCAATCGGTGGAATCCTTCGCATGTAAGCTTTTCTAAACTTTTCAACAGAATAATAATCATCGACAAAGTACTCCAAACCAACATTCCTTACATCCTGGGCAATAATCACTGCCAATCCATGCTGACAAGGTTTTCCTGTGTGCTGCCACTCTTCACAAGAACATTGTCTCGACTCTGCTTTCACTACATGTTTTGTCAAACAATTTGTACTATCTCTCACTTCTGCCAAGTAATTGTCGCTTTTGACAATTGACAAATGACCCAACCCTCTAGTTTGAGATTTCAATGTATCCAAAACAGAAGGCAATATCAAACCCTGCAGTCTATCACCTATACTTCTCCTTCTATGAAACAACTCCATAGTCATCTCCCTAATCTTATCAGCTAAGTCACAAACTGGAAGGTCCTTGTGATCCTTAACCCAGTTGTTAAAAACCTCAGCCATGTTGTTTGTTATGTAATCACATTTAATAGATGGGTCGAAACCACTCCTGTACCAAAGGAATTTGTGATGTAGATCCAAATATTCAGCTATCTTTGGAACACTTCTTACTTGGCTTACATGGTGCTCAAACACTTCTTTCCTGTATGCCCTTGCAGCTGGATACATATGTTCAGAACCTGAGTAGCTTTTGACATAATTGCCCATGAGATGTCGGAAGCACTCTCTCTTCTCAGCATGAGGGAAACAATGTGTCACTGCATGCATTAACCCTTTTTGAGCGTCCGAACAGATAGCCAGTGCTTCAAGTTCGCCAACAGCCTTCTTCAATTGTGACATGAACCAAATCCAACTATCAACTGTCTCAGATTGGAAAAACCCAAATGCTAAAGGATACATCCAATTATGCCCGTCCACACCGGTTGCTGAAGCAAGCTGTCCATTCCACCTTCCGTTGAGTGCAGTCGAGTCAACACTCAAGTATGGTCTACAACCATCCCTAAAACCTGATATGCACGGCCCTAGGGCACAAAAAAAACGGTTGAAATAGTATTTCCCATCCTCTACAACCACATCAATCTCTACAATGCTATCAGGTTCTATAGCTAGTACTGCCTCCCGCCAAGAGAATAGTAGCTTGAAGCTCTCCTCCCAACTGCCAAACAACTCTTTTAATGCCTTCTCCTTCCCCTTCCAAACTGTGTCGTAACCAATAGTGACATTGTGAACTCCTTGAAGTGTATCTTGCAATTCTTTAGCACCCATCTGGGGTTTCTTCATGAGTAGTGGCAAAGCGTGAAAAGCTACCCATCCACAACTTGGTGTAGTCGTCTTCCTCCTTCCACTAGATGTGCAAGTATGTGAATCATGCAATACAGCAACCTGCAAAATTGTACAATTACAACTTCGAACACAAACAAAACCTAAATTCAATGTATGAATTAACATACCACAATGGTCGGGAGTCCTTTCTTTTCCTCTCGTGCATAAATCCTCCAAGGGCAATCACCACCTTTACAATATCCGACATATCTGGTAGTGGAAGTTACATCGATTCCAAGCTCGAACTCGTGCTTTATGGCATATTGCCGCATAGCAATTCGAAATTCTTTCATGTTAGGAAACAAACTACCAGGTTGCATTGACGGATTGATTTTATCATACATAACCCTCTTCTCATTTGGCAGGTAGTCTTCAAATGATTGGTCTATAGTATTGTCTCCAAAATTAATAGGCTCCGATTGATCCAAATTACTTGTATTTTCCTGTGACTTTCCCTCCTCATTGACGGCTACATCTCTTGCATTTTCCTTTGTCGTTTCCCCCTCATTGAGTCCTAGATTACAATACATCTCCATCTCACTTGCAACATCACGTCTCCCTTCCTCCTCCCATAAATCACATAGTACCATAGATTCCCAATCTAACCTCGATTTGTCTTGTACCTTTTCATTTTCCTAGATGACAAGTCTCTATTAAGTGAATTCACATAATCATAACCTCACTATATTTTACAGAAATGAAGCACAACTAACCTCATTGACTTTATTTGCACCAAATGCAACTAACGGTAAGGAACTTGAACAAGGCGGTGGTGAAGACATCACGGGACCTGCCATTAATTCAACCAATAATTTACAAAATTAAAGGTTACATGTGCGCGATTCATACCACAGCAAGGCACAAATATCTACCTGGATTTTCAGATATGCCTATGTTTGCATCATTGAACAGCTCTAAATCCACAATGCTCGATCCACTGCAAACACAAACCGAGCTAGATCTTGTCAGTTCTGTTCAATTTGTAGTACATCATGGGGGGAGGAGACGCGAATGGGGGGAGAGAAGTTGAATCAATCAAGAACAACAGAGACAAACTCACAGTGTCGGACAGGAGTGTGGGGAAGAAGCGGGGACCTTCATTCGGCCCCTAAACGGAGTCGGATGCAGGGGTCGTAGCTCGGTCAGACAGGCGTCACCGGCGCCCTTCAATCTCTTCAATCGGCGGCTCTTCGTGGGAGGCTGCTGCGCCCGGCTAATGGAGGAGGAAGACGATTGAAGGACGCGACGGCAATGGAGGACAACTCACGGGCTCGACATCTCCACGGGCTCACGGCGACGGCGCAGGGGGACGGAACCCGGTGTCAACGAGAATAATACTGACCTAAACCTGTAAATGGTGTAGTCATGTCCATTTTAGAGGGTTGGCTATGCCCAGCTGTTTCATAAGGGAGAAACCCTCTCCTAGACCTCCATTTCGTCGAAGCCAAACCCTCCGTGTTTCATAATGGCAAAAATCTCGTTTCGTCAGGCCAGCTACCAGGCCGTTTCCCTCTCCGGGCTTCGGGTCACGGACACCGTACCTGAGGCGTCGCTTGCCGATATGCTCCGCCCGGTTCTTTAGATCAGTGATCTGGACGGTGATGTTACGGCGGGTGCAACATGTCCGGATCTCGTACAGGGTCTTGCGGACGGCGGTGAGCCAGCCGCTGCCCCGGGGATCTGGACGGAGGCTATGGGCGAAGCCGTCAATGCAGTCTTCGATGTCGTAGGAGATGTCGCGGATCTGCTTTATCCAGTCCTCCGTCTGGTCGTCGTGGCTCTTCTTGCACTTGCTCAGGTTGCTGAGGAAGGCCTGCATGCTGGCGAGCTCGTCGGCGATGAACTGGATGTCGCCGCGGACGCCACGGATGAGGGTGTACTGCTCAGCGAGGAGGCTCCCAAGCTTGCTCAGGAGCGACTTCAAAGTAGCCGCCGACGCCCCCACCGCCAACTCCATGGCCTTGTCGGCCTTTAGCCCCGCCGCCGGCCGGCAACTGTTGCCTCTATGTTAGGTACACGAGGGAGATGATTACCAAGGGTGGGTGGCTATAGGTCTGAACAATGAAGGCGGATGGAGGAGGGGAGGGAGTGCGTCGATGCGACAGGACCGCAAGGACCAGTCCACCTCTGTTTGTTTTTTTTGCCAAAAACTGCTGCGGACTACAAAACATTCAACTTTTCAGCCAACTTCTATAAAATTCGTTTGGATAAAAATCATTCAAAATCAAGAAAAACATATAATTGGTTGAGTCGTCGCAATAGTAGTAATCCGTCACTTTATAGATCTTGAGCCCCAAGGACAACTTTATCTTCCTCCGCACGTAATCCTAATAATACTTAGATTCTCTACATAGGTCATGTTTGGCACAGCTTATTTTCAGCTTCTTCACAAATTTAAGCTGAAGTTCTGCCAAATAGACAGCTTCTGTAGTAGCTTATCAGTTCAGCTGCTTCTTAAAATGAACTAAAAGTCGCCATCAAGCATAAGCTGTTTTTTTACCAGCTTATCAGATAAGCTGCTTTTTCAACAAGGAGCAGCTGTGCCAAACAGGGTCATAGCCAGATTCTCCCCATAGCTAGATTCTCGGAAAAGATAGTCAGAAAAAAGCTGAACCAAACAGGCCCCACCACATCTGCTGTTCCGCTGTATTTCAACATGATGTATGTGTTGCAAATAGAGATGGCCAAACGGACCGCAGGGCCCGGTCCGGCCCGGGCCGCCAGGCACGGTTAGAAAATCGAACCAGGCCTTCTAAGCACGTGGGCTCGATTTTCTATCCGAGCCCAGTCCGCAGCGGGTCCGACCCGTTTAGCACGAAAAAAGCGGACCGAAAAGCGGGCTAAACGGGTCGGTAAGCACGTTTTAGTGTAAAAAAGGGGCTTAACAGGCTTAGGGGTAAACGGGCCGTGCCGCGCTAGTCAACTGTGCCTAGTTTCCTATCCGAACCCGGCCCGCTTATTCGTGCCGGGCCGGCCTGGACCCACATAGAACTGGGCCGTGCCGGGCTCGGACCGGGCCCAAACAGCGGGCTTCGTGCCGGGCTCGCGGGCCTCGTGCTTATTTGCCATATATAGTTACAAACCGTGGGCCGCGGCAAAGCTACGGCACCGGGGGAGCGGCTAGTTCCTACTTTACCTTAATAAGGGAAAATTTGCTGACAGATACCGGAGCTTTGCCAGCGGGCGATTAGTGATATGATCAATAGACAATCATACACAATTTAGATTAGAGTCTAATTGGAATTAGAGATTTAATGAGCTGCAACTCGTTAACACGCTCTATAAATATATGGAAAGAGGTTAGGGTTAGAGCTCTCCACCACACGTGCAAACCCTACCCTAGCCGTCGCATTTCTATAGTGGCGTACATGTAGAAAGTGTGTTCGTCTAACTTGTTTTTGTAGGGTATGATGTGAATGGTATGGCCTTAATATGTTGTGATTTTTTGTCATAACTTTTTTGCATGCCTGCGTGCTGCAAAGTATCACAACCAGGTTGAGGTTATTTCATTATTGTATAATGACATGCGTGTCGACATGTGATGCTTCAAAGATTCACAACTAAATTCGACATGTGTCGACCTGCGTGTACATAGTACTGTCGAATTTAGCGTTGAATTTGACGGTCCCTGCAGCCGTCGAAGTTAGCATTAAATTCGATGGTGCCCTAGACTAGTTGAATTTACTTGGCTACCACAACTAAATTCGATAGGCATCTAGTGCCGTCGAATTTAGTTATTTTTAAATAGTTTCCATTGGTTCCACTACCTAGCCATAGCGCCTAGTTCACAACAATAATATATACACGTAAGATGCATCATAGGCATTATCCATCACACACACACACATATATATATAGCCCAGGGCTTCAAATAGTTACAGGAAGCCCTGGTCGGCTCCCTCTCCCCACGACCCACGCCCATATGGCCCCACCACCCCACGTCCCACATCCAAATTATGTGGCTCTTAATTCTAGAGATCCGTTTTATGGAAATTATGGACGTGATGCCAGTTTGAGAATAAAAATCCTCACGTTTGAGCGTAAAATAGTGTCAGACATAGCATAAAAGCTTGTTTACCATCACCTTGCATGTGGGGTCCTATTTTTATGGAAGGTACAATCGTCATCCACCATATGTGGATGAGGTTTTTGATTTTTATGAAAGGTGTGGTTTTAGATCTGAAAAAATTAAGACAAGTCCAAAAATTATGTTAGATCCAAAAAATGTTGTGCATGTAAAAAATATCCATGCAGGACGTTGTGTGTGCGCATCCCAGGTTTTTACGTAAAATCCTCAAGTTGGAGCGTAAATAATGTCGAATATGGCATAGATGTTGTTACAATGGTCAACAAGATGATTTTTTGTGATAGTTATGGATATCATAAATCATGGGATTCTCTTTTATTGCGCATGCAGGACGCTGATAGCCGTACTTTAGGTTTGAGCGTAAATAGTTAGCCAACGTGAGAGACGTTGACAACTCTGATGCGTTGATCATAAAAATCCACAAGTTTGAGCATAAAATAATGTTAGATATAGAGTAAGTGTTAATTCACTACCAACTAACAACCGCCACGTCCATGCATTCGCCATAAATCAAGCAATTTGATTAGGGGACTTGATTAGAGTATTTAATTAAGTGAGTTGATTTTTATGACAATTATGGACACCATAAGTCAGGGTATTCTTTTTTGATCTGCACACGAAAAATATGGCATGTGTTTCATTGGTGCACGCAGTCTTGGATTGAGCGTAAAAATCTTCAGTTATGAGCATAAAAATCCTCAGTTTTGACCGTAAAATAGAGCCAAAGTGAAAGATGTTGATAAAAATCATCAAGTTTACGCATAAATTAATGGTGGATGTAGCGTAAATGTTATTCCGGTAGAAATACCAAAGCCACACGAGAGACAACAAATTCATTACCATAAAAATCCTCAAATGGAATGTATAAAAATTGTAGTGGTTGGCATAAAAATATCATGGAATGTATAACACATGGATCAGATGAGACCATCGTCAGAGGATGCCCCAAAGCCACCGGATCGGAGGAGGTCGTCGTCGGACGATCCACGCTGTTGTAGCGGCGTCCGGCTCATGGGAGCTCGAAGAATAGTTGGAGGTAGGAGGACGTAGCCGTTACTCCCTCCTAAGAGGGCGTCGTAGCCGCGCGCCCCCCATGGGAACCGCTGCCGCTGCGCAGCCCTTGGGGAGTCGTCGCTGCGCGTGCCTCGTGGAGCAACAGTCGTCGTCGTGCTTTGGGAACAACAGCCGCTGTCGCGTGCCCCTTAGGATCTGCCGTCGCGCGCGTGCCTCGGGGAGCAGCCGCCACGCTCCCCCTCGGGGAGCCACCGTCGTGCGCACCCCTCGGGGAACCGTCATCGCGCGCGCCTCAGGCAGCAGCCTCCGTGCGCCGCTCGGGAACCACCTCCGCTCGTACGTCGGGGTGAGGCATCAAAACTAAACCCTAGTGACCCAGGGATCCTTTTATAGATGTCCGAGACCTGGTGCAGCTGAACCGGATGCAGCATTGGGCCAGGGCATCCCACAGCTATTGGAAGCCCAGGGCTTGTATTATACAATGTATATATATATCCAAATCCGCATCTAGATGATCAGTGGCATATATATCCAAATCCACATGATCACAAGGAGTCCAAATGCATAAGTATTCATATAAACCAAACAAAAAAATAGTTCAACTGTAATACATGAATCTCACAAGTCCGAACTATTGGAGTTGTCATCACCGCTTGCACCCTCACGTGCTTGGTTGAAAAATGCATTGACCATCCATTGTGCAAAACCATCTCCACCTTATGTCGAAGCATGTAAGATGGTACATTAACATGTACTAGGCACAAAATTGCTATTCTTTTACAAATTAAGTATAAGAGTCCATATTTGACGCCACCGAGCTATATTACCCAAAAATGGTTATATTATGACCAAACCAGCATAACATTCTCTCTAGTTGAAGCAAACATGATATATCATCAAGATTTTGGTAAAATTCAATGAAACAATCTAGGCCATCGAGGATTCTCTATATTTCGACCAATTCAGCATAACATTCTCTAATTCAACCATACAAGCTATGTCATCGAGGATTTGCAAAACAATCTCTGATGAAACGTTTTTGACATTCATATATACCTGTGGTGTCGACGTATGTGGTGGTATCTGCTAAACCAACGGTGTATGATACATCCCATAGTTGACAATTACTTGGCCCGACAAGTAAGGATGGATATCATTCATCAAAATATTAAGAAATGAACGATTCTTTGGATGCTGAGTTTGCGCCTGTAGATGCGTCTTCTTGTATTCTGAGTCTTCTCGGTTTCTATGAGCTTCCTCACGTGCTAGACGGGCCTCTTCTCGTGCCTGACAGGCCTCTTCTTGCGCTCGACGTGTATCTTCTCTGAAAATGCTCCCTGAAGAAGATGAGCCTCCTAGACGATCAAACTATACAACACCATCACCCATAGGCCCTCTACAGTGGATAGATTAGAATGTGAGTTAAACATCAAAACATAAACAACATAATCGAAGTGTTTTGCAAACCTACTGTTGGGGGCCTTCGGCTTCCGAAGGTCCTCAAAAACATGATTTGACAATGTTTTCCAAGTGAAATATGTGAACAGGTATCTTCGGAAACGGGTTGTGGGTATACAAGAGTATGGTCAGGATGAAGCTCGAGTGGGACGAAAAGCGATTATGACGAAGGATAAGATGATCACGAAGCTATGCGCAGAAAAGCTTCGGCATGACAGCAGAAAAGGGGAACCGACTTAAAGATGAAAAGCCAAATTAGACCTCGAAGAATTACTATAGAGTTATTGACAAATGTAAAGGGCATTAATGTAATTCTACACGGGCTACGCCCCGTGCTTATAAATAGATGAACAGTACTCCCGTACTGTTCACGCTGACTTGGCATTCGCTTCTCGCATCACGCCTGTATCTTTACTTTTCGTCAATCCGAAGGTACATTTATAATTTGTTATTATGGATATGATAATGCAAATAAAAAATAAGTTGATGATAATATCTATATTATTATCTGTATTTCATATATGCATTCTTCTTTATCATCTATCGAGCTTATGAAGGTCTCTTCCTTCTTAACCTTCGTCCGGAATTCATTATATCCGAAGGGACATAATGTCTTGAAGGACGAAGGACTTTAACATTTAACACTTTTATGTTGCCTTGTTCTTAACTCTTAGCATTTGAGAACAAGTCCCCAACATTGGCGCCCACCTCCGGTGAACTCACTTCCATTTTTTGAGTTTTGAACACCTTCGGCAAGCATCACCTTCGTCATGCCGCCGAAGAAAGCTCCAGCAACAGGGGCTGCCACTCTGCAGCCGCTGGACCCCAATCAGGATGTCCTTTCTCTTAGGGAGGCCTGAAGCCAGAAGAGGAAGGCCACCAGTCCAACGCCTCCGGAGGACGACTTGGATCAAGAAATCCAAAACTTGGAGATGCTCCATCAACAGGTCCAATGGAAGAAGGAAAAGATGGCTCGTCTAGCTGACCTGCAAAGGCAGATAGACGAAGCCTCTAAAGAAGTTCGTCATCTTGCTCAAGATGACCAGAACCGAAGACCTCCGCACAGAGAGCTTCATCAGGAGGGCTTCTACAACGAGGACGACTGGTATGAAGATTTCCATCATGGAAATTTTGCTTTTGATGATACTTCTCCTCTGTCAACAGAACTGTAGGCTACACCTTGGCCCCAGTCTTACAAGCCACCCCAGCTCCCCATGTACGATGGTCATTCAGACCCGAAGCAATTCTTGATGAGTTATGAAGCAACCATATCTTCGTATGGTGGTAATACTGCAGTCATGGCAAAGTCTTTCGTCATGGCTGTCAAGAGTGTTGCACAAACCTGGTATTCCTCTCTTCGGCCAGGAACAATCACCTCATGGCAAAAGCTGAAGGACATGCTGATAACCAGCTTCCAAGGATTTCAAACGAAGCCGGTCACTGCTCAAGCTTTATTTCAGTGCACCTAGGACCACGAAGAATACCTTCAGGCGTATGTCCGAAGGTTCCTGCGTCTGAGGGCTCAGGCACCAATAGTGCCCAATGAAATTGTCATTGAGGCCATGATTAAGGGGCTTCGGCCGGGACCTTCAGCCCAATACTTTGCCAGGAAGCCTCCTCAAACTTTGGAGAAGCTGCTCCAGAAGATGGACGAGTATATTCGAGCTGACAATGACTTCCGCCAAAGAAGGGAGGAAACATTCAGGTTCTCTGAAATGACCAGGGGCTTCGGAGGAAGATTCCATCCGAGGCATGTCAGGTCAATTCACAACTCTACTCAGAGTAATGATAGAGGGAGTCAACAGCAAAGGCCACAGTACTCCTCGCAAGCTTCGGGGCAGCAGCAAAGCTCTTTCCGGCCACCAGCTGATGCGTCACGATGCCCGATCTTCACGACGTAGGATCAATCTTCAGATAACTAGCTTCAAAGAAGCCAAGATAACTTGCTGCAAGCAGCGATAACTAGTGCAACCTGACAAATAAAACTCGAAGTCAACCACCGTCTTTAACCGGCAGCCTGAATCGAGGATTCGCCCAACCACACTCTCAAAGAACCAACCAACACAGCCTACAATCAATCGAGGAGACCTCGAAGGGAGTAGGAGCACCAATTGGGAGCGGATGAAGCCGCCGCTTCTGCAATCCCGCGAAGGAATTCACAAGAGCAAAGGAGTAGAGATCACTCTCAATATTTGTTAGCACACAGCTGAACAAAGGGGTTCTGTTTTAGATTATCATAAGCTGCCTTACATCTTAGACATAGGGGGTATTTATACTAGTAACAACCAGCCTTAGCGAGGTATAAACACAAAACAAAAGTATTTTCACGAGCTAATGTGAAGGAGCCTCTTCGGGAGATCTGCAGAGTTGATTTCCGTGTGGCTGTTTGACTTCTGCACAGTCTTTAGTATTTTGACAATAACTTCTTCTAGGAATCTTCAAATGACGTGGGACTGGTTGCATTGGAAAGCTAACTTGATAAGCTTTCTCACCATATATAGCATGCTTAATGAAACTTCGTAGAATGATGCAGTTTAATACGAAAACTTGGTCATCAAGCTGACTGTTGACCTTCTGACCAGTCGACACTAAAGTAGGTCGGCTGCCTTTCTGGTAGATGTGGTTAAGTCGGCTTTAGAAGCATTGGAAACTAGACTTCAAGAGCTTTCCAAAAAGTACTTATGGGCCTTCATAGCTTTTGGGAATCAAAAGATATGACTGTTTCTTTTGGACGGTTGTGTTGCGCTGGACTGACTCGGATATAGCTCTTCTTGCTGATTCGCCCTTGATATGTTTTGTCCTTCCTCTTTGGTGAACCTAAGTAATATCAACATACACGACTTAGGTAGCATAAAATTCTCATTAGTGTTTAAATGAAATTCATAAAGTAGCGCGTGCACCTCTTGCTGTAGCTTCTTAGCTCGGCTACGTGTAATTGGTCCATCAAAGACTTGGGTTGGTGATGATGTTGGTTGTACTTGAGTTGATGTAGTATGACTTGGGGGTTGTAACATGTTGCTTAATGGCGTGGTCATATCATCCTCCTCCCCTTGAAAAGGAGTCGTCCTCGACTCTGAAATGTCTTCGCTTGTATATGGTAAGAGGTCAGCAACATTGAACGTGTTGCTCACGCCATAGCTTGGTGGAAGATCTATCTTGTATGCATTATCATTGATCTTGGCAAGAACACGAAATGGACCATCCCCTCGTGGCATCAATTTGGATTTGCGCTGATCAGGAAAACGCTCCTTGCGCAAGTGAATCCAAATCAAGTCCCCCGGCTCAAATAACACTTTCTTCCTATGCTTGTTCATACTTGCAGCCTTGCGCACTGCTTTGAGCTCAATTGCTTCCTTGGTCTTCTCATGTATCTTTTTTATATATGCAGCACGCTTGGAAGCTTCCATATTGGTTCTTTCCTGCAATGGAAGGGGCAACAAATCTATGGGAGCAATAGGTTTAAACCCATATACAATTTCGAAGGGGCATAAATTAGTTGTAGAATGTACTGCCCTATTATAAGCAAACTCCACGTGTGGCAAACATTCCTCTCAATCCTTCAAGTTCTTCTTTACCATTGTTCGCAGCAGCATTGACAATGTACGATTCACCACTTCAGTTTGGCCATCAGTTTGGGGGTGGCATGTGGTGGAGAACAAAAGTTTAGTCCCAAGCTTTGCCCACAATGTTTTCCAAAAATAGCTCACAAACTTCACATCACGGTCAGATACGATGGTCTTGGGCACTCCATGTAGTCTCACGATTTCTCTGAAAAACAAATTAGCAACATGTGAAGCATCGTCGCTCTTGTTGCATGGAATAAAATGAGCCATTTTTGAAAATCTATCAACCACAACAAAAATAGAATCTCTCTTTTTTCGAGTCATCGGCAGTCCTAAAACAAAATCCATGCTTATGTCTTCCCAAGGAATTTTAGGAGCGGGTAAAGGAGTATATAAACCATGAGGGTTCAATTTTGACTTAGCTTTGTGACAGGTGACCCAACGCTCCACAAATCTGATGATGTCTCTCCTCATCTTGGGCCAATAGAAATGATCACTGAGCATTTCATAAGTCTTCCTTTGTCCAAAATGACCTGTTAGACCGCCTCCATGTGACTCCTGCAATAAAAGCAATCTAACCGAAGAATTTGGTACACAAAGTTTGTTAGCTCTAAACAAAAATCCATCATGTATATGATATTTTTCCCAACCTTTTCCATCTTTACAATGATTGTATGGTTCTGAAAATTCAGGATCATCATTATACATTTCTTTCAAATTTTCAAGACCCAAAACTTTTACCTCTAGTTGATTCAACAACACATTCCTTCGAGACAAGGCATCAGCGACCACATTGTCCTTACCTTTCTTATATTTCACAATGTATGGAAATGTTTCGATAAACTCAACCCATTTGGCATGGCGACGGTTCAGTTTGGCTTGCCCTTTCAAATACTTCAAAGCTTCATGATCGGAATGAATAACAAACTCTTTTGGCCATAAGTAGTGCTGCCATGTTTCAAGCGCTCGGACCAAAGCATACAATTCTTTGTCATACACAGAATAATTTAATTGAGCACCTCCCATTTTTTCACTAAAATATGCTATAGGTTTTCCTTGTTGCATTAAAACTCCTCCTATCCCAATCCCACTAGCATCACATTCTACTTCAAAAGTTTTAGTGAAATCAGGAAGAATAAGTACAGGTGCTTCAGTCAAACGTTTCTTCAATTCTTGAAAAGCATCTTCTTGTGAGTTTCCCCATTTAAATTCAACACCTTTCTTTGTCAATTCATTTAAAGGAGAAGCGATGGTACTGAAATCTCGCACAAATCTTCTATAAAAACCAGCAAGACCATGAAAACTTCCTACTTGACTTACATTCGTTGGAGCTGGCCAATCCTTGATGGCTTTCACCTTGGATTCATCCACCTCTATTCCTTTTGCTGAAACAACAAAGCCAAGAAACACAACATGGTCTGTGCAAAAACTGCACTTCTCAAGATTAGCAAATAATTTCTCCTTTCTAAGCTCATCTAAAACTTGTCGAATGTGTTTCACATGTTCATCAAAAGACTTGCTGTAAATTAGAATATCATCGAAGTAGACAACAACAAATTTTCCAATGAAAGTTCTTAAGACATGGTT
Organism: Zea mays; assembly: GCF_902167145.1. Lineage (NCBI taxonomy): Eukaryota > Viridiplantae > Streptophyta > Magnoliopsida > Poales > Poaceae > Zea > Zea mays. Next base: position 99,437,021 of record NC_050105.1, on the reverse strand, counting down.
CATTAATCTCATAAAAGTACTAGGAGCATTAGTCAACCCAAAGGGCATTACTAACCATTCATACAACCCAAATTTTTTTTAAATGCAGTCTTCCATTCATCTCCAGTTTTCATTCTTATTTGATGGTATCCACTTCTCAAATCAATTTTAGTAAAAATTGTGGAACCACTTAATTCATCAAGCATATCATCTAGTCGTGGAATAGGATGGTGATAGCGAACGGTAATATTATTTATAGCTCTACAATCAACACACATCCTCCAAGATCCATCTTTCTTAGGTACTAAAATCACAGGAACAGCACAAGGGCTTAAGCTTTCACGAACAAAACCTTTATCAAGAAGTTCTTGTACTTGCCTTTGTATTTCCTTAGTTTCTTCGGGATTGGTTCGATATGGTGGACGGTTAGGAAGTGCAGCCCCTGGAATAAGATCGATTTGATGCTCAATCCCTCGAATTGGAGGTAGTCTAGCCGGTGTTTCTTGTGGAAATACGTCTTCATAGTCCTGCAAAAGATTAGCCACAACACTAGGAAGAGATGTTATGTCGTTAGGAGAAATCAAAACATCTTTGTTCACAAGTACAAAGAGCACTTGATATTGGTTGTTCCTCACTTCTCTCAGCTCGGATTTTGTGGCTAGCATAACTAGATGTTCTCCCTCTTCCTTCTTTTTATATTTGGAATTTGGCTTGTAGCACTCACTCACCGAATTGTGGATGGCACTCAATTTCTTTTGCTCTTCTCCTCCTCTACTTGCTGTACTAATTTCAGTTTTCTTTTGTAAGTGTTCAGCCATGATTTGTTGAGGGGTCATAGGCTTGAGTACAAACTTTCTCCCTTTCAGATCTAGCGTGTATTCATTTGTTCTTCCACAATGTTGAGAATATCGGTCATATTGCCAAGGTCTTCCTAGCAGCATGTGACACACAGACATGGGTGCAACATCACACTCCACTATGTCAACATACTCTCCAATCTTGAACGGAACTTTCACTTTATAACCAATCTTGATATCTCCCGATTCATTCAGCCATTGGACATGATATGGATGAGGGTGTCGCTGCAACTTCAAACCAAGCTTTTCAACCATCTCACGACTTGCAAGATTATGGCAGCTTCCTCCATCAATGATCACCTTTACTACTTTGTCTTGCACTTTTGCTCGTGTTTGAAAAAGATTATGTCGCTGTCCAATTTCAGCTTCTTTCATTTGAACACTCAAGATTTGTGTAACCACAAGAGTAGTACCATGCTCAAATTCACATCTCGTATGTTCTTCAGATTTATCAATGTCATCTTCATTTCCTGCTTTAGCTTCCTCTTCACTAGCTGATGTATATTCTCCATCATCAGTCACAAGGATCACACGATTATTTGGACACTCCTTTATGACATGACCACGACCTCCACACTTGAAGCACTGAATACCACTACTCTTGGTTGTTGAACCCACTGATGTTGAAGTGGATGCGGTTGGTTTATAACTCGTGTTTAGAGCAGCATCGTTCTTTCCACTAGAATTGCCTTGAATATTGGATCGCAAGCCTCCAGTTGAACCTTTTGTTGCTGAGGATGCAACAGTAAACCTTGAGATCGATTTGCTTCCTCCAGTCATGGTTCGTGCACCATATGACAAGGGCTTGCTGCTCTTAGCATCTTGTTGCAGCTGGCGTTCAGCTTTGGTGGCCTGATGTACCAAATCAATAAGACTTTGGTACGACTGAAACTCAACAATACGCTGAATGTTGCGGTGTAACCCAGCCATGAAACGTGCAATGGTTTGCTCTTCGTCTTCATACACATTGGCTCTAATCATGGCCTTCTCCATCTCCTTATAATACTCCTCAACAGAGAAACTTCCTTGTCTCAAATTCTGCAATTTATCAAAAAGATCACGCCGATAATGCTTCGGCACAAAACAAATTCTCATTTCTCGCTTCATCTCTTGCCAAGTAATAATAGGGTCCTCTCCATCTTCTTCACGATCACGAAGAAGTTGCTCCCACCAAATCAGGGCATATCCTTCAAACTCAAGAGATGCCATTGCAAGTTTCTTCTCCTCTGAATAATTATGTAGGCGGAAGATTTTCTCCACCTTCAATTCCCATGTGAAATAATCTTCAGGATCAGATCTACCATCAAATTTTGGCATGGTAAACTTAAGTTTCCCAAATCTCTCTTCTTGGTTGACACCTCTATGATGACGACGACCATAGCGATGTTGAGACTGATCATCCCCAAATTCAGATTCTTCATTGTCATTATTTCTTCGATTCCGGCCTCTTCCTCTACCATATGCAGCACCTTGATTTCTCCTCCCATGTTCACTTGCTCTTCTAGAATAATTTCCTTCATCTTCTTCCCCATCTTCATCATGGTTTCTTACACCGTCGGGGAGTCGACGATGACCTCTGATTTCAGCCATAAGTGTCTGAAGATCTTGTGCCAACAGATCTTGCTTGGCTTCTATGCTTTGTTTGAGCTCATTGAATTGTATCAGGGTGACACATTCTTCAATCTCAACGTTGGGATCCATCTTCCTGTGAAGTTAGTGGCAACAAGGCAACAAATATAGGTGGAATATGAAGCTATATAGAATCTCACAACCTCACCACTCTTACCAACCAAAGCTCTTATGAGTTCCCTGCGGGTTGCAAGAAAATGTGTGGTGGTAACAAGAAAGTGGTGGTTAAGCGAATATAGGACCAGAGTACCGATTACGATGGCTTATATGTGGAGCTTGGTGGGGATTAATAAACAAGGGACACAATCTGAATTCTAGTTGTTTTTAAGTTAAATAACCATCCGACTAGAAGTTCCCTGCCTAGTGCTGACCACAAGATTCGAGTGATGTAAATAGATCAAACACACGCGCAAGAAATTTCAGATTTGATGCAGGCAAGGAGTATGATTGGAATGCAAGTGTTGCAATCAGATCCAACCAAAATTTTGCACCAAATGACAATAGCAAACTGGTTGAATAACTTGATAAAATTTTCAGCACTTGTGCACATAAACAAACTGATTGTTCTACTTTTCTTTCACAATCTTGTTCAACACTTCTCTTTGGTACTTTTATTTCTTCTCTTTTTTTTGATACTTTTTTTATAGAACTACACACAGAGATCTGATATGATATTGCACACTTTATAATACTTAACAAAGAACTCAACCAGCAGCTATAACTTAAATAGGATCAAAGTTAACGCGAAGGAAATGATGAGGTTTTTTTTTCAGAATACTCTTTTTGTGGATATTTTCAGATATATATAAGAGGCTCAAAGAAAACACAAAGGATAGAGTGACCAGCAACTAAACAAAGATTCTAAGGACTGAAACTTAACAAAACTCACTGGAACAACATATTGAAAGAAAAGGCTATGGCAAAAATATTTTATGGCTTTTTGGTGGATAGGACGAACACAAAATATATGTAGCTAAGGATAAAGAATCCTACCGTGGCAACTGAGGCTTTGATACCAGATGATGCGTCACGATGCCCGATCTTCACGACGTAGGATCAATCTTCAGATAACTAGCTTCAAAGAAGCCAAGATAACTTGCTGCAAGTAGCGATAACTAGTGCAACCTGACAAATAAAACTCGAAGCCAACCACCGTCTTTAACCGGCAGCCTGAATCGAGGATTCGCCCAACCACACTCTCAAAGAACCAACCAACACAGCCTACAATCAATCGAGGAGACCTCGAAGGGAGTAGGAGCACCAATTGGGAGCGGATGAAGCCACCGCTTCTGCAATCCCGCGAAGTAATTCACAAGAGCAAAGGGGTAGAGATCACTCTCAATATTTGTTAGCACACAACTGAACAAAGGGGTTCTGTTTTAGATTATCATAAGCTGCCTTACATCTTAGACATAGGGGGGTATTTATACTAGTAACAACCAGCCTTAGCGAGGTATAAACACAAAACAAAAGTATTTTCACGAGCTAATGTGAAGGAGCCTCTTCGGGAGATCTGCAGAGTTGATTTCCGTGTGGCTGTTTGACTTCTGCGCAGTCTTCAGTATTTTGACAATAACTTCTTCTAGGAATCTTCAAATGACGTGGGACTGGTTGCATTGGAAAGCTAACTTGATAAGCTTTCTCACCATATATAGCATGCTTAATGAAACTTCGTAGAATGATGCAGTTTAATACGAAAACTTGGTCATCAAGCTGACTGTTGACCTTCTGACCAGTCGGCACTAAAGTAGGTCGGCTGCCTTTCTGGTAGATGTGGTTAAGTTGGCTTTAGAAGCATTGGAAACTAGACTTCAAGAGCTTTCCAAAAAGTACTTATGAGCCTTCATAGCTTTTGGGAATCAAAAGATATGACTGTTTCTTTTGGACGGTTGTGTTGCGCTGGACTGACTCGGATATAGCTCTTCTTGCTGATTCGCCCTTTATATGTTTTGTCCTTCCTCTTTGGTGAACCTAAGTAATATCAACATACACGACTTAGGTAGCATAAAATTCTCATTAGTGTTTAAATGAAATTCATAAAGTAGCGCGTGCACCTCTTGCTGTAGCTTCTTAGCTCGGCTACGTGTAATTGGTCCATCAAAGACTTGGGTTGGTGATGATGTTGGTTGTACTTGAGTTGATGTAGTATGACTTGGAGGTTGTAACATGTTGCTTAATGGCGTGGTCATATCACCAGCTCCAAGGGGCAGAGGCGCTAGGGGCTTCGGAGGAAGATTTGGGGATCAGTCAAGGAAAATTTATTGTCTATTCTGTGGTGAGGACAAGGGCCATACCACCAGGATGTGCCACGTCACCATCCAGAAGCAAAAGGAGATAGCAGAAGCTGCAGCACAAAAGAGTCAGCCGAAGCAAGTCATGCATACTGCTTCGTACCATTCGCCTTACATTCCAGAATATGTAGGCAACCACCCTGCAGCTTCTGTTGCTTCGGCAAGCCAACCCCAAGCATCTTGGCAACAGCCTCCACCTCCACCACCAACGCAACGAGGCCAGCAGCCAGAAGGGAGTCAGCACACTCACCTTCAATGAGACTTCAGAGAAGAGTCCGAAGCTCGCACAGTCAATAGCACTGTGCCAGAGTCGAAGCACATTTACTGACAAATATCCTACCCCGACATCAGTTTTTCGCATTCAGTATTATTTTCTTTTTAATAAGGAACAATTATGGGAGGCTTAAGTGTTTTTGTCGTTTTTAATCTCTTGTAACAGTTTCGCTTTTTACCATAATGAAAATATATCTTCTCCATAAGCTTGAGTTGACGAAGCATAAGAATTTATGGTGGCAAGGAGGATCTTCGAATTATCAAAAATTTTGTTCTAAGGAACGCAGCGTAATTTCTTCGAAGCAGCAAAAGTCGTTCCTAAGGGAGCGCAGTGTAAGTTTTTTTCTCAAAAGTCGTTCCGAAGGGAATGCAGAGCTTACAGCGAAAAATAAACGCTGATTCCGCTGAAAGTAAAAGGAAAAGAAGCTCCTATGGGAGGCTTACAGCAAAAAATAAACGCTGATTCCGCTGAAAGTAAAAGGCGAAGAAGCTCCTAAGGGAGGCTTACAACGAAAAATAAACGCTGATTCCGCTGAAGTAAAAGGCGAAGAAGCTCCTAAGGGAGGCTTACAGTGAAAAAATGTCAACCTTCGGCAAACATCATTTTGCATAACATTACATCATTTGCATAGCATAATATCATACATCATATTGCATCAACAACGCAAGAAGGGGGTCTCAGTATTGATATTCGAAGATTGTTTTGAAGACATAGTGACAAGGCACAAAAAATAGCTATTGAAGAGTTTTACCTTCGTCAAACTCTGAAATGGAAAGATTTATTGATTATTGAATTTACGAGGATTGGTTACTGATTTTATGAGAACACGGATATTATTTACAAAGCATGAAAAGAAGGGAAGGTGTTTTTTTGCCAAAGGCTAAAAAACGGTATGTATATGATGTTTCATGCATCGTAAAGGATAAAACTATAAACATCTAATATATTACATTCAAAGTTACAAAATATTACACACAACAAATGTTACATTCTAAATGTTTTTTACAATAACAGCTAATCTTCCCTTAGAACTATCTCTGCAGCTTCGTTTAGTAGTTGATCAACAACTTTATCCATGATAGCTTCGACCATTTTCCTAATTTTGTCGTCCCCTTCGCATGGGGGTCCGCAGATGGCTCGGCAGGTTCTGAGGGAGGAGAAGATACGTCTATATTACTATTATAAACCATGAATATTACAAACCGTGAACAAGTTCGAAATCAAAAAATTACAACAAAGAGTCAAAAACCACTAGTCAATACCTATTTGCCCTTCGGGCTCTGCGCTTTTCTCAGCGGCCTCTGCTACTTTTCTAGCATCATGAATGCCTTTCTCGCTTTTTCTAATAATTTCTTGGGTCATTTCCCGACCACCATTGTCCCAGATGTCGGTGAAAGTTTTTCCACCCACCAGGCTTGCTTCGGCTGAGGGGTCTTTTATATCTTCGGAGGATAAGGTGGCTTCGGATTGTGCCAAGAATTTCACATGCTCACAGCCTTTCCTCTCTAAAATAGTAGCAATCCCCCTGGCACCCGAAAAGGCACATATGTCCCCACGGCTATTCAAGATTTCTTCAAAGGCTTCAGCTTCGTGGCTGATCCATTCAATTGGGCCTTCCGGGTCACCCCTTGTGAAGTTTTCCTCGCTCGAGAATGCGCCAACGCTGGCGAAGCTGGTTTTTATTTTCTTAGCGCGTTCTATAGATTTGTTATAGCACCTTTTCTTGGATGCACGAAGCTCTTCAACGTTTCTTTCTAAATGATTTGCCCACTGATCACTAAGTTCTCGTTTTGTCTCTTCAAGTATGCGTTCTTCTTTAGCTTTGGCTAGTTGTTTCCGGAGATCCTCAATTTCGCGTTTTTGAGCCTCAGCTTGAGCTTTAGAAGTAGCTTCGTCTTCCTTTATTTTATTCACCAATGTAAGTAGAATTTTATCTTTTTCCAAAGCTTCGTTCCTCAGCTTAATAACCTATGTTCGTAGGTTGTTCAAAGCAATATTATAGCTCTCGTCTTCGGCATTCTTTTGCGCTCTCAAAGCGTTGCTAAGTATTAAACCCTATATGAAAATAATTAGTATAAGAATAAAACAATAATTCGAAATTTATAAACTTCCAAATATACAATTTTCATACCTTTAGACTATTATATGCGAGGCTATCTGCAAGATCGTCCTTCGTCATAGCGCAGAGGCCAGCTTCAAGCTTCGGGAACCCCATACTTCTAGCCATCTCCCGACAGACAGATAATTCTTTGTTGTCTAGGAGGCAGTATAAGAAGTCATCTTCGTCTGTGCCATTGAATACTAAGGCCCCCTTTGGATACTTCAGTTCTCGGGCATAGTGATTAGCTTCAAAAATCTCTTCTTCAGATAATCTTTTTCCCGAAGCATGTCGTACAATATATTCGAGGGCTTTGGAGGATGCTTCGGGGGCAGCAGTGCCAGTTTCTTCAACCAAAATTGGCTCTGCTATTTTTGTTTCTTCGGCTTCCAAGGATTTCACCTTGGTGGGCTCTGAAGGCCCAGCTTCAGATTTAGATTGTTGCTTTGAAGCTTCGGCAACAAAGGCTTCAGTGTGCACTTCGGAAGTTTCAACAATTTTCTTCGGAGTCGTGCTTGAAGACTTAATTGTCTCCAAAACATCCAGCACATTAACCATCCTTTTTCTTTTGGGGGTCACTGCTGGACCCTTTTGGCTTTTTGCTGCCTCAATTTTTGCTGAAGGACTTAAAACTTCTGATGTCTTTGTTTCTTCAGCCCTCGGTTCTTCTATTTTTTCCGTCGCTGGCACTTCGGCCAGCCCTTCGATATTTGGCAGCGGAGTTGGCTCTTTAGCTTCAGTGGCCGAAGAGGTCTCACCGACAAACTCAGGCAATGTGGCCGGTTCAATATAATGTGGCCGGTGTGTGAGAATCTTTACCCTTTTCCTCTTCGGCGCCAACTCGTTAGGAGCAGCTGAAGCAGTTTCCTTCGCAGAAGATGTATTCTTTCTTTTTTGACCCCGCGTTGGATAACGGTAGTCGGGGTAGACAAACCCAATTGCATCAAATACTCGGTTGAGTCTCTTCTTCTTTCGGCCTCCGAAGGCCGCTGATAATGCAGTATCTTCGGCCTTTGAGTATACTCCAAGCAATTCATCACTTATGGCCTCAATGCTTTTTAGCCAGTCGTCATCTGGCTCGACGAATTTATCCCCATATTGGAATGTGTATTTTAGCTTAACTAATCCACCTTCGGCAGTTTCTTTAATGGTCTCCTTCGGCATTTCCCACTTTTCTACAAGTGGCCATACTCTGAAGGCAATGTGTTCTTGGACCAAATCCCTTGTCCCAATAAAAGAGCAAACCACGCCGAAGGCTCTCTGGCATTCTTCGGCTGCTTCATACATTTCCACCTTCGGCCTCTGGAGGCCGAAGCGTTGCCAGATAGGGCGCATAATGATATCTTTAATATCTTCCCGTGATTTCAAGTCATTCTTCACATAAAACCATTCCGTCATCCAGTCGTCGGGCCACCTCTTTCGAAAGGTTGGCACGGGACAGCTTGACCCAGACCGGGCGCCGAAGCTGTAGCAGCCAAAATTGTTGTGATACTGCTCTTTACCCCAGGGTTTTGTCTCATACAATAGCTCATGTATGTTGCAGAAACTTTTTGCATTTGGTTCTAAACCTTGGCTCCTCACGGCCCAGACGAAGATGCCCATTCTTACGATTGATTCGGGAGTAAGTTGATGAAGGTAGATTTCAAATATCTTCAGTACTTCCACGACAAAACTGCTCAAGGGAAACCGCAGTCCAGCCTTCAAGAAGCTTCGGAAGATTACGACTTCATTCTCTTCGGGAGTAGGCACAGTCTTCTCCCCGTCATCTGCCCTCACAATAGACATGTCTCGAAAATACCTTCCCCTCATGGTATCAAGATGACTCTGTTTAATGCTCGATTTTCCGAAGCATGTGTGACTTGGTCGCCACGGTCGATCTTCGGAGTCTTCACCCCCACTTTCTACATCATAGCTATCACTGTCACCAGTGTCTTCAAATAAGCCCTCCAAGGTCTCCCTAGTGATCTTCTCTGTATTGGTCTTTGCTATTGACTGAAGAAAGCCGAGATGCATCTCCTCAGAAAGGCTCAGCTTCGATTCAGCAACAGCTTTCTTATCTTCAGACATCTTCGCAAACGCTGAGAAAGTGCTCTCGAAACTGAAGCTTAAAAGTTTAAAAAGCCAAGCAAGTGTTGTTGCGCACAGGCTAAAAGTCGGGTGAGCAAGAGCAGATGGCAAGAAAGCGTGCCAAATAAACTCGTGGTGAGCTCTTATTTATACACCTAGTGCGTTGAAAACTGGAGGGTCCCGCTTGTCAAAGACTGTTGCTATTCTAGCAAAAGGAAGGTGTTTTTTCAGACCTTCGGCTTAAAGCCTTCGTCCATATCGCAATATGAATTTATCATTCCAGCAAATTAATATTGCGAGGGGCTACTGTTGGGGGCCTTTGGCTTCCGAAGGTCCTCAAAAACATGATTTGACAATGTTTTCCAAGTGAAATATGTGAACAGGTATCTTCGGAAACGGGTTGTGGGTATACAAGAGTATGGTCAGGACAAAGCTCGAGTGGGACGAAAAGCGATTATGACGAAGGATAAGATGATCACGAAGATATGCGCAGAAAAGCTTCGGCATGACAGCAGAAAAGGGGAACCGACTTAAAGATGAAAAGCCAAATTAGACCTCGAAGAATTACTATAGAGTTATTGACAAATGTAAAGGGCATTAATGTAATTCTACACGGGCTGCGCCCCGTGCCTATAAATAGATGTTCACGCTGACTTGGCATTCGCTTCTCGCATCACGCCTGTATCTTTACTTTCCGTCAATCCGAAGGTACATTTATAATTTGTTATTATGGATATGATAATGCAAATAAAAAATAAGTTGATGATAATATCTGTATTATTATCTGTATTTCATATATGCATTCTTCTTTATCATCTATCGAGCTTACGAAGGTCTCTTCCTTCTTAACCTTCGTCCGGAATTCATTATATCCGAAGGGACATAATGTATTGAAGGATGAAGGACTTTAATATTTAACACTTTTTATGTTGCCTTGTTCTTAACTCTTAGCATTTGAGAACAAGTCCCCAACACCTACCATGCTTGATACCACTGCCGGAGTGGTAGAGCGTGTCGGGGTCAACTGGCGCGGTCATCTCTTCGCCATATGTTGCATGCAGAACAATATAACGCCTTACATATGCAATGGACGAACAAACAGAAAGTAGCCTAGAGGGGGGTGAATAGGCAAATCTGAAATTTATAAACTTTAAGCACACTTACAAGCCGGGGTTAGCGTTAGAAATAAAGTCGAGTTCGAAAGAGAGGGCGAAAACAAATCACAAGCAAATAGGGCGGATGACACGATGATTTATTTTACCGAGGTTCGGTTCTTACAAACCTACTCCCCGTTGAGGTGGTCACAAAGACAGGGTCTCTTTCAACCCTTTCCCTCTCTCAAACGGTCACCTAGACCGAGTGAGCTTCTCTTCTCAATCAAATGGGACACTTAGTCCCCACAAGGACCACCACACAATTGGTATCTCTTGCTTTGATTACAATGATCTTGGGAACAAGAAATGGGGAAGAAGAAAAGCGATCCAAGCGCAAGAGCTCAAAAGAACACGACAAAACTCTCTCTTCTAGTCACTATTGCTTTGAGTGGAATTGGGACTTGGAGAGATTTTGATTCACTCTATTTGTGTCTTGTATTGAATGCACTAGCTCTTGTATTGAATGTGTTGGCTGAAAACTTGGATACCTTGAAGTGTTGGTGGTTGGGGGTATTTATAGCCCCAACCACCAAAGTGGCCATTGGGAGGGGTTGATATCGAATGGCGAACCGGACAGTCCGGTGCGCCATCGGACACTGTCCGGTGCGCCAGCCACGTCACCCAACCGTTAGGGTTCAATCGTTGGAGCTCTGACTTGTGGGGCCACCGGACAGTCTGGTGGTGCACCGGACAGTCACTGTTCACTGTCCGGTGCGCCATCTGGCGCCTACTCTGACTCTGCGCGCGCAGTCACGCACTGTTCACTGTTTCTTTTGCAGACGACCATTGGCGCAGTTAGCCGTTACTCCGCTGGCACACCGGACAGTCTGGTGCTGCACCGGACAGTCTGGTGAATTATAGCTGAGTGGCTCCCCGAATTCCCGAAGCTGAGCAGTTCAGAGTGATTCTCCCTGGTGCACCGGACACTGTCCGGTGGCACACCGGACAGTCCGGTGCGCCAGACCAGGGCAGCCTTCGGTTGGTTTTTCTCCTTTATATTTGAACCCTTTTTGGACTTTTTATTGGTTTGTTGTGAACCTTTGGCACCTGTAGAACTTATAATCTAGAGCAAACTAGTTAGTCCAATTATTTGTGTTGGGCAATTCAACCACCAAAATCATTTAGGAAAAGGTTTGACCCTATTTCCCTTTCAATCTCCCCCTTTTTGGTGATTGATGCCAACACAAACCAAAGCAAAATATAAGTGCAGAATTGAACTAGTTTGCATAATGTAAGTGCAAAGGTTACTTGGAATTAAACCAATTTACATTTCATAAGATATGCATGGATGTTTTCTTCTTATTTAACATTTTGGACCACGCTTGCACCACATGTTTTGTTTTTGCAAACTCTTTTGGAAATTCTTTTCAAAGTCTTTTTGCAAATAGTCAAAGGTATATGAATCAGATTTCGAGAAGCATTTTCAAGATTTGAAATTTTCTCCCCCTGTTTCAAATGCTTTTCCTTTGACTAAACAAAACTCCCACTCAATGAAATTCTTTTCTTAGTGTTCAAGAAGGTTTTAGATGTTAATTTTGAAAGAGGTCATACCAATTTGAAATTATATCAAAAATAAGATACCAATTGAAAAACTACATTTTTGAAATTGGTGGTGGTGCGGTCCTTTTGCTTTTGGGCTAATACTTTCTCCCCTTTTGGCATGAATCGCCAAAAACGGATACTTGTGAGTAAAATATAAGCCCTTTTTACTACTTTCTCCCCCTTTGGTAAATAATATATGAGTGAAGAAATATACCAAAGTTGGAGATCGGTGCGGAGTGACGACGAAGGATGAATAATTCGATGGAGTGGAGTGGAAGCCTTGTCTTCGCCGAAGACTCCATTTCCCTTTCCATCGATGACTTAGCATGGAATACACTTGAAAACCACATTAGTCATAGCACATGAAAGAGAGATGATCCAAAGTATATAAATGAGCTATGTCTGCAAAATATCAATCAAAATTCCTAGAATCAAGAATGTTTAGCTCATGCCTAAGTTTGGTAAACGTTTTCTCATCTAATGGCTTGGTAAAGATATCAGCTAATTGTTCTTTGGTGCTAACATATGCAATCTCGATATCCCCCCGTTGTTGGTGATCCCTCAAAAAGTGATACCGAATGGCTATGTGCTTAGTGCGGCTGTGCTCAACGGGATTATATGCCACTCTCATTATCACATAGGAGAGGAACTTTGGTTAATTTGTAACCATTGTCCCTGAGGGTTTGCCTCATCCAAAGCAATTGTGCGCAACAATGGCCTGCGGCAATGTACTCGGCTTCGGCGGTAGAAAGAGCTACAGAATTTTGTTTCTTTGAAGCCCAAGACACCAAGGATCTTCCCAAGAATTGACAAGTCCCTGATGTGCTCTTTCTATCAATTTTACACCATGCCCAATCAGCATCTGAATATCCAATTAAATCAAAAGTGGATCCCCTGGGGTACCAAAGGCCAAACTTAGGAGTATGAACTAAATATCTCAAGATTCGTTTTACGGCCCTAAGGTGAACTTCCTTAGGATCGGCTTGGAATCTTGCACACATGCATACGGAAAGCATAATATCCGGTCGAGATGCACATAAATAGAATAAAGATCCTATCATCGACCGGTATAACTTTTGATCTACGAATTTACCTCCCGTGTCGAGGTCGAGATGCCCATTGGTTCCCATGGGTGTCTTGATGGGCTTGGCATCCTTCATCCCAAACTTGGTGAGTATGTCTTGAATGTACTTCGTTTGGCTGATGAAGGTGCCCTCTTGGAGTTGCTTGACTTGAAATCCTAGAAAATACTTCAACTCCCCCATCATAGACATCTCGAATTTTTGTACCATTATCCTACTAAACTCTTCACAAGTAGATTTGTTAGTAGACCCAAATATGATATCATCAACATAAATTTGGCATACAAACAAATCATTTGCAATGGTTTTAGTAAAGAGAGTAGGATCGGCTTTTCCGACTTTGAAGCCATTAGCGATAAGAAAATCTCTTAGGCATTCATACCATGCTCTTGGGGCTTGCTTGAGCCCATAAAGCGCTTTAGAGAGTTTATAGACATGGTTAGGGTACTCACTATCTTCAAAGCCGGGAGGTTGCTCAACATAGACCTCCTCCTTGATTGGTCCATTGAGGAAGGAACTTTTCACGTCCATTTGGTAAAGCTTAAAGCCATGGTAAGTAGCATAGGCGAGTAATATACAAATTGACTCAAGCCTAGCTACAGGTGCATAGGTTTCACCGAAATCCAAACCTTCGACTTGTGAATATCCCTTGGCTACAAGTCGGGCTTTGTTCCTTGTCACCACACCATGCTCATCTTGCTTGTTGCGGAAGACCCACTTAGTTCCTACAACATTTTGATTAAGACGTGGAACTAAATGCCATACCTCATTTCTCATGAAGTTGTTGAGTTCCTCTTGCATTGCCAACACCCAATCCGAATCCCTTAATGCATCTTCTACCCTATATGGCTCAATAGAGGACACAAAGGAGTAATGTTCACGGAAATGAGCAACACGAGATTGAGTGGTTACCCCCTTATTAATATCGCCGAGGATGGAGTTCACACGGTGGTCTCGTTGTATTGCTTGGTGGACTCTTGGGTGTGGCGGTCTTGGATCCTCATCATCTTCCTTGTCTTGATCATGGGCATCTCCCCCTTGATCATTATCCTCCTCTTGAGGTGGCTCTTCTTTATCTTCATTTTCATCATCTTGAGCTTGATTCTCATCTTGGGTTGGTGGAGATGATTGATTTGAAGATGATGGTTGATCTTGTGCATGTGGAGGCTCTTCGGATTCCTTAGGACACACATCCCCAATGGACATGTTCCTTAGTGCGACGCATGGAGCCTCTTCATCATCTAGCTCATCAAGATCAACTTGCTCTATTTGAGAGCCGTTAGTTTCTTCAAACACAATGTCACAAGAAACTTCAACTAGTCCAGTGGACTTGTTAAAGACTCTATATGCCCTTGTGTTTGAATCATAACCAAGTAAAAAGCCTTCTACAGCCATAGGAGCAAATTTAGATTTTCTATCTCTTTTAACAAGAATAAAACATTTGCTACCAAAGACTCTAAAATATGAAACATTGGGCTTTTTACCGGTTAGGAGTTCATATGATGTCTTCTTGAGGATTCAGTGAAGGTAGAGACGGTTGATGGCGTAGCAAGCGGTGTTGATTGCTTCCGCCCAAAACCGATCCGAAGTCTTGTACTCATCAAGCATGGTCCTCACCATGTCAAGTAGAGTTCTATTCTTCCTCTCCACTACACCATTTTGTTGTGGCGTGTAGGGAGAAGAGAACTCATTCTTGATGCCCTCATCCTCAAGAAAGCCTTCTATTTGTGAGTTCTTGAACTCCGTCCCGTTGTTGCTTCTAATCTTTTTGATTCTCAATCCGAACTCATTTTGAGCCCGTCTCAAGAATCCCTTCAATGTCTCTTGGGTTTGTGATTTTTCCTGCAAAAAGAACACCCAAGTGAAGCGAGAATAATCATTCGCAATAACTAGACAGTACTTACTCCCGCCGATGCTTATGTAAGCTATCGGGCCGAATAGGTCCATGTGAAGTAGCTCGAGTGGCTTGTCAGTCGTCATGATGTTCTTGTGTGGATGATGAACACCAACTTGCTTCCCTGCTTGACATGCGCTACAAACCCTGTCTTTCTCAAAATTAACATTTGTTAGTCCCAAAATGTGCTCTCCCTTTAGAAGCTTATGAAGATTCTTCATCCCAACGTGGGCTAGTCGGCGATGCTAGAGCCAACCCATGTTAGTCTTAGCAATTAAGCAAGTATCAAGTTCAGCTCTATTAAAATCAACTAAGTATAGCTGACCCTCTAATACTCCCTTAAATGCTATTGAATCATCACTTCTTCTAAAGACAGTAACACCTATATCCATAAAAAGGCAATTATAGCCCATTTTGCATAATTGAGAAACTAAAAGCAAGTTGTAATCTAAAGAATCTACAAGAAAAACATTGGAAATAGAATGGTCAGGTGATATAGCAATTTTACCAAAACAAATTTAGGCCTTGTTCTTAGGTACCCAAACGGTCTTGGGTTCTTTCACATTAGAAACAAGCACCTTGGGTACCCAAACATAAGTCTTTGACCCCTTGTGTTTGCCCCCATCATATTTGGCAACTACTTTGCCTGATTTGTTAGTGAGCACATAAGAAGCATCAAAAGTCTTAAATGAAATATTAGGTTCATTTGATGCTATAGGAGATTTCTTTTTAGGCAATTTGGCATGAGTGGATTGCCTAGAGCTAGATGCCTCACTCTTATACATAAAAGCATGATGAGAGCCAGAATGAGACTTCCTAGAATGAATTCTCCTAATTTTGTGCTCGGGATATCCGGCAGGGTATAAACTGTATCCATCGTTATCCTGAGCCATGGGAGCCTTACCCTTAACAAAATTAGACAATCTTTTAGGGGCATTAAGCTTGACATTGTCTCCTTGTTGGAAGCCAATGCCATCCTTAATCCCAGGGCGTCTCCCATTATAGAGCATGCTTCTAGCAAATTTAAATTTCTCATTTTCTAAGTCATGCTCATTAATTTTAGCACTAAGTTGAGCTATGTGATCATTTTGTTGTTTAATTAAGGCTAGGTGATCATGAATAGCATCAACATTAATGTCTCTGCATCTAGTGCAAATAGTAACATGCTCAACGGTAGATGTAGAGGGTTTGCACACATTTAGTTCATCAATCTTATCATGTAACATAACATTTTCATTTCTAAGATTGGAAATAGAAACATTGCAAACATTTAAACCTTTAGCCTTAGCAATTAATTTTTCGTTCTCAATTTTAAGGCTAGAGAGTGATGCATTCAACTTGTCAATCTTAGTAATTAAACTAGCATTATCATTTCTAAGACCAACAATGGAATCATCACAAACATCAAACTTCTCAACCTTAGCAACTAATTTTGCATTTTCATTTCTAAGGTTTGAGATAATATCATGGCAAGTGCTTAGCTCACTAGTCAATTTTTCGCATTTTTCTACTTCCTGAGCATAAGCATTTTTAACCTTAACATGCTTCTTGTTTTCTTTAATCAGTAAGTCCTCTTGGCTATCCAAGAGTTCGTCCTTCTCATGAATAGCTCCTATCAATTCATTTATTTTTTCTTTTTGTTGCATGTTTAGGTTGGCAAAAAGAGCAAGCAAGTTATCCTCATCATCACTAGAGTTATCCTCATCACTAGATGTTGCATATTTAGTGGAGGCTCTAGATTTTACCTTCTTTTTGTCGTCCCTTGCCATGAGGCACTTGTGGCCGACGTTGGGGAAGAGAAGACCCTTGTTGACGGCGATGTTGGCGGCGTCCTCGTCAGAGGAGGAGTCGATGGAACTGTCATCGGAGTCACACTCCCGACAAACATGGGCATCGCCGCCCTTCTTCTTGTAGTATCTCTTCTTCTCCTTCTTCTTCCCTCTCTTGTCGTCGCCCCTGTCACTGTCACTAGAAATAGGGCATTTTGCTATAAAGTGACCGGGCTTACCACACTTGTAGCAAACTTTCTTGGAGCGGGGCTTGTAGTCCTTCCCCCTCCTTTGCTTGAGGATTTGGCGAAAGCTTTTGATGATTAAAGCCATCTCCTCGTTGTCGAGCTTGGAGGCATCGATGGGAAGCCTACATGGCGTAGACTCTTCCTTCTTCTCCTCCATCGCTTTGAAGGCGACGGGTTGCACATCGGGTGTGGAGGAGGCGCCTCGCTCGATGATTTGTTTGGAGCCTTTGATCATTAATTCAAAGCTCACAAACTTTCCTATCGCTTCCTCGAGAGACATTAACTTATATCTAGGATTGCCACGAATTAGTTGAACTTGAGTAGGGTTAAGAAAAACGAGTGATCTAAGAATAACCTTGACCATTTCATGGTCATCCCATTTGGTGCTCCCGAGGTTGCGCACTTGGTTCACCAAGGTCTTTAGCCGGTTGTACATGGCTTTTGGCTCCTCCCCTTGGTGAAGCATGAAGCGACCGAGCTCCCCCTCGATTGTTTCCCTCTTGGTGATCTTGGTCACCTCGTCTCCTTCGTGCGCGGTCTTTAGTACGTCCCAAATCTCTTTGGCACTCTTCAACCCTTGCACCTTATTATACTCCTCTCGACTTAGAGAGGCAAGGAGTATAGTAGTGGCTTGGGAGTTGAAGTGCCGGATTTGGGCAACCTCGTCCGAGTAATAGCCTTCATCCCCCACGGATGGTTCCTGCGCTCCAAATTCAGCAATGTCCCAAATGCTAGCGTGGAGTGAGGTTAGATGGTGCCTCATTTTATCACTCCACATACAATAATCTTCACCGTAAAAAATTGGTGGTTTGCCTAGTGGGACAGAAAGTAAAGGAGTGTGTTTGGAAATGCGAGGATAGCGTAAGGGGATCTTACTAAACTTCTTGCGCTCATGGCGCTTAGAAGTGACGGACGACGTGTCAGAGTTAGAGGTGGATGGCGACGAAGAGTCGGTCTCGTAGTAGACCACTTTCTTCATCTTCTTTTTCTTCTCGCCGCTCCATTGCGACTTGTTGTGTGAAGGGGACCCCTTCACTTTGTTGCCGGACTCTCCCGATGGAGCCTTACCATGGCTTGTGGCGTGTTTCTCGCCGGTCACATCTCCTTCTTGGCGTGATCTCCCGACATCACTTCGAGCGGTTAGGCTCTATTGAAGTACCGGGCTCTGATACCAATTGAAAGTAGCCTAGAGGGGGGTGAATAGGCAAATCTGAAATTTATAAACTTTAAGCACACTTACAAGCCAGGGTTAGCGTTAGAAATAAAGTCGAGTCCGAAAGAGAGGGCGAAAACAAATCACAAGCAAATAGGGTGGATGACACGGTGATTTGTTTTACCGAGGTTCGGTTCTTGCAAACCTACTCCCCGTTGAGGTGGTCACAAAGACCGGGTCTCTTTCAACCCTTTCCCTCTCTCAAACGGTCACCTAGACCGAGTGAACTTCTCTTCTCAATCAAATGGGACACTTAGTCCCCATAAGGACCACCACACAATTGGTGTCTCTTGCTTTGATTACAATGATCCTGGGAACAAGAAATGGGGAAGAAGAAAAGTGATCCAAGCGCAAGAGCTCAAAAGAACACGGCAAAACTCTCTCTTCTAGTCACTATTGCTTTGAGTAGAATTGGGACTTAGAGAGATTTTGATTCACTCTATTTGTGTCTTGTATTGAATGCACTAGCTCTTGTATTGAATGTGTTGGCTGAAAACTTGGATACCTTGAAGTGTTGGTGGTTGGGAGGGGCTGCTGTCGAATGGCGCACCGGACACTGTCCGTTGCGCCAGCCACATCACCCAATCGTTAGGGTTCGACCGTTGGAGCTCTGACTTGTGGGGGCCACCAGACAGTCACTGTTCACTGTCCGGTGCGTCATCTGGCGCCTGCTCTGACTCTGCGCGCGCAGTCGCGCACTGTTCACTGTTGCTTTTGCAGACGACTATTGGCGCAGTTAGCCGTTACTCCGCTGGCACACCGGACAGTCCGGTGCTGCACCGAACAGTCCGGTGAATTATAGCGGAGTGGCTCCCCGAATTCCCGAAGCTGAGCAATTCAAAGTGATTCTCCTTGGTGCATCGGACATTGTCCGGTGGTGCACCGGACACTGTCCGCTGCGCCATACCAGGGCAGCCTTCGGTTGGTTTTGCTCCTTTATATTTGAACCCTTTATTGGACTTTTTATTGGTTTGTTGTGAACCTTTGGCACCTATAGAACTTATAATCTAGAGCAAACTAGTTAGTCCAATTATTTGTGTTGGGCAATTCAACCACCAAAATCATTTAGGAAAAGGTTTGACCCTATTTCCCTTTCACAAACAACAAATTCTTTATACTTACTATTATTTGAGTCGCTACCTCATCTGGGTATTAGATGAAAACATAGTTTGTTACATCTATTCCTAGATTAGAGATAGTTGCGTCTCTCTACCGTGATTCATGGTGGGTTAGTTATGGATTACGATTCCATCCATGTATATCCCTATCTTCTCTCTTCTCTATAACCACATATATCAGCAATATAAACACCAGTCGTGGCCCATAGAGGGCATCGACTCAAGCCAATTAACATGGTATCAGAACCAAGGGCTTAATCACTCGATCCATGTCCATTGTTATATCCTCCTCCTCCCCATTGTCGTCTCAGCTGTCGCGTCGTCCATCATGTCCACCACCACCCCCTCCACCATGTTGTCACCATCAAGGTCAACAAAAACAACTTCTTGCTATGGCGTGCGCAACTGCTTCCATACCTATGGAGCTCCAAGCTGATCGGACACCTTGACGGTACCCTCGTCGCACCGACATCACAAATCATGGCGTCCACATACTGGTGCTGAGCTAGTTCCCAATCCTACCTAGGATACAATACCGATTAGCATCTCTTGAGCGGGCTCCTCTCGTTGATGACTAAAAGATGCTTCGCGACGTCCTGGATGCCAAGACGTCAAAGGAAGTCTGGGATTCTATCCGAAAAAATTTTCCTCCTCGATCCGTGCTCCCATAGTGCAGCTATGCGTTGAGCTTGCCACCTTCAAGAAAGGTGATCTTTCAGAGGCACATTACTTTCGCAAAATCAAGAACCTTGCCTCGAAGTTCGTTGTTGCGGATGCCACTTTTTGTGATAAGGATGTGCTGGCATATCTTCTAGTCGGGCTTCCCTCGGACTATGACCCCTTCAATAGATCAATAATGACCAAGGACTTAGTCTCCCTCGACGATGCCTATGCCCACCTCATCACTTTCGAGGCGCGTCAACTACTGCATCATACAAATCTTTAGCTACAGATGGGGTCATCTGCCAACTATGCTGGCCAAGGTGGTCAGTCCAAGGGACATGGTGGTGGCCGCTGTCGTGGCCGTGGAGGTGGGCGGCATCGTGGGGGTGCTATGTCACTTCCCAATGACCATCGCCCGCCTAGCTCTACTTCGCACCCCATCTACAAAATTTGTGGCAAGGAAGGTCATGCGGCCATACGCGGCTGGTACCGCATGGACGACTCCTACTCTGAGGAACCTCCTTCCACACACATCTCCACCACATACTTGAAGGTTGATACCGACTGGTACACCGACGTCGACGCCATCGACCACATCACCAGTGACCTGGATCGTCTTGCCATCCGTGAACGCTACCAAGGCAATGAACAAGTCCACGTCGGCAATGGATCAGGTTTGCAAATTACGCATATTGGTCATTCCTCTCTCAATACTGCCAATCGTCCTCTTGCGTTACATAATATCCTTCACATTCCCAACATTACTAAAAACCTTTTTTCAGTGCATAAATTTTCATGAGATAATGATGTGTTGTTTGAATATCATCCTTGGCATTTTTCCATTAAGGACCGGCATTCGAGAAAAAGCCTTGTGGACGGGAGATGTGAGTCAGACCTCTATCCAATCATGTCCACAAATCTTCCTGCGCTCAAACATGCTCTTGCAGCAAGATCTACTACATACTCTCATTGGCATGCACGCCTTGGACATCTTGCACCCTAAGTAGTTCGGTCTATTTTGCATTTAAATAAACTGTCGTGTTATCGTCAGTTTGTAATGCGTGTCAGCTTGCTAAAAGTCATCAGTTTCCTTAAACACATTATGTTCATCGTTCTCTTCTCCTTTGGTGAATATTCACTCGGATGTTTTGGGCCATGTCCCAAGCTCTGTTGGTGGTTTTTTTATTACATCAGTTTTATTGATGACTTTAGCAAATTTTGCTAGATTTACTTAATGCAAGCCTGTAATGATGTTCCTCGTATCTCCATAGAGATTAAGACTCATGTAGAACGTCTCCTTGATAGAAAGATCAATTGTATTCAATACACAACACTTTCTTCCGCTCCATGGGTATTGCCCATCGTGTCTTGTGTCCTGACACACCAGCAAAACGGCTCATCGGAACGGAAACATCGACACATTGTAGAGACCGGGCTTGCTCTTTTAGCTCATGCACATGTTCCCATTAAATTTTGGGATGTCGCTTTTCTCACTACCACCTATCTAATAAATCGCATGCCTACTCGTGTCATCGACAATACTAACCTTTTAGAGCTTCTTTTTCACACTTCTCCAAATTATTCTATGTTGCGTATCTTTGGATGTGCTTGTTGGCCTCATCTTTGGCCCTACAACAACCATAAGCTATCCTTCTGATCTAAATGTCTTGATCCCAATTCTAACCTCATCTATATTTCAAGATACGTTGTTTTTTATGAGAATGTTTTCCCCTTCCAGCGTTTGTCCTATGATCCTAACACTCCATTACGCAACAAAGAAATGGACGATCGCAGTATTTTGTTGAGCTATGATCCTATGCATGTTTGTTTGCTTGTTGTTTCTTTGGATGCAGCAAATCTGGCACAATCCTCGGTGCCACGACCTTCTCCCGCTCGGATGGAGGAGCCTCAGGGTTTAGCGAACAATCATCATGTGCCCTATCCGGCATTAGTGGACGCCAATCCATCTACGTGCACTTCGCTGGGACGGCACCACCTAGTGGCCCAGCAGATTTGGTCCCTGCTCCTACTTCTGAGGAGCATGCAATAGTAGCACTAGTGTCTCACCCTGTTGAACACACGTACGACACCAGACTTCGGCACAATATTCGCAAGCCCAAGCAACACACAGATGTAATTGTTACATACTCTATGGTGTGGTCCTCTGATTCAGCTCCTACTTCTCACATTGTTGCTCTTAATGATCCTCTTTGGAGACGGGCTATGGATGATGAATATTGTGCGCTCATTAAAAATGCTACTTGGCACCTTGTTTCTCCTTGACCTGGCTTGAATGTGGTCGATTACAAATGGGTCTTCAAAATAAAGCAGAAACCTGATGGCTCGATTGATCACTATAAGGCTCGACTAGTTGATAGAGGATTCAAGCAACAATATGGTGTGGATTATGATGACACCTTCAGTCCTATTGTAAAGCCCACTACAATTCGACTTCTTCTATCATTGCATGTCTCTTATGGCTGGGTTATTCGGTAAATCGATATTCAAAATGCCTTCCTTCATTATTTTCTTGATGTAGACGTCTATATGAAGCAACCACCTAGTTTTGAGGATTCCACTCGTCCAGAGTATATTTGCAGGCTTGATAAGTCACTGTGTGGCCTCAAATAAGCTCCTCGTGCATGGTGCTCACGCCTAAGCACTACATTACTTGCCCTGGGTTTTTCGTCCTCAAAAGCAGATATATCTCTGTTTCTTTTTAACAAAGGTGGCATCAAGATCTATTTTCATATATATGTTGATGATATAATCATCATTAGTTCCTCTTTAGTGGCCATTGATCCATTGCTTGGGTAATTCAGAGATGATGTCGCGGTAAAAGATCTTGGACCCTTGAGCTATTTTTCGGGTGTGGAAGTACATCATCATATTGATGGTCTCACCTTAACATAGCACAATAGTACATTTATGATCTTCTTTCCTGGACTAATATGCTTGTTGCTAGTGTTGCTGTTACACTGATGGTCCCCGCTGAAACGATTACTCTAACAGATGGAGAACCTTTATCACCATAGAACTCCACTCGGTATAGGAGTGTTGTGGGAGCACTCCAGTATCTATCGCTGACTTAACTAGATAATTCGTTCTGGGTAAATCGTGTTTGTCAATATATGGCAACCCCTACTTCAGTGCATTGGACTGCATTTAAACTTTGTTATCTCTGAGGCACAATTGATTATGGCTTGAGTTTTATCAAGACTAGATCATTGCTACTTAGCGCCTTTTCAGATGCAGATTGGGATGGTAATTTGGATGATCGACGTAGTACCTGTGGGTACACCGTCTTTCTTAGGGGCAACCATATTTCTGGAGTTCTCACAAGCAAGCTACAGTGTCCCGGTCAAGCACTAAAGTTGAATATAAAGTCGTCGCTGATGCCACAGTAGAGATCATCTGGCTTCATGTTCTTCTTTGTGAAATTGGCATTTCTCTTCCACGACCCCCGAGCCTATGGTGTGATAACATAGGTGCTACATATCTCACGGCAAAACCAGTTTTTCATCGTCATATGAAGCATGTAGAGATTTATTATCATTTTGTCCGAGAGTGTGTTGTCATGAAACAACTTGAGGTTCATGCCATATCGTTGAAGGATCTAGTGGCTAACATCATGACAAAGGCGCTTCCTAATCTGGCATTCAAGCATTTCAGAAACAATCTGAACTTATTTCCACATCGTCCAGATTGAGGGGGTATTAGATGAAAACACAGTTTGTTACATCTATTCCTAGATTAGAGAGAGTTGTGTCTCTCTACCGTGATTCACGGTGGGTTAGTTGTGGATTACGATCCCATCCATGTATATCCCTATCTTCTCTCTTCTCTGTAACCGCATATATTAGCAATATATAAACACCGGCTGTGACCCCTAGAGGCCATCGAGCCAAGACAATTAACACTAGGTTCTGTGGATTTGAACCTCGGTGTCCCCTGATGTAAACAACGGATTTGAACCTCCCGCGAAACTTGCCTCTATCCTTGTCCACCGTATGTTTGAATATCTCAGTCATTTAGAAAGAAACAAACTTATGAGAAATAGTGTGAAACAAGCATTTAAATATGAAATAAGCTAATTAAGATTTAAATATACTTATTAGGCTAAGTAAGCAATTTAGATATGAAACAAGTAAGCATTTAAATATGAAACAAGTAAGTAATTCATATATGAAACAAGTAAGCATTCAATCATGAAACAAGTAAGCATTTAAATATAGTTATCAAAAGTCGTCTGCATCGGATTCTGCCTCGGCAACACATATTTGATTGTTGCGTTGTTGAATACGTGCAATCCTTGCTAATTTTCTAGGTCGTTTTCTAGATTCGGCAGGTTCTTCCTGTGTCAACTCTATGTCATTGACTCGTAGCTGAGAGAGTCCAGCTCTGTCAAATATAGGAAAGCAATCTCCTATGCCTTCCTCCTGATAAACATCAGCAGCATCATCTTCTTCCTTGTAGTCATCATGCCTAGGTGGACGCACTTGAGGATTAGCTCTAAATACAACCCACCTGGTCTTCAACATAGGGTGAGGATAGCTCAAGTAGTACACTTGCTCCACCCTGATGTGCAAGCACAAAGTTGTTGATGTGGCTTTGAAGCCATGATTTGTGCTTTACCTCTACCATCCCAAAGTCATCAACGCGTGTGCCATTGTTTGGATCGAACCAAAGCAGAGAATCAAAAAAGACCACCTTCATGTCAGGCTTTCTAGATCACCCCAAAGGTATATTCACAGATGTTTTGAAGAACACCGTTATAGTCACAAACACCACCGTTTGCATCAGATTACGTGGTAACTACTCCGCTGTTGGATGTGGCTGCAAGAGGGTGGCTCGCTTCTAATTTTTCCGTTCGAAAGCGAATCCATTAATAACGTAGCGGTTGTAGCACTTTGCATTCACGTCACCATGTGAGGGAATTGTCGCAAATCCTGTGGGACCGAGGCATCACGCATACACTACATATAGCAATAGGCTTATCACAAGCTTATTAACCTATACAACTACAATAATACAAAGACTCCGAGTCCAAAAAAATTCATGTGTCTAGTATAGGCTTATGGAATAACCACGCCTTTCAACCCATTATGGCGTAGGTTCTCTAACTGCTGACTTGTAGGTTGTCGAGTTGATTTCCAATATTCTTTGTCAAACATTATGCGTTATTTGGATGGTGATTGTTAGAATATACAAAGAAAAAATTAGAACAAATGGGGAGCTGAAATGGTAGGACTTCCACTTACTCCAAGTATTTGTCTACTTCTTCCATATTGTTGAACATATGAAGCATGGCCAAGTTTAGCTCCTCATACTCAACATGGTGTGTCGTATATGACCCAACAGGTTGACCCTTCCACTGAAAAATCTTAAGATCACTTGATGGTTTTTCTGTTGCATCATGAATTCATGATACCTCTCTGCCAGGGCATACACATTTCTCTTCTTTGCGAAATACTCTGATGAGAAGTTTGAGATCTCTTTAGCTGTGTAAGCCTCTGCAATACACCCTCTCAACCCTAGCCTTGTTGTGTACTATAGCTCTGAGTTTTTTAACTCTCTTTCTTGACTGTACATCCATCTGAGCTACATCAAAGAATAGCTATGTCCTAGTAGATGTTGCATCCGGGTCATAAATACAGGTCAGAACGTTTTTTCCATCTTGCATACAAGCACCGCAATCCCATCTCTTCCATCAAAGACCTAGAGATTTCCTTAGCACATATCTGCCTATAGAAGCAACTGAGCTTAGCTAACATCCTCCACACCTCATCATCTACATAGCCATGGAACATCATAGGAATAAGTCTTTCCATCATAATATGTTAATCATGGATCTTCACTCCGTTGAGCTTTCCTATGGCCACATCCACCGCTCGTTTTATGTGAGTTCAACCATCTAAATATTTGTTTACAGTCTTCTATCGTGACGTAGTATGGAGCTCATGGCTTGCACTCATTTCCTTTTGCATTGACAGTCACCTCGAGCCATGGTTGATCACAATGAATAGCTATATATGTCCTTCCTCATGTTCAAATTATCCCTTCTTTTGTCTATCACATCAAACACCATGTTTATGAGGCTACACGCAACATTGCGCTCTTGGTGCATCAAGTCTATGTTGTGCGGCAATATCAAAGCCAGCGTATATGGAAACTCCCAAAGAAATGTTTTATAAGTCCAATGATGCTCTTTCCCGACCCGAGAACCCACCCTCCTTAGACACCTTAAGACTGTTGAGCCATTCCAGAACCTCCTCACCTTTGGGTCACTTTGTTGGTGGCCCTTTTCTAACTTTATTTCCTTTTCGAAATGAAGTTGTATCCACCCTAAAGCTATGATGCTGCACAAGCCACTGCCGATGGTCAAAGTATGTGATCTTTTTGTCGTGCTTCAATCTAAATGCATCAATGTCAGTCATACATATAGGGCAACCTAGTCGGCCATGCACACACCAACCTGCCCAAATGCCATACCCCGACAAATCATTTACTGACCATAGAAACGCATCACGTAGTCTGAACTCCTTTCACTCATAACTACCGCATACTATTACCCCTTCCCATAACTTCTTCAATTCTTTGATTAAGGGTTGCATGTACACATTGAGGTTCTTGCATGGATGCTTAGGCCCTGGAATAACAAGAGCAAGAAATATGAATCACCCGGACCATCCTGGCGCATGCTCGCCCGGCTCAGCCCCACCGGGCTTGCGCCCGCACGACTTGAATCCACACGACTCCGCCCACGCGGCTCGTTTTCTAGTCACATTAAGTTATTCGAATCAACCCTAAGTCATTCTATTGAATATTAAGTCATTTTTTCAGAAAACATTAAGTTATTTATTGTATTCAGCCATTTTTGTGGGGTTTTTCAGACATTTCTTATGTCATTAGTTTAGTAATTCTAGAAAATATTAATTCATCCTAGTGTCCAAACAACATTTATGTCATTCTAGGTAACTTTAAGTCATTCCAAAGTCTAGGTAACATAAATATTAAGTCATTTTAAAATTCCAGGTAACATTAAGTCATTCTAGAGTCTAGACATTAAGTCATTCTAGTAAACATCTAGACAAAATTAAGTCATTTTTAGTATTCAGACATTTTTTCATGTTTTCTCAGAAATTTTTTTAAGTCAGTCATTCATGTTTTTGAGGGAAACATCTAGTCATCTTCCAAGGAAACATTAAGTCATTTTTTGTTTTCAGTCATTCTCCCTGTGTTTATCAAATATTGTTGGTTTTTCAATCATTCCAGAGTCTAGATAACATTAAGTCATTCTTTGTTTTTCAGTCATTTTTTATATTGATTGAGTCTATACAACATTAAGTTATTCTTTGTTTATCAATCATTTTTATATTGGTTCGGTTGGGCAGGCGGGGTGGGTGGCTTGGTAGGCCGGCTAGCGCGGGCGCGGGGGCGGCTTGGTCATTGCAGCTCGGTCGTGCGCAGGGGAGCCGCGCAGTGGGCGTAGCCACGCGTGCGCGCGTCGGACAGGCGGGGCGGGCACACGTCGGGTGGTCCAGGTGATATATATATATATATATATATATATATATATATATATATATATATATATATATATATATATATATATATATATATATATATATATATATATATATATATATATATATGGAAGCCCTGGGCTTCCATTAGTACCAGGAAGCCTCAGTCAGGTATAGCCATGTCCCGTACCAGCGTGCGTCCCATCGGGCATGGGTTCTTACTCGTACAGATTTTAGCGTAAAACATGAACTAAAACAGCGTAAATGATTACGAATTTTAGCGTAAATCGTAAATCTGTTTTGAAACGGCGAATGCGGCCCAAAAATTATGGCGTAAAAATCTCGCGCTTCCCATCGTGATCGGGTTCTGACTCGGACAGATTTTAGCGTAAAACATGAACCAAAACAACGTAAATGATTACGAATTTTACTGTAAATCGTAGATCTGTTTCGAAACGGCGAATGTGGCCCGAAAATTACGGCATAAAAATCTCGCGCGTCCCATCGTGATCGGGTTCTGACTCGGACAGATTTTAGTGTAAAACATAAACCAAAACAGCGTAAATGATTACGAATTTTAGTGTAAATCGTATATCTATTTCGAAACGGCGAATGGGCCCCAGAAATTACGGCGTGAAAATCTCGCGCGTCGTACACGGGTTGTGACTCTGGTAGATTTCAGCGTAAAACGTGAACCAAAATAGCATAAATCATCGATTTGTTCCGTAACGACGAATGGGGCCTAAATTACTGCGTGAAAATCGCACACGTACGATCATGCGCAAGTTCTGGCTCGAACGGATTTAAACGTAAAACATGAACCAAAATAGCACAGCGTAAATAGGTATAAATTTTAGCGTAAATCGTCGATCTATTTCATAATGGCAAATGCCACGCATGAGGTTGCCGCAAAACACATCAATAAATGTCGTAAATTGGCATAAAACATATCAATAGATGTCATAAATTGGTGAAAAAGGCAACACGTGATTTGAGGTAATTATAGCATAAAATGCAAGCTAACCATCTGCAGAACAAATGTTTTAGATTTTACAATAAGATACAAGAGATAATTATTCTTGTACTCAACAATGAGAAGGACATCTCCTTTTGGCAAGGCTTTCATAAAAGAGTACGTAGTCATCATCAGTGTTACCACTGAACTTCTACGGTGAACTCCTATGTTCAGTGCTCCGAATTAATGCAATAATGTCGGGGACCATAATTAGGGGTACCCTCAAGGCTCCTAATTCTCAGCTGGTAACCCCCATCAGCATGAAGCTGCAAAGGCCTGATGGGCGCGATTAAGTCAGGGATCAGTCCATTCGAGGGACTCGATCACGCCTCGCCCGAGCCTAGCCTCGGACAAGGGCAGCCGACCCCGGAGGATTTCCGTCTCGCCCGAGGCCCCCCTCCAGCGGCGAACATATTTCCGGCTCGCCCAAGGCCCTGCCTTCGCCAAGAAGCAACCCTGACTAAATCGCCGCACCGACCGACCAAATCACAGGAGCATTTAATGCAAAGGTGGCCTGACACCTTTATCCTAACGCGCGCCCCCCGGCCGGCAGAGCCGAAGTGACCGCCGTCACTTCGCCGCTCCACTGACCGGCCTGACAGAAGGACAGCGCCGCCTGCGCCACTCCGACTGCGGTGCCACTTGACAGAGTGAGACTGACAGGCAGTCAGGCCCTGCCGAAGGCACCATAGGAAGCTCCGCTTCGCCCGACCCAGGGCTCGGACTCGGGCTCAGCCCCAGAAGACGGCGAACTCCGCTCCGCCCGACCCAGGGCTCGGACACGGGCTCAGCCCCAGAAGACGGCGAACTCCGCTCCGCCCGACCCAGGGCTCGGACACGGGCTCAGCCCCAGAAGACGACGAACTCCGCTTCGCCCGACCCAGGGCTCGGACTCGGGCTCAGCCCCGGAAGACGGCGAACTCCGCTCCGCCCGACCCAGGGCTCGGACACGGGCTCAGCCCCAGAAGACGGCGAACTCCGCTCCGCCCGACCCAGGGCTCGGACACGGGCTCAGCCCCAGAAGACGACGAACTCCGCTCCGCCCGACCCAGGGCTCGGACACGGGCTCAGCCCCAGAAGATGACGAACTCCACCTCGCCCGACCCAGGGGCTCGGACTCGACCTCGGCCACGGAAGACAGACTCGACCTCGGCTTCGGAGGAGCTTCCAGATCGCCCAACCTAGGGCGCAGGCCAGCCACGTCAACAGGAGGCGCCATCATCACCCTACCCCGAGCTGACTCGGGCCGCAGGGAACAAGACCGGTGTCCCATCTGGCTCGCTCCGCCAGATAGGCAATGATGGCGCCCCGCATACTCTGTGACGACGGCGGCTCTCAGCCCCCTTACGGAAGCAAAAGGACGTCAGCAAGGACTCGACCGCTCCGACAGCTGTCCCTCCGCCAGGCTCCATCGCTCCTCCGACGGCCACGACATCACACCAGCTGGGTGCCAAAATCTCTCCGGTTGCCACAACGGCATGTACTTAGGGCGCTAGCTCTCCTCCGCTAGACACGTAGCACTCTGCTACACCCCCCATTGTACACCTGGATCCTCTCCTTACGCCTATAAAAGGAAGGACCAGGGCCCTCTTAGAGAGGGTTGGCCGCGCGGGGACGAGGACGAGACAGGCGCTCGCTTGAAGCCGCTCGCTCCCTCTCCCGCGTGGACGCTTGTAACCCCCTACTGCAAGTGCACCCGACCTGGGCGCGGGACGAACACGAAGGCTGCGGGATTCCCACCTCTCTCACGCCGGTCTCCGGCCGCCTCGCTCTCCCCCTTCGCGCTCGCCCTCGCGCTCGACCCATCTGGGCTGGGGCACGCGGCGACATTCACTCGTCGGCCCAGGGACCCCCCGGTCTCGAAACGCCGACAGTTGGCGCGCCAGGTAGGGGCCTGCTGCGTGTTGACAAACAGCTTCCCGTCAAGCTCCAGATGGGCAGTCTCCAGCAACCTCTCCAACCCAGGACGGTGCTCCGTTTCGGGAGTCTTGAGTTCATGTCCCTCGACGGCAGCTACGACATGATACTCCTTCCACCGCCGCGCGACAACAACAATGGCGGCCGACAGCCCGCCCGCCGGCGACGGAAACGACGACGTCTTCCCCGCGTGGTGGAAGAACAACCTTCGAGCTCATCCTGCCCTCTTCCCCGCCGACGGAGGGGAAGGCAGGGCAACCAAGGCCAAGCAGGAGGCAGCGCCTTGTCGGCTGTCGAGCGAGTCGACAGCGCCGGCACCCCGATGGGGGGCGCACCGGGTATCGACTTCGCGCTTGAGACGAAGACGAGCACCGTCTCCCCGCGACACGCCAATCCCGAGCAAGCGGACGACGCCAGCGCGCTCGCGAAAAGCTTGCTGGGCGTCACCCTCATACCTGAGACGACGGTGCAGTCAGCCCTCGACGTGACTTTATCGCCGCTCGTCGACCAAGAGGTACCGACCGATTCCCATCCCACGTCATTTGGATTCAGCCTCAACCCGCCTAGCGACCCCGCTTTGGCGGGCGCTCTCGTAGAGGCGAGTCCAAACCCTCTGGGGTTTCGCGTGCGGTCGCCTTGGGACAGGCTGACGGACGTCTCGACCTACGGGCCCTCTGGGTCCGAGGAAGACGACGAGCCTAGCATCTGCTGGGATTTCTCTGGACTTGGCAACCCCAGTGCCATGCGGGACTTCATGACCGCATGTGACTACTGCCTCTCCGACTGTTCCGACGGTAGCCGCAGCCTCGGCGACGAGGACTGCGGCCCAAGCCGCGAATGTTTCCACGTCGATCTAGGGGGTCCCTCCGAAGGCAATCATCTCGGCATGCCGGAGGACGATGATCTCCCTAGGCCGGTGCCCCGCGTTGACATCCCACGGGAGCTAGTTGTGATCCCCGATCAGGCGGGGGGGCATGACCCACAGCTCGAGCAAATCCACGGGGTGCAGGCCAGGCTCGACGAGGGAGCAGGAGCGCTTGAGCCGATCCGCCGGGACGTCGGGCAGGCATGGGCGGGCCAACCCCCGGCCGGAGAAATACGTCATCTGCCCCAGGGCTTCAAGCATCGCATCGCCGACGACGTCAGGGTCAGGCCACCACCCGCATCTAGTGGGGTCGGCCAGAACCTAGCTGCAGCAGCGATGCTTCTCCGCGCGATGCCGGAGCCATCAACCACCGAGGGCCGGCGAATCCAGGGGGAGCTCAAGAATCTCCTGGAAGGCGCCGCGGTCCGACGGGCCGAGAGCTCTGCCTCCCGAAGGCAGGGGTACCCCTCGGAACCTCATGCCGCGACTTCCTGTTTCATGCGGGAAGCCTCGGTCTACACCGGGCGCACGCGCAACACCGCGCCTGCGGCCCCGGGCCGCCTCGGCAACGAGCACCATCACCGCGACCGTCGGGCCCACCTCGACGAGAGGGTGCGCCGAGGCTACCACCCCAGGCGTGGGGGACGCTACGACAGCGGGGAGGATCGGAGTCCCTCGCCCGAACCACCCGGTCCGCAGGCCTTCAGCCGGGCCATCCGACGGGCACCGTTCCCGACCCGGTTCCGACCCCCGACTACTATCACAAAGTACTCAGGGGAGACGAGACCGCAACTGTGGCTCGCGGACTACCGTCTGGCCTGCCAACTGGGTGGAACGGACGATGACAACCTCATCATCCGTAACCTCCCCCTGTTTCTCTCCGACACCGCTCGCGCCTGGTTGGAGCACCTGCCTCCGGGGCAGATCTCCAACTGGGACGACCTAGTCCAAGCTTTCGCCGGCAATTTCCAGGGCACGTACGTGCGCCCCGGGAATTCCTGGGACCTCCGAAGCTGCCGGCAGCAGCCAGGAGAGTCTCTCCGGGACTACATCCGGCGATTCTCGAAGCAGCGCACCGATCTGCCCAACATCATCGACTCGGATGTCATCGGCGCGTTCCTCGCCGGCACCACCTGCCGCGACCTGGTGAGCAAGCTGGGTCGCAAGACCCCCACCAGGGAGGCCAAGCGAGCTGATGGACATCGCCACCAAGTTCGCCTCCGGCCAGGAGGCGGTCGAGGCTATCTTCCGAAAGGACAAGCAGCCCCAGGGCCGCCCATCGGAAGATGCTCCCGAGGCGTCGACTCAGCGCGGCGCCAAGAAGAAAGGCAAGAAGTCGCAAGCGAAACGCGACGCCGCCGACGCGGACCTTGTCGCCGCCGCCGAGTACAAGAACCCTCGGAAACCCCCTGGAGGTGCCAACCTCTTCGACAAGATGCTCAAGGAGCTGTGCCCCTATCACCAGGGGCCCGTCAAGCACACCCTTGAGGAGTGTGTCATGCTTCGGCACCACTTCCACATGGCCTGGCCACCCGCGGAGGGTGGCAGGGCCCGCGACGACGACAAGAAGGAAGATCACCAAGCAGGAGAGTTCCCCGAGGTCCGCGATTGCTTCATGATCTACGGTGGGCAAGCGGCGAATGCCTCGGCTCGGCACCGCAAGCAAGAGCGCCGGGAGGTCTGCTCGGTGAAGGTGGCGGCGCCAGTCTACCTAGACTGGTCCGACAAGACCATCACCTTCGACCAAGCCGACCACCCCGACCACGTGCCGAGCCCGGGGAAATACCCGCTCGTCGTCGACCCCGTCATCGGCGACGTCAGGCTCACCAAGGTCCTCATGGACGGAGGCAGCGGCCTCAACATCATCTACGCCGAGACCCTCGGGCTCCTGCGTGTCGATCTGTCCTCCGTCCGAGCAGGCGCTGCGCCCTTCCATGGGATCATTCCCGGGAAGCGCGTCCAGCCCCTCGGACAACTCGACCTTCCCGTCTGCTTCGGAACACCCTCCAACTTCCGAAGGGAGACCCTGACGTTCGAGGTGGTCGGGTTCCGAGGAACCTACCACGCGGTACTGGGAAGGCCATGCTACGTAAAGTTCATGGCCGTCCCCAACTACACCTACCTGAAGCTCAAGATGCCGGGCCCCAACGGGGTCATCACCGTCGGCCCCACGTACAAACACGCGTTCGAATGCGACGTGGAGTGCGTGGAGTACGCCGAGGCCCTCGCCGAGTCCGAGGCCCTCATCGCCGACCTGGAAAGCCTCTCTAAGGAGGTGCCAGACGTGAAACGTCATGCCGGCAACTTCGAGCCAGTGGAGACGGTTAAGGCCGTCCCCCTCGACCCCAGCGGCGACGCCTCCAAGCAGATCCGGATCGGCTCCGGGCTCGATCCCAAATAGGAAGCAGTGCTCGTCGACTTTCTCCGCGCGAACGCCGACGTCTTCGCGTGGAGTCCCTCGAACATGCCCGGCATACCGAGGGATGTCGCCGAGCACTCGCTGGACATTCGAGTCGGAGCCCGACCCGTCAAGCAGCCTCTGCGCCGATTCGACGAGGAGAAGCGCAGAGCCATAGGCGAGGAGATCCACAAGCTAATGGCGGCAGGGTTCATCAAAGAGGTATTCCATCCCGAATGGCTTGCCAACCCTGTGCTTGTGAGAAAGAAAGGGGGAAATGGCGGATGTGTGTAGACTACACTGGTCTCAACAAAGCATGTCCGAAGGTTCCCTACCCTCTGCCTCGCATCGATCAAATCATGGATTCCACTGCTGGGTGTGAAACCCTGTCTTTCCTCGATGCCTACTCAGGGTATCATCAAATCAGGATGAAAGAGTCAGACCAGCTCGTGACTTCTTTCATCACACCCTTCGGCATGTACTGCTATGTCACCATGCCGTTCGGCTTGAGGAATGCGGGCGCGACGTACCAGCGGTGCATGAACCATGTGTTCGGCGAACACATTGGCCGCACGGTCGAGGCCTACGTCGATGACATCGTAGTTAAGACGAGGAAAGCTTCCGACCTCCTTTCCGACCTTGAAGCGACATTCCGATGTCTCAAGGCGAAAGGCGTCAAGCTCAATCCCGAGAAGTGTGTCTTTGGGGTGCCCCGAGGCATGCTCTTGGGGTTCATCGTCTCCGAGCGGGGCATCGAAGCTAACCCGGAGAAGATCGTAGCCATCACCAGCATGGGGCCCATCAAGGACTTGAAAGGCGTACAGAGGGTCATGGGATGTCTCGCGGCTCTGAGCCGCTTCATCTCACGCCTCGGCGAAAGAGGTCTACCTCTGTACCACCTCTTAAGGAAGGCCGAGTGCTTCACTTGGACCCCTGAGGCCGAGGAAGCTCTCGGAAACCTGAAGGCGCTCCTCACAAAGGCGCCTATCTTGGTGCCTCCAGCTGCCGGAGAAGCCCTCTTGGTCTACGTCGCCGCGACCACTCAGGTGGTTAGCGCCGCGATTGTGGTCGAGAGGCAAGAAGAGGGGCATGCATTGCCCATTCAGAGGCCAGTTTACTTCGTCAGCGAAGTACTGTCCGAAACCAAGATCCGCTACCCACAAGTTCAGAAGCTGCTGTATGCAGTGATCCTGACACGGCAGAAGTTGCGACACTACTTCGAGTCTCATCCGGTAACTGTGGTTTCATCCTTCCCCCTGGGGGAGATCATCCAGTGCCGAGAGGCCTCGGGTAGGATTGCAAAGTGGGCGGTGGAAATCATGGGCGAGACAATCTCGTTCGCCCCTCGAAAGGCCATCAAGTCCCAGGTCTTGGCGGACTTCATGGCCGAATGGGTCGACACCCAGCTACCGACGGCTCCGATCCAACCGGAGCTCTGGACCATGTTTTTCGACGGGTCGTTGATGAAGATGGGAGCCGGCGCAGGCCTACTCTTCATCTCGCCCCTCGGGAAACACATACGCTATGTGCTACGCCTCCATTTCCCGGCGTCCAACAATGTGGCTGAGTATGAGGCTTTGGTCAATGGGTTGCGGATCGCCATCGAGCTAGGGGTCCGGCGCCTCGACGCCCGCGGTGACTCGCAGCTCGTCATCGACCAAGTCATGAAGAACTCCCACAGCCGCGACCCGAAGATGGAGGCCTACTGCGATGAGGTTCGGCGCTTGGAAGACAAGTTCTACGGGCTCGAGCTTAACCACATCGCTCGGCGCTACAACAAGACTGCGGACGAGCTGGCTAAAATAGCCTCGGGGCGAACAACGGTTCCCCCGGACGTCTTCTCCCGGGATCTGCACCAACCCTCCATCAAGATCGACGACACGCCCGAGCCTGAGGCGCCCTCGGCCCAGTCCGAGGTACCCTCGGCCCAGCCCGAGGTACCCTCGGCACAGCTCGAGGCACCCTCAGCTCGGCCCAAGGCGCCCTCGGTTCAGCCTGAGGTACCCTCGGCCCCCGAGGGTGAGGCACTGCGCGTCGAGGAGGAGCGAAGCGGGGCCACGCCTGATCGAAACTGGCAAACCCCGTACCTGCAATATCTCCACCAAGGAGAGCTACCCCTCGACCGAGCCGAGGCTCGGCGGGTGGCGCGGCGCGCCAAGTCGTTCGTCTTGCTGGGATATGAGAAGGAGCTCTACCACCGCAGCCCCTCTGGCATCCTCCAGCGATGCATCTCCGTCGCCAAAGGTCAGGAACTCCTGCGAGAGATACACTCGGGGGCTTGCGGCCATCACGCAGCACCTCGAGCCCTTGTCGGGAATGCTTTCCGACAAGGCTTCTACTGGCCGACGTCGGTGGCCGACGCCACTAGAATTGTCCGCACCTGCGAAGGGTGTCAATTCTACGCGAGGCAGACCCACCTACCCGCTCAGGCTCTGCAGACGATACCCATCACCTGGCCCTTCGCTGTGTGGGGTCTGGACCTCGTCGGCCCCTTGCAGAAGGCACCCGGGGGCTACACGCACCTGCTGGTCGCCATCGACAAATTCTCCAAGTGGATCGAGGTCCGACCTCTGAACAGCATCAGGTCCGAGTAGGCGGTGGCGTTCTTCACCAACATCATCCATCGCTTCGGGGTCCCGAACTCCATCATCACTGACAACGGCACCCAGTTCACCGGCAGAAAGTTCTTGGACTTCTGCGAGGATCACCACATCCGGGTGGACTGGGCCGCCGTGGCTCATCCCATGTCAAATGGGCAAGTAGAGCGTGCCAACGACATGATTCTACAAGGGCTCAAGCCTCGGATCTACAACGACCTCAACAAGTTCGGCAAGCGATGGATGAAGGAACTCCCCTCGGTGGTCTGGAGCCTGAGGACAACGCCGAGCCAAGCCACGGGCTTCACGCCGTTCTTCCTAGTCTACGGGGCCGAGGCCGTCTTGCCCACAGACCTGGAATACGGCACCCCGAGGACGAGGGCCTACAGCGATCAAAGCAACCAAGCTAGCCGAGAAGACTCGCTGGACCAGCTGGAGGAGGCTCGGGACAAGGCCTTACTACACTCGGCGCGGTACCAGCAGTCCCTGCGACGCTACCACGCCCGAGGGGTCCGGTCCCGAGACCTCCAGGTGGACGACCTGGTGCTTCGGCTGCGACTAGACGCCCGAGGGAGGCACAAGCTCACGCCCCCCTGGGAGGGACCGTTCATCATCGCCAAGGTTCTGAAGCCCGGAACGTACAAGCTGGCCAACAGTCAAGGCGAGGTCTACGGCAACGCTTGGAACATCCAACAGCTACGTCGCTTCTACCCTTAAGATGTTTTCAAGTTGTTCATATACCTCGCACCCACGCAAAGTTTAGTCATCAAGGAAGGGTCGGCCTCGCCTCGGCAAAGCCCGACCCTCCCTCGGGGGCTAAAAGGGGGGGAACCCCCTCTGCATCGAAATTTCCCTCGAAGAAAGATCTCTTCTGCCAGAATGTCTTTCGTGCTTTTTGACTACTTCGAAAAGTGGATCCTGAAAACGACGGAGTACACGTAAGCAGCCAAGGCTGACCGAGCCGAGGGACTCCTACGCCTCCGGGATACGGATACCTCACTCATCACCTTCTGCGATAAGTAACTCACCTTCGGATAAGTGATTCCGCGGACTGAACAAGTCTTCACGTTCGGAAGCTCTTCTGCCGAAGCAATCCTTCGAGCCTTCTCGACTGAGTCGGTGACAGAGCCCCATGGACGGGTAAGAGTGCGCGTAAGCGACAAGGCCGACCGAGCCGAGGGACTCCTACGCCTCCGGGATACGGATACCTTACTCATCACCTTCCGCGAGAAGCAACTCTCGCTCGCACAAACATCCCTGTTACCGACAAAAAAGTCCAGATACTCGAAACAAGAGGAAAAGAGACGCAGCTTTACAACACAGCGAGGGTGTGTTCTGGCCTCGGCGGCCGCAGGAGACACACGCTACAAGACAATCCGATCCTGCAGGCTCAGGTCTTGACGCTGGAAGGGGGCAGCAGCACCCTCGACATCGACGACACCTTCGGCGAGGTCCGACCTAGCCTCGGACGGCGACGCGGTCCGAGGATCTCCACTCTAAAGGACGACGTCATCGCCACGCCCGGGCAATCGCTGCCAGGGTCTTCTCCGGGAATCCGGCCCGAGCAGGCGGCTCGGCCGGTCACCCCGGGGCCTCGGCCATCCGTCCTCCAAGGACATCAGCCCGACCCGAGGCCTCGGCTGGTCAACTCCGGCGTCGGTCCCGCTAACGAACGACCCGGCTAGGCTCCGGCCAACCAGGTTTCCTTTTCGAGCCAACTCTGCCCCTGTTCATGCTGATACCGCTACCCCTGGCCTCGGCTCATCGAAGAGCGGCCCAGGGGGTCCCTTTAACTAAGCTGGAGAAGCCTCGGACAACAAGGCCGACCGAGCCGAGGGACTCCTACGCCTCCGGGATACAGATACCTCACTCGTCACCTTTACACGGGGCGACTCACACTTGGTGAAGCGGTTCAGACAACCAACAGGCGAGTCTTAGTGCTCGAAAATGAGGAAAAAACATGGCTCCGTGCCAAAAATACATACATGTTCAGGCCTTGACAGCCACAATGAACAAAAACACTGGCATTCAAAGTGCCATTACAAACGGAACTCCGGTTCCACCTCCGCAGGTATGAACAACCCCACTCGATGGGGGAGGGCCTGCGGAGCAACAGAAGGCTGACGGGCGGCTCGCCGCCGCCCGCTCTGACAACAACAACAACGACCCCCGCTCCGGGTGGCCGAACTGCAGCAGCGTCGGGTCACCCTCTCCTGCGGCGCGGGGGCTGGGTCCCACACATCATGCAAACCGGCTCAGAGCAGAAGAAGCCAAACCGCCATGCGCGGTGCGCACAACCGCCCAGCGGTTACAAGTGACCCTCCACTTTTGCCCAGACCAACGGGCGAAAGGGGCGGGCAGCCATGCAGGCGGCATGCAACCGCGCCAAGTGGGCGCGCTTCTCCGACTCCCAACACGCCCAGCATGGAGGCCCAGGCCCACGCGTCATGCAACCGGCGCGCCGAATGCTTCGTGCATGCAACTGCACCGCCACTTTCGCCACCACCACGCCTCCTCGACTGCGGAACCAATACCGCGACTCGAGGCGACCCAGCGCACGACCCAGCAGCGCCAGCCTGGCGCGGCGGTCAGTGCGGCAAAAAATGGGCCGGCAGGCGGGCAGGAGCAGCAGTCACGTCGTCAGCCAAGCTCACGTTCCATCCGGGGGCAGCGAGAGAACCCTCTCTCACGGCGTGAAGACAACGCGCCCGTGTTCCGTTCCTCGAACGGCTCGCGCACGCGCAATGGCCGCCCCGCGAACCACTTGCCCCGTCGCATTAACTTCGCGGCGGGACAGGCGGCGCCTCTGGCAGGAGAAGCGGGCGACGCTTCGCCTTCGCCATAATGACCGCGTCAGTAAAGGTACGCCGCGTCGTTCGATTTCGTATCCTTTTCCTTTTTTCCTCTTTCTCTCTCTTGCAACAGGGACCGGGAAAGGGGGATACCCCGAAAAGGATCCTTCCCCGGGAAGGAACCAGGCTCCGAGCCTCCCTACTGATCAAAGGTTCGAAGGCTGGCCCCCTGGAAGGGTTCGACAGCCGCCTCAGATCGCGTGGGCCCTACACCCACTACTGGTCAGAGGTTTGAAGGCCAGCCCCTCGAAAGGGTTCCACGGCCGCCTCAGGCTACTCGGGCTCCGCGCCCATTACTGATCAGGGGTTCGAAGGCTGGCCCCCGAAGGGTTCACAGCCGCCTCAGACGCCGAGCGAGGGATGACCATGGGTACGTTCGATACATAACCGAGGCTCGGGCTGCGCTCCCGAGGTACCCTAGGACATTTCCGAGACCAGTGGGAATGATCTTGTAACGGAATCCCATCAGAGGGAGGCATCGAGCCCTCGGACCCCGTCGCCAGGGGACCGGGTCCGGCAGATCACCCGCAGGTACTTTTGGGCGTGCCTCTGGGCCCCTAGCCGACCCCTAACGAACGGGGCACGGGCGTCCACTCGGATTACCCGCTTGCAGCTCACCGAAGACACCATGTTCGGCGCCCATCGAGGGCAACATGGCGCTTTCCCTCCCTCCTCCTTGCGGAAAGGCGACGCAGGGGCGTATGTAAAAAAGCCGAGTCTGTCCCTGATCGCCCTCTCGCCCTGTGCAGAGGCTCGGGGGCTGCTCTCGCAAACCCGGCTCCGGCCGAACCGTTGACAGCGTCAACATACCAGCCCGAGAACTTGGGACCCGACCGTACACCCGGGCTACGGCCAGCTCGCATGAGGGAACAACTAGACCAGCCGAAGCATTACGCGAGGCATTAAGACCTCGAAGGAGTGAAACCACTCCTCCGAGGCCTTGGGGGCTACACCCGGCGGGTGCGCTCGCGCGCACCCACCGGAACAAAACGCAACCGAGAAAGGCTGGTCCCCTTGCAAAAAAGTGCGACGAAAGCCTCCAAGCGAGTGCTAACACTCCCTTCGAGGCTCGGGGGCTACTGTCGGGGACCATAATTAGGGGTACCCTCAAGGCTCCTAATTCTCAGCTGGTAACCCCCATCAGCATGAAGCTGCAAAGGCCTGATGGGCGCGATTAAGTCAGGGATCAGTCCATTCGAGGGACTCGATCACGCCTCGCCCGAGCCTAGCCTCGGACAAGGGCAGCCGACCCCGGAGGATTTCCGTCTCGCTCGAGGCCCCCCTCCAGCGGCGAACATATTTCCGGCTCGCCCAAGGCCCTGCCTTCGCCAAGAAGCAACCCTGACTAAATCGCCGCACCGACCGACCAAATCGCAGGAGCATTTAATGCAAAGGTGGCCTGACACCTTTATCCTGACGCGCGCCCCCCGGCCGGCAAAGCCGAAGTGACCGCCGTCTGACCGGCCTGACAGAAGGACAGCGCCGCCTGCGCCACTCCGACTGCGGTGCCACTTGACAGAGTGAGACTGATAGGCAGTCAGGCCCTGCAGAAGGCATCGTAGGAAGCTCCGCTTCGCCTGACCCAGGGCTCGGACTCGGGCTCAGCCCCGGAAGATGGCGAACTCCACTCCGCCCGACCCAAGGCTCGGACACGGGCTCAGCCCCAGAAGACGGCGAACTCCGCTCCGCCCGACCTAGGGCTCGGACACGGGCTCAGCCCCAGAAGACGACGAACTCCGCTTCGCCCGACCCAGGGCTCAGACTCGGGCTCAGCCCCAGAAGACGGCGAACTCCGCTCCGCCCGACCCAGGGCTCGGACACGGGCTCAGCCCCAGAAGACGGCGAACTCCGCTCCGCCCGACCCAGGGCTCGGACATGGGCTCAGCCCCAGAAGACGACGAACTCCGCTCCGCCCGACCCAGGGCTCGGACACGGGCTCAGCCCCAGAAGACGACGAACTCCGCCTCGCCCGACCCAGGGGCTCGGACTCAACCTCGGCCACGGAAGACAGACTCGACCTCGGCTTCGGAGGAGCTTCCACATCGCCCAACCTAGGGCGCAGGCCAGCCACGTCAACAGGAGGCGCCATCATCACCCTACCCCGAGATGACTTGGGCCGCAGGGAACAAGACTAGTGTCCCATCTGGCTCGCTCCGCCAGATAGGCAATGATGGCGCCCCGCATACTCTGTGACGACGGTGGCTCTGAGCCCCCTTACGGAAGCAAAAGGACGTCAGCAAGGACTCAACCGCTCCGACAGCTGTCCCTCCGCCAGGCTCCATCGCTCCTCTGACGGCCACGACATCACACCAGCTGGGTGCCAAAATCTCTCCAGCTGCCACAACGGCATGTACTTAGGGCGCTAGCTCTCCTCCGCTAGACACATAGCACTCTGCTACACCCCCCATTGTACACCTGGATCCTCTCCTTACGCCTATAAAAGGAAGGACCAGGGCCCTCTTAGAGAGGGTTGGCCGCGCGGGGACGAGGACGAGACAGGCGCTTGCTTGAAGCCGCTCGCTCCCTCTCCCGCGTGGACGCTTGTAACCCCCTACTGCAAGCGCACCCGACCTGGGCGCGAGACGAACACGAAGGCCGCGGGATTCCCATCTCTCTCACGCCGGTCTCCGGCCGCCTCGCTCTCCCCCCTTCGCGCTCGCCCTCGCGCTCGACCCATCTGGGCTGGGGCACGCGGCGACATTCACTCGTCGGCCCAGGGACCCCCGGTCTCGAAACGTCGCAAATAAAAAACAGAATTAATAAGGCGTCTTTGAGGTGGTATATGTATGAGTACATGATGAACTGCACAGTCCAAATACTCAGCTGTCTTCAAGAAGAGATCAACAGTGGCTTCCCTACTCGCTGCATGCAACCACATGTTTTATGTTGTCATCAGTCATCACAGTGCACCAGCTGTAAAATATTTAGATCAAAGCGACTACTGTTAATGAATGCATATGACAATCTAGAGCCAGTATTTTATATCTCAATTATTAGCTCTACACTTGTACAACAAGCTTATCCATCTAAATGCTAGAGTCTATGACCACTTATTAGAAATTGTTGCTTATACAGCGTAAGTTTGGCTAGTTTGAAATTGAAAAAATAGAGGAAGTTTGGCTAGTTTAGTGCACATTATGCCAATATATAAGCCTAACCATCTACTAAAGGATGATACATTTTATCTAAACTAGCATAAAATGCTTCTGTGTATTGCATAAAAATGATCCTTTTATTCCATTAGTTGAAGTTCTTTTCCTACTATTGGTCCATGTGTTGAGGTTCTTTTCCTCCCATGTTCCGATTTGCAAAGAGAAAAAACTGGTGATTGCATAAAATAGTACAACAAGCATGCCAAAATACACCTTCAGAAATAAAATACTACAACGTAACGTGAGCTATATGAATGAAAGAATGAAACCAGGATTGTGAGAATGGTTTACCTGGCACCGGTCCCGGTATTCCTCAGGAAGCTGTTCTGCAGCCAGCAAACCATCAAGCATGCCAAAATACACCTTCAGAAACACTATAAAAGCGCAAACCGCTGTAGGACTTATGTATCGTTGAGAACTGTGAGCAGAATAGCATGTCCAAAACTAAGATCAACTATAATTTGGAATGTACGGAGTATTGATCTTCAAGCCTACAAGGGTCCTTGGTCACCCCTCAAATTATTTTGGAGAACAGAGAGCACAATAATAGTATCCCTATGGACTGCCAATGGCAGAGCAAACCGAAATGGCGAACGCAAAATAACTCCTTATGCTTAAGCGGCGTAGTTTATCGTCATATCTCCCAAGGATTTGCAGCAGATTGGACAAGTGTAGTGGGTACAAGTATATGCCTGAAATAGTAAGGTTGAATGTATTAGCAGCAAGTAACACTATAAAAAAAGATTCACATGATTTGAGATTTGAAGGTTTGTACCTGTGGAAAATGCGCACATCTGCAATAAATTGCAGCCTCATATTAAATCCTGCTATATCAGAAAAATTCCAGACTGATGTATCCTTTTAGTCTCCTCTGCTATATCACTTAGTTCTCTCGGAACAGCATTGTGCCAATACAGAATCTCATCAATTAGATGAGTGACAAGCTGACTTGATTCTATAGACTTCCTCTTTGTCATGCGGGCACCTAATATACGATCATTGATCACAGACTCCCCATGTTCAGTTAACTTTAGGCCATTTCCTTTTAAATCCTAGGCTCCAGAATTTACATCAAAGTCACTCTCAGTATCAGAAACAGTAGTTTCACTCTCAGTTTCATCACCTTCAGAGTAGCCATCATCATCAGATGTTTCACTACCAGAGCAGACATCCTTTTTCTTTAATTTAGACATGCTTCTTTTGATTTCAAGGTCAAATGCACGAGATGAATTATCTGCTCCAGCAGCCACCAAATTTGCTCTTGTTTTGTTTTGCTTC
The DNA here is from genome assembly GCF_902167145.1 of Zea mays. Lineage (NCBI taxonomy): Eukaryota > Viridiplantae > Streptophyta > Magnoliopsida > Poales > Poaceae > Zea > Zea mays. The sequence goes on along the minus strand of NC_050105.1, from coordinate 99,393,543 downwards.
TTTTTGAGTTTAGTATCAAATGAATATTGACTAATGTCCAGGCTGTCCTGGGCTGCTGCTCCGTTTCTCTCAGAAATGTACCTTGGGTTCCCTAGTCTCTTTGCTAGTTGTATGAAGGAGACAACAATTTGCTTTACATCATCCAAATCATTGCCATCTTTATATCTGAGGTAGAATAGGAAATGTTAGAAATACAGTGAACACATATACTTCTAGAAATCTTAACCTAAGTTCGATTAGGTCATTTTTACCTCAATGCATCTTGGCACATGGTACGGATGTCATGCTTGATGGTACGGAAGCCATGGCGAGCATAATACCCATTTTTCAACCTACCTTCGATATTGGAAACCTGTAAAATGGAACAAATATGGGTGTGAAATATTAGTACATCATATTAGACCATCAAGAGGACTCATCCAAATAATTATCAAATACTGATGGTACCTTTGGAATGAAAAAATCAAATCTATTTGACCTCATAATTTCTCTCAGCCTGTTTATGACAAACTCTTCCATCTTCCTGTAACTGTTCTCTGCCTGTCTCTGCATCAAATGCCTCATTTCTGCGTCCCTTGACAGGGAGTCAGGTGCGACGCGGACGGTCGCGTGAGCTCCCTCGACCTCTCCAGCTCCAGCATATCGGGCCCGCTCTTCGGCAACACGAACGTGACTCGGTCCCGGCTCCGCAGCAGGAGTTCCTCCTTCCTGGCCGCCATCTCCCTCCACTTGTGCGTGCTCTCCCCAGCCCCCGCAGCCGCTCCCCCTCGGCGCGCCGTGGCGGGGAACCTGCACTCCTTGAGCCTGGCCGCGAGCTCCTCCCCCGCGCCCGGTGGCGCCGGCGCTCGCAAGCGCACCGCGGCGGACTCAACGAGGAGGTTGACTGCCACCATCTCCACCAGCGGGTCCGCCGCTAGGATGGACCGCACCCGCGCCGCGCAGTCGCCGCACATCATGCCTCTCACATCGAGCAGCGCGGTGGTGGCACTGGCGGCCCCCTCCCTGGCCACCGCGTCGAGCTCGGACGACGGGTCAGCCGTGGCGCGGGGCTGGTCCGCGGGTGCGCCGTGGGTGGGGAGACGGAGGGGAACGGTAGGCTGGCGAAGGCTAGGGTTTGGATTGGCGTGATGGAGAGGGCGGTTGGCGATCTGGTGTGACGCCGTGGGGTGAATGGGCCTAGCGCTCGGGCTCTTCTAGCTAGGCCTGTGAAGGCTCGGGCCTCCGCCACGTACAGGTCAGCCAAATCGAAAGGTAAGGACAGGGCTTCCTGTAGTTATAGGAAGCCCAGGGCTCTAAATACTATAACTATATATATATATATATTATTGCAACATGCAATTCAATTATATCATATATTTAGATACATCAAAGTTTTGTGCTTAGAATTATAAAGTTACATGTATATACATCAAAGTTTTCACCTCTGCTCAATAACCTTCTTGACTAAGATTTAGCCTACTAATCTCTGTTAGCACTCTAAACTCTGGCCTTGACGCTGGTAGTATCGCGATATTTCCCTTCATATGGAATGACTTCTTTCAAGATGAATGAGCACAGGTCCTCAACTATGTTGTATAAAGCACATTGGGTTATGTGGTCCACCTTTTTCAGTTCAAATTTCTAGAAAGGAAGTTTATAAACAGCATACATTTACACTTGATAATACATTTGCAACTCTAATGACAAAACTACATACATGACTATTACTTATATTACTTAGAAGGGTTCTTGATGTATCGTCGATTCTCTCGCTTAAACTCGCACATATAGAATCAAAGAGGACTGATCCGGTTGATTGCTTGTGGCACTAAATAACGGGAAATTGGTTATTTAGTTGTAATATTGTCCTATGTATTATACATGTATGATATGTATTCATAAATTTACATATTAACCAGCCATTTATAAAATATTTCCAATGGTTGTCCTTTTTTCAAAGACTTGCACATTCCACCTTTAATCTTATAAAACCTATATGCCCTATAATCTCGAATAGAATCACCATGTTATTTTCAAAATCTCATCGATAAAAGTATGCATGTATATCTAGGCTTACCGCTAAGATGGTCATGAATTTTGCATATCTTGAAGGCTTGTGAACTATGGAATCTAGGAACAACACCGTTCCATCTTTGGGATGAATGATGAAGTAGATCCGATGGTCCCTACACGAATCAAATTTGTGGTGCATGTCTATTGAAATTATTAATTTTATGTATGCAAACTCACACTTATTCGAAGTTGTAAGGGGCCACTAGGGATTCCCTATGTTGAAACTGAAGCATTGCGTGTCCTAGGTAGATAGCGTATTGAGCTTCAAAATTCTTCTTCATTTTCTCTATATGCTTCTGAGCTTCTTCAGGTGACTTCCCCTGTAATTCTTCATGGCCCAGACCGATTTTGAATGTGTGCTGATTCTCGCATATTTTCATTTGGTTGAGATAAGTTATACGTCCACAATGGCCCCTCCATCATTACCTGTAAAAAAGTTAAAAGATTGAAATTAACCCTACTAAGTAACCTCAGTTAATAACTTAGTGGTGAAAAAGAAACATCTTTCGTATTTTGCAATTAATAAACAAAAATCTTAATTAATAAACATATATTCCTCTCTCCATACAAACACACCATTCATGAAACATAAATACATAGTGAATAATTAAAACAAATTAAGATAAAGAGATATATTAAAGACAAAAACCTAAGTATCATAATGAAAAAACTAACAAAAAACCTATATTTATCTCTCTACGTAAATATACAAGAACACACCATGGACACAACTAAATATATCTTGGATAAACTAAATTGAGAAGCAAACATGAAAAGGGAGAGATGAGAGACATTATCTAACCATTTTAAGCAACCTCATTTGAGGAAATAGAGACAATAACCTAGCTACTCTTCTCTTTAATACATGGTGAAGCCCTAGATCCAAAAAGTAGTTACAATTGAGCAAAAATGAAAAAAAAAAAAGAGGCAAGAGAGACATAAACTAACCTTTTCTAGCTATCTTCTTCCAAAAAATAAAAATCAAAACCTCTAACCTTGTATTTGTGAAATATAGACATCTAAAAGACCAAAAGAAGGTGGCTAGGAGAAGCGATTCTGCTCGTGGAGGAAGGGCATTTATACTCAAATCATCACTGGCAATTTGCTTAAAAAAACGCTTGTGTATGCGGTGCCTTAAGAAAACCTCTAGTGAAAATGTGCATTTATACTGACGGTTTTCTTAATGTGTTTCCACTGACGGTGACAAAACCGCCTAAATTAGTATGATCCTAGGAATATTTGTCTTCCATTAGACATCAAATAATCAAGAGAACACACTCAGGTGTATCCCGTCGAGCACACCCATGGGAGAACTCGAAAATCCACAATTTCACCTAGGATACATTAATTAGGGCTAATTTGGAAACCACAATTTTCTAAGGGATTTTTATTTTTCTAAGGAAAATTAGTTCATTTTTCTTTGGGAATACAGAGTTCCCAAACTAGCCCTTAATGAGTACAGAACTTACATCACTTAGTCCATTTTCATACACTACAAGATCTGGGAAACTTATTCATTACAATACCATGATTCAGAGTGCGGAAATTAAATAGTGAAAATTAAATAAACATCAAGGATCTGTCTATGCCCACCAGAAGCTAAAATCCTTCACGCAGTAGCTAACTCCTCAAGCTGCAGCTGCAACAGGGGTAAAATAAACCCTGAGTACACAGTAATGTACTTGCAAGACTAGTTATGTCGTTGGGGTTTTATGGTTTGCTATTTTTATTTATTTGCAGAAAGCTTATTAAAGTGTATCCTTACTTTCAGATTTATTAGCAGTCATTTTATCTTCATTATTAGGTAACCATTCCATATTAATTAGCACCTGTTCTACTTTCAAGCAAATGGTATGCAATCAGAATCCTTTTATCACCTTCCATTTTCCAGTTCTTACTACGTGAACCAATGTATCCTAGCTGCTGGGTACCCCGAAACACAAGCCTCGCTTGCACCCCAGGCGCAAGCAAAACCAACTCATTCCTCTCTCGCGCGCCGGGAGAACCAAGTCCCCGTCCAAACTTGGACTCCAAGCCCCCAACACCTGAGTCCCGGACTCGGCTGGCCGCGTGTGACCCAAAGGCACGACGGGGCTCCCGCATAGTGATAGAAGTTCACCACGTAAAAGCCATGACCACTACATGAGTTGTTGAGGACTAGGAGGTACCAGCGTTGTTGGAGTGCAAGATATGCTTGAGAAGCAGATTGTTCTCTTCCTGTTGCTTCTTAAACTCCTCAAACTCCCTTTGAGTTTTTGCCAACTTCTTGTTGAGTTCATCTACTTCTTGGTGGAGAGCAGTTGAGCCTTGCTTTTCAGCAGTAAGTTCCTGAAGCGCTCTCTCTTTCAATGTCTTTATTTTCGTGGAGCTTGTGAGGATACCTACATTATTAAAAAATGTGTCGTTGGAGCTGTTCTGAGAGACGAAGACCTTGGAAGAAACAGTCTCAACACTAGGCATTAATGATTCCCCAATAGGTTGGGCTCGCAATGTAGTTTCCATAGTAGACTGTAAAATTCAAGGATTAAACATTATTAGCATAGTGATATATAGAGGAACAAGAGTGAGGTAAATACAAGAAGAGAGAACCAAGACACTAGTATATGATTTGGTGTGTAATGGTATTACTTTGTAAGAAAAGACGTGCACAGATTTGGCATTTAATGTAGTACTTACAGATGCTATGTGTGACTTTTATTTTGCTTATTAAGTACTTGTAACATACTCATCAAATCAGAATCATTCTCATTGTCTTGGGTTCAACGTAAAAAATCAGCTTACCGAAGAAGACGGTGTCTTATTAGCATCCTGGGTTTGGTCCTTCCCTGCTATCATACTTTCTTCCTGGAGTCTTCGTATTTCCAGGATTGGCTGACTCCCGTCATCCCTGCGTATTTTTGATATTTCTTCCCCAATTGCAGCTTCTGCATTTTTCACCGTCCGCTGCGTCGCATTGGAACAGTTTATTTCAACACGAACGTGCTGTAGGGACAGCAGTTTGTCCAAACCAAACCTGAAATCTTTGTTTCGGCTGCGTTCTGTTCGTGAAGCATGAAACACGATAGTAAGCCCTGTTAACTGTTGGGTAGCATTCGATTCCGGTCTTTCAAGCAAATTTACCATTTCATTACACACAAACTTTAAGCTTTCTAGATTCTCGAATCTACCAGCAGAGCCGATGACAAAGCGTACTTCTGGTTCTGGCTTTTCTATGGATGTCAGGGAAAGGGATCTTAGAGCAGACAGCTTTGCCAGAGTGTCAGTGATGTTCTTTGATAACTTGTTGACCTCGATTGTCAACGAGGAGATGGTGGAAAGTGAGTCAAACCAACTTGGGAGCTTATCCAGAAATGCGCTGTGACTTATCTCGAGGTTTTTGAGAGTTTGAGGCGGCCATTTATTATCATCACCGGAACCATCCATGAAATCAAGGGAGCAGAAGGTCAGTATGCAGAGACTCTCAATTTTTTTGCAGGACCCGATTAATGAGTGCAGGGTCTCCCACCATAGTTTAACAGAGCTCTTAGAACCCTCATCCCAAGACCACATGGCAATTCTGAGAACCCTTAACTTACTTAATTTACGGAGCCTTTTAAGTAACTCTGGCTTAACAATATTGATGTCGCCCAGTTCTTGTAAACCTGACATTTTTGAGATCTTACCAGGAATCTTCATATGGCTATTAACAAATAGCCGCTCCAAATTAGTTAGCGTTAAAATACATCGTGGCAATTCACTCAGACCACTTGCAGTTAAATCCAATGTCCGCAGCTTTTTGAGCCAAGAAACTTCTTTCGGGACGTCAGCGATATATTTTCCTCCTATGGCCAGATATATCAAAGATGTTGTTTTACTTATACCCTTGAGATGATCAACCTGCAATGAATCGCAGCCTCCTAAGTCCATGGCATGAAGACCCTGAAAATCTGAGAGGTCTGGCACGGTATCAGACGAGACAACAAGTGACTGCACTTGTTTCATCCAAGCTTTTGGCAGGGGGTGTAGCATATTATTTCTCTGGATTTGGATGGACAGCCGGTGAACTTCTGTATTCGGATTCGAAGCTCTCTCCTGCGACTGCGAGTCATTTAGAATTTCAACGAATTTTTCTTCTGTTGACAATGAAACGATCAAGCCATGCAACAAATCGTACGCACGGCATGAGAGGGCCATACCATCAGCATGAACCTCCACTGCTTCGATCATCTTTCTGCTTATAAGGTCAATAAGGTACTTCTTTCCGACTTTCTCCAAATCATTCTGTCCCTGAGTCTCCTTTACGAAACCTTGAGCTATCCACGCCCAAACTAAGCGTTCTGCACTGATCTCGTAACCTTTTGGAAACATACTAAAATATCTTAAGCAATCCTTTAGATGGCCAGGTAGTTTGGGATAAGAGAGCTCGAATTTTCTTCTCTGATACACAGGCTGCCAGCTTTCCAGTGTCGTAGGTAATACCTCTGAGCTCTTCCACGGTCTCATAGGCATCTGATAGGACACCAGCAGATATTTGTATGAGATCTTTACATATATCTTTCAGATCATCAGGGCACTTGTCTTCCGATCCAAATAGGTTTTCGTAGAAGAACCCTTTAAGATCCGCATCCGCCTCGGGGAAAAGGCGGAGCTCAGGTTGAGTATCCCCTGCTACTTGCGGGATTCCAAATGCAGAGGAATCTGGGTCGTCGTGGCGGAGTTCCACATGGGCCACCACCTTGCTCTTGCTCGGGGAAGACGCTGGGAGGACATCCGCGGGGGTTGTGACGTCCAAATGAGGCTCTAACTGCTCTGCGTCAGAATCCGACTTGTCATCCCCAGATGGCCTCCAGTTCTCATGTTCCCAGATCTGACGACTTGTCGTTGTTAGAACTGCACTGCCATTAGTGTTTTCGATCAATGCAGACTTTATTATGTCCCATGCTTTCAAATCCCATACATCGTCAACTACAACAAAGAACCTAACAAAGCAATTTTTTTCACATAGTTATAATGCATGCTTAATAATAACATTAAATCTCTTTACTGGATCGGACTTATAAACAGACATATGGAAAACTTATCCAACCCAGATAGAGAATCCATAGTATTATTACTACAGATGGAAAAATTAAGATATAGAGTGCACAGATAATCCATTAGGATTAGTTATAGGCACTTATTACAAATTACTACTAGTACTTTTATGTCCAAAATATCCACTCTAAATGATTTTTAGATTAAACTTAATTTTTTTTAAGAGCCGGTTGTCTTGGGTAGATACTACAAATGTCTTTTCAGAGCCACAAGCCCATAAAAGTTTAAGTTCCAAGGTTGGTTTGTAACAAGTTAATTTCTAATGTTATTCTAGTGGCACCTCGTGTTATCGGTTGTTTCTGGAAATAGATATATTCCTAGGGGATGTTAGTAACTTATCCTAACCCTTTGGAAGTCACATTTCTCGAGGCAGCTCAAAAAACTTTCTTTCCATAAAAATGGTGCCTAGGTAAAAGATGTCCTCCACGAGGAGGGGAGCTCCGAACATCCTTAAGGGCTTGTTCGGTTCTATCTCAATCCATATTTCCAGAAACAACCGATAACACGAGGTGCCACTAGAATAACATTATTGAGGGGGATTGAGGGGGTTTCAATCTCTAGTAAGTCAAAATTTCTCTCAATCCGTATCAATCCCCTCCAATCCATATGGATTGAAAATAACCGAACAAGCCCTAAAATTGCAAAATTAAAGGGTGGTGGGTGGACATCTTTTTTTTGTCTTATTCCATTTTAGATGGTTACTCTAGAAGGTAAGTATATGTCAACATTTTGAATTTTATTTCTATATTATTTTCATAATTATGATTCTCTCTCTCTCCATTCATGGTAATGTAGAAATTAGACATAAAATTACCTCAAAAATATTTTTATCTTCTTGAATAGAATACGTAGAGGAACAATACTCTACTATTATTTAGCCCTAGTGTCATTACTATTAATGTGATGTGACTTGAGTATGGCTTGATAGGGTGATGATAGTAAGGCGGCTTCAAGGGACTAAGCGGAGGTGAAGGTCAAGGAATGGCTCGAGGACCGAGGTATCATGGCTAAGGTAAAGAAGAGAGTACTCACATTGAGTCATGGAACTAATCTCTACTAACTATTAAGAAGCTAACGTAGACCGCCCCCGCCTCCCCTTATCGCGGTCGCATGCACCTGCATGGCTGCTGCATGCAAGCCGCACAAGCGCGCACAAGCTCTGCATGGTTGCTGCATGCAAGCCGCCGCACAAGCTGCATGCATGCATACAAGCATTGTGTCTCCCTCCATTCATGAAGCGTCGTGGAAATTGAGGGGGCTGGCCTGGTGGCTGGCTGCTGTCCGTCTGTCCCTCTGTTGCAAGCCTGCAGTGCTGCTCAGTTGTTGTCGGCTTGATTGGTTCCCTACTCGGGCAGGGCTAGCCGGCTAGCCCTATGGACTCGAGTCCCGGTTCGCAATCTTACTCTTACCCGCTGGGCGCAGCCGCTGGTAGCATCGTACAATCTACAATTTCCAGTTCGAGAATAAAATCAGCTAGACAAAAACCACAAATCCAACAAAATCTAATATGTACTCGCACAAAAACAATTAACCATATATACTTTTTAATTTAGGTCATCAACCACTATGCACTAAGGAACACTATGCAAGCACTGACGGGGTTGGGCGGGAGGAACCTAGCGAGGCGCCACCCATCGTGTTTCCTCTGAGGCTCTGCGATCGTCGTTGTCTTGTTGCATGCACTGAGGCAAAACACGACCATGGCCACGGCCGCGCCGGCGTCCGTCGAGGGGTTCGACTGCACCGCCAACCGCATGTACCCATGCCAGGCGTACGCGCTCTACCGCGCCAGCTTCGCGGGTGTGTCGCTTGATCTCGCGGCCATCGGTGACCTCTTCGCCGTCAGTCGCTTTATGGTCGTGCACGCCAACAACCTCTCCACGACGGCCACGCCGGCCAACGGGCAGCCGCTGCTCGTGCCGCTCCAGTGTGGCTGCCCCTCCCGGTCCCCCAGCTCGTACGCGCCGATGCAGTACCAGATCGACCCAGGGGACACCTACTGGATCGTCTCCACCACCAAGCTACAGAACCTCACGCAGTACCAGGCCGTGGAGCGCGTGAACCCCACGTTGGTGCCCACCGACCTCGACGTTGGCACCATGGTCACGTTCCCCGTCTTCTGCCAGTGCCCGGCCACCGCCGACAACGCCACGACGCTCGTCACCTACGTCAGCAGCCCAGGGACACGTACGTGTCCGTTGCCGCCGCCTTCTCCGTCGCCTATCCACAGTGAAAGACACGATGCGGCGGCCGCCTGTGCATGCACTGAGGATGAGCGCGCTGCTGCTGCTCCTCTGCCTGTGCGCGTTCCCCGCCCCGGCACGGTCATAGAATACGACCACGGTCACGGCCAAATTTATTCAACTAGATGGAGCCAAAGGCTGAAGGTACGACTGGTGATAAAACGATATATGATTTGTGCATGAATATGTGCTTCAGCTTGTGCAACATAATACAAGTTAGAAATTTAACTATCTGCGTGCGGTTATTAATGTCTTAGAAATTTTAACTCTCGTGGCAACGCACGGACACATATCTAGTCAAGCTATTAAGAGTCATATTATGTTGAGGGTCAAATTATTAGTGAAAGAGACTTGAAGCCATGAATTGAACTCATATGTGTTGAAATGGTTCAAGTCACATGCTAAGGTGGCTTTGCTCAAAGAAGGGAGACAAATGATTGTAACCCTCTATGAAGTGATATTGAGAAGAAATGACATATGAAGACAATGAAGTCTTAAGTGCTTAAACTAACTGAACCTAGAGTGCTAACATGAGAGAAACACTTAGAACTGCACCTGCACATTCTGATCTGAAGCTTGTTTTCTACTGGATTGGACAGCCCTCAAAACAAGTTTTTTAGAATGTCCAAGATCACTAAAAACGGAGTTCAGAGTAGAAAGTAAAAACTTATGGCATTTTTGAAAGGGAAATGGCCTTAACCATTTTCTATAATTAATTTTGGTGTTTGACGACCATCACAAATCTTATGGACTAACTAGTTTGCCTAGTTGATTATTTCTCAGGTGCATAAGTTCATCTACATCAATTCTATGTCGACTGTCCGGAATACCGTCTGGGCCCTTTTGGTCGACCATCCGCGACACTAGGGTGAGCCTCGGACAGGAACTATGCAAATCACGTGTTTACACGACGGACTGTACAAAGGAAAAGTGAGCACCGTCCGGGACCAAGCTCGAACCGCCCGACCTCAAGCGCGGATCGTCCGTCCATTGAAAAACCCGAAGGTGACGGGTTTGGTAAAATGTATTTTTAGCGTCCTCGCGGACCGTCCGGAGTGCACGGCCGGACCGTCCGCGACTGCTGTGTCTGACATTTGACGACACATTTAATGCATTATAGTCGTTGATATAGCTGTTACTGCTGAGCGTTGCGATTTCAGCCGTTGATGTGCAGGGGCGAACCGTCCGGACCAGTGGCGCGGACCGTCCACGGTTGGCAGAAAGGGGGCAACGGCTAGGAAGTGGTTGGTGGCTATAAATACAACCCCAACCACCTCCATTCAACATAACTAAGCATTCTACTCACACACATTCAATACAAGAGCAATCAATCCAATCCAAGACACATTCAAAGCTTCCAAACCTCTCCAAGTGCCACAATTGAGACAAGTGATCATTAGTGATTAGTGACTTGAGAGAGTGTGATTCGTGTTTCATTTGTTGCTCTTGTTGCTTGGCTTTTAATTGTGATTTCTTCATCTCCTTCTAAACTCTCTAGTGACTTGTAAAGCTAGCAAGAGACACCTAAGTGTGTGGTGGTCCTTGTGGGGTCTTAGTGATCCTTGAGATTAAGAAGAAGCAATCAACCGGTCTAAGTGATCGTTTGAGAGAGGGAAAGGGTTGAAAAAGACCTAGCCTCCATGGCCTGCTCAACGGGGAGTAAGTTCTTCGGAACCGAACGTCGGGAAACAAATCATTGTGTTCATCTGTATTGATCATTACCTTACGATTTGATTCTTCCTCTCCTCTCTCTCTCTAAGTTCTCTTGCTTACAATCTTTTTCGGTTAGCTCCCAAAGTCATCTGCATCGATTGAGCAACTCATAGCAAGAAGAACTCTCTTCCGCTCTCCGAATTCATTATCACTTTTTGTAATCCTAACCCTGGTGAAGTTCGTGTTCAAAGTTTATAATTTTTATGTTTCGCCTATTCACCCCCCTCTAGGCGACTTTCAATTTTCCGTGAGGTAACCTGTGCTGTCTCATGAAGGTGTGGCAGTGCCAATCTGAGAGCAGTCATGTCGCGCCTTACGGGCCACAACGGCTAGTTTTTAAGCTCAAACGGCTAGTTCTAGGGCTGGGTGTATATATACCCATCCCACGCCTTCTAGTGAGGTTGCTGGCTTCCATTACACCAAAGACACATCCCAAATCTTTGTGATGCCCTCTCTAACCCCTCTTTTTGTGAGAATGAGTGATTAGCGAGTGATTAAGAGTTAGAGAGAAAAAGAGAGCAGACCAAACTTTGAGCACTTGTCAGGCTTCGTGGTCATTCGTTGCGCATTTGTTACCCTTCGAGGTGAAGCCTCCTACACAGCTAGGCGTTGCCCGACGAGCTCACGTGCTTGTGGTGAGCCGCGGGAAGTTTGTTATCACCCTCTACAGCTAGTAAGGAACCCCTCGTCTCAAGAGACTTTCTCTCTTAAATTGAAAACAAGGATAAGGTTAAAGGAGACCAAAGCCTTTGTGGCTGCCTCAACAACATGGACATAAGCAAGCCTTGGTGGTGAGCTGAAGCACGGGATAAATCCTTGTATCTCTTGTATTCTTGCTATTTGCTTTATATTACTTGTTTTGTGGTGATTCTAGGGATTGGTCTCAATCTACTTGTGCACAAGCTTATGCCAACATCTATGTGGTGAAATAGGTCCAACAATTTACCCAATCTACTTTCTGTTGGGCAGTTTTTGAACTGCAGCTTCGAGTGTCTGCCAGAGCACAGTGCCGCTCTGAGGAGCCGCACTGTCACTCTATAATCTAATATTTGTTTGAGCTAAAATTTTGCAAGCCTATTCATCCCCCTCTGCGCGACATCAAAGTCCTTTCAGATTCGAGCCTCGTAGCTGCAAAGTGTGCGTTTTTCATGTGACTAGCAAAGTCCCTGGTTGAATTTTTTTTTTGCTCGGATTTGTGATTTATGGGAATGAATTTGAAGTAAAAGCAAAAAAAATGCCCGGATTTGCAATTTCTAGGCAGCAATTTGTAGAGTCAACTCCAAGATTTTTTTTGCCTAGATTTGTAAATTCTAGGCTACTGATTGTATATACGGATCAAAATATAGCCACCTTAAATCGATTTCTAGAGACGGTTCTTGTTCCTAACATAGAGGACTCGGGTAGCCACTTGTATAAAGGCTTTCCAGCCGCATCTGCAGTGCTTTTCTATAGTAGTGAAAGTTTGACAAAATATTTTATCTAAGTATTTGACAAAAAAATCTCGTTCATTTTAATCGACGGAAAGCAATAACTAGTTAAATACATGATATTTTGTTTCTTAAAAAAGATTTTGCGAAACATTGTATTGAAAATTTCTATACCTGAACGTGTGTCGCTTATTTATCTTATGCAGGCTGGAGGAGGATTGCATTGTTCAATAGTGACGATTCATTAAGTTACGAAGCTTGAGAGAAGGCTGTGCAATGTGGATGATAGATAGCTCTGTTTTAATCCGAGGCGCAGCTAAAACACGGACGTGGAGATATCGTGCGATGGAAAGCGAAAAACTATGAGTACGGATGAAAAAAAAAACATAATAGAAGTTGAAGGTTATTTTGAAAAGGGACAAATATTACTATCTATATACCAAGTAAATGTAGAATATAAGCAAAAAAAAAGAGAGAGAGCAAATAAGCAATATTAATTAGTTGTGGATGCAAAATTTAATGTTTATATACGGACAAATTTAAACAAAAGTAGTGTAAAATCATGTTTTGAGTGGGATAAACTTCCATACGTACGATAAATTAAATACAGAGGGTATGTTGCTTACCTTTTGTTTATGAGCGATTTACGGACTAACCCAATCAGCTCAATTATATCCAATATAGTCATAGGGAAATCTTGGTACTTTTGGTTGTCTAGACCTATGAGAATGTCAGTGAAAACTTTCCTCATGTCCGGATTTTGGCCTACCAGAACAAATGCTGCACAGTCAAAATGTGGACTAAGCTTGTCAAATACTTTTTGGGCAAGAGTAGTTTTCCCCAGCCCTTCAGATCTAACAATAGGCACAATCTTCATCTTTTTATCGTAGGCCTCATTGTCCACCACATATAACCTCTTTATTAGCTCATCCATTGGCTTATCATGTGCCGATGATAATGATTTTGAATAATGAGCCAACTTACTACGCCCTTCGGCCCCGTCGTTGTCTGCCTGAAACAGTGCAGATGAGTGTCAGTGAGTTGGAGGTCCCTTGATTTTATATCAGGGCAATTTGCAGTTTATACCTTGTCTAATTTTCGTCGAGGCAAACTGATGTCAACGATGGGACGGTTGGGATGGACGCCGATTGCGTGCCTTAGGGCTGTCTCCACCTCCTCTGGAAGAGGAAAGGCATCTAGACAGTTGATTTGAACAATGACTTGCTGAAGCGAAGGGATATTTTCCAAACCGAAGTCAAAATCCAGGCCACTATTGGCACCACTTTGGAGTGGCACATTGAAATGAAAATCAAGGATTTCAAGCCTAGGCAGATCTCCCTGTTGAAACTTGAATGGTTTAGTGATACTGAAGAATCTCAAATTCCGGAATCCACCACTGGCACAAGTAATAGCATCTCTGCGTTCAGTGTTAACAATTAGCAGATGGAGATGACGGAGCTCCTTGAAGTCCCCAAGGTTTTTCAGATCCTGTTTATCCACATCAAACATCAACAGCGACAAGTCACGGATCTGTGGAAGATAGTAAGCATTAAGCCACACAGGCAGCCTTGAGAATTCCAACAACTGCAATTCTAAGGAACGAAGACGTCCACTGCAGGCAAAATCACTAGGTTCCAACTTAACAAGCCTGTTTAACTGTACGCCGCCATAGTAATCAAGATGTAAAGCCTCGATCTTGGGCAGTTTTAAAACAGACTCCAGCAATTGTGCAAGCTGCTTCTCGTCATCTGCTTTTATCAACAAACGGAGCATCCTTAGTTCCCTCAGGTGTCCCAGCCCCTTGACAAACCACCTTGCCGAGTAGCCACCACAAGGGTACATCACCAACTGTTGCAGGGAAGTAAGCATCCCAATCCACTTGGGCACTCTTGTTGTCCAGTCAGCGTTGAGGCACATTAACCCTGCAAGCTCACCCATACTCGAAGGTAGTTCTTCAACGCCACTTCCTTTCAATTCAAGCGTCTGCAGAAACTTTAGATGCCCTAATTCCTGTGGGAGCGTCCGGACATATGTATTACATAGACCGATAAACCTGAGATTATGTAAATTTCCAAGCTGCTTGAGATCATAACCTTCCATAGACCCACAACTCTCTAAATCCAGAACACGTAACAATTTGAAGATGAAAACCGGAGGTATCATGTATATAGGACATTCAATTGCAGTAAACGACCTCAACCATGGGAGGAGGTCCATATTGTCTCCAAGGTTGTGCTCTTCTTTTCTGTTATGGATGGCTAACCGACGAAGTTTGCCTGATATAGATATTTGCCCTTCTTCGTCCAATACAGAAACAAAGTTTTCTTCGGATGACAACAGGCGAATAAGACCAAGAACCATACTATGAATACGAAAGCCTTGCACTGTGTTATCAAATTTTGATTGGACCACTTGTATAATGCTTCTACTTACGAGCTCGTTGAAGAATTCTTCCCCGAGCTCAAATAACTGTTTTCCTTGCTCCTCTTGGATAAAACCTTCAGCTATCCATTTCCATATCAAAGAACTTTTATTAATAACATAATCATCTGGATATCTACTCAAATATACAAAGCAAGTCCTCAAATTCAATGGCAAATCAGAGTAGCTAAGTGATAATATCCTCATAGTCGTTTCTTCTAAATGACTGTTACGACCTTTATGTCCAAAAGCATTATTGGCTAGCTCAGACCACATTTGTGTTGGTTTTCCCATGAACAAACTAGCCATTGTGATGAGAGCTAACGGTATACCATCACATTTCTTTAGAAATTTATCTGATGCCTTATTGATTATTTGATCATCAAGGCATACTCCTTCACCAAATAACGATCTGTAGAATAATTCTTTGGAGTGATGGTACGAAAGTGGCCTTAACTTGTAAACACGACCAGCTATTGTGGCAACAGCAAAATTACGAGTAGTTATGATTATTCCACTCCCATTGTTATTTTCAACAAATGCCAATTCTAGTGTATGCCAAGACTCCAGATCCCATACATCATCGATAACAATGAGATACCTGTAAAAGCATAAATGTGCAGTAGTCAAAAGTTTTTAAAACTCTCTCCACCTAGAAATTTGCCAACATCAAGAATAATAAAAAAAATAAAAATAAAGAAACATTGCAAATTTTGATTGCAGCTATCAAGAAAAGAACATATTGAACTGATGGTTTACAATAATATGAAATGCTAAATAGTTAACAGTTGGTCACCTATCATTTAGCTCATTATTCGGGCAAAACGGGTGTTTAAACAGATGACGAAACCGTTTAAACGGTCAAAACAACCGATTAAACAGAAACGGTGTACCACTGTATAGCGTTTAAACCATGTGTAGTGTAACGGGCTAAACGACCATTTAGAGGAACTGTGGTTTGTGAATGTCATATCTAGCTAGTCATATAGACTGTTATTTTGGGATTAATGGGAGAATATTTTTAATAATCTAAATAATTAATTATTTAGTCATACCTACATGTTAATGTCATTTTCTGATTTGAATTAATCAGCAGCTGTTTTTCTTTGAAGCATGCATGTCTATATTATTGCTGTTACGAAGTGGCATGCTTGCAGAGTGAAGATGAAGCACACATGATGTCCGTGTATAGACTGCAAGAATCTTATTGTACATGGAACATGCAAATCGACTGGAGACCATGGTTCTGCAAGAAGAACAACTGTGACATCCGCAAGGATGGCTGTAGTTCTGTTCCAGTCAGGAGGTGCGAAGATAATAATTTTAGTTAATTCAGATGTTTGTTACTTTTGTTTCTATACGAAATAAAGCTGGAGGCCTCTGTTTTATTTTATTTTATTTTAAAAAAAGTTTATGTAGTGTTTGGTTTCTAGGTAGGCCTTACATTTTATTCAATTTTAGTTTCTAAATTGCTAAATACGGAAGGAAACTAAACTAGACTAAACACACTTATTACTATATTTTGTTTAGTTGATGCATGGTTTGTAGCACGTACCTGCACCTCACATAGCTAAGGCGCTGTCTGATTTCATCGATGAGCGCTCGCGTATCTGTTCTGTTGATAGTGTCCACTTGCTGGTATATGTCAAGCTTAACGAGGATGTTCTTGAAAACTCTCACCAAGTCAGGATTTTGGCCAACTGAAACAAAAGTTGCAAACTCGTATTCACTTCTAAGCCTTTCATATGTTTCTTTAGCAAGGGTGGTCTTGCCTAGTCCTCCAGCTCCGACAATAGAAATCTTCTTAATGTGTTGCTGGCCCGACTCATCCGAGAGCAGCATGGATATTATTTCAGACATTGATTGGTCGATGCCAATGAGTTGTGTCGCTTCTTTGTACAAAGCTGCAAGGCGAGGATCAACACTAACCATGCTGATTGACCTGTCTGCAGCAACATCAAGTTTGTACCTGACACGCCGGTCCACCAACTCCTGGATTTTCCTCACGATGTCTCCGATGGCAGCACCAATTTCATGGATAGCCTTAACCTTTCTTGACAGCTTGGTCATCTTCTTCATGGCAAGTCGAAACCTGTTTGGGTCACTTGGCGCGCGGTCTCTGATGCGCATGAGAAAGGTGTCGATGGCATCCTCAATGTCATAGGATGCCTCTCTGACATCGCGTCTCCACACCTTGGTCTGGAGGTCGATCTGATCCCGCGGCACATCAGCCACCTTACGGAGGGCAGCGTGCATACTTTGCAGCTCCCGGCAGATCATCTCCACTCTGCCCCTCACTTCCTTCTGGAGCCTATACTCATCTTGGATTTGGAGTAGCTCCTGCAGCTTGGACGGGAGAATGGCTAGCGGACCTGTCACTAGATCCATCCCTGTAGACTGATTTGAAGATATAACTAACCACGCTAGCTAGCTGCTTGCTTGCTTGGTGTTGATGTAGGCATCCTATGACATTGCGGAACTGCATGCAGATGGGAGATGTAACAAGGAATCAACCTGAAACAGCAGTGTCAAGTCAAGAGCTGATTTAACCATGCAAGCGGAAAAGAAAATATAATTGGGTACATGCATAAATTCAGCTTCAGTATTTTCCAAATCAAAACGCATGAACTCACAAGTTTGAAAGACAAGGACCTGAGGCAGAACGAGGACGGCTGCTATGTCCGCCTGTTGATCCGTGAGGTGAGGAGACGGCCAGAGAGAGACGAGGATATGAACTGGAAAACCAGGACGGACCTGCATTTCATTTCATTTATTTTTCTTTTCCTGCCGGGTCGCTGTAGCAAAAAGCGATGGAGCAACAGCACTCATTAATAATTTATTGATACTAGGCGTCATCGTGTCCAATGCCAAGCATTCTAGCCTCTATTCAACGGCTCTATTCAACTAGTAATTTGCTCGAGCCTCGGGCGAGTCTTTGACCGATAAGTTTAAACAGTTAAAAGAGTGTTGTTTTACCTATAAAACATGAGTATATGCTAATACATATAAATAGAAGTGATAAAAAAATTGAATAGACAATTATATGTAGTAGAACAATTCAGTTTACCAATATAGCATCATAAGTGTATGCAATTTATTACTGCTCTTTAAAATTATTAGTCTACAAATTATTAGTATAGTGCCTAAATTCCGAGTCAGCAATTTCTGTAAAATTATCAGTTTGATAATTTTCCAAATTAGAACAGTAATAGCATAAGTGTATGGAAATTATCAGTCTACAAAATATCAGTCCGAAAATGCCTCAATTTTCCAAAGCAAGGGAAAATAAAACACTTAGCAGCAACTGAGCGCATGCAATTTATTACTCCTTTGTGGCATAGAATCTAGTCACACTTAGCATTAATTTTCCAAAGCCTCAATTTTCCAAAGAAAGGGAAAAGAAAACACTTAGCAGCAGGTCACCTATAACTCTTGAATCTTAGTATTAGGTCAGCGGAAACAAATGCTAGTGTACAGGAAATATTGCCACAATTTGATATGGAAGTCAAGCAGCCATAATTTTATCTAGCCACATCACATTCACAGCAGTACAGAGGAAGAAGCATATGTTGATGGTTCAGAGAAGTGTTGTTCTTTCAAGGCGGCATGCACCTTTCAGTTTTCAGTTCTTGCAACGACAAATGGCATGGGAACATCACATTTTACTCCATTGACTGTTTTCTGGTCTGCTTTAGCTCAGTTCTGAATATGATTGGTATAGACTTGGGCATGCATGAATGTTGTATCCTTATTTCTCACAATACTGCGCAGCCATTCCAAGTAAAGCGACCGGAAGAAATGCAACCCAAGAGGAAGGACCACGGCTAGTACTTAGGATCTGCAATGCAGGTGACTTTAAAATAGTTCAACTTTTCACTGGACTTGGCAAGAGTTGAATGCTTGCACTTTCATAATAGAAGATAGGACTGTATTAATTTTGAACTTCCTAGAGAAGAGGATTCAAGTTGAAGCCTTGTTCCATTTTTTCTTAGGCCGGTAGGCTACTTTGATGTGGTGAAAAGGCGAATAACAAACTGAAGTGCGTCTAAATCACTGCGAGGCTTGATTGCTTGACCTAGGGGGCAAATTTCAGTGATTTAGTGGTCAAATTTTGCTAGAGGGAAGGTCTGTTTCTTAAGATGATGCAATGTCAATATGGCTGGCTGTGTGCATGTTGCTTTTCCACTTCGAGACCGCAGACATATACGGCTAGGCCAAAAACAATGTGAAATTGATAGGACATTATTCAAAAGCAATACGGCTAGAGGGAAGGTCTATTTCTTAAAGCCAAGAATGGTCCATCATTCAAAAGCAATTATTTCAAAGAGTAAATAGATGGATAAATATAGGACATTTTGTTACCTGACAAGATACTAAGAAGCAACACCCCCTCCTAGCCACCCAAAAAATTGCAGAAACTGTAGATAGAGAGTCAGTGCCTCAGTGGTTCTATCGGCAACAACTCCAACAATTCATATTTGTGCTAGATTATTAACAACAATGATTCCAGATCCAATCCCAATAAAGCATATTGCAAAAAGAAGCTAGAAATCGGCCTTCAGTATTGCTTCGCGAAACCTGAGATCTTCTGCCCTTTTTGGTATTCTTCTCGTCGGCTTTATACCCCCTGCACCTTCAACTAAGAGAATATCGATGTCTCTGGGAATTTTTGGGGCTGCTAACCTGCTATGACTTGATTAGTGCAGTGGGGAGGCAGGAGACGTCCGCCTGACTTGATTAGTCTAGATCAGCGGCGACCCTTTTCCCTGCCACGGGGGCGACAATCTGCGCGTCAATACAGGGTAGGTACTCAACTGGGATGGCGACGTTGGTGGCTGGCTCCAGCGAGAAGGGTGGCGCGCTCGCCCTTGTCGACGGAGATGTCGTGGAGAAGCGGGAGCGAGTCGCCGATGGCAGGAACGCAGCAGCAGGGTAGGGTGCCGGTCTTGAGGTCGTCGAGGGTGACGATGCGTGAGGTATTGGATGGGGAGGAGAGGTGGCAGAGGATGTGCTCAAAGAGGACGTCGTCGCAGGGGAGCGTGGTGATTGATTCGAGAGGGCACTGGCGGGGAATTGCCGAGCGGTGGGAGAAAGGCGACGACTAGCGTGGTGATTGACTCGAGAAGTGTGGAGAGGGGTCTCGAAACTCGTCTCGAAGCGTCGTGGCGCCGGGCTGCGGCTTCGTGATAAGGAAGCGGGAAACGGTTTTAGACCCGAGTTTTTGATTTTTGACTTTTTATGAAAAAAATATGCATTTAGACCCCTAGATATTTTATTTCAATATTTAGACCCGAATCTCGGCGTCTTAGTCTAAAACGCTGAGTTAACACAGCTCGGCGCTATAGCTTATGGCGCCGAGTGCTGACGTGGTGGTGACGTTGATGGATGTCGTGTTTGCTTACGTGGCTTCCTAGCAGCGCCATAGATCTTGGCGCCGAGCTAGGATATAGCGTCTGAGTGCTATTCTTCTCCATTCTCTCTTCTATCTTACCGTCGCAGCTCCCCACCGACGCAGCTACTCGTTGTTGCCTCGCCACGCCGGCTCCATCCCCGAGCCACCCGGTGTCGCGCCCTCGCCGCGTGCCACCCGCCGCGCGCAGCCCTCCCTCCGCGTCGCCCGCCTCCCGCCTGTGAGCCGAGTGCCGAGTGCCGAGTGCCGTCCGCCGAGCGCCGTCCGCCTTCCGCCGAGCGTCGTGAGGTATTTTATTGTCTTAGTATTTTTATAACTAATTAGTAGTTTAGTATTAATATACTACTTATTTATCACATGTTTTGTAGTGTATAGTTAGGTAGATATTTAGTTGTTAGTGTATATAATTAGCTAACTATTCAGTATATTTACATGGAATGAGTATGTCAGCCATCGTGTTGTTGTTTCTTTGCAGGTTATAGAAACCTCACCGTATAGGGGAGGTGCTGCCGGATTTTTTACTGGCAATACTAATTTGTTTTGGTACATAGGCGTGGGACTCGACCTTCGCCACCATGAGGTTGACTCATCCACGATCTCAGGTATACCTTGTTTTCGTACATTATTCATAGATTATGTATTTTTGTTTGTTGTGGTCATTTATATAATTATTAGTTAGTAAGTAGCTATTACTTATTTATTACTTAGTAAGTATTTAGGCATAAGTATTTAGTTAGTAGTAAGTACCTAGGCATTACTGAGTTAGTAATCCGTGTTTGCAATAGATGGACACCCTAGTGACACTATACCGTGGAGGAAGCGTGGAGGAAGATGTTTATGGGAATGTTAGTTTTTATGGTATGAAGAAGGTGATTGTGATGTTCGATGAAAGACCCTCTTTTGACCAGATTTTCGCTTGAGCTTGTGAGGAGATTAGTTGCAATTTAAATGACCCTAGAATATCAATTCAGGGTTTGTTGTCCCATGTTACATCTGATACAGTTGTCCAACGGTTGATCTCCATTGGCCCAGAAGATGACTGGGTGAAATATGTCAGAATTGTGAAGACGATTGTCCCACCATGTTTGGATGTAGGTGTTCGAAAGATATCGTTTAGTCATTGCGATGCTCCAGTCGGGTTGTCTCCATAAATGTCAAATGCATCTCATATTGAAGCTCCTTTGCCTGAGCTTCCAGAAGAAGTGGTTGTTGTGCCCGATGCTCAATCGGGCACGAACAAGTTTGAGATTTCTCGTCCTGTTCGCGGCGTTTGTGGGGCTTCTAATCTGGTGGTACCCCCCAGGAGAGCCCATTGACCCAGGATCCAATCCAGGATCATCCTAGTAAGTGTCTTCAACACGTTGTTCGTCTCCATCGTTATTTCGTTTGATTAGACTTTTTAATGTAGTATTTCCTCATTCGACACGATGCAGGATCTTCACAACTAGATAATGGTGCTTATCTTCATGAGCCCCTATCATACAATATGGACCACATATGCAGGGCATCAAATAGTGTTGATGTTCAGATTGAGGATGAGGAGGAGCCATATGAGGCTGCACGAGCCTTAGATTCTGATGATGACCGCCCAATTCAAGAAATGATCGAGCAAGAGATTGAACTCATAAGACGTTTGTGTCCTGAACGTGACCCTGCAGTACATGAATTTAGTAGTCTAAGTCATTCCACTGGTGCATACGCAGAAGGACGTGATGATGAACTACTAGAGGCTCCTGATAACGCCGACATCATTGAGATTAAGGTAGGCTTACTTTTCAAGGACCTGCCTACCGGTCATACACAGAAGGAATTTGTTTATCTATATGTTCTAACATATGTGTGTAACTCATCTTTCGATTACAGAGGGTATCATGTCGCCTTCGTCGTGCAGCGGCTCGTTGTGGATGTCGGTCCCTAGAGAGCGTTGACATGCAGCTGCATGTGCCTCCTATGCAGCCGGATGTTCACTGTCCCGTTTCTGCAGTTGGACCATCTACAGCTGGACAGAGCTCCTCGCGATCGGCGCGGGGTACGTTTGCAGACGTGGACGACGACGACGCTGGCGCCGTAGGTCAATACGAGATTGGACCATCACAGCTGCAGGACGCTCCCACAACTCAATCGTCACAGCTCACACCACGTAGACGACGTCTACGTGACCCTTACACTCCAGGCACCGACGCTCTTGGGGCCAAGGGCAACGGTAAGACTAGGAGGAAATGAATACTATGTGATGTGGATTTTATGCTATAAACTTTGTGATGTGGATCTTATGCTGAAAAAATTGTGATGTGGATCTTATGATGACAACTTTGTGATGTGAACTATGTATTATGGACTATGTTATGTGGTCATTGTATCAAGAACTATGTTATGTGGATTTTGTCATATTCTGTGTTATTTTGTGATGTATTATATACTGAAATGTGGTGATGTCTTATAATATGTGATTATTTCAACTGTGGTTGTTAATAAAACAAGGGAAACTCTTGTGAATTTTATTGTGAATTGGAAAAAACATGACAATGCAATAGAAACAATACGGATTTGAAACATTAGGGTTCTAAAAATTTTTGGATATAAAAGTACTACATAGCAGGCTACTAGTTTGTTCAATCAGAATCACAATCTATAAGTAACTCATCTTCAGAGTCATCCGTCGCGCAATCCTCAATGACAACCTCGTTCCACTTGCTGCATTGTCCTGCATCACACTTTTCAGCAGTTCTCTTGTAATAATTGGCTTCTGCTTCATCTGCAGCTTGGGAGAATAGCTGATCCTCAGCCTCACCCTCATCACACTTCTGCTTGTAATAAGCGACCTCTACCTCTTCGACGGCCTGAGACATAAACTCGTTGTTGGTCACTTGTTCTCAAATGTTATAAGTTAAGAACAAGGCAACACAAATGTTAATGGTTAAAGACCTTCGTCCTTCGAAGCATTACCTCCCTTAGGATATAATGATCTTCGGATGAAGGTTATGAAGGACAAACCTTCATCATCTCAATATGTAATAATAGAAAACAGGAACATATAGGACTTACAAAGGACATGAATGATAATATCAAATCACTAGACCATTTATATTTTCATTATATGATCATAAACAGACATTGATGATATTGAATTACATTTGTACCTTTGGCTTGACAGAAGGTAAGAATCCAAGAGTGACGTGCGAGTGATTACAAGTCAGCGTGAACAGTGTAGGGGTACTGTTCATCTATTTATAGGCGAGGGACGCAGCCTGGACAAAATTACATCTATGCCCTTAGCAACTAATCATAATTATGATACAAACTATCTAGGGTCATGCAGTCTTTTCCTTTTTAAGTCGGTGCCAACCTTCGTCTCAAGCGTATCATCATGCCGAAGCTCTTCCGATTGTAGCTTCAGCATACATCTTCATGTCACGCCTGTTTGCATGTCATTCTGCCGAAGGTGTTTTTGCTTAGAGGACCTTCGGTGGAGAAGAAGACCCCCAACAATAGCCCCTTCGCGGTGCTAGATCATTTTTCGTAACGAGCTAGATCCGCGAAAAAACTTGAAGGCTTCGGAATGCCAAAGGTCCGAAAAACACCTTCCCTGAGCTCATTGCCGAGAAATGATTATAATATTCTGAGCGCTGAGTGGTCCACCGTTCAGCGAGTGGGGGTGACCTGGAGGTTTGTCTTCCCACCTGCAGCACTATATAAACAGACGGGTTGATGAAGAGTTACCACAACATTCATTGCCATTGCACTGTTGTGCTGTTGAAAAATTTAACCATAGCCAAAGCTTTTTGCATTACGCTCTCAAGCGAGCACTTCATCATTTAAAGTTAACTTTGTCAGACGAGTTAGCTTCGTCAAATTGTAAAAAACCATAAAAATGTTCAGGGTGTGATCAACTACAAGGGTGTCTCGTGAGGGAGAAGAGACCGAGGTCACTGAGACAACACCAATTTTAGAGGTCATGAAACGATCAGGTCTAGTTGTGATAGAGGGAGCTATTGACGAAGGTGCTCCTGATGCCGAAGTTGAACAGACTGTTGTTGAAGAAGAAAATGTTGATGAAAGTGAAGAAGACTACAGTATTTTGATCCCAACAAAGCTCAGTCATCTAGATTTTGATAAATCTACTGTGTCCGAAGACGACATGCCAATGATGATGAAACTGGGCTATTTTGGGGAAGCTGAAAGCAAACTTGTCCGGTTTGCCGGAGAAGAGACTACCCCAGCACCGAAGAATGATGAAGTAGTGGTTTTTAAGAGTTTCTTCAGAGCAGGACTGCGATTTCCTCTGAACGAGATGATAGGGGAAGTCCTAAGGAATTTTGAAATATATCTTCATCAACTGACGCCTAACGCTATTGTTAGGCTCGGCGTCTTTATCTGGGCCCTTCAAAGCCAAGGGATGAGCCCAGATGCCGAAGCTTTCTGCCGCGTGCATGAGTTGCACTACCAGACAAAGGCCGGGGCAGATGGTCTTCACGAAAATTTTGATTGTTACAATTTTGCGTATCGCAAGGATACGAAGGCACCAGTCCTCAGCTACCGCACAAAGTGGCCGACCGGCTGGAAAAATGAATGGTTTTATATGAAGGCTGATGAGAAAAAATAGAGAGAAGTTGATGAGCATGGTCATGAGTCCGCTGTCTTTAAGCTTCGGAATGACCAGACCCCTATGCAACATGCAACTGGGGTCGCCATGTCAGCTGGCCGAAGTGGAGTTCAGAGTGGTAGCTGAGCAAATCAGTACAAGGGACCTGGTGCAGGAATATCTGGCCAACTGGACATATCCAACGTCAAGCGGCTAGGGAATGCTGAAGATGAAAGAAACGAAGAAGAAGCACGAACTTGTTCGACTAGCTTATCGTTTCAAGTTTGAAAAACAGTTTAAAGAGCCTTGCCAAGAATGGCTGGATCTGATCGAGACAATGTGCAACGAAATACTTAGGAATTATACAAAGAAAGAAGATCAATTGATGACAGCAGCCTTGGGCACCCGGCCAAAACGAAGGTTAACCCGGGTAATGGATGCCCTGAAATTTGAATACCCTGATTATGAAAGGCTCAATAAGGGTGCCGAAGGTGTAAAAAGAAAGAGAATTGTCAGTATTTTGAGCAAACAAACTGCTAGAATGGTAAAGGAGGATGAAAAGTCTTCAAAGAAAAGAAAATCCACTCCTGAGCCGAAGGCTGCTGCTTCGAAGAAGAGGAAGGCTGAAAGTCCAAAGCCGAAGATAATCGAAGCAATAGAGGAGACTCCTTCGACGCCTCCTGGTGCCGAAATAACAGAAATTTTAAAGGTAATGACTGAATCTTTACCCATCATGCTGCTAAGTCCTCTGGGGCCAGAACTAATGAAACTTTTACAGAAGAAGGATGAGCCTTCGGCTACAAAGAAGAAGGCTGATGGGCAGAAAAAACGAAGAATCGTTACTGTTATGCAAGCCATCGAACGAACGCCACCGTCGGCCTCGGCATCCAAAATAACACCTATTGCAAGCGCCGAGGCCAACCCGAAGCTAATACCTCTGCCGAAGCTGCAGCTGCTGCCGAAGTTGCCAACCTTGAGAGCACACTGTCTGGGATTGATAAGCTGCTCTCGGATATGGTTGCGAAAGAGACAACTGCGGCTGCAGAGGTCATGGCCACAGTGCCTGGCAAAGGGAGAAAGATTGCCGATGCTGCTTCGGAAGAAAGGGACTTCGACCTTCGGAACCTGGTCGGTCAAGAATTATCCGAGGCCGAAAAGAAGGAGCTACTGGAGTATGGTATATCCTGTGGCTAGGCTTGGCAATGGGGCGGGTTCGGGTCGGGTCCCCGCGGTTTTAGACCCGACGGTGTTCGGGGCGGGTTTAAATTTTTACCCGTGGGGCCACGGTTTCGGGGACCCGAATTAATTCGGTTTCGGGGCGGTTCTGTATTTTCACCCGTGGTTTTTTTGTGGGGACCCGAAAACCGTAGTAAACCGAGTCAGCCCACTAATTGAAACTAGCGAGCCCAGCCCAATATTGAAAACCCTAGCACCTAGGCGTCTAGTGCGGTAGTGCCCACCGCCAGCCGCCACCAACCCACGCTGCCGCAGTGCCGCCTGCCGCGCACAAGCACAAACGCTAAGACGCAGCCACGCAGGAGCAGGACGCAGCGCTCGCCGTCACCTCGCGGCCTCGCCGTCGCTGGCTGCCGCCCTCGCGTCACTCCGCGTGTCACCTGCTGCGCGTCACCGACTCACCGGCTCTGCGCGTCATCGGCGTTGCGCGTCACGCCGTCAGCCCGTCACTCGGTCACCGGCTCTGCAGGTCCTGAAGCTCCGGTCGTCTTCAACGTCGTAAGTATCTGACGAATCCCATTCCCATCCCTCAGCAAGCAAGCAAGCAATTTTCACTTGATCGACATGTGTGAATATGGAGCGTGTCTGACGATCCTTCCGGTGCGCGTCCGTCCGTTACGTACGTGGTGCCGAGCAGGTCGTGGAGATCACCAAGGAGAGCAAGGTGAAGTATGAGCTGGACAAGAAGACGGGGCTCATCAAGGTGGACCGGATCCTCTACTCGTGCGGTCGTGCCTCACCCAGTCACCTCTACTCGTGACAGGTAAGTATAGCAGTATAGATTAGTATGGATTAGTTCTCATGCTAGTAGTTCTTAGGGTCCCTTTAACGTTTTGCATTTTTCAGAATATTAGGGTGAAGTGAAATGTCGACTCCAGGTACTAGTAGTTCTCATGCTCCTACAACCGGAGCAGCTATTGGATCTCAAGTGGAAACAGAAGCAGCAGCGGGCCCTCGAACCCGTGCACGTGCAGCAGCAGCAGCGCCTCCATCTGATTTAGCAACTGCAGCAGGTGATGTGTTAGAATTAGAGGATGATGTTGTTGTTGGTAGTAAGAGGAAACCAGGACCAAAATTAAAATCTAAAGTTTGGTTAGAGTTTGATAGAATTGAGTTAAATGGGGTTTGGAAAGCAAAATGCAAATGGTGTAAGAAGCATCTAGGAGGGGACACAAGAAATGGCACAAGTCACTTGAGTGGCCATCTTGAGATTTGTCCAGATAGGGCTGTTAGAAAAGGTATAAAACAGTCGTCTCTTAAATTGACTGCAAATCCACATGATGGGACTGTGATTTTGGAGAAATATGTTTTTGATCAAGAAATAGCTAGAAAAGAGCTTGCATTAATGACTATTATCCATGAGTACCCTTTGTCTATGGTGGACCATGTTGGATTTCGCAAGTTTTGTGCAGCATTGCAACCATTATTCAAAGTAGTGTCTAGGAATACACTTAGGAAGGATATCCTTGATATGTATGAAGTGCAAAAACAATCCATGTTGAAGTATTTTCGGAAGTTGAGTTCTCGAGTTGCTATTACTTCTGATTTATGGACAGCAAACCACCAAAAGAAAGGCTACATGGCCGTGACAGCACACTTTATAGATGATGACTGGAAGCTAAAGAGTTTTCTTATTAGGTAATAACCCTACTGCTCTTTATGCCCTAACTTCTTCAATTAATATCCTTATATTATATAATGTTGAACTTATTTTGTGTAGGTTCCTATATGTTCCAGCTCCACATACAACTGAGGTTATTGCTGATCTTCTTCATGATGTTCTCCTTGACTGGCATATCGAGAGGAATTTGTCTACTATAACTCTTGATAATTGTAGCACAAATGATAGTGTTATGAGAAATATGGTTGGGACCTCCAATGAGAACCTCAGACAAAGAATGGACACTGTGAAAGGCAAGTTGCCCCTCTCATCTTGTATGTTACAAGGTAAATTAGTCCATATGAGATGTGCTTGCCATATTTTAAACCTTGTTGTGAAAGATGGAATGAGTGTAATGGAACATGGAATTGATAGTATTAGAGAGATTGTTGGATTTTGGTCTGCCACACCTAAAAGACATGAGAAATTTGAGAAAATGGCAATGCAAATGAAGGGTAAATATGACAAAAAGATAGCTCTTGACTGCAAAACTAGATGGAACTCTACTTATCTAATGCTTAACACTGCTTTGCTGTACAAAGATGTTTTTGAACGCCTTGCTGCTCGTGCTCCTTGTATTCCAACTGGAGATGATTGGCAGTTTGCTAAGGACCTTTGTGATAGATTGAAGATTTTCTATGATGTCACAGAGTTGTTATCTGGCACTAACTATGTCACAGCCAACATTTTCTTTCCCAAAATCACCAATATTTATTTGGCAATTAGGAAGTGGCAAGTAAGTGCTAACCCAAAGGTTGAAGAAATGTCTAGTAAAATGAAAGAGAAGTTCAACAAATATTGGTTTGATGTGCATGGTTTGATGGCTGTTGGTGCTGTCCTAGATCCTAGGTATAAACTTCATCTTTTGAACGTACTTTTTCTAAAAATCCATGGATCTGAAATTACAAGTATGGAGGCTGTTAACAAAGTCAAGGATATCCTTTATAACTTGGTTTTAGAGTATCAAGATACTATAGAAGTTGTTGCCACAACAGATGGTGCTCAACCTAGGACAAGTAGTGCTCCTAATGACATGTTTGAGGAGGATTGGATGGACACTTTTGATGATTACATGTCCAAGCAACCAGACGTGACCTCCACTTATGTGCGCACAGAGATGGATTTGTACTTAGAGGAACCACTTCTTCCTAGGACACATGATTTGGATATCATTCAGTGGTGGCAGCATGCTGGGCTTAAATATCCTACTTTGAGAAAGATTGCACGTGATGTTCTTGCAATTCCGGTTTCAACAGTGGCATCTGAGTCCGTGTTTAGCACAGGAGGAAGAATAATTAGTCCACACCGTAGTAAGCTTGCACCATCAATGGTGGAAGCACTCATGTGTATGTAGGCTTGGTCCCGTGCTGACATGTTAGGTACGTGGTCAGAATTTTAACAAGATTTATATGTTATTTGATTTCATGCACATTATAGGAAACAACCAATGATGGCTGCTTTGTTGCAATGTAGGGTCTCCAACTATGATGGGTGTTTTGATGACTTGTCTTGATGAACAAGATGAAGAGATGGTACTGTTTATTTGTTGCTTTAATGACTTGCATTGAAGAGCCTGACTCGAGCTGTTTTTATTATTTTGCAGGATGAACATGAATCAACAATTGTTGATTAACCATTTGAGATGAACCTGCTTGCTGGCTGCTGCTACAAACTGCTTGCTGTCTGTTGGGTGCTGCTAGCCTGCTACAAACTGTTTGCTAATTGCTATAGACTGTCATGTACTCATGTTGTAAGAGACATATATGTATGTTGTATGAAGTATGCAAATGACTAAATGTAATATGTATGCTGCTACAAACTGTTTGATGCTACAAACTGTTTGCTATTGACTGTCATGTTGGTCTTGTTTACTTGCTATTGACTAAATGTAATATGTATGATGTAGCCTTTCATCATTTCATGCCCTCTTTTTTTTGATGAAGTATGAATGTATGATCTTGTTTACTTGCTATTGGCCTTGTTTACCTGCTACAAACCGTGTTGCTGGTGCTGCCTGTCTGCTGGAAACCAGCACACCTGTTTCGGGTCTACGGGTCCCCGACGGGTTGCGGGCCTCCACGGGTTTGGGTCCGGGTGCGTGTTTTCACCCGTATTACAATTCGGGTTCGGGTCGGGTCTGCAATTCGGGTTTCGGGCGCGGGTCCGCGGACATTGCACCCGACCCGAACCCGCCCCATTGCCAACCCTACCTGTGGCTACCAGCCAGGAGCTATGCTCTTTGGTGGAATCGATGAAGGGGCCTTAGGATGTATTCGAGACCGCGTCGGGGCAAAGATAATCGGCACTCTATCAAAGAGTGTCGGTTTCCCGAAGCTTGAAGCTGATATCAGCGGCTACCGACGACAACATATCGTCGACAGTTTGTTTTACTCCAACTTCAAGGCAAAATTATGATGTCTGAATTTCTTTTATTTCTGTGTTGAAGCAAGGTTTTCTGATGAAGGCTTATTTCTGTAGAGTATGTTGCTAAGTAAGGCACTGAGAATGCAACAAGACCTCGAAGACAAGAAGAATGAAATCATAATCGAGGGCTTGGAAAACAAAATTAAAGATTACTAAGCTTCTCTTGAGAAGAAAGACTTCCTGCTTCAGGCAGCGGAGGGTTCCCTCGTGGAAGTTCAAACTGAAAATGCGAGATTAAACGAGGAGCTTCTCCAGGTTCAAGAAACTTTAAGGAAAAATTCAGAACGCTTCGAGCAGGAGAAACAAGAACTGCAAACAAAATACAAAGCCGAAGCTGATAAAATCACGAAGCTGCAGGAGTCTCTGAAAGAGATTCAGAATAAGTGCCTGGAATTCGGTAGCCGTTGCGTGCAACGGTTGAAAAAGGTCTTCAGCTCGGTTGGGGCCAGCTCCGAAGACATTACACATTCGGCTGAAGACATACCAAACACCTTCGAACATATTGAAAATGAAGTTGAGGCGCTTGATGAAGTGATAGCCGGGCACGATGACTTATGTGCCTTGCTAGCTTCTCGCGGCACAGCTACAACATTTTTGAAGGCTGGTTGCACGCACGCTAAGACTGTGAATAGACCAACCTTCGGCCTGTCTCCAACAAATTTGGTCGATATCCCCAGTGAAGCCCGGAGCATAGGGAACAGATTTATAACACAGGTTTGGGCTAAGGGTGGGCGAGAGTTGGCTGGTGACGAAGCCCGAAACTTACTCAAACCGGTATGGAACTTATTCATGTTGCTTGCCTTCTCTTGTAATTACTTTTTGCCTTATACCGTTTGTTTGTTTGCAGGATGGTGGTGCCAAAGATTGATAATCCGAAGCACGTTCCGAAGGTTGCTGAAGCTTCTCTTTAGGCCTGCCTGTATAGAGCTTAGGAACATTTGAATTATCTTTGTAAAGAAAATTCTAATTGAGGATTAAACAATACTGTGTAAACTTGTCCATACCTTGTAATATATTTTTACCATTTCATCCATGTAAAAATTTCTTTGTTGTGGACGAAACCTATACCTTTTAAGCCGAAGGAGAAAAACACCTTCCCTTCTTTTCGTACACAATGAAGCATGCCGTTACATAACATGTATTCGTTTAAAACGAAGCTTCTTTGTGTTCATCGAAGCACTGTCGTTGAAAATAGAGTATTTCTATTCGTGCTTCATGTTATGATGATGATGATCCTACAAATGTCTAAATGAATGTGTATGAATACAATGAATGATGTAATGTAATGTGCAAATGAATGTGCCGAACACGCACACGAAGCCACACCCAGACTCTGCATCCCCTTAGGAACGACTTTGGAGTCTTTAAGCTTTGCATCCCCTTAGGAACGACTTTGGAGCTTCTTCACCTTATATTTCAGTGGCATTTAAGCTCTGCATCCCCTTAGGAACGACTTTGGAGCTTCTTCACCTTCTATTTCGGTGGTATTTGGCTCTGCATTCCCTTAGGAACGACTTCTGAGCAGAAAACTTACTCTGCGCTCCCTTTGGAACGACTTTTTGCAGCTTCGAAACTTACGCTGCGCTCCCTTAGGAACGACTTTTTACAGCTTCGTCATGCTCTGCATCCCCTTAGGGACGTCTTTCGAGCTTCTCCTTGTTTTCTTTTTGCACTCGATGGTGCAAGCTCTGATTTTACATATTACATCTTTGGGGGATTTTGGCCCTTGTATTGCGTAGGGCTAAATAAGAATGAAAATTTTACAAACCATGGCCCCATTAAAAACCCTTCTCCCCTCCTGAAAGGAAAAGGGTGCCATAGAAAAAGAATGAAAAAAGATTACATCAAATTACACATAGTACCGTCGAAGCTCATCCGCATTACAAGATCTAGGCATGCCGTTGCCGTCCATATCCTTCAATCTGTAAGAACCGGGTCTTGATGAAGACACTACCAGAAAAGGACCTTCCCATTTCAGTTGTAACTTGACCACTGTATCTAGGTTGGCCACTCTCCGAAGCACCAAATGCCCTGGCTTGATGTTTTTCAATTGAACTTTCCTGTCACGCCATCTTATTGTTTCGGCATGATATTTATTGATGTGCTCTATGGCCTGAAGTCTGGTCCCTTCTATAGTATCTTTTGTTATTTGATAATCAGCTTCGTCTTCCGCCGAAGCTGTTGTTCTTATTGATCCTGTCTTTGCTTCTTCTGGTGTTATTGCTTCGTCACCAAATAGAAGCTTGAAAGGTGTAAAACCTGTTGACCTTGACACAGTTGTGTTGTGGCTCCACACCACTTTAATCAATTCATCTGGCCACTTTCCTCTGGGCTGGTTGAAGATTAACTTCATTATTCATGTCATTATAATGACATTTGCTCTTTCTACTAGCCCATTTGATTTTGGATGCCTTACTGATGCAAAAATGGATTTTTATACCAATTCGGTCACAGAAATCTTTGAATGTTTCGGCATCAAATTGTGTTCCATTGTCCACAGTTATTGCCTTCGGCACGCCGAAGCGGCAAACAATGTTTTGCCAAAAGAATTTCTGTACTGTGGCCAAAGTTATTATGGCTAAAGGTTTTGCTTCGATCCACTTAGAGAAATATTCCACTGCTACAATGACATATTTCAAATTTCCTTGTGCAGGTGGAAGTGGACCTAACAAATCCAGACCCCACCTTTGCAGCGGCCAAGTTGACTGTATTAACTAGGTTAGAGACGAAGGTTATTTCTGATCTCTTGCACATCTTCGACAATTTTCACACTTTTGAACCAGATCTACTGCATCCGAAGCTACCTTCGGCCAATAAAATCCTTGTCTGAAAACCTTCCCCAGCAAAGGCCTAAACCCAATATGAGATCCACATAAACCTGCATGTATTTCCTTCATCGGCTCTTGACCTTCGGTTCTGGATAAACACTTGAGTGGTGGAGAGCAGACTCCATGTTTATATAACTCCCCTTGTATTATCACATATGGTCTTTGTTGGTCACTTGTTCTCAAATGCTACGAGTTAAGAACAAGGTAACACAAATGTTAATGGTTAAATACCTTCGTCCTTCAGAGCATTATCTCCCTTAGGATATAATGATATTCAGACGAAGGTTGTGAAGAACATATCTTCATCATCTCAATATGTAACAGAAAGCAGGAACATATGTTACATATAAAGAATATGAGTAATCATATCAAATCATTAGATTACCAACATTTTCATTATATGATCATGAACAAACACTAACAATATTAAGTTGCATTTATACCTTCGGCTTGACAGAAGGTAATAAGGATCCAAGAGTGGCGTGCGAGTGAATACAAGTCAGCGGGAACAGTATGGGGGTACTGTTCATCTATTTATAGGCACGGGACGCAGCCCGAACAAAATTACATTTATGCCCTTGACAACTAATCATAATCATGATACGAACTATCAAGGATTATGCGGTCTTTTCCTTTTTAAGTCGGTGCCACCCTTCGTCTCAAGTGTATCGTCATGCCGAAGCTCTTTCGATTGTAGCTTCGGCATACACTTCATGTCACGCATGTTTGCATGTCATCTTGCCAAAGGTGTTTTTGCTTAGAGGACCTTCAGCGGAGAAGAAGGCCCCCAACAGTCTTGTTCTTGCTTCCATTCTTTTATTATAAACTTTGTCATCTGAAAGACAGTTACCTTGGAGGAAAGATATAATTTCAGTCCTCCAATCTTCACTATGTACAGGTGATATTGCAAGCACTGCTCTCTCCATAAGTTCAACCGAAGGTGCGTTTATTGTCTCAAAGAATACTTCCGAAGGAAGAGGAAGCCCCTGTGCCGCTGACTTAGCTAGCAGATCTGCATGCTCATTTCCCCTCTTGGAATATTTTTTATAGAAAATCCTTCAAAAGAAGCCTCAATCTTCGGACTGTATCCGAGTATTTTTCAAGCTTCGGATCCCTTGCCTTGCTGCTTTTGTCTACATGGCCAGAAATAACTTGAGAATAAGTTTTAAGGACTGCCCTTCTTATTCCCATTGCCTTTAGCTTCTGAAGCCCTAACAGAAGGGCTTCGTATTCAGCAATGTTATTTGTACAACTAAAGTCCAGCCTTGCTACATAGCATGTCCTGACTTTAGAGGGCGCGACTAGAACAGCAGCCGCTCCTGCGCCGAAGGTTCCCCAAGAACCGTCACAGAATACTGTCCAGGCTTCAGCGTCTTTTATTGCTTCTCCCTGAGCCCCTGGCGTCCAATCAGCAATGAAATCTGCTAACGCCTGAGACTGAATTGAGGATCTATGTACATAATCAATAGTGAATTCATTGAGTTCCGCAGCCCATTTTCCAATTCTTCCTGTAGCTTCTCTGTTTCTCATTATGTCCTTCAGAGGTTGTGATGAAGGTACAATTTATATGATAGGCTTGAAAGTAATGCCTGTGACACCCCAGTGTCACCTAGGGTTTCTCTTAAAAAGCCAAACCAAGAACCATTATTTCATGTGAATCAAAGTAAGCATGAGCATCAAATTAACTTAAGTAATAAAGAATCCACCAAGTATATACTTAAAAGTATCATGATCAAAACAATTAAGTCTTTTAAAAAGATAAGAATGTACAACCCTAATGAAAACCCTAAGTGAGCCCCATGAGCAAAATTCAAGAAAATGAGAAAAAGGGGATGAAAAGTTTAAAATTATGACTTGAGCCAATTATAAAAATTGAAGTATATTTAATGAGCAACAAGAAAGGTTGAGAAAGCTTAGCCAAAATAACTCGAATAAAACCCCAAATCAAGCTTCTCATGTGGGGACTTAATGGGAATTCTGAATTTCAGAATTCTGAAATTCAGACCTTGAGCCAAAGATCAGGGATGTTCACCTTGATCCCTAACTCGAATCCTAATGGCCCCATTGACAAAATTGTGTATAACTAACCCCTCTGTCATGTGCCAGAAGATGGCATTGGGACGCGAGCCCTAGATACGACAAAACCTTGGATTTGCCTCGGGTTTGGGTAGGGAGACAGACCGGATTTCCTGGCTCCATATCTCTACAACCAGTAGGCAAAATCCTATGACCCCCACACAAGATTGGTAGCTTGTAGGGAGGAGAAGAGGTTTTGTGCACTGACCAAGGCGAGAGCAGGCTCGGATGAGCGACCACACGCGCCAGAACTTGGGCAGAACGCACAGGCACACGTGTTCGACCCTGGTCGGCACGCCAGAGCTCGCCCAACCCGCGCGCGCGCTCGCCCCGGCGTCCGGTCAAGTCCGCCGCGCGCCCTCGCCCTCGGCCGTGCCCGCCCGCGCCTATAAAGCCTCCCCGGGCGCACCTCACTTCGCCCTGCACTCACCTTCACCGGCCAGCCACCTCTCCTTAGCTCCGGCGAGCTCAATTCCGCCCGCCATTGCCGCCAGAGCTTCGGCCATCGTGGCCAGCCCAATCTAGCCATCCTCAAGTCGAGCCAGTGCTTCGGCTAGCTCCGCCAGTAGCCCGTGAAGCTTGCCAAGCCCTCGGACCCGGCCGGACTTCACCGGAGGCCCGAGATCGACCTCACCGGACTTTGGTCTTCCGCCGCCACGCGTGGACCGAGCTATCCAGTGAGTCTCCGACCAATTCCTTGCACCCATATCTTCTCTGGTATCCCATGAACCTCTCTGACCCATCCAATTGCTCTATCTCGCCGTGACCAGGCCGGACTCCTCGCCGCCGACGAGCATCCCCGCCTGCGTGCGTGGACCGACCGACTCCGGCCATCTTCGACGGTGACCCGCACACCGTTGTGATCCCCGAGATCTCCCCTACGTCCTCGACCACTTCACCGGAGCAATCTCGCCGCCGGTAAGACGCTCCGCCCTTTTTCCGCCGCGGTTACTGTTTAAGATAGAAGAAGGACCTCGGGTTAGGATTTGTAGAACCCGAGGGGTTTTCTGTAACGTCAGTGACTCATGTGAATAGTAACTTAAGGACCAATCCACGAGGAAAACTTAAAAACCCGCCAGGGACCCCAATGCAAAGTGGATTTCCATTAAACCAATTCTGTTAATCTTTTTAAAATGACCAGAGAACTTAGAAAACCCATAACTTGATGAATTCTTCATAAAAAGTTGTCAAACTATTTTTGCTAGCTCCTGAATATTATGAACTATCATTTAAAAATGATAAACCCTATGCTTTCTGTTCTGAATTTTTGAGTTTAAAATTAAAAACAGAAACCCACCAAACCTTGTTTAATTGAGGAAAATTAGTTTTTCTTCTGTACTGAACCTAAGAAAATTTGTAGGTATTCAAACTTCATTTAGACACTGTTTAAAAATAGTAGGAACCCCAGCATTAGAAATTATGATGTAGTTATTCATTTAAAACTATTCTGCCCAAAACTTAGGAAAAATCAGAAAGGCATTAGAAATTAATGAACAGTAATTAAAATTATTTTTCCTAGTTTGCTTATGTAACAGAGAACCTAGGAAAAATACAGAGACTATTAGTTCAGACCTGTTTTGAATTAAAATGTTTTATTAAGTCTTATTTGGACTGAAAATCAATTATTAGAGTTACAAAACTATAACCAAAATGGACAATAAAAATCCAGTGGACTTATAACCACCAGAGCCCCACTACAAAAATAAAGAACACCTCAGCCCAACTTTTTAGGTAAGGAAAATAAATATAAAATGCTAATAAGGTATTTTCCAAATAAATCATGAACAACCCCTAATAATGTGATAATAGGCAACCAAAAATTTGCTAAGTCCATAATGAGATAAACCACTAGAGAAAAATGCAAACCCATGAAAAAGAAGCAAATTCATACCTATTGCTAATGATTTAAGAGAAAGGCCACTTAATTCAAATAATGCATACCACCCCTTCCCTTAAGCAAAAAGAGGTCAGACTTCAGAATGATTGCTCTTGCACAAAACAATAACTAAGAAAAATGAGAACTCTGTTGTTTGATATTTTTCAAATATAGTGGTAGTAGAAAGCACCTACTTGGCTAAAAACTTGAGAAAACCATAGAAAAATAATTAAAAGGTATTAATGACTAGAAATTTGTATCAAGTCATGTTATAACACCTAAAAGCATGCAAAAATAAGTTTTAGAGAATTACCCACTGCTAAATAATAGTTGTAGTTCAAAGCACCCCTTCTGCCCTAAAATTTGGTAATTTTGTCCAGAGAAAACCATTCACTTTCTGATCCCCAAATTTTGAGACAGAGAAACATACACCAGTACCAAGCCACTGTAATTTTTGCAGAATTTTTAGAATTTTATAAAAGCAACTTGTAGTTCAAATCTACTCCCAAAACCTTAAGAAAATAAAAGAAAAGGGAAGAAGAAATAAACCTCACCCCAATAAGCCTAACTTGAGAACTTATCAATTCTCCCTAAGACTTAAAAAGAATTCAGTGGAACCCCAAAAATAAACCTACCACTTACCTTAGCTAAGTTTGACCCAATTTACCAAGTATACCACCCAAGGGACTTACATAAGTAAAGTTAACTTTGTTTAACTCAAAAGATCATACACCTTTAAAGTTGTAATTTCTAAAAGCACATATCATATCATGCATATATATTACGCATTGCATTCATTAGATTGTAATCTTGCCGACGGAGAGTACGTGCTCATCCTCGAGCAAGGATCTGTCCAAGAGGAGGACCAGGAGCAGGCTTCAGAGACTGCTATTGAGGATCTCCCCGCAGCCCCAGCAATTGAAGGCAAGCCCCGGTTTTATGCATAACTGTATTATTATATGCTACTTTACTACACTTAATGCTTGTAGGATTGCAATGTGCACTTAAGTGTAGGAGTTGCTTGAAACCTCTAGTTGCATGAACTTAGGATTCCTTTTTGAGATGAATACTAGTATGCTAGGTCGAGTAGCTGCTTGCTAATCAGGATCTCGGTAGAAGTCGAGTGATTTTTCTAGCACTCGCGAGGTCAGGAATTGATTGTATTCATCTTGATAACGGGATATATGTTAGTCTATGGATTTGGATCCAGGGAGGATGCCTTGTCCATGAGACGGGAAAAAGGAATTAAGGATTAATGTGTGGATACCTGAGTCAAGCTTTTGAACGTACTAAGCACATGCCGGGAAAAATGGTAACCGGTAAACCTAGTACCTAAGTGAAGCCAGGCGCGGACTTTATCCCTCATGCGACCTGAGACTGGGTCTCCCATGCTAGCTATGGTGGGTACAAGTGCGGTCACTGCACGGCGGCAGCCGGGGTCAGTGGAGCATTGTATGCCAAGGCGGTGAGGCCTGGACGCGAACGGGGAATTGATGGGGACGGTTGTCATGTGTGGGGTCGGAGTACCCTGACATGCCGTGTGTTTAGGTTTACCTTGCAAGGTTAAAACTCGATTCGAATCGTCTGCTTCTCGCAGCTAATGAGACTGCTTGACCCCTTGTGGGAAGTGCTTAACTCCGCCGGTTACCCTACGCCCCCTTTGTACACGGTGCAGTTGTATGAGGAGCATCGGGTACCTCGTTGTCGGGTCTGGCTGACTTTGGAGGCTCATCCCCTTCAGCCGGGTTGGCGTTCTCTTGATTCTGAGACGATTGGACTCAGGACGGACGACACCGTTGAAGCAGCAGCCATGAAGACTCTGACGACTTTCTGTGGCTACCATCCCCTGGAGATGGTAATGCACCCCTTGGGACTCTTCCCTGCTGAGAAGAAGGATGATCCCATGTGGTGTAACCGCGTGAGCCATGTAAAGGATGTGTGGGCAATGTATCCTGACTTGGTTGGTAGGGTCACCGTTTAGTGCATGAGTGCGCTGTACCGCCTTCAGGCCCTTCAGAGCGATGCTATGGCACTCCTTGCTAACACCGCTCAAACTGCCAAGCTCACTCTCGACAGTCGGGAAGATTTTGTGGTCGACCTATCCACCGAGTTGGTAGAGAAGGATCTGCAGGTGGAGAGGCTGAGCCAGCGCATCACCACCTTGGAGCAGCAGGTAGAGATCCGAGACAACACTATTGATGTCTTGGAGAATCAGCTTCACGATGTGCAGAGGGAACTCGAAGAAGCGAACGACCACTTGGACATGCACCACCTGGAGATGGAGGCCAATGAAGCAGGAAGCGAGGGAGAAGAGGCTCCCGAGGAGCTAGGACCAGCCCTTGGTGCCAATGGGACTACCCCCGCGATGCCTCCTTCACCCGTATCCAGTGTCGCTTCCACCGCTCAGGGTTAAGCAGTCACTTCGACACTTTTAGCCGGATAGAAACCTATGCGAGCTTAGTAATATCACATTTTGGACTAGGCTTATGGGTACTTTCCCCTGATTGATGTAACCCTGTAAACTTTTGAAATCTGTGGGATATTTGTCACCATGTTATCTTCCTTTTGAACCTAATATTATGATTATGGCATTTTTCCTTCCATATGAGATGATATCTTGTCGTTCGAAACTGTGAGTTGGGATAACAATGGCGGCAATCTCTGTTTTCAGATGGCAGCTAGGCAGCGTCGCGGGCATAACGAGCAGGTTCCCCCGCCACCTCCTCCAGCTCCCACAGTGCAGGAGCTGATGGCCCAGCAGAATGAGATTCTGCGACAGCTCTTGCAGCGCCAGCCCCACCCTCAGCAGCATGGTGGAGGCCAGCATCAACGACCTCCGGCTATGGCAACTTACCAGGAGTTTCTGAGCACGCAGCCACCCTTGTTCACCAAGGCAGAGGATCCGTTGGACGCCGACGTATGGCTTCGTGTCGTCAAGTCCAAGTTTCCCCTCCTCACAGGAGACTGCCCTGATGAGGCCAAGGCTCGCTTCGCCGCACAGCAGCTTCGCGGCCGAGCTCGGACTTGGTGGGACCACTTCCGTTCTATGCTCCCCGCTGATCATGAAGTATCTTGGGAGGAATTCAAGACTGCCTTCAGAGGACACCACATCCCAGCTGGCATTCTTGATCGGAAGTTGAATGAATTTCTGGCCCTTAATCAAGGAACCCGCACGGTACTGCAGTATGCGCAAGCCTTCAACGACTTATGCCAGTATGCAGGGTATCATGCTGATTCTGATGAAAAGAAGAGGGATCGCTTCCACAGGGGTCTCAATACCAAGCTGCGGGAACGACTCAACACTGTCCAGGCTGATAGCTTCAATGAGTTGGTCAATATGGCCATCTCCCAGGAGGATTGCATTGTTGCTCACCGGGCAGAGAAGAAGAGAAAGGCACCAATGGCAGCACCATCCGCTCAGGCTCAGAGGTTCCGGATTGTTTCTCACAATCAGAGCAGGGGTTTTCAGCAGCAGGCAGGCAGATGGGTGATCAGGCCACCTCAGCAGCAGCAGCAACCGGCACCCAACCGCTTTCCAGTTCCCGCCCCAAGAAACAATCAGCCTCCGCAGCAGCAGCAGTTCCGCCAGGGCAATGGGAACAAGTGTTTCACTTGTGGCAATGTGGGCCACTATGCCAAGAATTGTCCCAGGAACCAGCAGAGGCAGATGCCAGCACCAAATCAAGGCAAGGGAAGAAAGCAGAAGGTGCAAGTCAGGCCAGGGAAGCTCAACTTCACTACTCTGGAGGAAGTACCTGAAGGAGCTCCTATCATGACTGGTACCTTTTCAGTTTATAATCAACCTGCTTTAATTCTGTTTGATTCTGGTGCATCTCATAGTTTCATTAGCCAAAAGTTCAGTGCTAGATGCAAACTGCCATTCTCTCACTCAAAAGGGTCATTCATGATAGTCACACCTGGGGGTAAAATTGCAACTAACCAATTAAACCAAAGTGTGCCTATTCAACTGGGAAGCCACATTGTCAAAACCACTCTTCTTGTGTTGGGATTGGAAAATGTGGACATTATTCTAGGAGCAAATTGGATGACCTTGCACCAAGTTGTGCTTGATGTAGCCAGCCGTACCATGGAAGTTAATTCTCCGTTCTGCGAGAATTTCACTTTAATTCTGCCTAGTCGAGATTCTACGCAGTCGTGTGCTTTCTCTATGACGGAGCTACCTCTGAAGAAGATCCCAGTGGTCTGTGAGTATGCAGATGTCTTTCCTGATGAATTGCCAGGAATGCCACCAGACCGGGATATTGAATTCGCCATCGAGTTGCAACCGGGAACGACCCCAATTTCCAAGAGGCCCTACTAAATGCCACCAGCTGAGTTGGCAGAATTGAAGAAGCAATTGCAAGAGTTGCTGGATAAGGGTTTTATTCGCCCAAGCACTTCTCCTTGGGGATGTCAAGCACTGTTTGTAAAGAAGAAGGATGAAAGCTTGAGGCTGTGTATAGATTACCGCCCTCTTAATGCGGTAACTATCAAGAACAAGTATCCTTTGCCTCGTATTGATGTTCTCTTTGACCAGTTGGTCGGGGCCAAGGTGTTTTCCAAGATAGACCTTCGCTCTGGCTACCATCAGATCAAGATACGAGCAAGTGATATTCCGAAGACGGCATTCTCAACCAGATATGGGCTATATGAATTCTTGGTGATGTCATTCGGGCTGACAAATGCACCAGCATATTTCATGTATCTGATGAATTCTGTTTTCATGCCGGAATTGGACAAGTTCGTGGTGGTTTTCATTGATGACATTTTGGTGTACTCAAAGAACGAAGAAGAACATGACGAGCATTTGCATGTAGTGCTTCAACGTCTGCGAGAGCACCACCTTTATGCCAAGTTATCCAAGTGTGATTTTTGGCTAAAGGAAATCAAATTTTTGGGTCACACTATCTCTCAGGCTGGAATAGCTGTTGATCCTGATAAAGTGCAAGAGGTGATGAACTGGAGGCCACCAACAACTGTTCGCCAGATTCGGAGTTTTCTGGGATTAGCTGGTTATTACCGAAGATTTATTCCGGACTTCTCTCGAATTGCGAAGCCTATAACTGAGTTGCTGAAGAAAGAAGTCAAATTTGTTTGGAGTCAGAAGTGCGAAGATGCCTTCCATGCATTAAGGCAGCATCTGACCACAGCACCAGTATTGGCGCAACCCGACAGCAGCAAGCCTTTTGATGTATACTGCGATGCCTCTGGCACCGGGCTAGGTTGTGTCTTGATGCAAGACAACCGAGTCATTGCTTATGCCTCAAGAGCACTCAGGCCTCATGAGCAAAACTATCCCACACATGACCTCGAGTTGGTAGCAGTGGTTCATGCATTGAAGATGTGGAGGCACTATCTAATGGGAACCCACTGCAACATCTTCACTGATCATAAGAGCCTTAAGTACATTTTTACTCAGGCTGATCTCAACATGAGGCAAAGAAGATGGCTAGAGCTGATCAAGGATTATGACCTGGAGGTACATTATCACCCAGGAAAAGCTAATGTGGTAGCAGATGCCTTGAGTCGGAAGTTGCAATGCAATTGTGTTCTGATGGATTCTCGCATTAACACCTTGTGTGATGAGTTGAGCAAGATGCAAATTGAAGTGATTCCTTCGGGTTCTTTGTCTCACATTTCTGTTGAGCCAGCTTTGCAAGACCAGGTTATCATGGCCCAGCTTAGTGACAAGGGAGTGCAATTTATCAAGAAGAATCTCCATCAGAAGGTTGAGAAGTATAATTGTTTCCGCTAGGATGAGAAAGGTGTGCTATGGTTCAAAAGCAGATTGGTGATTCCTAAAGATCAGGACCTCAAGAGGAAAATTTTGGATGAGGCTCATCTCTCCAAATTCTCTATGCATCCGGGAAGCACCAAGATGTAGCATGATCTGAAGCCTTTGTACTGGTGGACCAGAATGAAGAGGGAGATAGCCCAGTATGTATCAGAATGTGACACCTGTCAGAGGATAAAGGCAAGCCACTTGAAGTCAGCTGGAGCTTTGCAACCACTGTCCGTACCTTCGTGGAAGTGGGACGATATCAGCATGGATTTCATTGTGGGTCTGCCCAACACCTCTCGTCATCATGATTCCATTTGGGTTATTGTGGACCGATTGACGAAAGTGGCACATTTTCTTCCTGTGCACACCACTGATAAGGCTTAGAAGTATGCAGAATTGTATATTGACCAGATCGTGTGTTTGCACGGATTACCTCGGACCATTGTTTCTGACCGAGGAGCCCAATTTGTTGCCAGATTTTGGGAACAATTGCAGGAGTCTTTGGGAACCAAGCTAATCAGGAGTTCAGCTTACCACCCACAGACTGATGGTCAGACGGAAAGAGTAAACCAAATTCTGGAGGATATGCTGAGAGCTTGTGCAATCGATTGTGGCAAGAACTGGGATAAGCACCTCTCCTTGGCAGAGTTTGCTTATAACAATAGTTATCAATCCAGCCTAAAGAGGGCACCTTTTGAAGCTCTCTATGGAAGAAGGTGTAGGACACCACTTAATTGGTCTCAACCTGGTGAGAGAGAAGTTTTTGGACCTGACTTAGTGACCGAAGCCGAAAGGAAGGTCAAGCTAATCAGGAAGAATCTAGAAGCTGCTCAGGCCAGGCAGAAGAGCTATCATGATAGAAGAAGGAAACCTCTCCAGTTCGAGGTGGGAAGTTTTGTATACCTCAAGGTATCACCCACCAAGGGAGTGCAGAGGTTCGGGATCAAAGGCAAGCTAGCCCCTCGTTACATTGGACCTTATGAGATCATAGAAGCATGTGGACCCGTGG
This sequence comes from Zea mays, assembly GCF_902167145.1. Taxonomy (NCBI): domain Eukaryota; kingdom Viridiplantae; phylum Streptophyta; class Magnoliopsida; order Poales; family Poaceae; genus Zea; species Zea mays. The sequence goes on along the minus strand of NC_050105.1, from coordinate 99,349,731 downwards.
CATACAAGCTGAAGTTACCTTCAAAGATGTCTGCCATTCACAGTGTATTCCATGTATCTCAGTTGAAGAAGTGTGTTCGATTGCCGACCGAGATCATAGCAGAGCCAAAATTGGAGATATAGCCAGATCTATCGTACCAAGAGTACCCCTCCAAGATTCTGGATTGCAAAGAAAGATCAACTCGGGCTAAATCGATCAAGATGTACAAGGTCCAGTGGAGTAATCACTCAGAGGAGGAAGCTACTTGGGAAACCGAGGAATTCTTGAGATCCAACTTCCCCGATTGCCTACCTAAGGAAGCTGGTACGTAATCACCCCCAACCCCTCCTCCTGCCCTTCGAATCTAATTTCCAAAAATATGATCTTAATTTAGAATGAAGTAACTATGAAGTAAAACTTAAAAGGACTTCCTTCTGAAGTTGCAAAGAGAATGACATTCGAAGAGCAGTTTTACCCTAATAATAACAACAATCACCCATTTCCTATAAGTCTCACCCTTCGCTTCACCCTGGGAGGACTCTAGCCCGAATCTCGGGACGAGATTCCTTTAAGGGGGGAAGGCTGTGACACCCCAGTGTCACCTAGGGTTTCTCTTAAAATGCCAAACCAAGAACCATTATTTCATGTGAATCAAAGTAAGCATGGGCATCAAATTAACTTAAGTAAGAAAGAATCCACCAAGTATATACTTAAAAGTATCATGATCAAAACAATTAAGTCTTTTAAAAAGATAAGAATGTACAACCCTAATGAAAACCCTAAGTGAGACCCATGAGCAAAATTCAAGAAAATGAGAAAAAGGGGATGAAAAGTTTAAAATTATGACTTGAGCCAATTATAAAAATTGAAGTATATTTAATGAGCAACAAGAAAGGTTGAGAAAGCTTAGCCAAAATAACTCAAATAAAACCCCAAATCAAGCTTCTCATGTGGGGACTTAATGGGAATTCTGAATTTCAGAATTCTGAAATTCAGACCTTGAGCCAAAGATCAGGGATGTTCACCTTGATCCCTAACTCGAATCCTAATGGCCCCATTGACAAAATTGTGTCTAACTAACCCCTCTGTCGTGTGCCAGAAGATGGCATTGGGACGCGAGCCCTAGACACGACAAAACCTTGGATTTGCCTCGGGTTTGGGCAGGGAGACAGACCGGATTTCCTGGCTCCATATCTCTGCAACCAGTAGGCAAAATCATATGACCCCCACACAAGATTGGTAGCTTGTAGGGAGGAGAAGAGGTTTTGTGCACTGACCAAGGCGAGAGCAGGCTCGGATGAGCGACCACACGTGCCAGAACTTGGGCAGAACGCACGGGCACACGTGTTCGACCTTGGTTGGCACGCCAGAGCTCGCCCAACCCGCGCGCGCTCGCCCCGGCGTCCGGTCAAGTCCGCCGCGCGCCCACGCCCTCGGCCGTGCCCGCCCGCGCCTATAAAGCCTCCCCGGGCGCACCTCACTTCGCCCCGCACTCACCTTCACCGGCCAGCCACCTCTCCTTAGCTCCGGCGAGCTCAATTCCGCCCGCCATTGCCGCAGAGCTTCGGCCATCGTGGCCAGCCCACTCCAGCCATCCTCAAGTCGAGCCAGTGCTTCGGCTAGCTCCGCCAGTAGCCCGTGAAGCTTGCCAAGCCCTCGGACCCGGCCAGACTTCACCGGAGGCCCGAGATCGACCTCACCGGACTTCGGTCTTCCGCCGCCGCGCGTGGACCGAGCTATCCAGTGAGTCTCCGACCAATTCCTTGCACCCATATCTTCTCTGGCATCCCATGAACCTCTCTGACCCATCCAATTGCTCTATCTCGCCATGACCAGGCCGGACTCCTCGCCGCCGACGAGCATCCCCGCCTGCGTGCGTGGACCGACCGACTCCGGCCATCTCCGACGGCGACCCGCACACCGTTGTGATCCCCGAGACCTCCCCTACGTCCTCGACCACTTCACCAAAGCAATCTCGCCGCCGGTAAGCCCCTCCGCCCTTTTTCCGCCGCGGTTACTGTTTAAGATAGAAGAAGGACCTCGTGTTAGGATTTGTAGAACCCGAGGGGTTTTCTGTAACGTCAGTGACTCATGTGAATAATAACTTAAGGACCAATCCACGAGGAAAACTTAAAAACCCGCCAGGGACCCCAGTGCAAAGTGGATTTCCATTAAACCAATTCTGTTAATCTTTTTAAAATGACCAGAGAACTTAAAAAACCCATAACTTAATGAATTCTTCATAAAAAGTTGTCAAACTAATTTTGCTAGCTCCTGAATATTATGAACTATCATTTAAAAATGATAAACCCTATGCTTTCTGTTCTGAATTTTTGAGTTTAAAATTAAAAACAGAAACCCACCAAACCTTGTTTAATTGAGGAAAATTAGTTTTTCTTCTGTACTAAACCTAAGAAAATTTGTAGGTATTCAAACCTCATTTAGACACTGTTTAAAAATAGTAGGAACCCCAGCATTAGAAATTATGATGTAGTTATTCATTTAAAACTATTCTGCCCAAAACTTAGGAAAAATCAGAAAGGCATTAGAATTTAATGAACATTAATTAAAATTATTTTTCCTAGTTTGCTTATGTAACAGAGAACCTAGGAAAAATACAGAGACTATTAGTTCAGACCTGTTTTGAATTAAAATGTTTTATTTAGTCTTATTTGGACTGAAAATCAATTATTAGAGTTACAAAACTATAACCAAAATGGACAATAAAAATCCAGTGGACTTGTAACCACCAGAGCCCCACTACAAAAATAAAGAACACCTGAGCCCAACTTTTTAGGTAAGGAAAATAAATATAAAATGCTAATAAGGTATTTTCCAAATAAATCATGAACAACCCCTAATAATGTGATAATAGGCAACCAAAAATTTGCTAAGTCCATAATGAGATAAACCACCAGAGAAAAATGCAAACTCATGAAAAGAAGCAAATTCATACCTATTGCTAATGATTTAAGAGAAAGGCCACTTAATTCAAATAATGCATACCACCCCTTCCCTTAAGCAAAAGAGGCCAGACTTCAGAATGATTGCTCTTGCACAAAACAATAACTAAGAAAAATGAGAACTCTGTTGTTTGATATTTTTCAAATATAGTGGTAGTAGAAAGCACCTACTTGGCTAAAAACTTGAGAAAACCATAGAAAAATAATTAAAAGGTATCAATGACTAGAAATTTGAATCAAGTCATGTTATAACACCTAAAAGCATGCAAAAATAAGTTTTAGAGAATTACCCACTGCTAAATAATAGTTGTAGTTCAAAGCACCTCTTCTGCCCTAAAATTTGGTAATTTTGTCCAGAGAAAACCATTCACTTTCTGATCCCCAAATTTTGAGACATAGAAACATACACCAGTACCAAGCCACTGTAATTTTTGCAGAATTTTTAGAATTTTATAAAAGCAACTTGTAGTTCAAATCTACTCCCAAAACCTTAAGAAAATAAAAGAAAAGGGAAGAAGAAATAAACCTCACCCCAATAAGCCTAACTTGAGAACTTATCAATTCTCCCTAAGACTTAAAAAGAATTCAGTGGAACCCCAAAAATAAACCTACCACTTACCTTAGCTAAGTTTGACCCAATTTACCAAGTATACCACCCAAGGGACTTACATAAGTAAAGTTAACTTTGTTTAACTCAAAAGATCATACACCTTTAAAGTTGTAATTTCTAAAAGCACATATCATATCATGCATATATCTTACGCATTGCATTCATTAGATTAATTGTAATCTTGCCGACGGAGAGTACGTGCTCATCCCCGAGCAAGGATCTGTCCAAGAGGAGGACCAGGAGCAGGCTTCAGAGACTGCTATTGAGGATCTCCCCGCAGCCCCAGCAATTGAAGGCAAGCCCCGGTTTTATGCATAACCGTATTATTATATGCTACTTTACTACACTTAATGCTTGTAGGATTGCAATGTGCACTTAAGTGTAGGAGTTGCTTGAAACCTCTAGTTGCATGAACTTAGGATTCCTTTTTGAGATGAATACTAGTATGCTAGGTCGAGTAGCTGCTTGCTAATCAGGATCTCGGTAGAAGTCGAGTGATTTTTCTAGCACTCGCGCGAGGTCAGGAATTGATTGTATTCATCTTGATAACGGGATATATGTTAGTCTATGGATTTGGATCCAGGGAGGATGCCTTGTCCATGAGACGGGAAAAAGGAATTAAGGATTAATGTGTGGATACCTGAGTCAAGCTTTTGAATGTACTAAGCACATGCCGGGAAAAATGGTAACCGGTAAACCTAGTACCTGAGTGAAGCCGGGCGCGGACTTTATCCCTCATGCGACCTGAGACTGGGTCTCCCATGCTAGCTATGGTGGGTACAAGTGCGGTCACTGCACGGCGGCAGCCGGGGTCAGTGGAGCATTGTATGCCAAGGCGGTGAGGCGTGGACGCAAACGGGGAATCGATGGGGACGGTTGTCATGTGTGGGGTCGGAGTACCCTGACATGCCGTGTGTTTAGGTTTACCTTGCAAGGTTAAAACTCGATTCGAATCGTCTGCTTCTCGCAACTAATGAGACTGCTTGACCCCTTGTACTGCATCGAGTAAGAAGTGAAATGTGGTTACATGAGATAACTTGTTGATTGAACTAAATGATTGTTACCATGTATGCTTAGAAGGAGCAAATCTAGCTAAGTTAATGATGATAGAATTTGAAAAGCTAAAATTTGTTTTTAGAATCAGCTAGTGCTTTTGGCAAACCAAACCCCTCAGCCAAACAACTGCATAGTATAGAGGTAGAGGAGTAGACTCCTCACACCGGTTAAGTCTAGCTGAGTATTAGTATACTCAGCCTTGCTTGTGGCACAATTTTTGCAGGTACCATTCAGGAAATGGTTGATGGTGTGACTTGGCCTACCACCCTGCCACCGGGTTGGACGGTCGAGTGGGATGTTGTTCCGGCAGGAGAGGAGCACGAGGAGTAGTGGGCTAGGCCTTGCCCAATTCCTCGATACCGACGACATCGATTATCCGCTGCACTTTATTTTGTGAACTTTATTTGCTATGCAAAAACTCCGATTTATGTAATAACTCCGTACTTAATTTGAGGTTTCCTGTTTTATTGTATTTCTTCTGTGACTCACCTTCGAGTGAGATTGTGGAATTTGATCCTGGTTAAGTGGCTCTATCAGACTAGATCTGAAGGACTGACGGGTTATTCCGATTTAAGTGTGTTACGGCCCCTGAGGCGTGACTTAGGCACTTAAGCTGGAATAATTCGGGCGGTTCTGCCACAATGCCGAAGCTTTCTGGGGGCCATTAGCACAACATACAACACCTTCTCCAATTCTGTGTAATTTTGCTTTGATAAACTGAGTACTTCGAAGACGAAGTATACTGGTGCTTGTCTTTTTACTTGGCCATCTTGCATCTCCTGTACAAGTGCCGCACTGACTGCAGAATGAGAGGCTGCCACATACAGGAGTAATGGAGTCCCTGATGAAGGTGGAGTTAGAGTTGTGAAGTCTATTAAGTATTGCTTTAGCTCTTCGAAAGCCTTTTGTTGAGCCGGACCCCATTGAAAAACTTCGGCTGACTTCAGTATTTCAAAGAATGGCAGATTCCTTTCTGCTGATCTTGATATAAATCTATTTAATGATGCCAGCCTTCCTGCCAATCGTTGAGCCCCCTTCTTTGAATTTGGCGGCTCCATCCGAAGGATAACTTCGATCTTACTTGGGTTAGCTTCGATTCCCTTCGTTGATACTAGATAGCTAAGGAACTTGCCCTTCTTTACTCCAAAAACACACTTTTCTGGATTTAACTTAAGACCAGCTTGCCTGAATTTGGCAAACATCTCTTGCAAGTCAGCAATATGATTCTCTTGCTTCGTACTTTTTACTATGATGTCATCAACATAAGTCAGCACATTCCTGCCTATTTGAGAGTGAAGAACCTTGGCTGTCATTCTGCTGAAGCTTCCTCCAGCATTCTTGAGCCCCTCAGGCATCCGAAGGTAACAATAAGTACCACTGGAAGTTATGAAGCTTGTCTTTGGCTCATCTTCTTTCTTCATCCAAATTTGGTGATAGCCCGAGTAGCAGTCCAATAGACTCATGAGTTCCGAAGAAGCTGCTGCATCTACAAGGGAGTCTATTCTTGGTAAAGGGAACTCGTCCTTCGGACATGCCTTGTTGAGATCTGTAAAATCAATACACATTCTCTATTTCCCATTAGCCTTCTTCACCATAACAGTGTTGGCTAGCCACTCTGGATAAGTTACTTCCCTGATAACACCATCATTGAGAAGTCTCTTTACTTCATTCCGAGCACCTTCGGCTTTATCCTCATACATTTTCCGAAGTCTTTGCTTCCTTGGCCTGAAAGATGGATCCACGTTGAGTGAATGCTCAATGACATCTCTGTTAACACCACAGAGATCGTTAGCTGTCCAAGCGAAGACATCTTTGTTGTTGAACAAAAATCTTAGCAGAGTCTTTTCTTGTTCATCAGATAACTGAGATCCCAGCAGTACCCTTTGATCTGCTATATCTTCACACAGGAGCATAGGCTTTGGCTGATCTACCGAAGCAGCCTTCTCTCTTTTGTGCTTATATTGTTGACAAGCTTCGGCTCCATCTATGTTATGGATCGCCTTTGAATCCGTCCAACTTCCTTCAGCTCTCCTGGCAGCTTCTTGACTCCCGTGAACAACAATGGGCCCTTGTTCCGAAGGTATCTTCATGCATAAGTACGCTGGGTGGAGTATGGCTTCGAAGGCATTAAGCGACCCTCGACCAATGATTGCATTGTATGGGTATTCCATGTCAATGATGTCAAAGACAACTTGTTCAGACCTTGTGTTGTGGACGTAACCGAAGGTAACTGACATTGTCATTTTGCCAAGTGACACAATCTGTCTTCCTCTGAAGCCACAAAGGGGATGTGTAGCATCATGAATCTTGTCTTCTAGTTCTTGCATCTGTCTGAAAGCCTTTGCAAATATGATGTCTGTTGCACTGCCTGTGTCAACCAAAACATTATGAACCAGAAATCCCTTGATGACACAAGATATAACCATGGCATCATTGTGAGGATAGTCTTTAAGTTGAAGATCCTCCTGGGAGAAGGTGATTGGGATATGAGACCACTTGGATCTGATGAAGGGTCCTTGCACCCCAACATGCTGCACTATTCTCTGTGCTTCCTTCTTCTGCTTCTTGTTAGCTGGCTCTGAGCTTGAACCACCTGTGATTGGAAATACCAGCTTCGTGATCGAAGGTGCTTCAGCTTGGTCGTTGTACGAAGCCATTGTCACAACAGTGGAAGTGAGTTCACCGGAGGTGGGCGCCAATGTTGGTCACTTGTTCTCAAATGCTATAAGTTAAGAACAAGGCAACACAAATGTTAATGGTTAAAGACCTTCATCCTTCGAAGCATTATCTCCCTTAGGATATAATGATCTTCGGACGAAGGTTATGAAGTGTGACACCCCAGTGTCACCCAGGGTTTCTCTGAAGTGCTAACCCAAGAGCCATCATTTCTTGTGAGCCAAATTAAGCATGAAGCATCAAATTGACTTAAGAATAAAGGATCCACTAAGTTTATACTTAAAAGCATCATGATCAAAACAAATGAGTTTTTCTAAAAAGCAAAATGTTGAAACCCTAATAACAACCCTAATTGAGCTCTATAAGTAAAATTGAAGAAAAGAGGCAAAAGAGTATGAAAAATATAAAATCATGGCTTAGGCCAAATACAAACATTGAAGTATATTTAATAAGCAACAATAAATATTAAGGAAGCTTGGCCAAAATAATTTAAATAAGACCCCAAGCAAGCTTCTCAAGTGGGGACTCAATAGGGAATTCTGAAATTCAGAATTCTGAATTTCAGACCTTGAGCCAAAGACCAAGCGTGTTCACCTTGATCCCTAGCTCAAATCCTAATGACCCCATTGACAAAAACGTGTCTAACTAACCCCTCTGTCACGTTCCAGAAGATGGCATTGGGACGTGGGCCCTAGACATGACAAAACCTTGGATTTGCCTCGGGTTTGAGCAGAGAGACAAACCGGATTTCAGGGCTCCAAATCTCTGAAACCAGTAGGCAAAATCCTATGACCCCACACAAGATCGGTAGCTTGTAGGGAGGAGAAGAGGTTTTGTGCACTGACCAAGGCGAGAGCAGGCTCGGATGAATGACCACACGCACCAGAACTTGGGCAGAACGAACATGCACATGTGTTCGACCCTGGTCGGCACGCCGGCGTTCGCCCAACCCGCGCGCGCTCGCCCCAGCGTTCAATCAAGTCCGTCGCGCGCCCTCGCCCTTGGTCGTGCTCGCCCGCGCCTATAAAGCTTCCCCGGGCGTGCCTCACCTCACCCCATGCCCATCTTCGCCGGCCAGACGTCCCTCCTTAGCTCCGGCGAGCTCTTTCCGCCCGCCATTGCAACCAGAGCCTCGACCACCGTGGCCAGCCCACTCCAGTCACTTCCAAGTCGCGCCAGCCGCTCGGTTAGCTTCGCCATTAGCTTGTGAAGCTTTCCTAGCCCTCGGACCCGGCAGAACTTCACCGGAAAGCCAAGATCGCCCTCACCGGACTTCGGCCGCCCGCCTCCGCGTGTAGACCGAGCAATCCGGTGAGCCGTTCTTCAATTCCTCGCGCACACACCTTCCTTGATCCCCGGTGAAGCTCTCTGACCCATTTGATTGGTCAATTGTACCCTGGATAGGCCAGTCTCCTCGTCGCCGACGAGCTCCCCCGCCTGCGCACGTGGACCGGCCGACTCCGACCATCCCCGACGGCGACCCGCACATCGCTGTGACCCTCAGGACCTCCCCTACACCCTCGGCCACCTCACCGGAGCAGTCTCGCCGCTGGTAAGCCCCTCCGCCCTTTCTTCCACCGCTAGTACTGTTTGATTTGGGGAAAGGACCTCAGGTTAGGATTAGAAGAACCCAGGGGGTTTTCTGAACTGTCAGCGACTCATTTGAATAGTAGCCCAAGGACTAGTCTGTAAGGAAACTTGAAAACACCCGCTAGGGACCCCGTTGCAAAGTAGTTTTTCATTTAATCATTTCTGTTTAATCTTTTTAATGAACAGAGAACTTAGAAAATTCATAACTTAAGAAATACTTAACCAAAAATTGTCAAACCAGTTTTTCTAGATTCTAAATATTATGGACTACCAACTAAAAAAATACTAAACCCCATACTTTCCGTTCTAAATTTTAGACTTTAGAATTTAATACAGAAACTGACCAAACCTTATTTAATTAAAGAAAATTAGTTATGCTTCTGTGCTGAACTTAAGAAAATTTGTAGATGTTCAAACCCTATTTAAACGCTGTTTAAAAATAGTGAGAACCCAAGTATTGAAAAATTTAGTAGGGATATTTATTAAAAGCTATTTTGTCCAAAACTTAGGAAAATCAGAAAGGCATTAGAAATTAATGACCAGTGGATGAAATTATTTTTCCTAGCCTACTTAAGTAACAAAGAACCTAGGAAAAATAAAAAGACCACTAGTCCAGAATAGAATTAAAGTGGAATGTTTTATTTAGCATTATTCCAACTAGAAAACAATTATTGGAATTATAAAACCAGACCCAAATTTGTTAATAAAAATTCAGTGGACTTGTAACCACCAAAACCCCACTACAAAAATAATAAACACCCAGCCCATCTTTTTAAGTAAGGTGAATAAATAGAACATGATAGTGAGTCATATTCCAAATAAATCATGAGTAACCCAAAATAATGCAATAATGGGCAAATAAAATTTTGCTAGGTCTCTAATGAGATAGGCCACTAGAGAAAAATGCAAACCCATTTGAAAGATGCACAATAATACCTATTACCAATACTTCATGAAAAAGGCCATTTAATCCAAATAATTCCTACCACCCCTTCCCTTAAGTAAAAAGATGACAAACTTCAGAATGATTGCTCTTGCACAAAATAGAAGCTAGGAAAAATCAGAAATTTGTTGTTTGATATTTTTCAAATATAGTGTTAGTAGAAAGAACCCCTATTGCTAGAAACTTGGGAAAATCATAATAAAATAACTGGTAAGTATTAATGTCTAGAAATTTGTGCCAAGTCATGTTATAACATCTAAATACCAGCAAAAATAAGTATTAGAAAATTACCTACTGTTAAATGGTAGTTGTAGTTCAAACCACCCCTTCTGCCCTAATATTTGGTAATTTTGTCCAGAGAAAACTATTTACTTTTTAAGCCCCAAATTTTAGGACAGAGAATTATACACCAGTAATAAGCCACTGTAATTTTGTAGAAATTTGTGAAATTTATTATGATAACTTGTAGTTCAAACCCACTCTAAAAACATAAAAGAAATAGAGGGAAAGAAATGAAAGATAAACCTCGCCCCCAATAAGTCCAACTTGAAATTTTGACAATTCTCACTAAAACTTCAAAAGGGAATTCAGTGAAATACCAAAATGAACTTACCACTTAGATTAACTGAGTGTGATCTAAAATACTAAGTATACCACCAAAGATCTTTAGTAGCGAGATTTAACTCTATCTAATTTAAGTGGATCATTCACCATCAAAGTTTAATTGCTAAAGCACACATCATATCATGCATGTATCTTACTCGTTGCATTCATTAGATTGTAATCTCGCTGATGGAGAGTACGTGCTCATCCCCGAGCAAGGAACTGTCCAAGAGGAAGACCAGGAGCAAGCTCCCGAGGCTGCTATCGAGGATCTCCCCGCAGCCCCAGCTATTGAAGGCAAGCCCCGGTTTTTATGCATAACCATATTATTATATGCTACTTTACTACACTTAATGCTTGTAGGATTGTAATGTGCACTTAAGTGTAGGAGTTGCATGAAACCTCTAGTTGCATGAACTTAGGATTCCTTTTTGAGATGGATACTAGTATGCTAGGTCGAGTAGCTGCTATGCTAATCAAGATATTGGTAGAAATCGAGTGATTTTTCTAGCACTCGTGCGAGGTCAGGAATTGATTGTATTCATCTTGATAACGTGATCTATGATAGTATGTGGACTTGGATCCAGGAAGGATGCCTTGTCCATGAGACGGGAAAAAGGAATTAAGGATTAATGTGTGGATACCTGAGTCAAACTTTTGAACATACTAAGCACATGTCGAGAAATATGGTAACCGGTAAACCTAGTACCTGAGTGAAGCCGGACGCGGACTTTATCCCTCATGCGACCTGAGACTGGGTCTCCCATGCTAGCTATGGTGGGTACAAGTGCGGTCACTGCACGACGGCGGTCGGGGTCAGTGGAGCATTGTATGCCAAGGCGGTGAGGCCTGGACGCGAACGGGGAATTGATGGGGACGGTTGACATGTGTGGGGTCGGAGTACCCTGACATGTCGTGTGTTTAGGTTTACCTTGCAAGGATAAAACTCGATTCGAATTGTCTGCTTCTCGCAGCTAATGAGACTGCTTGACCCCTTGTACTACATTGAGTAAGAAGTGAAATGAGGTTACATGAGACAATTTGTTGATTGAACTAAATGCTTGTTACCATGTATGCTTAGAAGGAGAAAACTTAGCTAAAATAATGATACTAGAATTTGAAAAGCTAAGAAATGATTTTAGAAAGAGCTAGTGCTTTTGGCAAACCAAACCCCTCAGCCAAACAGCTGCATGGTCTAGAGGTAGAGGAGTAGATTCCTCACACCGGGTAAGTCTAGCTAAGTATTAGTATACTCAGCCTTGCTTGTGGCATAATTTTGCAGGTACACTGCAGGATATGGTTGATGGTGTGACTTGGCCTACCACCCTGCCACCGGGTTGGACGGTCGAGTGGGATGTTGCTCCGGCAGGAGAGGAGCACGAGGAGTAGTGGGCTAGGCCTTGCCCATTTCCTTGCTATCGTCGACATAGATTATCCGCTGCATTTTATTTTGTGAATTTTTATTTGTTACTCGAAAAACTCCGATCTATGTAATAATTCAGTACTTAATTTGAGGTTTCTTGTTTTATTGTATTTCTTCTATGGCTCACCTTCGAGTGAGATTGTGGAATTTGATCCTGGTTAAGTGGCTCTATCAGACTAGATCTGAGGGACTGACGGGTTATTCCAATTTAAGTGTGTTACGGCCCCTGAGGCGTGACTTAGGCACTTAAGCTGGAATAATTCGGGTGGTTCTGCCACAGCTGGTATCGGAGCAAATTCCACCATAGAGAAGGACAATAAACCATGAATACCGATTTTAAAAATCTAAAACTTGCATAGAAACTGCTAAGAATCGTCAGGACTAGACCGCTAGACCTAGGACGAAAGGCCTTAGGGATAGTGGGAGAAATAGGTGGCTAATTAAGTAGGCTCTGTGGGCCAGTATTTAGATTTTTAAAGGATGCCTTGAAGCACCCTAATATTCGTAGAGGAGACGTTACTTTCAGCATGCATGCATTATAAACACTAAAAGGAATTAAAACTTGAGCTAACCTGCTTCCTTTTAAAACCATCCAGGCTCTTTTATTTTTCTTCCTTCCACCATAATCTTTACCTTTGATACCCTTCCGCAGATGAATTCACCCACCCCCGCCAGTGGAGGAGACACTCGTTTCAGCTCTGACTTCCTTTCTCATGATGGCTTTCCTTCCATCTTGTGGGAAGTGCTTAACTCCGCCGGTTACCCTACGCCCCCTTTGTACACGATGCAGTTGTATGAGGAGCATCGGGTACCCCGTTGCCGAGTCTGGCTGACTTTGGAGGCTCATCCCCTTCAGCCGGGTTGGCGTTCTCTTGACTCCGAGACGTTTGGATTCAGGACGGACGACACCACTGAAGCAGCATCCATGAAGACTCTGACAACTTTCTGTGGCTACCATCCTCTGGAGATGGTGATGCATCCCTTGGGACTCTTCCCTGCTGATAAGAAGGATGACCCCATGTGGTGTAACCGTGTGAGCCATGTAAAAGATGTGTGGGCAATGTATCCTGACTTGGTTGGGAGGGTCACTGTTCAGTGCATGAGTGCGCTGTACCGCCTTCAGGCCCTGCAGAGCGACGCTATGGCACACCTTACTAACATCGCTCAAACCACCAAGCTCACCCTCGACAGCCGAGAAGATTTTGTGGTCGACTTATCCTCCGAGTTGGTGGAGAAGGATCTGCAGGTGGAAAGGCTGAGCCAGCGCATTACCACCTTGGAGCAGCAGGTGGAGATCCGAGACAACACTATTGATGTCTTGGAGAACCAGCTCCATGATGTGCAGCGGGAACTCGAAGAAGCTAATGACCACCTAGACATGCACCACTTGGAGATAGGGTTTCTCTCAAGTGCTAACCCAAGAGCCATCATTTCTTGTGAGCCAAATTAAGCATGAAGCATCAAATTGACTTAAGAATAAAGGATCCACTAAGTTTAAACTTAAAAGCATCATGATCAAAACAAATGAGTTTTTCTAAAAAGCAAAAATGTTGAAACCCTAATAACAACCCTAATTGAGCCCTATAAGTAAAATTGAAGAAAAGAGGCAAAAGAGTATGAAAAATATAGAATCATGGCTTAGGCCAAATACAAACATTGAAGTATAATTAATAAGCAACAATAAAGATTAAGGAACCTTGGCCAAAATAATTTAAATAAGACCCCAAGCAAGCTTCTCAAGTGGGGACTCAATAGGGAATTCTGAAATTCAGAATTCTGAATTTCAGACCTTGAGCCAAAGACCAAGCGTGTTCACCTTGATCCCTACCTCAAAATTCTAATGACCCCATTGACAAAAACGTGTCTAACTAACCCCTCTGTCACATGCCAGAAGATGGCTTTGGGACGCGAGCCCTAGACATGACAAAACCCTGGATTTGCCTCGGGTTTGAGCAGAGAGACAAACCGGATTTCAGGGCTCCAAATCTCTGAAACCAGTAGGCAAAATCTTATGACCCCCACACAAGATCGGTAGCTTGTACGGAGGAGAAGAGGTTTTGTGCACTGACCAAGGCGAGAGCAGGCTCGGATGAATGACCACACGCACCAGAACTTGGGCAGAACGAACGTGCACACGTGTTCGACCCTGGTCGGCACGCCGGCGTTCGCCCAACCCGCGCGCGCGCTCGCCCCAGCGTTCAGTCAAGTCCGTCGCGCGCCCTCGCCCTCGGCCGTGCTCGCTCGCGCCTATAAAGCCTCCCCGGGCGCGCCTCACATCACCCCGTGCCCATCTTCGCCGGCCAGACGCCCCTCCTTAGCTCCGGTGAGCTCTTTCCGCCCGCCATTGCCACCAGAGCCTCGGCCACCGTGGCCACCCCTCTCCAGTCACTTCCAAGCCGCGCCAACCGCTCGGTTAGCTTTGCCATTAGCTTGTAAAGCTTTCCCAGCTCTCGGACCCGGCAGAACTTCAACGGAAAGCCAAGATCACCCTCACCGGACTTCGGCCGCCCGCCTGCGCGCGTAGACCGAACAATCCGGTGAGCCGTTCTTCAATTCCTCGCGCACACACCTTCCTTGATCCCCGGTGAAGCTCTCTGACCCATTTGATTAGTAATTGTGCCCTGGATAGGCCGGACTCCTCGCCGCTGACGAGCTCCCCCGCCTGCGCACGTGGACCGACCTACTCTGACCATCCCCAACGGCGACCCGCACATCGCCGTGACCCTCAGGACCTCCCCTACACCCTCGGCCACCTCACCGGAGCAGTCTCGCCGCCGGTAAGCCCCTCCGCCCTTTCTTTCGCCGCGGGTACTGTTTGATTTGGGGGAAGGACCTCGGGTTAGGATTAGAAAAACCCAGGGGGTTTTCTGAACTGTCAGCGACTCATTTGAATAGTAGCCCAAGGACTAGTCTGTAAGGAAACTTGAAAACACCCGCCAGGGACCCCGTTGCAAAGTAGTTTTCCATTTAATCATTTCTGTTTAATCTTTTTAATGAATAGAGAACTTAGAAAATTCATAACTTAAGAAATACTTAACCAAAAATTGTCAAACTAATTTTGCTGGATTCTAAATATTATGGACTACCAACTAAAAATACTGAATCCCATGCTTTCTGTTTTAAATTTTAGAGTTTAGAATTTAATACAGAAACTGACCAAACCTTATTTAATTAAAGAAAATTAGTTATGCTTCTGTGCTGAACTTAAGAAAATTTGTAGATGTTCAAACCCCATTTAAACACTGTTTAAAAATAGTGAGAACTCCAGTATTGAAAAATTTAGTAGGGATATCTATTAAAAGCCATTTTGCCCAAAACTTAGGAAAACCAGAAAGGCATTAGAAATTAATGACCAGTGGATGAAATTATTTTTCCTAGCCTACTTAAGTAACAAAGAACCTAGGAAAAATAAAAAGATCACTAGTCCAGAATAGAATTAAAGTGGAATATTTTATTTAGTATTTTTCCAACAAGAAAACAGTTATTAGAGTTATAAAACCAGACCCAAATTTTTTAATAAAAATTCAGTAGACTTGTAACCACTAAAACCCCACTGCAAAAATAATAAACACCCCAGCCCATCTTTTTAAGTAAGGTGAATAAATAGAACATGATAGTGAGTCATATTCCAAATAAATCATGAGTAACCCAAAATAATGAAATAATGGGCAAATAAAATTTTGCTAGGTCACTAATGAGATAGGCCACCAGAAAAAAAATGCAAACCCATTTGAAAGATGCACAATAATGCCTATTACCAATACTTCATGAAAAAGGCCATTTAATCCAAATAATTCCTACCACCCCTTCCCTTAAGCAAAAAGATGCCAGACTTTAGAATGATTGCTCTTGCACAAAATAGAAGCTAGGAAAAATCAGAAATCTATTGTTTGATATTTTTCAAATGTAGTGGTAGTAGAAAGCACCCCTTTTGCTAGAAACTTGGGAAAATCATAATAAAATAACTGGTAAGTATTAATGGCTAGAAATTTGTGCCAAGTCATGTTATAACATCTAAATGCCAGCAAAAATAAGTATTAGAAAATTACCTACTGTTAAATGGTAGTTATAGTTCAAACCACCCCTTCTACCCAAATTTTAGGACAGAGAATTATACACCAGTAATAAGCCACTGTAAGTTTTTGAGAATTTTTTAAAATTTATTAAGATAACTTGTAGTTCAAACCCACTCTAAAATCATAAAAGAAATAGAGGGAAAGAAATGAAAGATAAACCTCGCCCCCAATAAGTCCAACTTGAAATTTTGACAATTCTCACTAAAAATTCAAAAGAGAATTCAGTGAAACACCAAAATGAACTTACCACTTAGATTAATTGAGTGTGATCTAAAATACAAAGTATACCACCAAAGGTCTTTAGTAGCGAGATTTAACTCTATCTAATTTAAGTGGACCATTCACCATCAAAGTTTAATTGCTAAAGCACACATCATATCATGCATGTATCTTACTCATTGCATTCATTAGATTGTAATCTCGCTGACGGAGAGTACATGCTTATCCCCGAGCAAGGAACTGTCCAAGAGGAAGACCAGGAGCAAGCTCCCGAGGCTGCTATCGAGGATCTCCCCGCAGCCCCAGCTATTGAAGGCAAGCCCCGGTTTTTATGCATAACCATATGATTATATGCTACTTTACTACACTTAATGCTTGTAGGATTGTAATGTGCACTTAAGTGTAGGAGTTGTTTGAAACCTCTAGTTGCATGAACTTAGGATTCTTTTTGAGATGGATACTAGTATGCTAGGTCGAGTAGCTGCTATGCTAATCAGGATCTCGGTAGAAGTCGAGTGATTTTTCTAGCACTCGCGCGAGGTCATGAATTGATTGTATTCATCTTGATAACGAGATCTATGATAGTCTGTGGACATGGATCCAGGGAAGATGCCTTGTCCATGAGACGAGAAAAAGGAATTAAGGATTAATTGGTGGATACCTGAGTCAAGCCTTTGAACGTACTAAGCACATGTCAGGAAATAAGGTAACCGGTAAACCTAGTACCTGAGTGAAGTCGGGCGCGGACTTTATCCCTCATGCGACCTAAGACTGGGTCTCCCATGCTAGCTATGGTGGGTACAAGTGCGGTCACTGCACGGCGACGACCGGGGTCAGTGGAGCATTGTATGCCAAGGCGGTGAGGCCTGGACGCGAACGGGGAATCGATGGGGACGGTTGACATGTGTGGGGTCGGAGTACCCTGACATGTCGTGTGTTTAGGTTTACCTTGCAAGGATAAAACTTGATTCGAATCATCTGCTTCTCGCAGCTAATGAGACTGCTTGACCCCTTGTACTACATTGAGTAAGAAGTGAAATGAGGTTACATGAGACAATTTGTTGATTGAACTAAATGCTTGTTACCATGTATGCTTAGAAGGAGCAAACTTAGCTAAAATAATGATACTAGAATTTGAAAAGCTAGGAAATGATTTGAGAAACAGCTAGTGCTTTTGGCAAACCAAACCCCTCAGCCAAACAACTGCATTAGTATACTCAGCCTTGCTTGTGGCATAATTTTGCAGGTACGCTGCAGGATATGGTTGATGGTATGACTTGGCCTAGCACCCTGCCACTGGGTTGGACGGTCGAGTGGGATGTTGCTCCGGTAGGAGAGGAGCACGAGGAGTAGTGGGCTAGGCCTTGCCCATTTCCTCGCTATCGACGACATCGATTATCCACTGCATTTTATTTTGTGAAATTTTTTTTGTTACTCGAAAAACCCCGATCTATGTAATAATTCAGTACTTAATTTGAGGTTTCTTGTTTTATTGTATTTCTTCTGTGACTCAACTTCGAGTGAGATTGTGGAATTTGATCCTGGTTAAGTGGCTCTATCAGACTAGATCTGAGGGACTGACGGGTTATTCTGATTTAAGTTTGTTACGACCCCTGAGGCGTGACTTAGGCACTTAAGTTGGAATAATTTGGGTGGTTGTGCCACATGAAGGACAAACCTTCAGCATCTCAATATGTAATAATAGAAAACATGAACATATAGGACTTACAAAGAACATGAATGATAATATCAAATCACTAGACCATCTATATTCTCATTATATGATCATAAAACAAACATTGATGATATTGAATTACATTTGTACCTTCGGCTTGACAGAAGGTAAGAATCCAAGAGTGACGTGTAGCATCCCAAAAATTCAAATCTTGAAATTTTCTCAAACTCGCTCTAAATTCAAAATGAATTTCAAATTTCATTTCAAAATGTTTGTTTGCGAGTTGATATCAGCAAATAAAATATAGTGGTCTATATTCTCTCCAAAATCCTCCTCAAATATCCTACAAATATTTCCCCAATGACCCCCTTCAAATTATTTCCAGAAATACTGCCCAGATATTTCCCTAGTGATCCCCTTCAAGTTCTTTCCAGAAATATTGCCCAGATATTCCACCGATATATCTCCAAGTATTTTCCTCCTGAGAAATACCTTCAGAATCATTTTTCAAGTCCCTACAAATATTTTCTTCATAACTTTCCTCATGCTCAGACGTATATGTATGCCTCCAGTGTCATACGATGAGCTCTACAAGCTAATCTCACTTATACAAGACAAATACATGCTAATCTCCCACTAATCCTCTCATCCTCCCACTAATCCTCTCATCCTTCCCCCTAATCCCCCACCATGGCTATAAATAGAGGGGCAGGGGCCTCTTCTCATCCCACCCCAAGCCATTTCATGGCAACTCTTCACCCCCCACACCCACTCCATGTTCCACACAAGCACACACTAGCACAAGGATCGTTCGGTCGTTCTTCGATCGTTCGTCCCCCTGTTCTTAGTTTGTTCGATCGTTCGTCCGATCGTTCATGGTTCGTTCGTCCGTTCATCCGATCATTCGATCGTTCATCCGTTTGTTCGTCCAAATAATCTTTTTCCCGTCGTTATGCTGCCGAAATTCCGATCGTTCGTACGTTTGATCATTCGATCGTTCA
The DNA here is from genome assembly GCF_902167145.1 of Zea mays. Taxonomy (NCBI): domain Eukaryota; kingdom Viridiplantae; phylum Streptophyta; class Magnoliopsida; order Poales; family Poaceae; genus Zea; species Zea mays. The sequence goes on along the minus strand of NC_050105.1, from coordinate 99,330,917 downwards.
TCGTTCGTTCATAGTCCCTATTCATCGTTCTTCCAGATAATCTTTGTCCTGCCGTTATGTTGCCGAAATTCCGATCGTTCAATCGTTCGTCAGTTCGTTCGTCCAAATAATCTTTGTTCAGCCGTTATGATGCCGAAATTCCAATCGTTCGTTCGTTCGATCATTCGATCGTTCATCTTTCGTTCATAGTTCCTATTCATCGTTCATCGTTCGTTCATAGCTCCTATTCATCGTTCATCGTTCGTTCATCGTCACTATTCATCATTCATTCATACGGACTATTCGCCATCAATATTCACCATTACTATTCATCGTTACTATTCACCGACACTATTCGTCATCGTTACTATTCGTCATTACTATTCATCATCGTTACTATTCATCGATGATATATCTAATTACTTTTCGTTGTCACTATTCATCGTTACTATTCATCGATCATCCGATCACCCCAAATTTCAACTACTCATCCATCATGCTGTCCAGTCCACCTAAGACCAGCCAGACACATATTCCAGTCATACGAACTCCGGTGACTGTGATTTTCCTTTCAGTAGGAAACTCCCCATCTGGTCACCCATCCCAGGTTTCTCCAAGTTGAGCATGCTTAACTTTGAGATTCCTTCGAACTAGGCTTCCAAACTCAGATTCCAATAATTCTTGTTTCTAAATTCTTATCAAACTATTCCCTATCCAACCATGTCATCCCTTAAGCATGGTTCATGTTCCAGAAAACTCCTAAAATACTCTTATCCCATATTCTGCCTATAATCTCTCCTGTTCATACTAAGTCAGACGATTCATGCGTCACTATTCTCACCAACAGTGAACTTCACTGTGCTACACCACATACACTCAACTATAAATACACCCAACTACCCTCTCCCTCTCCACACACACTCAACACCCTCAGCCAAGGCAAACACCCCACCCACTCAGTTACTCCACTCTGCCGGCTACACGCATAGTGTCGCTTCGCCTCCAGTCCACCCTCCTGGTAAGCACCTCCGCTCCACCACCAGTAATATCACAACACCACATGACACAGATTCTACTCAAGACTCTACCCATCCATATATCGCTATTCTGACCACTATACTAAATATTTGTTGGTATACTTGCTGGTTTGTATGTTTGCTTGTTCATGTTGCATAGTTATCAGAGCGTTCGTGCCGTCTCGTGCAGGCCAGATCTGCAAGTCTACGCTAGGTGGTGGAGCCAGAAGCCAGTTCCGTGAGCTCTCCTTCCCCCTTCGCCTGATAAGCACGACAAGCTCACTGGATCCCTTTGATGCATAAATTACCTATGATTTTTCAACCACAACCCTCAGCCTGTTATTTTATGCATCATATGATTTTGAGACAAGTTATTATGGCCACCCAGCCGCTTGCCGCAATCAATCCTTGATATATTTGTTCCAAATGATTTGAGAAAAGGTGTGAGTTTTCAAAAGAAAATGCTTTTCAAAATGTGTATGATGAAGGGTTTTCACCCTTATCACCTTTGAGTAGGGATGATCAGGGACTCCCTGGTTTAGGGGAGGGCCTAAGGCGAAGGCTCAGCTGGTTTAGGCGTGAGCAGAAGGATTGTCCCCTCATATAAGGACCGGTTTGTCATCTTTCACTACCTGTACTCATGATAAGTACAACCACTCGAGACTGTGTGGGCAGTCACTCAATCTGAACTCGTACGGTCCAACCCCGGGGTTATGACGGCTGGGGAGCACCGGGAGGATAAGGAGGGGGGATGTTTTGTCCGGTTTGGACATGGCGGTGGCCTGACTCCTTTCGGTATAACCGTTAAGGTTAGGATGTGCGAGGAAAGAAAGAGATTCGGATTCGGATCTCATTGGCCATGAGATCGCAGAGCCGGACTAGTGGGTAAAGTGTACCCCTCTGCGCAGAGTTCAAACCTATTTGAATAGTCTGTGTCCACAGGAATGGATGAGTCTGGTGTGGTATGAAAATTAGTGTTTTGTTTTCAAAAAAAGGTGCGTTTGAGAAAAGTGGTTTTTAAAAGGTCCGGCAGTTGAGCCGTGAGCTATGGTGGACGAGAAGTCCAGTAGCTGTTTTTGAAAATGAAAACCAGTGGGAAACTACTGAGATACCTGGATGGTTTCGTCCAGGGATTTTATTCTATATTGAAAAACTTCCTGCTCCTTTGGGAGAGGATGCGCTTTGAAAAATACAAAATATTTTTACAAAACAACCCTGCATAAAAAATTGTTGTTTCTGCAAAATATCCCAAGCTCCACATATTCCACACATTATATCTAATTTCCCCATTCCGCTGGTGAAGGTGGGCTGCTGAGTACGTTTGTACTCACCCTTGCTTATTTGTTGTTCTTCAGAAAAAGGAGATCGGGTAAGAGTTACGACTGTTCCCAACCTTGCCTGTGGCTGTTGGACCGCTGATTTGCTTCGCTGCGTATATCGGGCTGCTTCAGCCCCACTCTGATGATATGTCCCGAGTTGTGGACCAACTCTTAAAGTTGATCGCCACCTTTATAGGTTTGTCTCGTTTAAGCAGATCTGTAATCATCTGATGTATAAATGTGTTTACTAGCCTCCTGGGACTAGTAATTGTATCACATTTGAGTCCCAGAGGACCGGGACGCTTCAGGTGGTATCGAAGCTGTTAGGTTGGCCGCAGGACGAACCCTTAGCCTGATCAAAAAGTTTTTTTGAGTCCAAACTATTTTCTTAAAAAAAGATTCTTGCTCTCATCCCTTCATTTCAAAAATGCTTTCCCCCTTTCCTTCTCTCAGAAGTCAGATGGAGGTTCGCTGCCAAACCAGCTTTTGCCAGAATGAAGATGGTTTCCCCAAGTTGCTGAGAGCATGCACAGTTCACCTCGGAATAAGGAGCCAACCAAAGTACAATGGTCGTGAATTCGTCGAGCATGGCACATAGAAGTGTGTCGTGACTGTATACGTTGGATCCAGTCCGCACCATGTGGAATGGAGTGTCACTGCTGCTAGGCACAGATTCAAAGACACCTGCCAAGTCGTTGCCCGCAAGGCATTGAGGGCCCTGTGTCAGATCTATGAAGAAGAAGTGGCCAATACCCTGCTCAGATTCTTTCCACCCTTTCAGAGAGACCGTCCAGTTTGGATGGCCAGGATGCGTGCATTGGAAGGGAAGCAGCTGCTTGAGGATGACCCCACAGTCGTGTACCTCACTGCATGCCTGCTCACCCTGGATGCCCAATATGATTTCTTGGCTCGACGCCACCGTCAGATGATTGCCCGAGCAGAAGATGCAGAGAAGCGCAACCGTCAACTCCATGTGGATCTCACCACAGCTCAAGCCCGTGCAACTGCCTTGGAAAGTCGTGAAGTCATTGCTGTTGAAGCCCTGAAGCAAGCCAAGGATGAGCATGTCCAGAAGTTGATGGAGGCCTACTTGGTAACCCATAACCAACGTAGAGCCCTGCGGATCCAAGAGCCTGCTTCATCCAACCTAGTTCAACCCAGAAGAGCTGAAGATCCCCAGATTCTTGAAGGTCACCCGGTCTCTATCAAAGGAGAAAAGAAGGCTTGGGAACTCCCGGAAGGAGCCATAGTCTTGGAAGGACTTCCAGTATCCTTAAGGCTATGAATAAGCAAGAGCACCCCAAGTCCTCCCTAGATCCCCCGCCAGAGTTGTTTGAGCCCCTCACCATGAAGAAGATTCCAGCACCGTCCCATGAGATCAAAGAAGAAGCTGCAAGCACCCCACTAGCACCGCTGCCCTCTGAGGAGCTACAAGAGCCAGTCCCGCTTGAAGAAGAGTTCGACCCCGTGTTGCCATCTCAGTCGCCGCCAGAAAAAGTCATCAACATCAGCTCCCTCTTGACACATCCAGGAGATGTCTCAGATTGAAGTTGTGTGCCAGCCTTGCATGAAGAGAAGCTGCCTGGTCTGAAGTTAGTTATGCCCAGTCCTCTGCATGCATTGAGTAGTGAAGTTTTTCTTCACTTTGGCTAGAGCCCTGCATATATGAAAGGTAATCGTGTAGACTCGTGTTTTGCAAAACTCTAATTGTGTGGCCCCCTAGGGCATTTCAAAATGAATTTTGCTTGATGTTTTACCCTCTTTTGAGTGCATATATGATGCTTTAACGTTAGTGCTCATAAGTTGCATTTAGCATAATTCTCAATTTAGGAGCCAAGCAATAGTAGTTATGCTTAGCCCCCGAATCTGATTAGTTCGTGCTTTGGAAAAAAAACTCTATTCTTCCCTTATTCAAAACATTTGATTTGTTTGTGCTTATCATTGCTGAGCTTGTGTGTTTTCTTTCTTTTTAAGAAAGGTTTTCTCTAAAAACATAGATAACAAATTAGAGCTAATTCTCACCTTATGCTTCCATTCTCATCTTAACCCATCTCAAGAGAAAAGTGCCTTACCCAAGAAGATACCGGGAAGCTTACCCTTGAAGCCTGGAATAAGCTACAGAAGAAACCTATCCAGTCGCTCAGTCAAAAGGACCGACCGTGAGAATCAAAGCACTGCCCCTGAGTCAAAGTAAATAGGAAAAGAGGACAAAAAGAGTTATTACCATATAGAGAGGCAAAGATTCTTGGAACCAGAGACCACAAACATTAGGGTCATTGACCCCACCACTCACCCGTGCCCCTCGCACGCGTGTCCGCCTCCATGCGCACCACCATCGCCCCACGCCCCCTTTGCAGTGCACCCACCGCCGCCATCATCGCTGGCAACACCGCCCCCTCCCCTTGTCGCACCTGCTGCCGCGTGTCACCTGCTCCATCACCACCACTCCACAACCGAACACCATCGCTCGCCTATAAAACTCCGCACACTAGCTCCCTCAACACCCATCTCGCTGAAAGCAAAGCACACACCTGATAAAATCTCCTCTGCCAAATCGCAAGCAACTTCATTTTCCACTCCCTCGCCCCTAAGATCACAATGCTTGGTGATTCTTGGGTTGAAGACTGTTGTACATGGTTCATAATCTTTGGTTTCCTCCAATGTGTGATAGTAATACTCTTTGATAGAATCCTCTAGTGGGAAGAGCAAAGAGAAAGAAAGGGTCAGTGAAAAGAAGATAGTGAAGAGAAGATAAGAAGAAGGTTCTCCTAGAATCAACCCTGTGTCAGTCATCTCTCCGCAGCCTGTTCAAGTAGCAACAGCAGAAGAAGGCCCCGTAACACCCTTGTTATGAGGTACTTCAAGGAGTTCAAATCCCCAAGATTCAAGACTTCTACCCTCATTCTTTTTAAGTGGGGTAGTGTTCCAGTAAGGTTCCTGCTATGGAGAAAAAGAAGAAGGCCTGTAGCAAGCTTGTGGAGGACCAGATCATCGAAGCTTATAAGTTTCTGGATGAGAAGTGGTCACCCAAGTTTTGTTGATGAAGCACCAGAAGACCAATCAAGGAAGTGATCCATGTGGGAGTTCGCAAGAGAAAGGTTTGCATGTTGGCATCGATGCTTCTTCAATAAGCTAGTTGCCAAGCGAAACCTAGAAGCCTGAAGATGATCTTAAGTAGCCAGAATCAGCGTTTGCAATCGGCAACCAGATGCTCCTCAAGGCCAGATCTTGTTGAAGTTCCATCTCCTCGAAGAGTTGCAAAGTGAAGATATGTAGCTGAAGTAAAGCTATACCCATAACCCTTCTAAGCCGAATCTCGAGGACGAGATTCCTTTTAAGTGGGGTAGATTTGTAGCATCCCAAAAATTCAAATCTTGAAATTTTCTCAAACTCGCTCTAAGTTCAAAATGAATTTCAAATTTCATTTCAAAATGTTTGTTTGCGAGTTGATATCAGCAAATAAAATATAGTGGTCTATATTCTCTCCAAAATCCTCCTCAAATATCCTACAAATATTTTCCCAATGATCCCCTTAAAATTCTTTCCAGAAATACTGCCCAGATATTTCCCTAGTGATCCCCTTCAAGTTCTTTCCAGAAATATTGTCCAGATATTCCATCGATATATCTCCAAGTATTTTCCTCCTGAGAAATACCTTCAAAATCATTTTCAAGTCCCTACAAATATTTTCTTCATAACTTTCCTCATGCTCATACGTATACGTATGCCTCCAGTGTCATACAGTGAGCTCTACAAGCTAATCTCACTTATACAAGACAAATACATGCTAATCTCCCACTAATCCTCTCATCTTCCCACTAATCCTCTCATCCCTCCCCCTAATCCCCCACCATGGCTATAAATAGAGGGGCAGGGGCCTCCTCTCATCCCACCCCAAGCCATTTCATGGTAACTCTTCCCCCCCCCCCCCCACACCCACTCCATGTTCCACACAAGCACACACTAGCACAAGGATCATTCGGTCGTTCTTCGATCGTTCGTCCAATCGTTCGATCGTTCGTCCGATCGTTCATGGTTCGTTTGTCCGTTCGTTCGATCGTTCATCCGTTCGTTCGTCCAAATAATCTTTTTCCTGTCGTTATGCTGCCGAAATTCCGATCGTTCATTCGTTTGATCATTCGATCGTTCATCGTTCGTTCATAGTCCCTATTCATCGTTCTTCTAGATAATCTTTGTCCTGCCGTTAAGTTGCCAAAATTCCGATCGTTCGATCGTTCGTCCAAATAATCTTTGTTCAGCCGTTATGCTGCCGAAATTCCGATCGTTCGTTCGTTCGATCATTCGATCGTTCATCGTTCGTTCATAGTTCCTATTCATCGTTCATCGTTCGTTCATAGTTCCTATTCATCGTTCGTTCATCGTCACTATTCATCGTTCATCGTTCGTTCATACGGACTATTCACCATCAATATTCACCATTACTATTCATCGGTACTATTCACCGACACTATTCGTCATCGTTACTATTCGTCATCGTTACTATTCGTCATTACTATTCATCATCGTTACTATTCATCGATGATATCTCTAATTACTTTTTCGTTGTCACTATTCATCGTTACTATTCATCGATCATCCGATCACCCCAAATTTCAACTACTCATCCATCATGCTGTCCAGTCCACCTAAGACCAGCCAGACACATATTCCAGTCATACGAACTCCGGTGACTGTGATTTTCCTTTCAGTAGGAAACTCCCCATCTGGTCACCCATCCCAGGTTTCTCCAAGTTGAGCATGCTTAACTTTGAGATTCCTTCGAACTAGGCTTCCAAACTCAGATTCCAATAATTCTTGTTTCTAAATTCTTATCAAACTATTCCCTATCCAACCATGTCATCCCTTAAGCATGGTTCATGTTCCAGAAAACTCCTAAAATACTCTTATCCCATATTCTGCCTATAATCTCTCCTGTTCATACTAAGTCAGACGATTCATGCGTCACTATTCTCACCAACAGTGAACTTCACTGTGCTACACCACATACACTCAACTATAAATACACCCAACTACCCTCTCCCTCTCCACACACACTCAACACCCTCAGCCAAGGCAAACACCCCACCCACTCAGTTACTCCACTCTACCGGCTACACGCATAGTGTCGCTTCGCCTCCAGTCCACCCTCCTGGTAAGCACCTCCGCTCCACCACCAGTAATATCACAACACCACATGACACAAATTCTACTCAAGACTCTACCCATCCATATATCGCTATTCTGACCACTATACTAAATATTTGTTGGTATACTTGCTAGTTTGTATGTTTGCTTGTTCATGTTGCATAGTTATCGGAGCGTTCGTGCCGTCTCGTGGAGGCCAGATCTGCAAGTCTACGCTAGGCGGTGGAGCCAGAAGCCAGTTCTGCGAGCTCTCCTTCCCCCTTCACCGGATAAGCACGACAAGCTCACTGGATCCCTTTGATGCATAAATTACCTATGATTTTTCAACCACAACCCTCAGCCTGTTATTTTATGCATCATATGATTTTGAGACAAGTTATTATGGCCACCCAGCCGCTTGCCGCAATCAATCCTTGATATATTTGTTCCAAATGATTTGAGAAAAGGTGTGAGTTTTCAAAAGAAAATGCTTTTCAAAATGTGTATGATGAAGGGTTTTCACCCTTATCACCTTTGAGTAGGGATGATCAGGGACTCCCTGGTTTAGGGGAGGGTCTAAGGCGAAGGCTCAGCTGGTTTAGGCGTGAGCAGAAGGATTGTCCCCTCATATAAGGACCAGTTTGTCATCTTTCACTACCTGTACTCATGATAAGTACAACCACTCGAGACTGTGTGGGCAGTCACTCAATCTGAACTCGTACGGTCCAACCCCAGGGTTATGAAGGCTGGGGAGCACCGGGAGGATAAGGAGGGGGAATGTTTTGTCTGGTTTGGATGGCGGTGGCCTGACTCCTTTTGGTATAACCGTTAAGGTTAGGATGTGCGAGGAAAGAAAGAGATTCAGATTCGGATCTCATTGGCCATGAGATCGCAGAGCCGGACTAGTGGGTAAAGTGTACCCCTCTGCGCAGAGTTCAAACCTATTTGAATAGTCTGTGTCCACAGGAATGGACGAGTCTGGTGCGGTATGAAAATTAGTGTTTTGTTTTCAAAAAAAGGTGCGTTTGAGAAAAGTGGGTTTTAAAAGGTCCGGCAGTTGAGCCGTGAGCTATGGTGGACGGGAAGTCCAGTAGCTGTTTTCGAAAATGAAAACCAGTGGGAAACTACTGAGATACCTGGATGGTTTCGTCCAGGGGATTTTATTCTATATTGAAAAACTTCCTGCTCCTTTGGGAGAGGATGCGCTTTGAAAAATACAAAATATTTTTACAAAACAACCCTGCATAAAATATTGTTGTTTCTGCAAAATATCCCGAGCTCCACATATTCCACGTATTATATCTAATTTCCCCATTCCGCTGGTGAAGGTGGGCTGCTGAGTACGTTTGTACTCACCCTTGCTTATTTGTTGTTCTTCAGAAAAAGGAGATCGGGTAAGAGTTACGACTGTTCCCAACCTTGCCTGTGGCTGTTGGACCGCTGATTTGCTTCGCTGCTTATATTGCGCTGCTTCAGCCCCACTCTGATGATATGTCCCGAGTTGTGGACCAACTCTTAAAGTTGATCGCCACCTTTATAGGTTTGTCTCGTTTAAGCAGATCTGTAATCATCTGATGTATAAATGTGTTTACTAGCCTCCAGGGACTAGTAATTGTATCACATTTGAGTCCTAGAGGACCGGGACGCTTCATGACGTGCGAGTGATTACAAGTCAGCGTGAACATTGTAGGGGTACTGTTCATCTATTTATAGGCACGGGACGCAGCCCGAACAAAATTACATCTATGCCCTTGACAACTAATCACAATTATGATACAAACTATCGAAGGCCATGCAGTCTTTTCCTTTTTAAGTTAATGCCAACCTTCATCTCAAGCGTATCATCATGCCGAAGCTCTTCCGATTGTAGCTTCGGCATACATCTTCATGTCACGCCTGTTTGCATGTCATTCTGCCGAAGGTGTTTTTTCTTAGAGGACCTTCGGCGGAGAAGAAGGCCCCCAACACTCGTCCTCCTCCTCTTGAGCATGTAACCCTGCCTCAGCTAGTGCGATGACCTCACTCAACCTTGATGTGTCGTCCTCCTCTTCCCCATGTAATCCTACCTCTGCGAGAGCGATAAGCTCACACAACCTAGATGTGTCGTCGTCCTTCTCCTCCATCAGCTCCACCGTCGCCAGTTTTTCCTGAACGTATCTTGCATGTGCTTCATCTGCGATATAGTTTACGCCACATCCAATCTCTGCAAATATAGTGAGAAAAATAAGTTTGCAAAGTCAGGATAAATAAATTGTACAAACAAAATTATAGTATCATTTTATCTCACTCACTTCCCTTGAGATGATCAGCAAGATTATCCAACATCTGTTTCTCGGCTCTAGCCACCTCCCATTCTCTTGCATCATGTGCTCTCTTCTCATTTGCCGCCTTTGTAACGCCCTGAATTTGGGGGTAGATTTTTTTTCTTCTTTTCTCTCACCAAATTCAGGCGTTACCCTTTTCTTTTTTTTCTCGTTCCCTCGCTAAACCTTGATCTTTTCCAAAGTTATAGCGGGTTTTGGCTTTAGACCTCGTGTAAGGAAAAACCCTAAATTACTTTATGTTGTTTGATGCACCATGCCGAACTATGCATTCTTTGATTGCTTAGAAATGTAAGTGCATTCATCTAGGAAGATCGGATTTCGAAAAGGAGAAAAACCTTTTCTTTCTTTTTCTTTTTCTTTCTCTCTCTCCTCCTTTTTCTCTCTCCCGCGCCGTGGGCCGCCCCTGGCCGGCCCAGCTGCCCCCCCGCGCGCCCCTTTGGGCTCAGCTGGCCCAGCCGCCCCCCCTCTTCCCCCCAAATCCCTCTCTCTCCCTCCCTTTCTCCCATTTTCTCTCTAGCCGCCGCCCCCTACCCTAGCCGCCGCCCCCTGCAGCTCGGTCGCCCCCTGCGCGCCCAGCCGCCGCTCGGCCGCCCCGTCCCCGTCCCCGGTGAGCCCTCCTCTCTCCCTTCCCTCTCCCATCTCCCCTCCTCTCTCCCTTCCCTCTCCCATCTCCCCTCCTCTCCCCCACCCCGGCCCAACCGCCGCCCAGCTCGGCCGCCCCATGGCCGGCTCGGCCGCCGCCGCCCCTGCCTAGCCGCCCCGCGCCCCTGGCCGGTTCGGCCGCCCCTGCGCGCCCAGCTCGGCCGCCCCCTGGCCGGTTCGGCCGCCCCTGCGCGCCCTGCCCAGCCCCTGGCCGGCTCGGCCGCCCCCTGCCCCGCGCCCCCGCCGGTTCAGCCGCCCCCCGCCAGCTCGGCCGCCCACCGCCGGCTAGGCCGCCCCCGCCCCTGCCCCTGGCCGGTTCAACCGCCCCCTGGCCGGTTCAACCGCCCCCCTTTTTTGTTTTATTTTTTATTTTATTTTATTTTATTATTGTTAGTTATTTTATTCTAGGCAAGCTGATCATCGTTCATGTTAATGAAATAGGAAACTTAATTTAGAATTCCGTTACGCTAGTTAATTCATATAATCAATTGTTTATCCAGTTCAATGTTGATCAACTAAAAATGACTAGGTTTCCATTAGTGCATATAACTAAATTCTTTTGTTAGAACCAATTGTAACTAATCATTAGTGCATAAGCTTTAACCCCCCCCCGCGAGACCTTTTCCCGTTTCTTTCTAACCATAATGAATGCGATATCGAATGTCATACTTGATGCATATTCACTTTATTTGTTCCCTTGTATGATGTACTGTTTGTTTCCCAATTTGAATGGATGAATGTATGTATGCTTGCAATCGCATAGAGAACGATCCGGTCGAAGAGCCCGAGGAAACCGCAGAAGAAGCCCCTGAGCAGCAGTCGGTTGGTGGAGGCAAGTGTCCCTTGACCTATCTCTGTCCTATTCATTCTTTAATTCACCTCCCGCATTACACATTTATACTTAAGGATTGACTAGCTTTTGTTATCCATGTCCTTGTTTACCTATCTGGGTTGGATTATTATTGTTTAGCTTCATGCTATTGCTTAACTCTAATCAATGAACATGATGAGATCATCTATGATACGCTGTTTTCCCCTTTCTTATGATGATGTTATACTTGTGGTCTTCAAGGGGGCTCGAGCGGTTTCTCGAGTGCCTCTCCGTAAGGACCTGTTCTATGGATGACCGCCCGGGAAAACAGTGCAACCATGAGGGTGGAATGGGATGCCCTTAGCTGAATAATTAGAGGATCCGGGGTGTGGTTCACTTAGCCGTCGTGCCGTCAATGGGGCTCGGTGTATGCGGCTCGCTCCGCCAAGTTTGGGTTCGCCCCTTGGGGAGGAGTGCGGTGCATTTAGGAAACCTAACGGGTGGCTACAGCCCCGGGGAATCTTTGTAAAGGCTACGTAGTGATGCCCTGCTAGGCCACCTAGGTAGTGGTCAATGGGGAGTAGCTCTCTCCGGGCAGAAAGGGAATCACAGCTTGTGGGTAAAGTGCACAACCTCTGTAGAGTGTTTGAAAACTGATATATCAGCCGTGCTCACAGTTATGAGCGGCCAAGGGAGCTCCAGTGATTAGTGGTACTTGATCAGAGATGCTTTGGTACAGGTGGCTATGAGATTGATGGTTCTTGGTATTGACTATGGTGCTGGTAAGTGGTATTCTTTCCGTTTGGAAAGGGTACATCGGGCTAATAACTTGGGTTAATGCTAAAACCTGGCTTTCTATTAGTAAATAATAATCTGACCAACTAAAAGCAACTGCTTGACTTATCCCCACATAAAGCTAGTCCACTACAACCAAACAGGATACTTGCTGAGTATGTTGATGTGTACTCACCCTTGCTCTACACACCAAACCCCCCCATCCCCAGGTTGTCAGCATTGCAACCACTGCTCAGGAGAAGATGAAGCTGTGGAAGGAGACTTCCAGGAGTTCCAAGACTACGACGAGTTCTAGGTGTGGGTTAGCGGCAACCCCCAGTCGGCTGCCTGTGAAGGCCGCGATTATCTACGTTTCTTTTACGCACTTTGATTTATTGTAAGAACTATATGGACGTCTCAGACGTATGATGTAATCAACTATTATTCCCCTTTTAATGCTATTTTGAGCACTGTGTGATGATGTCCATGTTATGTAACTGCTGTGTACGTGAATAACTGATCCTGGCACGTACATGGTTCGCATTCGGTTTGCCTTCTAAAACCGGGTGTGACATAAGTGGTATCAAAGCCGTGCTGACTGTAGGACCGCTAACCTAGAATAGAATGGTCGTTCTAAGGACTATAGACCTCTGTCCCTGCCTTGACTTTGATATCCCTTCAAAAGTTGGTCATACCGACCAAACATATGTTCTACTATATATTATACCTTGCTGAAAATCATGTTTTATTCTAATCCTTCATTTACTTATGATTCATTATTTGCTGGTCATATTGATTTTGTTCTCACCCTTTTGCTTGCGATGTCTTTTGTAGATGGCTCGACTTAGACACACTGTACGAAAGTCCGTCATCCCCTTCTTACCCTCCCGCCTTGCTGAGCGTCCGCTTCGCCGTCCCGTGGCCGGACAGTCCAGCCACTTGGAGAGACTGCACCACCGCCTGCATGAGGAGCAGGAACGTCGACGACAGGAGCAGCAGGGCTCTTCCCTCTCGCTCCACCAGGAGATAGAGTCCGTGAGGAGCTGCTCCCCTGTGCTTCCTCTGGAGGCGCCCCCTGCACCACCACTGGGCGCCCCAGCCTCTGGAGTAGCTGCTGGAGGAGACCCAGACGACGGAGGTGGCGACGACAGCTCGAGCCACGACACCGACTTCTCTGCTAACCATGAGCCGGAAGGATGGGTTGCTCGACCCATCACTCGCGACGCTGCTCGCGGGTGTCACTTCCACGATGCGCTCGACACCCTGCTACGTCGGGCACTTAACCGGCATACTTGGTCCATCGAGTATCGCTGTGTGGTCTACCAGCACAGTCGCGGGGTCTACCCGGACCGCTGGGAGGCAACCTGCTTGGTGCGCCGCCCGGAGAACAGTCTCCAGGGTGCGGAGGCCTGCTCAGAGCACTATTCTATCTCTGAGCGGGACTTAGCTGAGGCAGCCATGCAAGATGTTGCACGGCGTGCGCTTTCGCACTACTGCTCGGTTTTCGGTGGGGTAGCTGATGGCCTTGACCTGAAGTATTACCCCCGCCGTCCATCTGGCAGCACAGGAGGCGTGATTGTCTCACCTGTTGGTGAGGGCAATCCTAGGTTGAGCAGCACAGTCAACCTAGCCGTCGTGCTAAACACGGAGCTGGACCATGCATTAGACGAGCTAAGTAGGGCTCGTGCTGAGATCGCCCTGCTGCAGGCTGAGCGCGTGGAGCGTCGTCACCTGGATGATGGTTCCCCCGCTCCAGTAGGGACTCAGCACCCGTACCGCTCACCCCGGCGTGGACACCAGCCTTATGGCAATCCCGACTGCAAGACCAAGATAGACTTGGAACCATAGATCGTTAGTGTGGAGTCTTGTAATAAGTGCTTAATATAGAAGTTTTAGTCTTAGTCTTAGTCTCAGTCTTAGCGTTAGTCTCGCTCTTAGTTAGTCTTAGTTAGACAGGGTAGTTTGCTATATCCTGTGCATTTATGCTTGTCATGATGAACTATGTTGGATTTGGATCTTTGTAATGACTGTCACCAGAGTGTGGGTATCCCCTGCATTTTGGTTTACCTGTTATATGTTAAAGGAGTTAGTTATCTAGTTGGGAAACCTTTTATTCCACTTTCCTCTTTATCTGAGAAGCTGTGTTGGTCTGTGTTGGAGATCAGTGAATATGCTCATCCGTTCAGCGTGGTGGAGAATTCTATACTCTTTTCTTATGCTGCAAGATTTGCCAGATCAGTTCTGATGTGTGGTTGCATTCTGCAGATGTCAGAGAACAGGCGCAGAGGAGGAAGGCGTGCTCAGCAGGAGCGAGCCGCTCAACAGGAGGAAGTGCCTCAGCAGCAGCACCTGCCGCCCCCGCCCCCGATGTCCATCGAGCAGATGTTTCTGATGCAGACTCAGGCAGTTCAAGCCATCGGTCAGACTCTGGCCGCCATTCAGCAGCAGCAGCAGCAACAGCAGCAGGCCCCACCTCAGCCTCAGATGCCTCAGATGCCCAGAGACAAGCGTGCTGAATTCATGAGAGGTCATCCACCAACGTTCGCTCATTCTTCTGACCCCATGGATGCTGAAGACTGGCTGCGCACTGTGGAGCGGGAGTTGCATACCGCTCAGTGCGATGATAGGGAGAAAGTCTTGTATGGTCCCCGTCTGTTGAGAGGAGCAGCCCAGTCATGGTGGGAGTCTTACCTCGCCACCCATGCCCACCCTGACGCCATCACCTGGGAAGAGTTCAGAGGTAGCTTCCGTCAGTACCATGTTCCTGCAGGTCTGATGACAGTGAAGAAGGAGGAGTTTCTGGCCCTCAAGCAAGGGCCATTGTCTGTCAGTGAGTACCGGGACAGGTTTCTGCAATTGTCTCGCTATGCTCCTGAAGATGTCAACACCGACGCCAAGCGACAGTACCGTTTCCTGAGAGGCTTGGTTGACCCTCTGCAGTACCAACTGATGAATCACACCTTCCCGACATTCCAGCACCTGATTGACAGAGCAATCATGACAGAGAGAAAGCGTAAGGAGATGGAGGATCGTAAGCGCAAGATCAGTGGACCCCAGCCTGGAAGCAGCAACCGTCCTCGTTTCTCAAGCAATCAACCTCAGCAGTTCAGGCAGAACCAGCATCCACCTCAGCAGCATCAGCAGTTCCAAAGGCAGTATCCTCAGCACCAGTACCAGAACCGTCAGAGCAATCAGTCAGGAGGTCAGTTTTAGAGGTAGAATCAGCAGGCACCTCGCCTTCCTGCCCCAGCAAATCAGCAGAACAGTCAGGCAGCACCAGCTCAGGTTGGAAACAGAGCATGTTTCCACTGTGGAGAGCAAGGCCACTGGGTGATGCAATGTCCGAAGAAGGCAGCCCAGCAGCAGTCAGGCCCCAATGCCCCAGCAAAGCAGAATGTGCCTCAGCCTGGAGCAGGCAACCGCTCTCAGCCGCGTTACAATCATGGGAGACTGAACCACTTGGAGGCTGAAGCAGTTCAGGAGACCCCCGACATGATAGTAGGTATGTTCCCAGTCGACTCCCATATTGCAGAAGTGTTATTTGATACTGGAGCAACACATTCTTTCATTACTGCATCATGGGTAGAAGCACATAATCTTCCAATTACTACCATGTCAACCCCCATTCAAATTGACTCAGCCGGTGGTAGAATTCGAGCCGATAGCATTTGTTTGAATATAAGTGTGGAAATAAGGGGGATAGCGTTTCCCGCCAACCTTATAGTAATGGGTACTCAGGGAATAGATGTCATCCTAGGGATGAATTGGCTAGATAAGTATCAGGCAGTTATCAGTTGTGATAAAAGGACCATCAAGTTGGTGTCCCCACTAGGAGAGGAAGTGGTGACCGAGTTAGTCCCGCCTGAGCCAAATAAAGGAAGTTGTTATCAGATAGCTGTGGATAGCAGTGAAGCAGACCCAATTGAGAGTATCAAGGTTGTGTCTGAGTTCCCGGATGTGTTTCCAAAGGACTTACCGGGTATGCCACCAGAGCGGAAAGTTGAGTTTGCTATAGAACTTCTTCCTGGAACCGCCCCTATCTTCAAGAGAGCTTACAGAATATCCGGACCAGAGTTGGTTGAACTTAAGAAGCAAATTGATGAGCTGTCAGAGAAAGGTTACATTCGGCCAAGCACCTCGCCTTGGGCCGCCCCTGTCTTGTTTGTGGAAAAGAAAGATGGCACCAAAAGGATGTGTATTGATTACCGAGCTTTGAATGAGGTCACAATCAAGAACAAGTATCCCTTGCCCAGAATAGAAGATCTGTTCGACCAGTTGAGAGGAGCCAGTGTGTTCTCCAAGATTGATCTAAGGTCAGGTTATCATCAGCTCAGGATCCGACCTTCAGACATCCCGAAGACGACATTCATTACCAAGTATGGTCTGTATGAGTTCACAATGATGTCTTTTGGTTTGACCAATGCGCCAGCGTTCTTCATGAACTTGATGAACAGTGTATTCATGGATTACCTTGATAAGTTTGTGGTGGTATTCATTGATGACATTCTAGTTTATTCTCAAAGCGAAGAAGAACACGCAGATCATTTGAAGATGGTATTGCAGAGATTGCGAGAGCACCAGCTGTATGCAAAGTTGAGCAAGTGTGAGTTCTGGATCAGTGAAGTCCTGTTCTTGGGTCACATAATCAACAAAGAAGGATTGGCTGTGGATCCGAAGAAAGTGGCAGACATTTTGAACTGGAAAGCGCCAACAGATGCTAGAGGAATCAAGAGCTTCATTGGAATGGCCGGATATTATCGGCGATTCATTGAAGGGTTTTCGAAGATTGCGAAACCAATGACAGCGTTGCTAGGCAACAAAGTTGAGTTCAAGTGGACCCAGAAATGCCAAGAGGCCTTCGAAGCGCTGAAAGAAAAGTTGACTACAGCGCCTGTCCTAGTCTTGCCTGATGTGCACAAGCCCTTCTCGGTGTATTGCGATGCTTGTTACACAGGTTTGGGATGTGTGTTGATGCAAGAGGGAAGAGTTGTGGCTTACTCGTCCCGACAGCTGAAGGTTCATGAGAAGAATTACCCAATCCATGATCTAGAGTTGGCAGCAGTGGTTCACGCACTGAAGACATGGAGGCACTATCTGTATGGACAGAAATGTGATGTTTACACAGACCACAAGAGTCTGAAGTACATATTCACCCAGTCAGAGTTGAACATGAGGCAACGAAGGTGGTTAGAGTTGATCAAAGACTATGAGTTGGAGATCCATTACCACCCAGGCAAAGCAAACGTAGTGGCAGATGCTTTGAGCAGAAAGAGTCAGGTCAATCTGATGGTCGCTCGTCCGATGCCTTATGAGTTGGCCAAGGAGTTTGACAGGTTGAGTCTCGGATTTCTGAACAATTCGCGAGGAGTCACAGTCGAGTTGGAACCTACCTTGGAGCGCGAAATCAAAGAAGCGCAGAAGAATGATGAGAAGATCAGTGAGATCCGGCGACTGATTCTAGAAGGCAAAGGCAAAGATTTTCGAGAAGATGCAGAAGGTGTGATATGGTTCAAAGACCGCTTATGTGTTCCCAATGTCCAGTCTATTCGGGAGTTAATTCTCAAGGAAGCTCATGAGACAGCCTATTCGATTCACCCTGGCAGTGAGAAGATGTATCAGGATCTGAAGAAGAAATTCTGGTGGTACGGAATGAAGAGGGAAATCGCAGAGCATGTGGCTATGTGCGATAGTTGCCGAAGGATTAAGGCAGAGCACCAGAGACCTGCTGGATTGTTGCAACCGTTGCAGATCCCTCAGTGGAAATGGGATGAAATTGGTATGGATTTCATAGTCGGATTGCCTCGCACTCGAGCCGGCTACGATTCCATTTGGGTAGTGGTGGACCGCTTGAC
The DNA here is from genome assembly GCF_902167145.1 of Zea mays. NCBI lineage: Eukaryota > Viridiplantae > Streptophyta > Magnoliopsida > Poales > Poaceae > Zea > Zea mays. Next base: position 99,313,076 of record NC_050105.1, on the reverse strand, counting down.
CAAGTCAGCCCACTTCATACCTGTCAAGACCAACTATAGCAGTGCCGTGTTGGCAGAATTGTATATGGGTGTGTTTGGTTTGGCTTTTGGCTTTGGCTTTTGCCCCCTAAAAGCCAAAAGTTAAACCAAAGGGCTGAATCTGGAAAGCAGCTTTTTCTAAAAGCCGACTTTTTTGTAGTGCAAAACTAAAAGCACCTCTGGACCTGCTTTTAGCAGCTTTTAGGTGAAACTGTGAAAATATATATGGAATAATTTTTATCGACTTTTAGTGGTTTCAACCAAACGATTTTTAGATTTTTAGCAGTTCACAGCCCACAGCAGCTTTTTTCACAGCTCACAGCCCAGAGCAGCTTTTTTCACAGCCACAGCCCAACCAAACAGACCCTATGTCTCGGATCGTTTGTCTTCATGGTGTGCCAAAGAAGATAGTATCAGACAGAGGAACGCAGTTCACCTCTCATTTTTGGCAGCAGTTGCATGAAGCTTTGGGCACACATCTGAATTTCAGTTCAGCTTATCATCCGCAGACAGATGGCCAGACCGAAAGGACCAATCAAATTCTTGAAGATATGTTGAGAGCCTGTGCATTGCAGGATCAGTCCGGATGGGATAAGAGATTGCCTTATGCAGAGTTTTCCTATAACAACAGTTATCAGGCCAGTTTGAAGATGTCACCATTTCAGGCGCTTTATGGAAGGAGTTGTAGAACTCCGTTGCAATGGGATCAGCCTGGAGAAAAGCGGGTGTTTGGGCCAGACATTTTGCTTGAAGCTGAAAAAAACATCAAGATGGTCCGAGAGAATCTGAAGATAGCGCAATCGAGGCAGCGAAGCTATGCAGACACAAGAAGAAGAGAGCTGAGTTTCGAAGTCGGAGACTTTGTCTATCTGAAAGTGTCACCAATCAGAGGAGTCAAGAGGTTCGGAGTCAAAGGCAAGCTAGCACCCCGCTACATTGGTCCGTATCAGATTCTTGCAAGACGTGGAGAAGTGGCCTATCAGCTCAGTTTGCCAGAGAATTTGTCCGCTGTGCATGATGTCTTTCATGTGTCTCAGTTGAAGAAGTGCTTGCGTGTGCCAGAGGAGCAGTTGCCAGTGGAAGGTCTCGAAGTCCAAGAGGACTTGACCTACGTTGAGAAGCCAGTGCAGATCCTTGAGGTTGCAGACAGAGTCACCCGAAGGAAGACCATCAGAATGTGCAAAGTCAAATGGAATCATCACTCTGAGGAAGAAGCAACCTGGGAGCGTGAAGATGATATGATGGCCAAGTACCCTGAGCTCTTTGCTAGCCAGCCCTGAATCTCGAGGGCGAGATTCTTTTAAGGGGGATTGGTTTTTAACGCCCTGAATTTGGGGGTAGATTTTTTTTTTCTTCTTTTCTCTCACCAAATTCAGGCGTTACCCTTTTCTTTTTTTCTCGTTCCCTCGCTAAACCTTGATCTTTTCCAAAGTTATAGCGGGTTTTGGCTTTAGACCTCGTGTAAGGAAAAACCCTAAATTACTTTATGTTGTTTGATGCACCATGCCGAACTATGCATTCTTTGATTGCTTAGAAATGTAAGTGCATTCATCTAGGAAGATCGGATTTCGAAAAGGAGAAAAACCTTTTCTTTCTTTTTCTTTTTCTTTCTCTCTCTCCTCCTTTTTCTCTCTCCCGCGCCGTGGGCCGCCCCTGGCCGGCCCAGCCGCCCCCCCCGTGCGCCTCCTTTGGGCCCAGCTGGCCCAGCCGCCCCCCTCTTCCCCCCAAATCCCTCTCTCTCCCTCCCTTTCTCCCATTTTCTCTCTAGCCGCCGCCCCCTGCCCTAGCCGCCGCCCCCTGCAGCTCGGTCGCCCCCTGCGCGCCCAGCCGCCGCTCGGCCGCCCCGTCCCCGTCCCCGGTGAGCCCTCCTCTCTCCCTTCCCTCTCCCATCTCCCCTCCTCTCCCCCACCCTGGCCCAACCGCCGCCCAGCTCGGCCGCCCCATGGCCGGCTCGGCCGCCGCCGCCCCGCGCCCCTGGCCGGTTCGGCCGCCCCTGCGCGCCCAGCTCGGCCGCCCCCTGGCCGGTTCGGCCGCCCCTGCGCACCCTGCCCAGCCCCTGGCCGGCTCGGCCGCCCCCTGCCCCGCGCCCCCGCCGGTTCAGCCGCCCCCCGCCAGCTCGGCCGCCCACCGCCGGCTAGGCCGCCCCCGCCCCTGCCCCTGGCCGGTTCAACCGCCCCCTGGCCGGTTCAACCGCCCCCTGGCCGGTTCAACCGCCCCCCTTTTTTTGTTTTATTTTTTATTTTATTTTATTTTATTTTATTATTGTTAGTTATTTTATTCTAGGCAAGCTGATCATCGTTCATGTTAATGAAATAGGAAACTTAATTTAGAATTCCGTTACGCTAGTTAATTCATATAATCAATTGTTTATCCAGTTCAATGTTGATCAACTAAAAATGACTAGGTTTCCATTAGTGCATATAACTAAATTCTTTTGTTAGAACCAATTGTAACTAATCATTAGTGCATAAGCTTTAACCCCCCCCCCCCCCCCGCGAGACCTTTTCCCGTTTCTTTCTAACCATAATGAATGCGATATCGAATGTCATACTTGATGCATATTCACTTTATTTGTTCCCTTGTATGATGTACTGTTTGTTTCCCAATTTGAATGGATGAATGTATGTATGCTTGCAATCGCATAGAGAACGATCCGGTCGAAGAGCCCGAGGAAACCGCAGAAGAAGCCCCTGAGCAGCAGTCGGTTGGTGGAGGCAAGTGTCCCTTGACCTATCTCTGTCCTATTCATTCTTTAATTCACCTCCCGCATTACACATTTATACTTAAGGATTGACTAGCTTTTGTTATCCATGTCCTTGTCTACCTATCTGGGTTGGATTATTATTGTTTAGCTTCATGCTATTGCTTAACTCTAATCAATGAACATGATGAGATCATCTATGATACGCTGTTTTCCCCTTTCTTATGATGATGTTATACTTGTGGTCTTCAAGGGGGCTCGAGCGGTTTCTCGAGTGCCTCTCCGTAAGGACCTGTTCTATGGATGACCGCCCGAGAAAACAGTGCAACCATGAGGGTGGAATGGGATGCCCTTAGCTGAATAATTAGAGGATCCGGGGTGTGGTTCACTTAGCCGTCGTGCCGTCAATGGGGCTCGGTGTATGCGGCTCGCTCCGCCAAGTTTGGGTTCGCCCCTTGGGGAGGAGTGCGGTGCATTTAGGAAACCTAACGGGTGGCTACAGCCCCGGGGAATCTTTGTAAAGGCTATGTAGTGATGCCCTGCTAGGCCACCTAGGTAGTGGTCAATGGGGAGTAGCTCTCTCCGGGCAGAAAGGGAATCACGGCTTGTGGGTAAAGTGCACAACCTCTGCAGAGTGTTTGAAAACTGATATATCAGCCGTGCTCACGGTTATGAGCGGCCAAGGGAGCTCCAGTGATTAGTGGTACTTGATCAGAGATGCTTTGGTACAGGTGGCTATGAGATTGATGGTTCTTGGTATTGACTATGGTGCTGGTAAGTGGTATTCTTTCCGTTTGGAAAGGGTACATCGGGATAATAACTTGGGTTAATGCTAAAACCTGGCTTTCTATTAGTAAATAATAATCTGACCAACTAAAAGCAACTGATTGACTTATCCCCACATAAAGCTAGTCCACTACAGCCAAACAGGATACTTGCTGAGTATGTTGATGTGTACTCACCCTTGCTCTACACACCAAACCCCCCCATCCCCAGGTTGTCAGCATTGCAACCACTGCTCAGGAGAAGATGAAGCTGTGGAAGGAGACTTCCAGGAGTTCCAAGACTACGACGAGTTCTAGGTGTGGGTTAGCGGCAACGCCCAGTTTGCTGCCTGTGAAGGCCGCAGTTATCTACGTTTCTTTTCCGCACTTTGATTTATTGTAAGAACTATATGGACGTCTCAGACGTATGATGTAATCGACTATTATTCCCCTTTTAATGCTATTTTGAGCACTGTGTGATGATGTCCATGTTATGTAACTGCTGTGTACGTGAATAACTGATCCTGGCACGTACATGGTTCACATTCGGTTTGCCTTCTAAAACCGGGTGTGACAGCCTTTGACCTCCTTTGCTCTGCATGCATCGGGCTGTCAAAACTCACAGATTTCGCGTACCTATGCATGTGTTGTATGCGATCGTTAATGTACGAATCGACGAGCTGAGATCCACAACGCATCTTCTGTCCCATTAGTCTCTTGGACTTTATTGTGCGCATCACCTCTCCTTTGTCGTCGTAACTCTCCCAACTGCATTTCCTCGTCTCCTACAAAAAAGAGTAAGTACGGGTGTAACATTAAAGCTAGTGCAAACAATAAATAAATACCAACCTCTTCGTAATCTACCATATGTCCACAAAAATAGCCAACACCAAGCTCGGAAGGAACTAATCCATACTTAGCTTTAATACCACATTTGCAGAGTACTGGATCAAACTTCAACTCTTCCGCCCACTCATTTTTTTCTTTTCCTTTGTCTCTTCCTCTGGGCAATGGTACAAAGGACCATACAACCACTCTCTGAAATGACACTTACGCCACCCGTATGACAGTAGGAGAATAATTTAGTAAATTTTTGCAAAAAATAACAAAAGTTTAGACATTTGTTATGGGCTCACATAATCAATGTTCGGACACATGAAGTGCTTCGCAGTGTCCTCGTCGATGACAGCACGATCTCCGCAATCGCATTGAGGTGGCGAGTCCGTTCTTCTTTTTGTTGCTACCTCCTCCACATCCGTCATTGGTGGAGGATTCGGGGGAGGAGGTACCCAATGCTTAAAACGCTCATGACTAGTCCTTCCACACAACCAATTAGCGAAAAGAAGATATCGAGGGTCAAATTTATCAGGACCGCCGATCCACTGGAAAAAGAAACACCTCAGGTGCTCCTAAAAAATGCAACGAAGCATTATTACACATCTAGTAAACAATATTAAGTCACAAGTCATAAGATACGTACGTTAAAACCACTACAAAGGTAGAAGCAGCGAGCAACCGTGTTTGGATGTTTGGATTGACATACCCAAGCCATCTGCCAGAGTCACAGTTAGGCACAGGAAGTTCAGGAGGAACAGAAGCATCCTTACTAGATACGTCCTGATATAACTCCCGAGGACGACCTCTCTTCTGCCACAACGCCTCCTGGTACATGTCTTTCATCTAAGAAACGATTATAATTAACACATGTACCTAATAGACTTTATAATCGGATTTCACAAACTATCAAATCAAATGTAGTCATCATATGAAGTATATTATATATTCTAGGAGCAACAATGGAAACTAATAATTGAAAAATTACAACCCAATATACAAAACGAATCAGTGAGACACCATACCTTACTCTACGAAGTATTCAAACTCGAATCTTTGAATAGAGCAACTTTGAAGAAGCTTTGAATTGAGGGGAAACGAGCTCTTCTCGGCGAGCAGCGCGGTCGTTTTATAGGCCTCCCTAGCTCGGCGCCAAGATCTGTGGCGCCGAGCTAGGAGGCCGCGTCGACGCCACGCCAGCCCTAGCCACCGGGAGCAACAAATGTCACGTCAGAGCTCGACGCCATAGCCTATGGCGCCGAGTATCGGATCCAAAACGGGAAATAAGTTTTCCAGGGGTCTAAGTGTAAATTTTTGTCACAAAAATGGCTAAAAAACAAAATATTCGGGTTTTAGACATCATATTGCGATTGAATGGTCGGAGAAATAAGAGACGACGTGGATAGACTCGAAGGCCGCATTTTGGACCGCCTTTCATATATAGGAAGGAAACGCCTTGTAATAAGCGATTTTTACACTCCTCCCTCCCACTAGTCTGTACACTTTATTTACTCAGTTCTATCCCTACCTAAATTCTCTCCTCAGTTTTCCTCTTCCACCGTTATGCCTATGCTCAGAAATCAGCCTACGGACTCAATCCGTTCGTTACATATCTGACAGATGGGACACAACAGGTCCTAACATGTGGGACTAGTTCCTTCTTTTTTCCCCAAATCGAAGAAAACGCCACTGCTTGCACGAAGGGATCTCCTGCTCGTACCAGATCATGGTCGACCGTCGCCGTCTTCTTCCTCGAGCAGCGTCAGTAGCCGTCTTCCACCTCCAGGCCCGCAGGTGGAATTAGGCCGGGTGCGCGGATATGTACTGATTGACGGGCAATAGATCGTGTAAGGACCAAAGCAGCGTGCTTCATAAGTTCTTTTGCTTTTCCAGTTTCAGTTGTATTTTCGCATTACTTTTGTCCCTGGAAATGAGTCTCGTCTTCTGGAGATCGCGTATGCACGTGGACGACGCATGAACACAAAAACAACTTCAGCAATTGGCTTTGCACAGATTCTTTTCCCACATCTAAAATGGATCTAACCAAACAATTTCCCCTCCCTGGCTAGACCTATGTACGTGTGACATGTCTAGAAACTTTGATATGTACAGTACACTGACTAATGACTACACTTGCATAGTTGCACCGAACAACAGGCGAAAACAACGACGCCTAAGTTACTGAACCACACCAAATACCAAGAAAGATCATTAGACTCGTGTACTACGTGTCATGACTCGACCATAAATTTAGAAAATTTAGAGAATTGATTATACATAACTATTAATGTAGGTGCTTCACAAATGGACGCATCTCTTACCAAGTTGATGAGGACATCTACCCCAATAAAGGAATGGCTACCCCCAACTGAACCAGCACAAGCGCCACTCACTCGAGCCCATGCACGTGAATTAGACTTCGTGATGATTCTGAAGAATGAAGGACGAGAAGTTTTCTAAAGTGTATGCGCCATCTACGCTCATGGTGAATCTGCCTTCTAGGTGTTGCGCCGCCTGTTGATCACTTGTTCTCAATTGCCGTGAATCAAGAGCAAGGTAACACATTTGTCATAGGTTAAAGACATTCGTCCTTCAAAGCATCATACCCTCTCGGGTTTAATGAATTTTAGACGAAGATCATGAATAATAAGTTCTCATCATTCGCAAATATGAAAATATACATGCGAGATGTGATATCATACCACATGTTTTTTTCATAATAAATGTACAAGCATTGTCAAAATTTATACTACATTGGTACCTTCGGCTTGTTTGAAATTGATGACGCGAAGACAATTACAATCAGCGTCACAATACAGGGATACTGTTCATCTATTTATAGGCAACCGTACAACTTCGCACGTTATTACATTCATGCCCTCAATAATTACATACAGGATTTACAAATATCATAAGGGCAGTATCGTCATTTTTATTCAATAACTTGAACAACACCTCCTTACGTCTTCCTGTTTCACCGTGATGAAGCTTGCTTCATTGTACTTCTCTTAAGCTATGTCGAAGCTTTTCTGGTGACGAAGCTCATGTAATATTTAGTAGTATGCTGAAAGCAAATGGTTAGTCGTGTTTTAGGACCTTCGGAAAACGAAGGCCTCCAACAGTAGCCCCTCGCAGTATTAGTTTGTTTCTTTGTAACAAATTCAGACTGCGAAATAAACGAAGGCCTTTAGTCGAAATTTCGAAAAAAATGCATTCCCTTCGCTAGAATAGCGAGACATTCCGTATTGTGGGGCCCATCGTTCAGTGTTGCTTTGTGTGTATATATATGAGGGTTTGCGTTTGCAAAGCCTAAAGTTGGAGAAAAAATAATATATGTCATAAAATAATAAAATAAAGAAATAAGAATATCTAGGATAGAATTTCTAGAATTTTTGAAACCTTGAAGAATTTACTAGGACCTTTCCTATTCATAATCAATTAATAATGTCAATTTAGTTAAGTAGCTACTAAATAAATAATGGAGAGATGCATCTCTTACTTATAATTTGTGGTGATACATTCTATTGAAATGAGGTATCATAATTTAAATTTGACCTCAAAATTTTAAATGAAAACATAAAAGAGAAAATAAGAAAAGAAAGTATAAGTCATTTAAGTCTAGAATTAAGTAATAGAATGGAAATAAATAGTAATATTGAAGATAGTAGGATTTATATCCACATTAAAATTGTGTTTGGAAATAGGAGTCTGAAATTCAAATGGAAAGTTGAAACAATTTGAAATTGAAATAGGAATTGAAAATTTGAAAGAAATTAAAAGGAAAAGAAAAAATAAGGGCAGACCCAATTGGGCCTAGTTCCCAGCTAGGCCCAACTTCCTTCCGCCCGCACCCGCCCAACGCCACCTCCGTGCTGACCAGTGGGTCGGGTGATCAGCTCCTTTGTCTGCGCGCGTGCCACTCATCGCCAACTGGGGACCACCGCTCAGCTAATGCCGCGCCGTGTGCACTGTCTCTCTGACGGGTGGGATCCACTCGTCAGCTGCGTCTTCTCCCAAACCCTAAACAAGTCGCCGCTCCTCCCGCACCGTTGAGTTGGTAACCGAGATCGCGGGGGGAGGGCTCGGTCCTCACATGGACTCTGTTCCCTCTGATGGGCACTATAAAGCGGAGCGTTCGAGGGCACTCCTCGCCATCCCGCGCGATCGTCGTGCTCGTGCCCTTCCCAAAACTCCAGAAGACCATTCCGCCGCCATAGCTATTCCTCAGTGGGGCCGCTCGAGGGGAGAAGAGGGTCGGGGGCGCTTTGTAGGAGGTCCCTGCAAGTCTTCATAGTCGCGCCAAAATGGATTGTCGACGGGCAAGCTGGGGATTTGACGCCGGAGTTCCAGCGCCGCCGCAAAGCCTTTGTCCGCCGACGTCCGGTTCCTTCGCAACATCGCCACCGGTGAGAATTCCCTCAAGCGATTTGCATCGGTTCTTAGGACACGTAGCATCGTTTGGATTGTCATTTGGCGCTTAGGGCGTCTGGTCGTGTAACTCCGATGAGGTGCGCCAGCATGGAGGCTAGCGGCGCCACCTCGGGCCATCGCGGTTGGATGTGGATGGCTCCTGGCCGTCGGCCCGTAGATGGAGGGCTCCGATTAGAACATCGTATACCCATTCGTTTAATTTAATCGGACCCATCGAGATCGGAATGAGTGGATACGATTTTGATTAAGGCGTGAGCCACTACTAGCTGTTAGATCTAGATCGGGCGACTACTGTTGTGTACCGGTTCGACGAGTTGAAACCTAATCCTAGCCCTTCGGTTTTGATCGGTCGTCTTGGATAAGCCCATATCCCTTCGGCTGAGAGATTTTACAAAAGAGCCCCTCGGCTTTCACAAAAACAACCCGCCGTCCCTTGCATGTTATAAGATAATTACATATCAGCCAAAAAGTTTGTAGATGAAACTCTAAACTTTTATTAAATTTGCCCACTGGCCAGAAATTTCTAGAAAATTATAAAATAAATCCTGAAATTGGTTTTCAGTATATAAATAAATCAAATAATCTTAGGAAACTCATATCTTGATCATTTTAACTCCAATCTGATCAATCCCAGTTGCATTAGCTTCATAATATTATAACCTACACTTTTGTAACATTATTTTATCATGTAACATAACTTCAAAATTAATGAAATACTTGATTAACTTCTCTAATTACAGTGAAAACAATAATTTAATCTAGCATACGGCTATAACTTAACTTAGACATGACGTCTATCTAATTTATAACTTAAGAATGAGGCCCACTTAAGTTATGTATTTATAATATCTCTATCACATGAATTATAGTCAACATAGAACATAGTTTTATTATTTAAATCACCTAAATCTTTGGAAAATCACAACTCCTTAACCGTAACTCCGATTTTAGTGGTTCTCGAACCTACGATCTTGTAGCACGCGTAGATTATTATTATGCATCTTGTGCATATGTTTGGTGTGATGTTTATACCATGTTTGTTTGTATTGCTACATTTAGCAGTGAGATCACAAGTCACCTGAAGAGCAAGTTGGTACCTGGAATCTTGAGTCCTAGGCAAGTTGTGCCCTTGATCACTTCTTTTTACCCAATAATGTTCCTGTTAATCATTATGATCTCCACAGATTAATTTGATGGGACCAAATAGGTTTCCCCTAGCATTGTTTATTCCCCACCTTGCAAGCACATGAATTATTAGGTAGTTTTGCTATTGCTCTACGTGGTTTTGGGAAACTAATGTTTCATTATGATCATGTTCCAATTATGTTATTGTTTATTTATCGTTCATGATAAGATCATATTGTTAATTGGAATATGGAGCGAGCACCCAGGAAAACAGTGCTACCACAAGGATGGTATGGGACGCCATTGGCTAACTAATTAGGAAAGCTAGTGGAGGACTACCTTACCCGAAAGGGACAAGGGCAGTAGGGGAGTGGTCAGTGTAGGGAGACCCTTGGGTTGATTTTGCTGCGACGGTGGTCAGGCGAGGGATCCATGCATTGGAGCTTTCTAGAAACTGTAGCGGGTTTTCTGAAGCTAGTGGAACTTTGTAAAGGCCTCGTAGTGTTACCCTGCCTCGCTTCCTTGGTAGAGGTGTATGGGAAGTCGCGATCCCTTGGCACATAGGTACATGACTTGTGGGTAAAGATGTTCAACCTCTGCAGAGTGTAAAACTGGTATATCAGCTGTGCTCACGGTCATGAGCAGCTAGGACCCTCAAACGGTTAATTTATGGAACTAAACTTAATTTGTCATACGCATTGCATTGTGGGTGTTGTTATCAATTTTGATCTACTACTTATTTGGGTTGGTATCTACTTGCACTTAGTAACTGCTAATAAATTTTTTACCAACTTTAAAAGCAATGCTTAGCTTCAACCATTCTCTTTGGTAAGCCTTATACTTCATATGAGCTCCCACCTTTGGTGAGTTCATGCACATTATTCTCCACAACTTGTTGAGCGATGAATGTCTGTGAGCTCACCCTTGCTGTCTCACACCCCCACAAGTCAAGAACAGGTACCGCAGGATGAGGCACATGGAGGATGATGTGATGAGTTCGTGAGAGGTCTAGGCCATCGTCTCCCAGTCAACTTTGGGTTGCTGGATCGTTGTCTCCTTATGATGTATTTATTTATTTATTTTGTATAGAACTCATATTATATAGTAAAGATGTGACATTCGCTTCTGTATCATGATTCATCATATGTGTGAGACTTGGTCCCAGCACACCTGGTGATTATGTTCGCGCCCGGGCCTTGGTGCCCTGAAACCCGGGTGTGACAGAAGTGGTATCAGAGCGATGTTTACTATAGGACGAAACCTAGATAGAACTGGATAACCATTATCCACTTACCTTTGCTATTCTAATTCTTTTTAAACTTTCCTTAATCTTTTCTCATCCACTGCTGCTTTACTCTGATTGCTCTTACCTTTTCACTTCTAAAGACAAATGTGGATTTCACACTTTGAAATCATGTACCTAATGTAACTTTTAGGAATAGGAAACCTAATATTAGGAACAAAAACAAAACTATTTTTGTATGTATCTATGTGCTTCAATGTTTGTTCTTATGATACTTGTCTGATTTGGATCTTTAGTTAAGTATGATGAGTTGTGGAGTAATGTCCACAATTGCATCTGCATATACACCTAGGCATAAAAAATGTTTATAAAATAGTTAGACAACCTATATTAACTCTCCATTAGAATACAACTAGTACCACATATCTATCTCATCTTGACAAATTCTATCTTACCTATGGACATTCACCTTATACGACTAGTTATCCTATTCTTGACATAAAACAACAGATCAAAGCCCTGCCAAAGAACCTTCAGTTTATGCCTAGCTACTAGCCTATCTGGTTGCCTACTAAGTAATTCCCCTTGCAAAACTATCTTACCATATGTCTCTAACCAGATGGTTAATACTAGGAGGGGAGGAGGAATCGATCTACCAGCCAACCCCCACAACAGGAGGATTATCAGACAACAGCAAACAGAAATGAATCCTCCAAATCCTCCACCGGCTGGAACCGATCCAGTGGTTGCCGCTCAGATGCAGATACTACAACAAATGGCCAACACGATGCACGCAATGCAAAATCAGATGAGGCAAGAACGCTAGGAAATGCGTCAGGAACGACTGGAAATGCGTCAAGAAATGAAGCAAGAACGGTTGAAACGGCAACAACAACCACCTCCACCACCACCACCAGCTCCACCTAGGGATAAGCACCGGGAGTTTATGAGCCACAAACCACCGACATTCTCCAACTCCGCGGACCCACTACAAGCAGATGACTGGCTAAAGTCTATGGACAAGATGCTCAACATAGCTCAGTGCACGGACAGAGAGAATGTGCTATATGCATCAGGTCGCCTTATCGGCCCCACTGCGGATTGGTGGGATGCGTACTGCGCTGCTCATGCTGCCGTCAACACAATCACCTAGGCAGAATTCTCCACTCAATTCAGGAATTACCATATTCCTGCTAGACTCATTAAGATTACAAGGAAGGAGTTTCTATCCCTCAAACAGGGAGGTATGTCCGTGAGCGAATACAGGGACAAATTTATTCAGCTATCCCGATAAGCTCCTAGGGATGTTGAGGATGATGAGAAGAAACAAGAGCTCTTCCTGGAAGGTTTGTTTGGACCACTACAATACCAACTGGTATCACACACATTTTTGTCCTTCCAAATACTACTGGACAAAGCTATCGCTGTGGAAAACAAGAGGTTTGAGTTTGGAGAAAAAAGGAGGGCTGCTAATCAGGGATAGGCTGGGAGTAGTTCCCGTCCTCGATATACTACTACTCCGAGTACACCTGCTCGTGGCAGTTCCGTTCAACAAACTCAACAGACACAAGCTACTCCTCAAGCAAGCACCCCAACGGGACCTGTTGCTCCTAATACATCCACAAACAGGTCATGCTTCAAGTGTGGACAGTCAGGACACTATGCCAACTACTGTCCCAACAGGGCCGCTTATACTACTCTGGCTCCGATGAAGCAGGGTCAGGCCTTGGTAGGCAAAAGTCAGCCCTTATCTGTCAACCGAGGGCAAGTCCACCATGCAGAAGTAGAGGCTGAACCCGGTGAACCTGAAAACCAAGAAGGAGTACTGGCTGAAGATGAAGGAGTTGGTGAAGAAGTAAACGAGCAGCAAGATTAGAGCATATATATATATATATTTAAGTACTATTTGTAAGACCTAAATATTACTTTAGTAGTAGCTAGTATTTTACTATTTTAGGAGTAATAATAAGGTCTATTTGACCATATAGTTTGCTATGCATCATGTTGAGATTCTTGTTTGTGCATAAGTTCTGAATCAATAAGGGTATACATCCTTTTTCTTATGAATCTCGAGGACGAGATTTCTGTTAAGGGGGTAGGATTTGTAAAGCCTAAAGTTGGAGAAAAAAATATATGTCATAAAATAATAAAATAAAGAAACAAGAATATCTAGGATAGTATTTCTAGAATTTTTTAAACCTTGGAGAATTTACTAGGACCTTTCCTATTCATAATCAATTAATAATGTTAATTTAGTTAAGTAGCTACTAAATAAATAATGGGGAGATGCATCTCTTACTTATAATTTGTGGTGATACATTCTATTGAAATGAGGTATCATAATTTAAATTTGACCTCAAAATTTTAAATGAAAACATAAAAGAGAAAATAAGAAAAGAAAGTATAAGTCATTTAAGTCTAGAATTAAGTAATAGAATGGAAATAAATAGTAATATTGAATATAGTAGGATTTATATCCACATTAGAATTGTGTTTGGAAATAGGAGTCTAAAATTCAAACAGAAAGTTGAATCAAGTTGAAATTGAAATAGGAATTGAAAATTTGAAAGAAATTAACAAGGAAAAGAAAAAAATAGGGGCAGACCTCAATTGGGCCCAATTCCCAGCTAGGCCCAACTTCCTTCCAGCTGCACCCGCCCAACGCCACCTCCGCGCTGACCAGTGGGTCGGGTGATCTAGCCCTCTGTTTGCGCACGTGCCACTCACCGCCAACTGGGGACCACCACCCAGCTAACGCCGCGCCATGTGCACTGTCTCTCTGACGGGTGGGAGCCACTCGTCAGTTGCGTCTTCTCCCAAATCCTAACCAGTCGCCGCTCCTCTCGCACCGTTGAGTTTGCAACCGAGATCGCCGGGGGAGGGCTCGGTCCTCACACGGACTCCATTCCCTCTGATGGGGACTATAAAGCGGAGCGTTCGAGGGCACTCCTTGCCATCCCACGCGACCGTCGTGCTCGTGCTCTTCCCAAAACTCCAGAAGACCATTCCGCCGCCGTAGCTATTCCTCAATGGGGCTGCTCGAGGGGAGAAGAGGGTCGGGGGCGCTTTGCAGGAGGTCCCTGCAAGTCTTCATAGTCGCACCAAAAGGTATTATCGACATGCAAGCTGGGGATATGACGCCAGAGTTCCAGCGTCGCCGTGAAGCCTCTGTCCGCCGACGTCCGGCTTCTTCGCAACACCGCCACCTGTGAGAATTCCCTCAAGCGATTCGCCTCGGTTCTTAGAACACGTAGCATCGTTTGGATTGCCGTTTGTCGCTTAGGGCGTCTGGTCATGTATTTCCGGTGAGGTGCGCCACCATGGAGGCCGGCGGCGCCGCCTCGGGCCATCGCGGTCGGATGTGATGGCTCCTGGCCGTCAACTCGTATATGGAGGGCTCCGATTAGACCATCGCATACCTATTCATTTAATTTAATCGGAGCCGTCGAGATCGGAATGAGTGGATACGATTTGATTAAGGCGTGAGCCACTAATAGCTATTAGATCTTGATCGGGTGACTACTGCTGTGAACCGATTCGCCGAGTTGAAACCTAATCTCAGCCCTTCGTTTTTGATCGGTCGGCTTGGATAAGCCCATATCCCTTCGGCTGAGAGATTTTACAAAAGAGCCCCTCAGCTTTCACAAAACAACCCGCCGTCACTTGCCTGTTAGAAGATAATTACAGATCAGCCCAAAAGTTTGTCGATAAAACCCTAAACTTTTATTAAATTTGCCCACTGGCCAGAAATTTCCAGAAAATTATAAAATAAATCCCGAAATGGGTTTTTAGTATATAAATAAATCAAATAATCTTAGAAAACTCGTATCTTGATCATTTTAAATCCAATTTGATCCATTCCAGTTGCATTAGCTTCATAATATTATAACCTACACTTTTGTAATATTATTTTATCATGTAACATGTCTTCAAAATTAATGAAATACTTGATTAACTTCTCTAATTATAGTGAAAACAATAATTTAATCTAGCATATGGCTATAACTTGACTAAGACATGACGTCTAACTAATTTATAACTTAAGAATGAGGCCCACTTACGTTATGCATTTATAATATCTCTATCACATGAATTATAGTCAACATAGAACATATTTTTATTATTTAAATCACCTAAATCTTTGGAAAATCACAACTCCTTAACCGAACTCTGATTTTAGTGGTTCTCGAACCTACAATCTCGTAGTAACGCGTAGATTATTATTATGCATCTTATGCTTATGTTTGGTGTGATGTTAATTTTGCCTATACCATGTTTGTTTGTATTGCTACGCTTAGCAGTGAGGTCACGAGTCACCTGAAGAGCAAGTTGGTGCCTGGAATCTTGAGTCCCAGGCAAGTTGTGCCCTTGTTCACTTCTTTTTACCCAATAATGTTCCTGTTAATCATTATGATCTGCATAGGTTAATTTGATGGGACCAAATAGGTTTCCCCTAGCATTGTTTATTCCCCACCTCGTAAGCACATGAATTATTGGGTAGTTTTGCTATTGCTCTACTTGGTTTTTGGAAACTAATGTTTCATTATGATCATGTTCCAATTGTTATTGTTTATTTATTGTTCAATATAAGATCATATTGTTAATTGGAACATTGAGCGACCACCCGGGAAAACAGTGCTACCACAAGGGTGGTATGGGACGCCCTTGGCTGACTAATTAGGAAAGCTAGTTGAGAACTACCTTACTCGAAAGGGGCAAGGGCAGTAGGGGAGTGGTCAGTGTAGGGAGGCCCTTGGGTTGATTTTGCTGCGATGGCGGTCAGGCGAGGGTCCCTGCATTGGAGCTTCCTCGAAACTGTAGCGAGTTTTCTGAAGCTAGTGGGACTTTGTAAAGTCCTCGTAGTGTTATCCAGCCTCGCTTCCTTGGTAGAGGTGTATGGGAAGTCGTGATCCCTTGGCAGATGGGTAACATGACTTGTGGGTAAATATGCGCAACATCTGCAGAGTGTAAAACTGGTATATCAGCCATGCTCACGGTCATGAGCAGCTCGGACCCTCACATGATTAATTTATGGAACTAAACTTAATTTGTCATACACATTGCATTGTGGGCGTTGTTATCAATTTTGATCTACTACTTATTTGAGTTGGTATCTACTTACACTTAGTAACTGCTAATAAAATTTTGACCAACTTTAAAAGCAATACTCAGCTTCAACCATTCTCTTTGGTAAGCCTTACACTTCACATGAGCTCCCACCTTTGGTGAGTTCATGCACATTATTCCCCACAACTTGTTGAGCGATGAACGTATGTGAGCTCACCCTTGCTTTCTCACACCCCCATAGATCAAGAACAGGTACCGCAGGATGAGGCACATGGAGGATGTTGTGACGAGTTCGTGAGAGGTCTAAGCCGTCGTCTCCTAGTAAACTTTGGGTTGCTGGATCGTTGTCTCCTTATGATGTAATTATTTATTTATTTTGTACAAAACTCCTTTTATATAGTAAAGATGTGACATTCATTTCTGTACCATGATTCATCATATGTGTGAGACTTGGTCCCAGCACACGTGGTGATTATGTTCGCGCCCGGGTCTTGGTGCCCCGAAACCCGGGTGTGACAACGTTGAAAATATTTTTCGTGCCATCAAGCTTTGTGTTGGGTTTGTCGTTTTAGCTTTCTGATTTTGGGACCATGGATGCTTTTGAGCTTCGGCTATTTTGTTGCAATCAATGTTGAGATGGCCAAAGAAAAGAAAAGCATGGACCCCACACTAGCTGGTTTTTACGAAGCCATGGAAAGGACCATTATTGAGAAAATTACTGATGAGATGTTAGCTGGACTGTTTGGGGGTTCTAGTGACAACGAGAATTTTGATGTGGAGAGTGACAACGATGACGCCGAAGATCGGCCGTAGAGACTTAGTCATGTTGTATTTGGAAAATCCACTGTTAAGAGAGGATAGATTGAAGCAATGAAAGGTAAATATTTTCGTGACACAACTATAGTGAGGGCCGGAGAAGAGAATATTGTTCCTCTTTCCGAAGCTGATGAAGTTGTTGTTTTTAAGAGTTTTATGAAGGCTGGCCTTCAGTTTCCTCTACATAAAATGCTTGTTGAAGTACTAAAAAGGTTCGAGATATATCTTCATCAACTCACCCCCGAAGCTTTGATCAAAATCCAGGTTTTCATCTAGGCAATGAGGAGCCAGGGATTGGAACTAGACGCCGATTGTTTCTATAATATTCATGAATTGTCTTATCACACGAAGGCAGTGGGGAAGGAACAATATCATAACAATTTTGGTTTCTATTCCTTCGTGTACCACTCTGATGCAAGATGCCCTATTCCCACATTTCGCAAGAAATGGCTAGGATCTTGGATGAAGCAATGGTTCTATGTTTAGAATGATTTGGTTGAGATGTAGGATGTAAAAGATATAATTCATCATCCAATACGATCTTGCTTCGGCATCCGAAGGCCCTCAATCGTGAATAGTGATAAATCACAAGCCTGCCTGGTAGCCTTCAACATTATGTGCAGCTACATTGGCACCAGAGACTTGGTCCAAGAACATATAGCTTTCAAAGTATTGTTAGAAATATGCCCTAGAGATAATCATAGAGATGAGCATATTTCTTAGTATCCATGATATATATATATATTGCTTAATTGAATATCCATGAAAGGCACCTTGTATTGATTAGCAATTATTTGACTTGTTTGTGAGATTCTTTACTTGTATGGTTATTCTAAATGATGTCCCTGGTCAGAGTCGATGACTATCACATATATTAGTTGATAACTACATTTCACAAGTCATGAACATGGAGATGTTGAACTAATAATGTGGGCGTATGTATGACATGAGGCTGGACCGACCCAATGTGAGATATTGTAATATAGTTCTCTTTTTGCAACATATATATTGTGTCCTTAGACCTGAGATTGTCGCATGTTCTCAAGATGTGGATTGACCTACTTAGGGACTATCAAACGCTACTCCATAACTGGGTAGTTATAAAGATAGTTTTGGGTTTGTCAGGAAGCATGCTGTGAGGCATGGTCAGTCAAGATGGAATTTGTCCCTCTCTTCTTGAGAGGGATATCTCTGGGCCCCTCGAGTGATTGGATCAAGAAATGTATGGTCGTGCTAGGGTTAAGAGTTAACCATTGAAAGGATTCCAATTCACAGTATCGAGAAAGAGAGGTCGGCTTAGAGCCAAACCAAATATCGTGAGACAAAGGGAACAACATATACGTAATGTTATAATGGTTCGTCTGATATGATCTTTGTGTGCACATAGGAGTTGACATGTTTTGCTAGAGGCCGTTGTCAATTATTGGGCCAAGTAAGAGTACTCGGGCCATGTCTATTTGTACATGAACCTATAGGGTCACACACTTAAGGGGAAGGAAGCCTAACTCGGATCAGATCTGAAATTAGACTGGGCTTTAGGGTTACTGATGGGCCTGGGAGTCAGAAGCCCACCATAACTCCTACATAATGAGGGCCAAGGGCGTGGTTAGGCTAACCCTAATTCGCCACCAGCAAACGAGCAGCCGCTCGCCTCTCGCCCTCGTGAAGCCACCGTCGTGAACCTAGCAGTTCGATCGGTACGCAGCGGTTCCTCCTTGTACGTGTGGATACCTCGGAGGTGCTGCGTCTAGAGCACTAGGACGGACCACGCGAGGACGTGAAGGACACCGGTGACTACACGACACTGCTCGACACGTTCGTCTACATCGAGACGTCTTCTGTTGCCTACGTGTCTAGTGGTAATTCCATGACCTATAACCCCAGTAGTTCTTGGTTTTATGGGGTCGAAAATTTTGTTTTTTGCTAGCGTGGCCTCCCCATAATCCTACAGTGGTATCAAAGCCAGGTTCTGCGTAGTTTTAGGTCTGGATCTAGGTTCATGAGATGGATCTACTTGATGCACAGTGTGATTAGATCATTTGGTTCTAAGGGGTTGGAGTAGATTACATCTTATATGACTAAAGAGATTAGTTCGTCCTTCTCTGTTATGTGTGTGACTTGCCCCTACCGGCTGGAATCACCATCGGGGCTAACTGCATACACAACCAGCAGATTGACGTAACAAATCGACGTCATGAGTGTAATCTCCTTCGGGTCGAAAGTCTTGGATTTGGGTTGATTTGATCAATCGCATGAGATTCTCCGCCATGGCTATCTGCTGTACTGGCGAACATATAGAAACATGTTTGTCTAACCTGTTTTTGTAGGACATCTTGTGATCGGTATGGCTATTGTGTGTATATGATGCATATTAATGAATTATTCATGACCTACGTGTCGTGACCAGGGAAATACGGCTGGAGCCACATGTATTGTCCAAATTTAATGTAATGACCTGCGTGTCAACATGTGATGATCCAAAGCGTATATGCAATTTGTTTACCAGCATACATTAGATAGGTCTTGAAGGACTCATCACCTGAAGGATGACATACCTATATAATGGATATGGAGATCATTGTGATGGACAGATTATTGGAGATGGGGATCACCATGTGACAACAAGCCATACCGAATCACAATTGTTGTGTGAATGCAATTCTTAATGTTCTACTTGTTCATGTTGCATATATGTCCTTGTGTGCGATGAAATAAGTAGGACGATCCCTCATAAATGTTTAAGCTTAAATGCCTCTCCAAACCTTGCACTATCATAAGTCATGTACAATTGGTGGTGGGTCTATGAAATTAGGGTGCCACCAGTTTTCCTTGACTAGATAGGTTTGTATCAGATACGAACTGCAGAAAGGGTTGGTTAACTTAAACAAAGTCAGCTTAATGGTTAAGGACTTTGGGGCATAAGGTTGGGAGCCGAGACATAGAGATGTCACCCAACAACAGAAGTCATATATATGATATGATTAGCAAGGAGTTACTTACCGATCTACCTTGTCTTCTAGTGGTGATGCTAAAGCTCACTAGTAGACTTGTTAGTTGCGGGTTCTGAATCACTAAGTATCAATCTAGGGATATTGATTTTAGTGGGAGTAGACTCTATTAAATGTTTAATATGATTTACTCTGTCATGGATATTTTTGTCTTAGTATTTTGCATTATTTTGTTGTAGATAAATGGCACCTAGCACACCAACATTTACTTTGCGATCAATTCTTGAAAAAGATAAGTTAAATGGAACAAACTATACGGATTGGATTCGTAACCTGAGAATTGTTCTCAGGGCTGAAAAAAGGAAGACGTTCTAGACACCCCAATGCTAGAGGATCCTGGTGAAGATGCAACTACTGAAGCTAAAACCGCTTACAAGAAGGCAATGGATGCTAATCTTGAAGTGAGTTGCCTGATGCTTGCTTGCATGGAGCCTGAGCTACAGGTGCAGTTTGAGACAAACCATGAGGCGCACGATATGATCATGGCGCTCAAGGATATGTTCCAGACTCAGGCTAGGACTGAAAGGTTCAATGTGTCCAAAGCCTTTCTAGAATGCAAGCTAGCAAAAGGCGCAACAGTTGGGCCACATGTAATCAAGATGGTTGGTTACAGTCAGAGGTTGGAGAAGCTAGGCTTCCCAATAGGCCAAGAGTTGGCCACTGACTTCATTTTGGCATCTCCTCCGCCCAGCTATGGAAACTTCATTACGAACTACCATATGCATGGGGCGAAGAAGGGCCACAATGAACTATGTGGCATGCTGAAAACATCAGAGGGTGACATAAAGAAAAGCGCTGGCAGCAGAGGCCATGTGATGGCGATCCAAAACAAACCCAACTTTAAGAAGAAGGGTAAATCTCAAAAGAAGAAGGGCAACGCAAAGGATACAGTATCCAAGCCAAACCAAAAGCCCAAGGCTGGAGCAGCTGCCGATGCAAAGTGCTTTTATTGCAAAGAACTTGTTCACTGGAAGAGGAATTGCAAGCAGTACTTGGCCTTTATTAAGGATCACGGCAGTAAGGGTATAGCCACAGAAGGTACACTTGCTATTCACATTACAGAAATTTTTCTTGCTGATTCTTATATTAATTCTTGGGTATTTGATACCGGATCGGTTGCCCATATTTGCAATTCGATGCAGGGAATGATAAGAAGTAGAAGCGTGAAAAGAGGAGGAGTTGATTTCCGGGTAGGCAATAATGCAAGAGTTGCTGCGTTGACCGTCGGGATGATGCAACTCCACTTCCCATCAGGATATATTTTGGAGTTAAATAATTGTTATCTAGTTCCTAGTATGAGTCGAAACATTATGTATCCTTCATGTTTGATGAAGGATGGTTATTCATTTGCGAGTGAAAACAATGGTTGTGTGATCTCTAAGAATGGCATGTTTGTGGCTTTTGCATCCATTATGAATGGGTTGTTCATTTTTGAGAGCACCTAGAGGGGGGGGGTGAATAGGTGATCCTGTAAAAATCAAACACTAATAGCTACAAAAATTAGTTATGAGTGTTAGTACGGCTAAGTAGCTTGAAGCGAGTTCTTGTGAACACAAACAATCACAGAGAGATCAACACAAGTCACACAATTTTTATCCTGTGGTTCGACCAAGTAACACTTGCCTACTTCCACGTTGTGGCGTCCCAATGGACAAGGGTTGCACTCAACCCCTTTCAAGTGATCTGATAATCAACTTGAATACCACGGTATTTTCCTTAAAGTATTTTCCCGTTTGTGAGGAATCTCAAAAACTTGGAGTCTCTCGCCCTTACAGCAAGGATCACAATGAAGGCACAAAGTAAGGTTGGGAAAAGTAACACACGCAAGACTCAAATATGCGGCACACCCACGTACACAAGTGAAGACTCAAGCTCAAATGACAACACAGGGAGTTCGCGACTCGAATGGAGCTCAATTCTCTAACACAACAAAGCGAACGCGCGGGAGCAGAGTCTGGATGCCTTAGAATACTTAGTGAATGCTTGGGTTACTCCTCCATGCACCTAGGGGTCTCTTTTATAGCCCCAAGGTAGCTAGGAGCCGTTGAAGACCAACTTGGAAGGCCAATCTTGCCTTCTGTCGAGTGGTGCATCGGACAGTCCGGTGCACCACCGGACAGCTACTGTTCATGTTCGGTGCTCGATTTCTTTCCATACGAAGAGCAGCTGACCGTTGGTCCTCGGGATTAGTTAGTGCACCAGACACTGTCCGGTGTGCCCAACCGACCGTTGGTGCGACCACGTGTCGCGCGAAGATTGCGTGGCTGACCGTTGGCGCTGGCGGCCGTTGGCTCACCGGACAGTCCGGTGCACCACCGGCCAGTTCGGTGAATTATAGCCGTACGCTGCCGTCAAAACTCGAGGGCGGCGAGTTCTCCGCGGACCAGCCTGGCGCACCGGACACTGTCCGGTGTGCCAGACCGAGCTGGAGTTTGCTGCACATAGCCAACTCTTTTTCCAATTATTTTCTCACTGTTTCTAGCACTTAGACAAAACACATTAGTACTCAAAACAATGTACTAAGTCTAGAAACGTACCTTTTTCTTTGATTTGCACTTCTCACTTTACTTGGCACATAAGAACTTAATTAACCGTGTTGGGCACTTAATCACCAAAACATTATTGAAATTGCCCAGAGGCACATTTCCCTTTCAATCTCCCCCTTTTTGGTGATTTATGCCAACACACACAAAAGCAACCAAAAGAAGTGCAACATCAATGCAATTGAGGACCAATTTGTTTTTGACTATAATTTGGCATATTTGGATCGCTCTTTGCCACCACTTGGTTTGTTTTTGCAAATCAAATTCATTTTCCTATCTCTAAGTCAAACACTCTTGTTTGGGCACAAGGAGAGATGTTCCAAGAGAGAAATTGATCAAGTGCCAAAAACTACCCCTTTTCCCATAATCAAAGTTCTCTCTCACAAGAGACCAAATTTTGCAATAAGAGTATTTTGGACAAATCAAAAGTTCTAACTCTATTGTTTTCAAAATTCACAAGTGGTAGCTGATCCATTTGCTTTGGCCTTAATTTCTCCCCCTTTGGCATTAAGCACCAAAACGGGATCATTTTTGACCCTTTAACCCCATTGCCTCACCAAAAATGTCAATTAAGAGCAAAAAGGCAATGAGAGCATAAGTATGAACTTGGAAGAGAGTACACTAATACTGGAGTGCAGTGGAAGTCTTTGCATCATCCAAGTTCACCTTCCCTTTCAATTCACTTTTGAGACTACATCGAGTATACTCAAACACAAAGATTAGTCTTCAAAGGGTCAAGTTGTAGCATGTCTCCCCTTAAATATGTGCACCATTTGCATATGGACTTGTGAGGTCCGGGGAGATTTTGTACAACTTGAGCACCACACATAGATAACACAAAATGCATAAAGTAACATGATCAAAGGCATAGCCACATGTATGCTATAGATCAATCCAAGTTATGCGAATCTAAGACATTTAGCTCACTATGCAACCTGCAAAAAGTTTTCTCATCCAACGGCTTGGTAAAGATATCGGCTAGCTGGTTCTCGATGCTAATATGGTACACCTCGATATCTCCCTTTTGCTGGTGGTCTCTCAGGAAATGATGCCGGATGTCTATGTGCTTAGTGCGGCTGTGTTCAACAGAATTATCCGCCATGCGGATAGCACTCTCATTGTCACATAGGAGTGGGACTTTGCTCAGATTGTAGCCAAAGCCCCGGAGGGTTTGCCTCATCCAAAGTAGTTGCGCGCAACACTGTCCTGCGACAACATACTCGGCCTCAGCGGTGGATAGGGCAACGGATGTTTGTTTCTTAGAGCTCCAAGACACCAGGGACCTTCCTAGGAATTGACACGTCCCCGATGTGCTCTTCCTATCTACCTTGCACCCGGCATAATTGGAGTCTGAGTATCCAATCAAGTCAAAGGTAGACCCCTTTGGATACCAGATCTCGAAGCAAGGCGTAGAAACTAAATATCTAAGGATTCGCTTAATGGCCACAAGGTGACATTCCTTGGGGTCGGATTGATATCT
Source organism: Zea mays (assembly GCF_902167145.1). Taxonomy (NCBI): domain Eukaryota; kingdom Viridiplantae; phylum Streptophyta; class Magnoliopsida; order Poales; family Poaceae; genus Zea; species Zea mays. Next base: position 99,289,046 of record NC_050105.1, on the reverse strand, counting down.
AGCACACATGCATACACTAAGCATAATGTCCGGTCTACTAGCACATAAATAAAGTAATGACCCTATCATAGACCGGTATGCCTTTTGATCAACGGACTTACCTCCTTTGTTGAGATCAACATGCCCGTCGGTTCCCATCAGTATCTTCGCGGGCTTGGCATCCTTCATCCCAAACCACTTGAGAAGATCTTGTGTGTACTTCGTTTGGGAGATGAAGGTGCCGTCCTTGAGTTGCTTCACTTGGAACCCAAGGAAGTAGGTCAACTCGCCCATCATCGACATCTCGAACTTTTGTGTCATCACCCTGCTAAACTCCTCACAAGACTTTTGATTAGTAGAACCAAATATTATGTCATCGACATAAATTTGGCATACAAAAAGATCACCATCACAAGTCTTTGTAAAAAGAGTGGGATCGGCTTTCCCAACCTTGAAGGCATTAGCAATTAAGAAATCTCTAAGGCATTCATACCATGCTCTAGGGGCTTGCTTAAGTCCACAGAGCGCCTTAGAGAGTTTGAACACATGGTCGGGGTACCTGTCATCCTCAAAGCCAGGGGGTTGTTCCACGTATACCTCCTCCTTTATTGGCCCATTGAGGAAAGCGCTCTTCACGTCCATTTGAAATAGCCTGAAAGAGTGGCGAGCGGCATAGGCTAATAAAATTCAAATAGACTCTAGCCTAGCCACAGGAGCAAAAGTCTCCTCGAAATCCAAACCTGCGACTTGGGCATAACCTTTTGCCACAAGTCGAGCCTTGTTTCTTGTCACCACCCCATGCTCGTCTTGCTTGTTGTGGAACACCCACTTGGTTCCCACAAAATTTTGCTTTGGACGTGGCACTAGGCTCCAAACTTCATTCCTCTTGAAGTTGTTGAGCTCTTCCTGCATGGCCAACACCCAGTCCGGACCTTGCAAGGCCTCTTTTACCCTGAAAGGCTCAATAGAAGAGACAAACGAGTAATGCTCACAAAAATTAGCTAAACGTGAGCGAGTTGTTACTCCCTTGCTTATGTCACCCAGAATCTGATCGACGGGGTGATTTCTTTGGATCGTCGCTCGGACTTGAGTTGGAGGGACCCGTGGTGTTTCTTCCTCCATCACTTGTTCTTCTTGTGCTCCTTCTTGATCTTGTCCCTCTTCTTGAGGTACATGTTCACCGTCTTGAGTTGGAGGATGCACCATTATGGAGGAAGATGGCTGATCTTGCTCTTGTTGTTCTTGTGGTCGCACATCACCTATCGCCATCGTGCGCATTGCGGCCGTCAGAACATCATCTTCATCTATGTCATCTAGATCAACTTGCTCTCTTGGAGAGCCATTAGTCTCATCAAATACAACGTCGCTAGAGACTTCAACCAATCCCGATGATTTGTTGAAGACTCTATACGCCTTTGTATTTGAGTCATACCCTAGTAAAAACCCTTCTACTTCCTTGGGAGCAAATTTAGAATGTCTACCTTTCTTCACCAGAATGTAACATTTGCTCCCAAATACACGAAAGTAAGAAATGTTGGGTTTGTTACCGGTAAGGAGTTCATACGAGGTCTTCTTGAGAAGGCGATGTAGGTAGAGCCGGTTTATGGCATGGCAAGCTGTGTTCACAGCTTCCGACCAAAACCGCTTTGGCGTCTTGAATTTTCGAAGCATCGTTCTCGCCATGTCGATAAGCGTCCTGTTCTTCCTCTCTACCACACCGTTTTGCTGTGGTGTGTAGGGAGTGGAGAACTCGTGATTGACGCCTTCTTCCTCAAGATACTCCTCCACTTGCAGATTCTTGAACTTGGACCTGTTGTCGCTTCTTATCTTTTTCACCTTGAGCTCAAATTCATTTTGAGCCCTCCTTAGAAAGAGCTTTAGGGTCTCTTGGGTTTCTGATTTATCCTGCAAAAAGAACACCCAAGTGAAGCGGGAAAATCATCAACAATTACAAGACCATACTTACTTCTCCTGATGCTAAGGTAGGCGACGGGTCCGAAGAGGTCCATGTGAAGAAGCTCTAGTGGTCTTGATGTTGTCATCACATTCTTGCTGTGATGAGTGCTTCCCACCTATTTTCTTGCCTGACAAGCTGCACAAGGTCTATCTTTCTCGAAACAAACATTGGTTAGTCCTAACACATGTTGCCCCTTTAGAAGTTTATGAAGGTTCTTCATCCCAACATGTGCTAGACGGCGATGCCATAGCCAGCCCATACTAGTATTAGCTATTAAGCATGCATCTAGATCGGCCCCCTCTTTCGAAAAATCAACTAAGTAGAGTTTGTCGTCTAATACACTCTTAAAATCTAATGAACCATCACTCCTTCTAAAGATAGATACATCAACATTTGAAAAAAAGACAATTGTAACCCATGTGACACAATTGACTTACAGACAGAAGGTTGTAAACAAGCGACTCTACTAGAAATACATTCGATATGGAGTGCTCGTTGGTGATGGCTATCTTGCCCAATCCTTTGACCTTGCCTTGGTTCCCATCTCCAAAGATGATCGTATCCTAGGAATCCTTGTTCTTGACGTAGGAGGTGAACATCTTCTTCTCCCCCGTCATGTGGTTTGTGCATCCGCTGTCGATAATCCAGCTTGAGCCCCCGGATGCATAAACCTGCAAGGCAATTTACGCTTGGGTTTTAGGTACCCAACTCTTGTTGGGTCCTACAAGGTTAGTCACAATAACTTTTGGAACCCAAATGCAAGTTTTGTCTCCCTTGCATTTGGCTCCCAACTTCCTAGCAACCACTTTTTCATTCTTACATGAAAGTACAAACGAAGTGTTGCAAGCATGGAAAAAGTAGTAGGTATATTACACATTTTCCTAGGCCTACTTCTACCATGCACAAAAGTAGAGCTAGAAGCAAACATAGCATGTGAATCATTATAAGCAACATGAATATGACTCTTATTATGATGAGGACGACTAGCAATTTTCCTATCATAAATAAAAGCATGGTTCCTTTGAGGACTACTAGTCATAGGGGCCTTCCCTTTCTCCTTGGTGAGAATGGGAGCCTTTTGACTTGTTAAGTTCTTGGTTTCCCTTCGAAAACCAAGTCCATCCTTAATTGAGGGGTGTCTACCAATAGTGTAGGCATCCCTGGCAAATTTTAATTTATCAAAATCAATTTTGCAAGTCTTAAGTTGAGCATTAAGACTTGCCACCTCATCATTCAATTTAGTAATAGCCATAAGATGTTCATCACATGCATCAACATCAAAATTCTTGCATCTATTACAAATAACAACATGCTCTACACATGAACTAGTTACATTTGCCTTCTCTAGCTTAGCATTTAATTCATCATTTAAACTCTTTAAACTAGAGATCGATTCATGGCAAGTAGATAACTCAGAAGACAACATTTCATTTCTCTTAGTTTCTAAAGCAAGGGATTTTTGCACACTTACAAATTTGTCATGTTCCTCATTGAAAGGGAATTAGGCTTACACCTTTTTCCTAATTGATTTTGGTGGTTGAATTGCCCAACACAAATAATTGGACTAACTAGTTTGCTCCAGTCTATAAGTTACAAGTGCCAAAGGTTCACAATAAGCCAATAAAAAGACCAAGAAAGGGTTCAAACAAAGAGAGCAAAAGACAACCCAAAGGCACCCTAGTCTGGCGCACCGGACTGTCCGGTGTGCCACCGGACAGTGTCCGATGCACTAGGGAACTCGAAGCTGAACTTGCCACCTTCGGGAAAATGGGAGGCCGCTCCGCTATAATTCAACGGACTGTCCGGTGTGTCAGCGGAGCAACGACTACTTCGCACCAATGGTCAACTGCAACCGCATTCAATGCGCTACAGTGTGCGGCAGGGTCAGAGCACTCGTAGTTGGCGCACCGGACAGTCTACAGGACCTGTTCGATGCACCACCGGACAGCCCAGAGGCCCCACCAGTCAGAGCTCCAACGGTCAGATCCCAACGGCCGGCTGACGTGGCTGGCGCACCGGACTGTCCGGTGCGCCATGCGCCAGCAGCCTTCCAACGACCACTTTTTGGTGGTTGGGGCTATAAATACCCCAACCACCCCACATTCAATTGCATCCAAGTTTTCCACCTTCAACACATTACAAGAGCTATAGCATTCAATTCTAGACACAATAAAAGAGATCAAATCCTATCCCAAGTCTGGAATCACTCCAAACCAAATAGTGACTAGAGAGAGCGACATTTGTGTTCATTTGAGCTCTTGCGCTTGGATTGCTTCTTTTCTTTCTCATTCTTCTTGTGATCAAACTCAATTGTAACCGAGGCAAGAGACTCCAATTGTGTGGTGGTCCTTGCGGGAACTTTGTGTTCCGTTTGATTGAGAAGAGAAGCTCACTCGGTCTAAGTGACCGTTTGAGAGAGGGAAAGGGTTGAAAGAGACCCGGTCTTTGTGACCACCTCAACGGGGGTAGGTTTGCAAGAACCGAACATCGGTAAAACAAATCCTTGTGTCTCACTCTGTGTTTGCTTGCGATTTGTTTTTCACCCTCTCTCGCGGACTCATTTACATTTCTAACGCTTACCCGGCTTGTAGTTGTGCTTAAGTTTATAAATTTCAGATTCGCCCTATTCACCCCCCCCTAGGCGACTTTCAATTGGTATCAAAGACCGGTGCTTAATTAGAGCCTAACCGCTTGAAGTGATGTCGGGAGCATCCGCCAAGAGGGAGATCGGGATCAGCGAGAAGCCCGCCACAAGCCATGGGAAGGCTCCATCTGGGGAGTCCGCCAACAAGATGAAGGGATCCCCTTCACACAACAAGTCGCGTCGGAGCGGTGACAAGAAGAAGAAGATGAAGAAGGTGGTCTACTATGAGACCGACTCTTCGTCGCCATCCACCTCCGGCTCCGACACGCCGTCCGTAACTTCTAAGCGCCATGAGCGCAAGAAGTTTACTAAGGTCCCCCTACGCTACCCTCGCATTTCCAAACGTACTTCATTACTTTCCATCCCATTAGGCAAACCACCTATGTTTGATGGTGAAGATTATAATATGTGGAGTAATAAAATGAGGCATCATCTAACCTCACTCCACACTAGCATTTGGGATGTTGTTGAGATTGGAGTATAGGTACCATCACCGGGGGATGAAGACTATGATTCGGACAAGGTCGCCCAAATCCGGCACTTCAACTCTCAAGCCACCACTATACTCCTCGCCTCTCTAAGTCGAGAGGAGTATAACAAGGTGCAAGGATTGAAGAGCGCCAAGGAGATTTGGGACGTGCTAAAGACCACACACGAAGGAGATGAGGTGACTAAAATCACCAAGCGGGAGACGATCGAGGGGGAGCTCGGTCGGTTCCGACTCAACCAAGGCGAGGACCCTCAAGCAATGTACAACCGGCTCAAGACCTTGGTGAACCAAGTGCGCAACCTCGGGAGCACAAAATGGGATGACCATGAAATGGTCAAGGTTATTCTTAGATCACTTGTTTTTCTTAACCCTACACAAGTTCAATTAATTCGTGGTAATCCTAGATACACACTAATGTCTCCCGAAGAAGTGATAGGAAATTTTGTGAGCTTTGAGTTGATGATCAAAGGCTCAAAGAAAATCATCGAGCTAGATGGCCCCTCCACGCCCGAAGCACAACCGGTCGCATTCAAGGCAACGGAGGAGAAAAAGGAGGAGTCTACATCAAGTAGACAACCCATCGACGCCTCTAAGCTCGACAATGAGGAGATGTCGCTCATCATCAAAAGCTTCCGCCAAATCCTCAAGCAAAGGAGGGGAAAGGACTACAAATCCCGCTCCAAGAAAGTGTGCTACAAGTGTGGTAAGACCGGTCATTTCATTGCTAAATGTCCATTATCTAGTTATAGTGACAGGGGCGACGACAAGAAGGGAAAGAGGAGAGAAAAGAAGAGATACTAAAAGAAGAAGGGCGGCGATGCCCATGTGTGTTGCGAGTGGGACTCCGACGAGAGCTCCTCTGACTCCTCCTCCGACGAGGACGCCGCCAACATCGCCATCACCAAGGGACTCCTCTTCCCCAACGTCGGCCACAAGTGCCTCATGGCAAAGGACGGCAAAAGGAAGAAGGTAAAATCAAAATCCTCCACTAAATATGAAACCTCTAGTGATGAGGATAACTCTTGTGATGAGGAGGATAATTTGCGCACCCTTTTTGCCAACCTAAACATGCAACAAAAGGAAAAATTAAATGAATTAATCAGTGCTATTCATGAGAAGGATGAACTCTTGGACTCTCAAGAGGACTTCCTTATTAATGAAAACAAGAAGCATGTTAAGGTTAAGAATGCTCATGCTCTAGAAGTAGAAAAATGTGAAAAATTATCTAGTGAGCTAAGTACTTGTAATGATATTATTGCCAACCTTAGAAATGAAAATGCTAAATTAATTGCTAAGGTTGATTCTAATGTTAATGATGTTTCAATTCCCAATCTTAGAGATGATAATGTTAGTTTACTTGCTAAGATTGAAGAATTGAATATCTCTCTTGCTAGCCTTAGAAATGATAATGAAAAATTAATTGCTAAGGCCAAAGATTTAGATGTTTGCAATGTTACAATTTCCAATCTTAGAAGTGAAAATGACATTTTACATGCTAAGATTGTTGAACTAAAATCTTGCAAACCCTCTACATCCACTGTTGAGCATGTTTCCATTTGTACTAGATGTAGAGATATAAATGTTGATGCTATTCATGATCACCTAGCATTAATTAAGAAACAAAATGATCACATAGCTCAACTTAATGCTAAGATTAATGAGCATGACTTAGAAAATGAAAATTTTAAATTTGCTAGAAGCATGCTCTATAGTGGGAGACACCCTGGCATCAAGCATGGCATTGGCTTCCAAAAGGGAGACAATGTCAAACTTAATGCCCCTCCTAAAAAATTGTCTAACTTTGTTAAGGGCAAGGCTCCCATGCCTCAGGATAACGAGGGTTACATTTTGTACCCTGCCGGTTATCCTGAGAGCAAAATTAGGAGAATTCATTCTAGGAAGTCTCACTCTGGCCCTAATCATGCTTTTATGTATAAGGGTGAGACATCTAGTTCTAGGCAATCAACCCATGCTAGATTGCCTAAAAAGAAAACTTCTGCTGCATCAAATGATCATAACATTTCATTTAAAACTTTTGATGCATCTTATGTGCTAACCAACAAATCACGCAAGGTAGTTGCCAAGTATGTTGGGGACAAACACAAGGGCACCAAGACTTGTGTTTGGGTACCCAAAGTTCTTGTATCTAACGCCAAAGGACCCAAAACCGTTTGGGTACCTAAAATCAAGAACTAAACTTGTTTTGTAGGTTTATGCATCCGAGGGCTCAAGTTGGATCATCGACAGCGGGTGCACAAACCATATGGCAGGGGAGAAGAAGATGTTCTCGTCCTATGAGAAAAACCAAGATCCCCAACGAGCTATCACATTTGGGGATGGTAATCAAGGTTTGGTCAAAGGATTGGGTAAAATTGTTATATCTCCTGACCATTCCATTTCCAATGTTTTTCTTGTAGATTCTTTAGATTACAACTTGCTTTCAGTTTCGCAATTATGTAAAATGGGTTAGAACTGTCTTTTTACGGATACAGGTGTTACTGTCTTTAGAAGAAGTGATGATTCAATAGCATTTAAGGGAGTGTTAGAAGGTCAGCTATACTTAGTAGATTTTGATAGAGCTGAACTCGACACTTGCTTAATCGCTAAGACTAACATGGGCTGGCTCTGGCATCGCCGACTAGCACATGTTGGAATGAAGAATCTTCACAAGCTTCTAAAGGGAGAACACGTTTTGGGACTAACAAATGTTCATTTTGAGAAAGATAGGATTTGTAGCGCATGTCAGGCAGGGAAGCAAGTTGGTGTTCATCATTTGCACAAGAACATCATGACGACTGACATGCCACTCGAGCTCCTACACATGGATCTATTCGGCCCGATAGCTTACATAAGCATCGGCGGGAGTAAGTACTGTCTAGTTATTGTGGATGATTATTCTCGCTTCACTTGGGTATTCTTTTTGCAGGAAAAATCTCATACCCAAGAAACCTTAAAGGGATTCTTCAGACGGGCTCAAAACGAGTTCGGCTTAAGGATCAAGAAAATTAGAAGCGACAACGGGACGGAGTTCAAGAACTCTCAAATCGAAGGATTCCTTGAGGAGGAGGGCATCAAGCATGATTTCTCTTCTCCCTACACGCCACAACAAAACCGTGTAGTGGAGAGGAAGAATCGAACTCTACTGGACATGGCAAGAACCATGCTTGATGAGTACAAAACTTCGGATCGGTTTTGGGCCGAGGCCGTCAACACCGCCTGCTACGCCATCAACCGGTTATATCTACACCGAATCCTCAAGAAGACATCTTACGAACTCCTTACCGGTAAAAAGCCCAATGTTTCATATTTTAGAGTCTTTGGTAGCAAATGCTTTATTCTTGTTAAAAGAGGTAGAAAATCCAAATTTGCTCCTAAAGCTGTAGAAGGCTTTTTACTAGGATATGATTCAAACACAAGGGCATATAGAGTCTTTAACAAGTCCTCTGGACTAGTTGAAGTTTCTTGTGACGTTGTGTTTGATGAGACTAACGGCTCTCAAGTAGAGCAAGTTGATCTTGATGAGATAGGTGATGAAGAGGCTCCATGCGTCGCGCTAAGGAACATGTCCATTGGGGATGTGTGTCCTAAGGAATCCGAAGAGCCACCACATGCACAAGATCAACCATCTTCCTCAATGCAAGCATCTCCACAAACTCAAGATGAGGATGAGGCTCAAGATAATGAAGGAGAAGATCAAGAAGTTGAGCCACCTCAAGAGGAGAGCAATGATCAAGGGGGAGATGCCCATGATCAAGACAAGGAAGATGAACAAGCTCCGAGACCGCCACACCCAAGAGTCCACCAAGCAATCCAACGAGATCACCCCGTGAACACCATCCTCGGCGATATTCAAAAGGGGGTAACTACTCGATCTCGTGTTGCTCATTTTTGTGAACATTACTCTTTTGTTTCCTCTATTGAGCCACACAGGGTAGAGGAAGCACTACAAGATTCGGATTGGGTAGTGGCGATGCAAGAGGAGCTCAACAACTTCACTAGGAACGAGGTATGGCATTTGGTTCCACGTCCTAATCAAAATGTTGTGGGAACCAAGTGGGTCTTCCGCAACAAGCAAGACGAGCATGGTGTGGTGACAAGGAACAAAGACCGACTTGTGGCGAAGGGTTATTCACAAGTCAAAGGTTTAGATTTCGGTGAAACCTATGCACCCATAGCTAGGCTAGAATCAATTCGCATTTTGCTTGCCTATGCTACTTACCATGGCTTCAAGCTTCACCAAATAGACATGAAAAGTGCCTTCCTCAATGGACCAATCAAGGAAGAGGTCTATGTTGAGCAACCTCCCGGTTTTGAAGATAGTGAGTACCCTAACTATGTATATAAACTCTCTAAGGCGCTTTATGGGCTCAAGCAAGCCCCAAGAGCATGGTATGAATGCCTAAGAGACTTTCTTATCACTAATGGCTTCAAAGTCGGAAAGGTCGATCCTACTTTATTTACTAAAACTCTTGACAATGATTTGTTTGTATGCCAAATTTATGTTGATGATATTATATTTGGGTCTACTAACGAATCTACATGTAAGGAATTTAGTAGGATCATGACACGGAAATTCGAAATGTCGATGATGGGGGAGTTGAAATACTTCTTAGGATTTCAAGTGAAGCAACTCCAAGAGGGCATCTTCATTAGCCAAACGAAGTATATTCAAGACATTCTAAATAAGTTTGGGATGAAGGATGCCAAGCCCATCAAGACACGCATGGGAACCAATGGGCATCTCGACCTCGACACGGGAGGTAAATCCGTAGATCAAAAGGTATACCGGTGGATGATAGGTTCTTTACTCTATTTATGTGCTTCATGACCGGATATAATGCTTTCCGTATGCATGTGTGCAAGATTCCAAGCCGACCCTAAGGAAGCTCACCTTACGGCCGTAAAACGAATCTTGAGATATTTAGTTTATACTCCTAAGTTTGGGCTTTGGTACCCTCGGGGATCCACATTTGATTTAATTGGTTACTCGGATGCCGATTGGGCGGGGTGTAAAATTAATAGAAAGAGTACATCAGGGACTTGCCAGTTCTTGGGAAGGTCTCTGGTGTCTTGGGCTTCAAAAAAGCAAAATTCCGTAGCTCATTCTACCGCCGAGGCCGAGTATATTGCCGCAGGCCATTGTTGAGCGCAATTACTTTGGATGAGGCAAACCCTTAGGGACTATGGTTACAAATTAACCAAAGTTCCTCTTCTATGTGATAATGAGAGTGCAATCCGCATGGCGGATAATCCCGTTGAACATAGTCGCACTAAACACATAGCCATTCAGTATCATTTCTTAAGGGATCACCAACAAAAGGGGGATATCGAGATTGCTTATATCAACACCAAAGAACAATTGGCCGATATCTTTACCAAGCCACTAGATGAACAAACCTTTAACAAACTTAGGCATGAGCTAAATATTCTTGATTCTAGGAATTTCTTTTGATGTTTTGCACACATAGCTCTTTACTATACCCTTGATCATATCTCTTTCATGTGCTATGACTAATATGTTTTCAAGTGTATTTCAAACCAAGTCATAGATTGAAAGGGAATAGGAGTCTTCGGTGAAGAAAAAGGCTTCCACTCCACTCCATCGAAATTACTCATCCTTCGCCATCACTCCGAGCCACTCTCCAACTTTGGTATAATCTTCACTCATATTTTGTTCGCCAAAGGGGGAGAAAGTAGTATAAGGGCTTATATTTCACTCAAAGTATCCGTTTTTGGCGATTCATGCCAAAGGGGGAGAAAGTATTAGCCCAAAGCAAAAGGACCGCACCACCACCTAATTTTAAAATAAAGATTCTCAAGTTGATATCTTATTGTGTTCAAAAGGGAGATAAAGTAGTATCTTCGAAAATTGTAAAACCCTCTTGAACACTAAGAGGAGGATTTCTTTAAGGGGAAGTTTTGTTTAGTCAAAGGAAAAGCATTTGAAACAGGGGGAGAAAATTTCAAATCTTGAAAATGCTTCTCAAAGTCTTATTCATTTACCTTTGACTATTTGCAAAAGGACTTTGAAAAGAATTTACAAAAGAATTTGCAAAAACAAAACATGTGGTGCAAGCGTGGCCCAAAATGGTAAAAATATAAAGAAACAGTCCATGCATATCTTATGAGAATTTATAATAGTTCAATTCTAAGTAGCCTTTGCACTTACATTATGCAAACTAGTTCAATTATGCACTTCTATACTTGCTTTGGTTTGTGTTGGCATCAATCACCAAAAAGGGGGAGATTGAAAGGGAATTAGGCTTACAACTTTTTCCTAATTGATTTTGGTGGTTGAATTGCCCAACACAAATAATTGGACTAACTAGTTTGCTCCAGTCTATAAGTTACAGGTGCTAAAGGTTCACAATAAGCCAATAAAAAGACCAAGAAAGGGTTCAAACAAAGAGAGCAAAAGACAACCCAAAGGCATCCTGGTCTAGCGCACCGGACTATCCGGTGTGCCACCGGACAGTGTCCGGTGCACCAGGGAACTCGAAGCTGAACTTGCCACCTTCGGGAAAATGGGAGGCCGCTCCGCTATAATTCACCGGACTGTCCGGTGTGTCAGCGGAGCAACGGCTACTTCGTGCCAACGGTCGACTGCAACCGCATTCAATGCGCTACAGTGCACGCCAAAGTCAGAGCACGCGTAGTTGGCGCACCGGACAGTCTACAGGACCTGTTCGGTGCACCACCGGACAGCCCAGAGGCCCCATCAGTCAGAGCTCCAACGGTCAGATCCCAACGGCCGGCTGACGTGGTTGGCGCACTGGACTGTCCGGTGCGCCATGTGACAGCAGCCTTCCAACGGCCACTTTTTGGTGGTTGGGGCTATAAATACCCCAACCACCCCACATTCAATTGCATCCAAGTTTTCCACCTTCAACACATTACAAGAGCTATAGCATTCAATTCTAGACACAACCAAAGAGATCAAATCCTCTCCCAAGTCCGGAATCACTCCAAACCAAATAGTGACTAGAGAGAGCGACATTTGTGTTCATTTGAGCTCTTGCGCTTGGATTGCTTCTTTTCTTTCTCATTCTTCTTGTGATCAAACTCAATTGTAACCGAGGCAAGAGACACCAATTGTGTGGTGGTCCTTGCGGGAACTTTGTGTTCCGTTTGATTGACAAGAGAAGCTCACTCGGTCTAAGTGACCGTTTGAGAGAGGGAAATGGTTGAAAGAGACCCGGTCTTTGTGACCACCTCAACAGGGAGTAGGTTTGCAAGAACCGAACCTCGGTAAAACAAATCCTTGTGTCTCACTCTGTGTTTGCTTGCGATTTGTTTTTCACCCTCTCTCGCGTACTCATTTACATTTCTAACGCTAACCCGGCTTGTAGTTGTGCTTAAGTTTATAAATTTCAGATTCGCCCTATTCACCCCCCCTCTAGGCGACTTTCACTCATACAATATATCCTTTTGCTTTTCTAGCAGTCTATCTTTTTCATTTAGAGCATCAATTAATTCATTAATTTTCTCTACTTTGGCTCTATCTAAACCTTTAAATAAACTAGAGTAATCTACTTCGTCATCGGATTCCTCATCACTAGAAGAAGAGTACTTCGGGGAATCTTGAATACGTACCTTCTTCTCCTTAGCCATGAGGCAAGTGTGACGTTTGTTGGGGAATAGCGAAGACTTGTTGGAGGCCGAGGCTGCCAGTCTTTCATCGTCGGAGTCGGATGAAGAGCAGTCCGAATCCCATTCTTTTCCAAGGTGCGCCTCGCCCTTCGCCTTCTTGTAAACCTTCTTATTCTCCCTCTTCCCATACTTTTCTTGTTCCTGGTCATTATCATTATTGGGACAATTTGCAATAAAGTGACCAGTCTTACCGCATTTGAAGCAGGAGCGTTTTCCCTTTGTTTTGTTCTTGTTGGGGTACTCCTTGCGTCCTTTAAGTGCGGTCTTGAAGCGCTTGATGATAAGCGCAATCTCATCTTCGTTGAGGCCGACAGCCTCCACTTGAGCTACCTTGCTTCGTAGTGCCTCCTTGCTGCTAGTTGCCTTGAGCGCAACGGGCTGCGGCTCGTAGACGAGCAGAGGGCCGTTTAAGGCATCATCTACATACCTTGCCTCCTTAACCATCATGCGCCCGCTTACAAATTTTCCGAGTATCTCCTTGGGCGTCATCTTTGTGTACCTGGGATTTTCACGGATAAGATTCACAAGATGGGGGTCAATAACTGTAAAGGACCTGAGCATGAGTCGGACGACGTCGTGATCCATCCATCTTGTGCTTCCATAGCTTCTAATCTTGTTGACCAGGGTCTTGAGCCTGTTGTAGGTTTGTGTTGGCTCTTCTCCCCTGATCATGGTGAATCTCCCTAGCTCACCTTCCACCAGTTCCATTTTCGTGATCATTGTAGCATCATTTCCCTCATGTGAGATCTTGAGGGTGTCCCAGATTTGCTTGGCGTTGTCCAAGCCACTTACTTTCCTCGTCCCTACAAAGAGATGCTAACAACACAGTAGTAGCTTGGGCATTCTTATGGATTTGCTCATTAATAATCACAGGGTTATCCGTACTATCGAAATGCATTCCATTTTCCACTATTTCCCAAATGCTAGGATGGAGAGAAAATAGATGACTACGCATTTTATGACTCCAAAATGAGTAGTCCTCTCCATCAAAGTGTGGCGGTTTTCGTAGAGGAATAGAAAGTAAATGTGCATTCGAATTGTATGGCATGCGAGAATAGTCAAAAGAGTTGTTTTGATTAACCGTTCTCTTTTTCGATGAAGAGTCGTCGTCGTCGTCTCTTGGTGAAGAAGAAGATGCATCGCTGTCGTAGTAGATGATCTTCTTGATGAGCCTCTTCTTCTTCCCGTCCTTCTTCTTGTGACTTGAGCCTGAGTTAGTGGGCTTGTCATCTCTTGGCTCGTTGAAGATGGACTCCTTCTCCTTGTCGTTGACCACCATCCCCTTTCCCTTAGGATCCATCTCTTCGGGCGGTTAGTCCCTTAGATGAAGAGTTCAACTCTGATACCAATTGAGAGCACCTAGAGGGGGGGGTGAATAGGTGATCCTATAAAAATCAAACACTAATAGCTACAAAACTTAGTTATGAGTGTTAGTACGGCTAAGTAGCTTGAAGCGAGTTCTTGTGAACACAAACAATCACAGAGAGATCAACACAAGACACGTGATTTTTATCCTGTGGTTTGGCTAAGTAACACTTGCCTACTTCCACGTTGTGGCGTCCCAATGGACGAGGGTTGCACTCAACCCCTTTCAAGTGATCCGATGATCAACTTGAATACCACTGTATTTTCCTTAGAGTATTTTCCCGTTTGCGAGGAATCTCCACAACTTGGAGTCTCTCGCCCTTACAGCAATGATCATAATGAAGGCACAGAGTAAGGTTGGGAAAAGCAACACACGCAAGACTCAAATATGCGGCACACCCACGCACACAAGTGAAGACTCGAGCTCAAATGACAACATAGGGAGTTCGCGACTCGAATGGAGCTCAATTCTCTAACACAACAAAGTGAATGCGCGGGAGCAGAGTCTGTATGCCTTAGAATACTTAGTGAATGCTTGGGTTACTCCTCCATGCGCCATCTCATCTTCGTTGAGGCCGACAACCTCCACTTGAGCTACCTTGCTTGGTAGTGCCTCCTTGCTGCTAGTTGCCTTGAGCGCAACGGGTTGCGGCTCGTAGATGGGCAGAGAGCCGTTTAAGGCGTCATCTACATACCTTGCCTCCTTAACCATCATGCGTCTGCTTACAAATTTTCCGAGTATCTCCTCGGGCATCATCTTTGTGTACCTGGGATTTTCACGGATAAGATTCACAAGATGGGGGTTAATAACTGTAAAGGACCTGAGCATGAGTTGGACGACGTCGTGATCCGTCCATCTTGTGCTTCCATAGCTTCTAATCTTGTTGACCAGGGTCTTGAGCCTGTTGTAGGTTTGTGTTTGCTCTTCTCCCCTGATCATGGCGAATCTCCCTAGCTCGCCTTCCACCAGTTCCATTTTTGTGATCATTGTAGCATCATTTCCCTCATGTGAGATCTTGAGGGTGTCCCAGATTTTCTTGGCATTGTCCAAGCCACTTACTTTATTATACTCGTCCCTGCAAAGAGATGCTAACAACACAGTAGTAGCTTGGATATTCTTATGGATTTGCTCATTAATAATCACAAGGTTATCCGTACTATCGAAATGCATTCCATTTTCCACTATTTCCCAAATGCTAGGATGGAGAGAAAATAGATGACTACGCATTTTATGACTGAGTAGTCCTCTCCATCAAAGTGTTGTGGTTTTTCTAGAGGAATAGAAAGTAAATGTGCATTCGAATTATATGGCATGCGAGAATAGTCAAAAGAGTAGTTTTGATTAACCGTTCTCTTTTTTGACGAAGAGTCGTCGTCGTCTCTTGGTGAAGAAGAAGATGTGTCGCTGTCGTAGTAGATGATCTTCTTGATGAACCTCTTCTTCTTCCCGTCCTTCTTCTTGTGACTTGAGCCTGAGTTAGTGGGCTTGTCATCTCTTGGCTCGTTGAAGATGGACTACTTCTCCTTGTCGTTGACAACCATCCCCTTTCTCTTAGGATCCATCTCTTCGGGCGGTTAGTCCCTTAGATGAAGAGTTCGACTCTGATACCAATTGAGAGCACCTAGAGGGGCGGGGGTGAATAGATGATCCTGTAAAAATCAAACACTAATAGCTACAAAACTTAGTTATGAGTGTTAGTACGACTAAGTAGCTTGAAGCGAGTTATTGTGAACACAAACAATCACAGAGAGATCAACACAAGACACGCGATTTTTATCCCGTGATTCGGCTAAGTAACACTTGCCTACTTCCATGTTGTGGCGTCCCAATGGATGAGGGTTGAACTCAACCCCTTTCAAGTGATCCGATGATCAACTTGAATACCATGGTATTTTCCTTAGAGTATTTTCCATTTGCGAGGAATCTCCACAACTTGGAGTCTCTCTCCCTTACAGCAAGGATCACAATGAAGGCACAAAGTAAGGTTGGGAAAAGCAACACACGCAAGACTCAAATATGCGGCACACCCACGCACACAAGTGAAGACTCGAGCTCAAATGACAACACAGGGAGTTCGCGACTCAAATGGAGCTCAATTCTCTAACACAACAAAGTGAATGCGCGGGAGCAGAGTCAGGATGCCTTAGAATACTTAGTGAATGCTTGGGTTACTCCTCCATGCGCCTAGGGGTCTCTTTTATAGCCCCAAGGCAGCTAGGAGCCGTTGAAGACCAACTTGGAAGGCCAATCTTGCCTTCTGTCGAGTGGCGCACCGGACAGTCCGGTGCACCACCGGACAACTACTGTTCATGTCCTGTGCTCGATTTCTTTCCATACGAAGAGCAGTCGACCGTTGGTCCTCGGGATCGGTTGGCACCAGACACTGTTCGGTGCACACCGAACAGTCCGGTGTGCCCAACCGACCGTTGGTGCGACCACGTGTCGCACGAAGATTGCGCGGCCGACCGTTGGCGCTGGCGGCCGTTGGCTCATCGGACAGTCTGGTGCACCACCGGACAGTCCGGTGAATTATAGCCGTACGTCGCCGTCGAAACCCGAGAGCGGCGAGTTCTCCGTGGACCAGCCTGGCGCACCGGACACTGTTCGGTGCACCACCGGACAGTCCGGTGTGCCAGGCCGAGCTGGAGTTTGCTGCACATAGTCAACTCTTTTTCCAATTCTTTTCTCACTATTTCTAGCACTTAGACAAAACACATTGAAAGGAAATTAGGCTTACACCTAGTTCCTATATAATTTTGGTGGTTGAATTGCCCAACACAAATAATTGGACTAACTAGTTTGCTCTAAGTGTATAAGTTATACAGGTGCCAAAGTTTCACACTTAGCCAATAAAAAGACCAAGTATTGGGTTCAACAAAAGAGCAAAAGGGCAACCGAAGGCTCCTCTGGTCTGGCGCACCGGACAGTGTCCGGTGTGCCAGAGGACTCCAACTCAAACTCGTCGCCTTCGGGAATTCTTAGAGCCTGCGCGCTAAAATTCACCGGACTGTCCGGTGTACACTGGACAGTGTCCGGTGCTCCAAGAGGACGCGGCTCTGGAACTTGGCAGCCTCGGGAAAATGCAACGGCTGCTCCGCTATAATTCACCGGACATGTCCGGTGCTCACCGGACTGTCCGGTGTAACTGCGGGGCAACAGCTACTTCGGCGCAACGGCTACCAGCACGCGCATTGAATGCGCGCCAGCGCGCGCAGAAGGCAGGCACGCCCATGCTGGCGCACCGGACACTCTACAGTGCATGTCCGGTGCGCCACCAGACATCCAGGCGGGCCCAGAAGTCAGACCTCCAACGGTCGGAACCCAAAGGCATTGGTGACGTGGCTGGGGCACCGGACATGTCCGGTGTGCACCGGACTGTCCGGTGCACCATTCGACAGACAGCCCCACCAAACGGCTAGTTTTTGGATGGTGGCTATAAATACCACCCCAACCGGCCACTTCAAGCAGTGGGAGTCCAAGCAACATTCCAAGTCATCTAGTTGACATACTCAAGTCCTCCCAACCACCTATATTCATTGATCCATCCTATACACAAGATTTAGTCCACTACAACCAACATAAGTGCCACAAAAGAGAGAGCAAGCAATTGAGAGCTACTCAATTGAGTTTAGCCCTAGCGCCTTATGAGATTCATTGAGAGATAGTGTGTGCTACATCTTTGTGTTCATTTGTGCGTGGAGTTTTGTCTCCCATTCGAACTTCCTCCAAAGTGTTGGAGACTTGTAAAAGCTAGCAAGAGACACCAAAGAGTGTGGTGGTCCTTGTGGGATCGAGAGTGATCCTTGAGAAGAAGAAGAGCTCGCCGATCCTTGTGTGATCGGGGGAGAGAGGGAAAGGGTTGAAAAAGACCCGTCCTTAAGTGGACTCCTCAACGGGGACTAGGCCTTCGAGGGCCGAACCTCGGTAAAACAAATCACCCGTGTTCATTGTGCTTTTGCTTGTGATTTGTTTGCTTTCCCTTACTCTAAGTTCTCTTGCACTATTCTTTGCTCATATCATTTGGTGTTGCTTCTAGTTAAACTCTCATTTAAGTGAAGCAACACTCCGCAAGAAAGAACTTGAGTTAGTGCTCTTTTCATCTAAGCTTTCTTGCTTTATTATCATAGACTTATTAGTTGTATTGATTTATCACTTCCACATTATTTGAAAGCTATACTCTTTACTAGCAAGAACTTAGTTTTTATACTCCGATAATTGTTCATCTTGTTCTAACCACTAATCAAAGGATCTAGTTGGGGGATAAAGTTTTAATTTTCAGGTTTCGCCTATCCACCCCCCTCTAGGTGACTTTCAATTGGTATCAGAGCTATGCACTTCATCTTGAGTCTAACAACTCGAAGTGATGGCTCGTAGAAGATCCCAAAAGAACAAGAAGACCCAGGAGAACACAACTCAGAAGGAGGTAACTCTTGAGATTTTATTTGATGATTGTTCTAATTATGACTCATGGTCTACTAGTGTGATAAATGCTTTTAGAACCATAGATCCACGATTAGAACAAATTATAGACAAGAGTATTTTTGCCTCTAATTTCAATGGAAAAATTAATTCCGAGGAGGATCAAAGATGTTATCGCTTAAACTATCTAGCTTTTGACATCTTAACTAATTCTCTTAGTAGAGAAGATTATCATGCCTTCATATCAAACTATGACGAATCTATCCATGATGCGCATGATATTTGGACTAGAATTAAAAATAAATTTGATGAGTCCAAACATGATAGTTCATTTGATGCTTCTACTTCCTTTAGTCTTTGTGATACTAACCCTTGCAAGGGAGAAGAAGAAAATGAACGATGGAGACCAAACGATGAATCCACCTCTCCAAAAGGTTTGTCTTCCCATTTCGATTCTCACATATGTTGTGTGGCTAATGAAAATGATAGCGGAAGGACAAATGAGGATGAGGAGGAAGAAAAAAGCTTCTTGCATCTCTACGCTCGCCTAAGCCAAGAAGATAAGGCGGTCATGCTCAAACTTCTAGAAAGAGCGAGAGAGCAAAGCGAAGCTCGTCAAAGGCTAGAGGATGTTCTCTCCATGAAAATGCTACACTTTGACGAGTTGACTAAAGAACATGAGGAGCTAAGGTGCTCTCATGTTGATTTGGTCCAAAGGTATGAAACTATTTCAATTGAGCAAGATAACGCTTTACATTGTATTGCTCAATTAGTAAATAGGAATACCTTGCTTAAGGACCAAGTAGAAAAGCTAAAAGTTGAAAATCAAGCTTTTCAAGAAAAACATGATATGCTCCTATGCTCTCATGAAAATCTTATGGATGATCATATCATGTTAAACATTGCTCATGAGGTTGTGATAGAAAACTTAAAATTCCAACAACCTCACTCTTGCACATGTGTTCATATTGATACTATATTACCATGTGCTAATGCTTGTTGTCCGTCGACAAGCAAATCTTCTTTTGAGCTAGAATTTGCAGGAACAAATGATAATACATATCAAAAGCTCAAAGAAGAAAATGAGAGGCTAAAGATGAGCTTGACACAACTTAAAGGGAAATGCATCGCTCAACCTTCTCAAGATAACCGTGATCACATGGTGAAGAAGCTTGAGACGGGAACAACCGTGGCATGCACTACATCCCTTGAAGAAAATGTCAAGAATTTGAGGATTGCCAAGAAGAGGGAACAAAATATGAAATTCAACACCTCCTCCAAAAGCCTCAACCACGCCTCCACAAAAGGTAACATCCAAGGTAATGATCAAGCCACACTTCACATTAAGAGGTGTAGTGAATGCTTTGAAGAGGGGCACTTGATTAGGTCATGTCCCTATATTAATGGCTTGATTATTAACAAGGATGATAGACTTTGTTTTACATGCTCCAAGAAGGGACACTCACTTAGATCTTGTCCCCATTTAAAACAAAGAGGCATAGGGTTAGAAAAGAAAATTTTTACTAACCATGTAGCAAGCAACAAACAAGGAAGGAAGAAAGTTTCAAAACTTGGAAAACGCCTATGCTACACATGCCGGGAAAAGGGACATCAATGCAAAGATTGTCCCATTGGTAAAAATCTCACTCCTAACTTGTCATTTGATTCATATATAACTAGGCAACCCAAGATTGCAACTTGTGCTAGAAAGGTAACAAGTTTACCAAGCACTAGCACAATGGACACTTGGGTTCCTAGATATTTGTTTACTAACCTTAACGGACCCATCAAGCGATGGGTACCAAAATGTGCTTGACAAGATTTGTAGAAGGAGATGGTATGAACCTTTGGAGTGCTTGAGGGAGTTAATTCAATTCTTATCAACTCAAGCTATCAATCTTCAAATGATCTACATATTCAAGATTGACCCAAGGTTACTTCAATTTATTGTATTCAAAACTCATATCATCTCGGGAAGATATTAATGTTGTAGGAAATAAAGAATCATCATGTGCGGAATATCAAAGCCTACAACATGGAGGAAAGTCAAGGGATGGTAACATTTATATTCTTAAGTGCAATTATCTTAATTTGTCATGTGTCTTGTGTAGTCACATAGAAATAGAAAGCACTTAAGCATATGTTAAAATTATGTTATCATTTCTTGAAGAAATTCCTCTCATATGGTAGATTGTGTATTTATCAATTCTATATTATGACAATCTACATGTTTTAAATTGTTGCAAGTTCTCATGGCATGTTTTTACATTAATTATTCTATTATTGCCATGTTCTAGATATAGAGAGATATTTCATGTTCTTAAAAGAATAAGGTGTCATGTAAGAAATTCAAATACTTAGGACACTTATAAAAGGAAAAAATTCTCTCTATAGCTAGAAAAGTGAGACTAATGTTTTTATCTAAGTAATTTAAGTAGTCTCACTTGTAGAGATAATTTTCTCTATGGAAATGCGTAATCCATCATGACAAGGAAAATCAATCCAATAATTTATGTTGTATGTTTTATTGCTTAAATTGGATATGATTCTTCTATATTTATCGCTCTCCATGTTATGAATTAGATTTACTCCCTTAAGTCTCAAAGAATTTAACCATGCTTGTTTTATGAGTTAAAACTAGGCATACTTCATGGAATAATCTAATTCATATTATAAAATTTCCATGCTTTAGTAATTCACTTTTCATTCTTTATCAAAAATGATTACAAAAAGGGAAACTAGTGCTTGTGTTGTTTTTAACATCTCTCTTGAGCTTACTTATGAAAATCTACAAGAGAGTAAGTGCAAGTTTAATGCCACAAGCCTCATGGGTTGCTCTTCACCCAAAGGAAGAGAGGTAAAAGCAAAGGTATGGGAACTCATCTTGTTAGTTAAATTTAGTTCCCATCTCAATGACTATTTAATCTAAATTATCATATTCTACCCATGTGAGAAATAGATTCTTTATTGGACTCAATTCAACTAGATGTGCATTCAATATCATTCTTTTAAAAGCTCATGTCCATTAGAATCTATTTAATGCCTTTGCGATATTTATATATATGTTATCATATTGATTTGCTTCCAAGTAATGATTAACTAACTTCAATATGATAAAGTAAAATCTCCAATGATTATTAAAATGCTTAAAAGGTGCTCACTCATTTTTCTCAAATGAAATGCACTAATGTTAAGGATTTTACTTCATGTCTGTGTGACTTGTGGATGATGAATTATGTATGCTAATCATCTAAAGTAATCATCCTTCACCATATACTCCCTTGCGCTATTAACATGTCTCTTGAGTATTTTCAATAAGTTTGGAAGGAAAAAGAGACAAATACAAAGGGAGGACACTCAAATGAAAAAGAAAGAACATCAAGGACAACAACACCTACTTGGACAAAAAGGTCTTCACAACAATCAATGGTGTGGTTGTAAGCATTCTAAATCCTTTTTCATTATGAGATTACCAGGCTTAAGTTGTTTATTGCTAAATTTATGAGCCTTGATCAAGATGTATAATGCTTCTCCCTTTATATCCTTAACAGTGAATGCATCGAAATAAATTCTTTCAATTACTTGATGCATATCTTTAGATGGAGTCCATTCTTATATTTTGATTATATTGAGACTATTGCTTTATCTTAATAAATTCTTATAGTCTCTTACATGAGAATAATGTTTCTCATATAGTATGCTACTTCACATCAATCCAACTTGTTAAAATAATGTCGCTTTTATCAAGGATTGTTGCTTTCATTTCTAAAGTAGCATGCTCATTGGATTCTCCTATTTTTAAGCTTGATTGAAAATCTAATGCCTATGTTGTTCTCTTGATCGCATATTGGTTGATCATTGAACAACTTCGATTATCACTTATGCTTCTTAGTGCCTCATGTAATTTCAATTTGATCTCAATTAGTAATTTTAATTGACATCTATCTTGATATGCACTAAGGAAAAAGGAGAATTCATGATTCATTTATGCAACTTGTGATCCATTTGATTTATGCTAACAATAACTTGAAAAAGATCACTAGTTGTAGAACTCTCTCTTGTGCAAAGTATTTCCATATATTGTCATTGAGTATAGGTCTTAAGCAACTAAGACTAAGGACAAAGCACAATGAAGAGAGTGTCTCTATGAGAAGGTACAAAAGGATAAAATCACTTCCTTTCATTTAAACTTGTACCTAAATCTTCCTCTTATAAGCATTCCTTGCATATCTTATATATAAGGAAGAGAAAGCATGTCCTTTGCATTTTTTTTCTGCTTCATACCTAGTTTAACCTCTTAAACATTTTCATTATTGCATTTATGCATCTTTGTTAAAACTGGATGAAGTAATCTTATTGTCAAAGAGCTTAAAGCTTGACCTTGTAACGAGGATAAGCTGCCTTTGTCTCAAAGGTGGATGGTCCTTAAGTCTCTTTGAAATCCTTAAGGGAAAATGCTTAAAATATTTGTAACATGCTTTCAGTAGTGCATAAACTGTCATGAGCATCACACCTATCCTATGACACAATGCACTTCTCATTCTGTATGGTATAGATATGTTCTCACTAACCTTATTATGTGCAATTGGCATTTCAAGGCCAAAATATGTATTCCACTCAAGACACATATTTAGGGGGAGCAATCTATATCATATAGAACTATGATCATGCTTAATTAATATATCTTTTTGATCATATCTCTTTATGTCTACGACTAATGTGCATTCAAGTGATCTCTATGATTAAGTCGTAGATTGAAAGGGAATTGGAGTCTTCGGCGAAGACAAAAGGCTTCCACTTCGTAACTCATCCTTCGCCGTCACTCCGAGCCGCTCTCTATCCTTGGGGGAGAGAGCAAAACAAAAGGACTCCTACTTTGGTATAATCTTCACTCTTTTATTTATGACCAAAGGAGGAGGAAGTAATTTAAAAGGGCTCTAATGATTCCGTTTTTGGCGATTCATGCCAAAGGGGGAGAGAGTATGAGCCCAAAGCAAAAGGACCGCACCACCACCAATTTCAAAAACTTAGTCTCTCAAAAGAGTATTTTCAATTGGTATCCTATTATGTTCAAAAGGGGGAGAAAGCAGTACTTCAAAAATGATTTATCAAAACCCTCTTGAACACTAAGAGGAGGATCTCATTTAGGGGGAGTTTTGTTTAGTCAAAGGAAAAGCATTTGAAACAGGGGGAGAGAATTTCAAATCTTGTAAAAGCTTCTCAAAAATCTTATTCATCTGCCTTTGACTATCTGCAAAATGTCTTTGAAAAGAATTTCCAAAGGAATTGCAAAAACAAAACTCATGGTGCAAGCGTGGTCCAAAATGTTATATTTGAAGAAAGCATCCATGCCTATCTTATGAAATGCATATTGGCTCAATTCCAAGCAACCTTTGCACTTCTATTATGCAAACTAGTTCAATTATGCACTTCTATATTTGCTTTGGTTTGTGTTGGCATCAATCACCAAAAAGGGGGAGAAAGGGAATTAGGCTTACACCTAGTTCCTATATAATTTTGGTGGTTGAATTGCCCAACACAAATAATTGGACTAACTAGTTTGCTCTAAGTGTATAAGTTATACAGGTGCCAAAGTTTCACACTTAGCCAATAAAAAGACCAAGTGTTGGGTTCAACAAAAGAGCAAAAGGGCAACCGAAGGCTCCTCTGGTCTGGCGCACCGGACTGTCCGGTGTGCCACCGGACAGTGTCCGGTGCACCACCGGACAGTGTCCGGTGCACCAGAGGACTCCAACTCAAACTCGTCGCCTTCGGGAATTCTTAGAGCCTGCACGCTAAAATTCACCGGACTGTCCGATGTACACCGGACAGTGTCCGGTGCTCCAAGAGGACGCGGCTCTGGAACTTGGCAGCCTCGGGAAAATGCAACGGCTGCTCCGCTATAATTCACCGGACATGTCCGGTGCTCACCGGACTGTCCGGTGTAACTGCGGGGCAACGGCTACTTCGGCGCAACGGCTACCTGCACGCGCATTGAATGCGCGCCAGCGCGCGCAGAAGGCAGGCACGCCCATGCTGGCGCACCGGACACTCTACAGTGCATGTCCGGTGCGCCACCGGACATCCAGGCGGGCCCAGAAGTCAGACCTCCAACGGTCGGAACCCAAAGGCATTGGTGACGTGGCTGGGGCACCGGACATGTCCGGTGTACACCGGACTGTCCGGTGCACCATTCGACAGACAGCCCCACCAAACGGCTAGTTTTTGGATGGTGGCTATAAATACCACCCCAACCGGCCACTTCAAGCAGTGGGAGTCCAAGCAACATTCCAAGTCATCTAGTTGACATACTCAAGTCCTCCCAACCACCTATATTCATTGATCCATCCTATACACAAGATTTAGTCCACTACAACCAACATAAGTGCCACAAAAGAGAGAGCAAGCAATTGAGAGCTACTCAATTGAGTTTAGCCCTAGCGCCTTATGAGATTCATTGAGAGATAGTGTGTGCTACATCTTTGTGTTCATTTGTGCGTGGAGTTTTGTCTCCCATTCGAACTTCCTCCAAAGTGTTGGAGACTTGTAAAAGCTAGCAAGAGACACCAAAGAGTGTGGTGGTCCTTGTGGGATCGAGAGTGATCCTTGAGAAGAAGAAGAGCTCGCCGATCCTTGTGTGATCGGGGGAGAGAGGGAAAGGGTTGAAAAAGACCCGTCCTTAAGTGGACTCCTCAACGGGGACTAGGCCTTCGAGGGCCGAACCTCGGTAAAACAAATCACCCGTGTTCATTGTGCTTTTGCTTGTGATTTGTTTGCTTTCCCTTACTCTAAGTTCTCTTGCACTATTCTTTGCTCATATCATTTGGTGTTGCTTCTAGTTAAACTCTCATTTAAGTGAAGCAACACTCCGCAAGAAAGAACTTGAGTTAGTGCTCTTTTCATCTAAGCTTTCTTGCTTTATTATCATAGACTTATTAGTTGTATTGATTTATCACTTCCACATTATTTGAAAGCTATACTCTTTACTAGCAAGAACTTAGTTTTTATACTCCGATAATTGTTATCTTGTTCTAACCACTAATCAAAGGATCTAGTTGGGGGATAAAGTTTTAATTTTCAGGTTTCGCCTATCCACCCCCCTCTAGGCGACTTTCACACATTAGTACTCAAAACAATGTACTAAGTCTAGAAACGTACCTTTTTCTTTGATTTGCACTTCTCACTTTACTTGGCACATAAGAACTTAATTAACCGTGTTGGGCACTTAATCACCAAAACATTATTGAAATTGCCCAAGGGCACATTTCCCTTTCAATTTTAAATCTTGATGATGCACCTATCTGTAATATTTGTGCTAAAAGGCCTCAGCCTAATGATTTAAGTCCTACCTACATGTGGCACTGTCGTTTGGGTCATATAAGTGAGAATCACATGAAGAAGCTTCATTCTGATGGGCTTTTAACTTTGTTTGATTTTGAATCATACGAGACATGTGAAGCATGCTTACTTGGCAAGATGTCCAAGGTACCCTTCACGAGTTTACCTGAGAGGACATTAGATTTGTTGGAACTCATACATACTGATGTTTGCGGACCAATGAGTACGACAGCTAGGGGAGGATTCCAATACATCATAACCTTCACTGATGATTTTAGTAGATATGTGTATGTCTACTTAATGAAACACAAGTCTGAATCTTTAGAAAAGTTCAAAGAGTTTCAGAATGAAGTGGAAAATCAGTGTGGCAAGAAAATTAAAGCACTGCGATCTGATCGTGGAGGTGAATATTTGAGCCATGAGTTTAGCAATCATCTAAAAGAGTTGTGGAATTGTTCCGCAGCTTACGCTGCCTGGAACGCCTCAGAGGAATGGCGTGTCTGAGCGACGTAATCAGACTTTATTGGATATGGTTCGATCAATGATGAGCCAGTCGGACCTACCTTTGTCGTTTTAGAAACAACAGCTCTAGAAACAGCAGCTTTCACACTAAATAGGGTATCGTCTAAGTCCGTAGTTAAGACACCATATGAGATGTGGATTGGGAAGACTCCCAGTTTGTCTTTTCTAAAGATTTGGGGTTGTGAGGTTTACGTTAAGCGACTTTGAGAGCACCTAGAGGGGGGGGTGAATAGGTGATCCTGTAAAACTTAAACTTATAGCCACAGAAATTTGTTAAGTGTTAGCACAATAAATGCCAAGTGGCTAGGAAGGAGTCTCAACAAAACACAATACCACAAGAGATCAATCACAGAGATGACACAGTGGTTTATCCCATGGTTCGGCCAAGACCAACGCTTGCCTACTCCACGTTGTGGCGTCCCAACGGACGAGGGTTGCAATCAACCCCTCTCAAGCGGTCCAAAGACCCACTTGAATACCACGGTGTTTTGCTTGCTTTTTCTCAATCCCGTTTGCGAGGAATCTCCACAACTTGGAGCCTCTCGCCCTTACAATTGAAGTTCACAAAGAACACAGAGCAAAGGGGGAATGAGCAACGCACACAAGACTTCAAAAGATCAGAGCAACAACACGCACACAAGTCGCAACAAGAGCTCGCAACACAACTCAAAGAGTTCGCAACTCAACAAGAGCTCTAGATGCTATCACAATGAAACGAATGCGTGAGATCACTGTCTTGGTGCTTAGGAATGTTGTAGAAATGCTTGGTGTCTCCTCCATGCGCCTAGGGGTCCCTTTTATAGCCCCAAGGCAGCTAGGAGCCGTTGAGAACAAATCTGGAAGGCCATCCTTGCCTTCTGTCGTCGGGCGCACCGAACAGTCCGGTGCACACCGGACACTGTCCGGTGCCCGATTTCCTTCCTAAAATGGTGCAGCCGCCCGTTGCCCGCCAGAGAGCCGTTGGCGCACCGGACATGTCCGGTGCACACCGGACAGTCCGGTGCTCCCTTCTAGCCGTTGGCTCGGCCACGTGTCACGCGCAGATCGCGCGGCCGACCGTTGGCTCGGCCGACCGTTGGCTCACCGGACAGTCCGGTGCACACCGGACAGTCCGGTGAATTATAGCCGTACGTCGTCAGCGAATTCCCGAGAGCGGCTACTTCGGCCGAGGCAGCCTGGCGCACCGGACACTGTCCGGTGCACCACCGGACAGTCCGGTGCCCCAGACCGAAACAGCCTCTTGGCTGTACACAGCCAACTCTTTTCTTTTCTTTTTCTTCCTGTTTCCAATACTTAGACAAGTATATTAGTACACAAAACCAATGTACTAAGACTTAGAAACATACCTTTGCTCTTGATTTTCACTTTATTCATCCATAAACATGAATTCACATTTAAGCACTTGTGTTGGCACTCAATCACCAAAATACTTAGAAATGGCCCAAGGGCACATTTCCCTTTCAATCTCCCCCTTTTTGGTGATTTATGCCAACACTACATAAAGCAACTAGAACAAGTGCAATATCACTTCAAATAAAAAACTCAAATTTATTTTGATTCAATTTGGCATATATGGATCATCCTTTGCCACCACTTGGTTTGTTTTTCAAATCAGCCTCAAAATCCTATCTCTAAGTCAAATCCACTTGTAGAGACATAAAGAGAGGTTTTCCAAAGAAAATTGATTCAAGATTCCAAAAACTCCCCCTATTTCCCATAATCAATACTTCTCCCCACAAGAAGCCAACTTTTGACAAGAGAGACAACAAAAGAGATTTGACAAACCAAAAGCTCTATTCTACTGTTTTCAAAATCTCTCAAGTGGTAGCTGATCCATTTATCACTTTGGCCTTTATTTTCTCCCCCTTTGGCATCAAGCACCAAAACGGGATCAATCTTGGCCCTTTAACCCCATTGCCTCACCAAAATCTTCAACTAAGAGCAAATAGGCAATAAGAGTTAAAAGATGAACTTGGAGAAATTACTCTTTTCATCGGAGTGCAGTGGAAGTCTTTCACGGTCCAAGTCCACCTTTTCCCTTTCAATCCTTCTTTAAGACTAAAGCATCAAACTCAAGCACAGGGTTAGTCTCAAAGGGTCAAGTTGTAACACATCTCCCCCTAAACATGTGCATCACTTTGCAACGGACTTGTGAGGTCCAGGGAGTGTTTGTACAACTTGAGCACCATTATTAAGCAACAAAATGCATAAGGAATATGATCAAAGGCATAAACACATGTATGCTATAAATCAATCCAGGTTCCGCGAATCTAAGACATTTAGCTCACTACGCAACCTGCAAAAGGTCTTCTCATCTAGAGGCTTGGTAAAGATATCGGCTAGCTGGTTCTCGGTGCTAACATGAAACACTTCGATATCTCCCTTTTGCTGGTGGTCTCTCAAAAAGTGATGCCGGATGTCTATGTGCTTTGTGCGGCTGTGTTCAACAGGATTTTCCGCCATGCGGATAGCACTCTCATTGTCACATAGGAGTGGGACTTTGCTCAGATTGTAGCCAAAGTCCCGGAGGGTTTGCCTCATCCAAAGTAGTTGCGCGCAACACTGTCCTGCGGCAACATACTCGGCCTCAGCGGTGGATAGGGCAACGGAGGTTTGTTTCTTAGAGTTCCATGACACCAGGGACCTTCCTAAGAATTGGCACGTCCCTGATGTACTCTTCCTATCGACCTTACATCCAGCATAGTCGGAATCTAAGTATCCAACCAAGTCAAAGGTAGACCCTTTTGGATACCAGAGCCCGAAGCAAGGCGTAGCAACCAAATATCTTAGAATTCGCTTTACCGCCACTAAGTGACACTCCTTAGGATCGGATTGAAATCTAGCACACATGCATAAGCTAAGCATAATATCCGGTCTACTAGCACATAAATAAAGTAACGACCCTATCATTGACCGGTATGCTTTTTGATCAACGGACTTACCTCCTTTGTTGAGGTCGGTGTATCCGTCGGTCCCTATCGGAGTCTTTGCGGGCTTGGCGTCCTTCATCCCAAACCGCTTTAGCAGATCTTGCGTGTACTTCGTTTGGGAGATGAAGGTGCCGTCCTTGAGTTGCTTCACTTGGAACCCAAGGAAATAGTTCAACTCGCCCATCATCGACATCTCGAATTTCTGCGTCATCACCCTGCTAAACTCTTCACAAGACTTTTGGTTAGTAGAACCAAATATTATGTCATCGACATAAATTTGGCACACAAACAAATCACCATCACATGTCTTAGTAAAAAGAGTTGGATCGGCTTTCCCAACCTTGAAAGCATTAACAATTAGAAAGTCTCTAAGGCATTCATACCATGCTCTTGGGGCTTGCTTAAGTCCATAGAGCGCCTTAGAGAGCTTACACACATGGTCGGGGTATCGTTCATCCTCGAAACCAGGGGGTTGCTCCACGTACACCTCCTCCTTGATTGGCCCGTTGAGGAAAGCGCTCTTCACATCCATTTGGTACAACCTGAAAGAATGGTGAGCGGCATATGCTAGCAAGATACGAACTGATTCTAGCCTAGCCACAGGAGCAAACGTCTCCTCAAAGTCCAAACCTGCGACTTGGGCATAACCTTTTGCCACAAGTCGAGCCTTGTTCCTCGTCACCACTCCGTGCTCGTCCTGTTTGTTGCGGAACACCCACTTGGTTCCCACAACGTTTTGCTTGGGATGAGGCACCAGTGTCCAAACTTCATTGCGCTTGAAGTTGTTGAGTTCCTCCTGCATGGCCAACACCCAGTCCGGATCTAGCAAGGCCTCTTCTACCCTGAAAGGCTCAATAGAAGAGACAAAAGAGTAATGCTCACAAAAATTAACTAATCGAGATCGAGTAGTTACTCCCTTGCTAATATCACCCAGAATTTGATCGACGGGATGATCCCTTTGAATCATCGCTCGAACTTGGGTTGGAGGTGCCGGTTGCGCTTCTTCCTCCATCACATGATCATCTTGTGCTCCCCCTTGATCACACACCTCCTGTTGATGAACCTGTTCATCGTCTTGAGTTGGGGGTTGCACCGTTGTTGAGGAAGAAGGTTGATCTCGTCCATCTTGTTCCTGTGGCCGCACTTCTCCAATCGCCATGGTTCGTATAGCTGCCGTCGGAACATCTTCTTCATCTACATCATCACAATCAACAACTTGCTCTCTTGGAGAGCCATTAGTCTCATCAAATACAACGTCGCTAGAGACTTCAACCAAACCCGATGATTTGTTGAAGACTCTATACGCCTTTGTATTTGGGTCATAACCTAACAAAAACCCTTCTACAGCTTTGGGAGCAAACTTAGAATTTCTACCCTTCTTCACTAGAATGTAGCATTTGCTCCCAAATACACGAAAGTAAGATACATTGGGTTTGTTACCGGTTAGAAGCTCATATGACGTCTTCTTGAGGAGGCGGTGAAGGTAGACCCTGTTGATGGCGTGGCAAGCCGTGTTCACGGCTTCCGACCAGAAACACTCGGGGGTCTTGAATTCTCCAAGCATCGTCCTCGCCATATCGATTAGCGTCCTGTTCTTCCTCTCTACCACACCATTTTGTTGTGGTGTGTAGGGAGCGGAGAACTCGTGCTTGATCCCTTCCTCCTCAAGGAACTCCTCCACTTGAAGGTTCTTGAACTCGGACCCGTTGTCGCTCCTTATCTTCTTCACCTTGAGCTCAAACTCATTTTGAGCTCTCCTGAGGAAGCGCTTGAGGGTCCCTTGGGTTTCAGACTTATCCTGGAAAAAGAACACCCAAGTGAAGCGGGAAAAGTCATCAACGATAACTAGACCATACTTACTTCCTCCTATGCTCAGATAGGCGACGGGTCCGAAGAGGTCCATATGCAGCAGCTCCAGGGGTCTTGAAGTGGTCATCACATTCTTGCTGTGATGCGCTCCTTCCACTTGTTTACCTGCCTGACAAGCTGCACAAGGTCTATCTTTTTCGAATTGCACGTTAGTCAAACCTATCACGTGTTCTCCCTTTAGAAGCTTGTGAAGGTTCTTCATCCCCACATGTGCTAAGCGGCGATGCCACAGCCAGCCCATGCTAGTCTTAGCTATTAAGCATGCATCTAGACCGGCCTCTTCTTTTGCAAAATCAACTAAATAAAGTTTGCCGTCTAATACACCCTTAAAAGCCAGTGAACCATCACTTCTTCTAAAGATAGACACATCTACATTTGTAAATAGACAGTTATTTCCCATGTTGCATAATTGACTAACAGATAGCAAATTATATCCGAGAGACTCTACTAAAAACACATTAGATATGGAGTGCTCATTAGAAATTGCAATTTTACCTAACCCTTTTACCTTGCCTTGATTCCCATCACCGAATATAATTGAATCTTGGGAATCCTTATTCTTGACATAGGAGGTGAACATCTTCTTCTCCCCCGTCATATGGTTTGTGCATCCGCTGTCGATAATCCAGCTTGAACCCCCGGATGCATAAACCTGCAAGGCAACTTTAGGCTTGGGACTTAGGTACCCAACTCTTGTTGGGTCCTACAAGGTTAGTCACAATTGTCTTAGGGACCCAAATGCAAGTTTTATCACCCTTGCATTTTGCCCCTAATTTCCTAGCAATCACCTTTCTATCCTTTCTACAAATTGCAAAGGAAGCATTCAAAGCGTGATATATTGTAGAAGGTTCATTTACTTTCCTAGGAACATTAATAACATTTCTCCTAGGCATATTATGAACAAC
The DNA here is from genome assembly GCF_902167145.1 of Zea mays. NCBI lineage: Eukaryota > Viridiplantae > Streptophyta > Magnoliopsida > Poales > Poaceae > Zea > Zea mays. Next base: position 99,256,977 of record NC_050105.1, on the reverse strand, counting down.
ATTTTTCCTACCAACATTTCTATCATGCACATAAGAAGAGCTAGAAGCAAACATGGCATGAGAATCAAAGGCATTATATGCATTACAACTCCTATAAGCATTTCTAGGTTGTCTTCTATCATAGTACATAAAGGCATGGTTCTTTTGCACACTACTAGCCATAGGGGCCTTCCCTTTCTCCTTGGCGGAGATGGGAGCCTTATGGCTTGTCAAGTTCTTGGCTTCCCTTTTGTAGCCAAGTCCATCCTTAATTGAGGGATGTCTACCAATCGTATAGGCATCCCTTGCAAATTTTAATTTATCAAATTCGCTTTTGCTAGTCTTAAGTTGGGCATTAAGACTAGCCACTTCATCATTCAATTTAGAAATTGAAACTAGGTGTTCACTACAAGCATCAACACTAAAATCTTTACACCTAGTGCAAACCATAACCTGTTCTACACAAGAGTTAGATTTACTAGCCACTTCTAGTTTAGCATTTAAATCATTATTAACACCTTTTAAAGTAGCAATGGTTTCATGACAAGAAGATAATTCACTAGAAAGCACTTCATTTCTTTTAACTTCTAAAGCATAGGATTTTTGTGCCTCTATAAACTTATCATGTTCATCATACAACAAATCCTCTTGCTTTTCTAAAAGCCTATCCTTTTCATTCAAGGCATCAATCAATTCATTGATTTTATCAATTTTATTTCTATCCAATCCCTTGAACAAACTAGAGTAATCTATTTCATCATCACTAGACTCATCGTCACTAGAAGAATCATAAGTGATATCATTACGAGTGATTACCTTCTTCTCTCTTGCCATGAGGCAAGTGTGACGCTCGTTGGGGAAGAGGGATGACTTGTTGAATGCAGTGGCGGCGAGTCCCTCATTGTCGGAGTCAGACGAGGAGCAGTCCGAATCCCACTCCTTGCCAAGATGAGCCTCGCCCTTCTTATAATTCTTCTTCTTCTCCCTCTTGTTCCCTTGGTCCTGATCACTATCATTGTCGGGACAGTTAGCAATAAAATGACCAAGCTTACCGCATTTGAAGCACGAACGCTTCCCCTTGGCTTTGGTCTTGCTTGGCTGTCCCTTGCGACCTTTAAGCGCCGTCTTGAATCTTTTGATGATGAGGGCCATCTCTTCATCATTAAGTCCGGCCGCCTCAATTTGTGCCACCCTGCTAGGTAGCGCCTCCTTGCTTCTTGTTGCCTTAAGAGCAAGGGGTTGAGGCTCGTTGATCGGTCCATTCAAGGCGTCGTCCACGTATCTTGCCTCCTTGATCATCATCCGCCCGCTTACGAATTTTCCGAGTACCTCCTCGGGCGTCATCTTCATGTACCTGGGATTCTCACGAATATTGTTCACGAGATGAGGATCAAGAACGGTAAATGACCTTAGCATTAGGCGGACGACGTCGTGGTCCGTCCATCGCGTGCTTCCGTAGCTCCTTATTTTGTTGATAAGGATCTTGAGCCGGTTGTATGTTTGCATCGGCTCCTCGCCCCTTATCATTGCGAATCGTCCGAGCTCGCCCTCCACCAACTCCATCTTGGTGAGTAAGGTGACATCATTCCCCTCATGAGAGATCTTGAGGGTGTCCCAAATTTGCTTGGCATTGTCCAAGCCGCTCACCTTGTGATACTCGTCCCTGCACAAAGAGGCTAGCAACACAGTAGTAGCTTGTGCATTTTTATGGATCTGTTCATTAATAAACGAAGGACTATCCGAGCTATCAAATTTCATTCCACTTTCCACAATCTCCCAAATGCTTGGATGGAGAGAAAATAGGTGTGTACGCATTTTGTGACTCCAAAATCCGTAGTCCTCTCCATCAAAGTGAGGAGGCTTGCCAAGTGGAATGGGGAGCAAATGAGCATTTGAGTTGTGCGGAATGCGCGAATAATCAAAAGAAAAGTTTGAGTTAACCGTCTTTTGTTTGTCGTAGTCGTCGTCCTTGTGGGAAGAAGTAGACTCGTCGCTGTCGTAGTAGACGATCTCCTTGATACGTCTTGTCTTCTTCTTCTTCCCATCTTTATGTCTGTGGCCCGAGCCAGAGTCGTTGGATTTGTCATCTTTTGGCTCGTTGACGAAGGACTCCTTTTCCTTGTCGTTGATCACGATTCCCTTCCCCTTAGGATCCATCTCTTCGGGCGGTTAGTCCCTTTCTTGAAGAGAACGCCTCTGATACCAATTGAGAGCACCTAGAGGGGGGGTGAATAGGTGATCCTGTAAAACTTAAACTTATAGCCACAAAAACTTGTTAAGTGTTAGAACAATAAATGCCAAGTGGCTAGGAAGGAGTCTCAACAAAACACAATACCACAAGAGATCAATCACAGAGATGACACAGTGGTTTATCCCGTGGTTCGGCCAAGACCAACGCTTGCCTACTCCACGTTGTGGCGTCCCAACGGACGAGGGTTGCAATCAACCCCTCTCAAGTGGTCCAAAGACCCACTTGAATACCACGGTGTTTTGCTTGCTTTTTCTCAATCCCGTTTGCGAGGAATCTCCACAACTTGGAGCCTCTCGCCCTTACAATTGAAGTTCACAAAGAACACAGAGCAAAGGGGGAATGAGCAACGCACACAAGACTTCAAAAGATCAGAGCAACAACACGCACACAAGTCGCAACAAGAGCTCGCAACACAACTCAAAGAGTTCGCAACTCAACAAGAGCTCTAGATGCTATCACAATGAAACGAATGCGTGAGATCGCTGTCTTGGTGCTTAGGAATGTTGTAGAAATGCTTGGTGTCTCCTCCATGCGCCTAGGGGTCCCTTTTATAGCCCCAAGGCAGCTAGGAGCCGTTGAGAACAAATCTGGAAGGCCATCCTTGCCTTCTGTCGTCGGGCGCACCGGACAGTCCGGTGCACACCGGACACTGTCCGGTGCCCGATTTCCTTCCTAAAATGGCGCAGCCGCCCGTTGCCCGCCAGAGAGCCGTTGGCGCACCGGACAGTCCGGTGCTCCCTTCTAGCCGTTGGCTCGGCCACGTGTCACGCGCAGATCGCGCGGCCGACCGTTGGCTCGGCCGACCGTTGGCTCACCGGACAGTCCGGTGCACACCGGACAGTCCGGTGAATTATAGCCGTACGTCGTCAGCGAATTCCCGAGAGCGGCTACTTCGGCCGAGGCAGCCTGGCGCACCGGACACTGTCCGGTGCACCACCGGACAGTCCGGTGCCCCAGACCGAAACAGCCTCTTGGCTGTACACAGCCAACTCTTTTCTTTTCTTTTTCTTCCTGTTTCCAATACTTAGACAAGTATATTAGTACACAAAACCAATGTACTAAGACTTAGAAACATACCTTTGCTCTTGATTTTCACTTTATTCATCCATAAACATGAATTCACATTTAAGCACTTGTGTTGGCACTCAATCACCAAAATACTTAGAAATGGCCCAAGGGCACATTTCCCTTTCAGACTTCAGTCAGATAAACTCACTCCAAAATCGGACAAGTGCATGTTTCTGGGATATCCAAAGGAAACTTTGGGATATTACTTTTACCACCGGACAGAGGGCAAAGTGTTTGTTGCCCAGAATAGTGTGTTCTTAGAGAAAGAGTTTCTCAAAAGAGAGAAAAGTAAACAAAAAGTGTATCTTGAAGAAGTTCAGGATGAGCCAGTGTCACATGATCCAACAAGTGATGCTAATGTAGCAGAATAAGTTGAGACGTCTGTGGCAAGAGAAACACCACCACAACCACGAAGGTCAGCAAGGCTTCGTGAAGCACGTCAAGAAGTGCTATTGTTGGGCAATGAGGAAGTGTTGTTGTTAGACAACGTTGAACCTGCAACATATGCAGAAGCGATGATGGACCCAGATTCCGAGAAATGGCAAGTTGCCATGAGATCCGAGATAGATTCCATGGGAGAAAATCAAGTTTGGAACTTGGTGGACCCACCTGATGGTGTTAGACCCATAGAGTGCAAATGGATCTATAAGAAGAAGAAAGACATGGATGGAAATGTTAACATCTATAATGCTCGACTTGTTGCAAAGGGTTTTCGACAAGTTCAAGGAGTTGACTATGACGAGACATTCTCGCCAGTAGTGCTGCTTAAATCTATTCGGATCATTCTAGCTATTGCCACATATTTCGATTATGAGATTAGTGTGACAGCCCTCCCAAGTTATCAGGCCCACATGCACCAACCCTTGCCATTAACGGCCTTAGATGGTTGTGCACGTGTACCGGGTAACTTAACAAGGCTATCGCGAGTTCAACAACTTGAACTCATTATCCCAAGGATCTCCCACATTCATGCATATTACAGTAATCACACTCGATACACAAACACTTCAGAGATAGAGTGGAAGACTTTACAAAACATATTTTACATTTCCAAAGCTCAAGTTTTACAACATAAGAAGAATTGTATTTATTACAAGTCCTGATAGTACCCAAAGTGCATAACTTATTATAATAATTGGAAGGGTGAAGCCTTTCCATAAGAGATACACATAAACATTCTAAGCTTCAAGGCCTCCACATGAAGTAACTAACCAAAAGATAAGGGAATAAAACTTCTCCTGCAAAAACAACAGGGGATAAAACCCTGAGTACACAATTACTCAGCAAGATTTACCCGACAAAAGAAAAGACTCTCAACGGTATGCTAGCTGATTGGGAATTGAGGTAAAGTTTATCAATGATCAAAGACTCCTTTTTGCAGAAAAGCTTGCTACGAGTTGATCCTTTATTGCAGAGAAGAGGTTCTAGATACTTCTAACATGATGATCAGTTAGATGGCTCCATCCACTTAATGAACAGGCACTGGAGTAGACTCGTCTTCAACAACCACTTTATCTTAAATCTTCACTCTTTATTTTGGGAGCTCTACATGAAATTACATGATCATGGATGCTTATGCTTATGTAGTTAGCAAATAAGGTATTATAAAGCATTACATGATTACACCTACAAGCTATCTGTTGGAACTTGCTCTCAGCAGCAAGGAGGCCAACAAGGGTGAAAGGTGGTGACAACAGGGTTACGTGCTCGGGGGCAATAGCTCTGTTGATCTCGCCTCTCACGGGCACTGTGCGGGGGTATTTATAGGTATCTGAGTGCCCAGCGTCTTGTGTTAAGGACGCATGTGCCCTCAGACACCTATTTTATCCCCAGAATATTCCCATAAAGCAGGGTTACAAACTGTAATTACAAGTATTCCTTTACAAGTTAGGCCCGTAATACAGAGGCGGCCACGCGGGGCCCGTTACAATGGGCCAGATCACACATGGGCCTTGGGACTGAACGAGGACGCGCCGTGGGAGGACGTCGCCGCAGGCCTTCGTCAAAGTGCCGAGTCCTGCGAAGGGTGTCCCTGCCCGCTTTGTCTCTGTCGGACCAGCGGCTGCAGCGAAGGCCTCGAGCGAAGGGTGGCGTCTTTGCCTTCGCCCCAACATTTGCCCTCCGAGGGACCATTTCGACAAAGTCACCTGGTGCCGAAGACGTCGCTAGATGGCGGAGACACTGCCCTCGCTCGAAGTGGTTCCGCGGGGGTTTTTGATGTGACCGTTGATGGACGGCGTACTGTTGGATTGCGGGTTTCCCGAAGCGCCGCGCCCTGCCTATAAAAGGGGGCGGGGCGGCGCTGTTTGAACTCTGCCTTCCGCGCTCCGCAAAACCCTAGCCGCCCGCCGTCTTGCTGCTCCTTTTCCTCCGCTGCTCCCTTTGCTCGCCGGCGTTCTGGCTCGAGTGAAGCAGACCGCCCGCCGCCGACGACGGTACGTAGCCATGCCATCCTCTTCTTCTTCCACCGACGCCACGCCGCCGGCCGCCGCCTCGTCTGAGGAGACGTTGAGTAACGTGATGGTGGAGGAGTTGCGCGCCGGCGACTCTGTTGAATTTGGTGTGTCACGGATGACGTCAGCCCGTATTGAAGATATGCAGCGGTTGGGCTACTTTGGCGGCGGAGTCGCTCGTGCTCCGGGGACGGAGGAAGTCCCCGAGCCGGAGGGCGAGTTGGTTGTTTTCGAGGCGTTCTTCGTCGCCGGACTCCGCTTGCCTGTGCACCGGTTTGTCGGCGAAGTCCTGCTTAGATTCAGCGTTCAAATACATCAGCTGACACCGAACGCCATAGTGGCGCTGGCGAAGTATGTCTGGGCGACGACTTCGTACGGCGGACAGCCGTCAGTTGAAGTTTTTGCGAAGAATTATTGTTTGCATTGGCAGAAAAGGATGGTTGAGGACGGAGTTGCCCAGTTCGGGTCATGCACATTCACGCCGAAGACCGGCAAGACCACAATGCCAGTAGTGGAGTTGGTCCCGTGCGCCCGCAACAAGTGGGGCAATTGGAATGAATTTTGGTTTTACGTTGCGGAGGGTACTGTCGAAGGCCATAAAGGTCTCCCTGTGTCTGAGATGTGCTCTCATTATTATTCAGCGTATCCGCCTTTTGAAGTGGCAGAAGAGGATGCAGACGAAGGGGCCCTTCGGTGCGCCGCCGGTCAGAGCAGCGGTCGAGATTTAGTTGAAGAGTTCGTGGCGTACGGGGTCTGGCCCTTGGCGCACGGCTGGGCGCTGGGCGAAGTATGCCCTCGCCAGATGCCCTTTCACGGAGGAAGGGTGGTGCGAAGTCCTGCCTTCGCACTGAATTTGCGAAACCGTGACTCGGCCGCCTTTGTGCGTGATGCGGAGGACTTGGCGGTGCGGCTCGTGGGGCGTTACGTGCCGAGGACGGAAGGCCAGCGCAGCTTTGACATCCGCGGGTCAAATGAACGTTTGAACAGGGTCTTCGAATTAAATCAACTGCCGTACGACGGCTACCCTGGTCAAGACGAAGCGGACCGCCGTGGGAAGAAACCGGCAGTGGAGACTGGAGGCGACCCTGCGCTGGTGGCCGCCGCCTCCTCGAAAAAGAGAAAATTAGGTACTGCGATGGGAAGACTTGGGGTGTCTGATAGTTTCGCTAGAGAGTTAATGAGGACGTGTGCGGCCCCGGAGGAGAGGATGTCTTCGCCCGAGCTCCGGGAGTCTTCGGCTCGGATGCTGAGGGTTACCGGGGGTTGTTGGCCTAAAGACATTCCTATCCCCTGTGCGGCTGAGGAGGACTGTTTTACATCTCGTATGGTTCATCGGTGGAGAGTTTTTCCTTATGGGCGAAATATCGGTCATGTTGTGTGGGCAGTGATGGACAAGGATCGCCAAGGGGCGGTGCGAAAACGCCAGGCGACTGTGAGGGTTCACGAAGCCCGGCCGAAAAGGCAGCGGGGAACGACGAAGGCTGAGGCCTCCGGCGGAGGCAAGCCGCCGCTGCCGGCGAAGGTGGGCGCCTCTGCGCCTGGCAAGGCGCCGGAGGTGACGGTGGGCGCCGGAGGCCCCAAGCTGACGAAGGTGGCGCCGTCTGTCAGCGGAGTGGCGGAGGCTGCGAAGGCGGCCCGAACGTTACCGCCGCCCGGCAAACGCGTTGCCGACTTCGGCACCGAGATTAATGTGGAGGATTATCTTGGGGGTAAGTCCATATAAATATATATACACATTTTTTTTTTAATTTGTTGACGCGTTGCAGGGTCGGACGAGGGCCCGCTTGCTCTGGTTGTGCCTGGCGCGGCGATCGCGACGGCTGCGCCAGCGCCGAAGGCGGGGGGAGAGACCCTTGGCGCCGGAGGCGAGGTGTCTGCCCTCGCGCTGGTCAGGGACGAGGCGGGCGTGGCGACCCGCCGGCTGAAGGGAGCGACGGAGGCGTTGAGTCGAGCGACGGAGGCGCTGAGTCAGGTCCGCCGAGCTTTTTTTTTACGCAACGACCTTACGTGTGTTCTGCAGGTGGCTGACTTCACCAGCCGCACCGCGTCGGGGGCCCTTACGGCAGCTTTGTCTGCCGAGGTCGAGAGACTTCGGACGCAACATGCTGACGCTGTCCGTGAGAAGTCGGCCTCCGACAGCAAGTGCCACAAACTGGCGGAGAAGGTGGCCGCCCTGGAGAAGGAGAAGGCTGACCTCCGGCGCCAGCTGGCGGGGGAGAGGAGGGAGGCCAACGAAGCCATCGCCGAAGAGTAGGCTGCTCAGGCGGAGGCCAGGCTGGCGCGGGCGGAAGGCAATATCGCCAAGGAGCTCGCCGGAGAGCTGCAGCGGCGGCTTACTGCCCTGGAGAGCCGCGCGGAGGGGGCCGAGGCCGCGATGCGAGCGGAGGCCGAACGGACGCGCACGCAGCTCATGACTGCATATCGCGAGCTGGGTGTGCGGACGGGTGACTTCGAGGTGCCGGAGCGAGAGGCCGGACTTCGCTGTCTGGAATGGGTGCAGGAGGAACTGCAGGAGCTCCCCACTGTCTTGGCGGGGTTGATGTCGTTCACCTCCCTGGTCACCTGCGAGGCAGCGATGAACGCGCTCTCTCGCGAGGGCTGCCGGCACTTTGAGGCCCTCGACCAGGCAGATGAGGATTTTGGGCGAGATGTCTTTGAGGTCGAAGACCCCGTGGTGAAGGAATCCGCCGGGGCCCTCTATGACCGGATGTGGGGTTCATACGGTTGTGAGGTGGTCCGGGCGCGGGCCGAGGCTGCGAGGGCTCAGGTAATGTTGTCGTTTGCTCGGCGTTTGCTGGATGCGGTCTGTGCGTGTGTTTGCTGAATTTTTGTGCGTTTTGTCTTAGGCGGAGCGCGGCGAGCGGGTGGACGACTTCGGGGCGCTGAACAGCGCGCTGCCTGACCCGGAGACGACCCCTGCGGAGGCCGCGACTGGAGTCGCCCCGGGACCGACCCCGGAGACTGCGGAAGATGCACCAGGCGCCCCTGCACCTGCTGCGGCCGGCGAAGACCTTCCCCCAAAGGTGGCCGAAGGCGCGCCCGATGCCCCCGCAGCTGCTGTGCCGAGCGCTGAAGATCCAGCGGAGGTGGGGGCGGAGGCAGCGGCGGAGGCCTCGGCGGAGGCTCCCGCAGCGGCAGGGCCTTCACAGGTGGCATAGGTGGTGTTTAGGGTTGAGGAATTTTTGGATGTTGTACTGAATTTTGGTTGCTGCGCAGGTTCAAGATTTTGGGCCTGCGCACGCAACCGCTACTACTGAGTTTTTTGGCGGCTTCGACCGCGGAAGATGGAAATGAATATGGTGGGTCTGTTTCTGAGTTTTTTGATTTTACTGACTCTGGGAGCTCGGTTGAGTGGACTGAGGAGTCTTCGGAGGGGGACTTGGATTATTTTGCGGCCTTGGACGTGGCTGCGGCGGAGGCTGCGCCACATGCTGCGGACGCGCCAGACGTGCCCGGTCCTAGCACCGGGCACCGACGACGAAGGGCGGTTGCAAAGCGTAGGATTAGTGCGGAGGAAGGGGCCCGGCTTCGCGTTAGCAGGGCTGGTCGGCAGGAGCTGCTGTCTTTGCCGGCCGCCGCGGGTGCAGGGGAAGGGGAGCTGCGAAGCCTTTTTGCGGGTGAGGAGCTTAGGATAATGTTGTTTAATTATAGAGAGATGGGGATTATTCCTAAGGTTGAGCCGATGTAGGGCGCGGTGCCCTCGCTTGTGTATGTGTAAGGGCTTGTAAAATGGAGTTGTGTGCCCTCGCGTGCCTGTGCCTGCGAGGGCGCTGTGTACTTTGTCTGGTGTGATTGATTATGCTGTGCCAGCATGATTATAAGTGGTCTTGGTGTTGTTTCTGCTTTTGTTGTACTGGGTCGGCTGCGCCCTTAGGCGGCTCTTGCGCGAAGTCTTTGCGATAGGCTTCGGATTTTTGCGCGCTTGTGCTTAGTCCGGCTGCACCTTTAGGCAACTTCTGCGCGGATAGTCTTCGCGATAGCCTTCGGATTTTTGCGTACTTGCTGTGCTTAGTCCGGCTGCACCCTTAGGCGACTTCTGCGCGGATAGTCTTCGCGATAGACTTCGGATTTTTGCGCACTTGTTGTGCTTAGTCCGGCTGCACCCTTAGGCGACTTCTGCGCGGATAGTCTTCGCGATAGACTTCGGATTTTTGCGCACTTGTTGTGCTTAGTCCGGCTGCACCCTTAGGCGACTTCTGCGCGGATAGTCTTCGCGATAGCCTTCGGATTTTTGCGCACTTGTTGTGCTTAGTCCGGCTGCACCCTTAGGCGACTTCTGCGCGGATAGTCTTCGCGATAGACTTCGGATTTTTGCGCACTTGTTGTGCTTAGTCCGGCTGCACCCTTAGGCGACTTCTGCGTGGATTGGTCGCACGCGAGGGTGGCTAGCGCTTAGCCTCGCGGTGACTTCGAATTGGTCGAATGCCGAAGACCGTTGTTGCGGTCTTTTTTCGACACATGCTTTTGCGGGGGATTTTTCTCACATATATTACATGGCTCCGCCTCGTTAAAAACCTCACCCCCCGGGAGGAAAAGAGTGCGGGCCGGTACAAGATTGTTTGGGGCGAATTACAAGGGCGAAATCAGCCCTAAATGGGTCAAACAAAAAATTTGCGAAGGTTGTCGACGTTCCAGGAGTGCTCTAGGTCCTCGCCGTTTGGCGTTGTGAGCCTGTAAGCGCTGGGGGAAGCTTTTGACTTGACTATGAAGGGGCCCTCCCACCTGGGCTCCAACTTGCCCTTGGACTCCGTCCGAGCTGTTCGGATGAGTACGAGGTCCCCCTCGCTGAACTCCCTCGGGATGACTGCGCGGTCGCGCCATGCTTTGGTCTGGGCTTGATATTTGTTTAGGGCCTGTAGGGCGAAGACCCGGTCTCCGTCAATGAGATCTTTTGAAGTTGGCTCATCCACGTCGGGGACGGCTGACGGAACTGTACGCGGGGACCCATGCTTTATTTCTTGCGGGGTCATTGCCTCCGATCCGTATAGAAGGCGGAAAGGAGTGAACCCGGTCGCTCTGCACTCGGTTGTGTTTAGCGCCCAGACTGCCTCTGGTAATAAATCGGTCCATCTGCCTTTTCTTTCATCGAGGAGCATCTTTTTGACAGCTGTGAATATTTTCCCATTGGCGCGCTCCACGACCCCGTTGGACTGCGGATGGTAGACTGAAGCGAAGGCAAGCTTGGTGCCGATGGAGAAACAAAAATCCTTGAAATCTTGGCTGTCGAACTGCTTGTCGTTGTCAACTGTTAGCTCGGACGGTACTCCGAAGCGGCAAACGATGTTCTGCCAGAAGAATTTTTGGGCAGTCTTTGATGTGATTGTGGAAACAGCCCTCGCTTCAATCCATTTGGTGAAGTATTCGACAGCTACGAAGGCGAACTTAAGGTTCCCCTGAGCGGTGGGCAGGGGCCCGACGATGTCCAGGCCCCAGCGCTGGAGAGGCCATGTATGGGCAATCAGCTTTGTATATTGCGAGGGGTTGCCTGACCGAGGGGAGAACTTCTGGCAGGCTTCGCAGGACCTCGTGACCCGATTTGCGGCGCAGATCATTGCGGGCCAGTAAAACCCTTGTCGGATCACCTTGGCAGCCAGGGCCCTTGGCCCTGCGTGCGAGCCGCACGTGCCACTGTGGACTTCGCGTAGGATCTGCATGCCTTCGGTTTCGGTGACGCACTTGAGCATTGGCTGACTGACCCCTTTCTTGTACAGTTGGCCCTCGATCAGAGCGAAGTCCCGGCTTCGATGTCTGAGGCGCTTTGCCTCACTGACGTCGGCTGGATGATAGTACCCCTGTAGGAACAGGGTTATTGGTGCCCTCCAGTCTTCTGTCATGATTAGGTTGACTATACGGTGGCCTTCGCTATCATTAGTTATCTGGAGCCCTTCGGGGCTCCGGACAGCTGGAGTGCCGATGGTGTGGAAAAACACGTCGGAGGGCAGGGGCTCGCCCCTGGCGGCGGCCTTGGCTAAGGCATCGGCCTCCTCGTTCTTGGCCCTATCCACAAGCTGCAGTGTGAATCCCTTGAATTGTCTCTCAAGACTTCGGATAGCCGCGAGGTATTGCATGAGGGCGGGGTCTTTTGCTGCATAGTCTTTCTCGACCTGTCCGGCAACTATCTTGGAGTCTGTCTTGATGATACATGTGGTGACTCCGAGGGCCCTTAGCTTGCGGAGGCCGAGGATAACCGCTTCATACTCCGCTATATTGTTTGTACATTTGTCGGATTCCAGGGCGAAGTTGAGGCGTGCTGCATATCTGTGTTTGACTCCGGCAGGTGAGGTGACGACTGCAGCGACGCCTGCCCCTGCGTGGCACCATGCGCCGTCGCAATGGATGGTCCAGATCTTCTCTGTGGACGAGTCCGACTGTGTTGCTGGCCCAGTCCAGTCGACGACGAAGTCTGCCAGGACTTGCGACTTGATGGCTGTCCTGGGCTCGAAGCTGATGTGGTAGCCGGAGAGTTCGGCTGCCCACTTGGCAATCCTCACCGATGCCTCCGGGTTTCTGAATAGTTCGCCGAGCCCTCTGTCAGAGGTGACTCGGACCTTGAATGCTTCAAAGTAATGGCGCAGTTTGCGCGAGGACATGACAACTGCGTAGGCGATCTTCTCCAGCTCTGTCATGTTGCATTTGGACGGTGTCAGGACTTCGGAGACATAGTAAACAGGGCACTGTCTGACTGCGCCTTCGACTGACTGCTCCTGCACTAGTGCCGCGCTGACCGCGTGCGGCGAAGCCGCGACATAGAGCAATAGGGGGAGCGAGGAGTCGGGGCTGGTGAGGATGGCCAGCTCCGACAGGTACTGTTTGAGTGAGGCGAAGGCCGCTGCTTGCTCCGGTCCCCAGGCGAAGTCTTTCGCGCCGCGGAGTGTTTTGAGGAAGGGGAGACTTCGCTCGGCGGACCTGGAGATGAATCTGTTGAGAGCGGCCAGTCTGCCTGTCAGACGCTGGACGTCCCTGACGGACTGCGGAGGCGACATGTCGACGATGGCCTGGATCTTGGTTGGGTTGGCCTCGATGCCGCGGTGTGACACCAGGTAACCCAATATCTTGCCCTGGCGAACACCGAAGACGCACTTTTCCGGGTTCAGGCGGAGTCGTGCATCTCGCATGTTCGCGAATGTCTCGGCGAGGTCGGCGAGGTGGTCCTCCTTATTCTTGCTGGCGACGACGATGTCGTCCACATATGTAAATATATTTCTGCCGACCTGTCCCTCGAGTACTGTTTTGGTGAGTCTGGAGAAGGTGGACCCCGCATTCTTGAGTCCCTCCGGCATCCTGATGAAGCAATAAGTGCCGAAGGGTGTTATAAAGCTGGTGCTAGCCTTGTCTTCCTCCTTCATGTATATCTGGTGATAGCCGGAGAAGCAGTCGAGGAGTGACATGACCTCGCACCCGGCCGCGCTATCGACTATCTTGTCGATCCGCGGCAACGGGAAGTTGTCCTTCGGGCAGGCCTTATTGAGACTGGTGAAGTCTATGCACATTCGCCATTTCCCGCTTTTTTTCTGCACCATTACGACATTGGAGAGCCACGTGGGGTAAGCCACTGGCTCGATGAATTTAGCTTCTAGGAGGCGGTGCACTTCCGCCTTGGCGGCCTCTGTCTTTTCGTCGGACATTTTGTGGAGCCTTTGCTTTTTTGGTCGCACCGAAGGGTCAATTCCCAAGCTGTGCTCAATTATGGATCGGCTGACTCCGACCAGGTCTAGGGCGGACCAGGCGAAGACATCTTTATTTTTGGCCAGGCAGCAGAGAAGCCTTTCTTCTTCATGTGACGTAAGGTCTTCGCTGATAGTGACTGTCTGCTTGGGCGTGGCCTGATCAAGGGGAACAGTCCTGGTTCCATCTTGGCTCTGCAACTGTGCCTTCTCGTTCTGCTTGTCGGCTGGGCTGGCGGGCGCGGGGACCTCGCGCTGGGCCGTGAGACAGTGTACGTTCCTCTGGCCAGGCACGAAGTCCCGCTCTATGTTGCGCACCGTCTGCTGGTTGCCGTAGATCGTGATAGCGCCTAGCGGACCTGGTATCTTCATACATAGGTACAGTCCGTGGATGGCGGCTTCGAACTTATTGATTGAGCCCCGGCCCATGATGGCGTTGTACGGATATACCATGTCGACGATGTCGAAGGTTACTTGCTCACTTCGGGCATTGGGTGCTACACCGAAGGAGAGGGGAAGCTCTATTTTGCCAACGGGGAAGGTGCCTTTGCCGCCGAAGCCGTACAACGGATTGTCCGAAGGCTTGAGCAGGCTGTGGCTTATACCCATGCGGTCGAAGGCGTGGAGGAAGATAATGTCCGCCTGACTGCCGTTGTCGACTAGGACTTTGTGCAAGTCCCAGCCTGCCACGCTGCAATTGATGACCATAGCGTCGATGTGGGGGGCGCTGCGCAGGTCGACGTCTCGTGCATCGAAGGTTAGCGGTATATGGGACCACTTCGTCTGCACGACTGGGCCGGTGACCGCGACATGGTTGATGCTGCGGTAGTGGTCCCGCTTCTGCCGCTTGGTGTCGAAGTCAGTGCTGGACCCCCCTGTTATCATGTGAATGACTCCGTGATATGGTTGATCGGCGAAGTCTTCCTGTTTTGGGGCGTGGGGGATGTTTTGGTGTTGCTGGTGTGGTGGTGGGGGTGGAGGAGGTACGATTTGTACTTCCTGATGGTGTTGGTAAGCGTGGTGCGGTGGATGCGGAGCGGGGGCGTGGGTATATGGTGGAGGGGGTGGCTGGTAATTATGCGCGACAATTCTGGGATTGTCGGCCGGCTGCGCCCGCGCCATTCTGTCTCTGGTGGCCTTCGTTTCGGGGCAGTCTTTCGTTTGGTGGGCGCAGTCTTCGCCGTGGAAAAGGCAGTAGAACCGGCGCGGCGGCTGCGCGCGCCCTCGGCCCCTGCCACGGGTTCCGTTCCCGCGGCCTTGGGGGGGATATTCCTGGCGACGAGGGGGGTCAGCAGCAGGCTGCTGGTTTGCGATGTTGTGCACTTGCTGCTGACTGCGGCCATCTCGACCGGAGTCTGGTTGCGGAGTCCTCGTCCATGTGCGGCTGGACTGCGGGGCATCCTTGGGCTTCCGCTGTGACTCAACTTTGCGCTGGTGGAGCTCTTCGGATTTGGCATATTTTTCAAAGAGCTGATATAGCTCCTGAAGGTTCTTGGGTGGATCTCTTATACAGTGGCTGTAGAGGACGCCGGCCCGCAGGCCACTGATGGCGTAGTGGATAGCGATCTGATCATCGACTGAGGGCAGCTGTGACTTGAGCGTTAGGAATTTGCGGTAATACTCCCGCAGAGTCTCCTTTTCCAGCTGTTTGCAAAGCGAGAGCTCGGCCAAAGCGTCGGTGTCTGGGCGGTACCCTTGGAAGTTGAGAAGGAACTTGTCCCTGAGACTTCTCCACGAATCAATGGACAGCGGAGGCAATCTGGTGAACCAGGTGAGTGCTGGGCCCTCTAGGGCGATGATGAAAGACTTCGCCATTGTGGCGTCGTCCCCTCCGGCAGATGCAACGGCGACTTGATAACTCATTATGTATTGCGCCGGATCGGTGCTGCCGTTGTACTTGGGATATGCCCCTGCTCGGAAGTTAGCTGGCCACGGCGTCACTTGCAGATGTGGCGCCAGGGGACTTCGCTCATCGAGGTAGTTGACCCCTTGGAATGGTGCGCCGTGCTGGAAGGCGTAATCATGTTGGGGGAAACGCGGGTTCTCCGGCTGCGGCCGGTGTTGCAGGGGTGGGCCATGCTGCAGGCCGAGGTGGCCTTCGCGCGTGTCCTCCGGTTGCGCGCGCTGCTGGAGGGGTGGCTCTTGCTGTAGACCGAGGTGGCCTTCGCGCTGCATCAGCGCGATCTCGCGCTCGAGGTCTTGGGCCTTCTGCTCCTCGTCGCGTATCATCTGCCGCACCTTGGCTAGTGCGGACACACGTTGGCGCTTGGCTTCCAGTATCTCCTTCTGCCTCTGGAGATTGCGGTTCTTGAGGCGCAGGGCGCGCAGCTGTAACTGTTCTTCTGTTGAGACGCCGAGGACCTCGCCGTCCTCGGTGAGATCCGCGCCCTCCACTGGGGCGAAGCCTGGGGGCGGCTGCGATTGTCCTTCGGGCCCGCAGGTGCGGAAGGTGTCGTCTTCGCAGGTGCGGGGAATGTTGTCTTCGGTGGGCTCTTGGTGGGTGGATTGGGTGAGGGCGAGGGCCTTGCCCTTTCTTGCGGCCAGCAGTGCTGCCTTCGCAGCCTCGTCAGCCTTGGGGTTAGCTCTCTTGGGTGCCATCGCGGGTGGTCTTGTCGTAGCACGAACGGTGGGCGCCAAATGTTGGAACTTGCTCTCAGCAGCAAGGAGGCCAACAAGGGTGAAAGGTGGTGACAACAGGGTTACGTGCTCGGGGGCAATAGCTCTGTTGATCTCGCCTCTCACGGGCACTGTGCGGGGGTATTTATAGGTATCTGAGTGCCCAGCGTCTTGTGTTAAGGACGCATGTGCCCTCAGACACCTATTTTATCCCCAGAATATTCCCATAAAGCAGGGTTACAAACTGTAATTACAAGTATTCCTTTACAAGTTAGGCCCGTAATACAGAGGCGGCCACGCGGGGCCCGTTACAATGGGCCAGATCACACGTGGGCCTTGGGACTGAACGAGGACGCGCCGTGGGAGGACGTCGCCGCAGGCCTTCGTCAAAGTGCCGAGTCCTGCGAAGGGTGTCCCTGCCCGCTTTGTCTCTGTCGGACCAGCGGCTGCAGCGAAGGCCTCGAGCGAAGGGTAGCGTCTTTGCCTTCGCCCCAACACTATCATCATAAGTAATAGCTACCAGGGAGCTACTTATCCTTAGAACTCATCTAACCATCCAAAACTTGCTAAACAACTTCATTCCTTACTAAGACACTAGGTGTCCTAAATACCCTAGGGTAAAACTCTTTTCCTTTACTGAGGAATAATTAATTTGCTAAGCAAATCTTGTCCAAACAGTTCCAAACTTTACCCAAGGGTTCACATGCTCAAGATAAGCTTACACAATTTTTAGTGCTCTATTTTTATAACTAAAACTCATATAATCCTATAAAAACCAAGTTTTAATTATCCAAAATTAAGGACTTGCCTGAGAATCCCTAAAACTATTTTAACCTAGAGAACCCATTTTTGTGAGCCTAACAGAATTTACCTCACAACTGTTACTTCTTCATGTAGCTCTAGGAAAAATTCACAAGGTATATCTTTATTAGATAAATGAAAAAAAATCTTCTTAATCCGATTTGGACCCGGCTCGGCCCACACGGTAGGCTGCACCAGGCAAAACTTGCCTGCGACGGCCAACAACAAACCCTCTTAATCCCAGGACAATCACAACACGTCGAGCACCATATCGACATACACAACTATGGTAAATGTGCTAAATTGATTGGAAACAGCAAAATGAAGATCAGGATCAACGCCAACTCACCACTAGGTAGGGACTAGGGAGTAGGGAGCACCACACGACAATGCAGCAGGACAACAATTTGCCGAAGCTCCAAAAGACCAGGACGTTGTAACAGCGAGGTGAAACTCGACGACGCCGAATCCGTAAAACGATGGCGAGGAGACGAGCGCCAGGACCGAAGAAGAGTTTGCTGTGACACACGGTACGGACGAGGAAGAGCTAGGGATGACTGAGACGGCACGACAGCGTGGGACACTGAGATCCGAACGCGAGGACAGAAAGGCATGCATCCGCCGCCGGTCTAAGCTGGAGTGGAGGTCGGCGCGGCTTGGTCGGAGGACCCTAAACCCGGTGAGGTAAAGCTGTAGTGCTGCAGCGCCGGCGTGGTCGCGGCTACGCAAGGCAAGGCGATCTGCTAGAGCTCGAAGACAGCAGGTTGCACTGGACCAACACCTAAGCAAAGGGATAAGGAAGCAAGTGTTATTGCTCGGCCAGAACCTCGCGATCAAGAAATTTGGGGACTCCATCACTGCATGGAATGGACACGTGGTTTTCCAAACTCAGCCCCACGCAGGTTCCAAGCGGATGAGATCAAGGGTGAATTGTTAGAGAGCAAGCAGACAGCACAGCCATCTATAGTGGATAGGTTTTAGGTCCTTCTAGGCTTAGATATTTGAGGCTTAAAGTCTATCCTTACCCACAGCGCCAAAACTTGTCCACATACAAAAAAATAAATTGAGAGAACCAGAGCACATAGTGGTGGAGATCCAGTTCTGTTTCCTAAATTAACCATTGCGACTGAAACTATTTTCAGCCTTGGACAAGTCTGAACCCACCACTTTTAACTCCATTACCCCTCACGATTCCAAACGGTAACAGGGAACCGACCATAACATAAATTGCTCTCCCAACATCCTTATACATCTTTGCTGCAGAAACCCCAGTCCAAAACCCCATGGATTTGGTACTACAGACCTCCAAAGTCGAGCACAAATTCACAAAAACTCAGTTTGCAGCTAACTGAACCAGAGTTCAGACCATACCCAACTGACAGAGGATGTTTAGGTGCAGTTTATTCTCAGATTTGTACAGCACTAAGCCTACCTCTCCTTAGAAAACTTGCTCACCTTACTTTGGTCTCCAAGTTCTCTACAGAAACTACGGCCTAAAAGAACATGGATTGATCACCAAGGATGTCCAAACTGAGCATCATACTGAACTTTCAGTTCCAGCTATTTGAACAAAAATTCAGTTAGTGCACACTGACAATCCATTTTTGGGCAAATTTTACTTTCCTTTTTGTTTGTGATCAAGCCCAACTCACTTAAAGGACTTTGTTCAATATAATATGTTCTTCAACTACTCTACATAAATCATAGTCCAAAACTTCTTAAATTAGCTACAATAGAGCTCCAAAACTGCACTAACAACACTAATTTCAGACTTAGGCTACTATTCAAAATCTGAAGATCTAGAAGTCTGACAGCCCCACTTTGAACACCTTTTTCTCCTAGTTTCATATGGTTTTAGGGTTTCCACATTTCATAAACATTGTTATCCTTTAGTTACTCTACAGGTTTGTTATAGCAACTGTTTCCAAAATACTCATGGATTAAAAGTTACAGGGATCCAAAAAGATATAAACAAAACTGTTTTGGGCTTATTCCAACTGACCCAAATCTGAACTTTTGCAGATTACTTCAAATTCTCCCACATCACTTGGAGAGCTCCAAATATGAAAATTGTTCACTTTTTCAAGCTCCACAACTTTGATATATGGACTTTTAGTAAAACATAGCTAGATCTTAAAATCCACTTTTTGGCTAGTTTAGAGTTGAAAATGGACTTGATCTGCTTCAAGGGTTTGATCAATTTATTGCATCCTACTAAAAACAAGGTTAACCTTAAGCTCAAACCCAACTTTGGTGTATAGAGCTCATGTCCAAATTTCCATTGGTTTAAAAGTTGTTTGTTTGTACTAGATTTCAAACAAGGTCTCTGAACTTCTCTTGCTCTCTTTGAAACGACACAACCTCACCCTTTTCTCCAAGTTCCAAATGCTTCTGAGGCCAAGTTGCTCAATCAAATTGGTGCTCCACATGTTGCTCCACAAGTTTGGTACAATGACCCTTAGCTAGAACCCTATGGATTCCAAACCATCAAAGCCCAAAGTTGGCATTAAACACATAAATTCAGACTTTGGTTTTTCACTAAGTCTGAAAATCCAGAATTAAACACTACATTTTTGGACCACTGTTTCTACTAGTTCCAAATAGTTTCAGGGGTATGAACCTTAACCAAACTTATACCCCAACATGTGGTCTTTCACTTTGGTGCATAAACTGTAACCCATAGCTGTATGGATCAGCCACCAACAGGCTTCCAAAGCTGCTTCAGCATATAAAATCTTCAGTTTCAGATATTGCAGTTTGAAATTCAGATTCTGACATTCCCACTTTGGACCAGTTTTCCACCTAGTTCCATATGAATTTAGGGTTAAGTAGCTTAAACAAAATTACACATCTAGTGTAGCTCTACAGCTTTGCTACTGTGACCATCTTCAAATTTCCTATATATCAAATGTTATGAAGATTCAAAGATAGCTACTTGATATTGTTTCCAGCCATCCAACCTTAGGTCCAAAAAGTTAATTTTTGAGTTTTCTCCACTTCTTCCTATAAATCATGGAAATCTCTATACCTGAAAGTTGTTTGGGTTGGAGAACTCTATAAATTTGGTAATTTGACCTTTTGGAAAATTATTGCCAAATCACAATTTTCACTTTTGGAGCTCTAAACTGAGATTTTTAAAACTAGGTCCTTCACTCTTCACTAATCACAACATCATACTTAGATTATTTTGGATCCTAGTGAATGCATTCTAAGTGTATCAAACAAGTTAATGCGAGTGTATATGATGACATGCCAAATTTTTAGTTATCGTAACACCTGGGGTGTTACAATTTGGCAGATGGATGTCAAAACAACTTTCTTTAATGGAAACTTGATGAGGACATATATATGATACAGCCCGAGGGTTTTGTCGATCCGATCAATGCTGGAAAGATATGCAAACTTCAGAAATCCATTTATGGGTTGAAGCAAGCATCTCCGAGTTGGAACATTTGTTTTGATGAAGTGGTCAAAGGGTTTGTTTTTCATCAGAATGAAGAAGAAGCTTGTGTTTACAAGAAGGAAAGTGGGAGCGCTGTTGTATTTTTGATCTTGTATGTGGATGGCATATTATTGGTTGGGAATGACATTCCTATTTTGGAGTTCGTTAAGGCTTCACTGAAAAATAGTTTTCTATGAAGAACTTAGGGGAAGCAGCATATATTTTGGGCATAAGAATCTATAGAGATAGGTCAAAGAGGCTTATAGGATTAAGTCAAGATACGTACATTGACAAGGTGTTGAAACGGTTCAACATGGAATAGTCCAAGAAAGGGTTCTTACCTGTGTCACATGGTATACACCTAGCCAGAAGCAATGTCCTACGATGGCAAATGAGCGGGAGCGCATGAGTAAGGTACCATACGCCTCAGAAATTGGATCAATCATGTATGCCATGATAAGTACAAGCCCAGATGTTTCATATGCTATAAGTGCTACGAGTAGGTACCAGGCTGATCCAGGTGAAGGTCACTGGACAGAGGTAAAAGACATTCTTAAGTACTTTAGAAGGACTAAAGATATGTTCCTAGTATATGGGGGTAAGGAGGAGCTCGTTGTAACTGGTTACACCGATGCTAGCTTCCAAACTGACCCAGACAAGTTAAAATCGCAATCAAGTTTTGTGTTCACAATAAATGGTGGTGCTGTTAGTTGGAAGAGTTCCAAACAGGAGACTGTGACTGATTCTACAACAGAAGCCGAGTACATTGCAGCTTCTGAATCTACGAAGGAAGGTGTTTGGATAAGGAAGTTGCTCATCGATCTTGGTGTGTTTCCTAATGCCTCTAGTCCATTGAACCTCTACTGTGACAACAATGGGGCAATTGCGCAAGCAAAGGAGCCAAGGAACCACCAGAAAAGCAAACACGTACTGCGGAAATTTCACCTCATACGGGAATTCGTTAGACGGGGTGAGATAAAGATATGCAAGATACATACGGATTTGAATGTTGCTGATCCTTTGATAAAACCTCTTCCAAAACCTAAGCATGAGGCACACATGAGATCTATGGGTATTAGATATCTTCTAGATTAACTCTAGTGCAAGTGGGAGACTGTTAGAAATATGTCCTAGAGATAATCATAGAGATGAGCATATTTCTTTGTATCCATGATATATATTGCTTAATTGAATATCCATGAAAGGCACCTTGTATTGATTAGCAATTATGTGAATTGTTTGTGAGATTCTTTACTTGTATGGTTATTCTAAATGATGTCCCTGGTCAGAGTCGATGACTAGCACATATATTAGTTGATGACTACATTTCACAAGTCATGGACATGGAGATGTCGAACTAATAATGTGGGCGCATGTATGACATGAGGCTGGACCGACCCAATGTGAGATATTGTAATATAGTTCTCTTTTTGCAACATGTATACTGTGTCCTTAGACCTGAGATTGTCGCATGTTCTCAAGATGTGGATTGACCTACTTAGGGACTATCAAACGCTACTATGTAATTGGGTAGTTATAAAGGCAATTTTGGGTTTGTCAGGAAGCATGATGTGAGGCATGGTCAGTCAAGATGGAATTTGTGTAACACCCCGTCCAATCCCTGGACCGGCGGTACTTACTCCTGGCAGCTGTCTAGAATAATATATTGTCCCCACAAACCAACACGAGTATTTTGTGCACACTTTGTCCTCACTCGTGCGCACCCGAGAAAACTTCCCAGTCGGTCACCCGTCCTAAATTGCTCCAAGCCAAGCACGCTTAACTTGGAGGTTCTTTCGAGACAGGCTTCCAAAAAAGAAGATGCACCTTGTTGGTATGGATACTCTATTAATTCTATTAAGCCTTGGGCCAGGATATCACCATCCCAGGGGTCAGGATATCACAATCCACCGCCCTTAGAAGACCGACGTCCTCGTCGGTCAACCCCAATCCAGGAACCTCCCCTCTTAGCCATGTTTGTGTGTCTACTGTCGTCATATGCCATGCCATAACTACACCAAAATAGTGAACTTCCTAGAGCCTAAACCCTAGGAAGTTAGCCCTAAACTCTAGGAAGTTAATTAAACTCTCGGAAGTTAAGCCATCCCGTCGGAAGTTTGGCTCTCGGAAATTTTTTGTCGGAAGTTAGCTAACTTCCTACAGCCAAAGAAGCCTCTCGGAAGTTAGTAGGTTCTCGAAAGTTAGTAGCTTCACGCCGTCACCGCCGTTAGCTAAATAACTTCCTACGACTAACTTCCTACGGCTGACTGTAGCCCGTAGGAAGTACATGTACAAATGATATTGCTGAGTTACATCATAATATAACTAATAACAAGTAAATGATGATGAATTTGTATACCTGATGTTCGGTAGGTGAAGATGTAGGTGAAGACCAAGGATCGCTATTGTAGGACCAGACTGCATTAGCGTGCTTGAATTACCCTCACGAGCTGCTCGGCGATGGGGACGGCTCCAGCACTGCTTCACAAGCTGCATGTCCTTGGCGACAGCCCCACTGCCCTAGCACACGCCGTGACAGTTGTGCTGGAGCAGCGGCTGTGTTAGTATGTTAATTTCTCAGTTATCACGGAGTCAAGGGTGATATCACAATTCATGAAATGTGCAACCTTATTCATGACCTCATGGTGACAATTATTCATTGTGCCAGGTTTAGAAACATGTCTTGTGAGCTTTTCAAATCTCATAGAAAGAAAGCAACAAATCAGCACCGAACCAACAGAATTGAAAATAAATTATACTAGCCACGGCAGAAAAGCTCTATTAGCCGAAACTCTTGATAGGAAGAAATGATGTCTTGCCTCGTGTATAGAAACCAGAATATGCAAAGTGTCAGCCTAAGTGATGCCGGAACAGAGAGGCCATCTCAATCTGCAGGGGAACTTGGGCTTCTCACATGCTAATGCATCTATGTTTGTTTGAAATCAGGATTTCCGACTGGAAGGGTAACTTACGGAAGTAAGAGCAGCTTCAGCACCCTTGTTTCCAGCCTTGCCACCAGCGCGGTTCAGCGCCTACAGTATTCGACGTAGCATTCTCAGCAGGATTTTGATAATAAGCAAAACAGTGCACATGTTTTAAAAAGTAGCAAGATAATCAACAAAAGAAGTCACATTATTGACATGGGACTTTCTCATCACAAGGGAATACTCGTGTGAAACCTCTGGTTCGCTAATGTGGCCATTCTGTATTTAAAGATGTCACCACTTTACAGGTCATGGAAATGTAATGATAGCGCCTGTAGCATGCACAAATAGTGGGCACTCCTCAAAGTAAGCTAGCATATGGCCTGGGAGTTCACTACAAAATAACCCCCCTATAGCAACACATAAGCGTTGCTAGGACCTATAGCAAAATTTTGAACCATCCAAAATTTTGTTTCTTGTCCACCTTCATCACCGTCATTTTGAACTTTGAAGGCATCTGGGTTGTCCTCCGAAAGCTAGGGCTCCTTTAATCTACTGCAGAGCATCAAGTGTAACGAGCGAGGTCATTAGTAAATTAAGCGAACCAGCTGCATCAATTACACACACAGCTCGAGCTGCAACAAATGCACACCCAACCAATCCGATCTAATCAAATCAAATAAAATTTAGTATTAATCTGAACAGGGGAGTGAGAGTCTTGATCTAATCCAATCAAATAAAAATTAATACTCATAGGCCTAGTAGTATGAACAGAACAAGCAGCACATAGGTTCAGACATGAAAATTTAGACATGCTTGTCCATTGTTCACAAGTCTATTTAGGGGATTATGAAGACATTGGAAGGCCTAATGGAAAACGTCCACAAGTCTGTTTATGGGGAGTATAATGCAGATTTATATGGTTGGATTGATTGAGATGGATGTGAGTAGCATACCAGTTATGGTGACAAACAACATCAGAGCAAATGTGTTTAGGAGAAAACTACAAAACAAGAAATGAAGGATTCTGAAATCAAAACAGAAATGAAGTGCAAATGGCATTAGAAATTAGAATATAAAGAGAAGTAGAACCCGCATGAGTGTTGTGGCCACTAGGAAGAAGAGCAATGAACCTGCGGAAGTAGTCGTAGACCCAACCTCTGCCTTTGTCGCCTCAGGTTTGCCAAAAAGAATATTCTCAAGAATTGTAGTTGCAAAAAGAGTAGGTTCCTGATTCACCAATCCGATCTGGTCTCTAAGTCGCTTTAATTGCAACGTCTTGATGTCCACATTATCAAGTAAAACTTGCCCTACAACAACAATCATGACCACTTATTAAAAATCAAATGGACTGACAAGTTACAACAACAAAAGGTGCACAATTCATTTGCTCACCCTGATTAACCTTATCCCTAATGTAACCCATTAGTCCTCTCCCAACACAAGAAACTTTCAGATTTCTTACGCCTTTCCAAGCCCAAATCCTCAGAAACAATCCAAGCATTTTTTTCAAAATTATTATGGTCCTCCCAATATTTTGTAATCAATAAAAAATAATCAAAGTATATAGACTACATATTAACAACATGTAGGAACTAAGATTAATGCCAACTATAAAGCACTGTTCACCATTGCGCTAAACATTGTCGTTCAGTTCTCCACTTTTCCGATATTTATTATCATGTTATTTGGGGAAATTATGTATATTAGGAATTAACAATATACGAAAATAAACAAAGAACAAGCATTCACAGTAGTATATTAGGAAACAACAATTATAAACAGTGAAAAAGAATACATAGCGGGCTCAGTTTCATCCTGAAGAATGCAACAAACATGTGACTGGTTTGTTGATTACAAATTCTATTTCAGGGACAAGCACTTAGCTTATCAGGAACTGAACGGGACGAAGTTCCAGTGGTATAAATAGAAAACTAAACTTCAGCTGTTGCATCAAACCTCAAAGATCCTAATGAAGTTTTAAGAGAATTCAAGAAATATCACTCACTGATTGAAAAGAAACAATACATAAAGCCATGTGCCACGCATATCACTCACCCAGCAAAAAGCAACTACCATGTACCTGCAAGTAGCTTAATTTCAAAGTAAAACTGAGTCACTGATCATACTGCCATGTGCCATGCATAAGACAATGCAAGACCAGTGTAAGATTCGAACCAAACATATTAAATAGGGGTCTGCTAATTACTAACTTTGTATGGAGATGCAGCTTAGGCAATAGAAGCATACATTATCCAGGTGTGCTAATTCATTTGCTCATCTATAACTAGTATATATAATTCCTAAAAAGCAGTAACAAATTCCTTAGGGCTAACAGATCAGCCATAACAAAAATTGTTTTATCCCCTGCCCAAAAGTACTACAATCACAATATCTTAAACTGAATCATGCCATTACAAAGGCAAAACAATTAGTAACTTTGTGTGGAGATGCAGCTTAGGCAATATCACACGTTACCTAGGTTTGCTAATTCAGTTGCTCATCTATACGACGACAGGGGAAGGAGATGGCGGCAGGTGTACGCCTCAGGGGCATGCTAGGCTGGACACAGGGGGAGTTCGTAGCCACAGAGAATTTCACATAAGCCAGCGACCATTCTTAGCGCTTTGATTGGAATCAGATCCGAATACAAATAGCCAAATAGATTAAGTTAGGGTTTGGGTGCTCGGTTTCGTACAGCACCTAGGGAGTGGGGATGAGAATGGATGGACGTACCTGGTGGGTGCTCGGCGCCGGCGACGGGCCCAGCGAAGACCTGGGGGAGGCGGCGGCGGTCGCCCAATCGACGCCGAGAGAGAGAGAGAGCAGGAGCAGAGCACGAGCGGAGCGGAGCGGAGCGGCCCTGGCTCCTTGCCCTGTCGCTGTCGGTTTTTTACTCTTTTGAGCGCAATAGCGGCCCATAGCCGCAGCGTCGCAGGAGCCAAAGCATAAGTGACGCAAGTAATTGTCAACTTTAACTCATCAAGAGATAATGGTGATGGATGTTTTTCTACATTTTTTAGAATAAGGAAAAATTAACAATTTCCTACCATATATAAACATTAGTACTTTTTAAATAGATTTGTTTCTAGAGGCGGCCGTAGGAAGTTAGCGGCTCGCTTGACCGCACACATGGTCAGCATGTAAAAGCTAACTTCCTACAGCTTTTATAAAATACCGTAGAAAGTTATGTTTATTTCCTAGAGCTACCAGTTGCCTCTCGGAAGTTATTTATTTCCTACGGTTTGTTATAAAAGTTGTAGGAAGTTAAAAAACCGTAGGAAGTGTATGTTTTTGGTGTAGTGCATGTGACCACTCTGGGCCCACATGCGCCATGCGCCATATACCCGAACCCCCTACCATGCCATGTGACCACTCCGGGCCCACATGCGCCATGCGCCATATACCCAAACCCCCTAGCCCACACACGCCCGTGAAACCTCGAGGGTTGGCTCTGATACCACTTGTAACACCCCGTTCAATCCCTGGACCGGCGGTACTTACTCCTGGCAGTTCTCTAGAATCATATATTGTCCCCACAGACCAACACGAGTCTTTTGTGCACACTTTGTCCTCACTCGTGTGCACCCGAGAAAACTTCCCGGTCGATCACCCATCCTAAATTGCTCCAAGCCAAGCACGCTTAACTTGGAGGTTCTTTCGAGACAGGCTTCTGAAAAAGAAGATGCACCTTGTTGGTATGGATAATCTATTAATTCTATTAAGCCTTGGGCCAAGATATCACCATCTCAGGGGCCAGGATATCACAATCTGTCCCTCTCTTCTTGAGAGAGATATCTCTGGGCCCCTCGAGTGATTGGATCAAGAAATGCATAGTCGTGCTAGGGTTAAGAGTTAACCATTGAAAGGATTCTAATTCACAGTATCGAGAAAGAGTGGTCAGCTTAGAGCCAGACCAAATATCGTAGGACAAAGGGAACAACATATACGTAATGTTGCAATGATTCATCAGATATGATCTTTACGTGCACATAGGAGTTGACATGTTTTGCTAGAGGTCGCTGTCAATTATTGGGCCAAGTAAGAGTACTCGGGCCATGTCTATTTGTAAGTGAACCTATAGGGTCACACACTTAAGGGGAAGGAAGCCTAACTCAGATTAGATCCGAACTTAGACTGGGCTTTAGGGTTACTGATGGGCCTCGGAGTCAGAAGCCCACCATAACGCCTATATAATGAGGGCCAGGGGCACGGTTAGGCTAACCCTAATTCGCCACCAGCAAATGAGCAGTCGCTCGCCTCTCGCCCTCGCGAAGCCGCCGTCGCGAATCTAGCAGTTCGGTACACGGCGCTTCCTCCCTGTACGTGTGGATACCTCGGAGGTGCTGCATTTGGAGCACTAGGGCGAACCACACGAGGACGTGAAGGACACCGGCGACTGCACGGCACTGCTCGACGCGTTCGTCTACATCGAGACGTCTTCCGCTGCCCTGCGCGTCTAGTGGTAATTCCATGACCTATAACCGCAGTAGTTCTTGGTTTTATGGGGTCGAAAATTTTGTTTTTCGCTAGTGTAGCCTCCCCATAATCCTACAAGTATGGCCCCTTATTAACGAATGGGAAATACCAAAGGAGACCATTGATAGCTCAAGCGAGGGTGGCCTAGTTTATTTGAAATATACATACCACTACAGAAGTCAGTTTGAGGAGCCAGATGACGAATGGCTCAATGCTACTGAGGCGACCGTTGATGATTTGTTGGGGGCATATACGAAGGCTGAAGACGAAGCCATGAATACTACCTTCGGTGCCCATGGAAAGAAAAGGTTGAATAGAGTTTTTGACGTTATTGGTTTTGTGTACCCCGATTACTGCTTTCCGACTCGGAAGCAAGGGGCGAACAGAAGGATTGCATCAACTGCCCCTTCTATTACACCAAAACCCAAAAGAATGAAGTTTGTAACTCATCGGCCAAAGTCTTTTGTTTTGGAAAGAGCTGTTGCACTGTCTGTTGTAGAAGGTCCAAAGGTAGAGGGTGCTGAACCTACCGAAGCTACCCTCCCAGCTTTGGAGGTAATATCCTCTGCGATGTCTAGAGCTACCACCGCTCAACTGGAGAAGTTACAGAAAGTTTTGAAAAGTGACCAACAGCCAAAGCTGCAAATTTCTCCAGTACTGCCAGAGTTGCCAAGGACAACAAATATTCTAGTGGCGACTCCTAGGAAAGGGAGGAGAATGGCCAGCGTTCTAGACGCTGTTCTGAAACCTTCGAAGGTGGCTACTCCTGCTCCTACGTAGGTTTCTGAAGACAGATTGAAGAATTAGGAGAAGCTATCGCTGCAAGCGCTTCTCCTGCCTGTGTTGAGGCCGAACCTTCGAAAACTAGGCCAATAGAGGAAGTAAAGGAAATTTTGCCAGAGAAATTAACACTGCTGATACCCGAAGCGGTGTCGGCCGAAGATCTTGATTTTATTATCCGTCATGCTTTGGGAAAGCAGCTGACATAGAGGCAAATTGCTGAGGCCCGACATTACACCAAGGAACTGAAATATCCTCGAGGATCCTTGGCGTACGAAGGAGATGAATAAAATGACTTTCTATATTGTTTTCCTGACAGCAAGGAGATCGATGTCTACCAAGAGATGATGGACAAGATGGGTTATCCGAAGCTTGAGCTTGGGCTATCCTTAATGTCGAAGGATCATCTAGCATACAACTTAGCATACAATAGTCTGAAGGTTTGTGTTTACTATTCCTCTCAATGTATCATTTCAAGTATATTTTTTGCTTGTTTTAATAGACATATCTCTTATTATTAGTTTCTAATTTTAAGCAAAGCTTTAAAAGCCCAAAAGGATTGCGAAGACGAGACCACAAAGATAGCCTTCAGGAATTTACGCTCGGAAATTATAACTCTTCGGAATGAGGCACTTGAAAAAGATAAAATCCTGCTTTCTTTGGCCGAAACATTAAAAACAAGCGAAGCTAAATTGGCCAAACTTTCCGAAGTGGACGAAAAGATTCTAAAATTTGAGAAAGAAAAAGAAGCAGATGAAAAACACATAGCTGATCTAGAATATGCTTTATCCATTCAAGTGGGATTACATAGATCTGAAGTAACAGGACTAGAGAAGAAGCTTGATGAAGTTACTGAAAACTTCCACGTTGAACAATCAAAACTTGAGATATCCGACACTGAACGGTTGACGGTTCAGAAGAATGTTGAGGAGCTTCGTCAGGCGAAGGAGGTGTGTTATAACGTTGCTATACAATGGTCAAACAAGTTGAAAAATGCTTTTGTTAGTGTTGGTGCATTCTCGGCTGAGCAAAATTTCATTCGTGGTGATCCCGAGTGTGTAATCAAGTGGATTGAGGGCGAAGTCGAAGCATTTGATGAAGTCCTAACTGGCAGGGGAGATTTTTGTGCATGTGTAGGGGCTCAGGGGTTGTATCACTACTAGATGCGGAGCTGGCTATGAACATGCGGAGCTAGCTGTGAACATGCCAAGGCTGTAATTCAGCCAGACTTCTCAGTTTCAGCAACTGACATAATTTTATTCCGAAGTGTGGATGAATGGCGGCCAAGAGATAGTAGATGAAGGCGTCAGGAGAAATGAAGAAGAGTCTCATATTGTCTTAGAACTGGCAAGAGAAGCTGAAGAGGCCGCTAAACGTGAAAGACATATATGTACGTTTGTCATTTTAGCTTCGTAAATATGTTGGCTTCGTATCTGACCGAAGTTAGTAACTTGGTGTAGCTGAGCTATCTCCTCCTCCGGAGCCATATGATCCTGACGCTGATCCAGCTGTTGGGGGCCTTCGGCTTCCGAAGGTCCTCAAAAACATGATTTAACAGTGTTTCTAGAGTGTAATGTGTGAACAGGTACCTTCGGACTTATATCAAAGAGGGAGAACCTCAAAAGATACGAAGGTTGGCAGTGCCGAAGCTGTGAAGCAGGAAAGCTTCGGCATGTTCGCAGAAAAGGGAACCGACTTAAAGATGAAAAGGCCATTTAGACCTCGATAGATTGCTATGGAATTATCACCAAATGTAAAGGGCATGTATGTAATTTTGTATGGGTTGTATCCCGTGCCTATAAATAGGTGAACAGTACCCCCGTACTGTTCACGCTGACTTGGCATTCGCTTTTTGCGTCACACTTGTACTTTCATCTCCTTCCAAGCCGAAGGTACACTTATAATACAATATTGTTTCTATTTCTCTATGATAATATAACAAAGTTAAATGAATAATATTATATAAATATTCATGTTATTTTTTATGTTTTATATGCTTCGTCTTTTGTATACTGTGATGATGAAGGTTCGTCCTTCATGACCTTCGTCCGGAGATCGTTATATCCTAAGGGAAATAATGCTTCAAAGGACGAAGGACTTTATCGTTTAACATTTTCTGTGTTGCCTTGTTCTTAACTCATAGCATTTGAGAACAAGTCCCCAACATTGGCGCCCACCTCCGGTGAACTCACTTCCATTTCCTGAGCTTTTCGACACCTTCGGCAAGCATCAGCTTCGTCATGCCGCCGAAGAAGGCTTCAGCACCAGGGGCTGGCACGCTGCAGCCGCTGGACCCCAATCAAGACGTCCTTTCTCTCAGAGAGGCACGAAGCCAGAAGAGGAAGGCTACCAGTCCAACACATCCGGAGGATGATCTAGATCAGGAGATTCAGAATCTGGAAATCCTTCAGCAGCAGGTTCAATGCAGGAAGGAGAAGATGGCCAGGCTAGCTGAACTGCAGAGGCAGATAGATGAAGCCTCTGAAGAAGTTCGTCATCTTGCTCAGGATGAGCAACACCGAAGGCCTCAGCATCAAGACCTTCATCAGGAGGGCTTTCACAACGAAGACGACTGGTATGACAATTTCCATCGTGGGAATTTTGTTTTTGATGATGCTTCTCCCCTGTCCGCTGAGTTACAGGCTACACCTTGGCCTCCGTCCTACAAGCCGCCTCAGCTCCCCGTATTTGATGGCCATTCAGACCCGAAGCAGTTCTTGATGAGCTACGAAGCAACAGTGTCTTCGTACGGTGGCAATGCTTCAGTCATGGCCAAATCTTTCGTTATGGCTGTCAGAAGTGTTGCTCAAACCTGGTATTCCTCCCTTCGACCAGGAACGATCACTTCATGGCAGAAGCTGAAGGATTTGTTGTTAACCAGCTTTCAAGGATTTCAGACGAAGCCGGTCACTGCTCAGGCTCTGTTCCAGTGCACTCAGGACCACGAAGAATACCTTCAGGCATATGTCCGAAGGTTCTTGCGTTTGAGGGCACAGGCACCAACGGTGCCCAATGAAATTGTCATTGAGGCCATGATCAAGGGGCTTCGGCCAGGTCCGTCAGCTCAGTACTTCGCCAGAAAGCCTCCTCAAACTTTGGAGAAGCTTCTCCAGAAAATGGATGAATACATTCGGGCCGACAATGACTTTCGCCAAAGAAGGGAGGAGGCTTTCAGATTTTCTGAAATGACCAGGGGCTTCGGAGGGAGGTTTTACCCGAGGCATGTGAGATCAATTCACAATTCTACGCAAAATGATGACAGAGGAAGCCAACAGCAAAGGCCACAATGCTCCTCGCAGGCTTCTGGACAACAGCAAAGCTCCTTCCGGCCACCAGCTCCAAGAGGCAGAGGCGCCAGGGGCTTCGGAGGAAGATTTGGCGATCAACCAAGAAGAATCTTTTGCTTATTCTGCGGTGAGAACAAAGGCCATACTACCAGGATGTGCCATGTTACTATACAGAAGCAAAAGGAAATAGCTGAAGCAGCAGCACAACAAGCCCAGCCGAAGCAGGTCATGCATACAGCTTCGTATCATTCGCCCTACATCCCAGAATATGTGGGCAACCATCCTGCAGTCTCTGCTGCTTCGGCAAGTCAGCCTTCAGCTTCCTGGCAACAGCCTCCGCCTCCACCTCCGTTGCAACAAGGTCAGCAGCCAGAAGGGAGCCAATATGCTCCACACCAAAGGGACTTCAGAGAACAGTCCGAAGCTCGCACGGTCAACAGCACCGTGCCAGAATCAAAGCACATCTATTGACAAATATCCTACCTTAATAGCAATCTTTTTCATTCAGTTTTATTTTCTACAATAAAGGACATTGTTCAGGTTTTCATGTAATTAGTTTCGTTGATTCCTACAAGAAAAATATGTTTTCTTCACAGGTTTGTGATAATAAAAAGGACCTTCGGACTACCGAAAATCCTTCGAAGCAACAAAAAGTCGTTCTAAGGAACGCAGAGTAAGCCTGACGAAGTCACAAAAAGTCGTTCCGAAGGGAGCGCAGTGTAAGTTTTCTGCTCCAAAGTCGTTCCAAAAGGAATGCAGAGCATACAGCGAAAAGTCAACGCTGATACCGCCTAAGTAAAAGGCGAAGAAGCTCCAAAGACGTTCCTAAGGGAATGCAGAGCTTATACCGCCTAAGTAAAAGGCGAAGAAGCTCCAAAGACGTTCCTAAGGGAATGCAGAGCTTATACCGCCTAAGTAAAAGGCGAAGAAGCTCCAAAGACGTTCCTAAGGGAATGCAGAGCTTATACCGCCTAAGTAAAAGGCGAAGAAGCTCCAAAGACGTTCCTAAGGGAATGCAGAGCTTACAGCGAAGAATCAGTGCTGATACAAAAATATTGTGTGGGGATATGTGTGTATCTTTCGGAACAAATGTCATCTACGTAGCATAACATCATCACATCATTTTGCATAGCATAAGCATCATACATCATGTTGCATATGGCACAAGAAGGGGACACAATATTGATCTTCGGAAGTATGATTTGAAAGAGTGAAAATCGGGGTCATAAGAAGGGGACACAATATTGATCTTCGGAAGTATGATCTGAAAGAGTGAAAATCGTGGTCACAAGGAGACACAATCTTCATCTTCGAAGTATAGCTTCGGAGAATTTTTCTTTTACGAAGCTTGGATATTCTTCACGAAGCATGAAAAGAAGGGAAGGTGTTTTTTCGCCAGACTCAAAAACGGTACGTGTGTAAAGTTTCATGCATCGTAAAGAATTGAGTAGCAAAAATAGATATATTACATTCGGAGTTACAAAGTGTTACATTATATTACATTTCCGAGGTTTTTTACAAAAATGTTTAATCCTCTCTCAAAACGACTTCTGCAGCTTCATTCAGAAGCCGATTGACGACTTCGTCCATAATATCTTCGGCCATCTTTTTAATTTCGTCGTCCCCCTTCGGCTGAGGGCCCGAAGGCGCTTTAGTAGGATCTGAAGCAG
This sequence comes from Zea mays, assembly GCF_902167145.1. Lineage (NCBI taxonomy): Eukaryota > Viridiplantae > Streptophyta > Magnoliopsida > Poales > Poaceae > Zea > Zea mays. Next base: position 99,223,563 of record NC_050105.1, on the reverse strand, counting down.
GACACGACTACATTACTATTACAAATCGCAAACAGATCTTAAAAGCCTAAAGATTACAACACGGTAAAAACTATTATTTAGTACCTAATTGACCTTCGGGCTCTGTGCTCTTTTCAGCAGCCTTAGCCACTTCTCTAGCATCATGGATGCCCTTTTCACTTCTCTGAATAATTTCTCTTGCCATTTCTCGGCCACCGTTATCCCAGATATCAGTAAAAAACTTTCCACCAATTATGCTAGCTTCGGCCGAAGGATCTTTTGTATCTTCAAAGGACAAAGCAGCTTCGGACTGTGCTAAAATTTTCACATGCTCACAGCCCTTCTTCTCTAAAATGGTGGCAATCCCTCTGGCGCCAGAGAAGGCACATATATCTCCTCGGCTATTTAAAATTTCTTCGAAGGCTTCAGCTTCGTGGTCAATCCATTCAATGACACTTTCGGGATTGCCCCTCAAAAAATTTTCTTCACTTGAGAATGCGCCGACCTTGGCGAAGCTAGCCTTTAATTTTTTAACACAATCTACAGATTTATTGTAGCATTTCTTTTTGGACGAACGAAGCTCTTCAACAGTCACTTCTAGATGATCTGCCCATTGATCGCTGAGTTCACGCTTTGTTTCTTCAAGTATACGTTCTTCTTTGGCTCTGGCCAGTTGTTTCCGAAGGTCTTCAATTTCGCGTTTCTGAGCTTCAGCTTGACTTTTGAAAGCAGCTTCGTCCTCCTTTATTTTATCTATCAATGAGTATAATATTTTGTCTTTTTCGAGACCTTCGTTCCTCAGTTCAATTACTTCGGAACGAAGGTTGCTCAGGGCTATAGTACATCCTTCGTCCTCGGCATCTTTCTGTGCTCTGAGGGCATTGCTGAGTATCAGGCCCTGCAGACAGGAATATGTCTGTGTCAATAGTTTTAAACAAACGAAAAATTTTGAATTCAACAAAAATATAAGAATTCCATTTGTCGCACCTTTAAACTGTTGTAAGCTAGGCTGTCAGCCAGATCGTTCTTTGACAGCACCGAAAGTCCGTCTTCTAAAGTTGGAAATCCGAAGCTTCTGCTCATCTCCCGACAGACAGAAATTTCCTTGCTGTCGGGGAGGCAATACAAGAAATCTTCTTCTCCACTGCCATTAAATATCAACGCCCCCTTTGGATATTTCAACTTTTGGGCATAGTGTTGGGCCTCTTGTTCTTCTTTTTCTGTTAATTTTTTCCCCGAAGCATGACGAAAAATATAATCACGAATTTTGGATGCTTCGGGGGTAACAACACCAGTTCCTTCAGCAAAAGTTGGCTTTGTTATTTTTTCTGCCTCACTTTCCAAGGTTTTTGCCTTTGAGGGCTCTGAGGGCCCAGCTTCGGCTTCAGTATCTTGCTCTGGAGCTTTAGAACCCGAAGCTTCGACTGTTGTTTCAGGAGTGACGGCAGCCTTCTTCGGAGGGGTGCTTGAAGATTTGATCGTTTCCAGCACATCTAGCACATTAGCCATTCTCCTTCTTTTCGGAGTCACTGCTGGCACTTTTTGATTTCTTACTGTTTCAATGTTTGCCACAGGACTCAAAACTTCTGATGTTTTGGAGTCCTCGCTTGCTTCCTTTACCTCTTCCATTTTTTCTGTGAATGGCGCTTCGGCCTTCTCTTTCGTTTCTGGTAACAAAATTTTTGATTGCTCCAATTTTGTCTTCGTTGGTATTTCGGCTGTTTCTGTGACTTCTGGCAGCAAAGTTGGCTCGGCTGGTTTTTCAGCTTCGGTGGCCGAAGAAGTCTCTCCGGTAAACTCAGGCACCGAAGCTGGTTCAATATAACGCGGTCGATAAGAAAGAACCTTTATCTTCTTCCTTTTCGGTTCTGGCTCGCTAGGAGCAGCTGCAGTTTCTTCTTTTGCAGAGGTTGTATTTTTTCTCTTCTGCCTTCGAATGGGGTAGCAATAATCAGGGTAGACAAACCCGATGGCATCAAATACCCGATTCAGCCTTTTCTTTTTTCGGCCTCCGAAGGCTGCTGACATTGCAGTATCTTCGGCCTTCGAGTACGTCCCAAGCAGCTCATCACTTAAATTGTCAATGCTTTTCAACCACTCATCATCTGGCTCAATAAATTTATCTCCAAATTTAAAAGTGTACTTAAACCTGACAAGTCCACCTTCGTCGGCCTCTTTAATGGTTTCTTGTGGCATTTCCCATTTCTCCGCAAGCGGCCACACCCTGAAGGCAATATGCTCTTGTACCAAGTCCCTTGTTCCTATAAAAGAGCAGACAACGCCGAAGGCTCTTTGGCACTCTTCGGCGGCTTCGTTCATTTCAACCTTCGGCCTCCGAAGGCCGAAGCTTTGCCAAATAGGACGCATAATTATACCTTTGATGTCTTCTCGTGCTGATAAGTCATTCTTCACATAAAACCATTCTGTCATCCAATCCCCGGGCCATCTCTTCCGAAAGGTTGGTACGGGACAGCTTGCCCCGGACCGAGAGACGAAGCTGTAGCAGCCAAAGTTGTTATGGTACTGTTCTTTGCCCCAAGGCTTTGTTTCATATAATAATTCATGAACATTACAGAAGCTTCTTGCGTCAGGCTTCAGACCTTGGCTTCTCGCGGCCCACACGAAGATATTTAGCCTTATAATTGCCTCGGGAGTAAGTTGATGAAGATAGACTTCGAAGATTTTCAACACCTCCACGACGAAGCTGCTCAAGGGGAATCGCAATCCAGCTTTCAAAAAGCTTCGATACACCACAACTTCATTTTCTTCAGGGTGTGGACAAGTTTTTTCCCCTTCGTCCGCCCTCACAATGGACAGATCCCGGAAATACCTTCCTCTCATATTAACAAGATGATTCTCTTTGATAGTTGATTTACCATAAACTGAATGGCTTGGTCGCCAGGGGCGATCTTCGGAGTCTTCGCCACCGCTGTCCACATCATAACTTTCACTGTCACCAGTATCTTCAGACAGCCCTTCCAGAATTTCCCTGGTGATCTTTTCTGTGTTGGTCTTCGACATTGCTATAAGAAACCCTAAGTTCTTCTCTTCATCAAGACTCAGCTTCATCTCAGCAGCAGCCTTCTTAGCAGCTTCAGACATCTTCGGAAACACTAAAAAACTGTTTTTAAAAGCCGAAGCTTCAAAGCTAAAAACTTAGCAGATCACAGTGCACAAGAGCTAAAAAATGAGTGAGCAGGAGTGGTTGGCCAGAAAGCGTGCAAAATAAGTTTGCGGTATGGCCGTATTTATACGCTTGATGCGTTGAAAGTTGAAAGACCCCACTTGTCATTGAATGTTGCTATTCTAGCAAAGGGAAGGTGTTTTTTCGGACCTTCGGCATAAAGCCTTCGTTCATATCGCAATCTGAATTTATTATTTCAAACAAATTAATATTGCGAGGGGCTACTGTTGGGGGCCTTCGGCTTCCGAAGGTCCTCAAAAACATGATTTAACAGTGTTTCTAGAGTGTAATGTGTGAACAGGTACCTTCGGACTTATATCAAAGAGGGAGAACCTCAAAAGATACGAAGGTTGGCAGTGCCGAAGCTGTGAAGCAGGAAAGCTTCGGCATGTTCGCAGAAAAGGGAACCGACTTAAAGATGAAAAGGCCATTTAGACCTCGATAGATTGCTATGGAATTATCACCAAATGTAAAGGGCATGTATGTAATTTTGTATGGGTTGTATCCCGTGCCTATAAATAGGTGAACAGTACCCCCGTACTGTTCACGCTGACTTGGCATTCGCTTTTTGCGTCACACTTGTACTTTCATCTCCTTCCAAGCCGAAGGTACACTTATAATACAATATTGTTTCTATTTCTCTATGATAATATAACAAAGTTAAATGAATAATATTATATAAATATTCATGTTATTTTTTATGTTTTATATGCTTCGTCTTTTGTATACTGTGATGATGAAGGTTCGTCCTTCATGACCTTCGTCCGGAGATCGTTATATCCTAAGGGAAATAATGCTTCAAAGGACGAAGGACTTTATCGTTTAACATTTTCTGTGTTGCCTTGTTCTTAACTCATAGCATTTGAGAACAAGCACTCTTGATGAAATCAGAATAGCAAATGCAGCAATTGTCGAAGCTGTGGATAGACTTCTAAACGAAGCTGCTGAGAGAGTCCTGAAGGAGGATGATTAGGCTATGTATAAAAACACCTGTAGAACTTTTGTACGCTGTTTTGTTATGTAAAAAACAATTGCCAACTATATATCTCATGATGTAATATATTTCTTTGTGTAGCGTGAAACTGTCATATGTACCGTTTTTAGCCAAAGGCGAAAAAACACTTTCCCTTCTTTTCACGCTTCATAAAGAAAAATCCCTTTTCTGCCGAAGCGTCATTATCAAACTCGAAGGTCCTGCCGTAGATCTTGCATAAGAAATACCATTGTCGAAGGCCTTGCTGTAGGTCTTGTATGCGGTATTCTTTACCGTTTAATAGCAACGAGTATCATTGAAGCATCCTTTCATTTTTTTATCAAAGATACGCTTAACCTCATGAGTTAGCCATTGTGGTCGAAGGAGCAATTTCCCTTCTTTTCCACTATTTTGGATGATGCGAGATGATGAATGATGCTATGCTATGCAGCATGATGCGATGATATGATGCAAAAAATGTTAATGAACAAACATTTCGTAATAGTAAGACTGCATCCCCTTAGAAACGACTTTGGAGTCTCTTCACCTTATACTTAGGTGGCATTTAAGCTCTGCATCCCCTAGGAACGACTTTGGAGCTTCTTCACCTTTTACTTAGGTGGTATTTAAGCTCTGCATCCCTTTAGAAACGACTTTGGAGCTTCTTGTAACACCTAAAAATTTATTTTGGAGTTTAAAAAAAATCAATGAATAAGACAAGCAAAGAATCTATTAATAATAATTCTGAAGCTACATCTTCTAAAACAAAAAGGGATTTTTTAACAAAGACCTCACAAGAGTATGCATACATTATTTTAGTTAATATTTCTTTTAAATATGCATATATTATATATTTATTGATTTATAAGTAGCTGTTAAAAATGATTAAGTTAAATCATATATAGGAACAATACAATAGAAATATTATTTTCTCCCAAATAAACTATTTATGCGTGAATTGCATAGCTAGAAGCATTTGCTCAAATAAGATAACAAATAAATATATCAATAAAATATTATAGCATCTCATGCTGGAGTTTTATTTACTTGAGCATTTCAAATTTTGAGTGTGAATTTCAAACTAAATTTGAATTTAATATGAAATAAGAAAGGAAAAGGAATAGAAGAAATAAAGGAAAAGAGAAAATCTGCTGTTGGGCCGAAACTCACGCACGCGGCCAAGCAGCAACTGCTTCGGCCCAGTTCTCGCCCAACCAAACACCCCGACGTGGGCGTGTCGTGGCACTGACACATTGGGCCCACTTAGCGGTCTCACCTCACGCACTGCACCACCGCCATGTGGGGCCCATTGGCCGGCCTCCCCGTCTTCGTGCGAAAGCGCGTTCTGGTGCGTCAGTCCTCTTCCAAGTGGGGCCCATGCGTCAGGTTCATTCCCTTCCCCCAAGTCGGTAGCAACAAACACCGAGTTTTTCGCCACGGTGCGCCGAACCAGCGTAAACACCATCAGTGTGTTTGGTTTGCAGCGGCATGGTCCAAAGTGATCCTGTATCCGAGCCTACTAAATCGTTTGGATAGCGTCACGGAGTCCACCCATCCGTCATCCACACATTCCAAAATACAGCGCAACCCTAGCAGCGACTCATTCCTCCAAATCAACCGGATGAGCTCACTCCCGTTCGCAACTCGCACAGGGGCGGCGGCGGGGCATCTGGATCTCTCATCGGCGGCGACGCGGCTCCCAGCGGCGACAGCAACCCTCCATCCCTCCCAGGCTCAAGGTACTCACCCAACCGCCATTTACCGCTTTGCCTCCCAGCGGCGACAGTTCTGAGGGATCTCTCGTCGTTTGGTCTACTGCTTTGCCTCGGGGGCTTCCCCTCCTCCACGCCACCACCCCCGCCGCCCATCTTCACCCTCGATGACCGCTATGCCTCCGCAGACTTCTCCCCAGACCCCACCGCCTCCGACCTTCTCCCCGTCGCGTTGTCTCCCTACCCCCGCACCGCTGCCAGCCGCTCGCCGCCATGGGACCTGTCTCGGGGCAAGGTGGCGCTCTCGGCACCAGGATCTCCCATGGATGGGGTCGTCAAGCCGACCCGGAAAGATATGCTCGCTTTGCCGCAACATGAAGAACTGCTCTTCCTGTAGATCGAGCGAGCTTGTGATCTGAGCGACAAGCCATGTCCTTGGCTTCCTCCTTGCTTGCGGCCTTAATCCGTTCTTCATAAGCGCTGTGGTGTGGTCCATGCATGGATATCTTTTGCAGCGCTTCAAGGCAAGTTGAACTGGAAGAGCTGCTGCATGTTGTGTGTGCCAGAGGGGTCCTGACGAACGAAAAATCTGAGGCCCCGTGCTTATACCATTTCTCACATCTTCTCTTTGCATCCGAATGCTGTTGTCTGCCTTTTGGTTAAGTTCATTTGACCATATCAGGATATACCATTTCAGCTGTAGCAAGATTGAATTTATTTGTGACTACATAATTCAGTTTACCTTATTTCAGCTGTATTTGCTACATTTGCTAGCTGTATTTGCTAGCTGTATTTATACAGGTTGAATCTTTCAACTGTAGCATGATTAGCTGTATTTGCTAGCTGTATTTATACAGGTTGAATCTTTCAACTGTAGCATGATTAGCTGTAGCAAGATTGAATTTATACATGTTGAATCTATATTTGCTAGCCATCGTGTGGCGATACTTCCTTATGTCATACTACATAGTTCAGTTTACCTTATTCAATTTCTCATGACTTAAAGAAATCTGCACATTAACTTGATTCATAACTTATTCAGTTTCTTACCAATCTTCTCTTCTTGTTTCTCTTGCAGGTATTTAATTCTCTCTTTACACATATCTTGGTCTTTAATTCTCTCATCACCAGCGTAAGGTAACAATCTAATCTGTTATGTTTATTTTCATCTTTTTTTCTGTATTGTTTCTTGTCTATTCTCTATTGGGCTGGGTCTATTCTGTATTTTTTAGCTAGACTGTAAATTATGCATATGCAATCATGTGTATGTCTTTTTATATATTAAAGCTCTCTGAACTTCATGTAGATGGATGCTAATGAAATAAGAAGATCTTTAATTATTAAAGCTGTTGCTCTAGCCGCCGCTACATTTTATTATATTCTGATTGTGAGGAGGAAGATGAAAAGGAAACTGATTTCGTATGCCCCAATGATTGATATGGAAATGAAACGAAATGACTACCTTTCTAGTATTTACCATAAAGATGATACGAGTTGTTTGCGCATGCTAAGATTGAGGAGAGCACCATTCTTTTTATTGTGTGATACACTGAAACAAAGAAGCCTTCTTTCTGATAGTATCCATTGTTGTGTTGAGGAACAAGTAGCAATGTTCCTTCACACAATTGGTCACAACGAGAGGAATGCTGTTGTAGGAAAAAATTTCAAGAGATCAGGGGAAACTGTCAGTCGCTACTTTAAGTTAGTACTTCGTGCTATCGGTGAACTTCGTGATGACCTTATTAGGCCTTCATCTCTTGAAACTTCAGTCAAAATCCTTGGAAATCCTCGATGGTATCCTTACTTTGAGGTATGGTCTAGGCACACTAAAATTATTTTTGACCTACACATAATGGTATTCTTATTTCTCATCAAGTCAAAATTATAATGTAGAATTGTATTGGCGCAATTGATGGTACACACATACGAGCTAGTGTCCCCAAGTCTCGTGAGGCAGCTTTTCGAGGTAGAAAGAGTTTCACAACCCAAAATGTGATGGCCGCGGTAGACTTTGACCTTCACTTCACATATGTGCTAGCTGGTTGGGAGGGTTCGGCACATGATGCCGTCGTTCTAGCTGATGCCTTACAAAGGCAGAATGGTCTCGTTGTACCTGAAGGTAATCTTCTCTAATGAATGTCTACAATATGCACCCACCAAAAGATAGATCATTCTCTAATGAATGTCATGGTATTGTAGGAAAATATTACCTAGTTGACTGCGGTTATGGTGCAAAGCCAGGGTTCTTACCACCTTTTCGTGGTGTCCGATACCACTTAAAAGAGTGGGGTAATGATAACAGGCCAGAAAATGAGAAGGAATTATTTAATTTAAGGCATTCACAACTACGGGTTACTGTTGAGCGTGCCTTTGGATCCCTGAAGAACCGTTTTAAGTTTCTTGATGATGCTTGACCTTTCTTTCCTTTGAAAACACAAGTAGATGTTGTTCTTGCATGTTGCATCCTCCACAATTGGATATTATCGCACGGGGCAGATTGTTTTCTCCCACCTGAGGAAGCATGGACAACAAACCAACCTTCTAGTTCAACAAGTTCCCATCAGGAGCAAGTACAAGAAAACAGACAATGGGTTCAGTGGAGGCAGCAACTTGCAAATTGGATGTGGGAAACTAGAGCAGCTTCCCATGTACAAGAAAATTAGATCATAAATTGAAAAGTGGCATCATTCTTTGGATGTGAGATATTTTGTTGTTTTGCCTATTTGCTCATTTGCTTAGATGTGATCTATATTCTCAAATGTTCTAATATTGTAGGGAGATGGATGATGTCCAAGAAATTGAACAAAGGTCCCAACCACAAATTTTCTGGACACAAGAAATGTCTGCATGTGCTTTGAAATATTTGGCCCAGTTGGTTGCTGATGGAATTCGAGTAGACAAAGGATTCAAAAGCTCGCACTATAATCAATGTGCTAAAGTGGTGAAGGAAAGATTTCAGGTTCAAGTTTCTGGTTCTCAAGTTACTAATCATCTTAAGACATGGAGAACTCGCTGGTCAAACATATGCAATTATAAGAAGATTAGCTCAGCCCATTTTGATGAGCAAACTGGAACAATATTGCTTGATGAGAAGAACTACTTGGAACGGGTGCAGGTGTGTATATATTTAACAACCTCCTTCCAAAATGTTTTACTGTTTTACAATTTATATTTTAAGTTTTGGTCAACACTCAACACCAATTAATATGGACCTGGCTAATTGTTTTTGAGATATAGTTTAGCGTGAGTCACTATGGCAGTGTTAGGTATATTCACCATACTATCTATAACGGTTGCCTTTTTAGAGTTTGTTTTTGGTTTAAGATGTATATGCTTGACCTAAGAAAAGATGGAAAAGCAAACTAAGCTAATACTGAGAACTGAAACATTTAAAAGCAAACTAAGCTAATTATTAGTATGTACTAACAAGAAATACTCCAGTACTCCTTGAAGCATTTAAAATAAATACTCCAGTACTCCTTGAAGCTTCTTCAGCTGTGAGGAATTTCAGTTTACTGTTATTACTGTTTTACTGTTATCAATGTTTTACTGTTATTACTGTTTTATTGCCCAGATGAATTATGTTTTACTGTTTTACTGCTTGCCACTATTTTACAATTTATATTTTGTTTCTGGGAACTACTTGTAAGCTGTTTTATTGCCTAGATTTTGTTTCTGGGAACTACTTGTAAGCTGTTTTACTGTTTTACAATTTATATTTTAGTGTTATTATAATCTGTTTTATTGTGTCTACAAAATGCTATAGCTATTTCAGATTTTACAGTTTTTGTAAACAATATTGTTTAATTTGAATCTATACATTATTTCAGAAAAAACCATCTGAAGCTAATTTTTTCAACAAGCCACTTGAGAACTACCATTACATGACTGTCATATTTGGGAATCATCAAGCAACTGGACTATTTGCAAAATGCACCAGTGATCCCCTAGGTTTCGACACATCTGAAAGTGCAGGTACATATGGTGTGGGTTATTCTGGAGACTTGGCTGGTCATGAGAGTAACAATGCAAGTCCAACTCGTGATAGTGGAGAATCATTGAACCCAAGTGGTCCAATTCGTGATGGTGGAGACTCATCTACTCGAAGTGGTGCAAGAAGGAAGAGAGGGCACATGATAATGGAAGATGAGGATCCATTGATATGCACTGTCACTGAAGCTTTTAAGACTCTTTCAGATGCAATCAAGCAGTCAGCACCACAACCACGTCCGATAATCCCACCCAACCTATGGACTATGATGAAACAGATTCCTGTTTTTGAAAGAGAACATATAGCACACTACTATGGCTACTTGTGTGAGAATCCAGCCCTTGCTTATGCCTTTCTAGAGATGGGACTAGATGATCAAATGGTATGGGTGTCTAGGTACATCAAGACTCATCTTTCTGATTGATGCATCAAAAAAGCAGATTAGCCTAAAACTTGTGTCTGAAACTTTTTAGTTATTTCTATGATGGATGGAGTCTATGAAACTTCTCTTTGAACATTGATATGGATGTTGGATAACTTCTCAATTTTATTTGTATGCTGGATAATGTTGAATATGTATGTTGGATAAATTCTCAGTTTTTAATATATGTTGGATAATGCTGGATAAGTACTCGTGAAGATACAAGTTTCAATTTTCAGTTTTATCTATGTTATAACTTTCAGTTTTTATGTATGTTGGATAAAAATGCAACCTTTTTGGTGTGGTGAGTGAAAGCAGATTGAGCGTCGCTTGATGACATGCTTCTTCAAAACAAACAAAAAATGGATTCACCTGCTTCCTCAAAACAAACAAAAAATGGATTCACCTCATTTCTCTAACCAAACATAAAGAAAGAACCATCCAATCCTGTGAGGAATGAATCCATTCCGGATCGGCTGATTCCGGATGGAGCCAATCCCCTAACCAAACACGCCGCATATTCATACCTCAAGACCTGTATACATGGAGTCCCCTACAAGGCTACAACCCGTATCCATACCCGAGAAGCCCCAGCGTATTTGTCCTCGTGGGAGCGAAGCCAGGTAAGGGAGATCGAGAGAGCAGGGAGGGTGATGGCTCAGGTCACCGTCGTGAGGATAACTGAGCCGTCTATGCCATGAGTGTCGATGAGAATTTCTTCTCTGAGTTCGCCCCGATGTCATCTAGGCATTCGAGTCACTCGAGTTCGCTTCTACTCACCGAGGGGTTGCCGGATATGCGCCACCGAGGAGCGGTGCCTCACCGTGGGCAGGGTGCCTGGGCAACCTAATTCAAGTCGTGTGGGCGGCTAACAGGTTCGCAATGGTTGGGGATTCATTTAAATCCCGTTCATTAGCGGGGTCTGTGCGGGGGTGTCGTTGATTTGTGCGCTCGCCGGTGCGCTATGCCACCACGGTGGTGGCCGACTCTTTTTTGCCTCGGTCGGCTGTGGGGAGGAAGAAGGGCGGGTAGCCGTTGGATGGGGTGAGAACAGATTGGATTAAAACTGGGATCCCCCTTCAATGCATTGAACCCGCACCGCTGGATCTTCGACCAAGGGCCATGATTAGACCTTCGTGTGATTATGTCTACACCGTTAGATCGTAATGGACAGCTGCGGCGAGATCTGGGGCTTAATAAAATCATGACCGCAGATTTGGCATTGTGCGGTTCACGTTGCGTAACGGTTCGGGATCCTGATCCTGGTCGTTGATTCTTGATCATGCGGTGGAGATTAGATTAGGGAATTCCCCTTCGTTTCATTAAAATCGTGTTGTCCGATCTTGATCTTGTGGCCGGGGAAGGTCCATGTGTAGTCAGTCGTGACTGATATTCTAAAGAGCCCCTGGAGTTTCTAGGATTTAACCCGCAGCCTCGGTCAGTTATGAAACCATCACAAAGTAGTCCTGGTATTTGCAGATTTGTCCCCGTGCTTTCTGAAAACAATGAGTGCAACCCAGAAAGTGAATAAATCAAATAAAATAATATAGAAAATGACTTCTAGTATAGAAATAATTCTAGAATCTTGTTTAATTCATAATTAATTCATTCTAACTCCTTTTTGATCCATTCCAGTTGCATTAATCTCATATGTTTATCATCTAGTAACCCTGTATTACCATGAAACCTATGGTTAAAATCTTTTACCTCCTTTGTTTTATAGTAGACACTTAAACCTTCGGAAAATCATAACTCTTAAACCTTAACTCCGAATTTGGTGGTTCTCGAACCCACAATCTCATAGCGACGCATAGAATATTCTTACACTATTTGTTCTCATGTTTGGTGTAATGTTATTTTTATGTGCTCCTTGTGTATTTGTATGTATTGCTACGAGTAGCAGCGAGGTTACAAGCCACTTGAAGACCAAGTTGGTACCTAGGAATCTCGAGTCTAAGGCAAGTTGTGCCCTTGATCACTCTTCTCTACCTAATAATGTTCTCTAGTAATCACTGTGACATGCTCAGGTTAATTTGATGGGACCCAATAGGTTTCCCTAGCATTGTTTACCCCACACCTTGCAAACAAAAGAATTATTGGGTAGATTTGCTATTGCTCTACCTGGTTTTGGGAAATTAATGTTATACTATGATCATGTTCCAATTATGTTGTTGTTTTAATTAATGTTCATGATAAGATCATTGTGTTAATTGGAACATGGAGCTTAACTTGAGATAATAGAGTTTCCACAAGGGTGGAATGGGACGCCCTTGGCCAAATAATTAGGAAAGCTAGGGAGAGATTACCTTACCCGAAAGGGGCAAGCAGGAAGGCGTCACTGCATAGTATAGGGAGGTTCTCGGGTCGATATGCTGCGATGGCAGTTCGGATGATGGATTCCTATGCTTCCTTCGTCCTAAAACCGCAATGGGTATTCTCGAACTAGTGGAACTTTGGAAAGACCTCGTAGTGCTACCCTGCTTCGCTTCCTCGGTAGAGGTGTATGGGGTCTGTACAACCCTATGGCAGATGGGTAACACAACTTGTGGGTAAAGATGTGCAACCTCTGCGGAGTGTAAAATTTGTATATCAATCGTGCTCACGATCAAGAGCGACTCAGGACTCTCGCATGATTAATTTATGGAACTAAACTTAATATGTCATATGCATTACATTGTGGGTGTTGTTATTTGGGCTGGTATCTACTTATACTTAGTAACTGCTAATAAAATTTTGACCAACTCTAAAGGCAATGCTCAGCTTTAACCATCCTCTTTGGTAAGCCTTACGCTTCACATGAGCTCCCACATTTGGTGAGTTCATGCACATTATTCCCCACAACTTGTTGAGCGATGAACGTATGTGAGATCACCCTTGTTGTACTCACATCCTCCCTAGGTCAAGGACAACTACCACAGGATAAAGCCCATAAAGGATGCTGTGATGAGTTCGTGAGTGGTCTAGGCCGTCGTCCCCAGTCAACTACGGTTGCTAGATCTTTTTCTTCGTATGATGTAATTATTTATCTATTGTGCACATAACTCCATTATATATTAAAGATGTGACATTTGTTTCTGTACCATGGGTCATCATATGCGTGAGACTTGATCCTAGCACACATGTGAGTCGCGCCCGGGTTTGGACCCCTAAATCCGGGTGTGACACTTCTTCACCTTTTACTTAGGTGGTATTTTAGCTCTGCATCTCCTTAGGAACGACTTTGGAGCTTTTCCACCCTTTCTGTTACACTCGATGGTGTAACTCCAGATTTATTACAACATGTCGAAGGTTGTACCTTCTCAAATTGTCTTTGAGGAAAAAACATGAAATCAAGAGAAATGAAAATTACATTAGGTGTGTATGAAAGTTTTTTGATCCAGCCCCTCTGTTGCTTCAGTAGATGTGCCTTGATTCTGGTACAGTGTTGTTAACTGTCCGGGCTTGGGACTCTTCCCTTGCATTGCGTTGTTGCTGAATTTGGCGATGCCCTTCAGGCTGTTGGTTGTGGGACAAAGTTGGAGCCATGACCGGTGGTGGTGGAAAGGCCAATGCAGCTGGGGAGTGGCTCGCCAAAGCTACTGGCACCGTGGGTTGTGAAAATGGTTGTTGATTGCCCACATACTCAGGAATGTATGAGGAATACCACGAAGCAGTATGTAGGACTTGCTTCGGCTGATTCTGTCGTGCTTCGGCCTCAGCTATCTCCTTTTGCTTCTGTATTGTAACTTGGCATGTCCTAGTTCTGTGCCCCTTATCTTCTCCATAGAACAAGAAGAACAACCTTCTTGTGGTTGTGAGATGAATCTTCCTCCAAAGCTTCGTCCCCCTCTGCCTCTTGGGGCTGGTGGTCTGAAGGAGCTTTGTTGCGTCCCAAATGACTGGGAACAATGTTGATGTCCTTGGTTGTGGTTACGTCTGTCTTCAATTTGGCTAGGATTGTGTATCGTTTTGACATGCCTTGGGTGGAGCCTTCCTCCGAAGCCCCTGGCCATCTCAGAATATCTGTAAGCTTCTTCCCTTCTTTGCCAAAAATCTTTTGTCGGCTCTGATGTACTGAACCATCTTCTGTAGAAGCTTCTCCAGGGTTTGTGGGGGCTTCCTGGCAAAATATTGCGTTGTTGGTCCTGGACGAAGTCCCTTGATCATGGCTTGGATAACAATTTCATTTGGCACCATTGGCGCTTGAGCTCTGAGACGTAGAAACCTTCGGACATATGCCTGCAAATACTCCTCGTGGTCATGTGTGCACTAGAATAGGGCTTGAGCAGTCACCTGGCTTCGTCTGAAAGCCCTAAAAGCTGGTGACTAGCGTATCCTTCAGCTTCTGCCATGATGTGATTATTCCCGGTCGAAGAGAAGAATACCATGTTTGGGCAACACTCCTGACTGCCATGATGAAGGATTTCACCATGACAGCAGTGTTGCCACCATATGATGAAATGGTTGCTTCGTAACTCATGAGGAACTGCTTCGGGTCCGAATGCCCATCATACATGGGAAGCTGTGGTGGTTTGTACGAAGGTGGTTGTTTGAGTTCACCGGAGGTGGGCACCAATGTGGGTCACTTGTTCTCAATTGCTATGAATCAAGAGCAAGGCAACACATTTGTCATATGTTAAAGACCTTTGTCCTTTGAAGCATCATACCCTCTCAGGTTTAATGAATCTTAGACGAAGGTCGTGAATAATAAGTTCTCATCATTTGCAAATATGAAAATATACTTGCGAGATGTGATGTCATACCACATGTTTTTTCATAATAAATGCACAAGCATTGTCAAAATTTATATTACATTGATACCTTCTGTTTGTTGGAAAGTGATGACACGAAGACAATTACAATCAGCGTCACCAGTACAGGGGTACTGTTCATCTATTTATAGGCAATCGTACAGCTTTGCACGTTATTACATTCATGCCCTCAACAATTACATACATGGTTTATAAATGTCACAAGGGCAGTATCGTCATTTGTATTCAATAACTTGGACAACACCTTCTCCCTACGTCGTCTTCCTGCTTCACCATGATGAAGCTTGCTTCGATGTACTTCTCTTGAGCTATGTCAAAGCTTTTCTGATGATGAAGCTCCTGTAATATTTAGTAGTATGCTGAAAGCAAATGGTTAGCCGTATTTTTGAGGACCTTCTAAAGATGAAGGCCCCCAACACCACCTATTTGTCTTTTAGTTTTGGAAAGAAATAATCAATAAGGTGCTGCGCCAACTAAATAAGGAATGGGGATCAATGAGGTGGCTAATTGGGCGCCTAATCCCTACCTTTTGGGCAGGAGATTGTGTGGCTGATTGGGCGTCTATTCCCTGCCTTGTGGGAAGGAGATTGTGTGGCTGATTGGGCACATATTCCTTGCCTTGTGGGTAGGAGATTGTACGACTGATTTGGTGCATATTCCCTGCCTTGTGGGAAGGATGGACGCCCACCACCTCCTCCCTATTTAGCTAGGGGTTGCGCCCCTTCCTTGGGTGGGTTTTCTTTGATAGTTTTAGCCATCGTGCAAACTTTCTATACTGCAGTTGTGCTCAACGGCCACCTATGGACAGCCTAGTGAACCCCAACTCATGAGTGATTGATATTCAGTTTTGCCTACATCTTGTTCTTGCTTGTTTCTTTGATTGCTCGCAGGAATAGAACTTCGTGTTCAGGTTGATTTTGCCACTAGCAAGGTCAAACCATTTGGAATTGGTTCTACGATTGCTAAGGCGCCACAACCAATTCGTAGTAGGATCGTGAGAGTCACCTCCTCCACCAAATCAAAATTATCCACCTCATCGAAAGATCGAGCACTCTAGTTCTATCATGTGGTATCCGAGTTTTAGGTTGCTCGGTGAGTTTTATCGAGTTTTTTTCGTTAGCTCGAGAGTTGTTCATCGTCCTATAGTCCACATAAACTGCACCAAAAAAATTGCCTACCCAAATCATTTGTGTCGTGCATTCTCTTTCAATATTTTGTTTTGTTCAGTTTGTGTTTCATTAGTGTCGTGTTGCTGATTTCCTTCCAGTCACCTTTTCCCCCATGCCATAGTTTTCTTCATACAAAACTTAGTGCCTTGTTTTGGGCAACATCGTTTTTCTTCCTATTTCGGATTAGACAGGTGTTGTTGCATAGACGTGACAATCCTTGTGAGCACAAAAAAGAAGAAATAAAGAAAGGAGAAGAAAAAAGAAGAGAAAAAATCAGAACCGAAGCAGAAAGAAATTCAGGGTTTTTGGAAAGTACTACATGGAGATTGTGCTGCTGATCTGCGGTAGCCTTGCAAAGGAAACAATCAGACCTGTCCATAAAAGGAACACTATCACCTCCACATGTCAAGGCAAGTGCACAATCACATCCGACTGAGAGATAGAGAGAATCTGTTTATTAATTGAGACTAGTTGTTGCATACTACTCGAGCTCGGGCTCTTCACTTTGCATTTTCTTGTCTTCTTCATGTGGCGCACAACAAGTGAACTCTTCAGTACCCTTGTGAGGAGCTTTGAGTGGTCAGCTAGCGTCTCTCCAAGTACTTTGTGTGAGATTCTTTTGTTGCTTGCACTAAGTCCCACTAATCTTTGCTCATTTCCATCGATATGTGTCTGCCTTGTTTGACCAGCAACATTGTTACACATTTTGAACACTTATTGAGCTTTACATTTGCTGAACCATTTGTGCTAATCCTTGCTCTAAAGTACAGCCTTCCTATAGCTCCACAAATATCTACAGCGTGCAAGTTGTGTCCTCTGGCAATCTATCTACCCAAGCTTCGTGGTTGCACCGCTGGTTGCAGGTTACCCCTGTTGGTTTGGTAAGAAACGATTAAGACCTTGATAATGGTTCTTAGTTTGAGCACCTGTTCCTTAACCCAGTCCACTATGTAAGGAAAATGGACACCGGGCCATTTGGCTAATTGAGTTTTGGTGTTTGATGATCAACACAATCCGTGAACTAATAAGTTTTCTAGTGTTTATGTTTGTAGTTCACAGGATGTAAGATTTACTTGGACTAAGGAATTGGGGAAAGCAACACCTCAAAAGAAGACATTAAAAAGATCCAAGAAAAGTCCAAGTGTGCTGCCTGCGGACTGCCTGTACGTGGAGCACCAGACTGTCCGGTGCCCACACGCCGGACTGTCCGATGCACCAAGGAACCGCAGCCCAACGGCTAGTTCCAGGTGGCACCCGGAGAAAAGACCACCGGACTATCCGGTGTGAGGATCGGACTGTCCGGTGTGGAAAGCCTGCGGCGCCAACAGTCACCTGCTCTGATAGGGCAACGGCTAGGCGCACCAGACATGCTATAGTGCGCTGTCCGGTGCACCACCGTACTGTCTGTGTGCCGTAGAGAAGCAACAGCTTTTCTCCAACGGCTCTATTTGTGTTGGGGGCTATAAATACACTCCCAACCGGCCATTTCCAAGTGTGGGAGCCCAAGCAACATACCAAGGCATATTGTAGACATTTCCAAGTGCTCTTACACCCAAGTGCTTAATAGAATCACTCGGTGATTAGCATAGGTGCTTTGCGAAGTGCTTAGGTTAGTTAGACCGCATTAGCGCGTGCTCTAGGTGAATCCTACTTAGTTGAGTGAGTTTAGCCAAACCACACAACCCCTCGGCTCTTCCGTGGGCCGTTGAGTGGGGCGAGAGTCTTGCGAGACCGTGACAACCGTGTTTGTGTCACGGCCGCCACCGTGTACCGGAGGGAATGAGGCCCGCGGCGTTTTGGCCGGAAGCTCGATAGTGGAGACGACGGGAAGCGTCCGAGAGGAGCCGGAAGCGGAGCACCACTTGCGCGTGGAGAAGGCCCGCAGCTCTCTACGGAGTTACTCGACCGAGGTGCTTGGCCCTTGCGTGGGCTTCCCTTTGCGTAGGGGCACCAACGAGGATTAGTCGGGACCTTGCGCGGTTCCGGATACCTCGGTAAAAATACCAGCGTCATCCACGAGAGTTTGCATCTCTACCTTGCTCTTTACTTTCCGCATTTATGTTAAGCATTTAAGTTTCAATCTTGTATACATACTTATTTAGTGTAGATTGTAACTTAGCCATTGCGGTTGAGATAGCAACACTTAGACAAAACCTAGTTTGCACTTTATAGTTTGCATAGGTTTTGCTCTAGGAATTTAATTGTGGCCTAGTTTAGTAAAAGTTTTAGAAGTCCTATTCACCCCCCTCTTAGGTGTCACCCATTTCCTACAAGTGGTATCGGAGCCTAGTTTGGCTCATTTGAAATGTTTTAGCTTCATCGCTAAAAGAGCCGACACTTTTTAGAGGAAGGGATGGATACCCATAGGCCACCGCACTTCGACGACACTAACTTCCCATATTATAGTGCTAGAATGGCTTGTTACCTAGAGGTCGTTGATCTAGGTGTTTGGAGAGTCACTCGTGACAGGATGAAACCCCCCAAGAATCCCGAGAAACCCACCACGAGTGAGGAAAAAGAAATTCATTTAAATGCTAGAGCCAAAAATTTCTTGTATGAATCTCTTAGCATGGATATTTTTAATCAAGTATTTACCTTAAAAACTGCTAATGAGATTTGGCTAAAATTGCATGAGCTCCATGACGGCACATCCAATGTCCGTGAGCAAAAACATTGCCTAGTATTAAATGAGTATAATACTTTTGCTATGAAATATGATGAGCTTGTTAGAGACATGTATTCTCGTTTGAACCTAATTATCAATGAGCTCAATTCTATTGGCATTAATAAGCTAGGTGATGAGGACATTGTGAGGAAGATTATCTCCCTGCTACCACAACAAAGATATGGGAGCATCATCACCATCCTTCACAACATGGAGGACTTGAGTAACATGACCCCGACCATTGTGATTGGGAAAATTGCGGCTTTTGAGATGTCGCGAAAAATGTGTCGGGGAGAGGAGCCAACTTCCTCAAGGCCATATGCTTTTGCATGTGATGAAAAGAAGGGCAAAAAGAAGGCTCCCACTCCAAGTTCCTCAAGTGAAGAAGATGAAGAAGAAGAAAGTGATGATGATGGAGATAATCAACTATGCACATCATCCTCCGAGGACGAAGAAACAATCCGACGCGTCGGAAAGGTAATGGGGATGATCCGCAAAATTAATCTAATGGGTGTGCCCCTGCAGGTCGAAGATCTTCTCTTTAACATTGACCGGAAAAAGCAAAGGAAGAGAGGATGCTTTGCATGTGGGGAGAAGGGCCACTTCAGGGACAACCGTCCAAATATGGCCGAACCCAAAAAGGGGAGGAGCAAAGGCAAGACGCTAACAAGTGTTAGAACTTGGGATGATTCTTCAAGTGAAGATGAACCTCCAAGGATGGGCAGCCACCGGTCCTCTTCTCGCTCATCACGGTCATCACACAAATGCCTTATGGCAAGAGGTAAAATAAACATTCCATCCTCTAGTGATGATAGTAGTAGTGATGATGGTGAGGGAAAACCCTCCGTAGATGAACTTGTGGAAGCCGTTAAATTTTTTCAGGATGTTTGCACTAAGCAAAAAGCTCAACTTAAAACTTTGAAAAATAAGTTGATTAGCTCCCAAAATGATTATAAAGGTTTGCTAGAAAAATTTGAAACTTTTGCAAACTTAAATTGTGAGCTGTCAACTAAAATTGAGCTATTAGAGTCTAGTGCTCCATCCACTGCTACCGATGATGGCCTTATTAAAAAGAATGAAAAACTTTAGGCTAAGTTAGCTAGCTCTCAAGATACTATTGAAAATTTGCTAGAGAAAATGGAAATTCTTAGCATACACAATAATGAGCTAACTACTAAGGTATAAAACATCGGTAGCACCCGAGGAGCATCTTTAGTTGAAATTCCTGAGATTATTAAAAATGATTCTTCTACTTCTTGCTTTGATTTAATTGATGATTCTAACTCCTGCAACCAAGTTCTTGTTGAGAATATTGTTGTAGAAACATGTTCGGATGAGGTTGCAAAGGAAAATGAGCAATTAAGGCAAGAAGTGGCTCGTCTTGGCAAGGCTTTGTAAAATTGTGGCCTAGTTTAGTAAAAGTTTTAGAAGTCCTAATTCACCCCCCTCTTAGGTGTCACCCGTTTCCTACACACTAGCTGTAGGACATACTATTTTGTTTCTTATTTTTTGTCTTTGCATTAACTATGGCTGGACATATGGGGGATCACGAGGATAAGAACACCATGCCACAGTCCCCTCATACCAAGGGCATCATACAACATTTTGAGCAACAAATGCACCTGCACCTTGATGGCCTCGCTGAAGACATTCACGTTACCAATGAGCGCCTTGGTCCGCATGAAACAACACAAATTGAAGCTGGTACTGTGCTCTAGGAATTACTAACAGCCCAAGCCACCACCAACACCACCCTCTTCACCATCATGACACGTTTGGAGGAGTTGTGCCAGCAGCTTGGTGAGCTACAGGGTGGCACTGATTATGGTGGCAACACCAAGAATGACGATCAGTCCCGTCGTCGCCAGCACGAACCTCGTCGTGTGGTACGTAACCAGGATGATTTTTCCACTAAGATTAAACTCACTATACCTGAATTCAATGGTACATATAATCATGATGCTGATCTTGAGTGGGAACTTGTTGTTCATAAAAAATTGCATGTCATGCTTTTTCTGCAAACCATCAAGTTAAAGCTGCTACTAGTGACTTTACCCATTTTGCTTCTATTTGGTGGCGCGAACATTAAAACAAACATCCCACTGACATTCGTACCACTTGGGATGCTTTAAAAATTCTTATGCGCCACACATTTGTTCCCTCATACTATGCTCGTGATTTGCTTAATAAACTACAACGTTTAAAACAAGGCACACACTCTGTTGAAGAGTACTATCAGGAGCTGCAAACTGGTATGCTTCGTTGTGGTTTAGTTGAGAACAATGACGCTGCTATGGCACGCTTTTTGGGTGGTTTAAACTGTGACATTCAGGATGTGCTTGATTATAAGGAGTACACTAATATTACTCGTTTATTCCATCTTGCTTGTAAAGCTAAACGTGAAGTGCAGGGACGACATGCGAGGACTGTCACACCCGGATGTAAGGGGTAAAGTCGGATGCGTCTCATATGTGCGCCAAAAAAACAACACATATAATGACCAAGTGCATAGAGATAAATGTCACAAACATTATTACATAGCGGAAATGTCTTACAAAAATAAATGATAACAATAAAGCGAACTAATAATTATTCATTGGCGCCATCAAACTGACTGGGAGACGCCACCTAGATAAGCTCATACTCGTTGTTGTAGGTCTCGTCCTGGACCACTTATTCTTCTCCTGTGGGGGGGTTATATATCGCAAGGGTGAGCTC
Organism: Zea mays; assembly: GCF_902167145.1. Classification (NCBI taxonomy): domain Eukaryota; kingdom Viridiplantae; phylum Streptophyta; class Magnoliopsida; order Poales; family Poaceae; genus Zea; species Zea mays. The sequence goes on along the minus strand of NC_050105.1, from coordinate 99,202,000 downwards.
ATAAAAGATCATAGCTCAACAAGTTGTGGGGAATAATGTGCATGAACTCACCAAAGGTGGGAGCCCATGTGTATTGTAAGGCTGATCAATAAATAATGGTTGAAGCTGAGCATTGCTTTTAATAAGTTGGTCAAATTTTATTAGCAGTTACTAAATGTTAGTGTATACCAACCCAAATTAATAGTAGATCAAAATTAATAATAAACCACAATGCGATACAAATGACAAATTAAATTTACTTCCATAAATTAATCATGTGAGTGTCTGAGCTGCTCATGATCGTGAGCGTGTCTGATATACCAGTTTTACACTCTACAGAGGTTGCACATCTTTACCCACAAGTCGTGTTACCCATTTTCCAAGGGATCTCGACTTCCCATTCATCTCTACCGAGGAGACAAGGTAGGGTAGCACAACAAGGCCTTTCCAAAGTTCCACTAGTTCAAGAAAACCCGCTACGGATTCAGGAAGAAGGAAGCATAGAAATCCCCCGTCTGGAAAGCCAGGCAGTCCGACCCGAGAACCAACCTATACTCTGCAACAACGCCTCCCCGCTTGCCCCTTTCAGGTAAGGTAATCTCTCCCTAGTTTTCCTAATTACTTGGCCAAGGGTGTCTCATTCCACCCTTTTGGTAGCACTGTTTTCCCGGGTGGTTCTCCATGTTCCAATTAACATAGTAATCTTATCATGAACAATGAATAATCAACAATAATAATATAGAATGATCATATTATTGTCTATCTGTTCAAATAATTCGCACCTACTCTTTTCATGTCTCAATTTATAGTTGATCTCTAGGTTAGAATTGATGCCATAGGAACTCTATTAGGGATAAAATAAGGATAGAAACCTCTAATGAATGTTCAAATGCTTAACTTTATAGACCCAACCCTATTTAATGTAGAATCCCATCCCTGAACTAACTATATTTAATCAAGTGAACATGTTGTTGGGGACTTGTTCTCAAATGCTATGAATTAAGAACAAGGCAACATAAAATGTTAAATATCAATGCCCTTCGTCCGCCGAAGCATTATCTCCACAAGGATTTAATGAACTTCGGACGAAGGTCACGAGCATAATATTATGAAGGTTTCACCTTCGTAATTAAACTTATAAAGATAATACAAAGTAATGTAAAACGTGAAACATTAAAGATAAACATATTGGAAATAAATGACATCATTCACATATCTTATTATATGAATCTAAGATGTTTCAATATAACGTTTAGGTACATTTATACCTTTGCCTTGACAAACAATAATTCCCGAGTGATGTGTTTGCAATTACAGGAATGTGTGAACAGTGAAGGAATACTGTTTACTATTTATAGGCACAGGGCACAGCCTGTGAGGAATTACAATCATGCCCTTCATAGAAGTTTACAACATTGACTCAGACCCTTATGGACTAAAAGGTCATTCTATCTTTAAGTCGGTTCGATCCCTCATCTTCGGACATGCTGTAATACAGAAGCTTCATGAATGATACCTTTGGCATTACATTCAAGCAGCTTCAGCCGAATTTGTTTCCTTTCTGCAGGACCTTCGGCGACGAAGCATGGTCCCAACAGTAGCCCCTTCGCGGTGCTAGATCGCTTTTCGTAACGAGCTTGATCCGTGAAAAAAGTCTCTTAGGCTTCAGGAAGCCGAATGTCCGAAAAACACCTTCCCTGAGCTCGTTGTCGAGAAACGATACAGTTTTCGAGCGCGTAGCGGTCCCACCATGCAGGTTCACTATTTTGGTTTTTGCGGCCCACCATGCAGCGGGTGCGAGCAACTGTTTGCCTGGTGTAAAAATCCTGACGATTCACCTTCTTACCTGCAGCACTATATAAACAGACGGGTAGGTGTGAAGTTACCACAGCATTCATTGCTATTGCACTGTTTTGCTGCCAAAAATTTTAACCATAGCCGAAGCTCCAGTTTAGTGTCTGCTTCGTCAGAAGAAGAGCTTCGGAAGAAAGGTTATTAATTTCCAAGCAATTTTCAAGAAATTCAAAATCAAATGGCCAGAGTGTGTTCTATTGCTAGAGCTGAGCGCGAAGGAGACGAAGCCGAAGCTGCGGAAACTGTTCCTATCTCGGAAGCAATGAGGCGATCTAGGTTGGTGACATCGGAAGACACCCCTGCTGCCGAAGCAGAACAAGCAGATATTGAAGAGACTGATTCTGAAGGTGATCACAGTATTGCAGTACCAAGCAAGCCTAGCCACCTGGACTTCGGAAAGTCAACCATCTCTAAGGCTGATTTTCCTAAGATGGTGAAGTCGGGCTACTTTAGCGAAGATGAGAAAAAGTTGATTCGCTTTGGTGGAGAAGAGACTACCCCGAAGCCACAGAAAGATGAAATAGTGATTTTCAAGAGTTTCCTCAAAGCTGGTTTGAGATTTCCTTTGAATAGGATGATTGCTGATGTGCTAAAGAAGTTTGGGATCTATCTTCATCAAGTAACTCCTAACGCTATTGTTAGGCTTAGTGTTTATATTTGGGCTCTCCGAAGCTAGGGGTTGGAACCGTTTTCCGAAGGTTTCTGCCGGGTGCACGAGTTACATTACCAAACCAAAGCCAGAAAGGATGGATTACATGAAAATTTTGGTTGTTACAATTTTGCCTATCGGAAAACTACAAAATTTCCTGTGATCAGCTACCGAAGCAAGTGGCCGGCGGGCTGGAAATTGGAATGGTTCTACGTTAAAGTTGACGATGACAAGGAGAAGCTGGTACAGAGTCCGCTTGAACTAATCTTCGGAGAGACCAGACCCCAATGCAGTATGACACCAGAAGGTCCAACGCAAATCGCGTTGGCTGAATTCAGGATTATTGCAGAGCACATTGGCACTAGAGATTTAGTGCAGGAATTTTTGGCTTTCAAAATATTTCCAACTATGAAGGAATGGGCTATGCCGAAGCTCGAAAGAGAGAAGGAGGGGGAGCTTGTCCGCTTGCCCTACCACTATAAATTCAAGAAATATTTTAAAGCACCCTGCCAAGAATGGCTCGAAACAATCGAAGTAATGAGTACTGAAATTCTTGGGAATTATTCTAAAAAAGAGGATCAATTGATGACAGCAGCCTTCGGCACCTGGCCGAAACGAAGGCTAAACAGAGTGCTTGATGCTATAGGCTTTGAATACCCTGACTACGAGCGGCTAGACAAGGGTGCCGAAGGGCAGAAAAGGAAAAGAGTAGCTAGCACTTTAATTAAAGACGACGAAGATCAACCAAAAAAGAAGAAAGAAAAGTTTGAACCGAAGGTAGTTGCTCCAAGAAAAAGAAAAGCTGCATCTCTAAAGCCTGTGTCTCCAGAACCAGAGAGATTGGTCCGAGATGAGGAAGTTCCTGCGACACCTTCTGCTGCCGAAGTAGAAGAAATTCTGAAGGTAATAACTGAATCTTTGCCTGTCAAGCTAAGTCCGCTGGCACCAGAACTGACAAAGTTTTTTCAGAAGGACAAAGAAGCTTCGGCAGCAGAAAGTCCTGCAAAGCCGAAAAAACGCAGAATTATCCAAGTGACAGATGTGATTCATCAGACGCCGCCACCGGTACCAGCGTCAAAAATTGTTATTGTCGAGACCGCCGAAGCCGAAGCCGCCGCAGCCGAAGCTACTAGGGCTGAAACCACTGAAATTGCAACTGCCGGAGCCGAAGCTACCGGAGCCGAAGCCGGGGCCACCGAAGATTCAAACCTGGAAACCACACTGGAAGTTATTGACAATATTCTTCTGAAAATGGCTGAAGAAGAAGCTGCTGTGGCTGCGGTGAACACGACTACTGAAAAGGGAAAAGAGCAAGTTGAAGACATTTTGGAGGAAGAAAATTTTAACTTTCAAGATTTACTTGGACAAGATTTAACAAGTGCTGAAAAAGAAGAGCTGAAGAAATATGCCATATCCTGCGGATATAAACCAGGGTCTATGCTATTTGGTGGGGTCAACGAAGGGAAGCTAAGATGCCTTCGGAATCGCACCGAAGCCAAAGTTGTTAGGACCTTCTCCAAAAGCGTTGGCCTGCCGAAGATAGAAGCGGACCTTTGCAGGTACCAGCGACAACATATCGCCGGTAGCCTGCTCTATGCTAATTTTAAGGTAAAAAATATTATTATTTTATTATTATTATTATTATTTTTATGTCATTTTCTGACGAAGGTTGTTTTGGCAGAGTATACTATTAAGTAAAGTGCTAAAAATGCAACAAGATCTTGAAGAAGAGAAGAATAAAGCTATCATCAAGGATTTAGAAGAAAAAGTTGAAAATTACGAAGCTGTTCTGAAGAAGAAAGACTTCACCATTCAAGACCTTGAAATCATAGCTAAAGAACACGAAGGTGCCCTAGAAAAGAAAGACTTTGTTATTCAGTCTATGGAAGGCTCCTTGGCTGAGATCCAAGCCGAAAATGACAGTTTAAAGAATGAATTACTCAAAAAGTCAGAAAAATATGAGCAAGAAAAGGAGAAGCTTGAAGCAAGTCTCAAGACTGAGGTCGAGAAAAATTCAAATTTGCAAAAATCATTGAAGGATCTCCAAGAGAAATGCCTAAATTTTGGCAGCCGATGCGTGCAGCGGCTGAAGGACGTATTTCACTCTATCGGAGTTAATTCTGAAAAATTTTCACCTTCAGCCGAAAACCTGCCCAGCACCTTGGAACATATTGAAGGCGAGGTTGATGCTCTTGACGAAGTTATTGGTGGGCATGCCGACTTCTGCGCCCTGGTAGCTTCTCGAGGCACAGCTACCGCTTTTCTGAAGGCTAGCTGTACGCACGGAAAGATTGTGAATAGGCCAAACTTCAGCTTGTCAGCAGCAGATTTGGTTGATATCCCAAGCTTAGCCCAAAGCATCGGAAATAGATTTATGACCCAAATTTGGGTAAATGGCGGGCGAAAAATGGCTGGTGACGAAGCTCGAAGCCACCTTAAGCCAGTGAGAAACTTATATTTGTTACTTTTACCTTCTCCTTGAAATTTGCACCTTTCTTATTCTGTTCTTTAATATGTGTAGGATGATGAAGCTGAAGTATGACGAAGCTGAAGTATGACGAAGCTGAAGTATGACGACCCGAAGCTTAATAGTTGTTATAATAGACTTTCCTGCAAAAAATTCTGGAGAGATCCTTGTAATATAATTATGGAAAAAACTTATGTAAATTTGTACATACCTTGTAATATATCTTGTCTCCTTTATCCGTGTACAATCTGCTTTGCTGTGAACGAAACTACACTTTTGAGCCGAAGGCGAAAAACACCTTCCCTTCTTTTCGTACACAACGAAGCATGAAAAATTTCCTCTTTCTTCAAAGTTTTTCCTCATTGCCGAAGCATCTATCTTTTTTGTGTGGTATGTTGATGATGATTCTATATATGTCTAAATGAATGTTTATGAATGCAAATGACATGATGTAATGTATAGTGCAAATGAATATCGGAACACATATTCAAAAACCATAATCATAGCCCTTCATCCCCTTGGGAATGATTCAAATCTTTTTGCCGTTTACTTTTCGGCTCCACCGTTTACTTTTCGGTGTATCAGCGCTGACTTTTCGCTGTAAGCCTCCCTTAGGAGCTTCTTCGCCTTTTACTTTCAGCGGAATCAGCGTTTATTTTTCGCTGTAAGCCTCCCTTAGGAGCTTCTTCGCCTTTTACTTTCGGCGGAATCAACGTTTATTTTTCGCTATAAGCTCTGCATTCCCTTAGGAACGACTTTTGAGCTTCTCCCTGTTTTCTTTTCTTTTTCGTTTGCATTTACATTTACATTTTTTTGGGGGATATCACTCTTATAGAATTGAAATAAGGAAAAGAAAAATTACATGTTGTGGCCCCATTAAAAACCTTTCTCCCCCTTTGGAAAGGAAAAGGGTGCCACAAAAAAGAATAGAAAAAATTACATCAAGCTAAACATAATATCGCTGAAGCTCATCCGCATTCCATGATATAGGAATGTCGTTGCCGTCCATATCCTTCAATCTGTAGGAACCGGGTCTTGACGAAGATACTACCAAAAAAGGTCCTTCCCACTTCAGCTGTAATTTGCCCACTATCTCAGGGTTGGCTACTCTTCGAAGCACCAAGTGTCCTGGTTCAATGTTCTTCAACCTAACCTTTCTGTCACGCCATTTTATTGTTCCAGCTTGATATTTGTTGATGTTTTCCACAGCTTGAAGCCTGATCCCTTCTATAGTATCTTTTTCCACAGAATAATCAGCTTCATCTTCGCCTTCTGCCGAAGCTACTGTTCTTATTGATCCTGTTTTGGCTTCTTCCGGGGTTATTGCTTCGTCACCAAACAATAGTTTAAATGGTGTAAAGCCTGTTGATCTTGACACTGTTGTGTTATGGCTCCACACCACTTTGATTAATTCGTCTGGCCACTTTCCCCTGGGCTGATTGAAGATTAACTTCATTATTCCTGTCATTATGATCCCATTAGCTCTTTCAACAAGTCCATTTGACTCCGGATGTCGAACTGATGCAAAATGGATCTTCGTGCCAATTTGATCACAAAATTCTCTGAAAGCTTCAGAATCAAACTGTGTCCCATTATCCACAGTAATGGCCTTCGGCACTCCAAAGCGACAAACAATATTTTGCCAGAAAAACTTTTGAATAGTAACCGAAGTTATTGTGGCTAAAGGCTTTGCCTCAATCCACTTAGAAAAATATTCCACTGCCACTACAACATATCTTAAGTTCCCCTGTGCTGGTGGTAATGGACCTAGCAAATCAAGGCCCCACCTTTGCAACGGCCAAGTGGGTTGTATTAATTGAGTTAAAGACGAAGGTTGTTTTTGATCTCTTGCACATTTCTGACAACCTTCGCACTTTTGAACTAAATCCGCTGCATCCGAAGCTGCTTTTGGCCAATAAAATCCTTGACGAAAATCTTTTCCGAGCAAAGGCCTAGATCCAATGTGAGATCCACACAGGCCTGCGTGTATTTCCTTCATCAATTTTATGCCTTCGGCTCTGGATAAACACTTGATTAACGGGGAACAAACCCCCCGCTTGTATAATTCCCCTTCTATTATGACATATGGTCGAGCTCTTGCTTCTATCCTCCTGTTATAAGCTTCGTCATCTGAAAGAAAATTACCCTGAAGGAAAGAAATGATCTCAGTTCTCCAATCTTCACTATAGACAGGGGATATGTTGAGGACTGCTCTTTCAAGAAGCTCGACCGAAGGTGCTTTTATTGTTTCGAAAAATACTTCCGAAGGTAAGGGCAGCCCCTGTGCTGCTGACTTGGCTAATAAATCAGCATATTCATTTTCTCCACGAGGAATATTTTTAACAGAGAATCCTTCGAAGGAAGCCTCAATCTTTCGGACTGTATCTAAATATTTTTCAAGCTTTGGATCTCTTGCTTTGTAGCTCTTGTCAATATGGCCAGAAATAACTTGGGAATCAGTTTTAAGAATGGCCCTTCTGATTCCCATTGCCTTTAACTTCCGAAGACCCAAGAGGAGAGCTTCGTACTCAGCAATATTGTTTGTGCAACTGAAATCAAGTCTTGTCGCATAACAAGTTTTAACTTTGGAAGGTGAAACCAACACATCAGCTGCTCCTGCTCCGAAGGTTCCCCAAGACCCATCGCAAAACACTCTCCATACTTCGGCATCTATATTCGTTTCTTCCTCCTGAGCCCCTGGCGTCCAGTCAGCAATGAAGTCTGCCAACGCTTGGGACTGAATCGAAGATCTATGCACATAATCAATACAAAATTCATTGAGCTCTGCAGCCCATTTTCCAATCCTTCCAGTAGCTTCTCGATTTCTCATAATGGCCCTGTTTGGGACAGCTGCTGCTTGTTGAAAAAGCAGCTTATCTGATAAGCTGGTAAAAAGCAGCTTCTGCTTATTGGCTGCTTTTAGTTCATTTTGAGAAGCAGCTGAACTGATAAGCTGCTGCAGAAGCTGCCTGTTTGGCAGGACTTCAGCTTAAATTTGTGAAGAAGCTGAAAATAAGCTGTGCCAAATAGGGCCAATATCCTTCAACGATTGTGAAGAAGGAACAATTATATTGTAAGCTTGAAAATAATGCCGAAGCTTCCTGGAGGCCATCAAAACAGCATACAGTACCTTCTCCAATTCTGTATAATTTTTCTTTGATAGACTAAGAACTTCTGATACAAAGTATATTGGGGCTTGCTTTTTGACTTGACCTTCAAGCTTCTCCTGGACAAGTGCTGCACTTACCGCTGAGTGCAAAGCTGCCACATATAACAAAATAGGAGCCCCTGGCGTTGGTGGAGTTAGTGTTGTTAGATCTATCAAGTATTGCTTCAGCTCTTCGAAGGCTCTCTGCTGGACTGGTCCCCATTGAAAAACTTCGGCTGACTTCAGTACCTCGAAAAATGGTAAATTTCTCTCTGCTGATCTAGATATGAATCTGTTGAGAGATGCCAGTCTTCCTGTCAATCTTTGAGCTCCCTTCTTTGTACTTGGTGGTTCCATTCGGAGGATAGCTTCGATTTTGTTTGGATTAGCCTCAATTCCTTTTGTTGAAACTAGGCAACCAAGAAATTTCCCCTTCTTCACTCCGAAGACACATTTTTCTGGATTCAGCTTTAAACCAGCCTGTCTAAAATTAGCGAAGGTCTCCTGCAGATCAGCAATGTGATTATCTTGCTTCGTGCTTTTTACAATGATATCATCAACATAAGTTAGCACATTCCTGCCTATCTGAGAATGAAGAACCTTCGCTGTCATCCTGCTGAAGCTTCCTCCAGCATTCTTAAGCCCCTCAGGTATCCGAAGGTAACAATATGTTCCACTAGGGGTTATAAAGCTGGTTTTCAGCTCATCCTCCTTCTTCATCCAAATTTGGTGATAGCCTGAATAACAATCCAGCAGACTCATAAGCTCTGATGAAGCTGCTGCATCAACTAGGGAATCTATCCTTGGCAATGGAAACTCGTCCTTTGGACATGCCTTATTGAGATCAGTAAAATCGATACGCATTCTCCATTTACCATTGGCCTTCTTTACCATAACAGTGTTAGCCAACCATTCTGGGTATTTTACCTCTCTGATAACTCCGGCACTGAGGAGTCTTTTCACTTCATTCCGAGCACCTTCAGCCTTGTCATCAGACATCTTCCGAAGCCTCTACTTTCTGGGTCTGAAGGATGGATCAACATTGAGCGAGTGTTCAATAATATCCCTGTTGACTCCGCAAAGATCATTAGCTGACCAAGCAAAAACATCTTTGTTGTTGAACAAAAACCTTATCAAGGTTTTCTCCTGTTCTTTGGACAGTTGAGATCCCAAGAGCACCTTCTGCTCTGCTATATCCTCACACAAGAGCATGGGCTTCGGCTGATCGGCCGAAGCAGCCTTTTTCCTTCTAAACTTGTATTGCTCACAAGCTTCAGCTCCATCTATGTTATGGATTGCTTTTGAGTCTGTCCAATTTCCTTCGGCCCTTCTGGCAGCTTCCTGACTTCCATGAATAGCAATGGGCCCTTGGTCTGAAGGTATCTTCATGCAAAGATAAGATGGATGAAGAATTGCTTCGAAGGCATTGAGAGTACCACGACCAATGATTGCATTGTAAGGGTATTCCATGTCAACAATATCAAATACAACTTGTTCAGTCCTTGTGTTGTTAATGAATCCGAAGGTTATTGGCATTGTGATTTTTCCAAGTGCTACGATCTGCCTTCCTCCGAAGCCACAAAGGGGATGTGTGGCATCATGGATTTTGTCTTCGGGCTCTTGCATCTGTCTGAAGGCCTTAGCAAATATGATATCAGCTGCGCTGCCTGTATCAACCAAAACATTATGGACCAAGAATCCTTTGATCACACAAGAGATAACCATAGCATCGTTGTGTGGGTAATCCTTGAGTTGAAGATCCTCTTGAGAGAAGGTAATTGGAATGTGAGACCATCTTGACTTGATGAAGGGTCCTTGCTGTTGGAAATATGCCCTAGAGATAATCATAGAGATGAGCATATTTCTTTGTATCCATGATATATATATTGCTTAATTGAATATCCATGAAAGGCACCTTGTATTGATTAGCAATTATGTGAATTGTTTGTGAGATTCTTTACTTATATGGTTATTCTAAATGATGTCCCTAGTCAGAATCGATGACTAGCACATGTATTAGTTGATGACTACATTTCACAAGTCATGAACATGGAGATGTTAAACTAATAATGTGGGCGCATGTATGACATGAGGCTGGACTGACCCAACGTGAGATATTGTAATATAGTTCTCTTCTTGCAACATGAATACTGTATCCTTAGACCTGAGATTGTCGCATGTTCTCAAGATGTGAATTGACTTACTTAGGGACTATCAAACGCTATCCCGTAACTGGGTAGTTATAAAGGTAGTTTTGGGTTTGTTAGGAAGCATGTTGTGAGGCATGGTCAGTCAAGATGGAATTTGTCCCTCTCTTTGTGAGAGAGATATCTCTGGGCCCCTCGAGTGATTGGATCAAGAAATGCATGGTCGTGCTAGGGTTAAGAGTTAACCATTGAAAGGATTCCAATTCACAGTATCGAGAAAGAGAGGTCAGCTTAGAGCCAGACCAAATATCGTGGGACAGAGGGAACAGCATGTACGTAATGTCGCAATGGTTCGTCTGATATGATCTTTACGTGCACATAGGAGTTGACATGTCTTGCTAGAGGCCGCTGTCAATTATTGGGCCAAGTAAGAGTACTCGAGCTATGTCTATTTGTACGTGAACCTATAGGGTCACACACTTAAGGGGAAGGAAGCCTAATTCGGATTAGATCCGAAATTAGACTGGGCTTTAGGGTTAATGATGGGCCTCGGCGTCAGAAGCCCACCATAACGCCTATATAATGAGGGGCGGGGGCGCGGTTAGGTTTAACCTAATTCGCCACCTGCAAACGAGCAGCCGCCGCTCACCTCTCGCCCTCGCCAAGCCGCCGTCGCGAACCTAGCAGTTCGGTACGCGGCGCTTCCTCCCTGTACGTGTGGATACCTCGGAGGTGCTGCATTTGGAGCACTGGGACGAACCGTGTGAGGACGTGAAGGACGCCGACGACTGCACGACACTGCTCGACGCGTTCGTCTACATCGAGACGTCTTCCGCTGCTCTGCGCGTCTAGTGGTAATTCCATGACCTATAACCGCAGTAGTTCTTGGTATTATGGGGTTGACAATTTTGTTTTGCTCTAGCGTAGCCTCCCCGTAATCCTACACTTGCACCCCGACACGCTGTACCCTTCTCAGTGCCTCCTTCTTCTGCTTCTTGTTGGCTGGCTCTGAGCATGAACCGCCTGTTATCGGGAGTACCAGCTTCGGAGCCGAAGCAGCTCCAGCTTGATTGTTGAACGAAGCCATCGGCTCAAAAAAGTGGAAGTGAGTTCACCGGAGGTGGGCGCCAATGTTGGGGACTTGTTGTCAAATGCTATGAATTAAGAACAAGGCAACATAAAATGTTAAATATCAATGCCCTTCGTCCGTCGAAGCATTATCTCCACAAGGATTTAATGAACTTCGGACGAAGGTCACGAGCATAATATTACGAAGGTTTCACCTTCGTAATTAAACTTATAAAGATAATACAAAGTAATGTAAAACGTGAAACATTAAAGATAAACATATTGGAAATAAATGACATCATTCACATATCTTATTATATGAATCTAAGATGTTTCAATATAACGTTTAGGTACATTTATACCTTTGCCTTGACAAACAATAATTCCCGAGTGATGCGTTTGCAATTACAGGAATGCGTGAACAGTGAAGGAATACTGTTCACTATTTATAGGCATAGGGCACAGCCTGTGAGGAATTACAATCATGCCCTTCATAAAAGTTTACAACATTGACTCAGACCCTTATGGACTAAAAGGTTATTCTATCTTTAAGTCGGTTCGATCCCTCATCTTCGGACATGCTGTAATACCGAAGCTTCATGAATGATACCTTCGGCATTACGTTCAAGCAGCTTCAGCCGAAGTTGTTTCCTTTCTGCAGGACCTTCGGCGACGAAGCATGATCCCAACACATGTGTTTACTCTGCTGCATATGTTTGGTGTACTATTCTTTTGTTATTCCCAAGTGTGTTGAACGAATGATTGCTTTGCGTAGACAACGAGTAGTCCGTTTTTCTCGAGGGAGTTGCAGAAGATTTCCCTGAGCAGCAACCTGGTGAAGGCAAGTGTACTCTGACCCATTATGTCATACTTACTTTATAATTCACTGTCATGCATACCATTTATAATTCACTGCCATGCATACCATGATCAACCTAAGGATTGACTAGTGTTCTGTTTTTCCTGTCATTGGTTATCCTTTAGGAATTGACTATTATGATTAATACCATGCTAACACTTTACCTTAATCAATGAACATGATGAGAATATTTATGATACGGTGATGTCATTCTGGATATGATGATGAACTTGTGACACTTTAGGGGACTCGGGCTTTTCCCGAGTATCTCTCCGTAACGATCTGTTCATTGGATGACCACTAGGGAAAACAGTACAACCATCAAGGTGGTATGGGATGCCCTTAGCTAAAATTAGAGGAACCTGAGGTGTAGTCGGCTTCGCTGTTGTGCCATCAATGGGGTCCGGGCGTAGTGCTTGCTCTACTGAGGCTGGGTACCGAGGTTCGTTCGTTCTGCTTTTGTTAGTCATCCCTCTAGCGGGGAGATGTACTGTGTTTATCAAACTGGAGAAACCTAACGGGCGGCTAAGATCTCTAGTGAATCTTTGTACAGTCTATGTAGTGAAAACTTGCCGACTGATCACCTTGGTAGTGTTTGAGGGTTTGGTTCGAGACATTCTGGATTCATTTATGACGATGGCTTAATGGTGATGGTTATAATGATGGATTCTGGTATTTTCTCTTGGAGGGAGTACTTTTTGGGTTAATAACTTGGGGTTATTGCTAAAACTTGGCTCTCTACTAGTAATAAATACCTGACTAACTAAAAGCAACTGCTTTGAGCTTCACTCCACATACAGCTAGTCCACTTTAGCCAAACGGGACATTTGCTGAGTATATTGATGTGCACTCACCCTTGCTTAAAACGCCAAACACCAGGTTGTCCCCATTGCAATCCCTGCCAAGGAGAAGATAAAGGCAACACGAGGACTTTCAGGATTTTAAGGATTTCGATGAGTTCTATAGTAGATTAGCGGCAAACCCCGAGTCAACTCTCTTTGAAGGCCTTATCGTACTACGTTTCGTTCAGCACTTTGATTATGGTTTAAGTTAATGACTTTGTGGATATTTCAGACATCGTGATGTAATAAAGTACTACTTCTTTTCGCTATTATTGGAGCATTGTGACGATGTCTAACTATGTAATCGATATGTACGTGAATTTTTTATTCTGACACGTACATGGTTCGTATTTGGTTTGTCTTCCAAAACCGGATGTGACAAAGCACGACCAAAGTATAACTTGCATCCAAGGGTCATGCTTGACCGTAAGCATACTTGCTAGCTAATGGTTTCCAATCGACGGTGGGGGGTCGCTCGGCCGGGGATGGATACAACCATAATAGCAGTTCTAGACTAGATTCCATCAACTAACATGCCTACTCACAATCAAACATGCCTTGACCAAGAATGACTAAAAAAAATCCAAAGCAAAAAAAGCAAACAGGTAGAATTTGCAGAAAGAAAGAAAAATGGATGGGAATTGAAGCGGACAGGGTTCGAACAATGGACGCAACCAAAAGAACGTCTTCATATCGAGCAGAACGAAGACACACCATCGAATAACAAGAATACAGGGTTCGTTTTTGAGACATCATGTTGAATATAAGATTAAGTTTGGCTTCAGCCCCAGCTGCGGCCGATGATCCATCCATGGCTTCAGCCCCAGCTGCGGCCGCCATCATGTTGAATAGGATTCATTCTAAATTGTACTCGTGTCGTGCAATCTCTATATATAAAATAGGAGGGTTGTACACAAACATAGAGGCATCTATATTCACAGAGTTAGTTAAAACATGATTGGTTTCCCTGCTATCCGTGCTCATGTCCTCTGCATGCGTTTTGACTACGTTCAAACCGCTGATTGGTTACATGCACAGAAGGAGACTGATCTGCACGCGCGGGTGCAATGCAGGATGTTTTTTCACCAATTGGATTCATGAGCGGGGACTGGAGGTTCCTAGATAGCGTTGGCGAGCGCGTCAACCAATCATGCGATTAGTGAAGGCCATAAGAAAAAAATGGGTATCAGAAGAAATTTTACCTCTTTATTTATTATTAGGTATATATAGATTAAGTTTGGTCACGAGAAAGCTAGCTACCAACAGAACAACTCCAGCAGCAAGATTTCAATGCACATGAAAAAGTTAATGCGTCGTGTCATAAGATTTCTTCGAGCCGTGCGAATCTGCAGGCAAATGAATTAAGAACCTACTGTAACTGTCCCCTCCTTGAGTTATATAGTATATTGGTGTTCACCTTGATTTGGTACTCATATATGTGCGTGTGCATGCTATGTTAGGGATATCGTGTGTTTTATGTTGCAATTCCGAGTAAAATACTCATTGGTGACAGCGCTTGTTACGTTCTATTGAGAGTCCTCGACCCTAGATATAGTTGGGATTTAGGACGACTAAGCTTTAGTTGATTTTGCTCGAGTTTATTAATTTAACACCTTCCAAATCAGCTTGTTTTTTTATTCATTCTTCTCATCTTAATATATACTAGCCAGTTGCCCGTACTTTGCTATGGTTTTCGTATATCATATAAAGAGGTATTGAGATATTTATTCAAATATAATTATCGTTTATTTTTAAACATTAAGATGTGTGTGATCTGATTGTTAGCCCCAAATTTTTTAGCAGGGGATGTGGGTTCGAGTGCTCGCTTTGCACTATTTTTTGTGCGGTATGATAGCTGTGCGGGCGTAGTCAGATGCTGGGCTACGCGAGCCCTATGGGTCCATAGGGCAGTATGTAATACCCTAAATTTAGGGTATAAAATTTCTTCTCTAAATACCTACTAAATTCAGGTGTTACCTCTTGTGTCTCCCTCTAGACTTCCTCTCTCTTCCTTTTGATTAGAGTTAAGTTAATTAGGTGAGAGATTAATTATTTACTAGCTGAATGCCCGTGCGTTGCAACGGGAATATATAATACCAGTATATTACGATAATATATATACAAAATATATGTTATATCGTTATAAGAAAATGTTTCAAATTAATTTATGATTCTAGCCATATATAAATTTTGTTATTTATAATCTATCTGTTTCACTACTACATTGCAACCATCAATATCATGCAGACCTCGATATATGTCATGATTTGCATTGTCTCATCATTGGAGAGCACGTTTCACACATACCGGAAGAAATTCCCTCGTACATCGTTAGTCATCAGACACCTACCACCATACACTTTTGCTTAAACAAAAAGACAAGTGTGTGTTTGCGAAGAGAATTAAAGGCAAGCCGGCACAAAAGCTACCCCAACGGTGGCGAGGATGACGAACTGGTCATTGTTGTCGGTCCTCCTCTGCGTCACCTCTGGCGCCAAGATGACGCCACAGTCCTCGATATAGTAATCGTCGAACGCACGCGACATACCGAGTACTGATGACTCTTGGCTGGGCTGTAAAACGAAGTGCACCTCGGGCTCATCAGCAAGGTAATACCCCTGGCCGTTGCACCACCGGATGCTCTACTCCTCTACATACATCGTGTTCGAGGACACTCATACAACGTGTTGGGGGCCTTCGGCTTCCGAAGGTCCTCAAAAACATAATTTGACAATGGTTTTTAAGTATGCGAGCAGGTATCTTCGGAATAAGGAATCAGGTTGCGGGTATACAGAAGCATGGTCAAGACGAAGCTTAACTCGGACAGAGACGATCACGAAGCGATATGGGGAAGAGCTTCGGCATCACGACAGGAAGGGGAAACCGACTTAAAGATGAAAAGCCAAACTAGACCTCGAGGAATTACTATAGAGTCATTGATAAATGTAAAGGGCATTAATGTAATTTTGCATGGGCTGCGACCCGTGCCTATAAATAGATGAGCAGTATTCCCGTACTGTTCACGCTGATTTGACATTGGTTTCTACGTCATACTCATACTTTTGCCTTCTCACGAGCTGAAGGTACATTTGTAATCTGATATCATTTCTATTTTTCCACCATAATAAAATGAGAATGAATTGAGAATAATACACAACTGTCTATGTTATTTTCTATGTTTTATACAATTCCTTTTTCATTATTATGTTTCGTGCTTATGAAGGTATGTCCTTCGTAACCTTCGTCCGAAAAGCATTATATCCCTAAGGAAATAATGCTTCGAAGGACGAAGGATTTTAACATTTAACATTTTGTGTTGCCTTGTTCTTGATTCATAGCATTTGAGAACAAGTCCCCAACATTGGCGCCCACCTCCGGTGAACTCACTTCCATTTTTTGAGTCTTGAACACTTTCGGCAAGCATCACCTTCGTCATGCCGCCGAAAAAAGCTTCAGCGACAGGGGCTGGTACTTTACAGCCGCTGGATCCCAATCAGGATGTCCTTTCTCTTAGAGAGGCCCGAAGCCAGAAGAGGAAGGCTGTCAGTCCAACACCTCCGGAGGATGACCTGGATCAGGAAATCCAAAACCTGGAGATCCTTCAGAAGCAGGTGCAACGCAAGAAGGAGAAGATGGCTCGACTAGCTGATCTTCAGAGACAGATAGACGAAGCTTCTGAAGAGGTTCGTCATCTTGTTCAAGATGACCAAAGCCGAAGGCCCCCACGCAAAGAGCTTCATCAGGAAGACTTCCACAATGAGAATGACTGGTATGAAGATTTCCATCATGGAAACTTTGCTTTTGATGATGCTTCTCCTCTTTCAACAGAATTGCAGGCTACACCATGGCCACAGTCTTACAAGCCACCCCAGCTCCCCATGTATGACGGTCACACAGACCCGAAGCAATTCCTAATGAGCTATGAAGCAACAATATCTTCGTATGGTGGCAATACGGCAGTCATGGCAAAATCTTTTGTCATGGCCGTCAGGAGCATTGCTCAGACTTGGTACTCTTCTCTTCGGCCAGGGACAATCACTTCTTGGCAGAAATTGAAGGATATGCTGATAACTAGCTTCCAAGGGTTTCAGACGAAGCCAGTCACCGCTCAGGCTCTCTTCCAGTGTACCCAGGACCATGAAGAGTACCTTCAGGCGTATGTCTGGAGGTTTCTGCGCCTGAGGGCACAAGCGCCAACAGTGCCCAATGAAATTGTCATTGAGGCCATGATTAAGGGGCTTCGGCCGGGGCCATCAGCGCAGTACTTTGCCAGGAAGCCACCAAAAACGTTGGAGAAGCTGCTCCAGAAGATGGACGAATACATTCGAGCTGACAATGACTTCCGCCAAAGAAGGGAGGAAGCATTCAGGTTTTCTGAAATGACCAGGGGCTTCGGAGGAAGATTTCACCTGAGGCATGTTAGGTCAATCCATAGCTCTGCTCAAACTGATGATCGAGGAAGCCAGCAGCAAAGGCCACAACACTCTTCACAAGCTTCGGCCCAACAACAGAGTTCTTTTCGGCCACCAGCGCCAAGGGGCAGAGGCGCCAGGGGCTTCGGGGGAAGGTTTGGGGACCAGCCAAGAAAAATATATTGCCTATTCTGTGGTGAAGACAAGGGCCATACTACCAGGATGTGCCATGTTACTATCCAGAAGCAGAAGGAAATAGCGGAAGCGGCAGCGCAATAGAGTCAGCCGAAGCAGGTCATGCATACTGCTTCGTATCACTCACCTTATATTCCAGAATACGTAGGCAACCACCCTGCAGCTTCTGTTGCTTCGGCGAGCCAACCCCAAGCATCCTGGCAGCAACCTCCACCGCCACCGCCGATCCAAAGAGGTCAGCAGCCAGAAGGGAGTCAGCGCACTAACCTTTAGCGGGACTTCAGAGAGGAGTCCGAAGCTCGCACAGTCAATAGCACTGTGCCAGAGTCGAAGCACATTTACTGACGAATATCCTACCTCAACAGCAGTTTTTTTGCATTTTTTACATTCGCTACTACCCTTTTGTTAATAAGGAACAATTATGAAGAGTTTAAATGTCTTTAATTGAATTTCAATTTCTTGTAATACTTCCGTCTTTTACCATAATAAAAATATGTTTTCTCCATAGGCTCGAGTTGCCGAAGCATACGAACTTATACTGATTTGAAGGACCTTTGTATTATCAAAAATTTGATCTAATGGACACAGTACAAATTGTTCAAAGCAGTAAAAAGTCGTTCCTAAGGGAGCGCAGTGTAAGTTTTCTAAACATACAACGAAAAATAAACGCTGATTCCGCTGAAAGTAAAAGGCGAAGAAGCTCCTAAGGGAGGCTTACAGCGAAAAATAAACGCTGATTCCGCTGAAAGTAAAAGGCGAAGAAGCTCCTAAGGGAGGCTTACAGCGAAAAATAAACGCTGATTCCGCTGAAAGTAAAAGGCGAAGAAGCTCCTAAGGGAGGCTTACAGCGAAAAGTCAGCGCTGATATAAAAAGTGTGTGTGCTTTATTGCAGGGATACGTATCTACGGCACAAATATCATTTTGCATAACATAACATCATCACATCATTTTTGCATAACATAAGCATCATACAGCATAATGCATCCGGAATAAGAAGGGAATACAGTATTGACCTTCGAAACATATTTTGGGGAAAGAGAAAATCGTGCTAAGGCACAAGGCAAATCAAGATGAAGAGTAGCCTCATCGGAAAAGCAACACAAAACTTTTTTACAGCTTCGAATAATATTTCACGAAGCTTGGACATTTTTTATCAGAGAAGTAAGCAAATTCTTATGATATAGAAAAGATTTTCTTCACGAAGCATGAAAAGAAGGGAAGGTGTTTTTTCGCCGAAGGCTCAAAAAATGGTATGTATGCAAAGTTTCATGCATCGTAAAGAATTAAACTATAAATAGATTGTATATTACATTTAAAGTTACAATATATTACACACTTTTACATTTCAAATGTTTTTACAATGGCATTCAATCCTCTTTAAGCACTATTTCTGCAGCTTCGTTCAATAGTTGGTTGACAACCTTGTCCATAATGGCTTCGGCCATTCGTCTAATTTCATCGTCCCCCTTCGGGTGGGGGCCCGGAGATGCCTCAGCAGCTTCTGAGGGAAGAAAAGATACGGCTATATTACTATTACAAACCGAGAGCGGAGTTTGGAAATAAAAATTACAGCATGATAAAAACCACTAATTAATACCTATGTGCCCTTCGGGCTCTGTACTTTTTTCGGCAGCTTCCGCTATTATCCTAGCATCGTGGATGCCTTTTTCACTCCTTTGAATAATTTCTTGCGCCATTTCTCGGCCGCCGTTATCCCAGATATCGGTGAAGAATTTTCCGCCGACCATGCTTGCTTCGGGTGAGGGGTCTTTAATGTCTTCAGTAGACAATGTAGCTTCGGACTGCGCTAAAGATTTTACATGCTCGCAGCCTTTCTTCTCCAAAACAGTAGCAATCTCTCTAGCACCCGAAAAAGCGCAGATGTCGCCGCGGCTGTTCAGAATTTCCTCGAAGGCCTCTGCTTCGTGACTGATCCATTCCATTGGACCTTCAGGATTGCCTCTTGAAAAATTCTCTTCACTAGAGAGAGCGCCAACGCTGGCGAAGCTGGATCTTATCTTTTTGACGCACTCTATGGATTTAACATAACATTTCCTCTGGGATGCACGAAGCTCCTTAACACTTATCTCCAAATGATTGGCCAATTCGTCACTAAGCTCTCGTTTTGTCTCTTCAAGTATACGTTCTTCTTTAGCTCTAGCTAGCTGTTTCTGAAGATCTTTAATTTCACGTTTTTGAGCTTCGGCCTGGGCCTTCGAAGCAGCTTCGTCCTTTCTTACTTTGTCTACCAATGTAAGCAGAATTTTATCTTTTTCCAGAGCTTCGTTTCTCAGCTTAATAACTTCTGATCGTAGATTGCCGAACGCAATTTCATAGCTTTCGTCCTCGGCACTCTTTTGGGCTCTCAATGCGTTGCTTAGAATTAAACCCTATATGAAAAAGAGTTTGTATAAGAATAAAAGAATGAGTTACAAATTATAAAGTTTCCAAACAACTAATTCCCATACATTCAGGCTGTTATACACAAGCCTATCCGCGAGATCTTCTTTCGTCATAGCGCTTAAGCTAGCTTCGAGCTTCGGAAACCCCATGCTTCTAGACATCTCACGGCAGACGGATAATTCTTTATTGTCTGGGAGGCAGTATAGGAAATCCTCTTCGTCCGTCCCATTGAATACTAGTGCCCCCTTCGGATATTTCAATTCTTTGGCATAGTGATTAGCTTCAAAAACTTCTTCTTCCGATAACTTTTTCCCCGAAGCATGACGCACAATATAATCGTATATTTTGGAAGATGCTTCGGGGGCAGCAGTATCAATTTCTTCGGCCAAAATAGGCTCCGACATTTTTATTTCTTCAGTTGCCTTTTCAATTCTTGCTTCTTCTGCTTCCAAAGGTATTACCTTGGTTGGTCCTGAAGGCCCAGTTTCAACTACAGCCTGTTGCTTCGAAGTCTTAGCAATGGATACTTCAGCAGGCGCCTCGGAAGTTTCAGCAGTCTTCTTTGGAGTTGTGCTTGGAAGTTTAATTGTTTCCAAAACATCCAACACATTGACCATTCTTTTTCTTTTTGGGGTCACTGTTGGCCCCTTTTTAATTTTTGCTACTTCAATTTCTACTGAAGGATTTAAAATTTCTGATATTTTTGCTCCCTCACTTGATACTTTTGCTTCTTCCATCTTTTCTGTCGATGGCGCTTCGGCCATCTCTTTGGTTTCTGATAATAGAATCTTTGGTTCTTCCAATTCTTTTGTTGTTGGCGCTTCGGCCATTTCTGCGACTTCTGGCAGCAGGGTTGGCTCTTCAGCCTCGGTAGCCGAAGAGGTCTCTCCAGTGAATTCAGGCACCGTGGCTGGTTCAATATAGCGTGGCCGATGTGTGAGAACTTTTACCCTCTTTCTCTTCGGTGCTGGCTCACTAGGAGCAGCTGCAGCTTTTTCTTTTGCAGAAGTTGTGCCTTTTCTTTTTTGACCTCGTATTGGATAGCGATAGTCGGGGTAGACGAACCCGATTGCATCAAATACTCGGTTGAGCCTTTTCCTTTTTCGGCCTCCGAAGGCCGCTAACAAAGCAGTATCTTCGGCCTTCGAATATGCCCCAAGCAATTCATCACTTACAGTCTCAATGCTCTTTAACCAATCATCATCTGGTTCAACGAATCTGTCTCCATACTTGAATGTGTACTTCAGCCGGACTAGCCCACCTTCGTCAGTTTCTTTAATAGTTTCCTTCGGCATTTCCCAATTATCCGCAAGAGGCCACACTCTGAAGGCAATATGTTCTTGTGTTAAATCCCTCGTCCCAATAAAAGAGCAAACAACTCCGAAGGCTCTCTGGCATTCTTCAGCTGCTTCATTCATTTCCACCTTTGGCCTTCGCAGGCCGAAGCATTGCCAGATGGGATGCATAATGATCTTCTTTATATCTTCTCGAGATTTCAAGTCATTTTTCACGTAAAACCATTTCGTCATCCAGTCGCCAGGCCACCTCTTTCGAAAGGTTGGCACTTGGCAGCTTGACCCAGAACGAGAGCCGAAGCTATAGCAGCCAAAGTTGTTGTGATATTGTTCCTTACCCCAGGGTTTTGTCTCGTATAACAATTCGTGTATATTGCAGAAGCTCTTTTCATCAGGTTCCAAGCCTTGGCTCCTTACAGCCCACACGAAAATATTCATCCTTATGATCGCTTCGGGGATAAGTTGGTGAAGATGGATTTCAAATATCTTCAGCACCTCCACAACAAAATGGCTCAGGGGAAATCGTAGTCCAGCTTTCAAAAAGCTTCGAAATACTACAACTTCATTTTCCTCAGGAGTTGGGCAAGTCTTCTCTCCTTCGTCGGCCCTTACAACAGACAAATCTCAGAAATATCTTCCCTTCATGTTGGCAAGATGACTTTCTTTAATACTTGATTTGCCGAAAACTGCATGGCTTGGTCGCCAAGGTCGATCTTCGGAGTCTTCGCCACCACTATCTGCATCATAGCTATCGCTATCACCAGTATCTTCAGATAAACCTTCCAAAATTTCTTTAGTGATCTTCTCTGTATTAGTCTTCGACATAGATCGAAGAAAGCCTAGATGCATCTCTTCAGAAAGACTCAGCTTCGTTTCGGCAACAACCTTCTTCTCCTTAGACATCTCTTCGGAATTCTTGCCTCTCGCTTCCGAAGCTTAAAACTAGCGAGGCAACAAAATATTTGTGGGCAGAAAACTATTTGAGCAGGCAAAACAGATGGCAAGGGAGCATGCCAAATAAATTGTGGCGAGCTTGTATTTATACACCCATTATGTCGAAAACTGGAGGGTCCCGCTTGTCAAGGACTGTTGCTATTCTAGCAAAGGGAAGGTGTTTTTTCGGACCTTCGGCTCGAAGCCTTCGTCCATGTCGCAATATAAATTTATCATTCCAGCAAATTAATATTGCGAGGGGCTACTATTGGGGGCCTTCGGCTTCCGAAGGTCCTCAAAAACATAATTTGACAATGGTTTTTAAGTATGCGAGCAGGTATCTTCGGAATAAGGAATCAGGTTGCGGGTATACAGAAGCATGGTCAAGACGAAGCTTAACTCGGACAGAGACGATCACGAAGCGATATGTGGAAGAGCTTCGGCATCACGACAGGAAGGGGAAACCGACTTAAAGATGAAAAGCCAAACTAGACCTCGAGGAATTACTATAGAGTCATTGATAAATGTAAAGGGCATTAATGTAATTTTGCATGGGCTGCGACCCGTGCCTATAAATAGATGAGCAGTATTCCCGTACTGTTCACGCTGATTTGACATTGGTTTCTACGTCATACTCATACTTTTGCCTTCTCACGAGCTGAAGGTACATTTGTAATCTGATATCATTTCTATTTTTCCACCATAATAAAATGAGAATGAATTGAGAATAATACACAACTGTCTATGTTATTTTCTATGTTTTATACAATTCCTTTTTCATTATTATGTTTCGTGCTTATGAAGATATGTCCTTCGTAACCTTCGTCCGAAAAGCATTATATCCCTAAGGAAATAATGCTTCGAAGGACGAAGGATTTTAACATTTAACATTTTGTGTTGCCTTGTTCTTGATTCATAGCATTTGAGAACAAGTCCCCAACACAACGTCAGCAATGGCCATCGTCTCAGCGCACAAGAATTCATGGCCAGTCAGTAGCGACTTATGTGGTAAGTTGGGCTTCAGGTGGACGATGAGCTGGATGACGTGATGGCGTCGTCGTCGAATGCGGTGCCCAGAACAACCCGAGAGTCGCCGACGTTGGCGACGACCATGAGGTCCCCCTGCTTGACGATGGACAGCGCGGAGCAGCCGCTCTGCACCGCGTCCAAACGGCGGCTGCGCTGGAGCTTGTCATACATAGCGGCACATGCGGCCACGTAGGACTATTTATAGAGGTCGAACGGGCAGTCGACAAGTTTCTTCTTGTCGTCGATGAGCGACCCCAACGCGAGTGCCTCCTGCTAATGGTGTTTGTTCGGGGTTTTCAAGTAAGAAACATGGATTTATGTTTGACGTTGGTTTATAAACATGACTCACAAGTCAGATCCATGGAAAAAATATTACGAAGAATAAATATCACGCATGCAAAAAACGAATTTAAGTTGAAAACATTATTCAAACAAAAGAAATTGCATGCAAGGCTCTTCTTTAAATACTACTCCCTCCATCCAAAAATATAATTTAAGAATCTCGGTGATACTTATCTACTACCACGCATTGTGCAAAGATAGCAGGTGGACTTGGGAAGAGATGTAGTAGATGTGTTTTCTGTTATATATGTAGACATAAACACACATGTGGTGTAGTGGTAGCTACTGCTAGCATTTGTTTGAGAGGTCGTGGGTTCGAATCTCTTTGGGGCCATGAAAGGCAGAACATGGAATGGCAGAACGCGGAATGGCCGACTACTATTGCAGACTTAATAAGTAGTAGAAATTTTGTCAAAACTTATATGAGTCATGAAATGTTGCATCATGCTGAGCCTAAATTATTCTTTTGTTTGATGCACATGTTTGAATTGGTTTGAATTTGAAATTTGGTTTGAATTTGATTTGAAATCCATAGAGAAAATAAAAAGAAAAGAAATTAGAAATTCAGAGAAAATAGAAAAACGAAATTCAGTCCACTTGGCAGAACTCAGCCCAGCCAAGCCGCGTGAGTGCGCCCGTGTTGCCTGACATGTGAACCCCACCTATCAGCGACGGCCCGCGTCCACGCACACACGCTCTCTCCCTCCCGCTACCCGGTGGGACCGGCCTGTCGGTGCCGATCCTTTCGTGCACCCGCCCGTTCTCTCTCGCTGCTCGGTGGGCCCGCTCTATCAGTTTTGACCGCTCGTTCGCAGGCTCGCCCTCGCTGGCCTGCGGACCGCACATGTCAGGCACTACTCCCTTCCCTAACCTCCTGCCTGCGCTCTCCGTCGTGGACGCGCCCACGACCTCGCATTTCCCAGCCACGCCCCCACGCGCCCCAGCCCTATTCTGGAGCCCGCACCCACTCGCTCGCTCCCCTCGCTCAGTTGCGCCCTCAGCCGAACACCCTCACTCTCTCTCTCTCGCAGTGCACGCGCGTCTGTGGAGCTTTGCCGTGGTCCGCCGTCCGTTCCGTATCCGCCGTCGAGCTTCTGCTGCGTTCGTTGTCTTAGTGAGCTCCGCCTCCTCGCCAGCAACATGAGACACCCTCTGGTTTGCCCCTAGCCCCTCTGTTTCGCCCGGTCCGCGCTCACCGGTCTTTTCACCATGCAGCCAGAGTTCCGTCGTCGTCGACCCGAGGCCTCCCTACGTACCCATCGTTGTTGAAGTGCTCCAGAGTCCTCTCTCGAGGTGAGCAAACTCCCCACGCCCTTAATTTTCTGTTTGTTGTCGTGTTATCCGCGCAATCGTTCGCCGGAGTGAACTGCGTCGCCGTTGGGATGCTCTGCCGCGGACAACGTCGTCGGGTGCCTTTGTGCCGGTGTCGTGCCCACGGCTGAGTTTGTCGTGTCGCCCAGAACTCACCCGAGCCCTTTCCTAGGTCCCTAGACCCTCGTCGTGGTCGTGCCCTCACCTCCGGCGAAGCCTCGTCGAGGAGTCGGGCGACAGCGTCGCAAGCAGGCCAGCAACCTAGCCCAACCCGGACAGCCCCCGAACGGTTCGACAGCCGCCTCAGACGCAGAGCGAGGGATGACCCTGGGTACGTTCGATACATAACCAAGGCTCGGGTTGCGCTCCCAAGGTACCCTAGGACATTTCCGAGACCAACGGGAACGATCTTGTAACGGAATCCCACTAGAGGGAGGCATTGAGCCCTCGGACCCTGTCAAAAGGGGACCGGGTCCGACAAATCACCCGCAGGTACTTTTGGAGCGCGCCTCCGGGCCACTAGCCGACCCCTAACGAATGGGGCACGGGCGTCCACTCGGATCACCCATTAGCAACTCACTGGATACACCATGTTCGGCGCCCTCCGAGGGCAACATGGCGCTTTCTCCCCCTCCTCCTTGCGGAAAGGCGACGTAGGGGCGTATGTAAAAAAGTCGAGTCTGTCCTTGACCGTCCTCTCGCTTTGTGTGGAGGCTCGGGGGCTGCTCTCGCAAACCCGGCTCCGGCCAAACTGTTGACAACGTCAACATACCAGCCCGAGAACTTGGGACTCGACTATGCACCCGGGCTACGGCCAGTTCGTATGAGGGAACAACCAGACCGGCCGAAGCATCACGAAACGCATTAAGACCTCAAAGGAGTCAAACCACTCCTCCGAGGCCTCAGGGGCTACACCCGGTGGGTGCGCTCGCGTGCACCCACTGGAACGAAACGCAACCGACAAAGGCTGGTCCCCTTGCAAAAAAGTGCGATAAAAGCCTCCAAGCGAGTATTAACACTCCCTTCGAGGCTCGGGGGCTACTGTCGGGGACCATAATTAGGGGTACCCCCAAGACTCCTAATCTCAGCTAGTAACCCCCATCAGCACAAAGCTACGAAGGCCTGATGGGTGCGATTAAGTCAAGGCTCGGTCCACTCAAGGGACACGACCTCGCCTCGCCCGAGCCCAGCCTCGGGCAAGGGCAGCCGACCCCGGAGGGTTCACGTCTCGCCCGAGGGTCCCCTCAAGCAATGGACACACCTTCGGCTCGCCCGAGGCCTAGAGAAGCAACCTTGGCCGGATCGCCACACCAACCGACCATATCGCAGGTGCATTTAATGCAAGGATGGCCTGACACCCTATCCTGACGCGCGCCCTTCAGTCGACAGAGCCGAAGTGACCGCAGTCACTTCGTCGCTCCACTGACCGGCCTGACAAGAAGACAGCGCCGCCTGCGCCGCTCCGACTGCTGTGCCACTCGACAGAGAGAGGCTGACAACAGCCAAGTCCGGCCTCGAGTGCCATAGGGAACTCTGCCTCGCCCGACCCCAGGGCTCGGACTCGGCCTCGGCTCCGGAAGACGACGAACTCCGCCTCGCTCGACCCCAGGGCTCGGACTCGGCCTCGGCTCCGGAAGACGACGAACTCCGCCTCGCCCGACCCCAGGGCTCGGACTCGGCCTCGGCTCCAGAAGACGACGAACTCCGCCTCGCCCGACCCCAGGGCTCGGACTCGGCCTCGGCTCCGGAAGACGATGAACTCCGCCTCGCCCGACCCCAGGGCTCGGACTCGGCCTCGGCCCCAGAAGACGACGAACTCCGCCTCGCCCGACCCCAGGGCTTGGACTCGGCCTCGGCTCCGGAAGACGACGAAATCTGCCTCGCCCGACCCCAGGGCTCGGACTCGGCCTCGGCTCCGGAAGACGACGAACTCCGCCTCGCCCGACCCCAGGGCTCGGACTCAGCCTCGGCTCCGGAAGACGACGAACTCCGCCTCGCCCGACCCTAGGGCTCGGACTCGGCCTCGGCTCCGAAAGACGATGAACTCCGCCTCGCCCGACCCCAGGGCTCGGACTCGGCCTCGGCCCCGGAAGACGACGAACTCCGCCTCGCCCGACCCCAGGGCTCGGACTCAGCCTTGGCCTCAGACGATGGTCTCTGCCTCGCCCGACCTGGGGCTCGGACTCGACGTCGACCTCGGAAGACAGACTCGACCTCGACCTCGGAGGAGCCTCCGCCTCGCTCGACCTAGGGCTCGGACCGACCACGTCACAGGGGGGCCATCATTACCCTACCCCTAGCTAGCTCAGGCTACGGGGAACAAGACCGGCGTCCCATCTGGCTCGCCCCGGTAAACAAGTAATGATGGCGCCCCGCGTGCTCCATGATGACGGCGGCTCTCAGCCCCTTACGGAAGCAAGGAGACGTCAGCAAAGACTCGACAGCCCCGACAGCTGTCCTTCCGCAGGGCTCCAGCGCTCCTCCGACGGCCACAACATCACATGAACAGGGTGCCAAAACCTCTCCGGCTGCCACGACGGCATGTACTTAGGGCGCTAGCTCCTCTCTGCTAGACACGTTAGCACACTGCTACATCTCCTATTGTACACCTTGAGCGCCATAGGGAACTCCGCCTCGCCCGACCCCAGGGCTCGGACTCGGCCTCGGCTCCGGAAGACGACAAACTCCGCCTCGCCCGACCCCAGGGCTCGGACTCGGCCTCGGCTCCGGAAGACGACAAACTCCGCCTCGCCCGACCCCAGGGCTCGGACTCAGCCTTGGCCTCAGACGATGGTCTCCGCCTCGCCCGACCCGGGGCTCGGACTCGACCTCGGAAGACAGACTCGACCTCGACCTCGGAGGAGCCTCCGCCTCGCCCGACCCAGGGCTCGGACCGACCACGTCACAGGGGGGGCATCATTACCCTACCCCTAGCTAGCTCAGGCTACGGGGAACAAGACCGGCGTCCCATCTGGCTCGCCCCGGTAAACAAGTAATGATGGCGCCCCGTGTGCTCCATGACGACGGCGGCTCTCAGCCCCTTACGGAAGCAAGGAGACGTCAGCAAAGACTTGACAGCCCTGACAGCTGTCCTTCCGCAGGGCTGCAGCGCTCCTCCGACGGCCACGACATCACATGAACAGGGTGCCAAAACCTCTCCCGCTGCCACGACGACATGTACTTAGGGCGCTAGCTCCTCTCGGCTAGACACGTTAGCACACTGCTACATCTCCTATTGTACACCTGGACCCCCTCCTTACGCCTATAAAAGGAAGGTCCAGGGCACTCTTACGGGAAGGTTGGCCGCGCGGGAGGACGGGACGGCGCGCGCAGGCCTCTCGCCCCCTCCCACGCGGACGCTTGTAACCCCCTACTGCAAGCGCACCCGACCTGGGCGCGGGACAAACACGAAGGCCGCGGGTTTCCCCTTTACACATGTCTCCCTCTGGTTTCCCCCCTTCGTGCTCCGTCTCGCGCCGACCCATCTGGGCTGGGGCACGCAGCGACAATTTACTCGTCGGTCCAGGGACCCCCCGGGGTCGAAACGCCGACAATACTGCATTATAATAAGTTGAAAGAGGAATATACATAAACACATATATTTAATAACATTATAATTAATACAATATAGATAAGTATCATTCAATATTTTATAAATAAGCATTTTCAAATAACTCATACATAAGTGTACTCTAAATTTAAACTAAAATAATAATTGAAAAACTTGGTCATCAACTGCTTGCGCTAACATTGAGCCTAACCAAGTATATATGAATTCAAGTCTCCATACTTGTGCGGCCACCAAAATTTGAGTTCCATTCTATCTTTTCCTATACAACAAATAGGAGAAGACAATATTTAGCTAGACACATTTGAACACCTCATATTGTGACATATCACAAAGGTCATATGAATGTAACAAGTAACATCTTACCTATACAACCATGCTAGATTTAGTTACACTAGCACAGGAGGCGCACATAAGTATCAACAACTTCTCAGGTCAGCGGGCAGTATAGAGTTTCCTGGATTCAATATCAATAGCTATATACATGAGTGGTTGCTTGCAGATAATAGCATTTTGAATATAACCATACACGTATATGTCCCTCTTCTTTAATATATTATCGTGCAGTTCTCTTGCGCTTTCAAGAAACAAATATAACCACACACATAATAAGTCATAGCACAGATATACACATATAAAAAAGCGGCATCAATGTTAGCTTGATGACACTGCAGCCTTTAAGGCTTTTGTTTAGCCACATGTTACATTAAGCATTTGGGGTTTATGCTTGCCAAAATCTAATGGCTGGCAATTCAGAATACCACAAATTCAAAAGAGCCGACACATATCATTAATAGAAAAGTAGGGCCAGTAGTGACGGGCAAGGCCACCGTTACTCTACCTCGCAACTTCAAAGTCGAGCTATATCGCCCTAATGGTTTCACCATCCAACCCTAAACATATAACCTACAAGTTCTAACACATCTACTGCTCGTTCTGTCAAGTTCAGCAGGCCACACAAACATGTCTGAAAATAACTAAAATAGCAAAATACTATGTGCATTTATTTGAGCCCAAAAAGAAAATGGAGCAGGCAAAAGATAGGTACCTCCGCTGCTCATTCTGTCATTCGTCTAGAAGCGACATGAAGCTTTCTCCGGTCTCTCTGAAATCCACTAGCATGCTGCAGAGCTCTCACTGTGCAAGAAGTCTATCTCATGAAGGATTGCACCTTCAACTCCTGCAGCACCACACATTCGCTCGCCTGCGCGCCCACACACTACCGCGTGCTGAATTTGCAGGTCCATCACATGATATGAGAAACAATTTTGTATTGTGCACCTGAAGTAGTTGGCTGCTCCATACTCATGTATGAATATACCAACTCTACTTTTAAAAGAAAAAAATATATTACTCTCAGAAAAAAGAGCATACCTCTTCCCTGTTTCCCCAACCATCGTAGGCTACATAGTATCCATTTAGTGCTATAGCTCCAACTGTTGCTTTATACCTAGCATTTTAGCCAATCAAACATGATGTAGTGAAATGAAGTGAAAAATATTAAAGATAAGATTATCTAGACACAAACAATGATAGGTATACAAAAGAGAAGCTCACCATTCTCCATCTTCACTCCACGCAGCTTGAACTTAGCGAATCTAGCATCTCATGTGTCGCATCACCACCAGCCCAATCATTGTTCTCCTCCTCTTCTACATTCGGATTGGTTACTACCTCACCATGATGTTCCCACACCTCATATTCAGGCATAAATCCAAACTGACAAAGATCTAGGCTAACTCTATCCTTATTAAGGAGTATACTGTTTTTGTGCCGCCTACAAGGACATATGACAATGCCAGTTAATGACAAGGAGAATACATGGTCTACAAAATCTTTGGTCTTTGCTACCCACTCATCAGAATGACGTTCATTCCTACTCCAGCCATTGTACATCGATGCACGATCTTCAGCCATGCCTGAGACTAGTAAAGCGGATCTTATCATAAAAACATTATTCAACTTCATCAAGTGTATCGGTCCACATACCAATATAAAAGTAATGCCACAATTACTTGCTCCCACATAAGCTAGCAGGACCAAAGAAAATTTCGGCAACATAAACTCGCTGCCACTAAACAATATATTACTTATAAAACAAAGAATGATATGCTATTAATCAAATCAGACTAAGTACCACATACCACTAATAATGCAAATGTACTACATACCAATATAATGTACTTATAAAACTAATAATGTAATAGTACCACATATCAATATAAAAGTAATGCCACAATTACAATATGCCCCTAATTACTGAACCACATATGCCACTGTTGGGGGCCTTCGTCTTCCGAAGGTCCTCAAAAACATGATTTAACAATGTTTCTGGAGTATAATACATGAACAGGTACCTTCGGACTCGGATCAGAACCACAGTGTGAGAAGCACAAAGAATACGAAGGTTGACGTAGCGCCGAAGCTACGCGCAAGGGAGCTTCGGCATGACAGCAGAAAAGGGAACCGACTTAAAAGGGAAAAGGCCATTTAGACCTCGATGGATCACTATAGAGTCATTAGCAAATGTAAAGGTAATGGGTGTAATTTTACATGGGCTACGTCCCGTGCCTATAAATAGATGAACAGTGCTCCCGTACTGTTCACACTGACTTGTATTTGCTCGTGCGTTACACTTGTACTTTTACCTTCTATCAAGCCAAAGGTACACTTGTAATTTGATATCATTTCTATTTGTCCATGATAATAAAATAGAAATGAGCTGATAATATTACATAATTATTCATGTTATCTCTTACATTCTATATGATTCTCCTTTTATTATCGCATATTGTAATGATGAAGGTATGTCCTTCATGACCTTCGTCTGAAGATCATTATATCCTAAGGGAAATAATGTCTCAAAGAACGAAGGGCATTAATGTTTAACGTTTTTTGTGTTGCCTTGTTCTTAACTCATAGCATTTGAGAACAAGTCCCCAACATTGGCGCCCACCTCCGGTGAATTCTTTTCGACCACCTTCGGTAAGCACTGACCTTCGTCATGCCACCGAAGAAAGCTTCAGCGACAGGGGCTGCCGCTCTGCAGCCATTGGACCAAAACCATGAGACCCTTTCTCTTCGAGAGGCCCAAAGCCAGAAGAGGAAGGCCACTAGTCCAACACTCCAGGAGGAGGATTTGGACCAAGAAATCAGAAACATGGAGATGCTTCATCAACAAGTACAAAGGAAGAAGGAGAAGATGACCTGACTAGTTGATCTTCAAAGGCAGATTGACGAAGCCACTGAAGAAGTACGCCATCTTGCTCAAGACGAAGAAGAGCGAAGGCCCCAACATAGGGAGCTTCACCAAGAAGGCTTCTTCAACGAGGATGGATGGTATGATGATTTCAATCATGATACCTTTACCTTTGACGATGCTTCTCCCTTGGCAGCAGAACTGCAGGCTATCCCATGGCCTCCATCATACAAGCCACCTCAGCTCCCCATGTATGATGGACATTCAGACCTGAAGCAGTTTTTGATGAGTTATGAAGCAACTATATCTTCATACGGAGGCAATGCAGTTGTCATGGCCAAGTCCTTCGTCATGGCAGTTAAGAATGTGGCCCAAACGTGGTATTCTTCTCTTCGGCCAGGAACTATTACTTCATGGCAGAAGCTCAAGGATATGCTGGTGACAAGTTTCCAGGGTTTTCAGACGAAGCCAGTCATAGCTCAGGCTCTGTTTCAATGCACGCAAGATCATGAGCAGTATCTCCAGGCATATGTCCGAAGGTTCTTGCGTTTGAGAGCACAAGCGCCTACAGTGCCCAATGAAATTGTCATTGAGGCCATGATCAAGGGGCTTCGCCCAGGACCTACTGCCCAGTATTTTGCTAGAAAGCCTCCACAGACTTTGGAGAAGCTGCTTCAAAAGATGGATGAATACATCCGGGCTGACAATGACTTTCGCCAAAGAAGGGAGGAAGCCTACAGGTTCTCTGAGATGACCAGGGGCTTCGGAGGAAGAATCCACCGAAGGCATGTCAGGTCAATCCACTCCACCCAGAGTGACGACAGAGGAAGTCAACAACAGAGGCCACAATATTCCTCGCAAGCTTCGAGGCAGCAACAAAGCTCTTTCCGGCCACCAGCTCCAAGAGGCAGAGGCGCCAGGGGCTTCGGAGGAAGATTTGGGGATCAGCCTAGAAAAATTTATTGCTTATTCTGTGGTGAGGACAAGGGCCATACTACAAGGATGTGCCATGTCACCATTCAGAAACAAAAGGAAATAGCAGAAGCCGCAGCTCAGCAGAACCAGCCGAAGCAGGTCATGCATACTGCTTCGTATCACTCACCCTACATACCAGAGTATGTGGGTAACCATCCTGCAGCGTATGTTGCTTCGGCTAGTCAGCCACAGGCATCCTGGCCACAGCCCCCACCTCCGCCACCACTACAACCTGTATATTCACGAGGACAGCAGCTAGAAGGGAGCCAACAGACCCATCAACAGCGAGATTTTAGAGAGGAGTCCGAAGCTCGCACAGTCAACAGTATTGTGCTAGAATCGAAGCATATCTATTAAGAGATATCCTACCCCTGAAACAGTTTTTACATTCGTTGTTATTTTCTTTTTTAATAAGGAACAATTATTGAAAACATAGTTCTTTTGTCATTTTCAATTTCTTGTAATAGCTTCGTTCTTGCCATAGTGAAATATATCTTCTCCACAGACTCACGAAGTCCAAAAAGTCGCTGAAGCACAAAAGTCGTTCCTAAGGGAATGCGGGGCTAAAAATCACATTACAAGTATCACCGAAGCTACAAAAAGTCGTTCTAAGGAACGCAACGTAAGTTTGCCGAAGATACAAAAAGTCGTTCCTAAGGGAGCGCAGTGTAAGTTTTCTACTCAAAAGTTGTTCCAAAGGGAATGCAGAGCCAAATACCGCCAAAATATAAGGCGAAGCGCGAAAAGTCAATGTGAATACTGCCGAAATAGAAGGCGAAGAAGTTCAAAAGACGTTCCTAAGGGAATGCAGAACTTACAGCGAAAAGTCAGCGCTGATACACCGAAAAATAAGCGGTGAAGCCGAAAAATAAGCGGCAAAGAGATTGTGTATTCCACTATGGGGGTGTGAGTGTGTGTCTTCGACATAAATATCATTTTGCATAACATAACATCATCACATCATTTCGCATAACATAACATCATACATCATATTGCATCAATGGCACAAGAAGGGGATACAATGTTGACCTTCGGAGAATGCTTCGAAAAAGTGAAATTGTGCTAAGGCACAAAATAAGTTTTGAAGAAATACAGCTTCATCAGCTCTGATGTGAAGGAAAAAAAATCTATTGTTGATGAAGCATTAATGTTTTTGCGACGCTTGGAGGATTTTTTATGAAGCAAAAAAGCTCTTCTTTATGAAGCATGAAAAGAAGGGAAGGTGTTTTTTCGCCGAAGGCTCAAAAATGGTATGTACATAAAAGTTTCATGCATCGCAAAGAAATGAATTACAAAACCATTCATATATTATCAAAACCCATGAGCACCGAATATTACAAGCATAGTACAGCAAATGTTACATTAATATTCTAACAATGTTTTTACAAATAGCTATTCTTCTTCCTTCGGGACTTTTTCTGCAGCTTCGGTTAGTAATTTGGTGACAACTTCGTATACAATAGCTTCGGCCATATTAATAATTTCTATTGCCTTCTTTGTCTCTGGGTCGGCCAGTGGGTCGAATGGCTCTGGTGGAGGAGATAGTTCAGCTGCAATAGAAGAAATAAATTAGTTCGAAAACACAAAAATAAACAACAAAGTTAAAAGCCATTAAGTAATACCTATTCGTCTTTCAAGTTCCGCGACTTTTTTAGCTGCTTTTGTTGCTTCTCGAGCATCATGAATGTCTTTTTCGCTTTTTTCATTATTTCATGGGTCATCCCTCGGCCGCCATTTTCCTAGATATCAGTGAAAAATTTTCCGCCTATTAAGCTTGCCACGGCCGAGGGGTCCTTCGTATCATCAATAGAGAAAGCAGCTTCGGCCTGGGCCAAAGTTTTAACATGTTCGCACCCTGCTTTCCCCAAAATAGCTGCAATTCCCCTTGCACCAGAGAACGCGCAGACATCCCCGCGGTCGCTCAAAATTTCTTCAAAAGCTTCGGCTTCGCTGCTGATCCACTCAATTACACCCTTAGGATCGCCTCTTATGAAGTTGTCTTCGCTCGAGTACGCGCCCACGTTGGCAAAGCTAGTTTTTATCTTTTTCATGCATTCTACATTTCAAAACATCTTTCTTTTGATGAGCGAAGCTCTGCAACTGTTTTTTCAAAATAATTTTTCCAGTACTCACTGGCATCTCGGTCAGCTTCGGCAATAGCGCATTTCAATTTGGCTTCGGCCAGTTGTTTTTGAAGGTTTTCAACCTCATTCCTTTGGATTTCAGATTGAGCCTTGAAGTTAGCTTCATCCCTCTTTACTTTGTCCACCAATGTAAGTAGAATTTTGTCTTTTTCCAAAGCTTCGTTCCTTAACTTGATAACCTATGTTCGAAGGTTGTTGAGGGCAATAGTGCAACTATCGTCTTCGGCATTCTTTTGCGCCCTTAAGGCGTTGCTAAGTATTAAACCCTATATGAAAAGAATGAATGGGTTAATATAAGAACAAAAGAATAATTCAAAATTCATAAACTTCCAAATATACAATTTTTGTACCTTCAGACTGTTATATGGAAGGCTATCCGCAAGATCGTCCTTCATCATGGCGCAGAGGCCATCTTCAAGCTTTGGGAACCCCATACTTCTGGCCATCTCCCGGCAGATAGATAGTTCTTTGTTGTCTGGGAGGCAATACATGAAGTCATCTTCATCTGTGCCATTAAACACTAAGGCCCCTTTCGGGTACTTCAGTTCTCGGGCGTAGTGTTTAGCTTCAAAAATTTCTTCTTCAGATAATCTTTTTCCCGAAGCATGTCAAATAATATAATCAAGGACTTCGGAAGGCGCTTCGGGAGTAGGAGCGGTAGCTTTTTCAGGCAAGATCTATTCTATAGCTTCTTCCTCCGCTGCCTTTTCTCCAATTTCCGAGGATTTCTCCATGGCGGGCTCTGAAGGCCCAGCTTCGGCGTCAGCCCGACTCATTGTAGCTTTGGCTTCGGTCAGCTTTGTCTCGGTTTCAATCTGCGCTTTTGAAGCCTTGGCAACTTTCCCTGGAGTAGAGCTTGAAGCTTTTATTGTCTCCAGCACATCTAGTACACTAGCCATCCTTTTTCTCTTAGGGGTCGCCACTAGACCTTTTGTGGCTTCGACACCTCCACTCCTGCCGAAGGGCTTAGAACTTCTAATGTTTTCGTCCCTTCGATTCTCGGTTCTTCAATTTTGTTAGTCTTCAGCATTGCATCCGGCTCTTCAATCCTCTGCGTAAGAGCAGGTCCTTTGGCTTCAATAGCTGAAGAGGTCTCACCGCCAAATTCAGGCACTATGGCCGGTTCAATGTAGCGCGGTCGGTGAGTAAGGACCTTCAACTTTTTCCTCTTCGGTGCGGGCTCGCTTGAAGCAGCTGAAGCAACATCCTTCCCAGAAGTTGCACCCTTTCTTTTCTGCCCCCGCGGCGGGTACCGATAGTCAGGGTACACAAATCCAATAGCATCAAAAACCCTATTTAGTCTTTTCTTTTTTTGGCCCCCGAAGGCCGCAGATAGTGCATTATCTTCGGACTTGGAGTATGCTCCAAGTAGTCATCACTAGTATTTTCAACACATTTCAGCCAGTTATCGTCTGGTTTGATAAATTGGTCTCCAAACCTGAAGGTATATTTCAATCGAACCAAACCACCTTCGCTAGGGTTAGTGATGGTTTCCTTTGGCATTTCCCAGCTGTCTATCAGTGGCCATATCCTGTAGGCTACATGTTCTTGAACTAAATCTCTTATCCCGATAAAAGCGCAAACTGTGATGAAGGCCCTTTGGCATGCTTCGGCTGCCTCATCAATCTCTGCCTTCGGTTTTCAGAGACCGAAGCGGGACCAGATGGGGCGCATGATGATCTCTTTAATATCTTCTCTCGCCTTCAAATCATTTTTTACATAAAACCACTCTTCCATCCAGGCCCCGGGCCACCTCTTCCGAAAAGTTGGCACTGGGTAGCTTGAGCCAGAACGAGCAACGAAGCCATAGCAACCAAAATTGTTATGATACTGTTCCTTACCCCAGGGCTTCGTCTCATACGAAAGTTCATGCATGCTGCAAAAACATTTTGCACTTGGCTCCAGACCTTGACTTCTCACAGCCCAGACGAAGATCCCCTTCTAATAATTGCTTCAGGAGTGATCTGGTGAAGGAAAATTTGATATGTCTTTAAAACTTCAACAACAAATCTGCTCAATGGGAACCGAAGCCCAGCTTTGAAGAAGCTTCGATAGATCACAACTTCGTTTTCTTCGGGGGCAGGAACAACCCTGTCTGCATCAGCCCTCACAATAGACATATCTCGAAAATACCTTCCTCTCATATTATCAAGATGACTCTGTTTGATAGTCGATTTCCCGAAGACTGCATGACTTGGTCGCCAGGGCCGATCTTCAGAGTCTTCGCCTCCACTTTCCGCATCATAATTGTCGCTGTCATCAGTATCTTCAGATAAGCCTTCTAGAATTTCCTTAGTAATCTTTTCTGTATTTGTCTTTGCTATTGATTCAACAAATCCAGTAGTCTTCTCCTCAAGGAGCTTCTCCTCTTCGCTCAGCTTCGTCTCAGCAACAACTTTTTTGTCTTGAGACATCTTCTCTTCGGAAATGGCGAAAATGTGTCCTCAAAGCCGAAGCTTAGAAAGTCTAAAAAACCAAGCAAGCGTTGGTAGGCAAGAGCTAAAAAATTGAGCAAGCAAAGCAGGTGGCAGATAGCGTACCAAATGTGCTCGGGGTGAGTTCCTATTTATACGCCCAGTGCGTTCCAAATTGGAGGGCCCCGTCTGTCATCGACTGTTGCTATTCTAGCAAAGGGAAGGTGTTTTTTCGGACCTTCGGCTTAAGGCCTTCGTCCATATCGCAATTTGAATTCGTTATTCTAACAAATTAATATTGCGAGGGGCTACTGTTGGGGGCCTTCATCTTCTGAAGGTCCTCAAAATCATGATTTAACAATGTTTCTGGAGTATAATACATGAACAGGTACCTTTGGACTCGGATCAGAACCACAGTATGAGAAGCACAAAAATACGAAGGTTGACGTAGCGCCGAAGCTACGCGCAAGGGAGCTTCAGCATGACGGCAGAAAAGGGAACCGACTTAAAAGGGAAAAGGCCATTTAGACCTCGATGGATCACTATAGAGTCATTAGCAAATGTAAAGGGCATGAGTGTAATTTTACATGGGCTGCGTTCCGTGCCTATAAATAGATGAACAGTGCTCCCGTACTGTTCACGCTGACTTGTATTTGCTCGTGCGTTACACTTGTACTTTTACCTTCTATCAAGCCAAAGGTACACTTGTAATTTGATATCATTTCTATTTGTCCATGATAATAAAATAGAAATGAGCTGATAATATTACATAATTATTCATGTTATCTCTTACATTCTATATGATTCTCCTTTTATTATCGCATATTGCAATGATGAAGGTATGTCCTTCATGACCTTCGTCTGAAGATCATTATATCTTAAGGGAAATAATGTCTCAAATGACGAAGGGCATTAATGTTTAACGTTTTTTGTGTTGCCTTGTTCTTAACTCATAGCATTTGAGAACAAGTCCCCAACAGCCACTAATACATTAATGGAATTAAACTAAACAATAATACTAATCACACAATAATCAAACAACCATAATTACAAATATATACTAATTTCGGCGGCAATTAAATAACGCCCGCTGAAAATATGGAATAAAATATGCAAAAAATAACCTTTTGATGGAGAAGGGCTCGGCGGCGGCCGGGCGACAAGAGCCAAGGGCGGCAGCGGACGGGAGCCTGGGCGACGGTTCTAGGGCCACGCAGGCCGGGGGGTGACGAGGCGGGCGTCGGGTGACGTGATGACATTTGGTCATGTGGGCGCGCGGCGTCGATAAGAGGAAGAAACAGGGAAGAAAGAAGAAGAAGAAGAAAGAAAGCCTACCGCGATTTAAAAAGGCATAATTTCGACGATCGTGTCAGAGGCCGCCGAAAATAACCTTATTTTCAGTGGTCGTGTCAGTAGCCGACGAAAATAAGCTTAGTTTTGGCGGCCTCTGTCCGCCGCCGAAAATAACTCTTTATTTTTGGCCGCCTTGTGGTGCCAAAAATGGAAGTCATGGAACATGACATGAATAATCCTCTCCATTAATATATGGAAGTCATAGCTGTTTATTAACCCAGTCTTTTTCCTATTTTCAAATTCACAGCTCTTTTAAGCCCGCAACATAACCATCGGGAAATTTAATTTCATTCATCCTTATCATCCCCTCGATCTTGTCCTTAGAGGTAAGATAGAAAAAGGCACGTGCCGGATTGCCGTTGTCATTGAGCACTTGGGTTAGCCGGTCACAAAGCATTGCTAGATCTCTTTGAGTTTTCAGATTGTCCTTTGATTTTTCAAAATGCATGCAAAGTGTGTATGAGGGCTTCATCAACATTATTTTCTTGGTGCATGACATCAATGTTGTGCACAAGAATCAATGATGGCATATAAGGGAGCTCCCACATACCACATATTTGTGTCCAGTTGTGGTCCACTCCGAATCCTTGGTACTTTTCCCCCATTTCATTTAGGACAAGGTTGTTCAGCTGAGCATATATTTCTGCTACATTTAGACGTTTTGGCGGTCCTTTAGTGATCACGATGTTCTTTATAAAGTTTTTCTTATCGCTCCTAAAGGGGTGTTTCCTAGGCAACCAACGTCGATGGCAATCGAGGTAAGTGATCTTTCCACCATGAGCAAGACAGAAGCAATCTGTATCTGAATCGCAATATGGACATGTCAATCTACCATGTGTACTCCAACAGGCAAAAATAGCATACACCATGTAGTCATGCACCGACCACAAATACGCAACTCGAAGTTTGAATATCTGTTTTTTAAAAACACCGTATGCTTCAACTCCTTTCCAAAGCTCCTTCAACTCTTCAATCAAGGGTTTTAACATGACATTGAGTTTCTTTCCAGGATGGTCTACGCCAGGTATGATTAAGCAACGAAATATAAATTCATACTTCATACAAAGAGAAGGTGGAAGGTTCTATGGAATGACAAAGATGGGCCAACATGAGTATGATGATGCCATTTGACCAAAAGGTGTGAAGCCAACGGTCGTGAGGCCGATTCGAACATTCCTCGTGTCGGCGTTTCGACCCCGGGGGGGTCCCTGGACCGACGAGTAAATTGTCGCTGCGTGTCCCAGCCCAGATGGGTCGGCGCGAGACGGAACACAAAGGGGGAAAACAGTAAGGGGAAACCGTGGCCTTCATGTTGTCCTGCGCCTAGGGCGGATGCGCTTGCAGTAGGGGGTTACAAGCGTTCGCGTGGGAGAGAGAGAGAGAGCCTTGTGCATCGGCCCGTTCTCCCGCGTGGCCAACCCTCTCGTACGGGAGCCCTGGACCTTCCTTTTATAGACGTAAGGAGAGGGCCCAGGTGTACAATGGGGGGTGTAGCAATGTGCTAACGTGTCTAGCAAAGGGGAGCCAGAGCCCTATGTACGTGTCGTCGTGGCTGTCGGAGAGGTTTTGGCGCCCTGTTCATGTGATGTCGTGGTCGTCGGAGGAGCACTTGAGCCCCGTGGAAGTACAGCTGTCAGGGCTGTCGGATCCTTGCTGACGTCTCCTTGCTTCCGTAAGGGGCTGAGAGCCGCCGTCGTCATGGGGCACGCGGGGTGCCATCATTACTTGTTTACCGGGGCGAGCCGGATGGGACGCCGGTCTTGTTCCTCGTAGCCTGAGCTAGCTAGGGGTAGGGTAATGATGGCCCCTCTGTGACGTGGTCGGTCCGAGCCCGAGGTCGGGCGAGGCGGAGGCTCCTCCGTGGTCGAGGCTGAATCCGGGCCCGGGGGTCGGGCGAGGCGGAGACCGTCGTCCGGGGTCGAGGTTGAGTCCGAGCCCTGGGGTCGGGCGAGGCGGAGACCGTCGTCCGAGGTCGAGGTTGAGTCCGAGCCCTGGGGTCGGGCAAGGCAGAGACCGTCGTCCGAGGTCGAGGTTGAGTCCGAGCCCTGGGGTCGGGCGAGGCGGAGCTTCCTATGGCGCCTGAGGCCGGTCTTGGCGGCTGTCAGCCTCACCCTGACGGGTGGCACAGCAGTCGGAGCAGCGCAGGCGGCGCTGTTTTCCTATCAGGTCAGCCAGTGGAGGGACGAAGTGACTGCGGTCACTTCGGCCTTGTCGTTTGAGGAGCGTGCGTCAGGATAAGGTGTCAGGTGATCCTTGCATTGAATGCTCCTGCGATATGGTCGGTTGGCGTAGCGATCTGGCTAGGGTTGCTTCTCCGCGAAGCCTGCCCGAGCTGGGCCTCGGGCGAGTCGAAGGTGCGTCCGTTGCTTGAGGGGACCCTCGAGTGAGACGTGAATCCTCCTGGGTCGGCTGCCTTTGCCCGAGGCTGGGCTCGGGTGAGGCGAGATCGTGTCCCTTGAGTGGACGGAGCCCTGACCTGAATCGCGCCCATCAGGCCTTTGCAGCTTTGTGCTGATGGGAGTTACCAGCTGAGATTAGGAGCCTTGGGGGTACCCCTAATTATGGTCCCCGACAGTAGCCCCCGAGCCTCGAAGGGAGTGTTAGTACTCGCTTGGAGGCTTTTATCGCACTTTTTTGCAAGGGGACCGGCCTTTCTCGGTTGCATTTCGTTCCAGTGGGTGCGCACGAGCGCACCCGCCGGGTGTAGCCCCCGAGGCCTCGGAGGAGTGGTTTGACTCCTCCGAGGTCTTAGCGCGTTTCGTGATGCCTCGGCCGGTCTGGTTGTTCCCTCATGCGAACTGGCCGTAGCCCGGGTGCATAGTCAGGTTCCAAGTTCTCGGGCTGGTATGTTGACGCTGTCAACGGTTTGGCCGGAGCTGGGTTTGCGAGAGCAGCCCCCGAGCCTCCGCACAGAGCGAGAGGACGGTCAAGGACTGACTCGGCTTTTTTCATACGCCCCTACGTCGCCTTTCCGCAAGGAGGAGGAGGGAAAGCGCCATGTTGCCCTCGGAGGGCGCCGAACATGGTGTCTCTAGTGAGTTGCTAACGGGTGATCCGAGTGGACGCCTGTGCCCCGTTCGATAAGGGTCGGCTAGTGGCCCAGAGGCGCGCTCCAAAAGTACCTGCAAGTGATTTGCCGGACCCGGTCCCGTTTGATAGGGTCCGAGGGCTCGATGCCTCCCTCTGATGGGATTCCATTACAGAATCGCTCCTGCTGGTCTCTGAAATGTCCTAGGGTACCTCGGGAGCGTAGCCCGAGCCTCGGCCATGTATCGGATGTACTCAGAGTCATCCCTCGCTCTGCGTGCTCTGAGGCGGCTGTCGAACCCTTCGGGGGCCAGCCTATGAACCTCTGATCAGTAGTGGGCGTGGAGCCCAAGTGGCCCGAGGCGGCTGTCGAACCCTTCCAAGGGGCCAGCCTTCGAACCTTTGACCAGTAGTGGACGCGGAGCCCGAGGGGCCTGAGGCGGCTATCGAACCCTTCCGAGGGGCCAGCCTTCGAACCTCTGACCAGTAGTGGGCGCGGAGCCCAAGTGCTCTGAGGCGGCTGTTGAACCCTTCCGAGGGGCCACCCTTCGAACCTCTAATCAGTAGGAGGGCACGGGGCCCGCTCCCTTCGTGGAGAAGGATCCCTTTCGGAGTATACCCTTTCCCGATCCCTGTAGCAAGAGAGAGAAAGAGGAAGAGGAAGAGGGAAAGGATACGAAATCGAACAACGTGGCGCACCTTTTTTGACGCGGTCGTTATGGCGGAGGTGAAGCGTCGCCTGCTTTGCCTGCCAAAGGTGCCGCCTGTCCTGCCGCAGAGTTAATGCGACGAGATGAGTGGTTCACGGGGCGGCCGTTGTGCGTGCTCGAGCCGTTCGAGGAACGGGACACGGGCGCATCGTCTTCACGCCGTGGGAGAGGGCTCTTTCGCTATCCTAGGAGGGGACGTGAGCCTGCAGACGACTTGACTGCTGCTTTCGCCCGCCTGCCGCCGCCATTGATGCCGGTCCACTTTTGGCCATATCGACCATCGCGCCTTCTCCCGCGGCTGACTGACCCGTGACCAATGTGCTCGGTTGGCACTGTTGGGCCATGCGCAGGGTTGCCTCGAGTCGTGGCACCGGTTCCACAGTCGAGAAGGCATGGTACTGGCGCAAGTGGCGGTGCAGTTTCCCGCACGTAGTAACCGGCGTGCCGGTTACATGACGTGTGGGCCTGGGCCCCCAAGCTGAACGCGTCGGAGTCAAAATGGTGCGCCCCCTTGGTGCGGTTGCATGCCGCCTGCATGGCAGTCCACCCTTTCACCCACCGGTCTGGGCGAAAGTGGAGGAGCGCTTGTAACCGCTGGGCAGGTACGCGCTCTGCGCGCGGCGGTTTGGCTTCTTCTGCTCTGGGCCAGCTTGCATGACGCGTGGGACCTAGCCCCCGTGTTGTAGGGGGAAGACCTTGGAGCATGTTGGTGAAGACTCAGTCCGCGAGGCTGAGGACGCAAGTGGGGAGAGTCGCCTTTAAAAGGAGGGAGACCCCCTTGGATGGGAACCATGTCTTCGCACTCTTCCCATGCATCGCGCCCTTCCACCTTCCGAGCCCCCGGATGGGAAGCGCCCGCGTTGCTTTTGTCTTGTCGTCGTTGGAGGAACGCAAC
Organism: Zea mays; assembly: GCF_902167145.1. NCBI lineage: Eukaryota > Viridiplantae > Streptophyta > Magnoliopsida > Poales > Poaceae > Zea > Zea mays. Next base: position 99,158,781 of record NC_050105.1, on the reverse strand, counting down.
TTCGCGAAAGTTGGTACCTTTCAGCCATCGCTCGGCTTCAAGGATTTTCATCAGGCAGCCCGGCTGCATCCCCTCGCCGGTGGTCAACAAGACGGTGACCACCAGTTCGATGGTGGGGAGAAGCAAGCCGGGCTGCGGCCTCTGCCCCGCCCTTAGCTTCAAGGATGTTCATCATCAGTGCTGGGGAGGGGAGTGCGCCGAGTTGGGGCCTGTCTCCGCACGGGCGGCGGCCCGCTCCTTCCCTCAGTGATCGAGGGGAAGGGCGTTCGTCGTTCGTGGCGCTGGCAGCTGCCGCGTTCCTGGCTCTCCAGCCCGAGCGGCTTCAGCGCTGCTTCCGGTGCCACCTCCCACTGAGGCAGCCGGAAGAGGTTTCTCTACCAACGAGGTAGTCGGTGCCTCCCGCGGACTGACCTCCGGCTCCACGGCCTTGGTAGCTTGTCCTCGCCCCTCGAGTGGGATCGTGGGCGAGGGCCTTGTCGCAGCAGCGTCTGCCCTGAGGTCATCGTTGTTGCTGTTTGGCCGCCCGTAGCGGAGGTCATTGTCGCTGCTACCGGAGCGGGCGGTGGTGAGCCACCTGTCGGCGTTTCGTTGTCTCGCAGGCCCTCCAATGTGGGGGATTGTTCGTACCTGCGGGAGTGGAACTGGAGTTCCGTTTGTAATGGCACTATTGGGGGCCCTCGGCTTCCGAAGGTCCTCAAAAATGTAATTTGACTATGTTTTCCAAGAGAAATATGTGAGCAGGTACCTTCGAAGTCAGATTGCGAGTATACAAGAGCATGGTTAAGACGAAGCTAGACTGGGACGGCAATCACGACGAAGGATAAGACGATCACGAAGCTATGTGCAGAAAGGGGAAACCGACTTAAAGATGAAAAGCCAAATTAGACCTCGAAGAATTACTATAGAGTTATTGATAAATGTAAAGGGCATTAATGTAATTTTGCATGGGCTGCGACCCGTGCCTATAAATAGGTGAACAGTATTCCCGTACTGTTCACGGTGACTTGGCATTCACTTTTGCGTCACGCCTGTATTCTCATTCCTTCAAGCCGAAGGTACATTTGTAATTTACCATTGTTTACATAAGTAATATAAATGGAAATAGATTAATAATAATGTTTACAGAAATCATGTTACTTTCTGTACTTTGTATGAATGTTCTCCATCTTTTATCATGATCATGAAGGTATGTCCTTCACGACCTTCGTCCTAGATTCATTACATCCGAAGGGAAATAATGATCTGAAGGACGAAGGGCTTTGATATTTAACATTTTATGTTGCCTTGTTCTTGATTCATAGCATTTGAGAACAAGTCTCCAACATTGGCACCCACCTCCGGTGAACTCACTTCCATTTTTTGAGCCTTGAACACTTTCGGCAAGCATCACCTTCGTCATGCCGCCGAAAAAAGCTTCAGCGACAGGGGCTGGTACTCTACAGCCACTGGATCCCAATCAGGACGTCCTTTCTCTCAGGGAGTCCCGAAGTCAAAAGAGGAAGGCTACTAGTCCAACGCCTCCGGAGGACGACTTGGACCAGGAAATCCAAAACCTGGAAATGCTTCAGCAACAGGTTCAACGAAAGAAGGAGAAGATGGCCCGTCTAGCTGACCTTCAGAGGCAGATAGATGAAGCGTTAGAAGAGGTTCGTCATCTTGTTCAAGATGACCAGAGCCGAAGGCCTCAGCGCAGAGAGCTCCATCAGGAGGGTTTCTACAATGAGGAAGACTGGTATGAAGATTTCCATCATGGAAATTTTGCTTTTGACGATGCTTCTCCTTTGTCAACAGAATTACAGGCTACACCATGGCCCCAGTCTTACAAGCCACCTCAGCTCCCCATGTATGACGGTCATTCAGACCCGAAGCAATTATTGATGAGCTATGAGGCAACCATATCTTCGTATGGTGGCAATACAGCAGTCATGGCAAAGTCTTTTGTCATGGTCGTCAAGAGTGTCGCTCAGACTTGGTACTCTTCTCTTCGGCCAGGGACAATCACCTCATGGCAAAAGCTGAAGGATAAGTTGATAACCAGCTTTCAAGGATTTCAGACAAAGCCAGTCACCGCTCAGGCTCTATTCCAGTGTACCCAGGACCACGAAGAATACCTTCAGGCGTATGTCCGAAGGTTTCTGCGTCTAAGGGCACAGGCGCCAACAGTGCCCAATGAAATTGTCATTGAGGCCATGATTAAGGGGCTTCGGCCGGGACCTTCAGCGCAATACTTTGCCAGGAAGCCACCACAAACTTTGGAGAAGCTGCTCCAGAAGATGGACGAGTATATTCGAGCTGACAATGACTTCCGCCAAAGAAGGGAGGAAGCATTCAGGTTCTCTGAAATGGCCAGGGGCTTCGGAGGAAGATTTCACCCGAGGCACGTTAGGTCAATTCATAACTCTACTCAAAGTGATGATCGAGGGAGCCAGCAGCAAAGGCCACAATACTCTTCACAAGCTTCGGGGCAGCAGCAAAGTTCTTTTCGGCCGTCAGCGCCAAGGGGCAGAGGCGCCAGGGGCTTCGGGGGAAGGTTTGGAGATCAGCCAAGAAAAATTTACTGCCTATTCTGTGGTGAAGACAAGGGCCATACCACCAGGATGTGCCACGTTACCATCCAGAAGCAGAAGGAGATAGCAGAAGCAGCAGCGCAACAAAGTCAGCCGAAGCAGGTCATGCATACTGCTTCGTATCATTCGCCTTATATTCCAGAATATGTAGGCAACCACCCTGCAGCTTCTGTTGCTTCGGCAAGCCGACCCCAAGCATCTTGGCAGCAGCCTCCACCGCCACCACCAACACAAAGAGGTCAGCAGCCAGAAGGGAGTCAGTGCGTCAACCTTTAGCGGGACTTCAGAGAGGAGTCCGAAGCTCGCACAATCAATAGCACGGTGCCGGAGTCGAAGCACATTTACTGACAAATATCCTACCTCAGCATCAGCTCTTTTGCATTTTCATATTCACTATTACTTTCTTTTTAATAAGGAACAATTAAGGGTAGTTTTAATGTCTTTTATCGCCTTTCAACTTTTTGTAATAGTTTCGCTTTTTTCTGTAATAAAAATATATCTTCTCCATAGGCCTAAGCTGCTGAAGCATGAGAATTTATGTTGGCAAGGAGGATTTTCAAAGTTGTCAAAAACTTGTTCTAAGGAACAAAGTACAATTTATTCGAAGCAACAAAAAGCCGTTCCTAAGGGAGCGCAGTGTAAGTTTTCTGAGCCTACAGCGAAAAATAAGCGCTGATTCCGCTGAAAGTAAAAGGCGAAGAAGCTCCTAAGGGAGGCTTACAACGAAAAATAAACGCTGATTCCGCTGAAAGTAAAAGGCGAAGAAGCTCCTAAGGGAGGCTTACAGCGGAAAATAAACGCTGATTCCGCTGAAGTAAAAGGCGAAGAAGCTCCTAAGGGAGGCTTGCAGCGAAAAATAAACGCTGATTTCATCAATCTTCGGCAAATATCATTTTGCACAACATTACATCATTACATCATTCGCATAGCATAACATCATACATCATAGTGCATCAATAATGCAAGAAGGGAGGATTTTGATATTGATGGCCGAAGATTGTTTTAAAGAATTACTAACAAGGCACAAGAAATAGCCGCTGAAGAGCTATACCTTCGTCAATTACTGAAATGAAAGGATCTATTGGTTATTGATTTTACAAGGATTGATTATTGATTTTTACGAAGCATGAAAAGAAGGGAAGGTGTTTTTTCGCCGAAGGCTCAAAAATGGTATGTGTATGATGTTTCATGCATCGTCAAAAATGGAGTTATAAACAGCTAATATGTTACACAATGTTACACGATTTTTGACAAATATTACAAACTAAATGTTTTTATAGTAGCATTTAATCTTCTTTTAAGACTACTTCTGCAGCTTCATTTAAAAGTTGATCAACAACTCTATCCATGATGGCTTCTGCCATTTGTCTAATTTCGTCATCCCCCTTTGTCTGAGGGCTTGGGGCTAGCTCAGCAGGTTCTGAGAAAAGAAAAGGTACGGATATATTATTACAAGCCGTGAACAAGTTCAAAATCAAAAGATTACAGCGAAGAGCCAATTATCACTAATTAGTACCTATTTGCGCTTCGGGCTCTGTACTTTTCTCAGCAGCCTCTGTTATTTTTCTAGCATCGTGAATGCCTTTCTCGCTCTTTTGAATAATTTCTTGAGCCATTTCTCGTCCGCCGTTGTCCCAAATATCGGTGAAAAATTTTCCGCCAATCATGCTTGCTTCGGCTGAGGGGTCTTTAATGTCTTCGGAGGACAAAGTAGCTTCGGATTGCGCTAAGGATTTTACATGCTCGCAACCTTTCCTCTCCAAAACAGTAGCAATTCCTCTAGCACCCGAAAAAGCACATATGTCTCCGCGGCTATTCAGTATTTCCTCGAAGGCCTCAGCTTCGTGACTGATCCACTCAATCGGACCTTCGGGATTGCCCCTTGAGAAATTCTCTTCGCTAGAGAATGCGCCAACATTGGCGAAGCTGGATTTTATCTTCTTAACAAACTCTATGGATTTAACATAGCATCTTCTCTGGGATGCACGAAGCTCTTTAACATTTATTTCTAAATGATCGGCCCATTGATCACTAAGCTCTCGTTTTGTCTCTTCAAGTATACGTTCTTCTTTAGCTCTAGCTAGCTGTTTCTGAAGATCTTTAATTTCACGTTTTTGGGCTTCAGCCTGGGCCTTTGAGGCAGCTTCGTCCTCTTTTATCTTGTCCACCAATGTAACTAGAATTTTATCCTTTTCCAGAGCTTCGTTTCTCAGCTTAATAACCACTGATCGTAGGTTGTTGAAAGCAATATCATAGCTCTCGTCTTCGGCATTCTTTTGCGCTCTCAACGCGTTGCTTAGTATTAAACCCTATATGTAAAAGAGTTGGTATAAGAATAAAAGAATGATTTGCAAATTATAAAATTTCCAAACACACAGTTCTCATACCTTCAGGCTATTATATGCAAGACTATCTGCAAAATCGTCCTTCGTCATAGCACAGAGTCCAGCTTCAAGCTTCGGAAACCCCATACTTCTAGCCATCTCCCGACAGACGGATAATTCTTTGTTGTCTGGGAGGCAGTATAGGAAGTCATCTTCGTTTGTCCCATTGAACACTAGTGCCCCCTTCGGATATTTCAATTCTTTGGCATAGTGATTAGCTTCAAAAACTTCTTCTTCGGATAATTTTTTCCCCGAAGCATGTCGAACGATATAATCGTATATTCTGGAAGGTGCTTCGGGGGCAGCAGTATCAATTTCTTCAACCAAAATTGGCTCTGACATTTTCATTTTTTCGGTTGCCTTTGCAATTTTCGTTTCTTCTGTTTCCAAAGGTTTTATCTTGGTTGGCTCTGAAGGCCCGGCTTCAGTTCCAGTATGTTGCTTCGAAGCTTCAACAACAGATGCTTCAGCAGACGCTTCAGAAGTTTCAGCAGTCTTCTTTGGAGTTATGCTTGAAGATTTAATTGTTTCCAAAACATCTAACACATTAACCATTCTTTTTCTTTTCGGGGTCACTGTTGGCCCCTTTTTAATTTCTGCTACTTCAATTTCTCCTGAAGGACTTAAAATTTCTGATATTTTTACTCCCTCAGCTGATGTTTTTGCTTCTTCAGTCTTTGGTTCTTCCATTTTTTCTGTTACTAGCACTTCGGCCAACTCTTTGATTTCTGGCAGCAGGGTTGGTTCTTTAGCTTCAGTGGCCGAAGAGGTCTCACCGGCGAACTCAGGCACCGTGGCTGGTTCAATATAGCGTGGCCGGTGTGTGAGAACCTTTACCCTTTTTCTCTTCGGTGCTGGCTCGCTAGGAGCGGCTGCAGCAGTTTCTTTTGCAGAAGTTGTGCCTTTTCTTTTTTGCCCCCGCGCTGGATAGCGGTAGTCGGGTTAGACAAAACCAATTGCATCAAATACTCGGTTGAGTCTTTTCTTTTTTCGGCCTCCGAAGGCCGCTGACAATGCAGTGTCTTCGGCCTTCGAATATACCCCAAGCAATTCATCACTTACAGTCTCAATGCTCTTTAACCAATCATCATCTGGTTCAACGAACTTGTCTCCGTACTTGAATGTATACTTCAGCCTGATTAACCCACCTTCCTCAATTTCTTTAACAGTTTCTTTCGGCATTTCCCAGTTATCTGCAAGTGGCCACACTCTGAAGGCAATGTGTTCTTGTATTAAATCCCTTGTCCCAATAAAAGAGCAGACTACGCCGAAGGCCCGTTGGCATTCTTCGGCTACTTCATCCATTTCTACCTTCGGTTTCCGGAGTCCGAAGCGCTGCCAGATAGGGCACATGATGATATCCTTAATATCTTCTCGAACATTCAAATCATTTTTTACATAGAACCATTCCTTCATCCATTCCCCGGGCCATCTCTTCCGAAAGGTTGGCACGGGACAGCTTGATCCAGAGCGAGCACCGAAGCTGTAACAACCAAAGTTGTTATGATATTGCTTTTTACCCCAGGGCTTCGTCTCATATAATAACTCATGTATATTGCAAAAGCTTTTCGCACTTGGCTCTAGGCCCTAGCTCTTCACGGCCCAGACGAAGACTCTCATTCTTATTATTGCTTCAGGGGTAAGTTGATGAAGGTAAACCTGATATATTTTCAGAACTTCTACCACAAACCTGCTTATAGGGAATCGTAGCCCAGCTTTAAAAAGCTTTGGAAGATCACGACTTCATTATCTTCGGGAGTCGGCACAGTCCTCTCTCCGTCATCTGCCCTCACGATGGACATATCTCGAAAATATCTTCCCCTCATGTTTTCAAGATGACTTTGCCCAATAGTTGATTTTCCGAAGACTGAATGGCTTGGTCGCCATGGTCGGTCTTCGAAATCCTCACCCCCGCTGTCTGCATCATAACTATCACTTTCACCAGTATCTTCAGATAAGCCTTCCAAAATCTCCGTAGTAATTTTCTCTGTATTTGTTTTTGCTATTGATTCAATGAAGCCCAGATTTTTCTCCTCAGAAAGGCTCAGCTTCACTCCGGCAGCAACTTTCTTTTCCTGAGACATCCCTTCGGAAATCCTGCCTCTCGGCTCCGAAGCTTAAAACTAGGGAGACAGTCAAATATTTGTGGGCAGAAAGCTATTTGAGCAGGTAAAACAGATGGCAAGAGAGCGTGCCAAATAACTTGTGGTGAGCCCTTATTTATACACCCAGTGTGTCGAAAACTGGAGGGTCCCGCTTGTCAATGATTGTTGCTATTCTAGCAAAAGGAAGGTGTTTTTTCGGACCTTCGGCCCATAGCCTTCGTCCATATCGCAATATAAACTTATCTTTACAGCAAATTAATATTGCGAGGGGCTACTGTTGGGGGCCCTCGGCTTCCGAAGGTCCTCAAAAATGTAATTTGACTATGTTTTCCAAGAGAAATATGTGAACAGGTACCTTCAAAGTCAGATTGCGAGTATACAAGAGCATGGTTAAGACGAAGCTAGACTGGGACGGCAATCACGACGAAGGATAAGACGATCACGAAGCTATGTGCAGAAGAGCTTCGGCATAACGGCAGAAAGGGGAAACCGACTTAAAGATGAAAAGCCAAATTAGACCTCGAAGAATTACTATAGAGTTATTGATAAATATAAAGGGCATTAATGTAATTTTGCATGGGTTGCGACCCGTGCCTATAAATAGGTGAACAGTATTCCCGTACTGTTCACGGTGACTTGGCATTCACTTTTGTGTCACGCCTGTATTCTCATTCCTTCAAGCCGAAGGTACATTTGTAATTTACCATTGTTTACATAAGTAATATAAATGGAAATAGATTAATAATAATGTTTACATAAATCATGTTACTTTCTGTACTTTGTATGAATGTTCTCCATCTTTTATCATGATCATGAAGGTATGTCCTTCATGACCTTCGTCCTAGATTCATTACATCCGAAGGGAAATAATGATCTGAAGGACGAAGGGCTTTGATATTTAACATTTTATGTTGCCTTGTTCTTGATTCATAGCATTTGAGAACAAGTCTCCAACAGGAACCTTGAGTGTCGGTGTCTGTTCATTGCGGCTGTCGGGGCCTGAACATTTATGTATTTTGGCGTGAAGCCGTGTTTCTTCCTCCTTTTGAGCACTAGGACTCGCCTGTCGGCTAGCTGAACCGCTTAACCAAGTGTGAGTTGCCTCGTGCGGAAGGTGACGAGTGAGGTATCCGTATCCCGGAGGCGTAGGAGTCCCTCGGCTCGGTCGGCCTTGCCGTCCGAGGCTTCTCTTGCTTAGTTAAAGAAACCCTCGGCCGCTCTGCGATGAGCCAGAGCCGGAGGAAGCGGTGCCAGCATGGACAAAGGCAGAGTTGGCTCGAAAATAAGCTTCGTCAGCCGGAGCCTGGCCAGGCCGTCCACTGGCGGGACCGACGCCGGAGTCGGGTTGCCGAGGCCACGAGCCGGGCTGATGTCCTCAGGGGACAGCTGGCTGAGGCTACGGAGTGGCCGGTCGAGCCGTCTGCTCGGGCCGGGTTCCTGGAGGAGACCCCGGCGACGATGGCCCAGGCGTGGTGCTGACAGGTTCCTTCGAGGTGGAGATCCTCCGACCATGTTGCCGTCTGAGGCCGGGTCGGATTCCGCCGAAGGTGGAGTCGACGCTGAGGGTGCTGCTGCTCCCCCACTGATGTCTGATCCTGCAGGAACAGTTTATCTGTACTGTGTGTATGTTTTTTGGCGGCCGCCGAGGCCCAAACATATCATCGTCGTGTTGTAGATCCACGTTTCTTTTCCCCTTGTTTCGAGTATCAGGACTTGTTCGTCGGTAACAGAATTGCTTATCTGAGCAAGAGCTACTTTTCACGGAAGGTGATGAGTGAGGTATCCGTATCCCGGAGGCATAGGAGTCCCTCAGCTCGGTCGGCCTTGCCGCTTACGTGTACTCTTACTCGTCTGTTGGATTCTGTTATCAATATAGTCGAGAAGGCACGAAAAATTGTTTCGGCGGAACAACTTTCGAACGTTAAGACTTGTTCGGCCAGCGGAATCGCTTAAAAGAGCGTGAGTTACTTATCGCAGAAGGTGATGAGTGAGGTATCCGTATCCCGGAGGCGTAGGAGTCCCTCTGCTCGGTCGGCCTTGCCTGCTTACGTGTACTCCGTTGTTTTCAGGATCCCGCTTTCGAAGTAGTCGAAAAGCACGAAAGATGTTCTGGCAGAAAGACTTTTTCCGAGGAAAATTTTGACGCAGAGGGGGTGCCCCCCTTCTAGCCCCCGAGGGAGGGTCGGCCTTTGCCGAGGCAAGGCTGACCCTTCCTTGATGGTTAGAATTTGTTGGCGTATGTAGACGAGGTATATGAACGACTTAAAAACATCTTAAGGGTAGAAGCGACGTAGCTGTCAGATGTTCCAAGCGTTGTTGTAGACCTCGCCTTGACTGTTGGCCAGCTTGTATGTTCCGGGCTTCAGAATCTTGGCGATGATGAATGGCCCTTCCCAGGGAGGCGTGAGCTTGTGGCGCCCTCGGGCATCTTGTCGTAGCCGAAGCACCAAGTCGCCCACCTGGAGGTCTCGGGACTGAACCCCTCGGGCGTGGTAGCATCGCAGGGACTGCTGATACCGCGCCGAGTGTAGTAAGGCCATGTCCCGAGCCTCTTCCAGCTGGTCCAGTGAGTCTTCTCGGTTGGTCCGGTTGCTTCGGTCGTCGTATGCCCTCGTCCTTGGGGATCCGTATTCCAAGTCCGTGGGCAAAACAGCTTCGGCCCCATATACTAGAAAAAACGGCGTGAAACCCGTGGCTCGGCTTGGCGTCGTTCTCAGACTCCAGACCACCGAGGGGAGTTCCTTCATCCATCGCCTACCGAATTTGTTGAGGTCGTTGTAGATCCATGGCTTGAGTCCTTGCAGAATCATGCCGTTGGCACGCTCTACTTGCCCATTCGTCATGGGGTGAGCTACGGTGGCCCAGTCCACCCGGATGTGGTGATCCTCGCAGAAGTCTAGGAACTTTCTGTCGGTGAACTGGGTGCCGTTGTCGGTGATGATGGAGTTCGGGACCCCAAAGCGATGGATGATGTTGGTGAAGAACGCCACCGCCTGTTCGGACCTGATGCTGTTTAGGGGTCTGACCTCGATCCACTTGGAGAATTTGTCGATGGCGACCAGCAGGTGCGTGTAGCCCCCGGGTGCCTTCTACAAGGGACCGACGAGGTCTAGACCCCACACAGCGAACGGCCAGGTGATGGGTATTGTCTGCAGAGCCCGAGCGGGCAGGTGGGTCTGCCTTGCGTAGAATTGACACCCTTGGCAGGTGCGTACAATCCTTGTGGCGTCGGCCACCGCGGTTGGCCAGTAGAAACCTTGTCGGAAGGCGTTTCCAACAAGGGCTCGAGGCGCTGCGTGATGACCGCAAGCCCCCGAGTGTATTTCTTGTAACAGTTCCTGACCTTCGGCGATGGATATGCATCGCTGGAGGATGCCTGAGGGGCTGCGGTGGTAGAGCTCCTTCCCGTCACCTAGCAAGACGAACGACTTGGCGCGCCGCGCCAGTCGCCGAGCTTTGGCTCTGTCGAGGGGTAGCTCTCCTCGGTGGAGATATTGCAGGTACGGGGTCTGCCAGTTTCGATTAGGCGTGACCCCATTCCGCTCTTCCTCGACGCGCAGTGCCTCACCCTCGGGGGCCGAGGGTGCCTCGGGCTGAGCCGAGGGCGCCTCGGGCTGAGCCAAGGGCGCCTCGGGCAGGGCCGAGACCTTCTCGGGCTCGGGCGTGTCATCGGTCTTGACTGAGGGTTGATGTAGGTCTTGGGAGAAGACGTCCGGGGGAACCGTTGTCTGCCCCGAGGCTATCTTAGCCAGGTCGTCCGCAGTCTCGTTGTATCATCGGGCGATGTGGTTGAGTTCGAGCCCGAATAACTTGTCCTCCAGGCGCTGAACCTCATCGCAGTAGGCTTCCATCTTTGGGTCGCAGCAATGGGAGTTCTTCATGACTTGGTCGATGACAAGCTGCGAGTTGCCACGAGCGTCGAGGCGTCGGACCCCTAGCTCGATGGCGATGCGCAACCCGTTAACCAGAGCCTCGTACTCGGCCACGTTGTTGGACGTTGGGAAATGGAGGCGCAGCACGTATCGGAGGTGCTTCCCGAGGGGTGAGATGAAGAGCAGGCCCGTGCCCGCTCCTGTTTTCATCAACGACCCGTCGAAAAACATGGTCTAGAGTTCCGGTTGGATCGGAGCTGCTGGAAGCTGGGTGTCGACCCATTCAGCCACAAAGTCCACCAAGACTTGGGACTTGATGGCCTTCCGAGGGGCGAACGAGATTGTCTCGCCCATGATCTCCACCGCCCACTTTGCAATCCTACCCGAGGCCTCTCGGCACTGGATGATCTCTCCCAGGGGGAAGGATGACACCACAGTCACCGGATGAGACTCGAAGTAGTGTCGCAACTTACACCGCGTCAGAATTACTGCATACAGTAGCTTCTGGATTTGCGGGTAGCGGATTTTGGTCTCAGACAGTACTTCACTGATGAAGTAGACCGGCCTCTGGACGGGCAATGCATGCCCCTCTTCTCATCTCTCGACCACGATCGCGGCGCTGACCACCTGAGTGGTAGCGGCGACGTAGATCAAGAGGGCTTCTCCGGCAGCGGGAGGCACCAAGATGGGCGCGCTTGTAAGGAGCGCCTTTAGGTTCTCGAGGGCTTCCTCGGCCTCGAGGGTCCAAGTGAAGCGCTCGGTCTTCCTTAAGAGGCGGTACAGAGGTAGGCCTCTTTCGCCGAGGCGCGAGATGAAACGGCTCAGGGCCGTAAGGCATCCCATGACCCTCTGTACTCCTTTCAAGTCCTTGATAGGGCCTCATGTTGGTGATGGCCGCGATTTTCTCCGGGTTGGCCTCGATGCCCCGCTCGGAGACGACGAACCCCAGGAGCATGCCTCGGGGGACTCTGAAGACACACTTCTCGGGATTGAGTTTTACGCCTTTCGCCTTGAGACACTTGAATGTCGTTTCAAGGTCGGAGAGGAGGTCGGAGGCTTTCCGCGTCTTGACTACGATGTCATCGACGTAAGCCTCGACCGTTCGGCCAATATGTTCTCCGAACACGTGGTTCATGCACCTTTGGTATGTCGCACCCGCATTCCTCAAACCGAATGGCATAGTAATGTAGCAGTACATGCCAAAGGGTGTGATGAAAGAAGTCGCGAGCTGGTCGGACTCTTTCATCCTGATTTGGTGATACCCTGAGTAGGCATCAAGGAAAGACAGGGTTTCGCACCCAGCAGTGGAATCCACGATTTGATCGATGCGAGGCAGAGGGTAGGGAACTTTCGGACATGCTTTGTTTAGACCAGTGTAGTCTACACACATCCGCCATTTCCCTCCTTCCTTTCTCACAAGCACAGGGTTGGCAAGCCATTCGGGATGGAATACCTCTTTGATGAACCCTGCAGCCATCAGCTTGTGGATCTCCTCGCCTATGGCTCTATGCTTTTCTTCGTCGAATCGGCGCAGAGGCTGCTTCACGGGTCGGGCTCCAGCTCGGATATCCAGCGAGTGCTCGGCGACATCCCTCGGTATGCCAGGCATGTCCGAGGGACTCCACGCAAAAACCTCGGCGTTCACACGGAGAAAGTCGACGAGCACTGCTCCGTATTTGGGGTCGAGCTCGGAGCCGATCCGGACTTGCTTGGAGGCATCGTTGCTGGGGTCGAGAGGGACAGACTTAACCGTCTCAGCTGGCTCGAAGTTGCCGGCGTGGCGCTTCGCGTCTGGCGCCTCCTTGGAGAGGCTCTCCAGGTCGGCGATGAGGGCCTCGGATTCGGCGAGGGCCTCGGCGTACTCCACGCACTCCACGTCGCATTCGTACGCGTGTCGATACGTGGAGACGACCATGATGACCCCGTTGGGGCCTGGCATCTTGACATTGAGGTAGGTGTAGTTGGGGACGGCCATGAACTTGGCGTAGCACGGTCTCCCCAGCACTGCGTGGTAGGTTCCTCGGAACCTGACCACCTCGAACGTGAGGGTTTCCTTTCGGAAGTTGGAGGGAGTCCCGAAGCAGACGGGCAGATGGAGTTGCCCGAGGGGTTGGACGCGTTTCCTAGGGATGATCCCGTGAAAGGGCGCCGCGTCGGCCCGGATCGAGGACAGATCGATCTGCAGGAGCCCGAGGGTCTCGGCGTAGATGATGTTGAGGCTGCCTCCGTCCATGAGGACCTTGGTAAGCCTGATGTTGCCGATGACGGGATCGACAACGAGCGGGTACTTTCCCGGGCTCGGCATGCGGTCGGGGTGGTCGCCCTAGTTGAAGGTGATGGGCTTGTCGGACCAGTCTAGGTAGACTGGCGCCGCCACCTTTACCGAGCAGACCTCCCAGCGCTCTTGCTTGTGGTGCCGAGCCGAGGCGTTCGCCACATGCCCACCGTAGATCATGAAGCAGTCGTGGACCTCGGAGAACTCCTCTGCCTTGTGATCCTCCTTCTTGTCATTGTTGTGGGCTCTGCCACCTTCCGCCGGTGGCCCGACCTTGTGGAAGTAGTGCCGAAGCATGACGCACTCCTCAAGGGTGTGCTTGACGGGACCCTGATGATAGGGGCACGACTCCTTGAGCATCTTGTCGAACAGGTTGGCGCCTCCGGGAGGCTTCCGAGGGTTCCTGTGCTCGGCAGCGACGACAAGGTCTGCGTCGGCGGTGTCGCGTTTCGCTTGCGACTTCTTCTTGCCCTTCTTCTTGGTGCCGCGCTGAGCGGACGCCTCGGGGACGTCTTCTGGCTGGCGCCCCTGAGGCTGCTTGTCCTTCTAGAAGATGGTCTCGACCGCCTCCTGACTAGAGGCGAACTTGGTGGCGATGTCCATCAGCTCGCTCGCCCTGGTGGGAGTCTTGCGACCCAGCTTGCTCACCAGGTCGCGGCAAGTGGTGCCGGCGAGGAACGCGCCAATGACATCCGAGTCGGTGATGTTGGGCAGCTCGGTGCGCTGCTTCGAAAATCGCCGGATGTAGTCTCGGAGGGATTCTCCCGGCTGCTAGCGGCAGCTTCAGAGATCCTAGGAGTTCCTAGGGCGCACGTATGTGCCCTGGAAGTTGCCGGCGAAGGCTTTGACCAGGTCATCCCAGTTGGAGATCTGCGCAGGAGGCAGATGCTCCAGCCAGGCTCGGGCGGCGTCGGAGAGGAACAGGGGAAGGTTGCGGATGATGAGGTTGTCATCGTCCGTTCCACCCAACTGGCAGGCCAGCCGGTAGTTCGCGAGCCACAGTTCCAGCTTTGACTCCCCCGAGTACTTGGTGATGGTAGTCGGGGTTCGGAACCGGGTCGGGAACGGCGCCCGTCGTATGGCCCGACTGAAAGCTCGCGGACCGGGTGGTTCGGGCGAGGGGCTCCGATCCTCCCCACTGTCGTAGCGTCCCCCACGTTTGGGGTGGTAGCCTTGGCGCACCTTCTCGTCGAGGTGGGCTCGACGGTCGCGGCGGTGGTGCTCGTTACCGAGGCGACCCGGGGCCGCAGGCGCTGTGTTCCGCGTGCGCCCGGTGTGGACCGAGGCTTCCCGCATGAATCGGGAAGTCGCGGCGCGATGCTCCGGGGGGTACCCCTGCCTTTGGGAGGCAGAGCTTTCGGCTCGTCGGACCGCGACATCTTCCAGGAGATTCTTGAGCTCTCCCTGGATACGCCGCCCCTCGGTGGTGGATGGTTCCGGCATCGCTCGGAGCAGTATCGCTGCTGTAGCTAGGTTCTGGCCGACCCCACTGGAAGCTGGGGGCAGCCTTGCCCTGGCATCGTCGGCAATGCGGTGCTGGACGTCCTGGGACAGATGACGCGCTTCTCCGGCCGGTGCTCAGCCTGCCCACTCCTGCCCGATATTTTGCCGAAGCTGCACAAGTTGTCCTGCTTCCTCGTCGAGCCTGGCCTACATCTCGCGGATTTGCTCGAGCTGTGCGTCCTGACCCCCCGCAGGGACTAGGACCACAGCTAGCTCCCGAAGGATGTCAACGCGAGGCGCAGGCCTAGGGGGATCATCGTCCTCCGGCATACCAAGATGGTTGCCTTCGTCGAGACCCCCTAGATCGACGTGGAAGCATTCGCGACATGGGCCACAGTCCTCGTCGCCGAGGCTGTGGCTGCTATCGGAGCAATCGGAGAGGCAGTAGTCACATGCGGTAATGAAGTCCCGCATGGCACTGGGGTTATCGAGCCCGGAGAAATCCCAACCAGAGTCGGGCTCGTCATCTTGCTCGGAACCCAGGGGCCCGTAGGTTGAGACGGCTGTCAGTCGGTCCCAAGTTGACCGCATATGATACCCCGGAGGGTTTGGACATGCCTTTATGAAAGCGTCCACCGAAGCGGGGTCGCTTGGTGGGTCGTAGCTGAATCTAAAAGGCATGGGATGGGAAACGAACGGTACCTCTTGATCGACGGACGGTGACGAAGTTGCGTCAGGGACGGACTGCACCGTTGTCAAAGGTACGAGGCTAACGCCCAGCAAGTCCTTTGCGAGCGTGCTGGCGTCGTCCATCAGCTTGGGGTTGGCGTGTCGCGGGGAAACGACGCTCGTCTTTGTCTCAGACGCGAGGTCAACGCCCGATGTGTCCCCCGTTGGGGCGCCGGCGCCGTCGACTCGCTCGACAGCCGACGAGGTGCCGCCTCCTGCTTGGCCATGTCTGCCCCGTCTCCTCCTCCGTCGGCGGGGAAGGTGACGGGACAGACCCGGATGTTGTTCTTCCGCCACGTGGGGAAGACGTCGTCCATTCCGCCGCCAGCGGGCGGGCTGACGGCCGTCATTGTCGTTGTCGCGCGGCGAAGGAAGGAGTATCATGTCATAGCTACCGTCGAGGGACATGAACTCAAGACTCCCGAAACGAAGCACCGTCCCGGGTTGGAGTGGTTGCTGGAGACTACCCATCTGGAGCTTGACGGGAAGCTATTCGTCAACACGCAGCAGGCCACTACCTGGCGCGCCAACTGTCGGCGTTTCGACCCCGGGGGGTCCCTGGACCGACGAGTAAATTATCGTTGCGTGTCCCAGCCCAGATGGGTCGGCGCGAGACGGAACACAAAGGGGGGAAACAGTAAGGGGAAATCGTGGCCATCGTGTTGTCCTGCGCCCAGGGCGGATGCGCTTGCAGTAGGGGGTTACAAGCGTTCGCGTGGGAGAGAGAGAGAGCCTTGTGCATCGGCCCGTTCTCCCGCGCGGCCAACCCTCTCGTATGGGAGCCCTGGACCTTCCTTTTATAGACATAAGGAGAGGGCCCAGGTGTACAATGGGGGGTGTAGCAATGTGCTAACGTGTCTAGCAAAGGGGAGCCAGAGCCCTATGTACGTGTCGTCGTGGCTGTCGGAGAGGTTTTGGCGCCCTGTTCATGTGATGTCGTGGCCGTTGGAGGAGCACTTGAGCCCCGTGGAAGTACAGCTGTCGGGGCTGTCGGATCCTTGCTGACGTCTCCTTGCTTCCGTAAGGGGCTGAGAGCCGCCGTCGTCATGGGGCACGCGGGGTGCCATCATTACTTGTTTACCGGGGCGAGCCAGATGGGACGCCGGTCTTGTTCCCCGTAGCCTGAGCTAGCTAGGGGTAGGGTAATGATGGCCCCCTGTGACATGGTCGGTCCGAGCCCGAGGTCGGGCGAGGCGGAGGCTCCTCCGTGGTCGAGGTTGAGTCCGGGCCCGGGGGTCGGGCGAGGCGGAGACCGTCGTCCAGGGTCGAGGTTGAGTCCGAGCCCTGGGGTCGGGCGAGGCGGAGACCGTCGTCCGAGGTCGAGGTTGAGTCCGAGCCCTGGGGTCGGGCAAGGCGGAGACCGTCGTCCGAGGTCGAGGTTGAGTCCGAGCCCTAGGGTCGGGCGAGGCGGAGCTTCCTATGGCGCCTGAGGCCGGTCTTGGCGGCTGTCAGCCTCACCCTGACGGGTGGCACAGCAGTCGGAGCAGCACAGGCGACGTTGTTTTCCTGTCAGGTCAGCCAGTGGAGGGGCGAAGTGACTGCGGTCACTTCGGCCTTGTCGTCTGAGGAGCGTGCGTCGGGATAAGGTGTCAGGCGATCCTTGCATTGAATGCTCCTGCGATATGGTCGGTTGGCGTAGCGATCTGGCCAGGGTTGCTTCTCCGCGAAGCCTGCCCGAGCTGGGCCTCGGGCGAGTCGAAGGTGCGTTCGTTGCTTGAGGGGACCCTCGGGCGAGACGTGAATCCTCCTGGGTCGGCTGCCTTTGCCTAAGGCTGGGCTCGGGTGAGGCGAGATCGTGTCCCTTGAGTGGACGGAGCCCTGACCTGAATCGCGCCCATCAGGCCTTTGCAGCTTTGTGCTGATGGGGGTTACCAGCTGATATTAGGAGCCTTGGGGGTACCCCTAATTATGGTCCCCGACACCTCGGTTCAGCTGTAAAGTCTGGATCAAACGTGTCGAGAGCCTTCCAAGCATCCCCATCTGAAGGGTGCACCATTAGCTCATCGTTCTCACGGACACCTTCTTTGTGCCATCGCATGTGCATGGTGGTTTTTTAGATAGAAACAATCGTTTCACTCGAGGAGTTAGTGGCAAGTAGTGAAGCTGCTTATGTGCAACATCTGCCATCACCTTGTCACCCTCATCATTAACAATTATTTAAGACTTTTTTCTCTCCCGCATGGTCCTTCATAAAAAGCATACAATTATTTTTGTGCACATCAATCTTTTCATAATTTATACCGAGACCTCTGATAATTGTCTTTGAATGGTACATGTCTTTAGTCAACTTATTGGGCTTTAACAGCACATCTCCAAATAACTTTAAAATCTCATTGTAACAGTTGTTCGAGAAAAAATACTTGGACTTAATAGCCATGAGATGGGTCACAAAAGCGAGTATACTCACATCTGTGTGTTCATGCAATGACTCTTCAAAGTCTTTTAGTAGTTTAAAAAATCTTGAAACTTCTGGTGTGGTAGGATCCTCGGAGCTTAGGTTTAACTCTAGATGTAGCGAATCTAGCATCTCATGCATCGCATCACCGCCAGCCCAATCATTGTTCTCCTCTTCTACATTCGGATTGGGTACTACCTCACCATGATGTTCCCACACCTCATATTCGGGCATAAATCCAAACTGACAAAGATCTAGACTAACTCTATCCTTATTAAGGAATATACTGTTTTCGTGCCGCCTATAAGGGCATATGACAGTGTCAGTTAATGACAAGGAGAATACATGGTCTACAAAATTTTTAGTCTTTGCTACCCACTCATCAGAATGACATCCATTCCTACTCAGTCATTGTACATCGATGCACGATCTTCAGCCATGACTGAGACTAGTAAAACGGACCATATCATAAAAACATTATTCAACTTCATCAAGTGTATCGGTCCTGCATTTATAGGCAAGGATAGGTCCTAAACCCACAAGCTAGCAGGACCAAAGAAAATTTCGGCAACATAAACTCGCTGCCACTAAACAATATATTACTTATAAAACAAAGAATGATATGCTATTAATCAAATCAGACTAAGTACCACATACCACTAATAATGCAAATGTACTACATACCAATATAATGTACTTATAAAATTAATAATGTAATAGTACCACATATTAATATAAAAGTAATGCCACAATTACAATATGCCCCTAATTACTGAGCCACATATGCCACTAATACATTAATAGAATCAAACTAAACAATAATACTAATTACACACTAATCAAACAAGCACAATTACAAATATATACTAATTTCAGTGATAATTAAATAACGTCTGCCAAAAATATGGAATAAAATATGCAAAAAATAACATTTTAATGGAGAAGGGCTCGGCGACGGCCGGGCAACAGGGGCCAGGGGCAGCAGCGGACGGGAGCCCGGGCGGCGACGGTTCCAGGGTTGTGCAGGCCAGGGCGGGGGGTGACGAGGCGGACGTCGGGTGACGTGACGGCGTTTGGTCATGTGGGCGCGCGGCGTCGATAAAAGGAAGAAACAGGGAAGAAAGAAGAAGAAAGAAAGCCTACCGCGATTTAAAAAAGACGTATTTTCGACCGCCTCTGTCCGCCGCCGAAAATAATTCTTTATTTTTGGTGGTCGAGCTCTGACTGCCGAAAATAATTGTGGCGTCGAAAATCATGTGCAGTGTTGTTTGTGGTTCTACCTATGAGGCGCCGGAGATTCAAAAAAATCCTATCGAAGAAGCACAAGGCAACCCCACCACTAAAACTCATGAAAACCCCATACAGGCAGAAGAAATTATGATAGCTCAGGTGCTTTCAACTCATGCATTAATCCTTGTTGCTAGTGAGTTCGGTTCTCTCTATGAGGCAATGACATCAGATTAAACTATAGCTCATTACTGCCTTACTGGTGATGCTGCAGGTTATCACGCACGTCAAGCATTGCAATGATTCTTTAATCTTGCTTGTGTTGTCTGGCCAAGATATACTGCAATCCGGCCTGTTTGGACTCGGATTAGGTTGGTGGAGTTTTGATCTGTTCCAAAGCATGTGCATATGACTACATGCTGAGTGCTACTGTGTCATAGACCTATTTTATTTGCCGCGAAAAGGTCGTATGGGCATCTACAAAATGCATACTACTAGTATCCTCTGCTGTCCTATAGCTGGCTGACACCGTGCATGCCTATATATATGGCTTGCAGCATGTCAACAGCTCCTACCAAAGCAAGCAGGTAGGTAGTAGCGTGATGTACACCTGTGTTGCTCTAGTAGTAGGGGCCGTGCTGCTGCAGCTGCCGGCCGTGATCGTCGCCGCCGGCGATGGCCCCAGCATGCACCACCTACACTTGTACATGCACGAGAAAGACGCCGGCCCCAACAGCACGGCCGTGGTGGTCGTGAACTGCACCGGCCCGCCGCTGCCGGCGGGGAGGGGGTCGTACGGCTGCTTCGGCGACACGAGGGTGGTGGATGACGTGCTGACGGCAGAGCCGAACCGGACGTCCCCGGTGGTGGGGCGCGTGCAGGAGTTCCACGTGATGGCGTCCCGGCAGGAGTCGGTACTTATCATGTCCCTGACCGTGGTGCTCACGGACTACCCACCTTACACCGGGAGCACGGTGGTCGTGGTTGGCCGGAACGACCTCCTCGCTCCGGTGCGCGAGCTGCCGGTGGTCGGCGGCACGGGCAGCTTCCGCATGGCGACGGGCTACGTCCTCTTCAAGACAAAGAGCTGGAGCAGCGACTACCACGACGTCGTCCTCGAGCTCGACGTCTTCCTGCGCACCTGATCGGAATTCTTCACCAACGATCGACGACGACCTGCCGGCCGGGATCGATCCATGCTATATATGCATCCATCTTTCCTTTCTGCTTTTTTTTAAGTGAATATAAGTGCTTGGATGGACGCCATGCATGCCATGTGTGCAATCTATATGTTGTAATTGTTTGCTGTCTTTGTAACATGGACATTATCTTTAACATTTAAATGTGACTATAACGGGATAAACACTTATTTTGCGTACACTATGACGCTTAAGATATCAAATTTTCTCTATTAAGTAATAATGTGTAGTAATTTTCTAAATAAAAATAGATGAAACTATGATCACTGTTATATTATAATGGCTTTGTCAAAATATATAAATTTGGCAACGTATGAGGTACAAACCAGGTTTCCGTGCAAACCAACTAGCAAAAGCCACAAAAAATTCTCAAAAAATAATTAATTTCAAATTCATCATATGTTAAGAGATACAAAAAGAGAAAAAAATTATATCCAAATTGAACCCTTCAAAGTGGATATAATTTTCTCTTTTTTATACAGTGGTAGAGTAGGAAATGAAGTACATCTATATTTTTTGTGACATTTGTTAGTTGGTTTGCACGAAGTTTACAAGGAAACCTGGTTTGCACCTGATATGTTGCCAATTTGAGGTATTTAACAAATCACACAGTTTACTGTCATGGGGTATTAATATAATTCAAAATAAATTATTAGTTTCATGTGATTCATTAGGGGAACATTTTCCTTGATTGCTAAGCTACAAAAATTGTGTCCTTGTAGCTTATTCATGCATGTATACTTTGTATGCATAGTGACAATAGCGCATCTGTTGAGATAGTGTTTTTAAATATTAATTGTGCTAGAAGTGGATAACATAAAAACATATATACTATATTATTTTGTTTCAGTTTATTTTAATAATGACAAAGGTTGGTAGTTTAGATGTAAATTTAACATGTTGCCGAAAATTATCTGTCAATAATGGCATAGGTTGATTGGTAATTTAGATGTAAACTAGGTATGTGCCCGTGCGTTGCCACGAGGCGGAGGACATGGAGAGGGCGCCTAGACTGCAAATATAATTATTGTTTACTTTTAAACACTAAACACTAAAGTATATGTGGTCTTGTGGTTAGCCCCAAATTTCTAAAGTAGAAGGGTGTGAGTTCGAGTGCTCACTTTGCACTATTTTTTGTTGGTGCTTAGCGTGGGGAGGGTGGAGCATGGTAGCACTGCCGGATGATGTAGCCTTTGCTACTGTATTGGAGGCATCAGCGTGTATGTCGGCATGGGTTATAGGAGCAAGCATGCATGCCTCCGTCGTGAAGGCAGGGTTCTTATACAGTGATGGCGTTGCTAGCTCGCTAATCACCATGTATTCCAAATATAGCTGCTTGGACATGGCATGCAGGCAATTGATGTATTTGAGAATACGAGAGAATGGCATTCCTCCGGACCACATCACATTTGTGAGTGTTCTCTCTTGCTGTAGCCACAACGGACTTGTTGAGCAAGGACACAGGTACTTCGATTCGATGACTCAAGTTCATAAGATCACACCACAAAATGAGCACTATGCGTGCATTGTTGACAACTTGACATGTTTGGGCGAGCAGGCCTTCTAACTGAGGCAAAACAATTCATTCACCAGATGGGACCTAAGCCAGATGCATCAGTCCTTGAGGCACTCCTTTGGGCTTGCATGAACTGCAGGGAACTTGAGATGGGTAAGGAGGTTGCCAAGAAGCTTTTTTGTGATTGAGCCAGGTAATACCGGGAACTATGTCCTGCTTGCTAATATCTATGTGTCACATGGAAGATTGGAGGAGGCAAAGGAGGTGCGAAGGTGGATGATGTTTCAGGAGTTAAGGAAGGAAAAACAATGCAGCTTAATCAACAATTGAGAACCAAATATGTACCTTATGGATACTTCAGCAAAGGTGAGGTTTCTATTGTCTCAAGGATGGTACCTACACTTGTCAAACATAAAAGCTCGCTACCTATTTTATTTAGACACAATTAAGGTAATAAGGCCTACTGGAGTTTCTGCATACTCAAGGGTTCATGGGTATCCCAGGATCCCAGCAGTGGAATCTACAAGGTATGGCTCATTCGAACCATATGTGGAGAAGTTTAATTTCCTTATTAGTGAGAGCGAAGACAGAAAACAGTTGTATAGTGTTTCAAAGGCGTTGTCTACGCATGTCCAGTCATCCAGGTATCTCCAGCTCGCCATGGGAAACAGTGATTCCTTGTTTCCTAGGCGTCCAGGCAGACTCAACACTCGCTTGAACATGAATTGTCTTCTCTGTCCAATGTACCAGATATGCCCTGAACAACAAATCCACGAACCAGTTAGAAGATATATCAAATGGACCCAAGGGGATGAATGGATGTCAATATACATTCAGAGTTCCTATTAGTTGAAAAATGAAAGGCCTAGCTGCTTAAGGATTTGATGTTTTAATTTTCCATTCAGACAATTTTACTGTGGGACTGACCAGAAAGCAAAAGTTCTAAGATCTTAAAATGTTAGCGGCTCATGCAACTAAGCTAACTAATGCAACACGTCTAGATCTAGGTGGTTGTTATCATGACCACACAACAATAGAGTAAAAAAGATTATTACCATTAACACCAAAAAAGATATGCTGTTTTTGCCTGTGATGCCACCAAAGAAGTGTACCAACTCCAACAGCAAAAAAGCTATTGTACCAATAATTACTCCACACATTGTAGCTATGTGATGGCTCTTTGCAATGCCTTGTTGTGGCTGAGCTGAGGAAAAGGAGACATGTGAGTGCCACCCCAAAAAAAAGACAGTTATTTTCTTCTGTTTCCCAAATTTGAACAATGGAAAGATCTCACTTTTTATATCATCTGGTGGGTAAGAGAGTGGGGTCAAGTGACACAAAAGAGTAGTTATCTCCAGAATTATTACCATAAATCATTGGATTTCCAGCCGTGTTGTATAAACAAACAATAAAATCAAAGTGTGACTATGCAAACAACAATCCTGGCATAGCGTATAGTGTCCAGGCAGAAATCATTTCAGCCATGAAAAGGAGTAAAATTAAATTACTTGCATAAAGGTTCATGTAGAAATCTTAGATGTTCCAGGATCCCGATACTTCTCAAAGGCGGTTTCGTGAGCACCCTGCAACAATGTGCTTGTATCATCTGTGGGCACCTAAGCCTTTCCTGAACTTAGTGGCATGTATGTTTATCAATGGTGGCCAGATGAAGTAAACTCAACCCATGTGACCCATCCAATACAGCCCAATCCACCCCATGAAGCAAACATGTTGTTGACTCATCTAACCCACCGAATTTGCACCGGGAACCAATTAATTAGCCCCAACAAACTAACATGTCTAGTTGGAACGAATTGATATATAAGCAGGATTATGTTTCCTGTAAGAACCGCAAATAGAAAGCAAAGGACCAGGAAATGATTTGGGCATCGAGATCTCTTGTGTGATGGTCACTTAGAGGAGCAAATCCCATCTACCACGTGAGCAAGATAACAAAGAAATCCCATAAGGTGATGTCTAGGTACACGCATGTGCGCGTTTCTATAGGATGCTAGTGAAGCATTCCGTCAAACACCCACCGCATGCAAGTAACTCGTCTCAACTAAGAACAGAAATGCACATATGCCATCCAACTCTACCTCATCACCATGACGCATACACACACTCTCCACTGCGGAAATTTCACGGCGACCAGAACAATGTATTTTCCCAGCATACATAAATGATATACATCTACTCTTTCTTCTCAGTCGGAGCAACTGGAATACAGGAAACTTGCCCTTAACGACGGCATATGGCATCACCGGGAGGAGAGCGCGGAGGCCCTGACGGTGCGAGCCCCATTAGACGAGTACCACCATCATGCCAGGAGGAGAGCGCGGAAGCCCCGACAGCGAGCGTGGCGGTCTCCTTGCACCACAGGCCCGCGATAGCGTCGCTGCGAACGAGATTCGTGCGAGCGGGACGGTGGAGGAAGGAGGGCGAGGCCGTTGATGGGGCGGCGGCTGTCACGGCGGGGCATCGCGTGCGGGACCGGGAAGGAGGAGGGGCGCCGGGGCGAGGGCATGGAAGCAGACGTGGATGGATACAGAGGCAGGCGGACCGTGGGCAGGGGAGGCGAGGCGAGGTGTTGGTGGCCGATTGACTCACGCTCACGCATCTGAGGGTGGAGGCGGGTGTCTTTGTGGGACCAGCGTGCCAGTGAGATGGGCGGGGGCATGGCCGCGCCAGGCGCCCACGGTCCATTCTTAATTAGTAGTAGGATTTGTAACGTCCTAAAATCATATTTTGGGTAATTTAGGAAAAGTTCTTCCAAGATTTAAAAATCCATATGTGTTATAATAAAGAAATTAAAAAGACCAAAAATCAAAAAGTGAAAAGATCTTCATATGAACCAAATTACTTCCTTGAATAATAGATTTGAGGGACATTCTCTAGAAGGTATTGGGTGAATTATCTTTCAACAAAAGTCACATAATAGGAATTATTTTCCTAAAATAAACCCTTTCTTATTCATCGTATGATTTGTATGTGTAAAAGTATTTGCTAAAGTAAACAATGAATAAATAAAAATTTTATTTCCGCATTAATGTTGAGATTTTGGCTGGTACATATTTTTTTGTTGGATATTCAGACCATGATTTGAGTTTAGTAATTTGTGTGAAAACCCAACTTGAAAATGGAAATAAAAAAAGGGAAACAGAAAAATAGTAAAAGGAAACAATCTGGGCCTGATATCCTGAATTCGGCCGAGTCCTCTTTTCCCCTGTGAGCGCGTCGGCCTAGTCCGTGCGCCCGCCCCTACCTCTCCAGGGCACTGATGACAGGTGGGGCCCTTTCGTCCGATCGCCGTCAAGCTGGAGCACAAATCGGCCTGGCGAACTGAAGCCAAGGGAACCTTGCGTGATTCTTGGGGTGGTCGTTGCTCCTGGCCGAGCATATCTAGACCCCCTCGGGCTATATATGGGACAGCCGTGCTTCCCTTTCGATCTACACCAAAGTCGAGAGCTTCTCGATGAACCTCATCGCCATGGGCATGCAGCGTGCTGGAAGGGTGCCGCCGCTGTGGTTCCGCTCGTTCGCCGTCGCCATGGCAGTGAAATCCGCCCGCCGCTGGGAATCCGCGCACGACCCGATATGTGCTCTACGGGACCCTTGCCCCGGTGCATGAAGATCTAGTGTCGCCACCCTGCCTGAGCCATCGTGAACAACTGGAGAGAGAGGGAGATGGGAAGAACCGCCAACATCGTCGTGATTCCGGTTGGTGGCCGCTCCTCTAAACTCGCCGTTGCATCCACATCAACCCGCACTCCTCGTATCTGGGTTTGGGCGGTAGATTGTGGGGCAGGGGGGGGGGGGGGGGGGGGGGGGGGGGGTTCGCTGGCGCTTCGTCATCGCGGCACGTGCGGCAACTCACCTCGTGGCTGGGTGGAGAAGGCGTTATGTGGGTCGTCAAATCCTTATCGCGTGGATTCCATTAAGGCCTTGTTCGTTTACATCGGATTGTACCCGGAATCGTTCCGGTTAATCAAAGTTTATATAAATTAGAGAAGTAATCTGGCTCGGAATTGTTCCGACCTACCAATCCGACGTAAACGAACAAGGCCTAAGGGCTTGTTCGTTTTGAAGAGGATTGGACGGGATTAAATCCTCTCCTATTTAAATTTGTATAGTAGAAGATTTAATTCCCTCCAATCCCTCTCAATCTACATCTAACCGAACAAGCCTTAAAGGGAGAAAACGATTTGGTGTGGCTGATCCCGGCCCTTGATTAGCCAGTGGGCAGTTGGAGGCGATCTGGCGCGCAATAAAATTGGGATCGGGGATCCTGCGGTAGTCGTAGGGTACCAGTTTGATAAACAAATAAATCTAATCCTGGTTTAGTCCATACCCCTGAGCAAATTTTCATATGAGTCCCTCGACTTTCGGGGAATAAACCTGCCATCCCTCTCTTATTAAAACCAGTTACGGGTTGGTCCTGGTTGTTTACAAAATCGACCATGGGTGTCTAGGATATATATGCTTGCAGCCCAGGAAAGTAACTAAAGTGAATAAATCAATTTAGAAAATGATTTCTAGTATACAAATAGTTCCAGAAACTTGTTTAAATTATATTTAATTCATTTTAACTCCAAATTGATCCCTCTTAGTTGCATTAAATTCATAATAATATTGTTTCTCATCTTGTCTCCTTAGTTTGTTATGAAACATAGATTTAAATTATGCACTTAGTTTATTCTATATTAAACACGTAAATCTTCAGAAAATCATAACTTTATAACCGTAACTCCGAACTTAGTGGTTCTCGAACCCACGATCTCGTAGCAACGTGTAGATTATTATTATGCAGTTTGTTCAGATGTTCGGTGTGATATTAATTTTGCCTATATCTAGTTGTTGTATTGCTCCGACTAGCACTGAGGTCACGAGAATCTGAAGACCATCCTGGCCTGGTCGAGCCGGGGCGAAGGGCGCGGGCGCACGACATGCGCGTGAATGGTCCGCCGAAATCCGACCCCTCGTCTTGCAGGGGCGCGGCTTCTTTTTTGCCGTTTGAAATTTTGGTTACTTGGCTGTTAAGTTTAGAATCTTAACCGATCGCTATAAAATCTGAACTGAACGCGAGATTTTCGCGGGCGGATAAGATCGAAGATAGCTATCTGGTCGCGGACTCGGCCCTATAAAAGGAGCCTGGCAGCCAGCATCCAAATCATCCCAGTTTCGATTTCGCCTCTCTTCATAGCTGAGCTGCCTTCCAGTTCTCTTCATCCCGACCGCAGACGTGCATCTGCGATCAGGAGAGCAGGTCTCCGGAACCCTTCGTCTTCTAGATCCTGCACCGGGAGAGGGCGAATAAGGTTTTTGGGAAGCGTCCTCACGCGACTGCTCGTGATCTTCTGACATCGTCGACCCTGCTGATTTCGCTGCTTTGACGTAGTCGACCCTGCTGATTCCGGCTCACGCCATCAACCAGTATGTCTGATCAGTACGCATCATCTGATTTGACTTTTTACTTCAGTTATTCTGATTTGGTCATGATTTATATTCAGAATTTAATCTGGAATTTGTCTAATTATTCAACAATCCAAAAACCTTATTGTAGACAATTTCCTAGTTTTTCTATGGTTGCTTTTGTCGACGTGCTGAAGCCAGAAAAGTTCAATGGTATGCACTTTAAGAGATGGCAAGTCAAGGCCACACTCTGGCTTACTGAAAGTCGCCTAGAGGGGGTGGATAGGCGAAACCTGAAAATTATAACTTTACACCCCAACTAGATCCCTTAATTAGCGGTTAGAACAAGATACACAATTGTCGGAGTATAAAAACTAAGTCCTTCGCTTGTAAGGAGTATTGCTTTCAAATAATGCGGAATTGATAAATCAATACTACTAATAAGTCTATGAGAATAAATCACGAGGGCTTAGATAAGAAGAGCAATAACACAAGTTCTTTCTTGCCAGGTGTTGCTTCACTAAATGAGAATTTAACTTAAAGCAACACCAAATAGTATTAGCAAAGAATAGTGCAAGAAAAACTTAAAAATGGAAAGAACAAACAAATCACAAGCAATAAGCACACGAGACACGGGTGATTTGTTTTACCGAGGTTCGGCCCTCGAAGGCCTAGTCCCCGTTGAGGAGTCCACTAAGGACGGGTCTTTTTTGACCCTTTCCCTCTCTCCACCGATCACCAAAGACCGGCGAGCTCTTCTTCTTCTCAAGGATCACTTAAGACCCTGCAAGGACCACCACACTCTTTGGTGTCTCTTGCTAGCTTTTACAAGCCTCCAAAACTTTGGAGGAAGTTCAATGGGAGTCAAAACTCCACGCGCAAATGAACACAAAGATGTAGCACACACTATCTCTCAATGAATCTCACAAGGCACTAGTGCTAAACTCAAATGAGTAGCTCTCTCTTGCTTGCTCTCTCTTTTGTGGCACTTGTGTCGGTTGTAGTGGTCTAAATCTTGTGTATAGGATGGATCAATGAATAGAGGTGGTTGGGAGGGCTTGAGTATGTCAACTATATGACTTGGAATGTTGCTTGGGCTCCCACTCCTTGAAGTGGCCGGTTGGGGTGGTATTTATAGCCACCAACCAAATTGTAGCCGTTGGAGAAGGCTGCTGGCGATGGGCGCATCGGACAGTTCGGTGCGCCACCAGACAGTGTCCGTTGCGCCACCACGTCATCCTCCCGTTAGGGCTTGGAGCTGGTCGACCGTTGGAGGCTTTGTCCTCATGCGGCACCGGACAGTCTGGTGTCACACCGGACAGTCCGGTGCCCCTCTGACCTTTTGCTCTGACATCTGAATTGCACTATTCACTTTGCAGAGTCGACCGTTGCGCGCAGATAGCCGTTGCTCCGCTGGTGCACCGGACAGTCTGGTGGCACACCGGACAGTCCGGTGAATTATAGCGGAGCTGCGCCTAGAGAACCCGAAGCTGAGAAGTTTGAGCTGATTCACCCTGGTGCACCGGACAGTCCGGTGCGCCAGACCAGGGCACACTTCGGTTTCCTTTTTGCTCCTTTCTTTTGAAGCCTAACTTGTTCTTTTGATTGGTTTGTGTTGAACCTTTGACACCTGTAGAGTGTATAGTCTAGAGCAAACTAGTTAGTCCAATTATTTGTGTTGGGCAATTCAACCACCAAAATCATTTAGGAAAAGGTGTAAGCCTATTTCCCTTTCACTTATTGTTATGAATGTCTTCCATGTTAGTAAATGGAAACCTGAGGGTCCACTGACTCCTGAACAGGAGAAAGAGTATGACCATGCCAATACTATCTTTACGGGAGCCATTCTTAGCGCCCTTGATGACCATCTGGTTGATGCGAATATTTAGCACACAGACGGGAAAGAGTTGTGGGATGCACTTACTACTAAGTATGGTGCATCAAATGCTGGCAGTGACCTGTATATCATGGAGAGCTTTCATGATTATAAGATGGCTGATAATCGCTCTATTGTAGAGCAAGCTCATGAAATACAGTGTATAGCCAAGTAGCTCGACCACCTTAAGATAGTCCTTCCTGACCGATTTGTGGCTGGATGCATTATGGCAAAGTTGCCTTCTACATGGAGGAACTTCGCCACATCTCTGAAACATAAGAGACAGGAGATATCAGTTGAAAATATGATAGCGTCTCTGGATGTTGAGGAGAAAGCTCGGGCTAAGGACACGGGATCTAAAGGAGGCGAGGGCCACTCCAGCGCCAACATGGTTCAAAGGAACCACAACAAGGGCAAAGGAAAGCCAAAATCTAACAAGCCCAACAAAACTACCAACTTCAAGAAGAAGAAGAACAAGGCTGAACTGACATGTTTCGCATGTGGCGAGGCGGGTCATTTTGCCAAGGATTGTCCTGATCGAGCGGATCGCTGTGGCAAAAAGGGCAATGTCAACACAGTGATCGCTAGCAATGAGGAAGACAAAGGGTATGGTAATTTACCTTTCATCTTCTCAGTATTTCAATCACCTAGTTGGTGGCTTGATACTGGTGCTAATGTTCATGTGTGTTCTGACATTAACTTGTTCTCTTCTTATCAGGGTGCCTGGGATTCTTCCGTCCTAATGGGGAATGGGTCACATGCTTCTGTTCATGGCACTGGCACGGTGGATCTGAAGTTTACTTCGGGAAAGATCGTGCAACTAAAGAACGTGCATCATGTCCCTTCTATACACAAGAATCTTGTTAGCGGAACCCTTTTATGTAGAGATGGGTTCAAGGTAGTTTTGGAGTCCAATAAATTAGTTGTGTCTAAGTCTGGACAATTTATTGGTAAAGGCTATGATTGCGGAGGCTTGTTCCGCTTTTCTCTGTTAGATTTCAATAATAAGTCTGTGAACCATATTTGCGCAAATGTTGATGATCTTGCGAGTATTTGGCATTCTCGTTTGTGTCATATGAATTTTGGCTCTATGTCTCGGCTTGCAACCATGAGTTTATTTCCGAATATCACCATAGTCAAAGGTTCTAAGTGCCATAGTTGTGTGCAGTCGAAGCAACCTCGAAAGCCTCACAAGGCTGCGAAGGAGAGACACCTATCACCTCTAGAACTCATACATTCTTATCTTTGTGAGATGAATGGTGTGTTGACAAAGGGTGGCAAGAGATACTTCATGACATTGATTGATGATGCGTCTAGATTTTGCTATGTATACTTGCTAAAAACTAAAGATGAGGCTTTAGACTACTTTAAAATCTATAAGGCTGAAGTTGAAAACCAACTAGAGAGAAAGATCAAACGTCTTAGATCAGATCGTGGTGGCGAATTCTTTCCCAAAGTCTTTGATGATTTTTGTACAGAACATGGCATTATTCATGAGAGGACGCCTCCCTATTCACCCGAATTAAACGGGATTGCTGAAAGGAAAAACCGTACGTTGACTGATCTGGTGAATGCCATGTTAGACACTTGTGGTTTATCTAAGTCATGGTGGGGGAGGCAGTCCTGACTTCATGTCATGTTCTGAATAGAATTCCTATGGGCAAAGAAGAGAAAACCCCTTATGAGAAGTGGGTTGGGAGAAAACCATCACTTTCATACTTGCGCACTTGGGGTGCATGGCGAAAGTCAATGTACCAATTAATAAAAAGCGCAAGCTTGGTCCAAGGACAGTGGATTGTGTCTTTCTTGGATATGCTTCGTGTAGCATAGCATATAGATTTTTAGTAGTTAAATCTGAAGTTCCTGATGTGTATGTTGATACTATTATGGAATCACGTGATGCTACTTTCTTTGAACACATATTTCCAATGAAAGACATTCATAGCAATTCTAGATACTCTTCTGAGATAACTCCTGAACATAGTACATCTGTTGAGAGTTCTGAACATCCACATGAAATTGTCCTAGAGGAGGATGACAATGATGCTCCTAAAAGGAGCAAGAGACAAAGGGTTGAGAAACCCTTTGGTGATGATTTCATTGTGTACCTTGTGGATGATACTCCTACTACCATTACAGAAGCATTTGCATCTCCAGATGCGGATGATTGGAAAGAAGCAGTTCATAATGAGATGGACTCCATTCTTTCAAATGGCACTTGGGAAGTCACTAATCGACCCTATGGATGCAAACCTGTGGGTTGTAAGTGGGTGTTTAAGAAGAAGCTCAAGCCTGATGGTACAATTGAGAAGTACAAGGCTAGGCTTGTGGCTAAAGGCTATACTCAGAAAGAAGGAGAAGACTTCTTTGATACTTACTCACCTGTTGCTAGAATGACTACTATTCGAGTACTACTTTCCTTGGCTGCCTTGTATGGTCTCCTTGTTCATCAGATGGATGTAAAGACAACTTTTCTTAATGGAGAGCTGGACGAGGAAATCTATATGGAACAGCCTGATGGATTTGTAGTAAAGAGTCAAGAAAGCAAGGTGTGCAAGTTATTGAAATCTTTGTATGGTCTGAAGCAAGCACCAAAACAGTGGCATGAGAAGTTTGACACGACTCTAACGTCTGCAGGCTTTGCCATTAATGAGGCAGACAGGTGTGTATATTATCGTTGTGGTGGGGGCGAAGGAGTTATATTATGCTTATATGTTGATGATATATTGATATTTGGCACAAACATTGATGTGATCAATGAAGTCAAGTCTTTTCTATCAAAGAGTTTTGATATGAAAGATCTGGGGGAAGCTGATGTGATTCTAAACATCAAGCTGATTAAGGCAGATGGTGGGATTACTCTCTCGCAATCTCACTATGTTGAAAAGGTTTTGAAGCGATTTGGCTTCTCTGAGTGCAAACCTTCTCCAACACCTTATGATCCCAGTGTGACACTGCGAAAGAACAAGAGAATTGGTTTAGACCAATTGAGATACTCTCATATCGTAGGTTCACTCATGTATCTTGCTGGTGCAACAAGGCCCGATATTTCTTCTGCTGTGAGCAAATTAAGTAGGTTCATGTCAAACCCCGGGACTGATCATTGGCATGCACTTGAGCGGGTTATGCGCTACCTGCAGGGTACAATGAGTTATGGAATTCACTATTCTAGTCAGCATGCAGTACTTGAAGGATATAGTGATTCGAACTGGATATTTGATATAGATGAGCTTTATGCCACCAGTGGTTATGTCTTTACTATTGGTGGAGGTGCGGTATCATGGAGGTCATGCAAGCAGACCATCTTGACGAGGTCAACCATGGAAGCCGAGCTAGCTGCACTTGACACAGCAACCGTTGAGGCAGAATAGTTGCGTGCGAGAGCACCTAGAGGGGGGGTGAATAGGTGATCCTGTAAAACTTGAAACTTAAATGCCACAAAACTTGATTAGGAGTTAGCACACGAATGCCAAGTGGCTAGAGAAGAGTCTTTGCAAGACACGATAACCACAAGAAGATCAATCACAGATAGACACAGTGGTTTATCCCGTGGTTCGGCCAAGTTCAATACTTGCCTAGTCCACGTTGTGGTGTCCCAACGGACGAGGGTTGCAATCAACCCCTCTCAAGCGGTCCAAAGACCCACCTGAATACCACGATGTTTTGCTTTGCTTTACTATATCCCGTTTGTGAGGAATCTCCACAACTTGGAGCCTCTCGCCCTTACACTTTGAAGTTCACAAAGAAGCACGGAGTAAGGGAGGAATGAGCAACGCACACAAGACACAAAATCACTGTATCAACACGCACACAAGTCGCAACAAGAGCTCACAACACAACTCAGCGAGTTCACAACTCAAATGGAGCTCTAATCGCTATCGAAAAGAATCAAATACGCGGAATCGAAGTCTTGGTGCTTAGGAATGCTTAGAGAATGCTTGATGTCTTCCTCCATGCGCCTAGGGGTCCCTTTTATAGCCCCAAGGCAGCTAGGAGCCGTTGAGAGCATTCCAAGAAGGCAATTCTTGCCTTCTGTCGCCTGGCGCATCGGACAGTCCGGTGCGGATCCCCTTCCTTATTTGGCGAAGCCGATCGTTGGCGCTTTGGAGCCGTTGGCGCACCAGACACTGTCCGGTGCACACCGGACGGTCCGGTGCCCCCTTCCGACCGTTGGCTCGGCCACGTGTCTCGCGCGGACCGCGCGGCCGACCGTTGGCCCGGTCGACCGTTGGCTCACCGGACAGTCCGGTGAATTATAGTTGTACGCCGTTAATCACTTCCCGAGAGCAGCCAGTTCACCAGAGCCAGCCTGGCGCACCGGACACTTTCCGGTGCACCACCGGACAGTCCGGTGCACCCAGAGAGAGCTGACTTTGGCTGAACAAAGCCATCTTTAATTTCAGCTTCTTTTTCCTGTTTCCAGCACTTAGACACAATACATTAGTCTCTAAAACAATGTACGAAGTCTGAGAAACATACCTTTATACTTGATTTGTACTTTATCCACCATTTAACACTTAGGCACTTGTGTTGGACACTAAATCACCAAAATACTTAGAAATGGCCCAAGGGCACATTTCCCTTTCAATCTCCCCCTTTTTGGTGATTTATGCCAACACAACATAAAGCAAGTAGAACAAGTGCAAAATCACTTCAAATAAGAACTCAAAATTGTTTTGATTCAAATTTGACATATATGGATCATTCTTTGCCACCACTTGGTTTGTTTTTGCAAATCAAACTCAATTTCCTATCTCTAAGTCAAATTCACTTGTAGAGACATAAAGAGAGGTATTCCACGAGAAATTGATTAAAGATTCAAAAACTCCCCCTTTTTCTCATAATCAACTATTCTCCCCACAAGAGACCAACTTATGACAAAAAGAGACAAACAAGAGTATTTTGACAAACAAAAACTCTAACTCTACTATTTTCAAAATTCACAAGTGGTAGCTGATCCATTTATTGCTTTGGCCTTATTTTCTTCCCCTTTGGCATCAAGCACCAAAACGGGATCAATTTTGGCCCTTTAACCCCATTGCCTCACCAAAATCTTCAACTAAGAGTAAAAGAGGCAATAAGAGTACATGGATGAACTTGGAATAAGTTACTCTTTCATTGGAGTGCAGTGGAAGTCTTGCATGGTCCAAGTCCACCTTTTCCCTTTCAAACCTCCTTTGAGACTAAATTAAGCAAACTCAAGCACACAGTTAGTCTCAAAGGGTCAAGTTGTAGCACATCTCCCCCTAAATTTGTGCATCACTCGCAATTGGACTTGTAAGGTCCGGGGAGTGCTTGTACAACTTGAGCACCATAAATAAACAACAATATGCTTAAGGAACATGATCAAGGCATAAAAACATGTATGCTAAAAATCAATCCAAGTTCCGCGAATCTAAGACATTTAGCTCACTACGCAACTTGCAAAAGGTCTACTCATCTAAAGGCTTGGTAAAGATATCGGCTAGCTGGTTCTCGGAGCCAACATGAAACACTTCGATATTTCCCTTTTGCTGATGGTCTCTCAAAAAGTGATGTCGGATGTCTATGTGCTTTGTGCGGCTGTGTTCAACCGGATTATCGGCCATGCGGATAGCACTCTCATTATCACATAGGAGTGGGACTTTGCTCAGATTGTAGCCAAAGTCCCGGAGGGTTTGCCTCATCCAAAGTAGTTGCGCGCAACACTGTCCTGCGGCAATGTACTCGGCCTCAGCGGTGGATAGGGCAACGAAAGTTTGTTTCTTAGAACTCCATGACACCAGGGACCTTCCTAAGAATTGGAACGTCCCCGATGTACTCTTCCTATCGACCTTACATCCAGCATAATCGAAGTCTGAGTATCCAATCAAGTCAAAGGTAGACCCCTTTGGATACCAGATCCCGAAGCAAGGCGTAGCGACTAAATATCTAAGAATTCGCTTCACCGCCACTAAGTGACATTCTCTTGGATCAGATTGAAATCTAGCACACATGCATACGCTAAGCATAATATCCGGCCTACTAGCACATAAATAAAGTAAAGACCCTATCATAGACCGGTATGCCTTTTGATCAACGGACTTACCTCCTTTGTTGAGGTCGGTGTGTCCGTCGGTTCCCATTGGAGTCTTTGCGGGCTTGGCGTCCTTCATCCCAAACCGCTTGATCAAGTCTTGCGTGTACTTTGTTTGGGAGATGAAAGTACCATCCTTGAGTTGCCTCACTTGGAACCCAAGGAAATAGCTTAACTCGCCCATCATCGACATCTCAAACTTTTGAGTCATTACCCTGCTAAACTCTTCACAAGACTTTTGGTTAGTAGAACCAAATATTATGTCATCGACATAAATTTGGCACACAAAAAGATCACCATCACATGTCTTAGTAAAAAGAGTTGGATCGGCTTTCCTGACCTTGAAAGCATTAGCAATTAAAAAGTCTCTAAGGCATTCATACCATGCTCTTGGGGCTTGCTTAAGTCCATAGAGCGCCTTAGAGAGCTTACACACGTGGTCGGGGTACCGTTCATCCTCGAAGCCGGGGGGTTGCTCCACATACACCTCCTCCTTGATTGGCCCGTTGAGGAAAGCGCTCTTCACATCCATTTGGAACAACCTGAAAGAATGGTGAGCGGCATATGCTAGCAATATATGAATGGATTCTAGCCTAGCCACAGGAGCAAAAGTCTCCTCAAAGTCCAAACCTGCGACTTGGGCATAACCTTTTGCCACAAGTCATGCCTTGTTCCTTGTCACCACCCCGTGCTCGTCTTGTTTGTTGCGGAACACCCACTTGGTTCCCACAACATTTTGCTTGGGATGAGGCACCAGTGTCCAAACTTCATTTCTCTTAAAGTTGTTGAGCTCCTCCTGCATGGCCAACACCCAGTCCGGATCTAGCAAGGCCTCCTCTACCCTGAAAGGCTCAATAGAAGAGACAAAAGAGTAATGCTCACAAAAATTAACTAATCGAGATCGAGTAGTTACTCCCTTGCTAATGTCATCCAAAATTTGGTCGACAGGATGATCCCTTTGAATCATCGCTCGAACTTGGGTTGGAGGTGCCGGTTGCGCTTCTTCCTCCATTACTTGATCATCTTGTGCTCCCCCTTGATCACACGCCTCCTCTTGATGAACCTGTTCATCTTCTTGAGTTGGGGGATGCACCATTGTTGAGGAAGAAGGTTGATCTTGCTCCTTTTGTTCCATTGGCCTCACATCTCCAATCGCCATGGTGCGCATTGCGGCCGTTGGAACATCTTCTTCATCTACATCATCAAGATCAACAACTTGCTCTCTTGGAGAGCCATTAGTCTCATCAAATACAACGTCGCTAGAGACTTCAACCAAACCCGATGATTTGTTGAAGACCCTATACACCTTTGTATTTGAGTCATAACCTAACAAAAACCCTTCTACGGCTTTGGAGCAAATTTGGAATTCCTACCCTTCTTCACTAGAATGTAGCATTTACTCCCAAAAACTCGAAAATACGAAACATTGGGTTTGTTACCGGTTAGTAGCTCATACGAAATCTTCTTGAGGAGACGATGAAGGTAGACCCGGTTGATGGCGTGGCAAGCCGTGTTCACGGCTTTCGACCAAAAGCACTCAGGGGTCTTGAACTCTCCAAGCATCGTCCTCGCCCTGTCTATAAGCGTCCTGTTCTTCCTCTCTACCACACCATTTTGTTGTGGTGTGTAGGGAGTGGAGAACTCGTGTTTGATTCCTTCCTCCTCAAGATACTCCTCCACTTGAAGGTTCTTGAATTCGGACCCATTGTCGGTCCTTATTTTCTTCACTTTGAGCTCAAACTCGTTTTGAGCTCTCCTTAGGAAGCGCTTGAGGGTCCCTTGGGTTTCAGATTTATCCTGCAAAAAGAATACCCAAGTGAAGCGGGAAAATCATCAACTATGACAAGACCATACTTACTTCCTCCTATGCTTAGATAGGCGACGGGTCCGAAGAGGTCCATATGAAGTAACTCCAGGGGTCTTGATGTTGTCATCACATTTTTGGCATGACGAGAGCTTCCCACCTGTTTCCCTGCTTGACAAGCTGCACAAGGTCTATCTTTTTCGAAAGTAACATTAGTTAGACCTATCACGTGTTCTCCCTTTAGAAGCTTGTGAAGGTTCTTCATCCCTACATGTGCTAAGCGGCGATGCCACAGCCAGCCCATGCTAGTCTTAGCACTTAAGCATGCATCTAGACCGGCCTCCTCTTTTGCAAAATCAACTAAATAAAGTTTGTCGTCTAATACACCCTTAAAAGCTAATGAACCATCACTTCTTCTAAAGACAGACACATCTACATTTGTGAATAGACAATTATACCCCATATTACATAATTGACTTACAGACAACAAGTTATATCCAAGCGACTCAACTAAGAACACATTAGAAATAGAGTGCTCGGATGAAATAGCAATTTTTCCTAACCCTTTCACCTTACCTTGGTTCCCATCACCGAATATGATTGAATCTTGGGGATCCTTGTTCTTGACGTAGGAAGAGAACATCCTCTTCTCCCCCGTCATGTGGTTCGTGCATCCGCTGTCGATAATCCAGCTTGAGCCCCCGGATGCATAAACCTGCAAGGCAATTTAGGCTTGGGTCTTAGGTACCCAACTCTTGTTGGGTCCTACAAGGTTAGTACAAATAGCCTTAGGGACCCAAATGCAAGTTTTATCTCCCTTGCATTTTGCCCCTAATTTTCTAGCAACCACCTTCTTATCCTTTCTACAAATAGCAAAGGAAGCATTTAAAGCATGATAAATTGTAGAAGGTTCACTATTTGTTTTCCTAGGCATATGAACAACATTTCTTCTAGGCATATGATTAACAACATTTTCCCTAGCCACATTTCTATCATGCATAATAGAAGAACTAGAGGCAACCATAGCATGAGAATCAAAAGCATCATAACTTCTATAAACATTTCTAGAATGTCTCCTATCATGATACATGAAGGCATGGTTCTTTTGAGCACTACTAGCCATAGGGGCCTTCCCTTTCTCCTTGGCGGAGATGGAAGCCTTATGGCTTGTTAAGTTCTTGACTTCCCTTTTGAAGCCAAGACCATCCTTAATTGAGGGGTGTCTACCAATCGTGTAGGCATCCCGTGCAAATTTTAGCTTGTCAAATTCACTCTTGCTAGTCTTAAGTTGAGCATTAAGACTAGCCACTTTATCATTTAATTTAGAAATGCAAACTAGGTGTTCACTACAAGCATCAACATTAAGATCCTTGCACCTATTGCAAATCATAACATGTTCTACACAAGAGTTAGATTTACTTGCTACTTCTAGTTTAGCATTTAAATCATCATTCACACTTTTTAAAGTAGAAATGGTTTCATGACAAGAAGATAGTTCACAAGAGAGCATTTCATTCCTTTTAACTTCTAGAGCAAGAGAATTTTGTGCACTAACAAATTTGTCATGCTCTTCATATAAAAGATCCTCTTGCTTTTCTAATAACCTATTCTTATCATTCAAGGCATCAATTAATTCATTAATTTTATTAACCTTGGTTCTATCTAGGCCCTTGAATAAACATGAATAATCTATTTCATCATCACTAGACTCATCCTCACTTGAAGAAGCATAAGTACTAGTATTACGATTGCTTACCTTCTTCTCCCTTGCCATGAGGCAAGTGTGATGCTCGTTGGGGAAGATGGATGATTTGTTGAAGGCGGTGGCGGCGAGTCCTTCGTTGTCGGAGTCGGACGAGGAGCAATCTGAATCCCACTCCTTTCCAAGATGTGCCTCGCCCTTTGCCTTCTTGTAGTTCTTCTTCTTTTCCCACTTTCCACTCTTCTTTTCCTGGTCACTATCATTATCGGGACAATTTGCGATAAAATGATCAATCTTACCACATTTGAAGCAGGAGCGCTTCCCCTTCGTCTTGTTCTTGTTGGGGTGCTCCTTGCGACCCTTTAGCGCCGTCTTGAACCGCTTGATGATGAGGGCCATCTCTTCATCATTAAGCTCGGCCGCCTCAACTTGCACCACCTTGCTAGGTAGCGTCTCCTTGCTCCTTGTTGCCTTGAGAGCAATAGTTTGAGGCTCTTGGACTGGGCCATTTAATGCATCGTCGACGTATCTAGCCTCCTTGATCATCATCCGCCCGCTTACGAACTTTCCAAGGATCTCCTCTGGCGTCATCTTCGTGTACCTAGGATTCTCACGAATATTGTTCACAAGATGTGGATCAAGGACGGTAAAGGACCTTAGCATTAGGCGGACGACGTCGTGGTCCGTCCATCGCGTGCTTCCATAGCTCCTTATCTTGTTGATGAGGGTCTTGAGCCTGTTATACGTCTGGGTTGGCTCCTCCCCTCTTATCATTGCGAATCTCCCGAGTTCGCCTTCCACCAACTCCATCTTGGTGAGCATGGTGACATCGTTCCCCTCGTGTGAGATCTTGAGGGTGTCCCAGATTTGCTTAGCATTGTCCAAGCCGCTCACCTTATGGTACTCGTCCCTGCACAATGAGGCTAACAACACAGTAGTAGCTTGTGCATTTTTATGAATCTGTTCATTGATAAACAAAGGACTATCGGAGCTATCAAATTTCATTCCACTCTCTACTATCTCCCATATACTAGGATGGAGAGAGAACAAGTGACTACGCATTTTGTGACTCCAAAATCCGTAGTCTTCTCCATCAAAATGAGGAGGTTTACCAAGTGGAATGGAGAGTAGATGAGCATTGGTACTTTGAGGAATACGAGAATAATCGAAAGAGAAGTTTGAATTAACCGTCTTCTTTTTCTCATAGTCGTTGTCGTCGTCCTTTTGGGAAGAAGAGGACTCATCGCTGTCGCCGTAGTAGACGATCTCCTTGATGCGCCTCGTCTTCTTCTTCTTCCCATCTTTTCTTTTGTGGCTCGAGCCTGAGTCAGTAGGCTTGTCCTCCTTTGGATCATTGACAAAGGACTCCTTCTCCTTATCGTTGACCACCATCCCCTTGCCCCTAGGATCCATCTCTTTGGGCGGTTAGTGAGAGCACCTAGAGGGGGGGAATAGGTGATCCTGTGAAACTTGAAAACTTAAGCCACAAAAACTTGGTTAATCGTTAGCACAATAGTTGCCAAGTGGCTAGAGATGAGTCCAAACACGATAACCACAAGAAATCAAACACAGAGATGACACGGTGGTTATCCCGTGGTTCGGCCAAGTACAAAACTTGCCTACTCCACGTTGTGGCGTCCCAACGGACGAGAGTTGCACTCAACTCCTCTCAAGTGATCCAATGATCAACTTGAATACCACGGTGTTCTTCTTTACTTTTGATCTTTTCCCGTTTGCGAGGAATTTCCACAACTTGGAGTCTCTCGCCCTTACAATTTAATTTCACAAAGAAGTACGGAGTAAGGGAGGGAAGCAACACACACAAATCCACAGCAAAATGCGCACACACACGGCCAAGAGTCGAGCTCAAAAGACTATCTCAAAGTTCTCACTAGAACGGAGCTCGAATCACTGAGAATGACAAACGAATGCGCAAAGACTGAGTGTGGATGATCAAGAATGCTCTAAGGTTGCTTAGTATCCTCCTCCATGCGCCTAGGGGTCCCTTTTA
Organism: Zea mays; assembly: GCF_902167145.1. Lineage (NCBI taxonomy): Eukaryota > Viridiplantae > Streptophyta > Magnoliopsida > Poales > Poaceae > Zea > Zea mays. The sequence continues at coordinate 99,118,209 of NC_050105.1, read as the reverse complement.
TAGCCCCAAGGCAGCTAGGAGCCGTTGAGAGCAAAACTGGAAGGCTGATCTTGCCTTCTGTCGACTGGTGCACCGGACAGTCCGGTGCACACCGGACACTGTCCGGTGCCCGATTTCTTTCCTTAAACGGCGCAGTCGACCGTTGTAGATCTGGGAGCCGCTGGCGCACCGGACATGTCCGGTGCACACCGGACAGTCCGGTGCCCCCTTCCGACCGTTGGCTCGGCCACGTGTCCCGCGCAGATCGCGCGGCCGACCGTTGGCGCGGTCGACCGTTGGCTCACCGGACAGTCCGGTGCACACCGGACAGTCCGGTGATTTTTAGCCGAACGTCGTCGGCGAATTCCCGAGAGCGGCCTCTTCACGCCGAGTCAGCCTGGCGCACCGGACACTGTCCGGTGCACCACCGGACAGTCCGGTGTGCCAGACTGAGCTGAGTCTTGGCTGTACACAGCCAAGTCTTTTGCACCTCTCTTCATTTCTTCTTCTTTCTGTTTCTAACACTTAGACAAGTATATTAGTACACAAAACCAATGTACTAAGGCTTAGAAACATACCTTTACTCATGATTTACACTTTATTCATCCATGGGCATAAATTCACATTTAAGTACTTGTGTTGGCACTCAATCACCAAAATACTTAGAAATGGCCCAAGGGCACATTTCCCTTTCAGTCTCCCCCTTTTTGGTGATTTATGCCAACACAACATAAAGCAACTAGAACAAGTGCAATATCACTTCAAATAAAACTCAAATTTATTTTGATTCAATTTTGGCATCTATGGATCATCCTTTGCCACCACTTGGTTTGTTTTTGCAAATCAACCTCAAATTTCTATCTCTAAGTCAAACACACATGTTAAGGCATAAAGAGAGTCATTCCAAGAGTATTTGATTCAAGATGTCAAAAACTCCCCCTTTTCCCATAATCAACATTTCTCCCCACAAGAAACCATCTTTTGACAAGAGAGACAAAAAAGAGTTTTGACAAAACAAAAAGCTCTATTCTACTATTTTCAAAATCTCTCAAGTGGTAGCTGATCCATTTATCGCTTTGGCCTTTATCTTCTCCCCCTTTGGCATCAAGCACCAAAACGGGATAAATCTTGGCCCTTTAACCCCATTGCCTCACCAAAATCTTCAATTAAGAGCAAATGGCAATAAGAGTTCATGAGATGAACTTGGAATAAGTTACCCTCTCATCGGAGTGCAGTGGAAGTCTTTCATGGTCCAAGTCCACCTTTTCCCTTTCAATTCTCCTTCGAGACTAAATCAAGCAAACTCAAGCATATGGTTAGTCTCAAAGGTTCAAGTTGTAACACAACTCCCCCTAAGTATGTGCATCACTTACACAAGGACTTGTGAGGTCCAGGGAATGTTTGTACAACTTGAGCACCACAATAAGCAACAAAATGCAGAAGGAACATGATCAAAGGCATAAACGCATGTATGCTATAAATCAATCCAAGTTCCGCGAATCTAAGACATTTAGCTCACTACGCAACCTGCAAAAGGTCTTCTCATCTAGAGGCTTGGTAAAGATATCGGCTAGCTGGTTCTCGGTGCTAACATGAAACACTTCGATATCTCCCTTTTGCTGATGGTCTCTCAAAAAGTGATGCCGGATGTCTATGTGCTTTGTGCGGCTGTGTTCAACAGGATTTTCCGCCATGCAGATAGCACTCTCATTATCACATAGGAGTGGGACTTTGCTCAGATTGTAGCCAAAGTCCCTGAGGGTTTGCCTCATCCAAAGTAGTTGCGCGCAACACTGTCCTGCGGCAACGTACTCGGCCTCAGCGGTGGATAGGGCAACAGAGGTTTGTTTCTTAGAATTCCATGACACCAGGGACCTTCCTAAGAATTGGCACGTCCCCGATGTACTCTTCCTATCGACCTTACATCCAGCATAATCGGAATCTGAATATCCAATCAAGTCAAAGGTAGACCCCTTTGGATACCAGAGCCCGAAGCAAGGCGTAGCAACTAAATATCTAAGGATTCGCTTCACTGCCACTAAGTGACACTCCTTAGGATCGGATTGAAATCTAGCACACATGCATACGCTAAGCATAATATCCGGTCTACTAGCACATAAGTAAAGTAATGACCCTATCATTGACCGGTATGCATTTTGATCAACGGACTTACCTCCTTTGTTGAGATGAGTGTGTCCGTCGGTCCCCATTGGAGTCTTTGCGAGCTTGGCGTCCTTCATCCCAAACCGCTTCAGCAGGTCTTGCGTGTACTTCGTTTGAGAGATGAAGGTGCCGTCCTTGAGTTGCTTCACTTGGAACCCAAGGAAGTAGTTCAACTCGCCCATCATTGACATCTCGAATTTCTGCGTCATCACCCTGCTAAACTCTTCACAAGACTTTTTATTAGTAGAACCAAATATTATGTCATCGACATAAATTTGGCACACAAACAAATCACCATCACATGTCTTAGTGAAAAGAGTTGGATCGGCTTTCCCAACCTTGAAAGCATTAGCAATTAAGAAATCTCTAAGGCATTCATACCATGCTCTTGGGGCTTGCTTAAGTCCATAGAGCGCCTTAGAGAGCTTACACACGTGGTCGGGGTACCGTTCATCCTCGAAGCCAGGGGGTTGCTCTACGTACACCTCCTCCTTTATTGGCCCGTTGAGGAAAGCGCTCTTCACATCCATTTGGAACAACCTGAAAGAATGGTGAGCGGCATATGCTAGAAAGATACGAATGGACTCTAGCCTAGCCACAGGAGCAAAAATCTCCTCAAAGTCCAAACCTGCGACTTGGGCATAACCTTTTGCCACAAGTCGAGCCTTGTTCCTCGTCACCACTCCGTGCTCGTCTTGTTTGTTGCGGAACACCCACTTGGTTCCCACAACATTTTGCTTAGGACGAGGCACCAGCGTCCAAACTTCATTCCTCTTGAAGTTGTTGAGCTCCTCTTGCATGGCCAACACCCAGTCCGGATCCAGCAAGGCCTCTTCTACCCTGAAAGGCTCAATAGAAGAGACAAAGGAGTAATGTTCACAAAAATTAACTAATCGAGACCGAGTAGTTACTCCCTTGCTAATGTCACCCAGAATTTGGTCGACGGGATGATCCCTTTGAATCATCGCTCGAACTTGGGTTGGAGGTGCCGGTTCCGCTTCTTCCTCCATCACATGATCATCTTGTGCTCCCCCTTGATCACACGCCTCCTGTTGATGAACCTGTTCATCGTCTTGAGTTGGGGAATGCACCATTGTTGAGGAAGAAGGTTGATCTCGTTCATCTTGTTCCTGTGGCCGCACTTCTCCAATCGCCATGGTTCGTATAGCGGCCGTCGGAACATCTTCTTCATCTACATCATCACAATCAACAACTTGCTCTCTTGGAGAGCCATTAGTCTCATCAAATACAACGTCGCTAGAGACTTCAACCAAACCCGATGATTTGTTGAAGACTCTATACGCCTTTGTATTTGAGTCATAACCTAACAAAAACCCTTCTACAGCTTTGGGAGCAAACTTAGAATTTCTACCCTTCTTCACTAGAATGTAGCACTTGCTCCCAAATACACGAAAATAAGATACATTGGGTTTGTTACCGGTTAGTAGCTCATACGACGTCTTCTTGAGGAGGCGGTGAAGGTAGACCCTGTTGATGGCGTGGCAAGCCGTGTTCACGGCTTCCGACCAAAAGCACTCGGGGGTCTTGAATTCTCCAAGCATCGTCCTCGCCATATCGATTAGCGTCATGTTCTTCCTCTCTACCACACCATTTTGTTGTGGTGTGTAGGGAGCGGAGAACTCGTGCTTGATCCCCTCCTCCTCAAGGAACTCCTCCACTTGAAGGTTCTTGAACTCGGACCCGTTGTCGCTCCTTATCTTCTTCACCTTGAGCTCAAACTCATTTTGAGCTCTCCTGAGGAAGCGCTTCAGGGTCCCTTGGGTTTCAGACTTATCCTGCAAAAAGAACACCCAAGTGAAGCGGGAAAAGTCATCAACAATAACTAAACCATACTTACTTCCTCCTATGCTCAGATAGGCGACGGGTCCGAAGAGGTCCATATGCAGCAGCTCCAGAGGTCTTGAGGTGGTCATCACATTCTTGCTGTGATGTGCTCCTCCCACTTGTTTACCTGCTTGACAAGCTGCACAAGGTCTATCTTTTTCGAATTGCACGTTAGTCAAACCTATCACGTGTTCTCCCTTTAGAAGCTTGTGAAGGTTCTTCATCCCTACATGTGCTAAGCGGCGATGCCACAGCCAGCCCATGCTAGTCTTAGCTATTAAGCATGCATCTAGACCGGCCTCTTCTTTTGCAAAATCAACTAAATAAAGTTTGCCGTCTAATACACCCTTAAAAGCTAGTGAACCATCACTTCTTCTAAAGACAGACACATCTACATTTGTAAATAGACAGTTATATCCCATATTGCATAATTGACTAACCGATAGCAAATTGTATCCAAGAGACTCTACTAAAAACACATTAGAGATAGAGTGCTCATTCGAAATTGCAATTTTACCTAACCCTTTTACCTTGCCTTGATTCCCATCACCGAATATAATTGAATCTTGGGAATCCTTATTCTTGACGTAGGAGGTGAACATCTTCTTCTCCCCCGTCATATGGTTTGTGCATCCGCTGTCGATAATCCAGCTTGAACCCCCGGATGCATAAACCTGCAAGGCAAATTTAGGCTTGGGACTTAGGTACCCAACTCTTGTTGGGTCCTACAAGGTTAGTCACAATTGTCTTAGGGACCCAAATGCAAGTTTTATCTCCCTTGCATTTTGCCCCTAATTTCCTAGCAATCACCTTTCTATCCTTTCTACAAATTGCAAAGGAAGCACTCAAAGCATGATATATTGTAGAAGGTTCATTAACTTTCCTAGGAACATTAACAACATTTCTCCTAGGCATATTATGAACAACATTTCTCCTACCAACATTTCTATCATGCACATAAGAAGAACTAGAAGCAAACATGTCATGAGAATCAAAAGTATCATATGCGTTACATCTCCTATAAGCATTTCTAGATTGTCTCCTATCATGGTATATAAAGGCATGGTTCTTTTGCATACTACTAGCCATAGGGGTCTTCCCTTTCTCCTTGGCGGAGATGGGAGCCTTATGGCTTGTCAAGTTCTTGGCTTCCTTCTTGTAGCCAAGTCCATCCTTAATTGAGGGGTGTCTACCAATTGTGTAGGTGTCCCTTGCAAATTTTAGCTTATTAAAATTACTCTTGCTAGTCTTAAGTTGAGCATTAAGACTAGCCAATTCATCATTAAGTTTGGAAATTGAAACTAAGTGTTCACTACAAGCATCAATGTCAAAATCTTTACACCTAGTACAAATTATAACATGTTCTACACAAGAATTAGATTTATTTGCTACTTCTAATTTAGCATTTAAATCATTGTTAACACCTTGTAAAGTAGAAATGGTTTCATGACAAGTAGATAATTCACCAGAGAGCATTTCATTCCTTTTAATTTCTAGAGCAAGAGAATTTTGTGCACTAACAAATTTATCATGCTCCTCATATAAAAGATCTTCTTGTTTTTCTAGTAATCTATTCTTGTCATTCAAAGCATCAATGAGTTCATTTATCTTATCTATCTTAGATCTATCTAAGCCCTTGAATAAGCCTGAATAGTCTATGTCATCATCATCACTAGACTCATTATCACTAGAAGAAGCATAAGTGGGGTCTCGAGTACTCACTTTCTTCCCCCTTACCATAAGGCATGTGTGACGCTCGTTGGGGAAGAGGGATGACTTGTTGAAGGCGGTGGCGGCGAGTCCTTCATTGTCAGAGTCGGAAGAGGAGCAGTCCGAGTCCCACTCTTTGCCTAGATGCGCCTCGCCCTTTGCCTTCTTATAGTTCTTCTTCTCCCTCTTGTTCCCTTGATCCTGATCACTATCATTGTCGGGACAGTTAGCAATAAAATGACCAAGCTTACCACATTTGAAGCATGAGCGCTTCCCCTTTGTCCTGGTCTTGCTTGGCTGCCCCTTGCGACCTTTTAGTGTCGTCTTGAATCTCTTGATGATGAGGGCCTTCTCTTCATCATTAAGTCCGGCCGCCTCAATTTGTGCCACCTTGCTAGGTAGCATCTCCTTGCTTCTTGTTGCCTTGAGAGCAAGAGGTTGAGGCTCATTGATTGGACCGTTTAGAGCGTCGTCGACGTATCTCGCCTCCTTGATCATCATCCGCCCGCTTACGAATTTTCCGAGTACCTCCTCGGGCGTCATCGTCGTGTACCTGGGATTCTCACGAACATTGTTTACGAGATGAGGATCAAGAACGGTAAAGGACCTTAGCATTAGGCGGACGACGTCGTGGTCCGTCCATCGCGTGCTTCCATAGCTCCTTATCTTGTTGACAAGGGTCTTGAGCCGGTTGTATGTTTGGGTTGGCTCCTCCCCCCTTATCATAGCAAATCTCCCAAGTTCTCCCTCCACCAACTCCATCTTGGTGAGCATGGTGACGTCGTTGCCCTCGTGAGAGATCTTGAGGGTGTCCCATATCTGCTTGGCATTGTCCAAGCCGCTCACCTTATTGTACTCTTCCCTGCACAAAGATGCTAAGAGGACAGTAGTAGCTTGTGCATTTCTATGGATTTGTTCATTTATAAGCATAGGGCTATCCGAGCTATCAAATTTCATTCCATTCTCTACAATCTCCCATATGCTTGGATGAAGAGAGAATAAGTGACTACGCATTTTGTGACTCCAAAATCTGTGGTCCTCCCCATTGAAGTGTGGAGGTTTGCCAAGAGGAATGGAAAGCAAATGCGAATTCGAACTATGTGGAATACGAGAATAATCAAATGAAAAGTTTGAATTGACCGTCTTCCTGTAGTCGTTGTTGTCGTCCTTTTGGGAAGAAGTAGACTCATCACTATCGTCGTAGTAGACGATCTCCTTGATGCGCCTTGTCTTCTTCTTCTTCCCATCTTTGCGCTTGTGGCCCGAGCCCGAGTCAGTAGGCTTGTCATCCTTCGGCTCGTTGAAGAAGGACTCCTTCTCCTTGTCGTTGATCACGATTCCCTTCCCCTTAGGATCCATCTCTTCGGGCGATTAGTCCCTTCTTGAAGAGAACGGTTCTGATACCAATTGAGAGCACCTAGAGGGGGGGTGAATAGGTGATCCTGTGAAACTTGAAAACTTAAGCCACAAAAACTTGGTTAATCGTTAGCACAATAGTTGCCAAGTGGCTAGAGATGAGTCCAAACACGATAACCACAAGAAATCAAACACAGAGATGACACGGTGGTTATCCCGTGGTTCGGCCAAGTACAAAACTTGCCTACTCCACGTTGTGGCGTCCCAACGGACGAGAGTTGCACTCAACTCCTCTCAAGTGATCCAATGATCAACTTGAATACCACGTTGTTCTTCTTTACTTTTGATCTTTTCCCGTTTGCGAGGAATTTCCACAACTTGGAGTCTCTCGCCCTTACAATTTAATTTCACAAAGAAGTACGGAGTAAGGGAGGGAAGCAACACACACAAATCCACAGCAAAATGCGCACACACACGGCCAAGAGTCGAGCTCAAAAGACTATCTCAAAGTTCTCACTAGAACGGAGCTCGAATCACTGAGAATGACAAACGAATGCGCAAAGACTGAGTGTGGATGATCAAGAATGCTCTAAGGTTGCTTAGTATCCTCCTCCATGCGCCTAGGGGTCCCTTTTATAGCCCCAAGGCAGCTAGGAGCCGTTGAGAGCAAAACTGGAAGGCTGATCTTGCCTTCTGTCGACTGGTGCACCGGACAGTCCGGTGCACACCGGACACTGTCCGGTGCCCGATTTCTTTCCTTAAACAGCGCAGTCGACCGTTGTAGATCTGGGAGCCGCTGGCGCACCGGACATGTCCGGTGCACACCGGACAGTCCGGTGCCCCCTTCCGACCGTTGGCTCGGCCACGTGTCCCGCGCAGATCGCGCGGCCGACCGTTGACGCGGTCGACCGTTGGCTCACCGGACAGTCCGGTGATTTTTAGCCGAACGTCGTTGGCGAATTCCCGAGAGCGGCCTCTTCACGCCGAGTCAGCCTGGCGCACCGGACACTGTCCGGTGCACCACCGGACAGTTCGGTGTGCCAGACTGAGCTGAGTCTTGGCTGTACACAGCCAAGTCTTTTGCACCTCTCTTCATTTCTTCTTCTTTCTGTTTCTAACACTTAGACAAGTATATTAGTACACAAAACCAATGTACTAAGGCTTAGAAACATACCTTTACTCATGATTTACACTTTGTTCATCCATGGGCATAAATTCACATTTAAGTACTTGTGTTGGCACTCAATCACCAAAATACTTAGAAATGGCCCAAGGGCACATTTCCCTTTCAGTTAGTCCCTTTCTTGAAGAGAACGGCTCTGATACCAATTGAGAGCACCTAGAGGGGGGGGGGGTGAATAGGTGATCCTGTAAAACTTGAAACTTAAATGCCACAAAACTTGATTAGGAGTTAGCACACGAATGCCAAGTGGCTAGAGAAGAGTCTTTGCAAGACACGATAACCACAAGAAGATCAATCACAGATAGACACAGTGGTTTATCCCATGGTTCGGCCAAGTTCAATACTTGCCTAGTCCACGTTATGGCGTCCCAACGGACGAGGGTTGCAATCAACCCCTCTCAAGCGGTTCAAAGACCCACTTGAATACCACGGTGTTTTGCTTTGCTTTACTATATCGCGTTTGCGAGGAATCTCCACAACTTGGAGCCTCTCGCCCTTACACTTTGAAGTTCACAAAGAAGCACGGAGTAAGGGAGGAATGAGCAATGCACACAAGACACAAAATCACAGTATCAACACGCACACAAGTTGCAACAAGAGCTCACAACACAACTCAGCTAGTTCACAACTCAAATGGAGCTCTAATCGCTATCGCAAAGAATCAAATGCGCGGAATCGAAGTCTTGGTGCTTAGAGAATGCTTGATGTCTTCCTCCATGCGCCTAGGGGTCCCTTTTATAGCCCCAAGGCAGCTAGGAGCCATTGAGAGCATTCCAAGAAGGCAATTCTTGCCTTCTGTCGCCTGGCGCACCGGACAGTCCGGTGCACCACCGGACACTGTCCTGTGCGGATCTCCTTCCTTATTTGGCGAAGCCGACCGTTGGCGCTTTGGAGCCGTTGGCGCACCGGACACTGTCCGGTGCACACCGGACAGTCCGGTGCCCCCTTCCGACCGTTGGCTCGGCCACGTGTCTCGCGCGGATCGCGCGGCCGACCGTTGGCCCGGCCGACCGTTGGCTCACCGGACAGTCCGGTGAATTATAGTCGTACGCCATTAATCACTTCCCGAGAGCAGCCAGTTCACCAGAGCCAGCCTGGCGCACCGGATCCTGTCCGGTGCACCACCGGACAGTCCGGTGCACCACCGGACAGTCCGATGCACCCAGACAGAGCTGACTTTTGCTGAACAAAGCCATCTTTAATTTCAGCTTCTTTTCCTGTTTCCAGCACTTAGACACAATACATTAGTCTCTAAAACAATGTACTAAGTCTGAGAAACATACCTTTATACTTGATTTGTACTTTGTCCACCATTTAACACTTAGGCACTTGTGTTGGACACTAAATCACCAAAATACTTAGAAATGGCCCAAGGGCACATTTCCCTTTCAGCGTGAACTCTTGATGGACTTGCCGGTGGTTGAGAAACCAATACCAGCTGTCCTTATGAACTGTGACAATCAGACAGGGATTGCTAAAGTGACAAGTTCTAAGGATAATGGGAAGTCATCAAGACATGTCAAAAGACGATTGAAGTCTGTCATAAAGTTGAGAAACTCCGGAGTTATAAGTGTGACTTATATTTCAACAGGTAAAAATCTGGCAGATCCTTTTACCAAGGGACTACCACGTAATGTGATAGAAATCGCATCAAGAGAGATGAGTATGAGACCCATATAAGTTGCCATGGTGGAAACCCAGTCTATGTGATCGGAGATCCCGTGAATTAGGTCCTGGGAAGAACAAGCCATTGGTGAACTAAGGAGAGTAACTTTTGACCCTCTCTAAGTAAAGATGCAATACTCTCAAATGTTGTAAGGCAGGTTGGCTTTGTGCCTTAATGTGTTTTGTTGGCTTGTATTAGCGAAGATGTTGTCCTGCAGAACATTCTTGAAAGAACACACATATATGAGTTAGACTGTCTAACGTCGCCGTCTATGAGATCTGGGTGATCTCTAGTAAACTCATGAAGAGACCTTGGAGTACGACGTATATGCTCCACCCGAGAAGGGGACTACTGGTCATGACTTCAAGTGAAACCTATTCACGCAAAACTGGCAATTCAAGGTATAGTCCATTGTCGAAGTTGTGGGTTGGTGTAGCTTGGAGTTCTAGGAGGAAGTTCAACTTAATAGTCTCTGCTGAAACACTAGTATATTAAACAGTAGTGAACAGTGGCGAAAACTGCAGATGGACATTTGAGATCTGGTGGGGGATTGTTAGGATTTATGGGCTCTGCCCAAATTGATAAATTCAAATAAATCCCAGGAAAATCACAAAAGCCCATATAAGTGTATGGCTAGGGAATGGTGGAACTAATAGCACAATATTGCTAGTTCTAGTGGAGTAGAGCTAGCTTAAATATGGAAGCCACACTCACTCACCAAGTCATGGATGAGAGGAGAGAGTGTGGAGAGCCACACGCGCGCGCGCTTGCTCGCCTAGCCTGGCCGGGCCGGGCCGGGGCGGGGCGAAGGGCGCGGGTGCATGACATACGCGTGAATGGTCTGCCGAAATCCGACCCCCCGCCTTGCGGGGCGTGACTTCCTTTTGCCGTTTGAATTTTTGGTTACTTGGCTGTTAAGTTTAGAATACTAACCGATCGCTATAAAATCTAAACTGAACGCGAGATTTTCGCGGGCGGATAAGATCGAAGATAGCTATCTGGTCGCGGACTCGGCCCTATAAAAGGAGCCTGGCAGCCAGCATTTAAATCATCCTAGTTTCGATTTCGCCTCTCTTCATAGCTGAGCCGCCTTCCAGTTCTCTTCATCCCGACCACAGACGTACATCTGCGATCAGGAGAGCAGGTCTCCGGAACCCTTCGTCTTCTAGATCCTGCACCAGGAGAGGGCGAATAAAGTTTTTGGGAAGCGTCCTCACGCGACTGCTCGTGATCTTCTGACCTCGTCGACCCTACTGATTTCGCTGCTTCGACGTAGTCGACCCTACTGATTACGGCTCACGCCATCAACCAGTATATCTGATCAGTACGCATTATCTGATTTGACTTCTTACTTTAGTTATTCTGATTTGGTCATGATTTATATTCGAAATTTAATCTGGAATTTGTCTAATTATTCAACAGCCACCACTTGAGTGCTCGCCGTGCGGAACCGAGAGAGACGAGGGTTAGAGCCGCCAATGTCGATGGGGGTGTTCACCGCCACCGCATCCTCAAGGCAGTACCTAAGGGCTTCGCCAGACTAAAGGAGAGCTCCCGAGGCTTCGCCGCGTGGTATTTGCAACGGGGGACCTCGAAGATTTCTCACTGACGTAAAATTCCGTCGTCGATCGGCCTTCGCCACGGTCAGGGCATAGCGCCATCGGATTCACGATATGGACTACTCTCCATAGGTCCTCTTTTGTTCTACGTCGCGTGGCATCGTAGTTCATGGGTTGGGGTGCATCAGGGCGAGCGTAATTGCTCACTGGTATTCAATGGCGTCGACGGGTTGCTATTCGTCGTGGTCGGGGATTTGAGCGCAACAACTGACGTTGTGAGTGCAGGTATCGAGTTGGCGGTAGCGAATACTTTGTTTAGAGTCATTTGGATCAGAGTTTGGGGCTTTGGTACGATGGTTGGGTGGTCCGGCAATGGCCACCACCGCACTGGCTTAGGGCACTGCTACCTGGGCTGTCGGCGCTGAGAAGATGGACGCTGACCGTTGATCTAGCAATGCACAGATAGGATTAGAAAGCCCATACCCCTTCACGCATTGAACGACAACCGTTGATCGCAGGTCTAACGGCTAGGACAACCCACGTGTTACACAGCCCCAACAAAATTCTTTAAGAGCCCCTCGAGTTTCCTAAAAAAGAACCCGCAGTCCATAGTAGTGTTAAGATCATTGCATAATAGTCCATAAGCTTACAGAATGAACCCTGGATTCTTTGAAACCTTAACCCACCGTCCAGGAACCTTATTTTTACAACCAAGGCCTTAACCTTATTGTTGTAATTGCGTGCAAGTCTCTGGTATTTTCATATAGGCCCCTGGAAGCTATTTCTAGTATAAAGTAAGTACTAAAATTATTAGAAAACTTGTAAAATCCATAACTAATTTGTTTTAACTCCGATTTAATCTGTTCATATTGCTTTAGGTTCATAATAAAATTGCCTGCGCAGCAATGCTATTATCTTGACATATCCCATATTTTTTTATAAATAAATATTGGTTTAGCCTATGTTTAGTAGATTAACCTTTAAATACAAAGTTAATCTGTCTAAAATCAAATCTGACTAACACATAATCTATAACCAAGTTATAACTTAGATATTGTTGAATTAGTTATTTCTTTGTAACTTTTCTCACATGATTTATATTAATCAACAAAGAATGTAGTTTTATTGTTTAATTACCTAAAACTTCGAAAAATCATATCCTTTTAACCGTAACTTCGAATTTAGTGGTTCTCGAACCTATGAACTCGTAGTAATGCGTATAACATTATTATTCAGTTGGTTCTCATGTTTGGTGTGATGTTAATTTCTCCTATACATATTGTTTGTATGTATTGTTGCGAGTAGACGAGCAAGTGACCGAGGATCCCAGAGCACAACAGGTTGAAGATTCTGGGAAGGAGCTCGCTGAAGGCAATTTATGCCCTTGATCACTCTTCTTTACCCAATAATGTTCATGTTAATCATTGTTACATGCTCAGGTTAACTTGATGGGACCTCATAGGTTACCCTAGTTTGATTTACTTTGCTCCTTGCTTACCACTGAACTATTGGGTAGTATCTGCTATTCATGATCATGCTATTTATTGTCAATGGATTATTTAATGTTCATGATAAGATTATTGTGTTAATTGGAACATGGACTGATCACTCGAGAAAGCAGTGCTACCACAAGGGTGGAATGGGTTGTCCTTGGCTGAATAATTAGGAAAGCTAGTTTGAGTTAATCCTTTCTCGAAAGGGGCAAGCGGGGTGGAGGAGTGCATGTGTAGGGAGGTCCTTAGGTAAGACTATCTTATTAGCTTTTCAGACGAGGGATTCCTATATCTCCTTCAGCCTAGAATCCATAGTGGGTTCTCTCCTCTAATGGAACTTTGTAAAGGCGTCACAGTGTACCCTCGCCTACTCACCTTGGAAGTGTTTAAGGGTCCCATCAACCCGAGGCGACAAAGGGAACACGTCTTGTGGGTAAAGATGTGCAACCTATGTAGAGTGTAAAACTGGTATATTAGTCGTGCTCACGGTCATGAGCAGCTCGGACCCTCACATGAGTAACTTATGGAATTAAATTTAATCTGTCATTTGCATTGCACTATGGATTTGTTATTAATTATGATCTCTTATTTAATTGGCTTGATATACACTTATACTTAGTAACTGCTTATAAAATTTTGACCAACTTATTAAAAGTAATGCTCAGCCTTAACCATTATTTGTTGATCAGTCTTACACTATACATGAGCCCCCACCATAAGTGAGCCCATGAACATTATTCCCTACACTTGTTGAGCGATGAACATCTGTGAGCTCACTCTTGCTATGAAACCCCCACAGGTGAAGAGCGGGTACCACCAGAGGAGGACTACTATGACGAGTTCGATGAGATCTAGGTGTCGTCTCCCAGCCGGCTGTTAGCACCGAGTGAATAATTATCTTAGTATGATTTATTTATTATCAATTATTTTGTAAGACATTTACGTTATGTAATAAAGATTATGACATATGTGTCCTTACACTGAGTCATTGTATGTGTGGATCTTTTCTTGGCGCACATATGAGACGCACCCGGGTTTGCCCTTAAATCTAGGTGTGACCGAAGTGGTATTAGAGGAATGTTGAATGTAGGATGTAACCTAGATAGACCTAGACAAAGCCCTTACCTACTTACCTTTACTCTGCCTTTCTATACTTTCCTTGATATCATGTCTCATCTTTTACTGCTTTACTCTAACAAATCTTACCTTTTCTGCTCTAAAAGACAGAAAGGATTTCACACCTTGGAATCCTATACCTACGAAGGAGGGCATTAGCTAATCCAGAACTAGAGATGAATCCCCCAAATCCTCCGCCTGCTGGGTCGAAAGCCTTTTTGCCGCCCAAAAAAATCAGTTGATGCAACAGATGTCGAACACCATGGCCAACATGCAAGCTCAGCTCCACAATAACCAGCAGCACCCACTACCACCACCGCTAAGCAAAGATAAGCATCAAGAGTTCATGAGCAACAAGCCACCCACTTTCTCCAGCTCCCTAGACACACTACAAAATGATGATTGGTTGAAGTTAGTGGAGAAGATGCTAAAATATTGCCCAATGCACTAACAAGGAGAAGGTACTATATGCATCGGGTCGCCTTACTGGCCCCACTCCTGACTGGTGGGATTCTTACTTCGCGTGTTTGGTTCGTTTCGCAAGGGAGCCTGGCCGCTCCAAACAGGCTAGCCAGGGCCTGGCTCCCGAGATACAGAAATGAAACCCGTTTCTCCACAGCCTGGCTCACAGCGAGATGCTGCATCCCGCAGTGCAGGTGAGCACAGACATACAAGAAACCAAACACCGCCCCTCAGCCCTCCAGATACAGAGACAAGCAACCAAACAAGCGTACGCTGCATCTCACCAGCCTGGCTGACCCATATGCAGCCTACCAAACACGCCGACTGTGATGCACATGCCACTGCTGACACCATCACTTGGACAGAATTGTCAACTAATTTCAACTATCATATTCCTGCTGGTTGATGAAGATTAAGAAGTAGTTCCTTTCACTAAGGCAGGGAAGCATGATAGTGAGTGAGTACAGAGATGAGTTCATCCAGCTGTACAGATATGCTCCTGAGGAAGTTGCGGAAGATGAAAAGAAGCAGGAATTGTTCCTGGATGGACTTATCGAGGCACTCTAATACCAGTTGATGTCTCATTTCATTCCATATTTCTAGAGACTTCTGGACAAGGCCATAGCTCTTGAATGTGGTAGAACCACCCAGATTATTCCAGCTTAAGTGCCCGGGTCACGCCTTGGAGGCAGCAACACACTAAAATCGGAATAACCCGTCAGTTCTTCGGATCTAGTCCGATAGAGCCACTTACCAAGGATCGAGTACCATTAGCTCACACGATGGTGAGACTCAGAGAGAATGCAATAAACATGAAACCACAAGTTAAAGTACTTAAGTTATTACATAAATCAGAGTTTTACCAAAAGATAACGATGTTCTTAATATTGCAGCGGATAATAGATAACATCAATACTGAGGAATAGGGCAAGTCCTAGCCCACTACTCTTCCTGATCCTCTCCTGCTAAGGCGGCATCCCACTCGACCGTCCAACCTAGTGGCAGGGTGGCTGGCCAAGTCACACCATAAACTATGTCTTGCAGAGAGCCTGTCCAGGGGTCTCTCTACAAGAAATCAGGGACTCAACTGAAACAATAAAGGACGACAGGTTCAAATTCCAGGGAACCAAGGGGTTCTTTGACAAAACAGCCAACTGAAGGGGTATCAAGCTCCTTTGGTCGTTGGATCGCGAATCACCGGTCGAGATTAGACCAGCGGGCAAGCGCACGAGTGCACGAGGTGCGGGCCACTGATAGGGGGGACCCAAGGGAAATGGCACGCTTAGGGCGCAGGGCTCTGGCCGCTGGATGGGGAATTAAGGGACCTGGTTCAATGAACCAACACGAATCGGTATTCGAGGATCTAGACCATCAAATCAGGGGTGGGTGTCCAAGATTGGGTGTCCAGGGGGGTTTAACAGCTCCGGTCGGCCAGGGGTAGCGCCGCTCGCGCCCGTGGTGGCATAGTCGCCGGAGGCGAGGCATGCTGGAGATCTATGGGGTTTTGGATCGTCTGAGCAGGCTAGGGCTATTGGGGAGAACCCAACGAACACCACGATGGAGCTCCGGCCGCGAGAATGGGGTTGAGGATGGGCAGACGACGGAGGGGGAATTCGGGGCGGGTCGGGGGGGTGCTTCGGTGAGCAATCCCCGCCGCAGTGGGGGATAATCTGGTGCACTGAGGCCAGCGTGAGCTTCATTGAGGGGGTAGGGGAATTCTAGGTCGGGATTTGGGCACGGGGGAAGGCTATACTGGCCAGGCGTGGTGGAGACGCGGCGGCCCGACGAGTAGTGGCTCTGGTGAGCCCAAATCCACTGCGATAGATGGAATTAAGGCAAAAGAAGGGTGGGTGAGGTTCCTTACTCAGGGGTGGTGCTCGGGGGAGCTCGACACGACGTTAGGAGGCTTCGGTAGGCTGGACGACGAGGAAACATGGCGGTGGCGATCTCCGGTCTGCACAGGGAGGGGGTCAGATGCGGACCGGGCAGGGGGCTGGTGAAAGGGGAAACCAAAGTGTGTTCCCGGTGCAGTGCGCTCAGGCAGAGCTCACAGTGGCCAAAGCGATGGCAGGGGCCCAACGACGACGGCAGAACAACTGTGCAACGGCGGTGGCGGTGCTACGAGCTAGGTGTGGCCAAGGGGCAGCGAGAGAGCGAATGAGGGATGCGGGTGGTCTGGGGGGTCCGAGGTCTTCACCTTGATGCACGAGCAACATGCGCGGGGCAAGTCATGGGGCGTGGGCGACAGTTTGTCCACACAGAGCGCGCGCCGTGGGCGTAGGCCCGGCGGTTGCGGGGAGGGAGACGGGGCTGACAGGCAGGGCCCACGGGTCAGCGAGAGGGGGCGCGCGAACGAGCGGGTCGGCGCCGACAAGACGGACCCATCGGGCAGAGAGAGAAGGGAGGGAGCGAGTGCGCGCGGGCGGACGGATCAGCGCCGACAGGGCGGGTCTGTCTGACAGAGGGACAGAAAGGGCGGGTGCACACGGGCGTGAGCTGGGCCAATGGCCAAGAGAAGGGGAGGTTTGGGCTACTTTGGCTTTTCCTTTTTTTCTTCTGAATCTTCTATTCTTTTCTTTTTATTTTCTCTTTTGAATTCAAATCCAATCAAACCACAAATTCAAATTTAAATATTTCAAACATGTGCATCAACCAAAAAACAAAGTTTAAGCTCAGCATGATGCAACAATTCATGCCCCCATAGGTTTTAATATACTAAAGAAATAATACATCTCCCAATTAAATAACCAAAACTCTATTAAAAAGGAAGAAATAGGAAATCTATAGAGATGAAAAAAGAGGTAACACCTGAATTTGGTAGATATTAGAGAAGAAATTTTATACCCCCAAATTCAGGGTGTTACAACAGTGATGTCGTTTGGTCAGACAAATGCACCAGCTTTCTTCATGTATCTGATGAACAGTGTGTTCATGGATTATCTTGACAAATTTGTGGTGGTGTTCATTGATGATATTCTCATGTATTCTTAGAGTGAGGAAGAGCATGCAGATCACTTGAGAAAGGTGTTGCAAAGGCTACGAGAACACCAGTTATATGCCAAGCTGAGTAAATGTGAGATCTGGATTCATGAAGTCCTATTCTTGCGCCACATCATAAACAAAGATGGATTAGCTGTGAATCCAAAGAAGGTAGCATACATTCTGAACAAGAAAGCACCTAAGGATGTTCGTGGAATCAAAAGTTTCATTGGAATGACCGGATACTATCAGCGTTTCATTGAAGATTTTTCAAAGATTGTGAGACCCATGATAGACTTGCTAGCAAACAAATTTGAATACAAGTGGACCCAAAAGTGCCAAGAGGCCTTTGAAGCGCTGAAAGAGAAGTTGACCACAATGCTAGTCTTAGTTCTGCCTAATGTTCACAAGCCATTCTCAGTGTATTGTGATGCTTCTTACACCGTCATGGGATGTGTGCTAATGCAAGAAGGAAAATTCATTACATATCCATCCCGACAGATGAAGGTTCATGAGAGGAATTATCCCACACACAACCTGGAATTAGCAGCAGTGGTTCCTACATTAAAAACATGGAGGCACTACCTGTATGGCAGAAGTGTGACGTTTACATAGACCACAAGAGTCTAAAGTATATCTTCACCCAGTCAGAGCTGAATATGAGGCAGCGGAGATGGCTAGAGTTGATTAAAGACTATGAGTTGGAGATACATTACCATCGGGGTAAAGAGAATGTGGTTGCAGATGCACTAAGTAGAAAGAGTCAAGTCAATATGATGGCTGCTCACCCGATGTCGTATGAGTTAGCCAAGGAGTTTGACAGACTGAGTCTCGGATTTCTGAACAGTACCCAGGGAGTGACAATTGAGCTAGAACCCACTCTAGAACGGGATATTAGAGAAGGACATAAAGGTGATGAAAAGATCAGCGAGATCCACCAGCTAATCTCAGAAGGGACAAGCAAAGACTTTCAGAAAGATGCAGAAGGCGTGATATGGTTCAAGGACCGGCTATGTGTTCCTGATATCAAGTCCATTCGAGAGCTAATTCTCAAAGAAGCTCATAAGACGGCATATTCCATACACCCTGGAAGCGAGGATATGTATCAGGATCTGATAAGGAGGTTTTGGTGGTACAGAATGAAAAGAGAGATTGCAGAGATTGTGGCCATTTGTGACAGTTGGGAGAGAACCAAAGCAGAGCATCAGAAACCAGCTAGACTTTTGCAGCCATTGTAGATTCCTCAGTGGATAGATTTCATAGTTGGCCTACCTCGTACCCGGGCCAGCTACGATTCCATTTGGGTGATTGTGGACCACTTAACAAAGGTGGCCCATTTCATACCAGTGAAGACAACGTACAATGGAGCAACGCTAGCTGAGCTATACATGTCTCGGATTGTTTGCTTGCATGGTGTTCTGAACAAGATAATGTTAGATCGAGGAACACAGTTCACCTCTCATTTTTGGCAGCTGTGGGGGACAGATATCCCCCGGGTCCACTAGAAGGCTGGAAGGCCTCGCGAAAGACTCTAGGCCCATTGTTTCGTAAGGCCATCCCTTCATGGGCCAGGGGAGGAATCACTGGCAGAATGGATCGACGCAATATTGGATCAACTCAAGCCCAGGCGGCTCAATGGATTTAAACGTTATCTGCAGCATTGATCCGATTCTCCCGCGCAGCACCCTCAGACGTCGGAACTGAACGAGGCTAAGTCGGAAGGATAATAAGGAGATAAGTTCAGTTGGTTCACTATTACTCAGGAGCACATAGTTATCATACTCACATGTAATGCCCCATAGTCGAGTATATAAGGCCTAGGGGGCACCCCATCAAACAACATGTCACTCATTAGCCATCTACTCAATTCTCTAGCATCCTTCATATTAGAGAATCCCCCTGTAACTCGCCACATAAAGATCCACACCAGGAAGTAGGGTATTATGCCTCTCTAAGCGGCTCGAACCTGTAGAAAATTGTCTACCGTCTCTCGTGCGCTCAGCACGAACCATCGAGCTACAGTCAGTTACACCGTCCTACCCAAAAGCACCTCGAGGGGTAACCCTGGGTGCGCGGTCGGGTCCCAAACACCGACAGCTAGCGCGCCAGGTAGAGGGTGTGTCACTGATCCAAGCTAGCTCAATGGCCGTCACTTTTCAGCACAAGATCGCTCTTCGCCCGGGATCCGTGTTCTGCTTCGGAACCATCTCGTCCATGGCAGACGAAGAAGGGACTCTACATCGTATAGCGGATCCGCCGGAGAAAAAGCCTTCCATGAAAATCTCCGGGAAAGACGGAACGAAGTAGGAAATAGCGCAACCTCCAGTGCTCCGGGCGAAGACTACCTCCTGCAAGCCAGGAGCAGAGAGTTCATTCACCCGGAGGACCCCATTGTCCACCTCATCCACGGAAAAATGGACACAGATTACAAGGAAAAAAAAGAAACAAACGAGATGAAGGCCCGTCAAGCTGCCCTTCTAGTACCTCCGCCCTCAAAGGAGAACAGAAAGAAGCTTGTCATCACGACAACTCCATTTTACCTCGACGTCCTCTTCATCGGTGGGAGAGTGGAATCGTCCCCCATCTCCGACAACGAACCAATTGTGCCTGGGGAAGAACCTCCTCAGCGGGAAGCTCGCTGACGAAGGAACCGACGTCGTAACGCCCGGCGACATCATGAAGCCGGAGAACGAGATCCGGTGCAGCCTGTATCGCGAGACGAGATCTCGGAAGTGGGAGAAACTCCAGATGAACGAGTCTTTAGGGAAAGGAGGAACTCCCGCTGACGTGATCGTCGGCAAGCTCAAGAGCAAGCCGAGCAGGAAGCGAGACAGCGTCGAGAGAACCCTCTCTTCGGACGAAACTTGAATCCTGACTTCGCCCGAGCCATGAACACACCGAGCGAGGTCGGTGGAGTATTGGCTCGGATAGCCGATGGTCTCCCCCAAACTCCGGACGCCGAGGTCGCAAGCTTCGACTGCAGATACAATGCCATTATCGGTAGGCCGGGATTGGTGAAATTCATGGCCATTCTGCACTATTCATACAAGATATTGAAGATGCCAGGACCACAAGGAATCATCATTGTGCGTGCTGACTTCCAAGGCGCCGCAAAATGCTTCCGAGTGACCATTCAGGCGGCCCTCACCACCAAACCACCGATGACTTCCTCCGCGCAGGCGAACTCAAAGCCTGAGGAAGACCTCGCGATACCCGCGAATGAAGCTCAAGACGTGACCTCTATGCGATCGACTGAGGAAACAAAGAGAATCAACCTTGGGTTCACTGACGAACGCAAGACTGCCATCATCAGCTCCAGCCTGGATGACAAATAGGAAGGCGCGCTCGTCCAGTTTCTGCAAGATAACCGAGACATATTCGCATGGCAGCCTGCGGATATATCGGGAGTCCCGAGAGAACTGGTCGAGCACAAGCTGAAGGTCTATCCCCAGGAGAGGCCGATCCGACAAAAGTTGTGTCGTTTCACGCCCGACAAGAGAGAAGCTATTCATGCCGAGCTAGCTCGATTAGTCGCGGCTGGTTTCATTAGAGAAGTACTGCATCCTGAGTGGTTAGCAAATCCTGTTCTTGTACTTAAAAAGAATAAAGTGGATTGGCGCATGTGCGTCGACTATACAGATCTCAACAAACACTATCCGAAGGATACCTTCGGACTTCCTAGAATACATCATGTGGTAGATTCGACCGTTGGATGCTCTATGTTGTCATTCCTAGATTGCTACTCTGGATACCATCAAATTAGCCTAGCAAAAGAAGACGAGAAAAAAACTGCTTTCATTACCCCGTTTGGAGCCTTCTGCTATACCTCCATGTCGTTTGGCCTCAAGAACGCTGGAGCGACTTACCAGAGAGCTATTCAAACATGCTTAGTCAATCACTGGGGCAAGCGGGTAGAAGCTTATGTTGATGATGTGGTAATCAAGACAGAAAACTCGGAAAACTTCATTGAGGATCTACAGCTGGTCTTCTATAGCCTGAGGCGGTACCGGTGGAAGCTCAATCTGGAAAAATGTGTCTTTGGAGTGCCAGCTGGGAAGTTGCTCGGATTCATTGTCAGCCACCGAGGAATTGAAGCTAACCCGAAGAAAATCGAGGCTATCATGAGGATGGAAGCACCACGATCACAAAAGAAAGTGTAGAGGCTTACTGGATGCATGGCAGCTTTAAGCAGGTTCATATCAAGGCTAGGAGAAAAAGGCCTACCATTCTATAAATTGCTCAAGAAGGTGGACAAGTTCCAGTAGACCTCAGAGGCTCAGAAAGCTCTTGATGCACTGAAGAAGTTCTTGACTACGCCGCCAGTGCTAAAGCCGCCACGCCGAGCCATGCCAGACCAGCCGGCAGAAGATCTGCTGTTGTACATCTCCTGCAAGACTCACGTGGTGAGCACCGTGTTAGTAGTCGAACGGGTAGAGGAAGGACACGCATATCTAGTACAGCATCCCGTCTATTTCATCAGTTAAGTCCTGAGACCCTCTAAAAAGAAGTATCCCCAAGTTCAAAAACTATTGTACGCAATACTTCTAACTACTCGCAAGCTCCATCACTACTTTGACAACCACAAAGTCATAGTAGTCACCGGATTTCCAATAGGGGATATCCTCCACAACAAAGAAGCCATTGGAAGAACAGCCAAGTGGGTCTGCCAGCTGGGAGCTCACGACATTGAGTTTCGGCCTCGCACTACGATAAAGACTCAAGCGCTAGTTGAAAGGGAATTAGGGTTACACCTATTTTCCTAATTAATTTTGGTGGTTGAATTGCCCAACACAAATAAATGGACTAACTAGTTTGCTCTAGTGTATAAGTTATACAGGTGCAAAAGGTTCACACTTAGCCAATAAAAAGACAAAGAAATGGGTTCAACAAAAAGAGCAAGGGATAACCGAAGGCAGCCATGGTCTGGCGCACCGGACTGTCCGGTGTGCCACCGGACAGTGTCCGGTGCACCAGGGGACTCCAAGCCAAACTTCGCACCTTCGGGAATTTTCAGAGGCGCTTCGCTATAATTCACCGGACATGTCCGGTGCACACCGGACAGTTGTGGCGGAACCGCCCAAATTATTCCAGTATAAGTGCCCAAGTCACACCCGCAAGGGCAGCAACACACTTAAATCGAAATAACTCGTCAGTCCCTCGGATCTAGTCCGATAAAGCCACTTACCAGGATCGAATACCACTAGCTCACACGAAGGTGAGGCACAGAGAAATACAATAAAGAATAATACCACAAATTTAAGGAGTATCATTATTGATTACATTATCGGAGTTTTAGAAATAATAACCATAAATTTTAATGCAGCGGAAATAACTAACGGAGAAAACCCGAGTAACATGGCGAAGCCTGGCCATGCTACTCCTCCTGGTCCTCTCCTGCGGAAGCAGTAACCCACTCGACCGTCTATCCCGGTGGCAGGGATGGAGGCCAAGTCACACCATCAACCAAGCAAGAAGGTACCTGCAAAAATTATGCCACAAGCAAGGCTGAGTATACTAATACTCAGCTAGACTTACCCGGTGTGAGGAGTCTACTCCTCTACCTCTAGACATGCAGCTGTTTGGCTGAGGGGTTTGGTTTGCCAAAAGCACTAGCTGAGTCTAAAATCAAGTTTTAGCTTTTCAAGTTTTAGTATGATCCTCTTTACTAGATGTGTACCTAGCTAGTCATACATGGTATCAAACATTTTATCAATCAACATCTTTTGCCATCTCATTTCCACTTATTACTCAATGCAGTACAATGGATCAAGTAGTCTCATTAGCTGCGAGAAGGAGACGATTTGAATCGAGTTTTTTATCCTTGCAAGGTAAACCTAAACACACGACGTGGCGAGGCACTCCGTCCCCACACACATCAACCGTCCCCATCGATTCCCTGGCAACAGATCAGGGCTCACCGCCTTGGCGTACAATGCCTCACTGACCCCGACTGCCGTCGTGCAGTGACCGCACTTGTACCCACCATAACCGGAATGGGAGACCACGTCTCAGGTCGCGTGAGGGGATATGTCTGCGGGCAGGTTCAATCAGGTACTAGGCTTACCGATTTACCATATTTCTCGGCATATGTTTAGTACATTCAAACGCTTGACACATGTATCCGCACGTTAATCCTTATTCCAATTTCATCTCGTAGACCACGCATCCCCATGGACCGTTGTCCACAGACTATTATCATTACGATATCAAAATGGATACAACCAATTCCTGACCTCGCACGAGTGCTAGAAAAATCACTCGACTTCTACCGAGATCCCTAATTAATAAAGCATCTACTCGACCTAGCATACTAGTATCCATCTCAAAAGGTATCCTGAGTTCATGCAACTAAGATTTCAGTCAACTCCTACACTTAAGTGCACAGTACAAGCCTACAAACATTAAGTGTAGTAAAATAGCATATATAAACGGTTATGCATAAAACCAGGGCTTGCCTTTAATTTAACACTTAGATAGTGTTTGTTGGGGGAGGTACTCGCTTGGCGAGCATCCACTGGTTAAGTCCATCCTTCCTTAGGTCGTCCACCAACTACATCTTGTGGTTGACACCACATCACTAGCTCGATCATCATCTCTCGGTCCTATATGAGGTGCAAGATGCATATGTATGAATATAATGAAAGTAGCACAAAAATAGCACAAGATATACAAAGACACAGTGGCGAACTAAACATTAAAGTGGAAGACACCGCAGACAACCACATGTTAGCTTTACTTATCTACACGTCGTCGGGCATACGTAGTTACTACCACCGGAAAGATGGCGACGCTTACTTTACTTAACCAATACAAACATGACCACACAAGCATGAGCACAAGTGTTTACAACGTTGACGTTAATCATCCATTAGTTACCTAACATTAAATTAGTTAAGTACACAAGTTCGCTACGACTTATATATAGATAGACTTAGTTGAAAAGGAATTAGACACTTAATTAGGCTTTAAAATTATTCACTAGGCAAACACTTATTAGACCCTCACTAATTAGGTTCACTAACTTAGCGAGACATATACTTGTTACTTATATAATTAGGCCCAATTGTATTAGTTATATTATCAGTACTGCGGTTCAACCAATCATCAAACAAGGAAAATAGTCGACTCGAGTCAAACACAACAGAGTAGAGCATCCACCAAACATAATAAATTCAGGACAGCAGCACAACAGGTGTTTGTTTCAGTCATAACTCTTCAAATATTAATCCAAACATAGCAAACTAGGACCTTCTGGAAAGCTTAAAAAGTGAACTACAACTTTGGTATTTTCACCTCAACCTGATTCATCACTTAGCAAAGTGAAAAAGTGCAATCACAGCAGCTCTGTCCAAATTTAGACAGATTCAGGCTTGCAACTTCAAAAATTCATAATTAAAGATTTAGACATCCAAACAAAGTGATCTTAGACTTTATGGAAAGCTAATTAGATTTTCTACAAATTATTTATAAATATCTCAAGGTGATTCAATATTTAACTAAGGATAAAAGACACTAGAAGACTTTGCTGTCCAAAACTGGGCAGATTCAGTCTTCACATTTCAAACGCATGTAACTTAATCTTCAGACCACCAAAAAGAGTGATCCAAGACTTTTTGGAAAGCTTAGCAAAAGTACTACACAACTTTTATAATCACCAAGGGGTGATTCCATGTTGAACTGAATCAAACAATTCAGTTTTCGAAATCTGTTCTGTCAGTGGACAGAACACAGCAACCAAGTTGTAAAATTCATAACTCTTAAACCGTCAGGCCTTTAGTTATGAAATTTTAACACAAGCAATATAAGAAAAGCATCTACAACTTTCTTATAATTTACAAGGACTGATTTAAATATTAACTTAAGCAAACAGTGCAGTTTCTGAAATCTGTACAGAAATTGGACAGATTCAGTTACTGAATTTGTAAAAAGCATAACTCCTAAACTGTTAGACCTATGGCTATCAAATTTTAACACCAGCAAGATAATAAAGTTATCTACCACTTTTCTAGAGCACATATCTACAGAAAACACAATTTAGTTCATCAAACATACAGCACACCGAAAACAGTACGTGCAGCCCAAAACAGCAATCAATACATTTCAGCTTCTATACAAATCAAGAATTGTCGCGCTCTAGATACTTGAATTATTCTAACGCTTTGACAATTGTTAGAGTTAAAATAACCAAATGAGAACTAACAAGTAGGCTTACTAATTTTTACCTGTGTCATTTCGAGCACTAAAACTACCATACTCAATTAACAACGCATTCTTTATGACAATCAATATCGAAGCGCTTTTCACCCAATAGTTTGCATTTTAACTTGGACATCACATGAGTACTACTACTTTTCATCCGCGACCATAAGCATACGTATTTAGACAACAACAAGCAATTTATCGTGATTACGAGTTTAACCAAAGCCATCTAACAAGTTGACTAACCCATTATCATCACAATCTGAGACACAATATGTATATAACAATCACTTAACGCAATCGACTCCTACTTAACATGAGATGGCTAACATAGTATAAACTTAGCAAACCATTTTAGACATTGCAACTCAAAAACATGGGTTGGAGCAGATTAATCATCTTTTCTTAACCATTGCTCAACTTAAATTGGTTAGCACACAAGTCACCTAAAATAGCACATTTTAGGGGGTCTATCATGTCGAGCATCAATTCTACAACATAACCGATTCAACCTCTACCATGCTTGACCGAACCTATTGGCTAACATTTCTTAAATACCCTATCCATTCTTCACATTTCAAATCTTATTGTATGACATAAACCATTCCAACATGTATGGTTTGCTTACTTCTAAGTTGTCTCTAATTCTTCATATTATTATAAAACGTGTGTCATTTTAGCACCATATAAACTATCTAATTTAGGGTTGGGATTTTTATGAGACATAGGTAATAACACATCATGACCAATGTATAAATTTCACACGCGCAGGTTTTTTATTTATTTAATACAAAAATAACAAATTGTTAATGCAATAAAGCTTGTGAGAGCAAGTTAATTGTAAAATTAATTATTTTCTGTGGATGCATGACCATATTAAGTTTTATTAGGCTACTATAATATTTTGCAAGTACAGTGGAACACCATTTTCCAATTTTACATCCATACATTATTTATAAACCATTTAAAACAACTTAAGGTGCATTAAACAAGTTAAATCACTAACTAAATCACGCATGCACAACAATTCATGAAATATTTACCAGTCACCAAGCATCACACCAAGAGTCTACTGTAAAAATATGAATCCATTTGGAGCACTAGAGCTACAGATCTAAAAATAACAAGCAAAACAACCATCTTTTTCCTATTTAACATGTTTAAATTAACACACCAAGAAAACAGTGAACAACCTACAAGTTTTATATTTTTCTTAGATGGAGTATGATAACATTTAACTAACAAAACAGGTTTCATAATTTTTGGATTTTTATAAATAAAATTATGGAGAGAAGCAAGTTCGTTTATTCTCTAAACCAGTTTTTAAATACGAATTTATACAGAAAAACTTTTCCACTAAAACATATCAACATATAGATCCAATAGTTAGAGCATTTCATAAGAAAGCCAACAAAACAAGTTTCACGATTTTAGGAGCTCTAAAACTCGATATATGAATTTTTGAACACAACAAAAAAATCTGCAAACTTGTGTACTCAAATCTCGCCTTGGGCCCACCTGTCATAGTCTCAAGGGGGTCTTCTTCTACCTCCACCTCCAGCCATCACGTAACAGCACAGGGGCTGCCATGGCTGCTTTAGGGGAAGAAGGGGCTCGGCTGGAGCTTGAGGGGAACAGGGGGGAGCGGCCCTGGCGTGGCCGAGCGCGCGAGGAGAGAGGGCTGAGGGTAGGAGAATGGCATGGAGGAGAAGGGAGAGGGAGGTGGGCTGCCATTTATGGAGGCGAAGCTCCAGAGCACGGCTGCCACGTTTCTCCATTGCAACAATTCGTCGAACACGTGGTGAGTGCTACAGTAGCGACATTGGGCGGCCATTTTTGGCATTTTCTGCTTGGATTCGGACATGGGTCACTGTAGCAAAGATATTTCCCACGCAATACTCTACAAGTTTGATTAAGGTTTCTCAGCCATTTGCAAACTAGATTAAGAGATAATTAAGTCCAAAGTTGCTACTGTCAAAGGGTTAATTCCACCTAAGAATGGATATCAAACCTTGTCAAAATGTGTCAGATGAAAGTCATATTTTGATATGATGTGCCTCCATTAGTTACTAACAACTTTTATATTTGGTGAAACTCAAGTTGTTTAACAAATTTTAGGGAACGCGAGACGTCGACCCGAATGACACTGATTTCAGACTTAGAAGAATTCGAATCCTGAAATCAGATTTTTATTCTGTCTTGATGGCACTGTTTGAGATACTTAGAGATTGAATCAAGACTTTGTTTATATATGAAATTTGTTGTATAACACAGGTTCTACAATTTTTATTAAAGGTCAAACCTCATATCTTGAATATAAATTAAAGTTTCACTTTGGTCAAAGTAGTATCATTATAAAGCTCTCAATTATATTTTTAAGGCAATCAGACTATTTTCTTGATATTTTCTTGGCATGGACCCTCAATAACTTTTATTGTAAAGTTTATATAGAGTGTTTTGGGAAGGTTGACATAACTTGTTTGAATTTATAAATTTGCTTTTACTTAATCGAGCAGTCTCAAGCAAGCGTGGGATTTATAATTTCGTACAAATATTTGGTTCAAACTTTGAGAAATCTTTAGAATACACTTGATAGATAGAGATGAATGATGACATAAATATAACAAGCGGAATTGCATAAGAAATAATTAGAGGTTGACACTACAGAGATTCCGCTGGAGAATGCGGATTCGGATTAAGTATTTGGACGTAGACCGACTATCGAGAGAGCGGATTCGGACACCGATTGGATAACATAACAACTATCGAGAGTCCAAATAAATGAGTCTGGACGGAAGTTGCGAGACGATATTGACTTTTGAATTTGCATTTGCTTCAAGAAACAAAAGTTTTAACAGGCTCCAAATTTGGCCTTTGGTGAGACTAAATAACTCAGAATTCGGTGAAATGTGTACGAATAGTTCAGATATTTAGAGACATACGCGAGCGAGAAATAGAAATTCTTACTGAGCATCCGAGATTAGGATAAATCTCCCGATATAACACGAAATAGACACCTGGGGTGTCATACCCTTCCCCCCTTAAAAGAATCTCGTCCCGAGATTTGAATGAGGATCTTTAAGGGTGGAGAAGCATGTAACTCCGAGACTGAAGATAGATACAAAATTCATGAGATGGGATCTGACAAGATACTGTCGATAGATTTGGATAGAATATTGCAACATGTTGAGACAAAGTGCAGCGATCACTTTGAGATAATATCCATGAAAGATAGCACATCAGTATAGTCTCGTAATGGACCATGACTATTAATCATGATACCAGCGCGTGCCGAGCAGCTCAACCATGTGTGCACCATAGTAGGCTCTCGGTCTCGTCTCGGCACCATCAGTCGTTAGTCATGACATCATTACCAAACGTAACCAATGAAAAATTCACGTGGCATAAATAGATGGAGCCCATGAGAGTATGGCTCAGAAAATAAGAATGTGACCCGAGTTGAAGCAGAGATTGCTGACAAAAAGAGCATCACATGAGAACTCTTCAACTCCGCGAATTATTTTATGATCAACACGGGGATTATCAGTGCAAGATTGATGCAGCATTTGATATGAGGAGGAACTAACCATGAGATCAAGATCATTGAGTTTTTAGAGACATGAGAGAACTAAAGACAACAGCAACATCCATTGAACCAAATGGATACACTGTCTATAGATAAAATCGATAAAACAACGTCATGATGCCTAGAGAATGAGCATCAGAAAGACTAGAAATGAGAGATTTAGGTGAATTAACATCTGATACTTGAGAACAGGTTATAGCAGATAACTAGATAATAGGGCAGAATTATTAAAGGATCCGAAGATTTGGATGATAAAGCCACAACATGATTCGCAAGGAAAAAGATTACCAGATCCAGGCAAAAGGAGAGGTAGGCAAACAAGATCAGCTAAGATGATTAACAGAAATGCTATGAAGTTTTAGGAGCAAGGATTTATAGAAAGAAACATGGCCTTGATAGGGTTTGCGCAACTAGACACCAACAACAAATATATTTTTTTTGACACAAGTGCACAAGGAGACTTGGGTTGGTCTAGCGGTCAAGATGTGGGGGTCTATAAGCTGTGCAGGTGTAACTTCAAGCGTAAAACACACAAGGGTTAACAAAAAATACCAGCTCAAGCATGAATTTTTTATGAGGTTACACTTGCTAGACTCAAGGTTGTTTGGAGGGGGTTCTTTTCATGAAAAGAACAAGCAACATTTTTTGCTAGCTTTGGGAAGAAGGGTTGAATAATCACAATACCACCTAGATAGCAAGACACGAAAAACACATAGCTCGACCTAACTAGACTTACCAATCTGACACGACGTAAGGCATTTCTAACATAGCAGTACATCACATTATTCACAAGTTTTTATTATTGGAATAAAGGTAAGAGAAGCATGTTGATGCGCAAGAGACAATTATGATGCGACAATCATGATGCATGCTCATTATAGTCGTCTTCTCATACCTAACTAATTTTTGAATGCTCCTATAGCATCCTTATTAATAGTAGTAGTAGCAGCCTATATAAATAGCCACCTAGCTACCCATCTATTTTCCTAAGGCTTCACGTCCTAGGTCTATCCTTAACGTCCTGACGATCTATCCAACTTTGTTTCTAAGCAAGTTTTACTTTAGAAAAGGTTGGGAATCATGGCTTATTGACTTCTCTGTAATGGTATTCGCTCCGATACCAGCTGTGGCGGAACCGCCCGAATTATTCCAGTATAAGTGCCCAAGTCACACCCGCAAGGGCAGCAACACACTTAAACCGAAATAACCCGTCAGTCCCTCGGATCTAGTCCGATAAAGCCACTTAACAGGATCGAATACCACTAGCTCACACGAAGGTGAGGCACAGAGAAATACAATAAAGAATAATACCACAAATTTAAGGAGTATCATTATTGATTACATTATCGGAGTTTTAGAAATAATAACCATAAATTTTAATGCAGCGGAAATAACTAACGGAGAAAACCCGAGTAACATGGCGAAGCCTGGCCATGCTACTCCTCCTGGTCCTCTCCTGCGGAAGCAGTAACCCACTCGACCGTCTATCCCGGTGGCAGGGATGGAGGCCAAGTCACACCATCAACCAAGCAAGAAGGTACCTGCAAAAATTATGCCATAAGCAAGGCTGAGTATACTAATACTCAGCTAGACTTACCCGGTGTGAGGAGTCTACTCCTCTACCTCTAGACATGCAGCTGTTTGGCTGAGGGGTTTGGTTTGCCAAAAGCACTAGCTGAGTCTAAAATCAAGTTTTAGCTTTTCAAGTTTTAGTATGATCCTCTTTACTAGATGTGTACCTAGCTAGTCATACATGGTATCAAACATTTTATCAATCAACATCTTTTGCCATCTCATTTACACTTATTACTCAATGCAGTACAATGCATCAAGCAGTCTCATTAGCTGCGAGAAGCAGACGATTCGAATCGAGTTTTTTATCCTTGCAAGGTAAACCTAAACACACGACGTGGCGAGGCACTCCGTCCCCACACACATCAACCGTCCCCATCGATTCCCTGGCAACAGATCAGGGCTCACCGCCTTGGCATACAATGCCTCACTGACCCCGACTGCCGTCGTGCAGTGACCGCACTTGTACCCACCATAACCGGAATGGGAGACCACGTCTCAGGTCGCGTGAGGGGATATGTCTGCGGGCAGGTTCAATCAGGTACTAGGCTTACCGATTTACTATATTTCTCGGCATATGTTTAGTACATTCAAACGCTTGACACAGGTATCTGCACGTTAATCCTTATTCCAATTTCATCTCGTAGACCACACATCCCCATGGACCGTTGTCCACAGACTATTATCATTACGATATCAAAATGGATACAACCAATTCCTGACCTCGCGCGAGTGCTAGAAAAATCACTCGACTTCTACCGAGATCTCTAATTAATAAAGCAGCTACTCGACCTAGCATACTAGTATCCATCTCAAAAGGTATCCTGAGTTCATGCAACTAAGATTTCAGTCAACTCCTACACTTAAGTGCACAGTACAAGCCTACAAACATTAAGTGTAGTAAAATAGCATATATAAACGGTTATGCATAAAACCGGGGCTTGCCTTTAATTTAACACTTAGATAGTGTTTGTTGGGGGAGGTACTCGCTTGGCGAGCATCCACTGGTTAAGTCCATCCTTCCTTAGGTCGTCCACCGACTGCATCTTGTGGTTGACACCACATCACTAGCTCGATCATCATCTCTCGGTCCTATATGAGGTGCAAGATGCATATGTATGAATATAATGAAAGTAGTACAAAAATAGCACAAGATATACAAAGACACAGTGGCGAACTAAACATTAAAGTGGAAGACACCGCAGACAACCACATGTTAGCTTTACTTATCTACACGTCGTCGGGCATACGTAGTTACTACCACTGGAAAGATGACGACGCTTACTTTACTTAACCAATACAAACATGACCACACAAGCATGAGCACAAGTGTTTACAACGTTGACGTTAATCATCCATTAGTTACCTAACATTAAATTAGTTAAGTACACAAGTTCGCTACGACTTATATATAGATAGACTTAGTTGAAAAGGAATTAGACACTTAATTAGGCTTTAAAATTATTCACTAGGCAAACACTTATTAGACCCTCACTAATTAGGTTCACTAACTTAGCGAGATGTATACTTGTTACTTATATAATTAGGCCCAATTGTATTAGTTATATTATCAGTACTGCGGGTTCAACCAATCATCAAACAAGGAAAACAGTCGACTCGAGTCAAACACAACAGAGTAGAGCATCCACCAAACATAATAAATTCAGGACAGCAGCACAGCAGGTGTTTGTTTCAGTCATAACTCTTCAAATATTAATCCAAACATAGCAAACTAGGACCTTCTGGAAAGCTTAAAAAGTGAACTACAACTTTGGTATTTTCACCTGAACCTGATTCATCACTTAGCAAAGTGAAAAAGTGCAATCACAGCAGCTCTGTCCAAATTTAGACAGATTCAGGCTTGCAACTTCAAAAATTCATAACTAAAGATTCAGACATCCAAACAAAGTGATCTTAGACTTTATGGAAAGCTAATTAGATTTTCTACAAATTATTTATAAATATCTCAAGGTGATTCAATATTTAACTAAGGATAAAAGACACTAGAAGACTTTGCTGTCCAAAACTGGGCAGATTCAGTCTTCACATTTCAAACGCATGTAACTTAACCTTCAGACCACCAAAAAGAGTGATCCAAGCTTTTTGGAAAGCTTAGCAAAAGTACTACACAACTTTTATAATCACCAAGGGGTGATTCCATGTTGAACTGAATCAAACAATTCAGTTTTCGAAATCTGTTCTGTCAGTGGACAGAACACAACAACCAAGTTGTAAAATTCATAACTCTTAAACCGTCAGGCCTTTAGTTATGAAATTTTAACACAAGCAATATAAGAAAAGCATCTACAACTTTCTTATAATCTACAAGGACTGATTTAAATATTAACTTAAGCAAACAGTGCAGTTTCTGAAATCTGTACAGAAATTGGACAGATTCAGTTACTGAATTTGTAAAAATCATAACTCCTAAACTGTTAGACCTATGGCTATCAAATTTTAACACCAGCAAGATAATAAAGTTATCTACCACTTTTCTAGAGCACATATCTACAGAAAACACAATTTAGTTCATCAAACATACAGCACACCGAAAACAGTACGTGCAGCCCAAAACAGCAATCAATACATTTCAGCTTCTATACAAATCAAGAATTGCCGCGCTCTAGATACTTGAATTATTCTAACGCTTTGACAATTGTTAGAGTTAAAATAACCAAGTGAGAACTAACAAGTAGGCTTACTAATTTTTACCTGTGTCATTTCGAGCACTAAAACTACCATACTCAATTAACAACGCATTCTTTATGACAATTAATATCGAAGCGCTTTTCACCCAATAGTTTGCATTTTAACTTGGACATCACATGAGTACTACTACTTTTCATCCGCGACCATAAGCATACGTATTTAGACAACAACAAGCAATTTATCGTGATTACGAGTTTAACCAAAGCCATCTAACAAGTTGACTAACCCATTATCATCACAATCTGAGACACAATATGTATATAACAATCACTTAACGCAATTGACTCCTACTTAACATGAGTTGGCTAACATAGTATAAACTTAGCAAACCATTTTAGACATTGCAACTCAAAAACATGGGTTGGAGCAGATTAATCATCTTTTCTTAACCATTGCTCAACTTAAATTGGTTAGCACACAAGTCACCTAAAATAGCACATTTTAGGGGGTCTATCATGTCGAGCATCAATTCTACAACATAACCGATTCAACTTCTACCATGCTTGACCGAACCTATTGGCTAACATTTCTTAAATACCCTATCCATTCTTCACATTTCAAATCTTATTGTATGACATAAACCATTCCAACATGCATGGTTTGCTTACTTCTAATTTGTCTCTAATTCTTCATATTATTATAAAACGTGTGTCATTTTAGCACCATATAAAACTATCTAATTTGGGGTTGGGATTTTTATGAGACATAGGTAATAACACATCATGACCAATGTATAAATTTCACACGCGCAGGTTTTATATTTTATTTAATACAAAAATAACAAATTGTTAATGCAATAAAGCTTGTGAGAGAAAGTTAATTGTAAAATTAATTATTTTCTGTGGATGCATGACCATATTAAGTTTTCTTAGGCTACTATAATATTTTGCAAGGACAGTGGAACACCATTTTCCAATTTTACATCCATACATTATTTATAAACCATTTAAAACAACTTAAGGTGCATTAAACAAGTTAAATCACTAACTAAATCACACATGCACAACAATTCATGAAATATTTACCAGTCACCAAGCATCACACCAAGAGTCTACTGTAAAAATTTGAATCCATTTGGAGCACTAGAGCTACAGATCTAAAAATAACAAGCAAAACAACCATCTTTTTCCTATTTAACATGTTTAAATTAACACACCAAGAAAACAGTGAACAACCTACAAGTTTTATATTTTTATTAGATGGAGTATGATAACATTTAACTAACAAAATAGGTTTCATAATTTTTGGATTTTTATAAATAAAATTATGGAGAGAAGCAAGTTCGTTTATTCTCTAAACCAGTTTTTAAATACGAATTTATACAGAAAAACTTTTCCACTAAAACATATCAACATATAGATCCAATAGTTAGAGAATTTCATAAGGAAGCCAAAAAAACAAGTTTCACGATTTTAGGAGCTCTAAAACTCGAGATATGAATTTTTGAACACAACAAAAAAATCTGCAAACTTCAAACTTGTGTACTCAAATCTCGCCTTGGGCCCACCTGTCATAGTCTCAAGGGGGTCTTCTTCTACCTCCACCTCCAGCCATCACGTAACAGCAAAGGGGCTGCCATGGCTGCTTTAGGGGAAGAAGGGGCTCGACTGGAGCTTGAGGGGAACAGGGGGGAGCGGCCCTGGCGTGGCCGAGCGCGCGAGGAGAGAGGGCTGAGGGTAGGAGAATGGCATGGAGGAGAAGGAGAGGGAGGTGGGCTGTCATTTATGGAGGCGAAGCTCCAGAGCACGGCTGCCACGTTTCTCCATTGCAGCAATTCGTCGAACACGTGGTGAGTGCTACAGTAGCGACATTGGGCGGCCATTTTTGGCATTTTCTGCTTGGATTCGGACATGGGTCACTGTAGCAAAGATATTTCCCAGGCAATACTCTACAAGTTTGATTAAGGTTTCTCAGCCATTTGCAAACTAGATTAAGAGATAATTAAGTCCAAAGTTGCTACTGTCAAAGGGTTAATTCCACCTAAGAATGGATATCAAACCTTGTCAAAATGGGTCGGATGAAAGCCATATTTTGATATGATGTGCCTCCATTAGTTACTAACAACTTTTATATTTGGTGAAACTCAAGTTGTTTAACAAATTTTAGGGAACGCGAGACGTCGACCCGAACGACACTGATTTCAGACTTAGAAGAATTCGAATCTTGAAATCAGATTTTTATTCTGTCTTGATGGCACTGTTTGAGATACTTAGAGATTGAATCAAGACTTTGTTTATATATGAAATTTGTTGTATAACACAGGTTCTACAATTTTTATTAAAGGTCAAACCTCATATCTTGAATATAAATTAAAGTTTCACTTTGGTCAAAGTAGTATCATTATAAAGCTCTCAATTATATTTTTAAGGCAATCAGACTATTTTCTTGATATTTTCTTGGCATGGACCTTCAATAACTTTTATTGTAAAGTTTATATAGAGTGTTTTGGGAAGGTTGACATAACTTGTTTGAATTTATAAATTTGCTTTTACTTAATCGAGCAGTCTCAAGCAAGCGTGGGATTTATAATTTCGTACAAATATTTGGTTCAAACTTTGAGAAATCTTTAGAATACACTTGATAGATAGAGATGAATGATGACATAAATATAACAAGTGGAATTGCATAAGAAATAATTAGAGGTTGACACTACAGAGATTCCGCTGGAGAATGCGGATTCGGATTAAGTATTTGGACGTAGACCGACTATCGAGAGAGCGGATTCGGACACCGATTGGATAACATAACAACTATCGAGAGTCCAAATAAATGAGTCTGGACGGAAGTTGCGAGACGATATTGACTTTTGAATTTGCATTTGCTTCAAGAAACAAAAATTTTAACAGGCTCCAAATTTGGCCTTTGGTGAGACTGAATAACTCAGAATTCGGTGAAATGTGTACGAATAGTTCGGATAATTAGAAACATACGCGATCGAGAAATATAAATTCTTACTGAGCATCCGAGATTAGGATAAATCTCCCGATATAACGCGAAATAGACACCTGGGGTGTCATAACAGTGTCCGGTGCTCCAGAGGAGAGCGACTCTGAACTCGCCAGCTTCGGATTTTCGCTCTGCTATAATTCACCGGACATATCCGGTGCACACCGGACTGTCCGGTGAGCCAGCGGAGCAACGGCTACTTCGCGCGCAACGGTCGACTGTAACACATTAAATGCACGCCAGCGCGCGTAGAGGAGCAGAGCACGCGCGGGTGGCACACCGGACAGTCTACAGGACTTGTCTGGTGCACCACCGGACAGCCAGGCGGGCCCACTCGTCAGAGCTCCAACGGTCGGAACCCAACGGCCTGGTGATGTGGCTGGCGCACAGACAGTGTCTGGTGGCGCACTGGACTGTCAGGTGCTCCATGCGACAGTAGCCTCCACCAAACGGCTAGTTTGGTGGTTGGGGTTATAAATACCCCCAACCACCCCACATTCAAGTCATCCAAGTTTTCCAACTTCCAACCACTTACAAGAGCTAGGCATTCAATACAAGACACACCCAAGTGATCAAATCCTCTCCCAATTCCACAAAAGCTTTAGTGTTAAGTGAGAGTGATTTGTTGTGTTCTTTTGAGCTCTTGCGCTTGGATTGCTTTCTTTCTCATTCTTTTCTTGTGATCAAAACTCAATTGTAACCGAGGCAAGAGACACCAATTGTGTGGTGTTCCTTGCGGGGAAGTTTTGTTCCCGGTTGATTTGAGAAAAGAAAGCTCACTCGGTCCGAGGGATCGTTTGAGAGAGGGAAGGGGTTGAAAAAGACCCGACCTTTGTGGCCTCCTCAACAGGGAGTAGGTTTGCGAGAACCGAACCTCGGTAAAACAAATCCTTGTGTCTCACTTCCTTATTCGCTTGCGATTTGTTTTTACGCCCTCTCTCGAACTCGATTATATTTCTAACGCTAACCCGGCTTGTAGTTGTGATTAACTTTGTAAATTTCAGTTTCACCCTATTCACCCCCCTCTAGGCGACTTTCAATTGGTATCGGAGCCCGGTGCTTCATTAGAGCTTAACCGCTCGAAGTGATGTCGGGAGAACACGCCAAGAAGGAGATGGAGACCGGCGACAAGCCCACTACAAGCCATGGGAAGGCTTCATCGGGAGAGTCCCGCAACAAAGGGAAAGGGAAGGAGAAGAAGCCCTCTTCCCACAAGTCGCATCGGAGTGGGGACAAGAAAAAGAAGATGAGGAAGGTGGTCTACTACGAGACCGACACCTCATCGCCATCTACCTCCGGCTCCGACGCGCCCTCCGTAACTTCTAAATGCCATGAGCGCAAGAAGTTTAGTAAGATCCCCTTACGCTATCCTCGCATTCCTAAACATACTCCACTACTTTCCGTTCCATTAGGCAAACCGCCAACCTTTGACGGTGAAGATTATGCTAGGTGGAGTGATTTGATGAAATTTCACCTAACCTCACTCCACAAAAGTATATGGAATGTTGTTGAGTTTGGAGCACAGGTACCATCCATAGGGGATGAGGACTATGATGAGGATGAGGTGGCCCAAATCGAGCACTTCAACTCACAAGCCACAACTATACTCCTCGCCTCTCTAAGTCGAGAGGAGTATAACAAGGTGCAAGGGTTTAAGAGCGCCAAGGAAGTTTGGGACGTGCTCAAGACCGCTCACGAGGGAGATGAGCTAACCAAGATCACCAAGCGGGAGACGATCGAGGGGGAGCTCGGTCGCTTCCGGCTTCGCAAAGGAGAAGAGCCACAAGACATGTACAACCGGCTCAAAACCTTGGTGAACCAAGTGCGCAACCTCGGGAGCAAAACGTGGGATGACCACGAGATGGTTAAGGTTATTCTTAGATCACTTATTTTCCTTAACCCTACTCAAGTTCAATTAATTCGTGGTAATCCTAGATATACACTAATGACTCCCGAGGAAGTAATCGAGAATTTTGTGAGCTTTGAGTATATGATCAAGGGCTCAAAGAAAATCAACGAGCTAGATGATCCCTCCACGTCCGAAGCACAACCGGTCGCATTCAAGGCGACGGAGGAGAAGGAGGAGGAGTCTACACCGAGTAGACAACCAATCGACGCCTCAAAGCTCGACAACGAGGAAATGGCGCTCGTCATCAAGAGCTTCCGCCAAATCTTCAAGCAAAGGAGGGGGAAAGATTACAAGCCCCGCTCCAAGAAAGTTTGCTACAAATGTGGTAAGCCCGGTCATTTTATTGCAAAATGTCCACTATCTAGTGACAGTGACAGGGGCGACGATAAAAAGGGGAGAAGAAAGGAGAAGAAGAGGTACTACAAGAAGAAGGGCGGTGATGCCCATGTTTGTCGCGAGTGGGACTCCGACGAAAGCTCTAGCGACTCCTCCGACGACGAGGACGCCGCCAACATCGCCGTCACTAAGGGACTTCTCTTCCCCAACGTCGGCCACAAGTGCCTCATGGCAAAGGACGGCAAAAAGAAGAAGGTTAAATCCAAATCCTCCACTAGATATGAGTCTTCTAGCGATGATAATGCTAGTGATGAGGAAGATAATTTGCGTACACTTTTTGCCAACTTAAACATGCAACAAAAGGAAAAATTAAATGAATTGATTAGTGCTATCCATGAGAAGGATGATCTCTTGGACTCCCAAGAGGACTTCCTTATTAAAGAAAACAAGAAGCATGTTAAAGTTAAAAATGCTTACGCTCTAGAGGTAGAAAAATGTGAAAAACTTTCTAGTGAGCTAAGCACTTGCCATGAGACTATTGACAACCTTAGAAATGAAAATGCTAATTTGTTAGCTAAGGTTGATTCAAATGTTTGTGATGTTTCAATTCCCAATCTTAGAAATGATAATGATAATTTGCTTGCTAAGATTGAAGAATTAAACATTACTCTTGCTAGCCTTAGGATTGAAAATGAGAAATTGCTTGCTAAGGCTAAAGAATTAGATGTTTGCAATACTTCCATTTCCGACCTTAGAAGTAAAAATGATATATTACATGCTAAGGTTGTAGAATTAAAATCTTGCAAACCCTCTACATCTACCGTTGAACATACTTCTATTTGCACTAGATGTAGAGATGTTGATATTAATGCTATTCATGATCATATGGTATTAATTAAGCAACAAAATGATCATATAGCAAAATTAGATGCTAAAATTGCCGAGCATGAACTTGAAAATGAAAAATTTAAATTTGCTCGTAGTATGCTTTATAGTGGGAGACGCCCTGGCATTAAGGATGGCATCGGCTTCCAAAAGGGGGACAATGTCAAACTTAATGCCCCTCCTAAGAAATTGTCCAACTTTGTTAAGGGCAAGGCTCCCATGCCTCAGGATAACGAGGGTTACATTTTGTACCATGCCAGTTATCCTGAGAGCAAAATTAGGAGAATTCATTCTAGGAAGTCTCACTCTGGCCCTAACCATGCATTTATGTATAAGGGTGAGACATCTAG
The DNA here is from genome assembly GCF_902167145.1 of Zea mays. Lineage (NCBI taxonomy): Eukaryota > Viridiplantae > Streptophyta > Magnoliopsida > Poales > Poaceae > Zea > Zea mays. Next base: position 99,078,206 of record NC_050105.1, on the reverse strand, counting down.
TTCTAGGCAACCAACCCGTGCTAAGTTGCCTAAGAAGAAAACTCCTAGTGCATCAAATGATCATGACATTTCATTTAAAACTTTTGATGCATCATATGTCTTAACTAACAAATCCGGCAAAGTAGTTGTCAAATATGTTGGGGGCAAGCACAAGGGGTCAAAGACTTGTGTTTGGGTACCCAAAGTTCTTGTGTCTAATGCCAAAGGACCCAAAACCATTTGGGTACCTAAAGTCAAGAACTAAACTTGTTTTGTAGGTTTATGCATCCAGGGGCTCAAGTTGGATCATCGATAGCGGGTGCACAAACCACATGACAGGGGAGAAGAAAATGTTCTCCTCCTACGAGAAAAACCAAGATCCCCAAAGAGCGATCACATTCGGGGATGGAAATCAAGGTTTGGTCAAAGGATTGGGTAAAATTGCTATATCTCCTGACCATTCTATTTCAAATGTTTTCCTTGTAGATTCATTAGATTACAATTTGCTTTCCGTTTCTCAATTATGTCAAATGGGCTACAACTGTCTTTTTACTGATGTAGGTGTCACTGTCTTTAGAAGAAGTGATGATTCATTAGCATTTAAGGGAGTGTTAGAGGGTCAGCTATACTTGGTAGATTTTGATAGAGCTGAACTCGACACTTGCTTAATTGCTAAGACTAACATGGGTTGGCTCTGGCACCGCCGACTAGCCCATGTTGGGATGAAGAATCTTCATAAGCTTCTAAAGGGAGAGCACATTTTAGGATTAACAAATGTTCATTTTGAGAAAGACAGGGTTTGTAGCGCATGCCAAGCAGGGAAGCAAGTTGGTGCTCATCATCCACACAAGAACATCATGACGACTGACAGGCCACTGGAACTCCTACACATGGATCTATTCGACCCGATTGCTTACATAAGCATCGGCGGGAGTAAGTACTGTCTAGTTATTGTGGATGACTATTCTCGCTTCACTTGGGTATTCTTTTTGCAGGAATAATCTCATACCCAAGAGACATTAAAAGGATTCTTGAGACGGGCTCAAAATGAGTTTGGATTAAGGATCAAAAAGATTAGAAGCGACAATGGGACGGAGTTCAAGAACTCTCAAATTGAAGGCTTCCTTGAGGAGGAGGGTATCAAGCATGAGTTCTCTTCTCCCTACTGTAACACCCCAGGTGTTACTCAGGGTGTCCACCCCAGGGTTACCCCCTTTTCACCCATTATCACATGAAGATTGAATTGGGCAAAGTATACCAAACTTGGAATTCTAGGTCCTAAGCAAGTGTAACCCACCTTGGATGTCATGCCCTAGCTTATCATGCACATCTAAGTGGGGATCTCCCAAAACCCTAAAGCAAAACCCCCATAGGCAATGGGAACCTTAATTGAAGCCATGATCAAAAGATCATGTAAACCTTATGATCATGGTTTGGGCCAAATAGAAAAGTTGTAATATACTTAATAACCTACAATTAATAGTAAGGAAGTACCCCCAAAAAGTTTTCAGAAAAGCCCTAAACAGTCCACCTAAGATTTAGCACAAGGGGAAATTCAGTTTTTGCCTAAGTACAAAAACTAACCTTTGCACAAAGACTCCACATGTTCACCTTAATCCCCTTTTCAAAACCCTTCGACCCAATTGACAAAATGGCGCCAAATTAACCCTAGAACACCCTGGAAAGAGATGACACCTACCCTAGGGCGCTAGACACGACTTGACACCCCTTTTGTCTCGGTTCGGGCTCAGCTGACACAGCAAACTTCTCCCCTCTCTATCTCCCTACCCCGACCATATCTCGACTTGGGGCACACAGCGAAAAGATAGGATTTGGAGCAGAGAAGCGACCGTACACAGTGACTTTGCCAAGATACGCACGCTATGGCGCTTTAATCGGCCGTTGAACCATGGCAGAAGCAAGCTTCCACGTGTTCGACGCGAGCTGGCATCCGGGGGCGCGCTCAGAGCACGCCCGTGCGCGAACCCCCGCGCGCCCGCGGCCGCCCGTGACCACGCCCGCGCCACGGCTATAAAGCCCGCCCCAGTGCTTGGCTGCCTTCCCCGTTACCCCCTCCGTACCTCGCCGGACTTGCCCGAGCCAGCCATTAACTCCGGCGACCTCCCCGCGACCCGCTAGTGCCGCCCGAGAGCAACCACCGTGGCCAGCCCCTCTCCTGTCCTCCTCCGTTCGATCCAAGCCCTCAGATAGCTTCCTGGTGAGGCCGTGAGACTTGCTCAAGCTTGACCCAGGGACCCTCGTCACCGGAATAGCCCAATCGTGCTCACCGGAGTTCAAGAACCCGCCGGCGCACGTGGACCGGGTAAGCCCCTGCACCGTTTTCAAATTCCTTGCGCGCATGGCCTCTGTGTCACCCCGTGAAGCCCCTCGTGCACCCTAATTGAACTATACCGCCGTGGTGTGGCCGGAGCAGGAGCCGCCGACGACCCCCGCCGCCTGTGCTCGTGGCCAGGGTAGCTCCGACTACCTCCGACACCGACCCGCACACCAACGTGACCGCCGCGACCTCCCGGACGTCACTGACCACCCCGCCGGAGCTCTACTGCCGCCGGTAAGCCCCACCGCCGTAAACTGTGTCGCGGGTACTGTTTAAGCCGGTCAGGGAGCGCGGGTTAGATTTCAGTTAAGTCCAGGGGGCTTTGCGCAATGTCAGTGACCCAGACCAATAGTGAACCAAGGGCTGTTCTGTGAGAAAAGAAAAGGAAAAACCCCAGGGGCCTCAGCGTAAACCTGTTTTCTTTTCCATTTTCGAATTTCTCTTCTTTTTGTTATAACAGATAGCTAAATAAATGCATAACTTGAAGAATAATCATCCAAAAATGTTCAAACCAATTTTGCTAGATTCTGGAATTTATGAACTATCAGATAAAAATAATAGAACCCATGGCTTATGTATTTCTTTCTGAAGTTTTGAATTAAATAAGAAAACTACTCAAAACTCAATATTGGAAGGAAAAATAGGAATATTGTTTGACCAGGGTTAGAAAAATTTTGAGAAGTTTATATATACCTACTAAACCAAATAAAAATGTTAAACCTCTCTGTCCACTCCATTTAAGTTAGTTTTACCCCTTATTCTATAATATGCTTAAGGATAGGGAAAATAGAAAATGTAATTTAATTAATGAACCAGAGAGTACCTCTATTTTTGTTAGGTTATTTATTCAATATAGTTCACTGGAAAAATATATCATACCCTGTTTTAGTGTAAAATAAGTAAGATCTCTTTTGTTTTAATAAAACAAGTGAAACTTAGAAAAACTCTACAAAAATAACCCCAAGGTAAAAACACCCCCACCCTTGGGATAACTATTGTTTTATTAAAGAGAACTTAGGAAAAATATGAAATCTGCTGTTTGACATTTTTCAAATAATAATGTAGTAGAAAGTGCCTTTTTAACATTAAACTTAAGAAAATCATAGCAAAATAACCACCCCTTAGTCTTCTGTGATTTTTAGCACAGAGACTTATTAGTACTATAGGATGCCAACAAAAATAACCTTTAAGACAGAACCTACCCCTAACTAAGAGGTGTAGTGTAAAGTGGCCCATTTTGCCTAACTTTTGTTATTTTTGTTTGAAGACTAGCCTTGATACTTAAAGCCTCAACTTCTTGAAACAAGTTAGAATAGCAAAGGGCAACCCACTGTAATTTTACAGAATTTTTGGAAATTATTAAAACTCTGTGGTAGTTCAAACCTACCCTAGAAACCCTAAATGGGAATTAATGAAAGGAAAAAAAAAGAATAATGTGAATTAAGGTTATCCTAAAACCTTTGTAATCTGTCCACTAAAATGTATCAAGGCAATACCAAACCACTATGTTATCCTAAAAGAAAACCTAAGCTTAAAGGGTCATAAGTCTATGTATATATATACCACTAGGAGCCCCGCGTGACTAAGAAAACCCTAAGTTACTTCTTAACTTAGTTTCTTTAGCTTAATATTCTTAAATCTTGCATAATCATGACATACATGTTCATTGCATTCGATAGACTGTAATCTTGCTGACGGAGAGTACATCCTCGTGCCGGAGCAAGGAGCTGCTCAGGAGGTAGCCCCAGATCCAGCACCAGAGCCTGCACCAGAGGACCTGCCTGCCACTGCTTAGGAAGGCAAGCCCCGGTTTTATGCATAACCTGTTATTTATGCTATTTTACTTCACTTAATGATTGTAGGTTTGATTGTGCACTTAGGTGTAGGAGTTGTTTGAAACCCTAGTTGCATGATCTCAGGAAATCCTTTTGAGATGAATACTAGTATGACAGGTCGAGTAGTTGCTTTATTTAATTAGGATCTCGGTAGAAGACGAGTGATTTTTTTCTAGCACTCGCGCGAGATCAGGAAATTGATTGTACCCACTTTTCACACTGTCATGATACTAGTTGGTGGACAACAATCCATGGGGATTGGTTGTTTACGAGATGGAAAATGGAATAAGGATTAACGTGCGGATACCTGTGTCAAGCGTTTGAACGTACTAAACACATACCGAGAAATATGGTAAATCGGTAAGCCTAGTACCTGAGTGAACCTGCCCGCAGACATATCCCCTCACGCGACCTGAGACGAGGTCTCCCATTCCGGTTATGGTGGGTACAAGTGCGGTCACTGCACGACGGCCAGTCGGGGTCAGTGGGGCATTGTACGCCAAGGCGGTGAGCCCTGATCTGTTGCCAGGGAATCGATGGGGACGGTTGATGTGTGTGGGGACGGAGTGCCCCTGCATGTCGTGTGTTTAGGTTTACCTTGCAAGGATAAAAACTCGATTCGAATCGTCTGCTTCTCGCAGTTAATGAGACTGCTTGATCCATTGTACTGCATTGAGTAATAAGTGGAAGTATGATGAGTTGAGATAAGATGTTGATTGTTAATAATGCTTGCTACCATGTATGAGTAGATAGTCCACTTTTAGCCTTAAGAGAGTCACACTTAACTTTGACTAAGTTAAAATCTTGATTTAGAAACTCAGCTAGTGCTTTTGGCAACCAAACCCCACAGCCAAACAGCTGCATGTCTAGAGGTAGAGGAGTAGACTCCTCACACCGGGTAAGTCTAGCTGAGTATTAGTATACTCAGCCTTGCTTGTGGCATAATTTTTTACAGGTTCTCTGGAGGACATGGTTGCTGGAGTGACTTGGCCGTCCACCTTACCACCGGGTTGGACTGTTGAGTGGGACCCTGCCTCGGCTGAGGAGGAGCATGAGGAGTGATGGGACAGGCTTCCCCATCTCTCTGTTTAATTATCGTTAGTTTTATTCCGCTGCACTTCGAACAATGATGGTTACTTTTGCAAAACTCCGATGATGATGATGGTGATGTAATAATTTAACATTATGACATGTGTGGTTTTATGCTTTATTGTATTTGCTCTGTGACTCACCTTCGAGTGAGACTGTGGTACTTGATCCTGTCAGTGGCCGTGTCGGACTAGATCCGAGGGATTGACGGGTTATTCCCATTTAAGTGTGGTCTAGCCTCTAAGGCGGGGCTTAGGCACTTAAGTTAGAATAATTCGGGCAGTTCCGCCACAGCTGGTATCGGAGCTTGTACCACCACAGAGGAATCAATAAAATGTAAATACCATCAATTTTCCAAGTAAAATTTGATAGAAACAAGGTTGGATAGATAGTAGGACGAGCAGGATAGACCTAGGACGTGAAGCCTTAGGTGGATAGAAGGGTAGCTAGGTGGCTAAGTAACTAGGCCCTACCGGCCACTTTTTCGGGATGGGAGTTCCTCCCTATTCCTTTTATCTTATTGTGAGGTCGTTCAGGACGAGCATGCATGCATTCATGATTAAGCAAATAGATAGCTGAGTAAAAGACTTAAAAACAAGATAACAACCAACTAGGTCTCCAGTGCCTTTTTCATTAACTAAAGAAGGGCTGAGTTTTATTTTTCCTTGTTCTTTTATAATTCTTTTTCTTTTACTTACGCTTAACCGTACACAGATGACTTCCCACGGATCCTCCGATGACGGAAATGCACTGACCCACACTAACGGACTTGCACGAGAGGGCTTTCCCCGCATTTTGTGGGAAGTACTTCAGGGGGCCGGATACACGACACCCCCTCAGTACGCGGTGCAGCAGTTCGAGAAGCACCGAGTGCCTCACTGTCGGGTGAGGATGACCTTGGAGCCTCATCCCCTGCAGCCAGGATGGCGCTCCTTGGACTCCGAGTCTTTCGGGTACCGGGCAGAGGACACGATCGAGGCGATCGCTCTGCATGGATTGACTACCTTCTGCGGATTCCATCCCTTGGAGCTGGCTACCCACCCCATTGGCTTGTTCCCCGCTGAGAAGGAGGACGACCCAATGTGGAAGGACCGGGTGGAGCATGCCAAGGATATCTGGGCCATCTACCCAGGTCAGACTGCGCACTTGACAGTACGGTGCATGAATGCTCTGTACCGTCTGCAGGTGATGCGCGGTGAGGCAATGTCCCATCTGATGGCACTGCTGGAGGCAACAAAGATTACATTGGACAACAGAGAGGAGCTCGTGGTTGATTTATCTCAAGAAATGGTGGAGAAGGACTTGCAGGTGGAACAGCTATCCACCGACATTCAGGAGTTGGAGGAGCTGGTAGGCACCAGGGAGAACACCATCGAGGTTCTGGAGGATCAGCTCCTTAACACTCAGCAGCAGCTTGCTGAGGCTAACGAGCACCTGGACATGCATCACCAGGAGATCCAGGACCAAGAGGCCAACGAGGACGTCGACATTGAGGGAGGAGATGAGCCTGCCTCTAGTGTGGACACTGCCGGCTCGGGAAGACCACCTTCCCCCGAGTCGAGTGTTGCTTCGTTCGCTCACTAGGTGTCCAGGGTAGGCTTAGAAATCGGATAGTCGGACTCCTCGCAGCTAGCTTAGCTTTTGCACCCTTGGGGTACTAGGCTAGACAGAGTTGAGTCATTTTGGAACAATTTGATGTAATCATGCTAAACTCTCTGGGAAGCTTGTTTGATGGATGCTGTCATCAGTTTAAATTGGGAAGAGGAATTTATGTCCTTTTAAAATCCTTATGTTGAAATTGGAGTCGATCATGTTGATTTTAACTTTTTCACCGCGATAAAATATCGAACTTGGAGATATGGTGTTAAGCATGTATGTGGTTTTTTAGATGGCCGGGAGGCAGCGTCGTGGCCAGAATGAGCACGTTCCTCCACCGCCGCCACCACCTCCCACTCTGCAGGAGCTCATGGCTCAGCAGAATGAGATCCTGAGGCAGCTGGCTCAACGTCAGCCACCACCCCAGCATTATGGTGGTGGAGACCACCAGCGTCATCCCGCGGCGGCCACCTATCAGGAATTCCTCAGCACCCAGCCTCCATTGTTCACGAGGGCGGAGGACCCACTTGATGCAGACGTGTGGTTGCGAGTGGTGGAATCCAAATTCCCACTACTCCATGGAGCTTGCTCAGAGGTCACCAAAGTCAGGTTTGCCACCCAGCAGCTTCGCGGACCCGCAAGGACTTGGTGGGATCATTTTCTTGCTATGCAGCCAGAGGACCGAGAGGTGGAGTGGAGGGAGTTCAAGGCAGCTTTTAGAGGACACCATATACCAGCCGGGATCATGGATAGGAAGCTCAATGAGTTTTTGGCACTTACTCAGGGCAACAGGACAGTGTTGTAGTATGCCCAGGCCTTTAATGACTTGTGCCAGTATGCGGGATATCATGCAGATACAGATGAGAAGAAGAGAGACAGATTCAGGAGGGGGCTCAGCACTAAGCTCCGGGATCGTCTCAACACCGTCAGGGCCAACAGCTACAATGAGTTGGTCAACATGGCTATCTCCCAAGAGGACTGCATTACAGCTAGGCAGGCAGAGAAGAAGAGGAAGACCCCTGTGGCAGGACCCTCAGCTCAGCCACAGCGCTTCAGGATTGTGTCCGACACCCAGGGCAGGGGACCCCAGCAGCAGCAAGGGAGATGGGTGATCCGACCACCGCAGCAGCAGCAGCAGGCACCCAACCGCACCCAGTTTCCAGCTCAGAGGAATAATCAGCAGCAGCAGTACCGCTAGGCAAATGACAACAGATGCTTCACTTGTGGCAACACTGGGCATTATGCCAAGAATTGCCCCAGGAACCAGCAGAGGCAGGGGCAGAATGCTAACCAGAACCAAGGCAAGAGGCAGAAGGTGCAAGTGAGGCAGGGCAGGCTGAACTTCACCACCATGGCTGATATTCCAGAGGGAGCACCCGTCATGACTGGTATCTTTACCGTTTTGAATTATCCTGCTATTATTCTATTTGATTCTGGTGCCTCGCATAGTTTTATTAGCGCAAAATTTAGTGCCAAGTGCCAATTGCCTTTTCACCACACCAATGGAGGTATCACCATTTCAACCCCAGGAGGCAGGGTTGCCACTTATCAAATTAACAAGAATGTGCCTATAAAGTTTGGTAGTCTGATAATTAAAACCAACCTTCTCATTTTGGGTTTGGAGAGTGTGGATATTATATTGGGAACTGATTGGTTGACCAGAAATCAGGCTGTGATAGATATTGCAGCTAGAGCCATTGAGGTGCACTCACCAACTTGTGGTGGAACCACACTATATTTGCCTGACCAGGGTTGCACCCGTTCTTGTGCTTTCCTTATGATAGATTCCCCAGTGGAAAAGATCCTAGTGGTCTGTGACTACCCAGATGTTTTCCCAGATGAATTGCCAGGGATGCCACCTGACCGAGATATTGAGTTCGCCATCGAATTGCAACCCGGGACCGCTCCTATCTCCAAGAGACCCTATAGGATGCCTCCCGCGGAATTGGCAGAATTGAAGAAGCAATTGCAAGAATTGCTGGACAAGGGGTTTATTCGTCCAAGTACTTCACCATGGGGATGTCCAGCTTTATTTGTGAAGAAAAAGGACGAGAGTTTGAGGATGTGTGTTGACTACCGACCTCTCAATGCGGTGACTATCAAGAACAAATACCCACTGCCCCGCATTGATGTTTTGTTTGATCAGTTAGTAGGAGCCAAGGTATTCTCCAAGATAGACCTTCGCTCAGGATACCATCAGATCAAGATCCGTGCCAGCGATATTCCCAAGACGGCTTTCTCTACCAGATATGGACTGTATGAGTTTTTGGTGATGTCTTTTGGGCTGACCAATGCCCCGGCTTATTTTATGTACTTGATGAACTCAATATTCATGCCAGAGCTAGACAAATTCGTGGTTGTTTTCATTGATGACATTCTGGTTTATTCCAAGAATGAAGCCGAGCACACCAAACACTTGCATACTGTACTTCAGAGACTGCGTGATCATCAGTTGTATGCTAAGTTGTCTAAATGTGAGTTTTGGTTGAAGGAGATTAAATTCCTGGGCCACACAATTTCTCAAGATGGGATATCAGTTGATCCTGAGAAGGTACAAGAGGTAATGGATTGGAAACCCCCGACTACAGTGAAGCAGATTCGGAGTTTTCTGGGATTGGCAGGATATTATCGACGATTTATTCCGGATTTCTCCAGAATTGCCAAGCCAATGACTGAACTGTTGAAGAAGGGAGTCAAATTTGAGTGGAGCCAAAAGTGTGAAGATGCCTTTCATGCCTTGAGGCAGCATTTGACGACAGCCCCAGTGCTGGCCCAACCTGACAACACCAAGCCATTTGAAGTTTATTGTGATGCTTCTGGTACTGGTTTGGGATGTGTCTTGATGCAAGAGAACAAAGTGATTGCTTATGCTTCTCGGGCACTCAGGCCCCATGAGCAGAACTACCCTACACATGATCTAGAATTGGCAGCTGTAGTTCATGCTCTAAAGATATGGAGACACTACTTGATGGGGGCTCACTGTAACATCTACACTGATCACAAGAGTCTCAAATACATCTTCACTCAAGCAGATCTGAACATGAGACAAAGGAGATGGTTGGAGTTAATCAAGGACTATGATTTGGAGGTGCATTACCACCCAGGAAAGGCCAATGTTGTGGCAGATGCCTTAAGCAGAAAGGCCCAGTGTAATTGTATGAGCATGGATGTGGGAGTGACCACCCTATGTGATGAGTTGTGCAAGCTGAACCTGGAAGTTGTTTCTTCGGGTAACCTAAGCTATATCTCGGTGGAACCCACGTTGCAAGAGCAGATCATCAGGGCACAGGTTGAGGATAAGGGTGTTCAGGTTATCAAGTATATGATCAAGCAAAAGGCAGAGAAATACCAGTGTTTCCGACAGGACAGTAAGGGAATTCTATGGTTCGGAGATCGATTGGTTGTTCCCAAGGACCCTGAGCTCAGAAAGCAAATACTGGATGAAGCTCACCTTTCAAAATTCTCCATGCACCTTGGTAGCAACAAGATGTATCATGATCTCAAATCTCTATATTGGTGGACTAGAATGAAAAGGGAAATTGCCAAGTATGTATCCGAATGTGACACCTGCCAGAGAATTAAGGCTAGTCACTTGAAGGCAGCAGGCCCTTTGCAACCCCTTCCCATACCATCTTGGAAATGGGAGGACATTTGCATGGACTTCATAGTGGGATTACCCAATACCTCCCGACACCATGATTCTATTTGGGTTATCGTGGACAGATTGACCAAGACTGCTCATTTCTTGCCAGTGCACACCACCCACAAGACAGAAAAGTATGCTGAAATTTATGTTGATCAGATAGTAAGACTGCATGGTATTCCAAAGACCATTATATCTGACAGAGGAGCCCTGTTTGTGGCACGCTTTTGGGAGAAACTGCAAGAATCACTTGGGACCCAAGTAATCCGAAGCTCAGCGTATCACCCTCAAACGGATGGCCAGACAGAAAGGGTGAATCAGGTTTTGGAAGACATGTTGCGAGCATGTGCACTACATTATGGAAAGGATTGGGACAAGTGTCTATCTTTGGCGGAGTTTTCTTACAATAACAGTTATCAATCCAGTCTGAAGATGGCACCTTTTGAGGCATTGTATGGGAGAAGGTGTAGGACCCCACTAAATTGGTCTCAAACAGGAGAAAGGGAAATTTTTGGACCAGACTTGGTACTCGAGGCAGAGGCAAAGGTCAGGGTTATTACCAAGAACTTGGAAGCTGCTCAGGCCAGGCAAAGGAGCTATCATGATAAGAGACGAAAGCCTCTACAGTTTGAGGTGGGAGATCATGTCTATCTTAAGGTATCACCCACCAAGGGTGTCCAGAGATTCGGGATCAAGGGCAAGTTAACTCCTCGCTACATTGGACCCTATGAGATCAAGGCAAGCTGTGGACCCGTAGCCTACCAATTGGAATTACCACCTCAAATGTCAGCAGTTCATAATGTGTTCCATGTATCTTAGCTGCGGAAATGCGTTCGTCTACCCACTGAAGTGCTACCGGAACCAGACATTGAGATAGAACCAGACTTGTCCTACCAAGAGTACCCCGTCAAGGTATTAGATCAAAAGGAGAGATCAACTCGGGCAAGGTCGGTCAGAATGTATAAGGTTCAGTGGAGTCACCATTCAGCAGAAGAAGCTACATGGGAGACTGAGGATTTTCTACGCTCTCGCTTCCCCGACTTTCTACCCAAAGGAGTCGGTATGTAACCCCAAAACCCCACCCCCACCTGCCCTTTGAATTCAATTATAAGAAAAACTTAGATAACAAGGATAGTCTAAGTTGTGGAATTAACTTAAGAAGGGCTTCCTTCTGAAGTTGCAAAGAGGATGACATTCGAAGAGCAGTTAACCAGAGAAACTTAAGTGTAAAGGGGAAAACAACACCAGCACACCTTCAAGCACCCCTCCAAGGGACTCTACCTAAATCTCGGGACGAGATTCCTTTAAGGGGGGAGGGCTGTAACACCCCAGGTGTTACTCAGGGTGTCCACCCCAGGGTTACCCCCTTTTCACCCATTATCACATGAAGATTGAATTGGGCAAAGTATACCAAACTTGGAATTCTAGGTCCTAAGCAAGTGTAACCCACCTTGGATGTCATGCCCTAGCTTATCATGCACATCTAAGTGGGGATCTCCCAAAACCCTAAAGCAAAACCCCCATAGGCAATGGGAACCTTAATTGAAGCCATGATCAAAAGATCATGTAAACCTTATGATCATGGTTTGGGCCAAATAGAAAAGTTGTAATATACTTAATAACCTACAATTAATAGTAAGGAAGTACCCCCAAAAAGTTTTCAGAAAAGCCCTAAACAGTCCACCTAAGATTTAGCACAAGGGGAAATTCAGTTTTTGCCTAAGTACAAAAACTAACCTTTGCACAAAGACTCCACATGTTCACCTTAATCCCCTTTTCAAAACCCTTCGACCCAATTGACAAAATGGCGCCAAATTAACCCTAGAACACCCTGGAAAGAGATGACACCTACCCTAGGGCGCTAGACACGACTTGACACCCCTTTTGTCTCGGTTCGGGCTCAGCTGACACAGCAAACTTCTCCCCTCTCTATCTCCCTACCCCGACCATATCTCGACTTGGGGCACACAGCGAAAAGATAGGATTTGGAGCAGAGAAGCGACCGTACACAGTGACTTTGCCAAGACACGCACGCTATGGCGCTCTAATCGGCCGCTGAACCATGGCAGAAGCAAGCTTCCACGTGTTCGACGCGAGCTGGCATCCGGGGGCGCGCTCAGAGCACGCCCGTGCGTGAACCCCCGCGCGCCCGCGGCCGCCCGTGACCACGCCCGCGCCACGGCTATAAAGCCCGCCCCAGTGCTTGGCTGCCTTCTTCGTTACCCCCTCCGTACCTCGCCGGACTTGCCCGAGCCAGCCATTAACTCCGGCGACCTCCCCGCGACCCGCCAGTGCCGCCCGAGAGCAACCACCGTGGCCAGCCCCTCTCCCGTTCTCCTCCGTTCGATCCAAGCCCTCAGATAGCTTCCTGGTGAGGCCGTGAGACTTGCTCAAGCTTGACCCAGGGACCCTCGTCACCGGAATAGCCCAATCGTGCTCACCGGAGTTCAAGAACCCGCCGGCGCACGTGGACCGGGTAAGCCCCTGCACCGTTTTCAAATTCCTTGCGCGCATGGCCTCTGTGTCACCCCGTGAAGCCCCTCGTGCACCCTAATTGAACTATACCGCCGTGGTGTGGCCGGAGCAGGAGCCGCCGACGACCCCCGCCGCCTGTGCTCGTGGCCAGGGTAGCTCCGACTACCTCCGACACCGACCCGCACACCGACGTGACCGCCGCGACCTCCCGGACGTCACTGACCACCCCGCCGGAGCTCTACTGCCGCCGGTAAGCCCCACCGCCGTAAACTGTGTCGCGGGTACTGTTTAAGCCGGTCAGGGAGCGCGGGTTAGATTTCAGTTAAGTCCAGGGGGCTTTGCGCAATGTCAGTGACCCAGACCAATAGTGAACCAAGGGCTGTTCTGTGAGAAAAGAAAAGGAAAAACCCCAGGGGCCTCAGCGTAAACCTGTTTTCTTTTCCATTTTCGAATTTCTCTTCTTTTTGTTATAACAGATAGCTAAATAAATGCATAACTTGAAGAATAATCATCCAAAAATGTTCAAACCAATTTTGCTAGATTCTGGAATTTATGAACTATCAGATAAAAATAATAGAACCCATGGCTTCTGTATTTCTTTCTGAAGTTTTGAATTAAATAAGAAAACTACTCAAAACTCAATATTGGAAGGAAAAATAGGAATATTGTTTGACCAGGGTTAGAAAAATTTTGAGAAGTTTATATATACCTACTAAACCAAATAAAAATGTTAAACCTCTCTGTCCACTCCATTTAAGTTAGTTTTACCCCTTATTCTATAATATGCTTAAGGATAGGGAAAATAGAAAATGTAATTTAATTAATGAACCAGAGAGTACCTCTATTTTTGTTAGGTTATTTATTCAATATAGTTCACTGGAAAAATATATCATACCCTGTTTTAGTGTAAAATAAGTAAGATCTCTTTTGTTTTAATAAAACAAGTGAAACTTAGAAAAACTCTACAAAAATAACCCCAAGGTAAAAACACCCCCACCCTTGGGATAACTATTGTTTTATTAAAGAGAACTTAGGAAAAATATGAAATCTGCTGTTTGACATTTTTCAAATAATAATGTAGTAGAAAGTGCCTTTTTAACATTAAACTTAAGAAAATCATAGCAAAATAACCACCCCTTAGTCTTCTGTGATTTTTAGCACAGAGACTTATTAGTACTATAGGATGCCAACAAAAATAACCTTTAAGACAGAACCTACCCCTAACTAAGAGGTGTAGTGTAAAGTGGCCCATTTTGCCTAACTTTTGTTATTTTTGTTTGAAGACTAGCCTTGATACTTAAAGCCTCAACTTCTTGAAACAAGTTAGAATAGCAAAGGGCAACCCACTGTAATTTTACAGAATTTTTGGAAATTATTAAAACTCTGTGGTAGTTCAAACCTACCCTAGAAACCCTAAATGGGAATTAATGAAAGGAAAAAAAAGAATAATGTGAATTAAGGTTATCCTAAAACCTTTGTAATCTGTCCACTAAAATGTATCAAGGCAATACCAAACCACTATGTTATCCTAAAAGAAAACCTAAGCTTAAAGGGTCATAAGTCTATGTATATATATATATACCACTAGGAGCCCCGCGTGACTAAGAAAACCCTAAGTTACTTCTTAACTTAGTTTCTTTAGCTTAATATTCTTAAATCTTGCATAATCATGACATACATGTTCATTGCATTCGATAGACTGTAATCTTGCTGACGGAGAGTACATCCTCGTGCCGGAGCAAGGAGCTGCTCAGGAGGTAGCCCCAGATCCAGCACCAGAGCCTGCACCAGAGGACCTGCCTGCCACTGCTTGGGAAGGCAAGCCCCGGTTTTATGCATAACCTGTTATTTATGCTATTTTACTTCACTTAATGATTGTAGGTTTGATTGTGCACTTAGGTGTAGGAGTTGTTTGAAACCCTAGTTGCATGATCTCAGGAAATCCTTTTGAGATGAATACTAGTATGACAGGTCGAGTAGTTGCTTTATTTAATTAGGATCTCGGTAGAAGACGAGTGATTTTTTTCTAGCACTCGCGCGAGATCAGGAAATTGATTGTACCCACTTTTCACACTGTCATGATACTAGTTGGTGGACAACAATCCATGGGGATTGGTTGTTTACGAGATGGAAAATGGAATAAGGATTAACGTGCGGATACCTGTGTCAAGCGTTTGAACGTACTAAACACATACCGAGAAATATGGTAAATCGGTAAGCCTAGTACCTGAGTGAACCTGCCCGCAGACATATCCCCTCACGCGACCTGAGACGAGGTCTCCCATTCCGGTTATGGTGGGTACAAGTGCGGTCACTGCACGACGGCCAGTCGGGGTCAGTGGGGCATTGTACGCCAAGGCGGTGAGCCCTGATCTGTTGCCAGGGAATCGATGGGGACGGTTGATGTGTGTGGGGACGGAGTGCCCCTGCATGTCGTGTGTTTAGGTTTACCTTGCAAGGATAAAAACTCGATTCGAATCGTCTGCTTCTCGCAGTTAATGAGACTGCTTGATCCATTGTACTGCATTGAGTAATAAGTGGAAGTATGATGAGTTGAGATAAGATGTTGATTGTTAATAATGCTTGCTACCATGTATGAGTAGATAGTCCACTTTTAGCCTTAAGAGAGTCACACTTAACTTTGACTAAGTTAAAATCTTGATTTAGAAACTCAGCTAGTGCTTTTGGCAACCAAACCCCACAGCCAAACAGCTGCATGTCTAGAGGTAGAGGAGTAGACTCCTCACACCGGGTAAGTCTAGCTGAGTATTAGTATACTCAGCCTTGCTTGTGGCATAATTTTTTACAGGTTCTCTGGAGGACATGGTTGCTGGAGTGACTTGGCCGTCCACCTTACCACCGGGTTGGACTGTTGAGTGGGACCCTGCCTCGGCTGAGGAGGAGCATGAGGAGTGATGGGACAGGCTTCCCCATCTCTCTGTTTAATTATCGTTAGTTTTATTCCGCTGCACTTCGAACAATGATGGTTACTTTTGCAAAACTCCGATGATGATGATGGTGATGTAATAATTTAACATTATGACATGTGTGGTTTTATGCTTTATTGTATTTGCTCTGTGACTCACCTTCGAGTGAGACTGTGGTACTTGATCCTGTCAGTGGCCGTGTCGGACTAGATCCGAGGGATTGACGGGTTATTCCCATTTAAGTGTGGTCTAGCCTCTAAGGCGGGGCTTAGGCACTTAAGTTGGAATAATTCGGGCAGTTCCGCCACACCTACACGCCACAACAAAATGGTGTAGTGGAGAGGAAGAATAGAACTCTATTGGACATGGCAAGAACCATGCTTGATGAGTACAAGACTTCGGATCGGTTTTGGGCCGAGGCGGTCAACACCGCCTGCTACGCCATCAACCGGTTGTATCTACACCGAATCCTCAAGAAGACATCATATGAACTCCTAACCGGTAAAAAGCCCAATATTTCATATTTTAGAGTCTTTGGTAGCAAATGCTTTATTCTTATTAAAAGAGGTAGAAAATCTAAATTTGCTCCTAAGACTGTAGAAGGCTTTTTACTAGGATATGATTCAAACACAAGGGCATATAGAGTCTTTAACAAGTCCTCTAGACAAGTTGAAGTTTCTTGTGACGTTGTGTTTGATGAGACTAACGGCTCTCAAGTAGAGCAAGTTGATCTTGATGAGATAGGTGATGAAGAGGCTCCGTGCATCGCGCTAAGGAACATGTCCATTGGGGATGTGTGTCCTAAAGAATCCGAAGAGCCTCCAAATGCACAAGATCAACCATCCTCCTCCACGCAAGCATCTCCACCAACTCAAAATGAGGATGAGGCTCAAGTTGATGAAGGAGAAGATCAAGCAAATGAGCCACCTCAAGATGACGACAATGATCAAGGGGGAGATGCAAATGATCAAGACAAGGAGGATGAAGACCCAAGGCCGCCACACCCAAGAGTCCACCAAGCAATCCAATGAGATCACCCTGTCGACACCATCCTCGGCGACATTCATAAGGGGGTAACTACTAGATCTCGTGTTGCACATTTTTGTGAGCATTACTCTTTTGTTTCCTCTATTGAGCCACACAGGGTAGAGGAAGCACTACAAGATTCGGATTGGGTGGTGGCGATGCAAGAGGAGCTCAACAACTTCACTAGGAATGAGGTATGGCATTTGGTTCCACGTCCTAATCAAAATGTTGTAGGAATCAAGTGGGTCTTCCGCAACAAGCAAGATGAGCATGGTGTGGTGACAAGGAACAAAGCTCGACTTGTGGCCAAGGGATACTCCCAAGTCGAAGGTTTGGATTTCGGTGAAACCTATGCACCCGTAGCTAGGCTTGAGTCAATTCGTATATTATCGGCCTATGCTACTTACCATGGCTTCAAGCTTAATCAAATGGACGTGAAGAGTGCCTTCCTCAATGGACCAATCAAGGAAGAGGTCTATGTTGAGCAACCTCCCGGCTTTGAAGATAGTGAGTACCCTAACCATGTTTATAAACTCTCTAAGGCGCTTTATGGGCTCAAGCAAGCCCCAAGAGCATGGTATGAATGCCTTAGAGATTTCCTTATCACTAATGGATTCAAAGTCGGAAAAGCCGATCCTACACTCTTCACTAAAACTCTTGAAAAAGACTTGTTTGTATGCCAAATTTATGTTGATGATATTATATTTGGGTCTACTAACGAGTCTACATGTGAAGAATTTAGTAGGATCATGACACAAAAATTCGAGATGTCTATGATGGGGGAGTTGAAGTATTTCTTAGGATTTCAAGTGAAGCAACTCCAAGAGGGCACCTTCCTAAGCCAAACAAAGTATACTCAAGATATTCTAAGCAAGTTTGGGATGAAGGATGCCAAACCCATCAAGACACACATGGGAACCAATGGGCATCTCGACCTCGACATGGAAGGTAAGTCCGTGGATCAAAAGGTATACCGGTCGATGATTGGCTCTCTACTTTATTTATGTGCATCTCGACCGGATATTATGCTTTCCGTATGCATGTGTGCAAGATTCCAAGCCGACCCTAAGGAAGCTCACCTTACGGCCGTAAAACGAATCTTGAGATATTTAGTTTACACTCCTAAGTTTGGGCTTTGGTATCCTAGGGGATCCACATTTGATTTGATTGGTTATTCGGATGCCGATTGGGTGGGGTGTAAGATTAATAGAAAGAGCACATCGGGGACTTGCCAGTTCTTGGGAAGATCCTTGGTGTCTTGGGCTTCAAAGAAGCAAAATTCCGTAGCTCTTTCTACCGCCGAAGCCGAGTATATTGCCGCAGGCCATTGTTGTGCGCAACTACTTTGGATGAGGCAAACCCTTAGGGACTATGGTTACAAATTAACCAAAGTTCCCCTTCTATGTGATAATGAGAGTGCAATCCGCATGGCGGATAATCCCGTTGAGCATAGCCGCACTAAACACATAGCCATTCGGTATCATTTTCTAAGGGATCACCAACAAAAGGGAGATATCGAGATTGCATATATTAACACTAAGGATCAATTAGCTGATATCTTTACCAAGCCTCTCGATGAACAAACCTTTAACAAACTTAGGCATGAGCTAAATATTCTTGATTCTAGGAACTTCTTTTGTTGATTTGCACACATAGCTCATTCATATACCTTTGATCATGTCCCTTTCATATACTATGACTAATGTGTGTTCAAGTGAATTTCAAACCAAGTCATAGGCGTATTGAAAGGGAATTGGAGTCTTCGGCGAAGACAAAGGCTTCCACTCCACTCCATAACTCATCCTTCGCTGTCGCTCCGAGCATCTCTCCGGCTTTGGTATAATCTTCACTCATATGTTCTATTTGCCAAAGGCGAGAAAGTAGTTATAAAAGGGCTCTAATGACTCCGTTTTTGGCGATTTATGCCAAAGAGGGAGAGAGCATGAGCCCAAAGCAAAAGGACCGCACCACCACCAACTTAAAAATTTTGTTTTTTCAATTGGTACTAATTTTAGAAAGAGTTTTTCAATTGGTATGATTTTCAAGTTGGTATCTCATTGTGTTCAAAAGAGGGAGAGGATAGCATTTTCAAAATCAATATCTTAAAACCCTCTTGAACACTAAGAGGAGGAATTTATCAAAGGGGAGTTTTGTTTAAGTCAAAGGAAAAGCATTTGAAACAGGGGGAGAAAAAATTCAAATCTTAAAAGTGCTTCGCAAAGTCTATATTGCAAAAGAACTTTAAAAAGAATTTACAAAAGAATTTGCAAAAACAAAACAAGTGGTGCAAGCGTGGTCCAAAATGTCAAAAATTAAAGAAACAATCCATGCATATCTTATAAGTATTCATATTGGCTCAATTCCAAGCAACCTTTGCACTTACATTATGCAAACTAGTTCAATTATGCACTTCTATATTTGCTTTGGTTTGTGTTGGCATCAATCACCAAAAAGGGGGAGATTGAAAGGGAATTAGGGTTACACCTATTTTCCTAATTAATTTTGGTGGTTGAATTGCCCAACACAAATAATTGGACTAACTAGTTTGCTCTAGTGTATAAGTTATACAGGTGCCAAAGGTTCACACTTAGCCAATAAAAAGACCAAGAAATGGGTTCAACAAAAAGAGCAAGGGATAACCGAAGGCAGCCCTGGTCTGGCGCACCGGACTGTCCGGTGCACCACCGGACAGTGTCCAGTGCACCAGGGGACTCCAAGCCAAACTTCGCACCTTCGGGAATTTTCAAAGGCGCTTCGCTATAATTCACCGGACATGTCGGGTGCACACCGGACAGTGTCCGGTGCTCCAGAGGAGAGCGACTCTGAACTCGCCAGCTTCGGATTTCCGCTCCGCTATAATTCACCGGACATGTCCGGTGCACACCGGACTGTCCGGTGAGCCAGCGGAGCAACGGCTACTTCGCGTGCAACGGTCGACTGGAACGCATTAAATGCACGCCAGCACGCGCAGAGGAGCAGAGCACGCGCGGGTGGCACATCGGATAGTCTACAGGACTTGTCCAGTGCACCACCGGACAGCCAGGCGGGCCCACTCGTCAGAGCTCCAACGGTCGGAACCCAACGGCCTGGTGATGTGGCTGGCGCACCGGACAGTGTCTGGTGGCGCACCGGACTGTCCGGTGCGCCATGCAACAGCAGCCTCCACCAAACGGCTAGTTTGGTGGTTGGGGTTATAAATACCCCCAACCACCCCACATTCAAGTCATCCAAGTTTTCCAACTTCCAACCACTTACAAGAGCTAGGCATTCAATACAAGACACACCCAAGTGATCAAATCCTCTCCCAATTCCACAAAAGCTTTAGTGTTAAGTGAGAGTGATTTATTGTGTTCTTTTGAGCTCTTGCGCTTGGATTGCTTTCTTTCTCATTCTTTTCTTGTGATCAAAACTCAATTGTAACCGAGGCAAGAGACACCAATTGTGTGGTGGTCCTTGCGGGGAAGTTTTGTTCCCGGTTGATTTGAGAAAAGAAAGCTCACTCGGTCCGAGGGACCGTTTGAGAGAGGGAAGGGGTTGAAAAAGACCCGGCCTTTGTGGCCTCCTCAACGGGGAGTAGGTTTGCGAGAACCGAACCTCGGTAAAACAAATCCTTGTGTCTCACTTCCTTATTCGCTTGCGATTTGTTTTTACGCCCTCTCTCGGACTCGATTATATTTCTAACGCTAACCCGGCTTGTAGTTGTGATTAACTTTGTAAATTTCAGTTTCGCCCTATTCACCCCCCCCCCCCCCACCTCTAGGCGACTTTCACTAGTTGACTTCATATCAGAGTGGACCAAGCAACAAGTACCAGATAACTTGGAGGCTACATAAGTGTGGCGGATGTACTTCGATCGTTCGTTGAAACTGCAGGGAGCAGGCACAGGGATCCTCTTCATTGCCTCTGAAGGTGAACAACTCAAATATGCTCTTCAGTTGTTATTTTCAGCATCCAACAAATGCAGCAAAATATGAAGCTCTGATCCACGGATTGAACATTGCCATATCGCTGCATTAAGAGGTTGATGGTATACAGAGATTCACTGGTGGTCATAAGTCAGATAAATAAAGAATGGGATTGCTCGAATGATTCTATGGGCAAGTACTGTACAGTCATCCGAAAACTAGAAGACAAATTTAAAGGGCTAGAATTTCATCATGTGGAAAGGGATCGCAATGCAGCAGCAGACGCGTTGTCGAAACTAGGATCCAGTCGAACTCAGGTCCCACCTGGAGTATTCGTCCAGGAGGTGCCACGCCCGAGCATTTCCTCAGACCAAGCAGAAGAGTGCAATGTTTTGAGCCAGTCAGAGTCAGACTCTAATGACTGGAGGGAGCCTATCATCAGGTATATAAAGAATGAAGAAGAACCAGATGATAAAGCCGCAGTAGAACACATCGCAAGGCAGTCAGCCCACTACACCCTCATAGGGGACGCATTGTACAGAAGGGGTGCAACAGGAGTCCTTATGAAGTGCATTCCTTCGGTTACTGGGAAGCAACTGCTAGATGAGGTTTACGTGGTCACGTCGGATAGTGCGGGATACACGCAGCATCCTGGACTTTGGTTGGGAAGGTCTTCAGGTCTGGTTTCTACTGGCCGACGGCAAAGAGTGATGCAACCGAGTTAGTCCAGAGATGTGAAGCTTGCCAATTTTTATCAAAGCAGCAGCATTTTCCAGCACAGCAACTGCAGACCATACCCGTAACATGGTCATTTGCGTGCTGGGGACTGGACATGATTGGCCCTTTCAAGAAAGCTCAGGGAGGCTACACTCATGTGTTGGTCGCCATAGACAAATTCACCAAATGGATAGAATACAAACCCATTGCTTCTCTAACTTCAGCCAAGGCAGTGGAATTCATACAAGATATAATATTCAGGTTTGGGATACCAAATAGCATCATAACTGACCTGGGATCCAATTTCACTAGCTCGGTATTCTTTGATTTCTATGAACAACAGGGCATTTAGATCAAATATGCGTCAGTAGCACACCCAAGAGCCAACGGTCAAGTGGAAAGGGCTAATGGAATGATACTGGAAGCACTCGGGAAGAAAGTCTTCGACAAGAATGAAAAGTTCGTAGGGAAGTGGATTAGAGAATTACCTTATGTGGTTTGGAGCCTAAGAACTCAACCCAGTTGAGCTCTGCATGGAAACACCCCCTTCTTCATGGTCTATGGTTCGGAGGCAGTGCTACCTACCGACCTCAAGGATGGTCTTCGAAAACATAGCTGAAGCGGAAGCTACCAGGCTAGAAGATATTGATGTACTGGAAGAAGAGCGGTTGAATACAGTAATTCAGTCAGCTAGATATCAGCAGACCCTGAGGCGCTATCATGATAAGACTATACGACATCGATCCTTCATAGTGGGAGACTTGGTCCTTCACCGAATTCTAACGAGAGAAGGACGGCACAAATTATCGCCATTATGGGAAGGGCCGTTCATGGTGTCGGAGGTCACTCGGCCAGGATCATATCGGCTTACTCAAATGGATGGCACGGAAGTAGGGAATTCATGGAATATAGAGCACCTCAGGAAGTTTTACCCTTAGCAAGAACTATCGGAGCAATGTTGTATCTTGTAATTAGGAAATATGTCATCAATAAAAGATTTCGTTGTGCCTGTTCGTCTTCGCTTCGCGTCGCGAATAGACTGCGATCCATTTTCGAGCTTCGAGGAATCGACAGTCAAGCTTCGGCGACCAAGTGATCGAATTCTTTGAGTTCTACGAGGCTAAAGATCCTGAGCATCTGTTTAGTGAAGGCAAGTGTCCTCTGACCCATTATGTCCCATTTACTTTATAATTCACTGTCCCGCATACTATGAACAACCTAAGGATTGACTAGCTTTCTATTTACCTGGTCCTTGATTACCTTTTGGGCTACTATGGTTAGATTCATGCTATTGCTTTACTTTAATCAATGAACATGATGTGAACACTTATGATACGATGTTGTCATTATGATTATGATGTTGGACTGGTGATACTTTAGGGGGCTCGAGCGGTTTCTCGAGCGCCTCTTCGTAAGGACCTGTTCGTTGGATGACCGCTCGGGAAAACAGTGCAACCATGAGGGTGGAATGGGACGCCCTTAGCTGAGTAATTAGAGGAACTAGGGTGTAGTTCGCTTCACTGTCTTGCCGTTAATGGGGCTCGGTGTATGCGGCTCGCTCTGCCAAGGTTGGTTCGCCCCTTGGGGAGGAGTGCGGTGCATTTAGGAAACCTAACGGGCGGCTACAGCCCTAGGGAATCTTTGTAAAGACTACAAAGTGAGACCCTGCCTATTCACCTTGGTAGTGTTTAAGGGTTTGATCGGCCCGAGGTAAGAGGGAATCACGACTTGTGGTTAAAGTGTGCAACCTCTGTAGAGTGTTATGAAACTGATATATCAGTCGTGCTCACGGTTATGAGCGGCCAAGGGAGCTCCATTGATTAGATATACTGGATCAGAGAGGTTTGGATTACAGGTGGTGACAAGGATGATGTTTATGACTATGGTAATGGTAAGTGGTATTCTTTCCGTTTGGAAAGGGTACTTTTGGGTTAACAACTTGGATTAATGCTAAAACCTGGCTCTCTACTAGTAATAATTACCTGACCAACTAAAAGCAACTGCTTTACCTTAACCCCACATAAAGCTAGTCCACTACAGCCAAACGGGACATTTGCTGAGTACGTTGATGTGTACTCACCCTTGCTTTCACAAAACACCAGGTTGCCTTTGGTGCAATCTATGCTCAAGTAAAGAAGAAGGTGTCGAGGCGGATCTCCAGGAGTTCCAGGACTTCGACAAGTTCGAGGATTAGGCTAGCGACCTCTCCTAGTCAGTTGCCTGTGGTGGGTTGTTTACGTTGGCTACGTTTCGATTCTGTGTACATTGATTTTTATTATGTAAATGGCTCTAGTCTGTAATATTATTACTTACTCTTTATTGTAATTCGAAGCATTGTGCTATGATGATTCATTTATGTAATTGTTGTGTACGTGAATTACTGATCCTGGCACGTACATGGTTCGCATTCGGTTTACCTTCAAAACCGGGTGTGACATAAGTGGTATCAAAGTCGTGCTGACTGTAGGACCATTAACCTAGAGTAGCATTGGTCGTTTTAAGGACTTATTGATTTATTACATCACCTTATCCTTGATTCTGCTTCAAAATGTTAGTCACATCTACTAATTCTATCTTGTGTCCCTATATGCCCCTTGCCAAAAGTATTTTATTCTAGTATGGTCTATACTTCTCTCAATCTATTAGATCTGATCTCACTCTTGTGCATGCGACATCTTTGTAGATGCCCCCTGACCATAACCCTCTTGTCTTTTGGGGTTCTTTCCTCTTTCGTCATTAAATTGCTACCATCTGGCAAACTCTTGTCCTCTGTATTGACATACTTGTATCCCTGAATTCTTCAATACCCTTGTTTCAAATACTTTCCTCTAAATTTCTACTGCCTACTTAAAAATTTCTGTTTATATGTCCATGACCTTCTTATCTTTTGAGACCCTTTCCTCTTCCGTTGTTAAGTCGCTATCTTTTGGCAATTTCTTGTCTCTTGGTCTTGGTACACTCGTACCATTGGAATCTTGCATACTATTATTTTTATGTATGCTTATCTTCATACCCCCAGTATTTGTTTAAGACATTTCAACTTACATGTTCTTGACCACCCTTGTTTATTAATGATCCATGAGTGATCATTTCATTTTGCACACTTGTGGTAATCTCGTTGTTTCTTTGTAACTTCCTTCGGTAATGAATTTTTATTTCAACCCTTTCGTTGGAACATTACCTATCTTACCCTTGATTGTTTTCTTCACTTTGTCGCTTCGCAAGTATTGCCTTAACTATATCCTTTGTTATGCTTTTAATTATTATCATATGCACCCTTGGCACCTCTATATCCTACATTGATGTTTGTCTCATACCTGCCCTTTAAAATCGCCCCTCTTCTGTCTCATACCTTCTTTCTCTTGGTCGTATCCTCTTCTTTGGCTCGCGAGTTTGTAACCTAATCCTTTGTTGTGCTTTTGTTTCTTATTGCCTTTACCCTTCTCATCTCTCAATCTTACCTTGGTGATTATGCTATGTTCGTTATCTAAAACCTCCAATCTCCCACCTCAGTTCAAGCGTGGTCTCTTACTTATCTCACCCACGATTATATCCTATACTTTGCCACTTCCAAGACTTATCTTAACTCTATTCTTGGTTGTACCTAGATTCCTATTTTTTATGCACATTTACCTCTTCCTTTATATCCTTGCCTATTATCACCTTTGACCCTTGACATCTCTCCATATTTACCATGATATTTACTGATTTTTTTAAGCCTCACTTATTCCATTTCAATCCGAGAGTGTTGTTTTCCCTATCCCGCTCTTGTTCGTTTCCTTTCCCTTTGTCGCTTTGCAAGTCTTGTTTTACCTTAACTTCATCCTTTGTTGAGCTTTTGTTTGATATCATCCTTACCTTTGTAATCTGTAGATCTTGCCTTGATACTTATCTTAGGTCTGCTTGTTGAAATCCCCTCTTTTCTATCTCAATTCGAGAGCTATGTTTTACTTATCTCACCCTTGGCTATATCCTCTTCTTTACCGTGTGTAGGCCTAGACTTAACTTCATTCTTTATGGTATTTGTATCACTGACTCTTCAGTGCCTTCATCTTTTCTCTTACACCCTTGTCTGTTTTCACCTTTGACCCTTGCGTTATAGATGTCTTCTACCTAAATGCTTACCCTGAACTTATCCTTTAAAAGCCTCCCCTTTCTTTCGACCAAGTTTGAGGGTTGTGAGCTACCTATCTCTTCCTTGATTTCTTTTCACTTCCTATCGCCTTACAAGTTGTCTTAACTCCATCCTTTGTGGTACTTATATCCCTTGTTCCTATGCCCATTTACCTCCCCTCCTACATCCTAGTCCGTTATCACCTTTAAACCCTCGTGATACCAATGCCCTTGCCCACATGCTTACTTCAAACCTACCCTTTAAAAGCCTCCTCTTTTTCATCGCTGTTTGAGGATAATGCCTCACCTACTTCACCATTGATTGCTTCCCCTTCGTTGATGCCTCGCAAGTTTTGTCTAAAATACATCCTTGGTTGTGTTTGTCTGTTATCACCTTAACCCTTGTCATCCCTTGATCTTTACCATGATGTTTATCTTGCACCTGCATTTTAAAGCCTCCTCTACCATTTCATTTCAAGAGTGATGTCTTACCCATCCCGCTCTTGTCTGTTACCTTTTCCTTGGTCGCGTTGCAAGTCTTAGCTTTTGCTTGATATCACCCTTATGTCCCTAATACCTAGATCTTTCCATGATGCATATCCTATGCCTACCTTTTGAAATATTATCTTTCTCATGTCAATTTGAGAATGGTGTTTTACCTATCCTGACCTTGGTTGCATTCTCTCCCTGTCGGTTCCAATCCTTGCTTTAGCTCCATCCTTTATTATGCTCATGCCTCTATCCTGCATGTCTTATTATTCCCCTTGCCTTTCGATGGCCTTAGAGTAATTTCCCCTTTGTAAGGAAGGACCACCATCTAGTTAACATTAACGTATAGCAACGAGATGTTTATTGTTGTATGCTTGTGTTGGTTGTCTTTGTGTTACGACTGACTTGCTTCTTTGTGATGAGTGTTGATGTGTTGTGGCCCTTGGTTCGCAATGACATCAGTTCGCTAGGTGAGTGCCATATATTTAGATAGTTGGGTTCTCTCCCCTGCTCCCTCTAATCCATCTATACTTACCTTTTCTCTCTATTCTTTCCTCTTGCACCTGTCCATTTGGCAACCTCCAACTCCTCCAAATCAGTCAAGATCAAAACCGAAAGCATCTTCACCAAGTGCGTATCAATGCTCCTATTAAGGGGGTTAGCCGCTAACCCCAATGAAGACAATGCGATCAACATCAGCTAACAAGATCAAAGTGGTGCAGCAAAAGCGTGTGTGGGTCCTAACCCACAGGTCCAAGGGATCCTCAAGAATTATATCAATCGATCTCAAGCCTCTGAAGGTCAAAGCAACCAATTCACAAGCTAAGCTTGCAGAGTCAAAGTCAACTCAAGAAAGCCGTGGACAACCTAGGAACCAACCTAGTTGTTCTTGCTAGCCTCTTCTTGAATCTCAAGGGCGAGATTCTGTTAAGGGGGTTAGATTTGTAACACCCTGAATTTGGGGTGTAAAATTTCGTTTTCTAATATCCACCAAATTCAGGTGTTACCCTCTTTCTTTTCTTCTTTTCTACTCTTTTTCCAAATAGTGGAGAATTATTTTGTTTTATATATGTAAGCCTAGTAAAATAAAACCCTAAAAAGGGGTCCTTGATTGTTGCATAGCATGTCGAGGCATGTTTTTCCTTTGTGATGGTGCATTTATTCAAACTTAGGAAGTATGTTTGAATTTGAATTCAAAACTAAAACATGTTTTCAAAAAAGAATAAAAGGAAGGGAAAAATAAATAGAAGAAGACCTCCCTCAGCCCCCCTAGCCGGCCCAAGACCCCCCTCACCTCCTGGGCTGCCAGGCATCCCAGCCAGCCGCTCATGCCCCCATTTCCCCGCAACCCCGCGCGCCGGCCTGTTCTCGACCTGCCCCCGCACCCCGGCCTAGCGTGGCCCGTTCCCGCGCTCGACTCCACGGCCCAGCTCCTCCCCCTCGCTCTCTTCCTGTCGCGGCCTGCCCCCTCCCCTGGCCAGCCCACACCGCGGGCGCGCCCCAGCAGCCATGCGCGATCCACCTGTGGCCCAGCTCGCGCGGGCAGGGGGCGCTCGCCTAGCCGCGCTGCTCGCCCACGCCCAGGCCGCACAGGCCAGCTCGGCCCATGCGCTCCTCCTCCCATCACAGCCCAGCACGCCCTTGCTCAGCCCAGCTCACGCGGCTCAGTCTGCTTGTGCCCGCACGCACCCCTGCCCCCGGCTCCTAGCGCGCACAGCGCCCCATCGTGCTTCGTGCGCTGTCAGAGCACCCCGGAAACCGTCGCGCCGTGCCTGCTGCCGCTCGGACCCCGCTGAGCTCCCTTCCGCATCTGCCCGGCCACCCCTTTGCCGTCGTCACGTCGCGCGCGCCTGCCCAGCGCGCCCCAGCAGCCGCTCCTGCGCGCTCCCCGGCCACTTCGCACAGCCGCTCGCCCCGACATCGCCCATGCCCTCGTCGGAGCACCTCGCCGTCCCGGCCGTCGTCGCGAGTGCGAGGTGAGCCCCCTCTTCTTCTCCCTATCTCCTCTAATTTCTCTTTTCCATCCACGCGCAGCAGGCTGATGCGTGGCCGGGGCCTCCTCGCGTAAGCAGCCCCCCTTTGCCGGTCGTGCGTGCTCCATCGTTGGGTTGTGAGGCGTGCCTCGCCCTGGTCGTTGCGCAACCTGCGCGCCCTCGATCCAACCCTTGTGTGCGTCGTTCGTTGTTCGTCTAGCCATACACGTATCCTCGCTCGTCGAGTTGGACAGCACGTGTCTACCCCTATGCATGGCCCCCGCATGGCGCGATTCGTCGAACCGCGCGCGTTGTAGCCCCAAACACATCCTCGCAGCTAGCGCGCACTCACGTTCGCCTGTGCGTAGCCTGTCGTCGAGGCTCCGATGATGTCCGTCCCCCCTCGTACGCGTTTGTCTACCCCCCGTCTACCTCATCTACCCCCTGCACGTGCGCGCGTTCGCGCCGTTCGCACGTGTCGTTGTTGCCGTTCGCATGCACGGTCAGTGCGCGCCGTCACCGTCCATTCGCACTTTGTCGCGCACGCGATCCGCACACATTAGTTAGTTGTTTCGCTATAATCATTCGTGCTTGGTAATTAATTGAATAATTGGTAATAGCTTACACAAATAATTTATGCTAACTAAAATCAACCTAGAAAATATAGTATTGTTTCATCATATCACCTATTTTAATTAGTTATTACTTATTTATTCAATGCTTATCAGGTTGTCGCACTAGTTAAAACTAAATTATAGTTATAGTTATCAACCTGAGCTTTTTACAAGTAGATGTCAACCCAAATTAATGTAAGGGTGTTTTTAATATCTATTTGGTATTTAGTATAAGCACGACATATAGCTAGTGATTCTTGCGTACCGCACGCGCGGTTTTACACGTCGTTACGTGCTGATCCGCGTGCCATTCGCGCTCGTCGTTTACGTTGTTTCGCGTAGTCACGCGCATTATTAAATCCTTTATGACCCTTTTCGCGTTACGTTAATTTCATAACAATATCGTCAACATATTAATAATTTTATTTCATCACGTCACAAGTCTATATTATTTGATTAGCTATTAATTTTGTTTTATAGTTCTTAACTCGTGCTTTTATAAATAAAGATTAACTTGATTAATACCAACTTAAATGCTTCTTCCTTTAATTCGTGTCTAGTATAATCACGTTATCTGTTAGCGAGTATCGCGCGTTGTCGTGCACATTATTTCGTGTATCAGTCGTGCGCCATGTACGCGTCATCGTGCTGTTCGCGCCGTAGCCGTGTCGCGCGCTGTCATGCACGTTGTTTCTCATGTGTCGTGCGTGCTGTTCCACACGTGGTGGCGTGTTGATTCGTGCGTCATTCGCGTTGGTCGTGCGCGCTGTTTCGTGTGTCGTCAGAGTGCTATGTCGTGTGTGTCCGCGCGTCGTTCTACACGCTGTCGTGCTGTTGCGCGCGTCGTAAATTCGTCTCGCTTAGACTCTCTCGTTTTAATTAAATTACTTATTTAACAGACAATTGTTAGTATAGCGGATTAATCGAACTAAATGGTAGATATTATTTATATTTGATAATGTCGAATTAAATGTGATAGTTAATATTTGTTTAGCCTAAACCCGTTAACTTCTCGACCATAACTTCGACTATCGCATTTCTTTTTTCCTCGCGTGACTGTATTAACGCGCTCTATTTCGTATTACATGTTTTGATTGTGTTTTTCTTTGTATGGTGTAATGTTCTTATGCATATGTACATGTTTGTTTGCTTGTGCCTGTTCGTCTTCGCTTCGCGTCGTGAATAGACTATGATCCATTTTCGAGCTTCGAGGTATCAACAATCAAGCTTCGGCGACCAAGTGATCGAATTCTTCGAGTTCTACGAGGCTGAAGATCATGAGCATCTGTTTGGTGAAGGCAAGTGTCCTCTGACCCATTATGTCTCATTTACTTTATAATTCGTTGTCCCGCATACTATGAACAACCTAAGGATTGACTAGCTTTCTATTTACCTGGTCCTTGATTACCTTTTGGGCTACTATGGTTAGATTCATGATATTGCTTTTCTTTAATCAATGAACATGATGTGAACACTTATGATACGATGTTGTCATTATGATTATGATGTTGGACTGGTGATACTTTAGGGGGCTCGAGCGGTTTCTCGAGCGCCTCTCCGTAAGGACCTGTTCGTTGGATGACCGCCTGGGAAAACAGTGCAGCTATGAGGGTGGAATGAGACGCCCTTAGCTGAGTAATTAGAGGAACTGGGGTGTAGTTCGCTTCGCCGTCGTGCCGTTAATGGGGCTCGGTGTATGCGGCTCACTCAACCAAGGTTGGTTCGCCCCTTGGGGAGGAGTGCGGTGCATTTAGGAAACCTAACGGGTGGCTACAGCCCCAGAGAATCTTTGTAAAGGCTACGTAGTGAGACCCTGCCTATTCACCTTGGTAGTGTTTAAGGGTTTGATCGGCCCGATGCAAGAGGGAATCACAACTTGTGGGTAAAGTGCGCAACCTCTGCAGAGTGTTATGAAACTGATATATCAGTCGTGCTCACGGTTATGAGTGGCCAAGGGAGGTCCATTGATTAGATATACTGGATCAGAGAGGTTTGGATTACAGGTGGTGACAAGGATGATGTTTATGACTATGGTAATGGTAAGTGGTATTCTTTCCGTTTGGAAAGGGTACTTTTGGGTTAACAACTTGGGTTAATGCTAAAACCTGGCTCTCTACTAGTAATAATTACCTGACCAACTAAAAGCAACTGCTTTACCTTAACCCCACATAAAGCTAGTCCACTACAGCCAAACGGGATATTTGATGAGTACGTTGATGTGTACTTACCCTTGCTTTCACAAAACACCAGGTTGTCTTTGGTGCAATCTATGCTCAAGTAAAGAAGAAGGTGTCGAAGCGGATCTCCAGGAGTTCCAGGACTTCGACGAGTTCGAGGATTAGGCTAGCGACCTCCCCTAGTCAGCTGCCTGTGGTGGGTTGTTTACGTTGGCTACATTTCGATTCTGTGTACTTTGATTTATATTATGTAAATGGCTCTAGTCTGTAATATTATTAATTACTCTTTATTGTAATTCGAAGCATTGTGCTATGATGAGTCATTTATGTAATCGCTGTGTACGTGAATTACTGATCCTGGCACGTACATGGTTTGCATTCGGTTTACCTTCAAAACTGGGTCTTTGATGATGGCGCAGTTGTCCTCTGCAACTTTGGTAGCCAGTCGAGCGGCCTCTACCTCCTGGGCGACTAATCTCTTGGAGGCACGCAGATCTTTGATGATGGAGTCCTTGCTTGACACCAACTGCCTGAGCCGCAGGATCTCATCATGGGATACTTGTAGCTCATGACGATGATGATCCAGATCTGTCATGGTAAAGCGGTGGCTCCTCTCCAAGATGGTTAGAGAGTTGCTGGAGTCACGATACAACCTATCCAGGTTATCGCGAGAGGCTACAAGTGCTCGTTTTTCCTCCTACAAACAAGAATCAACTCTCAAGCATCCATTAAGCAGTAAAAGCACGGTAGATCCAACTTAGTAAGTTTACCTCGTTAGCTACCCTTTTAGAGTCAAGTTGAGCGTTCATAGAAGAATTCAAAGAATGTGCATCGTCTAAAGAAGCAGAAACCCGAGCTAGGTCGATCTGACCTTGGGAATACTTCTCCTCAAGCTTAGAGTACCGCTGAGTCGAGTCGGCTTGATGTTGAAGATGTTTCTCCTCAAGATCAGAGTACTGTCGGTCCATGTCTGACAAAAAGCAGTCGAAGAAGGATACACGGTTAAAAACAAATTAATCAATCAGCTAAGGAAGAAACAAAGATACCAACCAGCATTTGACACTTTCAAATCAGCTATCTGCTTCTGAAGCAGCAATGGATTCCACTGCGTTAGAGACAGAGCACCTTCCGGGATAGAGGCACCATGTGATCTCAATTGAGCAGACATCCCGTCAACCAGAGCTTGTTATTAAAAACAAATGAGTACAAAGAAAGTGATTTACCAGGAGGAATGACGAAACGAGAAGAGCTAAGTTACCTGAAGATTAGAAAAGAATGAAGGCAATCCCAAGTCATGAGAAGTTATGTTATAGCTCAACGAAGGAAGATCAACTGGAACAATCTGAAGAGCATCGTCGGGGGTTGATTCAGCTCCACTAGCAGATATCAGAATTTTGGCATCCGGATTCGCCGACCTCTAAGGCGACTCCCTCGCTCGAAGCTAAAGAAGTATGCATCGCTATCACTCCATCAGATCATGGTGGAGATGACCCGACGTGGACGTCCATGGAGGTGTGGGAAGGAGAGCTCGCTCGGACACCCTCGGGGGCTGGGTGGCAGCTCACACTACCCATCGGAGCCGAATCACTACCGGCAACACCCTCGGGGGCTGGGTTGCAGCTTGCGCTACCCACCAGAGCCGGATCATTACCAGTGACACCCTCGGGGGCTGGGTAACTGCTAGCATCACCCTTGGGGGCTGGGTTTTCTGCAACAGTCACCTCCATGGGAGTCGGGCAATACTGACCAACCTCTTGACACCGAAGACTACCTTCCAAAGTCGACGATGCACGAGATACAGCCCGAGATACCTCTAATCCCACGTCTAGAGCGTCAGAGCAAACATTCATCATATCATCAACAGTCGGTTCGAACAGCATATCTTCAAGAATGACATCCTCAAGGGCCTGATCAAAATCTGTTATGTATAAATCTTGAAGGCTAACAAGAGCAGACAGAGCTGGAGAAGGAATATCACTGTCCCCCTACTACCTCTGTAACGCCGGCTATTCTTGCGAAATAGCGGAACTTCTTCTTCCTCTTCTTCGTCATCGTCAAAAATGCGGACAATATATGGTGCAGGATCACACCCATTGGGGTCAGCTTCAGCAGGATCACACCCATTGGGGTCAGCTGGTGCACGGATACACTCGTTGGGGTCAGTTGGTGCACGGTCACACCCATTGGGTTCAGCTTATGCAGGTACACCACCAGTGGGGTCAACTTCAGTGAAGACCTCTGTTGGCACTTCTTCGCAAATAGGAGCAGAAGGTCCAACATCCTGATCCAAGCATGACAGTCGCCGAAGCCGTTTTTTTCTTCTTCTTCTTCTCAGCAGGCGCAGTTGGGCGGCTGACTTGGCGAAGACGCTTCGGACGAGTACCCTCAGGCTTTCGGGTGTCCACTGTTTTGATAGTCTCTGGTATAACTGAGAGCACCTAGAGGGGGGTGAATAGGTGATCCTGTAAAAACTTAAACTTATAGCCACAAAACTTGGTTAAGTGTTAGCACAATGGAATTAAGTGGCTAAGAACCGAGCTCTTGTGAAACACAATGGTTACAAAGAAAACAAGCACAAGAGACATGATGATTTATCCTGTGGTTCGGCCAAGTATAACACTTGCCTACTCCACGTTGTGGCGTCCCAATGGACGAGGGTTGCACTCAACCCCTTTCAAGTGATCCAATGATCATCTTGAATACCATGGTTATTTTCTTTCTTATACTCTTTCCCGTTTGTGAGGAATCTCCACAACTTGGAGTCTCTCGCCCTTACAACAAAGATCAAAGTGAAAGCACTAGAGTAAGGGAGGGAAGCAGCACACACAAATCCGCAGCAATACGCACACACACAGCCAAGACTTGAGCTCGAATGAATCGCAACAAGTTCACCACTAGAACGGAGCTCAAATCACTAAGAAAGTCAATCAAGTGCGCGGAGATGGAGTGTGGAAGATTTAGAATGCTCAAAGTATGCTTTTTCGACTCCTCCATGCGCCTAGGGGTCCCTTTTATAGCCCCAAGGCAGCTAGGAGCCGTTGGAGGCATTCTTGGAAGGCAATTCTTGCCTTCTGTCGGGTGGCGCACCGGACAGTCCGGTGCACCACCGGACAACCACTGTAGCATGTTCGGTGTGGATCTCCTTCCATTCCTGGCGCATCCGACCGTTGGATCTTCGGGCTGGTTGGCGCAACGGACACTGTCCGGTGCACACCGGACAGTCCGGTGCCCCCAGCCGACCGTTGGCTGGGGCCATGCGTCGCGCGCAGATTGCGCGGCCGACCGTTGCGTTGGCGGCCGTTGGCTCACCGAACAGTCCGGTGCACCACCGGACAGTCCGGTGAATTATAGCCATACGCCGCCGACGAATTCCCGAGAGTGGCCAGTTCGCCAGAGCCCAGCCTGGCGCACCGGACACTGTCCGGTGCACCACCGGACAGTTCGGTGCACCCAGACTGAGCAGCAGTTGGCTGTACACAGCCAACCCTTTTCCAATCCTTTTCTTTTCCTGATTCTAGCACTTAGACAAATATATTAGTACACAAAAACCAATGTACTAAGTCTAGAATCATACCTTCTTATTGATTTGCACTTCATTCATCATTTGGCACATAATTACTCACTCAATACGTGTTGGGCACTTAATCACCAAAATATACTAGAAATGGCCCAAGAGCACATTTCCCTTTCAATCTCCCCCTTTTTGGTGATTTATGCCAACACATCAAAAAGCAACAAATAGAAGTGCAACATCAATGCAATTGAGAACAAAAATTGTTTTTATTCAAATTTGGCATATTTGGATCATTCTTTGCCACCACTTGGTTTGTTTTTGCAAATCAAATTCAATTTCCTATCTCTAAGTCAAACACACTTGTTTAGACACAAAGAGAGATAATCCAAGAGTAAGAATGATTAAGAGTCAAAAACTCCCCCTTTTCCATAATCAAACATTCTCCCCACAAGAGACCAAATTTTGATAGTAAGAGTTATTTGACAAGTCAAAAGTTCTACTCTACTCTTTTTCAAAAATTTCACAAGTGGTAGCTGATCCATTTGCTTTGGCCTTATTTTCTCCCCCTTTGGCATTAAGCACCAAAACGGGATCAATCTTGGCCCTTTAGCCCCATTGCCTCACCAAAATTGTCAACTAAGAGCAAAAAGGCAATAAGAGTATGGGGATGAACTTGGAGTAAATTACCCTCTCATCGGAGTGCAGTGGAAGTCTTGCATGGTCCAAGTTCACTTTTCCCTTTCAATCCACCTTTGAGACTAGATTGAGTAAACTCAAGCACACGGTTAGTTTCAAAGGGTCAAGTTGTAGCACATCTCCCCCTAAATATGTGCATCACTCACACATGGACTTTTGAGGTCCGGGGATTGCTTGTACAACTTGAGCACCACAACATGCATAAAGGAACATGATCAAAGACATAAAACACATGTATGCTATAGATCAATCCAAGTTATGCGAATCTAAGACATTTAGCTCACTACGCAGCCTGCAAAAGGTCTTCTCATCTAAAGGCTTGGTAAAGATATCGGCTAGGTGGTTCTCGGTGCTAACATAAAACACTTAGATATCTCCCTTTTGCTGGTGGTCTCTCAAAAAGTGATGCCGGATGTCTATGTGCTTTGTGCGGCTGTGTTCAACAGGATTGTCCGCCATGCGGATTGCACTCTCATTATCACATAGGAGTGGGACTTTGCTCAGATTGTAGCCAAAGTCTCGGAGGGTTTGCCTCATCCAAAGTAGTTGCGCACAACACTGTCCTGCGGCAACATACTCGGCCTCAGCGGTGGATAGGGCAACGAAAGTTTGTTTCTTAGAACTCCAAGACACCAGGGACCTTCTTAGGAATTAGCACGTCCATGATGTACTCTTCCTATCAACCTTGCATCCAGCATAATCAGAGTCTGAATGTCCAATCAAGTCAAAGGTTGACCCCTTTGGATACCAGATCCCGAAGCAACGCGTAGCAACTAAATATCTAAGTATTCGCTTAACAGCCACAAGGTGACACTCCCTTGGGTCGGATTGAAATCTAGCACACATGCATACGCTTAGCATAATATCCGGTCTACTAGCACATAAATAAAGCAAAGAACCTATCATAGACCGGTATGCCTTTTGATCAACGGACTTACCTCCTTTGTTGAGGTCGACATGTCCGTCGGTTCCCATGGGTGTCTTTGCGGGCTTGGCATCCTTCATCCCGAACCACTTGAGCAAGTCTTGCGTATACTTCATTTGTGAGATGAAGGTGCCATCGTTGAGTTGCTTCACTTGGAACCCAAGGAAGTAGTTTAACTCGTCCATCATCGACATCTCGAATTTCTGAGTCATCACCCTGCTAAACTCTTCACAAGACTTTTGGTTAGTAGAACCAAATATTATATCATCGACATAAATTTGGCATACAAATAGATCACCATCACAAGTCTTAGTGAAAAGAGTTGGATCGGCTTTCCCAACCTTGAAAGCATTGGCAATTAGAAAATCTCTAAGGCATTCATACCATGCTCTTGGGGCTTGCTTAAGTCCATAGAGCGCCTTAGAGAGCTTACACACGTGGTCGAGGTACCGTTCATCCTCAAAGCCAGGGGGTTGCTCCACGTACACCTCCTCCTTAATTGGCCCGTTGAGGAAAGCGCTCTTCACATCCATTTGGAACAACCTGAAAGAATGGTGAGCGGCATAGGCTAACAAAACGCGAATAGACTCTAGCCTAGCCACAGGAGCAAAAGTCTTCTCAAAGTCCAAACCTGCGACTTGGGCATAACCTTTTGCCACAAGTCGAGCCTTGTTCCTTGTCACCACCCCGTGCTCATCCTGTTTGTTGCGGAACACCCATTTGGTTCCCACAACGTTTTGCTTGGGACGTGGCACCAGGGTCCAGACTTCATTTCGCTTGAAGTTGTTGAGTTCTTCCTGCATGGCCAACATCCAATCCAGATCTAGCAAGGCCTCTTCTACCCTGAAAGGCTCAATAGAAGAGACAAACGAGTAATGCTCACAAAAATTAGCTAATCTAGAGCGAGTAGTTACTCCCTTGCTTATATCACCCAAAATCTGGTCGACGGGATGATTCCTTTGAATCGTCGCTCGGACTTGAGTTGTAGGGGCCTGTGGTGCTTCTTCCTCCATAACTTGATCATCTTGTGCCCCCCCCCCCTTGATCACATGTCTCTTCTTGATGAACATGTTCATCATCTTGAGTTGGGGGTGCACCATTGTTGAGGAAGAAGGTTGATCTTGCTCTTTTTGTTCCTGTGGTCGCACATCTCTAATCGCCATGGTGCGTATTGCGGCCGTTGGAACATCATCTTCATCTACATCATCAAGATCAACTTGGTCTCTTGGAGAGCCATTAGTCTCATCAAATACAACGTCGCTAGAGACTTCAACCAAACCCAATGATTTGTTGAAGACTCTATACGCCTTTGTATTTGAGTCATAACGTAGCAAAAACCCTTCTACAGCTTTGGGAGCAAGTTTAGAATTTCTACCTTTCTTGACTAGAATATAACATTTACTCTCAAATACACGAAAGTATGACATGTTGGGTTTCTTACCGGTTAGAATTTCGTACGACGTCTTCTTGAGGAGGCGATGAAGGTAGACCCGGTTTATGGCGTGGTAAGCCGTGTTCACAGCTTCCGACCAAAACCGCTCGGGCATCTTGAATTCTCCAAGCATCGTCCTCGCCATGTCTATGAGCGTCCTGTTCTTCGTCTCTACCACACCATTTTGCTGTGGTGTGTAGGGGGCGGAGAACTTGTGCTTGATTCCTTCCTCCTCAAGATACTCCTCCACTTGAAGGTTCTTGAACTCGGACCCGTTGTCGCTCCTTATCTTTTTCACCTTGAGCTCAAATTCATTTTGAGCTCTCCTTAAAAAGCGCTTTAGGATCCCTTGGGTTTCTGTTTTATCCTGCAAAAAGAATACCCAAGTGAAGCGGGAAAAATCATCAATAATAACAAGACCATACTTACTTCCCCCGATGCTGAGGTAGGCGACGGGTCCGAAGAGGTCCATGTGAAGTAGCTCCAAAGGTCTTGATGTGGTCATCACATTCTTGCTGTGATGAGTACTTCCCACCTGTTTACCTGCCTGACAAGTTGCACAAGGTCTATCTTTTTCGAAAGTTACATTGGTTAGTCCTAACACATGTTCTCCCTTTAGAAGTTTATGAAGGTTCTTCATCCCAACATGTGCTAGACGGCGATGCCACAGCCATACCATGCTAGTCTTAGCTATTAAGCATGCATCTAGATCGGCCTCCTCCTTCGAAAAATCAACTAAATAGAGTTTGTCGTCTAGTACACCCTTAAAAGCTAATGAACCATCACTCCTTCTAAAGACAGACACATCTACATTGGTACATAAGCAATTGTAACCCATATTACATAGTTGACTAACAGACAACAAGTTATACCCGAGCGATTCAACTAAGAACACATTAGATATGGAATGCTCGGATGAAATAGCTATCTTTCCTAGACCTTTAACCTTGCCTTGGTTCCCATGTCCAAAGATGATCGAATCTTGGGAATCTTTGTTCTTGATGTAGGAGGTGAACATCTTCTTCTCCCCCGTCATGTGGTTTGTGCATCCGCTGTTGATAATCCATCTTGAGCCCCCGGATGCATAAACCTGCAAGACAAATTATGCTTGGGTTTTAGGTACCCAACTCTTGTTGGGTCCTACAAGGTTAGTAACAATAGCCTTAGGGACCCAAATGCAAGTCTTGTCTCCCTAGCATTTGGCCCCCAATTTCCTAGCAGCCACTTTCTTATTTTTACATGAGAGTAGAAAATCAGTGTTGTAGGCATGAAAAACAGTAGCAGATTCATTTTGCATTTTCCTAGGCACATGATGAACAACATTGTTTCTAGGCATATTTCTACTATGCACAATGGAAGAACCTGAAACAATCATGGCATGTGAATCATAAGCATTATAACTCCTATTATAATGAGCATTCCTAGAAAATTTTCTATCATAAATAAATGCATGATTCTTTTGACTACTACTTGTCATAGGATCCTTCCCTTTCTCCTTGTTGAGAATGGGAGCCCTTTGGCTTGTTAAGTTCTTGGCTTCCCTTCGAAAGCCAAGGCCATCCTTAATTGAGGGGTGTCTACCAATAGTGTAGGCATCCCTAGCAAATTTTAATTTATCAAAGTCACTTTTGCAAGTCTTAAGTTGGGCATTAAGACTTGCTACTTCATCATTAAGTTTTGTAATAGAAGTAAGGTGCTCAACACATGCATCAACATTGAAGTCCTTACACCTATTACAAATCACAATGTGCTCTACACAAGAATTAGATTTATTTACTACTTCTACCTTAGCATTTAATTCATCATTCAAGATCTTCAAGCTAGAAATAGATTCGTTGCAAATAGATAACTCAGAAGCTAGTAATTCATTCATTTTAATCTCTAAGGCAAGAGACTTTTGAACACTAATAAATTTGTCATGTTCCTCATACAAAATGTCCTCTTGCCTCTCTAGCAGTCTATCTTTTTCATTCAATGCATCAATCAACTCATTAATCTTTTCTACTTTAGCTCTATCTAATCCTTTGAACAAGCTAGTGTAATCTACTTCATCATCACTAGAGTCCTCATCACTAGAAGTAGAGTACTTAAGAGTTTCTCGAGCGTTTAACTTCTTCTCCTTTGCCATTAGGCAAGTATGGCGCTCGTTGGGGAAGAGCGACGATTTGTTGAAGGCCGAGGCGGCGAGTCTTTCGTCGTCGGAGTCGGACGAAGAACAATCCGAGTCCCACTCTTTGCCAAGGTGCGCCTCACCCTTCGCCTTCTTGTAGGCCTTCTTTTTCTCCCTCTTCCCATGTCTTTCGTCTCTCTGGTCATTTTCATTATCGGGACATTGAGCAATAAAGTGACCTGCCTTACCGCACTTGAAGCAGGAACGCTTTCCTTTTGCCTTGTTCTTGTTTGAGTACTCCTTGCGTCCCTTCAATGCGGTCTTGAAGCGCTTGATAATGAGAGCCATTTCATCCTCGTTTAGACCGGCCGCCTCAACTTGCGCCACCTTGCTAGGTAGCGCCTCCCTGCTACTTGTTGCTTTGAGAGCAACCGTTTGAGGCTCGTAGATGGGCATTGGACCATTCAATGCCTCATCAACGTATCTTGCTTCCTTGATCATCATACGCCCGCTTACGAACTTTCCGAGTATTTCCTCGGGCGTCATCTTGGTGTACCTAGGATTTTCATGGATAGAGTTCACAAGATGAGGATCAAGTACAGTGAAGGACCTGAGCATAAGTCGGACGACGTCGTGGTCCGTCCATCTCGTGCTTCTATAGCTCCTGATCTTGTTGACCAGGGTCTTGAGCATGTTGTACGTTTGGGTTGGCTCCTCCCCCTGATCATTGCGAACCTTCCTAGTTCGCCTTCCACCAACTCCATCTTGGTGATCATGGTGGCGTCATTCCCCTCATGAGAAATCTTGAGGGTGTCTCAAATTTGCTTGGCGTTATCCAAGCCGCTCGCCTTGTGGTACTCGTCCCTACACAAGTATGCTAGCAAAACAGTGGTAGCTTGTGCATTTTTATGGATTTGCTCATTAATGAAAATGGGGTTGTCAGTACTATCAAAAAGCATTCCGTTTTCAACAATCTCCCAAATACTTGGATGGAGAGAGAATAGGTGACTACACATTTTGTGACTCCAAAATGAGTAGTCTTCTCCATCAAAGTGCGGAGGTTTCACAAGTGGAATTGAAAGTAAATGAGCATTGGAGTTAACCGGAATACGAGAATAATCAAAAGAAAAGTTTGAGTTAACCGGTTTCTTTTTCTCGTCGTCGTCGTTTCTTGGGGAAGAAGAAGATTCGTCGCTGTCGTAGTAGACTATCTTCTTGATGCGCCTCTTCTTATTCCCGTCCTTCTTCTTATGACTAGAGCCAGAGTCAGTGGGCTTGTCGTCCCTTAGCTCATTGAGGAAGGACTCCTTCTCCTTGTCGTTGACCACCATCCCCTTTCCCTTAGGATCCATCCCTTCGGGCGATTAGTCCCTTACGTGAAATGAACGGTTCCGATACCAATTGAGAGCACCTAGAGGGGGGTGAATAGGTGATCCTGTAAAAACTTAAACTTATAGCCATCAAACTTGGTTAAGTGTTAGCACAATGGAATTAAGTGGCTAAGAACCGAGCTCTTATGAAACACAATGGTCACAAAGAAAACAAGCACAAGAGACACGATGATTTATCCCATGGTTCGGCCAAGTATAACACTTGCCTACTCCACGTTGTGGTGTCCCAATGGACGAGGGTTGCACTCAACCCCTTTCAAGTGATCCAATGATCAACTTGAATACCATGGTTGTTTTCTTTCTTATACTCTTTCTCGTTTGCGAGGAATCTCCACAACTTAGAGTCTCTCGCCCTTATAACAAAGATCAAAGTGAAAGCACTAGAGTAAGGGAGGGAAGCAGCACACACAAATCCGCAGCAATACGCACACACACACACACAGCCAAGACTTGAGCTCGAATGAATCGTAACAAGTTCACCACTAGAACGGAGCTCAAATCACTAAGAAAGTCAATCAAGTGCGCGGAGACGGAGTGTGGAAGATTTAGAATGCTCAAAGTATGCTTTTTCGACTCCTCCATGCGCCTAGGGGTCCCTTTTATAGCCCCAAGGCAGCTAGGAGCCGTTGGAGGTATTATTGGAAGGCAATTCTTGCCTTCTGTCGGGTGGCGCACCGGACAGTCCGGTGCACCACCGGACAGCCACTGTAGCATGTCCGGTGCGGATCTCCTTCCATTCCTGGCGCAGCCGACCGTTGGATCTTCGGGCTGGTTGG
Organism: Zea mays; assembly: GCF_902167145.1. Classification (NCBI taxonomy): domain Eukaryota; kingdom Viridiplantae; phylum Streptophyta; class Magnoliopsida; order Poales; family Poaceae; genus Zea; species Zea mays. The sequence continues at coordinate 99,036,466 of NC_050105.1, read as the reverse complement.
CGCACCGGACACTGTCCGATGCACACCGGACACTGTCCGATGCACACCGGACAGTCCGGTGCCCCCAGCCGACTGTTGGCTGGGGCCACGCGTCGCGCGCAGATTGCGCGGCCGACCGTTGCGCTGGCGGCCGTTGGCTCACCGGACAGTCCGGTGAATTATAGTCGTACGCCGCCGACGAATTCCCGAGAGTGGCCAGTTCGCTAGAGCCCAGCCTGGCGCACCGGACACTGTTCGGTGCACCACCGGACACTGTCCGATGCACCACCGGACAGTCCGGTGCACCCAGACTGAGCAGCAGTTGGCTGTACACAGCCAACCCTTTTCCAATCCTTTTCTTTTCCTGATTCTAGCACTTAGACAAATATATTAGTACACAAAAACCAATGTACTAAGTCTAGAATCATACCTTCTTGTTGATTTGCACTTCATTCATCATTTGGCACATAATTACTCACTCAATATGTGTTGGGCACTTAATCACCAAAATATACTAGAAATGGCCCAAGGGCACATTTCCCTTTCAATAACCACAACAGCCATTGTTTCAGCAGTGGCCGAGCCAGAAGATTCTCCAGCCAACATATCGAGTACAACATTCATTTCTGCATCATCTGGACTCGCTGGCATCACAAAATGAGCTTGCCGCTCATCATTGGGAAGATCACAAAGAGAAGCAACCAAGACCTCAATATCTTCAGGAGAGGGTCGCACTCTAAGACCCAGACCACTATCACCAGCAGGAGGATTGGACACGAAATTGAAAAAGGACTTAGGAGGTGGCAGATTCCAAGCAGAGTAGGCAACAGGAGCACCAACATTTGATACTTTGCCTCTCAAGATCATGTCTAGTCGGCTCACCAGATCCTCTGCAGGAATTCTCCTATTGGTAACCCGAGTCGAGTCAGTAACACCATGGTACAAGTAAGTTGGGTATGCTCTGTCCTTCAGGGGCTGAATATTCTTAAAAACAAAGTCAGCGACCACAGCCTCGGTGGTCAGACCTCTCTCCTTCAGTAGACAGATTTCAGCAAGCAGAACCCTAGCTTCTGTTACTTCCAAGGCAGTAGGAGACTCAATCCAACTTGGAGTGCGCACATCTGGCTGTCTCCCCGACCGAGGGGGAGGGACTTTGTTGGGTCTATGCTTCGTCGCCGAAGGTCTTATAGAAAGAAGTCCTCGGCTGAAGTTGTTTGTATAAGATAGCCGAAGGTTTTTCTTTGTAAAGCTTCGGCATCATAAACCGACTTAAAGATAGAATGACCTTTTAGTCCATGAGGGTCTGAGTCAATGTTGTAAGCTTTTATAAGGGGTATACTTGTAATTTCTCACAGGCTGCGTCCTGTGCCTATAAATAGTGAACAGTATTCCGTTATTGATTCACGCTTTCGGACAATTATAATCGCATCTGTCGGAATTCAACCTTTTGCCAAGGCAAAGGTATTTTTGTATCCAATAATTCAATATATTAAGTAAATATAATGTGATTTGTACATGTTTTATTTGTCCTTCTCATACCTTTTATTTTATGTTATCTTATAACTTCCGCTGAAATTTTATTACGAAGGTTTAAGCTTCGTAACTATGCTCTTGTCAGCCTTCGTTCGAAAACATTATTCTCAAGAGAATAATGTTTCATGGACGAAGGATGTTAACATTTAACATTTTATGTTGCCTTGTTCTTAATTCATAGCATTTGAGAACAAGTCTCCAACATTGGCGCCCACCTCCGGTGAACTCACTTCCACTTTTTGAGCTGATGGCTTCGTTCAATGATCGAGCTGGGGCTGCTTCGGACCCGAAGCTGGTGCTCCCGATTACAGGCGGTTCGTCCTCAGAGCCAGCCAATAAGAAGCAGAAAAAAGAAGCACAGAGAAGGGTACAGCATGTTGGGGTGCAAGGACCCTTCATCAAGTCAAAATGGTCTCACATTCCTATTACCTTCTCCCAAGAGGACCTTCAGCTCAAAGATTACCCACACAACGATGCCATGGTTATCTCTTGTGTTATCAAAGGATTTCTGGTTCACAATGTCTTGGTTGACACAGGCAGTGCAGCTGACATCATATTTGCTAAGGCCTTCAGGCAAATGCAAGAGCCAGAAGATAAGATTCATGATGCTACACATCCTCTTTGTGGCTTCGGAGGGAGACAGATTGTAGCACTGGGAAAGATCACCATGTCAGTAACCTTCGGATTCATCAATAACACTAGAACTGAGCAAATTGTGTTTGACATTGTTGACATGGAATACCCTTATAATGCAATTATTGGTCGTGGTACCCTCAATGCCTTCGAAGCAATCCTTCACCCTGCTTATCTTTGCATGAAGATACCTTCGGATCAGGGACCCATCGCTATTCATGGAAGCCAGGAAGCTGCCAGAAGGGCCGAAGGAAACTGGACTGATTCAAAAGCAATCCATAACATAGATGGAGCTGAAGCTTGCGAACAATACAAATTCAGAAGGGAGAAAGCAGCTTCAGCAGATCAGCCGAAGCCCATGCTCTTATGTGAGGATGTAGCAGAACAGAAGGTGCTGTTGGGCTCTCAGTTATCCGAAGCACAAGAGAAAACCTTGCTAAGGTTCTTGTTCAACAACAAAGATGTTTTTGCATGGTCAGCCAATGATCTCTGCGGAGTTAATAGGGACGTTATTGAGCATTCGCTCAATGTCGATCCATCCTTCAGACCCAGAAAGCAAAGGCTTCGGAAAATGTCAGATGATAAGGCCGAAGGTGCTCGTAATGAAGTCAAAAGACTCCTCAGTGCAGGAGTTATCAGAGAAGTAAAGTATCTAGAGTGGCTAGCCAATACTGTTATGGTAAAAAAGGCCAATGGCAAGTGGCGAATGTGTATCGATTTTACAGATCTGAACAAGGCTTGTCCGAAGGATGAATTCCCATTGCCTAGGATAGATTCTTTAGTTGATGCAGCAGCTTCTTCAGAGCTCATGAGTTTGTTAGACTGCTATTCAGGCTATCATCAAATCTGGATGAAGAAGGAAGATGAGCCGAAGACTAGCTTCATAACTCCAAGTGGCACGTATTGCTATCTTCGGATGCCTGAGGGGCTCAAAAACGCTGGAGGAAGTTTTAGCAGAATGACTGCGAAGGTTCTCCAGTCTCAGATAGGCAGAAATGTGCTAACTTATGTTGATGACATCATTGTAAAAAGCACGAAACAGGAGAATCATATTGCTGATTTGCAGGAGACCTTCGCCAAATTCAGACAAGCTGGCTTAAAATTGAATCCAGAAAAATGTGTTTTTGGAGTAAAGAAGGGGAAATTTCTTGGATGTTTGGTTTCAACAAAGGGAATCGAAGCTAATCCAAGTAAAATCGAAGCTATACTTCGGATGGAGCCACCAACTACAAAAAAAGGGGCTCAAAGATTGACAGGAAGATTGGCATCTCTCAATAGATTCATATCCAGATCAGCAGAGAGAAACATACCATTCTTCGAAGTGCTGAAGTCAGCCGAAGTCTTTCAATGGGGACCAATCCAGCAGAAGGCCTTCGAAGAGCTGAAGCAGTATTTAATAGATCTAACAACATTGACTCCACCAATGCCAGGGGCTCCTTTGTTATTATATGTGGCAGCTTCGCACTCAGCGGTAAGTGCAGCGCTTGTCCAGGAGAAGCTTGATGGCCAGGTTAAAAAGCAGGTTCCAGTGTATTTTGTATCTGAAGTTCTTAGTATATCAAAGAAAAATTACACAGAATTGGAGAAGGTGTTGTATGCTGTTTTGATGGCATCCAGGAAGCTTCGGCACTACTTTCAAGCATATAATATTGTTGTTCCTTCTTCACAGCCGTTGAAGGACATTATGAGAAATAGAGAAGCTACTGGAAGGATTGGAAAATGGGCTGCAGAACTCAACGAATTCTGTATTGAATATGTTCATAGATCTTCGATTCAGTCTCAGGCATTAGCAGATTTCATTGCTGACTGGACGCCAGGGGCTCAGGAGGAAGAAACAAATAAAGATGCCGAAGCATGGACAGTGTTTTGCGATGGATCTTGGGGAACCTTCGGAGCAGGAGCGGCTGCTGTGATAGTTTCACCTTCCAAGGTTAAAACTTGTTATGCGGCAAAGCTTGACTTTAGTTGCACAAATAACATTGCCGAGTACGAAGCCTTGCTTTTAGGTCTTCGGAAGTTAAAAGCAATGGGAATAAGAAGGGCCATACTTAAAACTGATTCCCAGATTGTTTCGGGTCATGTTGACAAGAGTTGCAAGGCTAAGGATCCGAAGCTTGAAAAATATCTGGATATGGTTCGAAGAGTTGAAGCTTCCTTCGAAGGGTTTTCTGTCAAAAATATCCCTAGAGGACAAAATGAACATGCTGATTTGCTAGCTAAGTCAGCAGCACAGGGGCTGTGTTGGGGACTTGTTCTCAAATGCTAAGAGTTAAGAACAAGGCAACATAGAAAATGTTAATCGTTAATATCCTTCGTCCTCCGAAGCATTATTTCCCTTAGGATATAATGACTTGCGGACGAAGGTGATGAAGGTCATACCTTCGTCAATTCATCAAACAACGACGAAGGATGAAATATAAAGAATATAAAAGAAAACGTGAACAATCATTTATTATTATTGAGCATAAACAAAAATATTATTGAACTACAAGTGTACCTTCAATCGGAAGGAAATGACAGTACAAGTGTGACGCAAAAAGCGAATGCCAAGTCAGCGTGAACAGTACGGGGATACTGTTCACCTATTTATAGACACGGGACACAGCCCTTACAAAATTACATTCATGCCCTTTACATTTGATAATAACTCTATAGTAGTCTATTGAGGTCTGAATAGCCTTTTCATCTTTAAGTCGGTTCCACTCTTTGCTGTCGCGCCGAAGCTTTCCTGCTCGCACCTTCGGCTCTGAGTCAACCTTCGTATTATTCCGGTCCACTGCAATGCCGACTTTAGTCCGAGGATACCTGTTTACACATTGTACTGCAGGAATACTGTTAAATCCTGTTTTTGAGGACCTTCGGACGCCGAAGGTCCCCAACAGTAGCCCCTCGCAATATTAATTTGTTCGAAATAATAAATTTAGATTGCGATATGGACGAAGGCTTTACGCCGAAGGTCCGAAAAAACACCTTCCCTTTGCTAGAATAGCAACATTCAATGACAAGTGGGGTCTTTCAGCTTTCAACGCACCGAGCGTATAAATACGGCCATACCGCAAACTCATTTTGCACGCTTTCTGGCCAACCACTCTCGCTCATTCATTTTTTTAGCTCTTGTGCACTGTGATTTGCTAAGCTTTTAGCTTTGAAGCTTCGGCTTTGAAAACAGTTTTTTAGTGTTTCCGAAGATGTCTGAAGCTGCTAAGAAAGCTGCTGCTGAGATGAAGCTGAGTCTTGATGAAGAGAAGAACTTAGGGTTTCTTATAGCGATGTCGAAGACCAACACAGAAAAAATCACCAAGGAGATTCTGGAAGGGCTGTCTGAAGATACTGGTGACAGTGAAAGTTATGATGTGGACAGTGGTGGCGAAGACTCCGAAGATCGCCCCTGGCGACCAAGCCATTCAGTTTATGGTAAATCAACTATCAAAGAGAATCATCTTGTTAACATGAGAGGAAGGTATTTCCGGGATCTGTCCGTTGTGAGGGCCGACGAAGGGGAGAAGACTTGTCCACACCCCGAAGAGAATGAAGTCGTAGTGTTCCGAAGCTTCTTGAAGGCTGGGCTGCGATTGCCCTTGAGCAGCTTCGTCGTGGAGGTGCTGAAGATCTTTGAAGTCTATCTTCACCAACTTACCCCCGAGGCAATCATAAGGCTGAATATCTTCGTGTGGGCCGTGCGAAGCCAAGGTCTGAAGCCTGATGCAAAAAGTTTCTGCAATATGCACGAATTATCATACGAGACAATACCTTGGGGTAAGGAACAGTATCACAATAACTTTGGCTGCTACAATTTTGTTTCTCGGTCTGGGTCAAGCTGCCCCGTGCCAACTTTTCGGAAAAGATGGCCCAGCGGCTGGATGACAGAATGGTTCTATGTAAAAATGATCTGAAAGCACGAGAAGACATCAAGGGTATAATTATGCGCCCTATTTGGCAAAGCTTCGGCCTTCGCAGGCCGAAGGTTGAAATGAATGAAGCTGCCGAAGAATGCCAGAGAGCCTTCGGCATTGTCTGTTCTTTTATAGGAACAAGGGACTTAGTACAAGAGCATATCGCCTTCAGGGTGTGGCCGCTTGCGGAGAAATGGGAAATGCCACAAGAAACCATTAAAGAGGCCGACGAAGGTGGACTTATCAGATTTAAGTACACTTTTAAATTTGGAGATAAATTTATTGAGCCAGATGATGAGTGGTTGAAAAGCATTGATAATTTAAGTGATGAGCTGCTTGGGACCTACTCGAAGGCCGAAGATACTGCAATGTCAGCAGCCTTCGGAGGCCGAAAAAAGAAGAGGCTGAATCGGGTATTTGATGCCATCGGGTTCGTCTACCCTGACTATTGCTATCCCACTCGAAGGCAGAAGAGAAAAAACACAAGCTCTGCAAAAGAAGAAACTGCAGTTGCTCCTAGCGAGCCAGAACCGAAAAGGAAGAAGATAAAGGTTCTTACGCATCGGCCGCGCTATATTGAACCAGCTTCAGTGCCTGAATTTACCGGAGAAACTTCTTCGGCCACCGAAGCTAAAAAACCAGCCGAGCCAACTTTGCTGCCAGAAGTCGCAGAAACGGCCGAAATGCCAACGAAGACAAAATTGGAGCAATCAAAGATATTGTTACCAGAAACGAAAGAGAAGGCCGAAGCGCCATTCACAGAAAAAATGGAAGAAGTAAAGGAAGCAACTGAGGGCTCCAAAACATCAGAAGTTTTGAGTCCTACAGCAATTATTGGGACAGCAAAAAATGAAAAAGTGCCAGCCGTAACTCCAAAGAGAAAAAGAATGGCTAATGTGCTAGATGTACTGGAAACGATCATATCTTCGAGCACACCTCCGAAGAAGGCTGCTGTTACTTCTGAAACAACAGCTGAAATTTCTGGTTCTACAGCTCCAGAGCAAGAAATTGAAGCCGAAGCTGGGCCCTCAGAGCCCGCAAAGGCAAAAACCTTGGAAAGTGAGGCAGAAAAAATAACAAAGCCAACTTTTGTTGAAGAAACTGGTGTTGTTACCCCCGAAGCATCCCCCAAAATTCGTGATTATATTTTTCGTCATGCTTCGGGGAAAAAAATTATCAGAAAAAGAAGAACAAGAGGCCCAGCATTATGCCCAAAAGTTGAAATATCCAAAGGGGGCGTTGATATTTAATGGCAGTGGAGAAGAAGATTTCTTGTATTGTCTCCCCGACAGCAAGGAAATTTCTGTCTGTCGGGAGATGAGCAGAAGCTTCGGATTCCCAACTTTAGAAGACGGACTTTCGGTGCTGTCAAAGAACGATCTGGCTGACAGCCTAGCTTACAACAGTTTAAAGGTGCGACAAATGGAATTCTTGAATTTTTTGTTGAGTTCAAAATTTTTCGTTTGTTTAAAACTATTGACACAGACATATTCCTGTTTGCAGGGCCTGATACTCAGCAATGCCCTCAGGGCACAGAAAGATGCTGAGGACGAAGGATGTACTATAGCTCTGAGCAACCTTCATTCCGAAGTAATTGAACTGAGGAACGAAGGTCTTGAAAAAGATAAAATATTATACTCATTGATAAATAAAATAAAGGAAGACGAAGCTACTTTTAAAAGTCAAGCTGAAGCTCAAAAGCGTGAAATTGAAGACCTTCGGAAACAACTGGCCAGAGCCAAGGAAGAACGCGTACTTGAAGAGACAAAGCGTGAACTGAGCGATCAATGGGCAGATCACCTAGAAGTGACTGTTGAAGAGCTTCGTTCGTCCAAAAAGAGATGCTACAACAAATCTATAGATTGCGTTAAGAAATTAAAGGCTAGCTTCGCCAAGGTCGGCGCATTCTCAAGTGAGGAAAACTTTTCGAGAGGCAATCCCGAAGGTGTTATTGAATGGATTGACCACGAAGCTGAAGCCTTCGAAGAAATTTTAAATAGCCGAGGAGATATATGTGCCTTCTCTGGCGCCAGAGGGATTGCCACCATCTTAGAGAAGAAGGGCTGCGAACATGTAAAAATTCTAGCACAGTCCGAAGCTGCCTTGTCCTTTGAAGATACAAGAGATCCTTCGGCCGAAGCTAGCATAATTGGTGGAAAGTTTTTTACCGATATCTGGGATAATGGTGGCCGAGAAATGGCCGGAGAAATTATTCGAAGAAGTGAAAAGGGCATTCACGATGCTAGAGAAGTAGCTGAGGCTGCTGGCAAGAGCGCAGAAGCCGAAGGTCAATTAGGTACTAAATAATAGTTTTTATCGTGTTGTAATCTTTAGGCTTTTAAGATCTGTTTGCGATTTGTAATAGCAATGTAGCCGTGTCCTGCTTCAGATCCGACTAAAGCGCCTTCGGACCCCCAGCCGAAGGGGGACGACGAAATTAAAAAGATGGCCGAAGATATTATGGACGAAGTCGTCAATCGGCTCCTGAATGAGGCTGCAGAAGTCGTTTTGAGAGAGGATTAAACATTTTTGTAAAAAACTTCTGAAATGTAATATAGTGTAACATTTTGTAACCCCGAATGTAATATATCTATTTTTGCTACTCAATTCTTTACGATGCATGAAACTTTACACACGTACCGTTTTTGAGTTTTTGGCGAAAAAACACCTTCCCTTCTTTTCATGCTTCGTGAAGAAGAATTACCATTTATCACAACAATATCCGAAGTATCCTGAAAGAGTGTTGAAGCTTCGTAGAAACATGCTTCAAGGCTATACTTCAGAAATCAATATTGTTGCTCCTTGTGACTTGGCATGATTTGCCCCTTTTTCAAAGCGTTTTCCCGAAGATTGATATCATATTTCTTTCTTATGCCACATGCAGTATGATGTATGATGCTTATGTTATGCAAAGATGATGTGATGATGTTATGCTATGTAAGGTGATATTTCGAAGGTACACGCATATCTGCGCGATAAAACACATAATCTTTTTGTGAATCAGCGTTGACTTTTCGCTATAAGCCTCCCTTAGGAGCTTCTTCGCCTTTTACTTCAGCGGAATCAGCGTTGACTTTTCGCTGTAAGCTCTGCATTCCCTTAGGAACGTCTTTGGAGCTTCTTCGCCTTTTACTTAGGCGGTATCAGCGTTGACTTTTCGCTGTAAGCTCTGCATTCCCTTAGGAACGTCTTTGGAGCTTCTTCGCCTTTTACTTAGGCGGTATCAGCGTTGACTTTTCGCTGTATGCTCTGCATTCCTTTTGGAACGACTTTGGAGCAGAAAACTTACACTGCGCTCCCTTCGGAGCGGCTTTTTGTGACTTCGTCAAACTTACTCTGCGTTCGTTAGAACGACTTTTTGTTGCTTCGAAGAATTTTTGATAGTTCGAAGGTCCTTCTTATTATCACAAGTCTTTGAATTTCGATCAATTTAAGCCTGTGGAGAAAACAACATATTTTTTGTAGGAATTAACGAAACTAATTACACGAAACCTAAACAATGTCCTTTATTACAGAAAATAAAACTGAATGAAAAAGATTGCTATTAAGGTAGGATATTTGTCAATAGATGTGCTTTGACTCTGGCACAGTGCTATTGACTGTACGAGCTTCGGACTGCTCTCTGAAGTCCCTCTGGTGTGGAGTATACTGGCTCCCTTCTGGCTGCTGGCCTTGTTGCAACGGAGGTGGAGGCGGAGGCTGTTGCCAGGAAGCTTGAGGCTGACTCGCCGAAGCAACAGAAACTGCAGGATGATTACCCACATATTCTGGGATGTAGGGCGAATGATACGAAGCTGTATGCATGACCTGCTTCGGCTGAGCCTGTTGTGCTGCTGCTTCAGCTATTTCCTTTTGCTTCTGAATAGTAACGTGGCACATCCTGGTAGTATGGCCTTTGTTCTCACCGCAGAATAAGCAAAAGATTCTTCTCGGTTGGTCGCCAAATCTTCCTCCGAAGCCCCTGGCGCCTCTGCCTCTTGGAGCTGGAGGTCGGAAGGAGCTTTGCTGTTGTCCAGAAGCCTGTGAGGAGCATTGTGGCCTTTGCTGTTGGCTTCCTCTGTCATCATTTTGTGTAGAATTGTGAATTGATCTCACATGCCTCGGGTAGAACCTCCCTCCGAAGCCCCTGGTCATTTCAGAAAACCTGAAAGCCTCCTCCCTTCTTTGGCGAAAATCATTGTCGGCCCGAATGTATTCATCCATTTTCTGGAGAAGCTTCTCCAAAGTTTGAGGAGGCTTCCTGGCGAAGTACTGAGCTGACGGACCTGGCCGAAGCCCCTTGATCATGGCCTCGATGACAATTTCATTGGGCACCGTTGGTGCCTGTGCCCTTAAACGCAAGAACCTTCGGACATATGCCTGAAGGTATTCTTCGTGATCCTGAGTGCACTGGAACAGAGCCTGAGCAGTGACCGGCTTCGTCTGAAATCCTTGAAAGCTGGTTAACAACAAATCCTTCAGCTTCTGCCATGAAGTGATCGTTCCTGGTCGAAGGGAGGAATACCAGGTTTGAGCAACACTTCTGACAGCCATAACGAAAGATTTGGCCATGACTGAAGCATTGCCACCATACGAAGACACTGTTGCTTCGTAGCTCATCAAAAACTGCTTCGGATCTGAGTGGCCATCAAATACGGGGAGCTGAGGCGGCTTGTAGGACGGAGGCCAAGGTGTAGCCTGCAGCTCAGCGGACAGGGGAGAAGCATCATCAAAAACAAAATTCCCATGATGGAAATTGTCATACCAGTCATCTTCGTTGGGAAAGCCCTCCTGATGAAGGTCTTGATGCTGAGGCCTTCGGTGTTGCTCATCCTGAGCAAGATGACGAACTTCTTCAGAGGCTTCGTCTATCTGCCTCTGCAGTTCAGCTAGCCTGGCCATCTTCTCCTTCTTGCGTTGAACCTGCTGCTGAAGGATTTCCAGATTTTGAATCTCCTGATCTAGATCGTCCTCCGGAGGTGTTGGACTGGTAGCCTTCCTCTTCTGGCTTCGTGCCTCTCTAAGAGAAAGGACGTCTTGATTGGGGTCCAGCGGCTGTAGCGTGCCAGCCCCTGGTGCTGAAGCCTTCTTCGGCGGCATGACGAAGGTGATGCTTGCCGAAGGTATTGAAAAGCTCAAGAAATGGAAGTGAGTTCACCGGAGGTGGGCGCCAATGTTGGGGACTTGTTCTCAAATGCTAAGAGTTAAGAACAAGGCAACATAGAAAATGTTAATCGTTAATATCCTTCGTCCTCCGAAGCATTATTTCCCTTAGGATATAATGACTTGCGGACGAAGGTGATGAAGGTCATACCTTCGTCAATTCATCAAACAACGACGAAGGATGAAATATAAAGAATATAAAAGAAAACGTGAACAATCATTTATTATTATTGAGCATAAACAAAAATATTATTGAACTACAAGTGTACCTTCAATCGGAAGGAAATGACAGTACAAGCGTGACGCAAAAAGCGAATGCCAAGTCAGCGTGAACAGTACGGGGATACTGTTCACCTATTTATAGACACGGGACACAGCCCTTACAAAATTACATTCATGCCCTTTACATTTGATAATAACTCTATAGTAGTCTATTGAGGTCTGAATAGCCTTTTCATCTTTAAGTCGGTTCCACTCTTTGCTGTCGCGCCGAAGCTTTCCTGCTCGCACCTTCGGCTCTGAGTCAACCTTCGTATTATTTCGGTCCACTGCAATGCCGACTTTAGTCCAAGGATACCTGTTTACACATTGTACTGCAGGAATACTGTTAAATCCTGTTTTTGAGGACCTTCGGACGCCGAAGGTTCCCAACAGGCTGCCCTTACCTTCGGATGTATTCTTTGAAACAATAAAAGCTCCTTCGGTAGAACTTCTTGAAAGAGCAGTCCTCAACATATCTCCTGTTTATAGCGAGGATTGGAGAACTGAGATCATCTCCTACCTTCAGGGAAAATTCCTTTCAGATGACGAAGCTTATAACAGGAGGATAGAGGCAAGGGCTCGTCCATATGTCATGATAGAAGGAGAATTGTACAAGCATGGAGTTTGTGCTCCGCTACTCAAATGTTTATCCAGAACCGAAGGTATTGAGTTGATGAAAGAAATACATGCAGGCCTCTGCGGATCTCACATTGGATCCAGGCCATTGCTTGGAAAAATTTTCCGCCAAGGATTTTATTGGCCGAAGGCGGCTTCGGATGCAGCGGAGTTAGTTCAAAAGTGTGAAGGTTGTCAGAAATGTGCACGAGATCAAAAACAACCTTCGTCCTTGACACAACTCATACAACCCATTTGGCCATTGCAAAGGTGGGGCCTTGACTTGTTAGGTCCGTTACCACCGGCCCAAGGGAACCTAAGATATGTTGTAGTGGCGGTGGAATATTTTTCTAAGTGGATTGAGGCAAAGCCTTTAGCTACAATAACTTCGGCCACCGTCCAAAAGTTTTTCTGGCAGAATATTGTTTGTCGTTTCGGGGTACCAAAGGCTATCACTGTGGATAATGGAACACAGTTTGACTCCGAAGCTTTTAGGGATTTCTGTGATCAAATTGGTACGAAGATCCATTTTGCATCAGTCAGACATCCGGAGTCAAATGGACTTGTTGAAAGAGCCAATGGTATTATAATGACAGGAATAATGAAGTCAATTTTCAATCAACCAAGGGGAAAGTGGCCAGATCAGTTAACCAAAGTGGTGTGGAGCCATAATACAACAACATCAAGGTCTACCGGCTTTACCCCATTCAAGTTATTATTTGGTGACGAAGCAATAACTCCAGAAGAAGCTAAAACCGGATCAATAAGGGTAATAGCTTCGGCAGCATCAGGTTCCGAAGCTGATTATTCTGTGGAAAAAGATGCTTTAGAAGGGATCAGGTTGCAAGCCGTGGAAAACATCAACAAATATCAAGCCGAAACAATTAAATGGCGAGATAGAAAGGTTCGACTAAAGAATATTGAGCCAGGACACTTGGTGCTTCGGAGAGTGGCCAACCCAGAAACAGTGGGCAAGTTACAATTGAAATGGGATGGACCTTTCTTAGTAGCATCTTCGTCAAGACCCGGTTCATACAGATTGAAGGATATGGACGGCAACGACATTCCTAGATCTTGGAATGCGGATGAGCTTCGGCGATATTATGTATAATTCGATGTAATTTTTCATATTTTTTATTTTTTATTTTTTCTTTCATGGCACCCTTTTCCTTTCCGAAGGGGGAGAAAGGTTTTTAATGGGGCCATCACGTGTAATTTTCTTTTTTAGTTCTATAAGAGCAAAATCCCCCAAAGAATGTAAATGTAAAAGCTGAGAACGCACCATCGAGTGCCAAAAAGTAAAAACGAAGAAGCTCCAAAGTCGTTCCTAAGGGAATGCAGAGCTTACAGCGAAAAGTCAACGCTGATTCCGCCAAAAGTAAAGGCGAAGAAGCTCCAAAGTCGTTCCTAAGGGAATGCAGAGCTTACAGCGAAAAGTCAACGCTGATTCCGCCAAAAGTAAAGGCGAAGAAGCTCCAAAGTCGTTCCTAAGGGAATGCAGAGCTGAGGTGTGATTGTTCTTAAAATGGTTATGAATATGACTTCGGATACGTGTTTGGCCATGCATTTGCACATCACATTACATCATAACATTTGCATTCATAAACATTCATCTAGGCATAAGTAGGATAGTCATCTTCATGGCATAAATGGTTGCTTCAGCAAAAAGAGGAAAAAGAAGGGGAAGAAAGAGCTTCGTGCACAAAAAAGAGAGCTTCGGAAAAAAGGGAAAATGTTGTTCTCTATGCTTCGCTGCGTACGAAAAGAAGGGAAGGTGTTTTTTCGCCGACGGCTCAAAAAAGAAAAATTTCGTCCACATCAAAGCATTTCCTATACAGCAATGGGAGGGTAAGGATATATAATAAGGTATGAACAGAATTCATTAAATACCTTCGGCATTGTTTACATTTACAAAAGTTACATTTACAAAAGTTACGTTTACAAAAGCTCTCAAAAGTTTCTCAAGCATTGTTTACAGTCTACTATCTAATCCCCAAGGAGCTTCGGCTTCGGCGGCTTCGGCATCATTTTTGACCTTCGACTTCAGCTTCGTCATCCTACATGAATAAGATCGTTGTAAGTCAAAATCGAGCTTACAAGAAAAGGTAAGCACAAGGTATGGTTTCTTACTGGTTCAAGGTGGCTACGAGCTTCGTCTCCTGCCTTTTCTCGCCCACCTTTTGTCCATATCATTTTTATAAATCTATTCGAGATACTTCGGGCAAGATCAGGAATGTCGTCCAGGATTGATGGCGACAAAGTGAAATTTGGCCTATTCACAATCCTTCCATGCTCGCAGCCAGCCTTCAGGAAAGCCGCAGCAGTGCCTCGAGAAGCCACCCAGGCACAGAAGTCACCATGCCCAGCTATGACTTCGTCGAGCTCGTCAATCTCCCCCTCAATATGTTCGAAGGTTTTTGGTAGATCTTCAGTTGAGGGGGTAAATTTTCCACTGCTGGCTCCAACTGAGTAAAAAATCTTTTTTAACCGATGAATGCATCTGTTGCTGAATTCCAAGCAGTTTTCTTGAAGACTTGCCAGTAGTTTTTTCAAATCTGAATTCTTTTGAGCTTCGGCTTTAAGTTTTGCATTAAGATCTTGTTTTTCTTGTTCGAACTGCTCAGACTGACGGAGAAGCTTCGTGTTCAGTTCTGTTATTTTTGCTTCAGCTTCCGCCAATAGTCCTTCGGTTGCCTGGAGCTCAAAGTTCTTTTTCTCGAAGGCATCTGATTGTTCCTTTATTTTGCTTTCCAAATTTTCAATTATGACTTCGTGCTTTTTATCTTCAAAATCTTGTTGCATCTGCAAGGCTTTGCTCAGAAGCATACTCTGCATGAAAACAACCTTCGTCAGACATGTTTTCGTTCTTAGAAACAATAAAGGTTAAGGGAAAAGCAGTTCACCTTGAAGTTGGAATAAAATAAGCTGCCAACGACATGTTGTCGTCGGTAGCGGCTGATGTCCGTTTCTAGCTTCGGAAATCCGATATTCTTGGACAGAGTACTGATAATTTTGGCTCCAGTTTGATCTCGGATACAGCCCAATTTTTCATCATCAACGCCTCCGAAGAGGAGCGCCCCAGGCTTGTATCCGCAGGATTTGGCATATTCTTTAAGCTCTTTTATTTCCGCTTTTGATAATTGTTCTCCGATTAAATTCCGGAACATGAAAGTTTCGTTCTCCGAAGCTTCATCAGCAATTTCTTTCCCTTTCGCCGACGCTACGGTCGCGGCCTCTTCGGCGGTGGTGGTAACTTCTTCTGTAGTCATGTCTAGCAGTATTTGGTCAATATGTTCAAATGTGCTCTCTAGGTTCAGATCTTCAACTGAGGCAGTTTCGGTGGCTGTGACCTCCGAAGGTGCAATTTCAATATTTGTCTCTTCCGCAGCCGCTGGTATTTTTTGAGCTGAAGCTCTTGGCGGTGTCTTGTCGATAACTTCTGTCACACCTATCATCCTCTGTCTTTTTACTTTAGTTGTTTTCTTCATTCTTTCGGGCTCCTTTTCCTTCGGAAAAAATTTTGTCAGTCGAGGCCCTAGTGGACTTAGCTTCGCAGGCATGGATTCAGTCATTACCTGCAGAATGGCCTCTACATCAGTGGTAGAGGGTGATGCGGGGGATTTTTCTTCATCAGATATTTTTTGTTTCGGAGAAGATGCTTTCTTCTTCTTTGGAATCTTCTTCTTCGGTGTCTCTTCTTCATCTTTGTTTGAAGCTTCGGTCATCCTCTTCCTTTTCTGGCCTCCGGCATTTTTGTTTAAATTTGCATAGTCTGGGTATTCAAACTCCAGAGCGTCCAACACTCGGTTTAGCCTTCGCTTCGGACGGGTGCCGAAGGCCGCAGTCATCAATTGATCTTCTTTTTTAGAGTAATTGCCAAGTATTTCATTGCACATCACTTCAATTGTATCTAACCATTTTTGGCAAGGTGTTTTGAAGTACTTTTCAAACTTGAAATGGTAAGGTAAACGTACAAGTTCACCTTCTTTCTTCTTCCCCTTTAGTTTCGGCATTTCCCATTCTTTCAAACTCGGGAAAACTTTGAAAGCCAAAAATTCCTGAACCAGGTCCCTTGTACCGATATGCTCTGCAATAATTCTAAATTCATCTATTGCTTGTTGTGTGGGACCTTCGGGTGTCATGTTGCAGCGAGGCCGGGTTTCTCCGAAGATCAGTTCCAGTGGACTTTGCACAAGCTTCTCCTTGTCGTCATCAACTTTGACATAGAACCATTCTGATTTCCAGCCTGCCGCCCATTTGCTTCGGTAGCTGATTACCGGAAATTTTGTAGTTTTCCGATAGGCGAAGTTGTAACAACCAAAATTATCGTGCAGCCCATCCTTTCTAGCCTTTGTCTGATAATGTAGCTCGTGGACACGGCAAAAGCTGTCTGCAAATGGTTCCACCGCTTGGCTTCAGAGTGCCCAGATGTAAACGCTAAGCCTAACGATGGCGTTAGGGGTCAGCTGGTGAAAATAGATACCAAACCTCTTCAGTATCTCCGCAATAATTCCATGTAGAGGGAACCTTAATCCAGCCTTTAGAAAACTTTTGAAAATAACAATCTCATCCTTCTTTGGCTTCGGGGTAGTCTCTTCTCCCCCGAAGCGCAACAACTTCTTCTGATTTTCAGTAAAAAAGCCTGCCTTTACCATCCTGGACAGATCAGCCTTCGAAACAGTAGATTTCCCGAAGTCCAAGTGACTGGGTTTTCTTGGCATGGCAATGCGATAATCATCTTCGGGGTCAGTTTCCTCAACATCTTCTCCCTCTGCTTCAGCGGTTGCTTGTTCTGCATCTTCACTAGGAATCTTTTCTGAAATCATTAGCCCAGATCGTTGCATAGCTTCGGAAATGGGGACAGTCTCCGAAGCTTCAGTTTCCTCCCCCTCACGTTCAACCCTGGCGGTAGAACGCACTCTGGCCATTTAATTATGAACTTGTGGAACTTTAATACTTTCTCCCTCCGAAGCAGGTTTCAAACAGGAGCTTCGTTCGATCCCGACTGACAAGCTTCGGCGACGGTTAAAAATTTTGGCAGCGAAACAATGCAAATAGCAATGAATGTTGTGGTAACTTCACACCTACTCGTCTGTTTATATAGTGCCGCAGGTAAGAAGGCGAAGCGCCGGAATTTTTACACCAGGAGGACACCCGCTCGCACCCGCTGTGTAGTGGACCGCAGAGACCGAACAGTAACTCTGCAAGGTGGGGCCGCTACACGCTGGGAGATTGAATCGTTTCTCGACAACGAGCTAAGGGAAGGTGTTTTTTGGACCTTCGGCGTTCCGAAGCTGAAGAGACTTTTTTCACGGATCAAGCTCGTTACGAAAAACGATCTAGCACCGCGAAAGGGGCTACTGTTGGGTCTATGCTTCGTCGCCGAAGGTCTTATAGAAAGAAGTCCTCGGCTGAAGTTGTTTGTATAAGATAGCCGAAGGTTTTTCTTTGTAAAGCTTCGGCATCATAAACCGACTTAAAGATAGAATGACCTTTTAGTCCATGAGGGTCTGAGTCAATGTTGTAAGCTTTTATAAGGGGTATACTTGTAATTTCTCACAGGCTGCGTCCTGTGCCTATAAATAGTGAACAGTATTCCGTTATTGATTCACGCTTTCGGACAATTATAATCGCATCTGTCGGAATTCAACCTTTTGCCAAGGCAAAGGTATTTTTGTATCCAATAATTCAATATATTAAGTAAATATAATGTGATTTGTACATGTTTTATTTGTCCTTCTCATACCTTTTATTTTATGTTATCTTATAACTTCCGCTGAAATTTTATTACGAAGGTTTAAGCTTCGTAACTATGCTCTTGTCAGCCTTCGTTCGAAAACATTATTCTCAAGAGAATAATGTTTCATGGACGAAGGATGTTAACATTTAACATTTTATGTTGCCTTGTTCTTAATTCATAGCATTTGAGAACAAGTCTCCAACAGACTTGCTATGGTTTTCCACAATAAACCACTCAAGGCGCCACCCTTTAATGATGTCCTTAAGCGGAATATCAAGGTATTCTGTTTTCCTTCCACGGCGCATCTCCAGACTCGCACCACCCACGAGCTGGTGCTGCCCCCCAGCCATCCCAAGACGATAGTGATACAAATACTTCCATAAACCGAAGTGGGGAAGAATTCTGAGGTAGGCCTCACACAGATGAACAAAGATAGAAATTTGCAAAATGGAATTGGGATTCAGATGAGTCAGGTTTAGATTATAAAAGTTAAGGAGACCGTGGAAGAAGGGAGAGATGGGAAGAGCAAGGCCGCGGATAAGAAAAGGAACATAGACAACGGACTCGTGGGTATCTTCTGTTGGAACAGTGACCCCACGACAAATCCGCCAAGAACAAAGCACCTTCGGAAGAAGAACGCCAACATCGACAAGGCGGAGGAGATCCGATTCAGAGACAACAGACATATGGTTACCTGCAAAGGGCAACTCACGGTTGAGGTCGATGGGAGGGATCACTACCGTAGCAGAACTCTGGTTCTTTCGCTTGGACGCCATCGCAATCTCGTTGGTGGATTGAATGGAAGCGAAATCAGAGGAAAACAAAGGAATGTTTTGAGGCAGAAAGGTGAAGTTAGGGCTCAGAATGCAGAGGCGTGCAGCGACGTGATATAAATGGGGTTTTCCCGGGTTGGGCACCGTTTCTAAAAGTGCTAAGTCATCACTCGAGAAAAACAAGATTTCTTGGCATAACTTGCCAGTTACCTCTAAAGCATCGACGTGGCCCAACATAACTCGGCTGTTACCTCTAAAGCGCCGACGTGGCCGAGCATAACTCGGCAGTTACCTCTAAAGCGCCGACGTGGCCCAGCATAAACTCGGTTGTTACCTCTAAAGCGCCGACGTGGCCCAGCATAACTCGGCAGTTACCTCTAAAGCGCCGACGTGGCCCAGCATAATCTCGGTTGTTACCTCTAAAGCGCCGACGTGGCCCAGCATAACTCGGCTTTTACCTCTAAAACGCCGACGTACCTAGAGTAACTCGGTTGTTGCCTCTATGACGCCAACGTCGCCAAGCACCACTTGGTTGTTACCTCTAAAACGCCAACGTGGCCCAGCGTGACTCGGCTGTTACCTCTAAAACGCCGGCATGGTCCATAGCAGCTCGGCAGTTACTTCTAAAAGACGCCGGCAATGCCTACCATAACTCATCCGTTTTCTTCATGTAAATGCCTGCATAACCAAATACGACTCAGCAATTACCAGTCGTTACTCGGGTGTTATCTCTAAGAACAACGGCAACGCTGGGCATGAATACAAGCTATCGATTGACTATAAAAGAACGATGGAAAAGCAAAGGAGATACTCAGAACAAGCTGAAATTTTCTTCAATATATTAAGAAGGGAAGTTCTTCCACAAACTCAAAGACCAACTCATTATGATCCGACCTTCTTTCCTTTTTTCGCTACATTACACTACTACATCACTACACTACTTACACTACTCTATACTACTAACTACTACTACATTATTCCACTATTACTAATACTACTTCTACTACTACTTATCTATACTAATATTTAAGCCAGTGGCGCTTTGCCACTGGCCTTGCTGGTGCCGCTGTCACCCTTGCCGCCGTCGCCTTTGCCGTCGCCATCGCCTCCACCGCCGTCGTCGCCTCCATCGCCGTCGTCGCCTTTGTCGTCGCCGTCACCACCGCTCCCCTCCTCGGACGAGTCGGAGGAGTTCTCCTCGTCCAAGGAGATCTCTGACTCATCCGAGCCCTCGAGCCCGAAGCGCTCGACGGCCCGGATGTGCGTCCACACCTCGGCAGTGATCCCCTAGGAATCGTCCAAGTCATCGGACGATACTGGGGGAGAGGCGTAGACCGGCGACCCCTTGGACTTGGAGGAGAACTCCTCCTCCGAGTACTCAGAGTCACCGAAGTCCTCCGAGGGGGGACTTGGCTCGCGCTTCCACTTGTCACCGGAGTGGTGCGACGAACTTTCGCCCTTCTTGTTCTTGCCCATAGTTGATTGGAAGAGAAGAGAAAAGTGGAGAATAAGCAACAAACGGTCGGGAGATGTGTGTAAACACCAGTGAAGCAGGCAGGCTATTTATAGAAGCAGGGGGCAACTGCTCATCTCCTACCATGGTCACTGAACAGTCGCAAATATTCAATAAGCCATTCAAATCGTCTGGAAACAAGTCAGGCGGCAAACGCCGTTTCATGTAACACGACACCATTGGGACTAAGGTCAACTGCTTAGATGATATGATTACACCCCGCGGTCACGTCAAGTTACTACTCAAGGGCAGTTTGCTAAACGCTCAGCGCACCAAGCCGTCCCTTGGCTACACCCATTGGGGGGATGTCCAGAATTTTCAATAGATTTTCCCAAGTTGTCACATCCATACAGTATACACAATGAATGTATCAAGACAGAAGGAAGATATCGATAGAGATCGGAGGAAAGCCAAAAATAGCTGCTGAAGTACAAGTCTAATCAATAGAAGCATTGAAGCGCGAAGCGAAATGAAGACCAGCCAAGAGCCATCTACCGGACGTCCAATCTGTCGCCGATCAAATAAATTTCAAACCTAACAGGACATGGGTAGACCGTGTTGCTGATCTCAAAGGCAAGAATTAAAGATAACAGGCTGATCTCTAAAAGCATAAGATGATGATATAATGCCAAATTCTAAGGCATGAGATGAAGACCTTTGAGTGGATTATTTTCAGTAATCCACTCAAAGCTCGTGGGCCACACCCATTGGGTGCACCTCCGGTGCACCCAATGAGTTCTCAACCCCGAAGATAGAATGCTGGTTTCTAAAGCATGGAACGACGATGAAATGCTGATTTCTAAAGCATGGGACAAAGATGAACCAACGACTTCTAAAAAGCAGGAGATGAAGGCCTTTGAGTGGATTATTTTCAGTAATCCACTCAAAGCTCGGGGGCTACACCCATTGGGTGCACTTTCGGTGCACCCAATGAATCTTCAACCCCTAAAGACGAAATGCTGATCTCTAAAGCATAAGCTAGTAACCAAGCACTAATCTCTGAAGTATAGAGCGAAGACCACTGAAAGAGCCAAAGAACATAACAGAAGTTTGTTTTTACCGGACCAATCAAAATTCAGAAGCAAGACTTGGCAAGTGTACTGTCAAAGCATCCACAGTCTAAAATCAAAAACTACAAGCTGGACCTAGAATCTTTGGGCCGATTATTTCAAAATCAACTCAAAGATTGGGGGCTTGTGAGGGACAGAAATCCCACGGGTCCAATAGAAGGCTGGAAGGCCTCGCAAAAGACTCTGGGCCCATTGTTTCGCAAGGTCACCCCTTCGTGGGCTAGGGGAGGAATCACTGGCTGAATGGATCGACGCAAGATTGGATCAACTCGAGCCCAAGCGGCTCAATAGATTGAAACGTTATCTGCATCATTGATCTGATTCTCCCACG
This sequence comes from Zea mays, assembly GCF_902167145.1. Lineage (NCBI taxonomy): Eukaryota > Viridiplantae > Streptophyta > Magnoliopsida > Poales > Poaceae > Zea > Zea mays. The sequence goes on along the minus strand of NC_050105.1, from coordinate 99,014,983 downwards.
CAGCACCCTCAGACGTCAGAACTGAACGAGGATAAGTCGGAAGGATAATAGGGAGATAAGTTCAGTCGGTTCACTATTACTCAGGAGCACATAGTTATCATACCCGCATGTAATGCCCCACGATCGAGTATATAAGGCCTAGGGGCACCCCATCAAACAACAGGTCACTCATTAGCCATCTACTCAATTCTCTAGCATCCTTCATACTAGAGAATCCCCCTGTAACCCGCCACATAAAGATCCACACTAGGAAGTAGGGTATTACGCCTCTCTAAGCGGCCCGAACCTGTAGAAAATTGTTACCGTCTCTCATGCGCTCAGCACGAACCATCGAGCTACAGTCGTTTGCACCGTCCTACCCAAAAGCACCTTGAGGGGTAACCCCGGGTGCGCGGTCGGGTCCCAAACACCGACAGCAGCAGCTACAGAAAGCTTTGGACACGCATTTGAAGTTCAGTTCAGCTTATCACCCACAGACCGACGGTCAGACTGAAAGAACTAATCAGATTCTTGAAGACATGTTGAGAGCCTGTGCATTGAAAGATAAGTCAAGTTGGGATAAGAAGTTGCCTTATTCGGAATTCTATTATAACAATAGCCATTAGGCCAGTTTGAGATGTCGCTGTTTCAGGCACTATACGAGAGGAGTTGTATAACTCCACTGCTCTGGGATCAACCTGAAGAGAGGCAGGTGTTCGACCCAGACGTTTTGCTCGAAGCAGAAGAGAACATCAAAATGGTCTGAGAGAATCTAAAGACAACACAGTCAAGGCAGCACAGTTATGCTGACACCAGAAAAAGAGATCTGAGTTTCGAAGTGGGAGATCATGTCTATCTGAAGGTGTCACCTATCAGAGGAGTTAGAAGGTTCGGAGTCAAGGGCAAGTTAGCACCGCGATATATCGGACCTTATCAGATTCTGGCAAGGCATGGAAAAGTGTCATATCAGCTCAGTTTACCAGAAGATCTGTCAGCCGTGTATGATGTGTTCCATGTGTCTCAGCTGAAGAAGTGCTTGTGAGTACCAGAGGAGCAGTTGCCAGTGGAAGGACTGGAAGTCCAATAAGACCTGACATATGAGGAGAAACCAACACAGATTCTAGAGACAACAAACAGAGTCACCCAGAGAAATACCATGAGAATGTGCAAAGTCAGATGGGGTCACCACTCTTAAGAAGAAGCAACCTGGGAACGTGAAGATGATCTGAAAGCCAAGTATTCTAAACTCTTTGCTAGACAACCTTGAATCTCGGGGCGAGCTTCTTTTAAGGGGGATAGTTCTAGAACACTCTGGATTTTGGGGTATAAAACTTTCTTTGCTCTATACTCAAAATTTAGGTGTTACCCTTTCCTTTCTTTTCTTTTCTTTTCCCTTTATCAAAACAATAGAGTTATTTTTTCTATGTTGGCGTGAGCCCTAGAGGTGTCATGGTTGTTGCATTCATTTTTTCAGAATTTTCATATTGTTTCTAAGTGCAAGAAGTGTTTGAAACATGTTAATATGTCTTGTAGAAGTTTCCTGTAAATTTTCATATTTTTTGAATATTTTTCTATTTTCATAAATTCAAAATCTATTTATTTGAGGTACATAAAAACATTTTTAAAAGTTCTTAATATGTTTTTTGAGTTCATTGGAACATGGTTTTGGGTATAGAGATATACATTATTCATGATCATACTTTTATTATCAATTTGTTATTTACTGTTCATGATAAGATCATTATGTTAAATGGAACATGGAGCGACCACTCGGGAAAACAGTGCTACCACAAGGGTGGTATGGGATGCCATTGGCTAACTAATTAGGAAAGCTAGTGGAGGACTACCTTACCCGAAAGGGGCAAGGGGAGTGGTCCGTGTAGATATACATTATTCATGATCATATTTTTATTATCAGTTTGTTATTTACTGTTCATGATAAGATCATTATGTTAATTGGAACATGGAGCGACCAACCGGGAAAACAGTGCTACCACAAGGGTGGTATGGGATGCCCTTGGCTGACTAATTAGAAAAGCTAGTGGAGGACTACCTTACCTGAAAGGGGCAAGGGCATTAGGGGAGTGGTCAGTGTAGGGAGGCCCTTGGGTTGATTTTGCTGCGATGGCGGTCAAGTGAGGGGTCCCTGCATTGAAGCTTCCTAGAAACTGTAGCGGGTTTTCTGAAGCTAGTGGAACTTTGTAAAGGCCTCGTAGTGTTACCCCGCCTTGCCTCCTCGGTAGAGGTGTATGGGAGTGGCCTTCCCTTGGTAGATGGGTAACATGACTTGTGGGTAAAGATGCACAACCTCTGCAGAGTGTAAAACTGGTATATCAGTCGTGCTCACGGTCATGAGCAGCTCGAACCCTCACATGATTAATTTATCGAACTAAATTCAATTTGTCATATGCATTGCATTGTGGGTGTTGTTATCACTTTTGTTCTACTACTTAATTGGGTTGGTATTTACTTGTACTTAGTATTTGCTAATAAAATTTTGACCAACTTTAAAAGCAATGCTCAGCTCTAACCATCCTCTTTGGTAAGCCTTACACTTCACATGAGCTCCCACCTTTGACGAGTTCATGCACATTATTCCCCACAACTTGTTGAGTGATGAACGTATGTGAGCTCATTCTTGTTGTCTCACCCCCCACAGGTTAAGAACAGGTACCGCAAGATGAGGCACATGGAGGATGCTGTGATGAGTTCGTGAGAGGTCTAGGTCGTCATCTCCCAATCAACTTTGAGTTGTTGGATCGTTGTCTCCTTATGATGTAATTATTTATTTATTTTGTACAGAACTCTTATTATATAGTAAAAATGTGACATTTGTTTCTGTATCATGAGTCATCACATGTGTGAGACTTGGTCCCAGCACACTTGGTGATTATGTTCACGCTAGGGTCCCTAAAACCCGGGTGTGACATACTATTGGCTCGGACTTTTTCACCGGCTGAGTCAATTTGAATTGGTGTTGTCATGGTGGTTATTGGGAGATTATGCGCTTCTACCCATGATGCAGTAATAAATGAATGTGTTTCTCCAGTATCAAATAACACTTCTGCAAGATGGGATTCAACTGGAAACATACTTACTATCATGCATGATGTTTCCTAGACTGCTTCAGCCTCCAGATGGTTCAGGCTACCATGGTTGTCACACGTCTGAACACGATTGCCTGCTCCTTGCTAAGGTACATTCTGCCTTGCTAGGGCACTAGGGATTGGCTGCTGCTGAGCTACCTTTTTCGGACAATGCATCACCCAATGGCCTTGCTCTCCACAATGGAAACATCCTTTGCCTTCTCCTTGCAATAGGGCTGCTTGACTACTCTGGTTGGTTGCTGGGGCAGGAAGATGAGGTGCCTGATTATTCTGCCTCTGGAACTGACTTCCTCCTGACTGGCTGTTCTAGCGGTACTGCTGCTGATGCTGAGGGTACTGTCTCTAGAACTGCTGCTGAGGTGGACACTAGCCCTGCTGCTGATATCCCTAAGGGTGATTCTGCTTGAACTGCTGAGGTGAATTACGTGAAAAACATGGGCGATTGCTGCTCCCAGGCTGAGGTCCACTAATCTTGCCCTTGCGATCCTCCATCTCCTTACGCTTATTCTCAGTCATGATTGCTCTATCGATCAGGTGCTGGAAGGTGGGGAAGGTATGATTCATCAGCTAATAGTGCAGGGGATCAACTAGGCCTCTCAGAAAACGATACTGCCTCTTTGCATCCATGTTGACATCTTCAGGAGCATAGCGGGAGAGTTGCAGAAACTTGTCCATGTACTCACTGATTAACATGGGCCCTTGCTTTAGTGCCAGAAACTCCTTTTTCTTCACTATCATCAGACCTGGTAAAACATGATACCGACAGAAAATTATCTCTGAATTCTTCCCAAGTAATGGCTTCGGGATCCACATGGGTGGCGAGGTAAGACTCCCACCAGGACTATGTTGCTCCCCTCAACAGACGGGGACTATAGAGATCATTCTCTCTGCCATTGCACTGAGCGGTGTGCAACTCATGCTCCACGGTAAGCAGTCAATCCTCGGTATCCATGGGGTCAACAGAGTGAGCGAACACAGGGGGATGACCTCTCATGAATTTCACACGCTTATCTCTCGGCATATGAGGCATCTGCACTTGCAGTTGAGGTTGAGGTGGGGGCTGCTGTTGCTGCACCTGTTGCATGGCTGCCAGAGTCTTACCAATCACTTGGACTGCCTGAGTCTGCATCAGAAACTTCTGCTCTATTATCATTGGGTGGTGGTGGTGGCAACTGCTGCTGAGGCCTCATCTTGTGGTGCCTGCTGCTCTTGCTGGGCATGCCTCCCTCCTCTGTGCCTGTTGTCTGATATCTGCGGAAGGCAATCACACATCAGAACTGATCTTGCAAATCTTGTAGCATAAGAAAAGGGTATAGAGTTCTTCCACAACACCGAACAAACAAGCATCTTCGCTGACTCCCAACATAGGCAAACACAACTTCTCAGATAAAGAGGAAAGTAGAGATAAAAAAGGCTTCCCAACTAAATAACTAATTTCATTAACATTAATAGCTAAACCAAAATGCAGGGGTACCCACAATATGGCGTCAATCATTATAAAGATCCAAATCCATCATAATTCATCATGACAAGCATAAAAAACACAGGATAAGCAAACTATCCTAACTAACTAAGACTGACTAAGATTAAGACTAGGACTTCTATTTTAAGCATTAATTACAAAATCCAACGCTGGCGATCTATGGTTCTAAATTTATCCAGGTTTTGCAGTCGGGGTTGCCATAGACATGGTGTCCACGCCGAGGCGAGCGGTAAGGGTGGTGAGTCCCGACGGGGCGGGAGAGCCATCCGCCAGATGACGACGCTCCGCGCGCTCAGCTCGCAACTGAGCGATCTTAGCATGAGCCCTACTCAGCTCATCTAAAGCGTGGTCCAGCTCCATGTTTAGCACGACAGCTAGGTTGACTGTGCTGCTCAACCTAGGATTGTCCTTACCAATATGTCAGACAATCACGCCTCCAGTGCTGGCAGATGGACGACGAGGGTAATACCTCAGGTCAAGACCATCGGCCACTCTACCGAGCATCGAGCAGTAGTGCGAAAGCGCACGCCATGCGACATCCTGCATGGCCGCCTCGGCTAAGTCCCATTCAAAGATAGAATAATGCTCTAAGCAGACATCCGCCCCCGAAGACCATCCTCCGGACGGCGCTGTGCTGGTAGACCACACAACGATACTCGATGGACCAAGTGTGTCGGTCAAGTGCCCGACACAGCAAGGTGTCGAGCGCATCGTGGAAGTGACACCCGTGAGCGGCGTCACAAGTAATGGGTCGGGCGACCCATCCCTCTGGCTCCTACTCCTCTAAGAGGTCGGTGTTGTGGCTTGAGCTTCTGTTGTCGTCGTCTCCATCATCAGGGTCTCCTCCAGTAGCTACTCCAGCGGTCGGGGCGCCTAGTGGTGGTGCAGGGGGCGCCTCTAGTGGGGGCACAGGGGAGCAACGCCTCGTAGACTCTACCTCCTGCTAAGGCGAGGAAGAAGAGCCCTGCTGCTCCAGCTCCTAGCGTCGACGCTCCAGCTCCTCGTGCAGGCGGTGGTGCAACCTCTCCAAGTGGCTAGACTGGCCAGTCACTGGGAGACAAAGCGGATGCTCCGCAAGATGAGAGGGCAAGAAAGGAATAACTCACTTCCGTGCTGTGTGTCTAAGACGAGCCATCTACAAAAGACACCGTAAGCATAAGATTAAGAACAGAACTAATATGACCAGCAAGTAAACCATAAAAATATTAGGAAGTAAATAAAACAAAATTTTAGCAAGGTATAATATATATAGTAGAACATAGAATTGGTCGAGATGACCAACTTTTGAAGTGACACCAAGGCCAAGGTGAGAATAGGGGTCTATAATCCTTAGAACGACCATTCTACTCTAGGTTAGCGGTCCTACAGTCAGCATGGCTCTGATACCACTTATGTCACACCCGGTTTTAGAAGACAAACCATATGTGAACCATGTACGTGCTAGGATCAGCAATTCACGTACACAATAGTTACATAACCGGACATCATCACACAATGCTCAAATAATATCATAAAAGAGGTAATAGTTTGATTACATCATGATGCCCGAGACATCCACATAGTCATTAACATAGATCAAAGTGCAAAAACGAAACGTAGCTAAACACGACCTTCACAGATAGTCGACTAGGGGTTTGCCGCTAACCCACGCCTAGAACTCATCATAATCTTGGAACTCCTGGAAATCCTCCACCATGACTTCATCTTCTCCTGAGCAGTGGTTGCAATGTGGACAACCTAGGGGGGTTGGTGTGTAAAGCAAGGGTGAGTACACATCAACATACTCAACATTTGTCCCGTTTGGCTTTGGTGGACTAACTTTATGTGGGGTTAAGATCAAGCAGTTGCTTTTACTTGGTCAACTAATTATTGCTAGTAGAGAGCCAGGTTTTAGCATTAAACCCAAGTTATTAGCCCAAAAGTACTCCTTAAAATGGAAAGAATATCAGAAACCATAATCATAATCATCGAAACCATAATTATCCTCATCATCATCTGTAATCAAAGTATCTCTAATCAATGGAGCTTCCAAGGCCGCTCATAACCGTGAACACGGCTAATATATTAGTTTCATAACACTCTGCAGAGGTTGCACACTTTACCCACGAGCCGTGATTCCTTTTTGCCTTGGGTCGATCAAACCCTTAAACACTACCAAGGTGAATAGGCAAGGTTTCACTATGTAGCCTTTACAAAGATTCCCTAAGGCTAAATGTACTGCACTCCTCCCCAAGGGGCAAACCACCCTCGGTAGAGCAAGCCGCATACACCGAGCCCCATTGATGGCACAACGGCGAAGCAAACTACACCTCAGTTCTCCTAATTATTTGGCTAAGGGCGTCCTATACCACCCTCGAAAAGGATTAGCTCTATGCTAGCGCTATACTATTTTCCTGGGTGGTCATCCAACGAACTGGTCCTTACGAAAAGGCACTCGAGAAACCGCTCCAGCCCCCTTAAATATCATAATGCCATCATCATAATCAAAAGTAAACCTCGTATCATAAATAATCTCAATATGTTCATTGATTAAAGTAAAGCACTAGCATAGAGCTAATCCAAAAATAATTTAATCCAAATAGGTGAATAAGGACAGGATAAATAAGAACTAGTAAATCCTTAGGTATAAATTGTGTAAATGCGGAAGATGAATTATAAAATGAGTGGGACATAAAAAGGTTAGAGGACACTTGCATTCACCAACCAACTACTCTTCAGGGTCTTCGCCTGCAACTCCTTCGGACTCCACCAACGGACCGTTATCTATATGAGTGCAAACATACATTCCACTATTTTAACATAGAAAGAAACAATACACCACGCAATAAAATATACAGCTAAATAGACGCGAGGCGCAGGACTCACATCTACGACTATGCGAGAAAGAAACTACAACGGGCGAGGCTATGGCCGAAAGACAAATACATTAAGCAGCTATGGATTAAAATAATTATTTAAACATAACCATATTAATTAACAATTGCGCAATGCATAAATAAAATTAGCACTAGATCCTAATCAGCTCGGTATTTGATTAATAGTCGTTACACTATGCACTTTAATTATTAAACACGATCCTAGGTAAATTTAAAAGGATCGTCGCGCGACGAAGCGCGCGACACAACACACTACTCGAACGGAATTTAAAAAGAATTGTCGAGCGGCGAAGCGCGCGACACAACGCGTAATTTAAACGGAATTTAAAACAGATTGTCACGCGATGAAGCGCGCGACCCAACACGATCTAGACTAAAATTAAGACGGATTGTCGCACGACGAAGCGCGCGACAACACACGCGATCTAAACGGAAATTAAAACGGATCGTCGCGCGACGAAACGTGCGACACCACACGCGAACTAAATTGAAATTAAAACGGATCGCCGCACGACGAAACGCGCGAAACCACACGCAATCTAAACTGAGTTTAAAACGAATTGTCGAGCGACGAAGCGCACGACACAACACATGAATTAAACTGAATTAAAATTGAATTTAAACGTTACTAAGTGTGCTAGGGTTGTGTGCCCGGGGCAGGGCCGCGCGCGCTGGTAACGAGCCGCGCACGCCGGGGCCACGCACCGCGGGCCACGCCCGAGGCCGCACCTGGTCACGCCTGAGGGCCGCGAGCTGGGCCGTGCCACGCCTAGCCCTGGCCGCCGGGCAGGGGCCACATCGGGGGCTGCACGAGGAGGGGCTACACGCGCACACGGGGAAGGGGATCGGCTAGGGGAGGGAGAGAGATGGGAGGGAGGAGAGGGGAGCTCACCATGGGCTCGACGGACGACAGCAACCGCTCACCGGGATCCAACCTAGGGTAAGGAGAGAGGTGGAAGAGGGAGGTTAATGCGCGGGAAAGAGAGAATGAGGGGGAGGGCACATAGGGGAGGGGGCACCTGGGCGCGCGCCCAGGGCCGGGTCGGGCCACGCCGTGGGCCGGGCTGGGCCGTGGACCGGACCGACAACAAACCGAAACTAGATGAACACACGCCTAGGCACAACATCAGACAAAATAAATATGCTCTGACATGATGGAACAACAATATCAACTTAGGTTTTGGTCACACGTGATACGGACACCAGTCTCTATATTGCTTTGAAAATAGAAGGAAGGAGCGAAACATGAAGAGAAAAAGAGAGTAACGCCTAAATTTGGTGAATATTGGAGAAGAAAATTTATACCCCCAAATTCATGGCGCTACAGTCGGGGGGGTGTCATGGACATGTGAACGTAAATGAGATGAAGGGGAGGGGCCTCGGTGCAGATGGTAGTGAGACAAGAGCACAATGCACGAGACTCTTGTTTAGTTGTTTAAAGCGTCAAGGTCCCCGGTGCAAAATGTGCACGTAGGCACGGGCCGCCGGCTGGCAGCCTGTCCTTGCATAGTGCTGGGCCGAGCTCATAGCTTTCGACTCAGAACGGTTTAGGGTTTTCTTTTATTATGTATCCTGTGTCTTGCAAAATTCAATAAAAATAATAGAAAATACAAAAACTATGAGACTAATTTTGTTGGATTCACAAAATTACAACCTTTCTGCTAAAATGGTTTTAGGATTTTTTCTAGCAAATAACTAATTTAAAGTGATTAAAGTGTGTCCCTTTTATGTTTGTATGAATTTTAGTAGTAAAAACTGAGCACTACAAATTATGATTTTTTTTGGGGAAGCTTACTTTGGTCATATTGACATCTTGTTAAAGTTTGAGCATGTTTGGAAGTAGTTTGCTCACAAAACTTGTAGTTGACCAAAATAGAGAAAGATTAATTCTTAATTAAGTAAAAGGTTAAGTTCTTTGAAGAAGAGATCAAGTTACCAAATGGGTTTTTGGGTTTTTGGATGAAGTTAAAAAATGTTTAGCTCCCTAGTGATTCTAGCAAGTCAAGTTAGTTTGTACTGTCTTTAAAAGAATATGAGCTAGTTAGTTTAGTGGTCTTGCAGTAGCACCGCGAAGGAAAGTTGTATTCAAAAAGGTTCTTGTGGTTATCTTCTATACAAGTTTGTATTTTCATGGCATAACATAAGTATTCATGATCATGTATTACATGTAGAGCTCTAAGAAGAAGTTGATATCAAAGAGGAGTCTGTTGCAGAGCCTGAGTGTCCACCGGTTGGATATAGTGCTCCTTGTGACATCTTAGTTGAGGAACCTGACTCTCTTCCACAGCAAGACAAGCCACAGTGCATTCATCCTTTCCTTGTTGTTTACAAAATTTTACCACCTTATATGATGCATTAGGTGATAAGAGTTGTGTGATCAAACAATTGCTGCATTACCATCCTTGATACCTGTTTTACAAAAAATAGTGATGCTTAGTCCTGATTATTAATTAAGTTTTGAAAATGATTTTGATCTCTGAATATTGTTTTCATAAAAATGGGCTTGGGATGATGAAGGCATCAAGACCTTGATGAATTCTGTCGGTGTTTCGACCCCGGGGGTCCCTGGATCGACGAGTAAACTGTCGTCGCGTGCCCCAGCCCAGATGGGTCGGCGCGAGACGGAGCGCGAAGGGGGGAAACAAGGAGACAGGCGTAAAGGGGAAACCCGCGGCCTTCGTGTTTGTCCCGCGCCCAAGTCGGGTGCGCTTGCAGTAGGGGGTTACAAGCGTCCGCGCGGGAGGGAGCGAGAGGCCTGCGCCCGCCGTCCTGTCCTCTCCGCACGGCCAACCTTCCCGTAAGAGAGCCCTGGACCTTCCTTTTATAGGCGTAAGGAGAGGGTCCAGGTGTACAATGGGGAGTGTAGCAATGTGCTAACGTGTCTAGCAGAGAGGAGCTAGCGCCCTAAGTACATGCCGTCGTGGCAGCTAGAGAGGTTTTGGCACCCTGTTCATGTGATGTCGTGGCCGTCGGAGGAGCGTTGGAGCCTTGCGGAAGGACAGCTGTCGGGGCTGTCGAGTCCTTGCTGACGTCTCCTTGCTTCCGTAAGGGGCTGAGAGCCGTCGTCGTCATGGAGCACGCGGGGCACCATCATTATTTGTTTACCGGGGCGAGCCAGATGGGACGCCGGTCTTGTTCCCCGTAGCCTGAGCTAGCTAGGGGTAGGGTAATGATGGCCCCTCCTGTGACGTGGTCGGTCCGAGCCCTGGGTCGGGCGAGGCGGAGGCTCCTCCGAGGTCGGGGTCGAGTCTGTCTTCCGAGGTCGAGGTCGAGTCCGAGCCCTGGGGTCGGGCGAGGCGGAGTTCGTCGTCTTCCGGGGCCGAGCCCGAGTCCGAGCCCTAGGGTCGGGCGAGGCGGAGTCTGTCGTCTTCCGGGGCCGAGCCCGAGTCCGAGCCCTGGGGTCGGGCGAGGCGGAGTCCGTCGTCTTCCAGGGCCGAGCCCGAGTCCGAGCCCTGGGGTCGGGTGAGGCGGAGTTCGTCGTCTTCCGGGGCGGAGCTCGAGTCCGAGCCCTGGGGTCGGGCGAGGCGGAGCTTCCTATGGCGCCCGAGGCCGGACTTGGCTGCTGTCAGCCTCACTCTGTCGAGCGGCACAGCAGTCGGAGCGATGCAGGCGGCGCTGTCTTCTTGTCAGGTCGGTCAGTGGAGCGGCGAAGTGACTGCGGTCACTTCGGCTCTGTCGACTGATGATCGTGCGTCAGGATAAGGTGTCAGGCCATCCTTGCATTAAATGCTCCTGTGATACGGTCGGTCGGCGTGGCGATCTGGCCAAGGTTGCTTCTTGGCGAAGACTGGGCCTTGGGCGAGCCGAAGGTGTGTCCGTTGCCTGAGGGGTCCCTCGGGCGAGATGTGAATCCTCCGGGGTCGGCTGCTCTTGCCCGAGGCTGGGCTCGGGCGAGGCGAGATCGTGTCCCTTGAGTGGACCGAGCCTTGACTTAATCGCACCCATCAGGCTTTGCAGCTTTGTGCTGATGGGGGGTTACCAGCTGAGATTAGGAGTCTTGGGGTACCCCTAATTATGGTCCCCGACAGTAGCCCCCGAGCCTCGAAGGGAGTGTTAATACTCGCTTTGAGGCTTTTGTCGCACTTTTTTGCAAGGGGACCGACCTTTCTCGGTTGCGTTTCGTTCCAGTGGGTGCGCGCGAGCGCACCCGCCGGGTGTAGCCCCCGAGGCCTTGGAGGAGTGGTTTGACTCTTTCGAGGTCTTAATGCGTTTCGTGATGCTTCGGCCGGTCTGGTTGTTCCCTCATGCGAACTGGTCGTAGCCCGGGTGCACAATCGAGTCCCAAGTTCTCGGGCTGGTATGTTGATGCTGTCAACGGTTTGGCCGGAGCGGGGTTTGCGAGAGCAGCCCCCGAGCCTCCGCACAGGGCGAGAGGACGGTCAAGGACAGACTCGGCTTTTTACATACGCCCCTGCGTCGCCTTTCTGCAAAGAGGAGGGGGGAAAAGCGCCATGTTGCCCTTGGAGGGCGCCGAACATGGTGTCTCCAGTGACCTGCTAACGGGTAATCCGAGTGGACGCTCGTGCCCCATTCATTAGGGGTCGGATAGTGGCCCCGAGGCGCGCTCCAAAAGTACCTGCGGGTGATCTGCCGGACCCGGTCCCCTTTTGATGGGGTCCGAGGGCTCGATGCCTCCCTCTGGTGGGATTCCGTTACAAGATCGTTCCCGTTGGTCTCGGAAATGTCCTAGGGTACCTCGGGAGCGTAGCCCGAGCCTTGGTTATGTATCGAACGTACCCAGGGTCATCCCTCGCTCTGCGTCTGAGGCGGCTGTCGAACCCTTCGGGGGCCAGCCTACGAACCCCTGATCAGTAGTGGGCGCGGAGCCCGAGTGGCCTGAGGCGGCCGTTGAACCCTTTCGAGGGGCCGGCCTTCGAACCTCTGACCAGTAGTGGGCGCGGAGCCCAAGTGCTCTGAGGCGGTTGTTGAACCCTTCCGAGGGGCCAGCCTTTGAACCTCTGATCAGTAGGGGGGCTCGGGGCCCGCTTCCTTCGCGGAGAAGGATCCCTTTCGGGGTATCCCCTTTCCTGGTCCCTGTTGTAAGAGAGAGAAAGAGGAAGTGGAAAAGGATACGAAATCAAACGACGTGGCACACCTTTTTTGACGCGGTCATTACGGCGAAGGTGAGGCGTCGCCTGCTTCACCTGCCAAAGGTGTCGCCTGTCCTGCCGCAGAGTTAATGCGACGGGACGAGTGGTTCGCGAGGCGGCCGTTGTGCGTGCGTGAGCCGTTCGAGGAACGGAACACGGGCGCGTCGTCTTCACACCGTGGGAGAGGGTTCTCTCGCTGTCCCAGGAGGGTACGTGAGCTTGCTGACGACTTGACCGCTGCTTCCGCCCGCCTGCCACCGCCATTACTGCCGGCCCATTTCTGGCCGTATCGACCGTCGCGCCTTCTCCCGCGGCTGACTGGCCCGTGACCGACGTGCCTGGTTGGCACCGTTGGGTCATGCACATGGTTGCCTCGAGTCGCGGTACTGGTTCCGCAGTCGAGGAGGCACGATAGTGGCGCGAGTGGCGATGCAGTTTCTTGTACGCAGTAACCGGCGCGCCGGTTACATGACGTGTGGGCCTGGGCCCTCATGCTGAACGCGTCAAAGTCGAAAGGGTGCGCCCCCTTGGTGCGGTTGCATGCCGCCTGCATGGTGGTCCGCCCTTTCACCCGCTGGTCTGGGCGAAAGTGGAGGAATGCTCGTAACCGCTGGGCAGTTGCGCGCACCGCGCGCGGCGGTTTGGCTTCTTCTGTCCTGGGCCGGCTTGCGCGACGCGTGGGACCCAGCCCCCGTGTCGTAGGGGGAGGACCTTGGAGCATGTTGGAGAAGACTCAGCCCGTGACGGCTGAGGACGCAAGTGGGGAGAGTTGCCTTTAAAAAGGAGGGTGACCCCCTTGAAAGGCAACCATGTCTTCGTGCTCCCCTTATGCATCGCGTCTTTCCACCTTCCGAGCCCCCGGATGGGGAACACTCGCAGTTCTTCCACCTTGTCGTTGGAGAAACGCAACTTCGCGGAAGTTGGTACCTTTCAGCCATCGTTCGGCTTCAAGGATTTTCATCAGGCAGCCCGGCCGCATCCCCTCGCCGGTGGTCACCCAAGACGGTGACCACCAGCTCCTGGGTGGGGAGAAGCAAGCCGGGCTGCGGCCTCTGCCCCTCCCTCATCTTCAAGGATGTTCATCATCAGTGCTGGGGAGGGGAGTGCGCCGAGTTGGGGTCAGTCTCCGCGCGGGCAGCGGCCCGCTCCTTCCCTCAGTGATCGAGGGGAAGGGCGTTTGCCGTTCGTGGTGCTGGCAGCCGCCGCGTGTCCGGCTCTCCGGCCCGAGCGGCTTCGACGCTGCTTCCGATGCCACCTTCCGCCGCGGCAGCCGGAAGAGGTTTCTCCGCCGACGAGATAGTTGGTGCCGCCCACGGACTGACCTCCAACTCTACGGCCTTCTACTTGTCCTCGCCCCTCGAGTGGGGACGTGGGCGAGGGCCTTATGGCAGCAGCATCCGCCCTGAGGTCATCGCTGCTGCTGTTCGGCCGCTCGGAGCAGAGGTCGTTGTCGATGCTGCTCTTCGGGCGTCGGCGAGCCATTTGTCGGCCTTCTGTTGCTCCGCAGGCCCTCCAACGTGGGGGGTTGTTCGTACCCGCGGAGGCAGAACCGGAGTTCCGTTTGTAATGGCACCTTGAGTGCCGGTGTTTGTTCATTGTGGCTGTCGGGGCCTGAACATGTATGTATTTTCGGCACGGAGCCGTGTTTTTTCCTCATTCCGAGCACTAGGACTCGCCTGTCGGCTAACTGAACCGCTTAACCAAGTGTGAGTTGCCTCGTGCGAAGGTGACGAGTGAGGTATCCGTATCCCGGAGGCGTAGGAGTCCCTCGGCTCAGTCGGCCTTGCTGCCCGAGGCTTCTCTTACTTAGTTAAGGGAACCCTCGGCCGCTCTTCAATGAGCCGAAGCCGGAGGCAGTGGTGTCAGTGTGGACAGAGGCAGAGTTGGATCGAAAAGAAGACTTCGTCGGTCGGAGCCTGGCCGGGTCGTCCACTGGCGGGACCAGCGCCAGAGTCGAGTTGCCAAAGCCACGAGCCGGGCTGGTGTCCTCGGAAGACAGCTGACTGAGGCTTCGGGGCGGCCGACCGAGCCATCTGCTCGGGCCGGATTCCTGAAGGATACCCTGGCGGCGATAGCCCGGGCGTGGCGTTGACGTCGTCCTTCGGAGTGGAGATCCTCCGACCACGTTGCCGTCCGAGGCTCAGTCGGACTTTTCCGAAGGTGTAGTTGACGCCGAGGGTGCTGCTGCTCCCCCTCCGTCAAGGTCCGAGCCTGCAGGATCGGTTTACCTTGTAGTGTGCGTATGTTTTCTGCGGCCGCCGAGGCCCAAACATACTGTCGTTGTGTTGTAAAGCTATGTTTCTTTTCCTCTTTTTTCGGATATCAAGACTTATCTGTCGGTAACAGAATTGTTTGTGCGAGCGAGAGTTACTTTTCACGGAAGGTGATGAGTGAGGTATCCGTATCCCGGAGGCGTAGGAGGCCCTCGGCTCGGTCAGCCTTGCCGCTTACGTGTACTCTTACTCGTCCGTAGGATTCTGCTAACCATGTAGTCGAGAAGGCCCAAAAAATCGTTTCGACAGAAGGGTTTCCGAGCATTAAGACTTGTTCGGTCAGCGGAAACGCTTATCCGATCGTGAGTTACTTATCGCAGAAGGTGACGAGTGAGGTATCCGTATCCCGGAGGCATAGGAGTCCCTCGGCTCGGTCGGCCTTGGCTGCTTACGTGTACTCCGTCATTTTCAGGATCCCACTTTCGAAGTAGTCAGAAAGCACGAAAGACGTTCTTGCAGAAAAGACTTTTTCCGAGGGAAATTTTGACGCAGAGGGGGTTCCCCCTTCTAGCCCCCGAGGGAGGGTCGGGCTTTGCCGAGGCAAGGCTGACCCTTCCTTGATGGTTAGACTTTGTGTGTGAACGAGGTGTACGAACGACTTGAAAGCATCTTAAGGGTAGAAACGACGTAGCTGTCGGATGTTCCAAGCGTTGCTGTAGACCTCGCCTTGACTGTTGGCCAGCTTGTATGTCCCGGGCTTCAGAACCTTGGTGATGACGAACGGCCCTTCCCAGGGAGGCGTGAGCTTGTGCCGCCCTCGGGCGTCTTGCCGCAGCCGAAGCACCAAGTCGCCCATCTGGAGGTCTCGGGACCGAACCCCTCGGGCGTGGTAGCGTTGCAGGGACTGCTGATACAGCGCCGAGTGTAGCAAGGCCACGTCCCGAGCCTCTTCCAGCTGGTCCAGTGAGTCTTCTCGGTTAGCTCGATTGCTTTGGTCGTCGTAGGCCTTCGCCCTCGGGGAACCGTATTCTAAGTCTGTGGGCAAGATGGCCTCGGCCCCATAGACTAGAAAGAACGGTGTGAAGCCCGTGGCTCGGCTCGGTGTTGTCCTCAGACTCCAGACCACAGAGGGGAGTTCCTTCATCCATCGTCTGCCGAACTTGTTGAGGTCGTTGTAGATCCTCGGCTTGAGTCCTTGCAGAATCATGTCGTTGGCACGTTCCACTTGCCCATTCGTCATGGCGTGAGCCACTGTGACCCAGTCCACCCGGATGTGGTGATCCTCGCAGAAGTCCAGGAACCTTCTGCCGGTGAACTGGGTGCCGTTGTCGGTGATGATGGAGTTCGGGACCCCAAAGCGATGGATGATGTTGGTGAAGAACGCCACCGCCTGTTCGGACCTGATGTTGTTTAGGGGTCGAACCTCGATCCACTTGGAGAATTTGTCGATGGCGACCAGTAGGTGCGTGTAGCCCTCGGGTGCCTTCTGCAAGGGACCGACGAGGTCTAGGCCCCACACAGCGAATGGCCAGGTGATGGGTATTGTCTGCAGAGCCTGAGCGGGCAGGTGGGTCTGCCTTACGTAGAATTGACACCCTTGGCAGGTGCGGACAATTCTAATGGCATCGGCCACCGCGGTCGGCCAGTAGAAACCTTGTCGGAAAGCGTTTCCAACAAGGGCTCGAGGCGCTGCGTGGTGACCGCAAGCCCCCGAGTGTATTTCTTGTAAGAGCTCCTGACCTTCGGCGATGGATATGCATCGCTGGAGGATGCCTGAGGGGCTGCGGTGGTAGAGCTCCTTCTCGTCCCCAAGCAAGACAAACGACTTGGCGCGCCGCGCCAGTCGCCGAGCCTCGGCTCGGTCGAGGGGCAGCTCTCCTTGGTGGAGATATTGCAGGTACGGGTCTGCCAGTTTCGATTAGGCATGACCCCGCTCCACTCTTCCTCGACGCGCAGTGCCTCACCCTCGGGGGCCGAGGGTGCCTCGGGCCGAGCCGTGGGCGCCTCGGGCTGAGCCGAGGGCGCCTCGGGCTGGGCCGAGGCCTTCTCGGGCTCGGGCGTGTCGTCGGTCTCGATTGAGGGCTAATGTAGGTCTCGGGAGAAGACGTCCGGGGGAACCGTTGTTTGTCCCGGGGCTATCTTAGCCAGCTCGTCCGCAGTCTCGTTGTATCGTCGGGTGACGTGGTTGAGCTCGAGCCCGTAGAACTTGTCCTCCAGGCGCCGAACCTCATCGCAGTAGGCTTCCATCTTCGGGTCACGGCAGTGGGAGTTCATCATGACTTGGTCAATGATGAGCTGCGAGTCACCGCGAGCGTTGAGGCGTCGGACCCCTAGCTCGATGGCGATGCGCAACCCGTTGACCAGAGCCTCGTACTCGGCCACATTGTTGGACGCCGGGAAGTGGAGGCGCAGCACGTAGCGTAGGTGCTTCCCGAGGGGCGAGATGAAGAGCAGGCCCGCGCCTACCCCTGTCTTCATCAGTGACCCATCAAAAAACATGGTCCAGAGTTTTGGTTGGATCGGAGCCGTTGGGAGCTGGGTGTCGACCCATTCAGCCACAAAGTCCGCCAAGATTGGGGACTTGATGGCCTTCCGAGGGGCGAACGAGATTGTCTCACCCATGATTTCCACCGCCCACTTTGCAATTCTACTCGAGGCCTCTCGGCACTGGATGATCTCCCCCAGGGGGAAGGATGACACCACAGTCACCGGATGAGACTCGAAGTAGTGTCGCAACTTCCGCCGCGTCAGGATCACCATGTACAGCAGCTTCTGAATTTGTGGGTAGCGGATCTTGGTCTCGGACAGTACCTCACTGATGAAGTAGACTGGCCTCTGGACGGGCAATGCATGCCCCTCTTCTCGTCTCTCAACCACGATCGCGGCGCTGACCACCTGAGTGGTAGCGGCGACGTAGATCAAGAGGGCTTCTCCGGCAGCGGGGGCACCAAGATGGGCGTGTTCGTGAGGAGCGCCTTCAGGTTCCCGAGGGCTTCCTCGACCTCGGGGGTCCAAGTGAAGCACTCGGCCTTCCTTAAGAGGCGGTACAGAGGTAGGCCTCATTTGCCGAGGCGAGAGATGAGGTGGCTCAGAGCCGCAAAGCATCCCATGACCCTCTGTACGCCTTTCAAGTCCTTGATGGGCCCCATGTTGGTGATGGCCGCGATTTTCTCCGGGTTGGCCTCGATGCCCCGCTCGGAGATGATGAACCCCAAGAGCATGCCTCGGGGGACTCCGAAGACGCACTTCTCGGGATTGAGTTTTACGCCTTTCGCCTTGAGACACCAGAATGTCGTTTCAAGGTCGAAAAGTAGGTCGGAGGCTTTCCTCGTCTTGACTATGATGTCATCGACGTAAGCCTCGACCGTTCGACCAATGTGTTCGCCGAACACGTGGTTCATGCACCTTTGGTATGTCGCACCCGCATTCCTCAAACCAAACGGCATAGTAACGTAGCAGTACATGCCGAAAGGTGTGATGAAAGAAGTCACGAGCTGGTCGGACTCTTTCATCCTAATTTGGTGATACCCTGAGTAGGCATCGAGGAAAGACTGGGTTTCGCACCCAGCAGTGGAATCCACGATTTGATCGATGCGAGGCAGAGGGTAGGGAACCTTCGGACATGCTTTGTTTAGACCAGTGTAGTCTACACACATCCGCCATTTCCCTCCTTTCTTTCTCACAAGAACGGGGTTGGCAAGCCATTCGGGATGGAATACCTCTTTGATGAACCCTGCGGCCATCAGCTTGTGGATCTCCTCGCCTATGGCTCTGCGCTTTTCTTCGTCGAATCGGCGCAGAGGCTGCTTCACGGGTCGGGCTCCGGCTCGGATATCCAGCGAGTGCTCGGCGACATCCCTCGGTATGCCGGGCATGTCTGAGGGACTCCACGCGAAAATGTCGGCATTTGCGCGGAGAAAGTCGACGAGCACTGCTTCCTATTTGGGGTCGAGCTCGGAGCCGATCCGGATCTGCTTGGAGGCGTCGTTGCTAGGGTCGAGAGGGACGGACTTAACCGTCTCCGCTGGCTCAAAGTTGCCGGCATGACGCTTCACGTCTGGCGCCTCCTTGGAGAGGCTCTCCAGGTCGGCGATGAGGGCCTCGGATTCGGTGAGGGCCTCGGCGTAGTCCACGCATTCCACGTCGCATTCGTACGCGTGTCGGTACGTGGGGCCGACGGTGATGACCCCGTTGGGGCCCGACATCTTGAGCTTGAGGTAGGTGTAGTTGGGGACGGCCATGAACTTGGCGTAGCATGGCCTCCCCAGCACTGCGTGGTAGGTTCCTCGGAACCCGACCACCTCGAACGTGAGGGTTTCCCTTTGGAAGTTGGAGGGAGTCCCGAAGCAGACGGGTAGATCGAGTTGTCCGAGGGGCTGGACGCGTTTCCCGGGGATGATCCCATGAATAGGCGTCGCGCCCGCCCGGACTGAGGACAGATCGATCCGCAGGAGCCCGAGGGTCTCGGCGTAGATGATGTTGAGGCTGCTGCCCCCGTCCATGAGGACCTTGGTGAGCCTGACGTTGCCGATGATGGGGTCGACAATGAGCGGGTATTTCCTCGGGCTCGGCACGCGGTCGGGGTGGTCGCCCTGGTCGAAGGTGATGGGCTTGTCGGACCAGTCTAGGTAGACTGGCGCCGCCACCTTTACCGAGCAGACCTCCCGACGCTCTTGCTTGCGGTGCCGAGCCGAGGCGTTCACCACTTGCCCACCGTAGATCATGAAGCAGTCGTGGACCTCGGGGAACTCCTCTGCCTTGTGATCCTCCCTCTTGTCGTTGTTGTGAGCCCTGCCACCTTCCGCAGGTGGCCTGGCCTTGTGAAAGTGGCGCCGAAGCATGGCGCACTCCTCAAGGGTGTGCTTGACGGGCCCCTGATGATAGGGGCACGGCTCCTTGAGCATCTTGTCGAAGAGATTGGCACCTCCGGGAGGTTTCCGAGGGTTCTTGTACTCAGCGGCGGCGACAAGGTCCGCGTCGGCGGCGTCGCGTTTTGCTTGCGACTTCTTCTTGCCTTTCTTCTTGGTGCCGCGCTGAGTAGACGCCTCGGGGACATCTTCCGGCGGGCGGCCCTGGGGCTGCTTGTCCTTCCGGAAGATGGCCTCAACCGCCTCCTGGCCAGAGGCGAACTTGGTGGCGACGTCCATCAGCTCGCTCGCCCTGGTGGGGGTCTTGCGACCCAGCTTGCTCACCAGGTCGCGACAGGTGGTGCCGGCGAGGAACGCGCCGATGACATCCGAGTCGGTGACGTTGTGCAGCTCGGTGCACTGCTTCAAGAATCGCCGGATGTAGTCCCGGAGAGACTCTCCTGGCTGCTGGCGGTAGCTTCGGAGATCCCAGGAGTTCCCAGGGCGCACGTATGTGCCCTAGAAGTTGCCGACGAAGGCTTGGACCAGGTCGTCCCAGTTGGAGATCTGCCCCGGAGGCAGGTGCTCCAGCCAGGCTTAAGCGGTGTCGGAGAGGAACAGGGGGAGGTTGCGGATGATGAGGTTGTCATCGTTCGTTCCACCCAGTTGGCAGGCCAGCCGGTAGTCCGCGAGCCACAGTTTCAGCCTCGTCTCCCTCGAGTACTTCGTGATTGTAGTCGGGGTTCGGAACCGGGTCGGGAACAGCGCCCGTCGTATGGCCCGGCTGAAAGCCTGCGGACCGGGTGGTTCGGGCGAGGGACTTCGATCCTCCCCGCTGTCGTAGCGTCCCCCACGCCTGGGGTGGTAGCCTCAGCGCACCCTCTCGTTGAGGTGGGTTCGATGGTTGCGGTGGTGGTGCTCGTTGCCGAGGCGACCCGAGGCCACAGGCGCTGTGTTGCGCGTGCGCCCGGTGTGGACCGAGGCTTCCCGCATGAATCGGGAAGTCACGGCGCGATGCTCCGAGGGGTATCCCTGCCTTCGGGAGGCAGAGCTTTCGGCCCGTCGGACCGCGGCATCCTCCAGGAGATTCTTGAGCTCTCCCTAGATACGCCGCCCTTCGGTGGTTGATGGCTCCGGCATCGCGCGGAGAAGTATCGTTGCCGCAGCCAGGTTCTGGCTGACCCCACTGGAAGCCAGTGGCGGCCTTGCCCTGACATCGTCAGCGATGCGGTGCTGGATGCCCTGGGGTAGATGACGCGCTTCTCCGGCCGGAGCTTGGCCTGCCCATTCCTGCCCGATGTCCCGGCGGAACGGCTCAAGTGTTCCTGCTCCCTCGTCGAGCCTGGCCTGCATCTCGCGGATTTGCTCGAGCTGTGTGTCCTAACCCCCCGCAGGGACTGGGACCACAGCTAGCTCCCAAAGGATGTCAACGCGAGGCGCAGGCCTAGGGGGATCACCATTTTCCGGTATACCAAGATGGTTGCCTTCTCCGGGACCCCCTAGATCGACGTGGAAACATTCACGACTTGGGCCGCAGTCCTCGTCGCTGAAGCTGCGGCTACCGTCGGAACAATCGGAAAGGCAGTAGTCGCATGCGGTCATGAAGTCCCGCATGGCACTGGGGTTACCAAGTCCGGAGAAATCCCAACAAAAGTCAGGCTCGTCATCTTCCTCGGAACCCAAGGGCCCGTAGGTCGAGACGGCTGTCAGCCAGTCCCAGGGTGACCGCACACCATACCCCGAAGGGTTTGGACATGCCTCTATGAAAGCTTCCACCGAAGCGAAGTCGCTTGGTGGGTCGAGGCTGAATCCAAAAGGCACGAGATGGGAATCGGTCGGTACCTCTTGGTCGACGGGCGGTGACAAAGTCGCGTCAGGGGCTGACTGCACCGTCGTCTCAGGTACGGGCGGTGACAAAGTCTCCGATGTCTGCTTGGAGTTGGCGTGTTGCGGGGAAACGACGCTCGTCTTCGTCTCAGACGTGAGGTTGATGCCCGACGTGTCCCCCGTTGGGGCGCTGGTGTCGTCGACTCGCTCGACAGCCGACGAGGTGCCGCCTCCTGCTTGGCCTTGGTTGCCCCGCCTCCTCCTCCGTCGGCGGGGGAGGGGACGGGACAAACCCGAATGTTGTTCTTCCGCCACGTGGGGAAGACGTCGTTGATTCCGCCGCCAGCGGGCGGGTTGTCGGCCGCCATTATCGCTGTCGCGCGGCGGAGGAAGGAGTATCATGTCGTAGCTGCCGTCGAGGGACATGAACTCAAGACTCCCGAAACGGAGCACCGTCCCGGGCTGGAAAGGTTGCTAGAGACTACCCATCTGGAGCTTGACAGGAAGCTATTCGTCAACACGCAGCAGGCCCCTACCTGGCGCGCCAAATGTCGGCGTTTCGACCCCGGGGGGTCCTTGGACCAACGAGTAAACTGTCGCCGCGTGCCCCAGCCCAGATGGGTCGGCGCGAGACGGAGCGCGAAGGGGGGAAACAAGGAGACAGGCATAAAGGGGAAACCCACGGCCTTCGTGTTTGTCCCGCGCCCAGGTCGGGTGCGCTTGCAGTAGGGGGTTACAAGCGTCCGCGCGGGAGGGAGCGAGAGGCCTGCGCGCGCCGTCCCGTCCTCTCCGCGTGGCCAACCTTCCCATAAGAGAGCCCTGGACCTTCCTTTTATAGGCGTAAGGAGAGGGTCTAGGTGTACAATGGGGAGTGTAGCAATGTGCTAACGTGTCTAGCAGAGAGGAGCTAGCGCCCTAAGTACATGCCGTCGTGGCAGCTAGAGAGGTTTTGGCACCCTGTTCATGTGATGTCGTGGCCGTCGGAGGAGCGTTGGAGCCTTGTGGAAGGACAACTGTCGGGGCTGTTGAGTCCTTGCTGATGTCTCCTTGCTTCCGTAAGGGGCTGAGAGCCGCCGTCGTCATGGAGCACGCGGGGCGCCATCATTATTTGTTTACCGGGGCGAGCCAGATGGGACGCCGGTCTTGTTCCCCGTAGCCTGAGCTAGCTAGGGGTAGGGTAATGATGGCCCCTCCTGTGACGTGGTCGGTCCGAGCCCTGGGTTGGGCGAGGCGGAGGCTCCTCTGAGGTCGGGGTCGAGTCTGTCTTCCGAGGTCGAGGTCGAGTCCGAGCCCTGGGGTCGGGCGAGGCGGAGTCCGTCGTCTTCCGGGGCCGAGCCCGAGTCCGAGCCCTGGGGTCGGGCGAGGCGGAGTCCGTCGTCTTCCGGGGCCGAGCCCGAGTCCGAGCCCTGGGGTCGGGCGAGGCGGAGTCCATCGTCTTCTGGGGCCGAGCCCGAGTCCGAGCCCTGGGGTCGGGCGAGGCGGAGTTCGTCGTCTTCTGGGGCGGAGCTCGAGTCCGAGCCCTAGGGTCGGGTGAGGCGGAGCTTCCTATGGCGCCCGAGGCCGGACTTGGCTGCTGTCAGCCTCACTCTGTCGAGCGGCACAGCAGTCGGAGCGATGCAGGCGACACTGTCTTCTTGTCAGGTCGGTCAGTGGAGCGGCGAAGTGACTGCGGTCACTTTGGCTCTGTCGACTGATGAGCGCGCATCAGGATAAGATGTCAGGCCATCCTTGCATTAAATGCTCCTGCGATACGGTCGGTCGGCGTGGCGATCTGGCCAAGGTTGCTTCTTGGCGAAGACTGGGCCTCGGGCGAGCCGAAGGTGTATCCGTTGCCTGAGGGGGCCCTCGGGTGAGACGTGAATCCTCCGGGGTCGGCTGCTCTTGCCCGAGGCTGGGCTCGGGCGAGGCAAGATCGTGTCCCTTGAGTGGACCAAGCCTTGACTTAATCGCACCCATCAGACCTTTGCAGCTTTGTGCTGATGGGGGGTTACCAGCTGAGATTAGGAGTCTTGGGGGTACCCCTAATTATGGTCCCCGACAAATTCATCATTCAGAAAGAGTACCTCTCTCAGGTACCAAGTTTTGGGAAATAATTTAAAAATTGAAACTAGACGTTAAGCAGTAAAGTCCATCTGTCTATGTCACTTAAGGACCGTTCGAGTAGGCCTGTTAGACAAGATTTTGTTAGCTGGTCACATGTCCTGGTATGGGACGGGATAAGCCTAATCTCATTTTACCAATACCAGAAAGGCTACTACACACTAGGAGTGGAGAGATGGCAAGAGTAACGTGTACCCACCTGACAAGAAGCTGGATGGTGGGGTACTATACTCTCGGTGTGGCGTGAATCTATTCTGGTCTTGGAATAGCAGGGGCAGGTTGGCATATGCAAGGGTTAAATAATACATATGTTGTGTGGTTAGAGATCTCTGGCTCGATATAAATCGATTCGATTCGTGTGCTTCCTTAGATATGGAGACTTGATCATCTGACTTACATCGTAGCGTAATAAGTGAAACATAAATTGGCTAAAAGAAAGTTATTATAGGCGAAGTGAATGATCTAGATTAGGCAAACCTAGATTCAGGAAATAACTTAACTTGTGAAGTTAAAACATGATTTAAGGATCTACTACAATAAGCTTTTATGCAAAAAAGAGTCCTTAAACTCGATGAGCTTTACCTTAATTCTCAAAAGCTAGCATACCCTTCTTGTCTTTTTTTTAGTCGGGTAAGTCTTGCTGAGCAATTGCCTACCTAGAGTTTTATTCTCTATATTTTTGCAGGAGAGGTTCTTGATACCTTTAACTTTTGTTAGTTGCATCATGTGGCAGTGTTTGGAGAATGTGATGTCTTTGTGTGAACTCTTTTGGGAAGACTCTACCTTTCCAAGTATTGTAAAAAGTTAAGCACTTTGGTACTATTAGGCTTGTTGGGGACTTGTTCTCAAATGCTATGAGTTAAGAACAAGGCAACACAGAAAATGTTAATCGGTAAGGTCCTTCGTCCTTCGAAGCATTATTTCCCTTAGGATATAATGATTTTCGGACGAAGGTTATGAAGGACGTACCTTCATAAATACAGCATACGATGACGAAGAATGAATCATAAGGAATATGAAGGATAACATAGACAATTATATATTATTATCAACTTATTTTCTGCATTATTATTATGAAGAAACAGAAATGACATCGAATTACAAATGTACTTACAGCTTGGAAGGAGATGAAAGTACAGGTGCGACGCAAAAGCAAATGCCAAATCAGCGTGAACAGTACGGGGATACTGTTCACCTATTTATAGGCACGGGACACAGCCCATACAAAATTACATTCATGCCCTTTACATTTGGTAATAATTCTATAGTAATCCACCGAGGTCTGAATGGCCTTTTCATCTTTAAGTCGGTTTCATTTTCTGCTACCACGCCGAAGCTTTCCCGCTCACATCTTCGGCGCTGTATCAACCTTCGTATTATTTTGGGCTTCTCCTACTGTGATACCGACTCGAGTCCGAAGATACCTGTTCACACATTATACTCCAGAAATACTGTTAAATCATGTTTTTGAGGACCTTCGTAAGCCGAAGGCCCCCAACAGTAGCCCCTCGCAATATTAATTTGTTAAAATAATAAATTTAGATTGCGACATGGACGAAGGCTTTAAGCCGAAGGTCCGAAAAAACACCTTCCCTTTGCTAGAATAGCAACATTCACTGACAGGCGGGGTCTTTCAATTTTCAACGCACTGGGCGTATAAATAAGAGCATACCGCAAGCTCATTTGGCACGCTCTCTTGCCATCTGCTCTCGCTCACTCAATTTTTAGCTCTTGCGCACCAAGATTTGCTTAGCTTTTTAAGTTTTGAAGCTTCGGCATTTGAAAACAGTTTTTTAGTGTTTCCGAAGATGTCTGAAGATAAGAAGGCTGCTGCCGAGATGAAGCTGAGTCTCTCTGAAGAGAAGAATCTGGGGTTTCTTATAGCAATGTCGAAGACAAATACAGAAAAAATCACCAAAGAGATTTTAGAAGGTTTGTCTGAAGATACTGATGACAGCGACAGTTATGATGTGGATAGTGGTGGTGAAGACTCCGAAGATCGCGCTTGGCGACCAAGCCATGCGGTTTTCGGCAAATCAAGTATCAAAGAAAATCATCTTGTCAACATGAGAGGAAGGTATTTCCGGGACTTGTCCATTGTGAGGGCCAACGAAGGAGAAAAGACTTGTCCGAACCCTGAAGAAAATGAAGTCGTAGTGTACCGAAGCTTTTTGAAAGCTGGACTTAGATTTCACCTGAGCAACTTTGTCGTAGAGGTGCTGAAAATATTCGAAGTCTATCTTCACCAACTTACCCCCGAAGCAATCATAAGGCTGAATATCTTCGTGTGGGCCGTGAGAAGCCAAGGTCTGGAACCTGATGCGAAAAGTTTCTACAATATACACGAATTATCATACGAGACAAAACCTTGGGTAAGGAACAGTATCACAATAATTTTGGCTGCTACAGTTTCGTTTCTCGGTCTGGGTCAAGCTGTCCCGTGCCAACCTTTCGGAAGAGATGGCCCGGCGACTGGATGACAGAATGGTTTTATGTGAAGAATGACCTGAAAGTACGAGAAGATATCAAAGGTATAATTATGCGCCCCATTTGGCAAAGCTTCGGCCTGCGGAGGCCGAAGGTTGAAATGAATGAAGCTGCCGAAGAATGCCAGAGAGCCTTCGGTGTTATTTGTTCTTTTATTGGAACGAGAGATTTGGTACAAGAGCATATTGCCTTCAGAGTATGGCCGCTTGCGGAAAAATGGGAAATGCCGCAAGAAACCATAAAGGAGGCTGATGAAGGTGGACTTATCAGGCTGAAGTATACTTTCAAGTTCGGAGATAAATTCGTTGAGCCAGATGATGACTGGCTAAAAAGCATTGAAAATTTAAGTGATGAACTGCTTGGGGCTTACTCGAAGGCCGAAGATACTGCATTGTCAGCAGCCTTCGGAGGCCGAAAAAAGAAAAGACTGAACCAGGTGTTTGACGCAATCGGGTTCGTCTACCCTGACTATCGTTATCCCATTCGAGGGCAGAAAAGAAAAAGCACAACCTCTGCGAAAGAAGAAGCTGCAACTGCTCCTAGTGAGCCAGCACCGAAAAGAAAAAGGATAAAGGTCCTCACACATCGGCCACGCTATATTGAACCAGCCTCGGTGCCTGAGTTTACCGGAGAGACCTCTTCGGCCACCGAAGCTGAAAAGCCAACCAAGCCAACCTTGCTGCCAGAAGTCGCAGAAATGGCCGAAGCGCCAACAAGAATAGAATTGGAAAAACCAAAGATTTTGTTACCAGAAACCAAAGAGATGGCCGAAGCGCCATCGACAGAAAAAATGGAAGAAGTAAAAGGATCAACCGAGGGATCAAAAATATCAGAAATTTTAAGTCCTTCAACAAATGTTGAGACAATAAAAAGTCAAAAGGGGCCAGCGGTGACTCCGAAAAGAAAAAGAATGGTCAATGTGTTAGATGTTCTGGAAACAATTAAGTCCTCAAGCACGACTCCGAAGAAGACTGTTGCAACTTCCGAAACGAAAACTGAGATTTCTGAAACTAAGGCTCCAGAGCAAGAAACTGAAGCTGATGCTGGGCCCTCAGAGTCCACGAAGGTAAAATCCTTGAAAACCGAGGAAGAAAAAATGACGGAGCCAATTCTTGTTGAAGAAATCAGTGCTGTTGCCCCCGAAGCATCCCCCAAAATCCTTGATTATATTGTTCGTCATGCTTCGGGGAAAAATTATCAGAAAAAGAAAAGCAAGAGGCCCAGCTCTACGCCCAAAAACTGAAGTATCCAAAGGGGGCGTTAATATTCAACGGCAGTGGAGAAGAAGACTTTTTGTATTGTCTCCCTGACAGCAAGGAGATTTCTGTCTGTCGGGAGATGGGCAAGAGCTTCGGATTCCCAACACTAGAAGACGGGCTCTCGGTGCTATCGAAAAACGAACTGGCCGACAGCCTGGCATACAATAGCTTAAAGGTCAAAAAATGAGATCTTTGTATTTTTTGTTGAGATCAAAATTTTTTGTTTGCTTAAATCTATTGACGCACACACATTTTTCTTTGCAGGGCCTTATACTTAGCAATGCCCTCAGGGCCCAAAAAGATGCCGAAGACGAAGGGTGCGCTATAGCCCTGAGCAACCTTCGTTCCGAAGTAATTGAACTGAGGAACGAAGGTCTCGAAAAAGATAAAATATTACATTCATTGATAAATAGAATAAAAGAAGACGAAGCTACTTTTAAAGGTCAAGCTGAGGCTCAGAAGCGTGAAATTGAAGATCTTCGAAAACAACTGGCCAGAGCCAAAGAGGAACGCATGCTTGAAGAAACAAAGCGAGAACTTAGCGACCAATGGGCAAATCATTTAGAGGGAACTGTTGAAGAGCTTCGTTCGTCCAAGAAAAGATGTTATAACAAATCTATGGAGTGTGTTAAGAAGTTGAAAGCTAGCTTCGCCAGCGTCGGCGCATTCTCGAGCGAAGAAAACTTTACAAGAGGCAACCCCGAAGGTCCCATCGAATGGATTAATCACGAAGCTGAGGCCTTCGAGGAAATTTTAAATAGCCGCGGAGACATATGTGCTTTCTCGGGTGCCAGGGGGATTGCCACCATTTTAGAGAAAAAGGGCTGCGAGCATGTAAAGATTTTAGCGCAATCCGAAGCTACCTTGTCCTTCGAAGATGCGAGAGATCCTTCAGCCGAAGCTAGCATGGTTGGTGGAAAATTTTTCACCGATGTCTGGGATAATGGTGGTCGAGAAATGGCTCAAGAAATTATTCAAAAAAGCGAGAAGGGCATTCACGATGCTAGAGAAGTGGCTGAGGCTGCTGAGAAGAGCGCAGAGCCCGAGGGGCAAATAGGTATTAACTAATGGTTTTTATTGTGTTGTAATTTTTGGTTTTAAACTTCGTTCGCAATTTGTAATAGCAATGTAGCCGTATCCTTTCCTCCTTCAGATCCTACTAAAGCGTCTCCGGGCCCTCACCCGAAAGGAGACGACGAAATTGAAAAGATGGCTGAAGCTATCATGGATGAAGTTGTTAATCGGCTCCTGAACGAGGCTGCGGAAGTTGTTCTGAGAGAAGATTAAGTACTATTGTAAAAACTTCTGAAATGTAACATGTGTAACATCTTGTAACCCTGAATATAATATACCTGTTTTTATTGTTCAATTCTTTACGATGCATGAAATTTTACATACGTACCGTTTTTGAGTCTTTGACGAAAAAACACCTTCCCTTCTTTTCATGCTTCGTGAAGAAGAATTTTTATTTGTCACAACAATATCCGTAGTGTTCTGATGAATAATATCCAAGCTTCGTGAAGATATTTTCCGAAGCTATACTTTCGAAGATCAATAGTGTATCTCCTTGCAACTTAGCATGATTTTCCCCCTTTTCCAAAACATTCTTCTGAAGATCGACATTGTGTCCCCCTCTTGTGCCATATGCAGCATGATGTATGATGCTTATGCTATGCGAAATGATGCGATGATGTTATGTTATGTAAGATGGTGTTTATTCCGAAGATACACACACATCCCTGCGATAAAACACATAATCTTTTTGAATCAGCGTTCACTTTTTGCCATAAGCCTCCCTTAGGAGCTTCTTCGCCTTTTACTTCAGCGGAATCAGCGTTTATTTTTCGCTGTAAGCTTCCCTTAGGAGCTTCTTCGCCTTTTACTTTCAGCGGTATTCGCGTTGACTTTTCGCGCTTCGCCTTTTACTTAGGCGGTATCAGCGTTGACTTTTCGCTGTAAGCTCTGCATTCCCTTTGGAACGACTTTGGAGCAGAGAACTTACACTGCGCTCCCTTTGGAACGGCTTTTTGTGACTTCAGCAAACTTACTCTGCGTTCCTTAGAACGACTTTTTGTTGCTTCGAAGAATTTTTTGATAATTCGAAGGTTCTCCTTGTTATCGCAAATCTTTAAGCTTCAATGACTTAAGCCTGTGAAGAAAATATATTTTCCTTGTGGCAAACAACGAAACTATTACATGAAATTTGAAAAATGTCCTTTATTACACAGAAAATAAAACTGAATGAAAAAGACTAATATCAAGGTAGGATATTTGTCAATAGATGTGCTTCGACTCTGGCACAGTGCTGTTGACTGTGCGAGCTTCGGACTGTTCTCTAAAGTCCCTTTGGTGTGGAGCATATTGGCTCCCTTCTGGCTGTTGGCCTTGTTGCAGCGGTGGTGGAGGCGGAGGCTGTTGCCAGGAAGCTTGAGGTTGACTCGCCGAAGCAACAGAAACTGCAGGGTGGTTGCCTACATATTCTGGGATGTAAGGCGAATGATACGAAGCAGTGTGCATGACCTGCTTCGGCTGAGCCTGTTGTGCCGCAGCTTCGGCTATTTCCTTTTGCTTCTGGATGGTAACATGGCACATCCTGGTGGTATGGCCCTTGTTCTCACCACAGAACAAGCAAAAAATTCTTCTTGGTTGATCTCCAAATCTTCCGCCGAAGCCCCTGGCGCCTCTGCCTCTTAGAGCTGGTGGTCGGAAGGAGCCTTGCTGTTGCCCCGAAGCTTGTGAGGAGCACTGTGGCCTTTGCTGCTGGCTCCCCTTATCATCATTTTGAGCAGAGTTATGGATTGACCTAACGTGCCTCGGATAGAATCTTCCTCCGAAGCCCCTGGTCATTTCAGAAAACCTGAAAGCCTCCTCCCTTCTTTGACGAAAATCATTATCGGCCCGAATATACTCGTCCATCTTCTGGAGCAGCTTCTCCAAAGTTTGAGGAGGCTTCCTAGCAAAGTATTGAGCTGAAGGCCCTGGCCGAAGCCCCTTGATCATGGCCTCAATGACAATTTTGTTGGGCACTGTTGGTGCCTGTGCCCTCAAACGCAAGAACCTTCGGACGTACGCCTGAAGGTATTCTTCGTGATCCTGGGTGCACTGGAATAGAGCTTGAGCAGTGACCGGCTTCGTCTGAAACCCTTGGAAGCTGGTTAACAACAAGTCCTTCAGCTTTTGCCATGAAGTGATCGTTCCTGGTCGAAGGGAGGAATACCAGGTTTGAGCAACACTCCTGACAGCCATAACAAAAGATTTGGCCATGACTGCAGCATTGCCACCATACGAAGATACTGTTGCTTCGTAGCTCATCAAGAACTGCTTCGGGTCTGAGTGGCCATCGAATATGGGAAGCTGAGGCGGCTTGTAGGATGGAGGCCAAGGTGTAGCCTGCAGCTCAGCGGACAGAGGAGAAGCATCATCAAAAACAAAATTCCCATGATGGAAATTGTCATACCAGTCATCTTCGTTGAGGAAACCCTCCTGATGAAGGTCTTGGTGCTGAGGCCTTCGGTGTTGCTCATCCTGAGTAAGATGACGAACTTCTTCAGAGGCTTCGTCTATCTGCCTTTGCAATTCAGCTAGCCTGGCCATCTTTTCCTTCTTCCTCTGCACCTGTTGATGAAGCATCTCCATGTCTCTGATTTCTTGGTCTATCTCATCCTCTGGCGGTGTCGGGCTAACAGCCTTCCTTTTCTGGCTTCGGGCCTCCCGAAGGGAGACAATCTCCTGATTGTGGTCCAGCGGTTGCAGAGCTGCAGCCCCAGTTGCTGAAGCTTTCTTCGGCGCCATAGCGAAGGTTTATGATCGCCAAAGGTGTTCAAAAACTCAAAGAGTGGAAGTGAGTTCACCGGAGGTGGGCGCCAATGTTGGGGACTTGTTCTCAAATGCTATGAGTTAAGAACAAGGCAACACAGAAAATGTTAATCGGTAAGGTCCTTCGTCCTTCGAAGCATTATTTCCCTTAGGATATAATGATTTTCGGACGAAGGTTATGAAGGACGTACCTTCATAAATACAGCATACGATGACGAAGAATGAATCATAAGGAACATGAAGGATAACATAGACAATTATATATTATTATCAACTTATTTTCTGCATTATTATTATTATGAAGAAACAGAAATGACATCGAATTACAAATGTACTTACAGCTTGGAAGGAGATGAAAGTACAGGTGCGACGCAAAAGCAAATGCCAAATCAGCGTGAACAGTACGGGGATACTGTTCACCTATTTATAGGCACGGGACACAGCCCATACAAAATTACATTCATGCCCTTTACATTTGGTAATAATTCTATAGTAATCCACCGAGGTCTGAATGGCCTTTTCATCTTTAAGTCGGTTTCATTTTCTGCTACCACGCCGAAGCTTTCCCGCTCACATCTTCGGCGCTGTATCAACCTTCGTATTATTTTGGGCTTCTCCTACTGTGATACCGACTCGAGTCCGAAGATACCTGTTCACACATTATACTCCAGAAATACTGTTAAATCATGTTTTTGAGGACCTTCGTAAGCCGAAGGCCCCCAACAAGGCTTGTAATAGTTACTACTCTTTCTATATTGTAAAACTTGAGCTTTGAATATGTGAAATTATGTTATTGTAAAGTCTTTCGTTCTATCTCCGATGTATGTTTATGGGTTTGTGTTCGATCTATTGTGAATGTAAAAGCAAGTTCCTTGGAACTCGGCAAACCCTATTAAGTTATCTGGTGTACTTACATAACCATCTGATGCTATTGTGGTAAATATTGATGCAAGTGGGCCCTATAACTTAGTTGGGACGTGACAACATAAAAGAGAGAAGCAAAATAATAAGTTTAAGGTCTTGTTTGGAAGCAATCCAATTTTTAAAAAACTGATTTTTATCTGGCTAGGAGAGACCAACTTCTTTGTTTTTAAGAAATTGTGAATCTAATTTCTATAAA
The DNA here is from genome assembly GCF_902167145.1 of Zea mays. Taxonomy (NCBI): domain Eukaryota; kingdom Viridiplantae; phylum Streptophyta; class Magnoliopsida; order Poales; family Poaceae; genus Zea; species Zea mays. The sequence goes on along the minus strand of NC_050105.1, from coordinate 98,982,779 downwards.
CTGAGGCATAAAATGGTATGTTTAGAACCACCTCCATTTTAATAAACCAGTTTTTTAGAAACCGGTTGCTTCCAAACAGACCCTAAATTAATCCATAAGGCCCCGTTTGTTTCCTTTCATTTCGAGGAATTGGAATCTTACTAATGGAATAAACTATTTTTTTAGAATATGACATTCCACCACTTTCCAAAGTTATCATATAAGCCTACCTCAAATTCATGGGTTGAGATATGGAAATTGATTCTATAAATTTACATGTTATTTTTCCGATGTACAACTTATAGCACATTCTTCTACTTACGCCTCTATAACATAAATGTAGTATATAACTATCTCTCTCATATGATTTAGGATAATATACAAATATATTACATATATAAATATATAAACTTAATTAGTTTTGTTTAAATTATAATTATTAAAATGAAATTCAATTCCAACGAAACAAACGGGCCCTAATTCTATTTCGATGGTATGATATGGTACATACTATTGTTAAATCGAAACCCAAATTATAGATGATATTGGGTCGGAGCCGTTGTAACGACGTCTATCTCTACAACTATTAAGAGCGAACTGTAGACTGCCCCCGCTCGAGCAGCCCGCACGACGCAAATCCCCTCCCACAACCCGCAACGCCCGCGGCGAATCCCGCCGCGCGAACCGCCCGCCCCCGCCGCGAATCCTCCCTCCCGCAACCCGACCTCCCTCTCCGTGCGCATCGCCGCACTCAACGCCGCCATCCTCATCCGGAGGTAGCTCTGCCCCCTTCCTCCCCATCCGCGCGAGGATTTCGCCCCGCTCGCCAGCCTTCACAATCGCCCAACGCCAACCACCTCCCCTTTCCTCGCAAGCTCTTCTCCCAAATCCGCCACCACCCCCATCCCCAGCCTGCCGCCCCTTGCCTGTGCACCCTGGCCCTGCTCGCCGCGTGGTCCCCGCCTCGGCCTCCCCCATCACCACGCGTTCAGCTCCCCCGCGTCTGCCCAACTCGCCCCAACCGTGGCCATGACCCCATCTCTGGCGATAGTGGCGGCTTCGACCCTGCCTTCTGCGCCTGGAGCTGGTGCGGGGACCTCAGGGTTGGGTGGAGAAGCCGATGAAGCGGATGATGAAGACCCCCCTACCAGCACAAGGTCCTGGAGAAGACCAAATTTGTGATTGATCTTGGTTCTGTTGATGTTCGTCGTCTTCCTGGGTAAGCTGAAAGGTTCCTTCTATGTTTTGTTGTGTTCAGTCAGCCCACCCCAGACCCCAGACCTTTCCCCTTCCGTCCACGGTCGGCGCCAACGCCACTCCAGTGAGCTGAGGGCGGAGACGGTCACGGTGGGCAGAATGACACGCCGCACGCCTCTCCGCCCCGCTCCGCTCCGCTCCAGATTGCGCGCACCCACCCATGGCGCTCGCCGCTTCCCACCACGGCCTCCTGCCCTTCGCCCCCGCTGCCACGCCTACCCCGTCACGGGGGCACCTGCGCTTCCGCGCCGCGCGCCCTCTGCCCCGCCCCGCCCGGAGGTGAGCGATCTGATCCCCGCGGGGCCCGTTTCCCTGACGTCGTGCTCGCCGCCTCGCGCTGGTCGGATTTTACTCGCTGGCAGCCTCGAGTCTCAGCGGGATTATCCACTTGCGGTACTCGTATTAGAGTGCCAATGGTTTCGTAGGTGCCGGCTTTAGTTCTCTTTTGCTATAGGGATTTTTTCATCTCGACCAGGGAAAAAATTCTATGCAGGACTGACACGTTTACATGACGATCTCTGTGTGTCCCTTTGTGTCTGTCCTAGCTGACGAAGTGACGATCAGTTGGATCGAACTCGCGTAAACAGCCGGATCGAACATCTCCGTCTACCATGTGCCGTGAGCAGATTGATTAGACGGAAGGATTTTAGCATCAGCATGATTGGACGCCTCTAGCCTGTGCTCCATGGGTTTTACTTATACACGATCTCTGCATAGATTTTTTTTCCATTTAGACCGTCTAATTCAGCGTTGTTCGATGGTCTCGTAGAGTTGTCCGTTGATGATTTGTTAGATTGGTGTATGTATATGGGAAATTTTGCCTGCGCCTATGATAAGTTGTGCAGTAGTAGGATTCATTTGGGAAGTTATGTCTGCCATCTCGTATCTCTTCATCCCCAACTCTATTGTTTCTTAATTCCTAAGTTATAGTATATACATGATAGTAATAGATAGATCTGTCCTGTATAATACTTCCATGTTCTATATACACTGTATATGTACTAATAATCTTTGTCTTTTGTAAATCTTCACAACATATGTACTAATCTTTGTGTTTTGTAAATCTTCCCAGAATTTGTTGCCAATCTATCAACTCAGCTAATGTGTTGGGAGCTTCTTCAACGGTATGATTTCACACGACTGGTTTAATCAGTGGCAGACGCCACTTCTGTATTTATTCAGTTTGCTTTTTAATGTGTATTCTTGGGAAAATTATCACCCCAGACATCTGATGAGGCAATCCCAGTCCCAGTTGTCTAGATAGATCAGGACTCAGACCGTGATGCGACTATTGTGCAGCTAAGTTTTGGAGATCATTCGGGGATACTACTTGACACGGTATATATTTTACATGCGCCACTGATGATGCCTTTACATTGTTGCTGCTCAAAATTGTGATGTTTAAGTTTTTGTCATATCTGCCAATTATTTTTCCTGATATTCACTGTTTTCCTGGTATTTCTTTATGCAAATACGGACAACCTATTTTTTAGTTGATATAGATGGTGTTGATTTGTTAGTTAAAGCTATTGTCTTTGATGGTCACACTTTTATTGGAAATCTGCAATTCCTTTTATGTTGTAACAAAATTTAATATCTAAAAATGTTGTTGGTGTCTTGGTGGTACCGTGTCAGTTGTCAACAATCCAATTCCATTCTCATGGCTTTGATTCTGACATATGATTATGATTATTTTAAATTTGTGCAGCTTCTTTCAAGGCAATCAACGATGAAGGCATGTCCATGTATCAGAGGCCCTTCATGAAGGGCAAGTTGTACATCCACTTCTCGGTGGAGTTCCCGGACTCGTTGAGCCTGGAGCAGTGCAAGGCCCTGGAGGCTGTTCTCCCGCCCAAGCCAGTATCACAGTACACTGACATGGAGCTGGACGAGTGCGAAGATACGATGCCCTATGACGTGAACATCAAAGAGGAGATACGGAGGCGGCAGCAGCAGCACCAGGAGGCCTACGACGAGGAGATGATGTGCCAGGCGGTGGGCAGAGGGTGCAGTGCGCCCAGCAGTAGGCAGCTTGCGGCAAATTTGTTGTTTCGCTTTGGACGACTATTGAGTTTGCCCGCTTGTATTGGTGTGATGATACTTCTGTTACAAGAGTGCAGTATTACTAAGGATTAGTTCCTATATAATGACACATTGGCACTAACATTGTTATGCATTTTAATACACCCGTAGCAACGCACGGGCATAGACCTATAATAGCAATAATCTCTTAAAAACAGGTACGTAGTATTTATTAGATTTGTAGATGCCCTTACCGGCCAAACACACGATTCGCCTCCCAACGCTACTACCCCTTTCCTTCCAACTTCCGCCCGCCGGCGCCAGCCGCAACCGAACAATCCAAGCAACGCGTCAGGCGCCGCCATGGCCACGTGGCGCCTCCGCCGCGCCGGTGCCGCCCTAGCTGCCTCCTCCACCCTCGCCGCTGTCCTCGCCGCCTCATCGGCTTCCGCCACCGACCCGTCCGCCGCCGCCCTAGAAGCGGCAAGGCAGCGTGTTGCGCGGTCGGGGGCCACGCCGCCCCTGCGAGACGCGCAGCGTGCGGCGCTGGCAGGGTCCACCCCTGCTGAGCCCCTAGACGTGCTCGTCGTTGGCGGCGGCGCCACCGGATGCGGCGTCGCGCTCGATGCCGCCACCCGCGGGCTCCGTGTAGGCCTTGTGGAGCGCGAGGATTTCTCTTCTGGAACCTCCTCCCGATCCACCAAACTCATCCATGGCGGTGCGTGGTCTTGTCCAAACCCTGGGGTCTACGGACCCCCCTCCTGTGTTTTCCCAAATTTCAGCTGCTACGAATCCTTTATTAGAGTACCACAGTCAGCAGTCTGACCAAGAGTGTAACAGTTTGATGAACTAATGTGCCCTATTTGATGCTTGGTGATGTTAGGTCGGTAGTGCTATGCACTATCTTAATAGCACATACAATTATTGTCTGGCTACATTAGCAAGTGGATCTGTTGAATTTGTGTTGGAAATACCTGTCCTACGATGGCATTGCACTACTTTGCTAGTGGCACAATATTTGCTCTTAGCAAGCCCTGGCTTTATTTGAGCAATGCAAATTTATTCCTAATATATGTTTATGCCTGTCTAGGAACCTGTATTGTGGTACTGACCATTCCTGACTGATGCTATTTGTCAACATGTTGATAAAATGTTTACTGTCCATTAGACTATCCATGCTACATTCAAAAGATGAGGCTCATCTTGCATCTAGACATTCTCTAATTGTATTTTATTTTACTTGTACATTAAGAGACATATGAGGTGAAAACATAAAAGATCCCATAAAGATTTATTAGGCAATCCTGGATATTGAGTTACGTTCTAAAATTTCAAGGATAATTTCAAAATGAGCTAGGGGAACAGAAAATGAACTTAACAATGCATTTCATAAGAATGTTTCCTAAGGTTCTTATTACTCAACTTTGTTGGGACTTTTTCATGTCGATTTGATGGTCAAACCAAAACCTTTTCCAAGGTTCCTAAAATTAGTTGGTTTTCACTTGATATACTGTGCCAACTATGTCTAATTTGCTGTTAACTTTGACCCAACAAAGATATAAGGTTAACTTTCTCCCTGTTACTTTGAAAATGTCTTGCTCTTGTGTTCCCTCTTACTGAATACTGATGCAATAAATTTATTCTGCTTTCTGCCATAGTAATATCATTTGCAGATACATTTCTAGCTTGAAACAAATGCATGGATGAACATACTATAAAGACTGCGTAAAATTTTTGTAATTTTTAAAAATACTTTTACTTTGTGAAACAGGAAAAGGCTTAATTACAAACAAGATATACCTGCACCAGTGTTTTTGTGCCTTTTGGGATTGAAAAAACTTAATTTAGCATTGTCCCTTATTATATTGCATTCAATTTGTACAGGCGTGCGCTACTTGGAGAAGGCAGTGTTCAATCTTGATTATGGGCAGCTGAAACTTGTTTTTCATGCACTTAAGGAACGCAAACAAGTCATCGAGAATGCTCCCCATTTGTGCCATGCTTTGCCATGCATGACTCCTTGCTTTAACTGGTTTGAGGTTGTATACTACTGGTTTGGTTTGAAGCTTTATGATCTTGTTGCTGGAAGAAGGCTACTACATTTGTCCCGATATTATTCTGTGGATGAATCAGTTGAGCTTTTCCCAACCCTTGCAAAAAACGGACATAATTGTAGCCTAAAAGGAACAGTTGTGTACTATGATGGTCAAATGAATGACTCACGGCTGAATGTGGGGTTGGCATGCACTGCTGCAGTTGTTGGTGCAGCTGTTCTCAATTATGCTGAAGTGGTCTCTCTCATTAAGGATGAATCGGGGGAGAGAATCATTGGTGCACGCGTCCGTGACACACTATCAGGTAGAATAAAGTATGTCCTATCTCTACTCACTATATAAAATATCCACCTCTTAGAGTCGTTCAAGCTATCTCTTTTCCTTGATAGTTATGTGTTTCTTTCCTCCATATTAACTGATTAATAAAAACTTTCTTCCTAGTTCCTAATGCCATTGTTTATATATTAGTATTTCTGAATGCTATAAATATGTAACTAAAGTGATTAAATAAATTATTAGAGCAGTTTCTAATTTCAAGTTAGACTTTGCTTTTTCAGTGTATAGGCTAAATAACTTGCATAAGCTTGTGTTGGAAGCTAGGAATCACTAAACTCTTTTGTGATCTACCAGAAAATCTTTGATAGTATATGAGATAGTGAGATAACTAGATATCTGTACAATGACAACAACTAAGCATTTTAATAAAAAGGTAGTTGAGTAGGTTAGATGCGTGTTTGTAGATGATGAAATATATTCTGAATGCTTCTGCAGTTTTTGTTCTTCGGAATTTGATATACTTGTGTTAATTCATTCTGAGTTCTGGATGGAGGCATTTAATTTAACAACAAACTTTAGAGCTATGAAGCTTCTGGCTTTTATGGTTACGTAATGTTTTCTTATCATCTTGATTTTATTACACTACTGAGTTTTTATTCTTATAGTGTTTTTCTTAGGGTTATTTAATGACCAGTTTAGTAGCTTTCTCCGACTGTATTAGGAGTTACCTGACAATCTGTTTATAATATTATTTATGAAAATTTAAATTACATGTTGTGTTACTATTTTAACAACATATAGTTCTGATCTCTCAAGAAATTCTTGCACCTTAAGATGTCTATATGAAGTTACTTTAAGTATGATGTTTCAAAGTATTGCATTTTCTTTTAAATAGAGTTATTGTTTTAGTTATTTTTTTTGTTGATGTTAGCATTGTCAAGATTTTACAGAAATTTGAAACAAAGGATCACTTTCTGCTTTCTATATTAATGATTTTTAGCTAGACAATTGAAACTGTGGACAACAATACACCTCCCTCCGGGAATGGAGATTTCGGATGAAACTCTGTCTGCCTATTGATCCTGCTCTTGTTTTAAGCTTTTATATTAGATGCTGGCCTTCCAGAATTCATTAGCCTAATTTACTATTCAGTTCTTTGTTTTTGAAACGAAACTATTCAGTTCATTGTTAGGAGTCTCAAATCATTAATCATAAACAGTCCTACATCCTTAATCCATTGCTACTTGCTAACTCTAACAAGAATACAATATGTTCTGAAAAATTAAGATGCTGATATTTTTCTCAAAAATTTGTGGTTTTTTTTACCAAAAAACAAGTATGGATGAGTATTTCACATATATTATCTGCTTTAATTTTGTTGGAAGAACTTTCTACAATATGCTAACATCTTAACAGTAATAATTTATGTCTGCGGATGGTGGCGACATGGCAAAAATAAAGCTGTGGCTGTCGTGTCACCCAAAACCACCCAAAAGAAAGAAAAAGTCTTGGATGCAATGCAATTTGAACTTGTGTTGAGAGTTGGATCTGGTTTTGGAGACGAAGAACCAAAATGAAACATTGAATCAAAGGGGAAAATTGTGCTTGAAATAAACCTTCTCATTTTTTATTATAGCAACATGCCATTGCACATACACTAGTATTTTGGCCATACTACATATTTTGGCATATGATTCTGCTTTGTTGGTTGCCACATGTTAAGCACATATGTGAAATGGATTGTGTCATCCACTTGGTGTTTTAATAATGCAACACTTTCTAGAGTATTGTTTGCTTGTGTAACTGGGATATAGGCCATGTGTGGTCACTTAATGCTTGCAAATGTATCAGTTTTTTTCATGATGGGAAACCCGAATATCATTACCATAAGCAACAAAACTACAGCAAATATCCTTATGCTTGCAAATGTGTGTCAGGTAAGGAGTTTGAAACCTTCGCAAAGGTGGTTGTTAATGCAGCAGGACCATTCTGTGACTCTGTGAGGAAGATGGCTGACAGTACCGTAGCACCTATGATCTGTCCTAGTAGTGGTGTGCACATTGTACTTCCTGATTACTACTCCCCTGAAGGGATGGGGCTAATTGTTCCAAAAACCAAGGATGGCAGAGTTGTATTTATGTTGCCATGGTTAGGAAGGACCGTTGCGGGAACAACTGATTCTAACACAGCAATAACAATGCTTCCTGAACCACACGAGGATGAAATACAGTTCATATTGGATGCAATCTCTGACTATCTTAATGTTCAGGTGTGTTTGCATATATGCAATCCTTTTTCCACATGCTGAAATAATGTCGTAAAGTTCTTATGCTATTGTAGTGTTGTTTCACATATTTTCATCTTGTATTTGGTTGCAAAACTGGAGATGGAGGAACATTTTAATTGCTATTTTAAACTCATTTCAGTTTTGTGCTTTATGAAGCCAAAACACCACTTAGTATTTTTCTCTCGAACACGCAGGAGAGCTGCATATCATTATATTAATAAGAAGGAGAAACATACAAGGTCCAACAAGACCGAGGTGCATAGAACCACCTTACGGCGGCCAAAATCTAACGTACACAAACTGATCCATCTACCAGACAGCCTGGGAGATATGGAAGCATAAGAATTCTTGTGTCTTTGAGAATGCAGAGCTTAACATACCTACTTTGATCACAAGGATTGTTGAGGAATGTCGGCTTTGGAGGTGGGCTAGAGCCTCCAAAATGCATGACTTCTTGGTCTGGGCACGAGCTAGGAATGTGTAGGCCTTGATGGCCTATCCCTCTGTGGTTTTTGTATTCAAGTGGTCTAGGTGTCATCGTTGTAACAACCTAAGCTTTTATGATGTGTTTGGTTTGAGGTCAAAGTAGGATGAGGTGGAGTCATCCCTAACAATCACCACTTTTTTGTTTGGTAGAAGGGATAAACTTAGATGGAACCATTCCAGTTTTTGTTTGGATGGTGGTCAGGTGTAATTGCTCGAGAGGGGCTGGGGCGGCCATCCCACTTTTCGGGACCGCGAGAGGGGGGGGCACCGTTCGCTCGATTTTTTGGGACCGTGTCGCTGCCGAAAATTGCTCCAGTGTTCACCTTGCCCCCGTGTGACCCTCATCCAAACATCATAGAAAATGTGGTCGTCCCCTTCCATCCCTCCTTGTTTATCCAACCAAACACACCCTTATTTGCTTAGTCCCTGGCTGTAGGGGTACAAGTCTTGTGGTCTTGGTTGTTTTCGGTCGTTTTTGCTCTCTTTGATGTATATGGTACTTCTCTTTCTTAATGAAATGACACACAGATCTCCTGCGTTGTTTGAAAAAAAGATGTGGGCTCTTGTCGACCTTCTTTTAGGTCATCACCCAATTTGCCTGAAGTGGCTGTATAAATTGAAGCGTGATGAGTAGGGTGTTGCCATCAGGCACAAGGCTCAAATTGTCGCCAAGGGGTACATCCAACAGCTGGGGATAGGCAGATGTTTGCTCTGTTTGCATGGAGTCTACGCGGATGCTATTGCGGCACAAAGGGGCTGGCTTGTGCATCACATGGATGTCAAGTTAGCGTTCCTAAATGGTGAGCTCAAGGAGGAGGTGTATGTCCGGTAGTTGACAAGCTTTGTCGTTAGCGAAGGTCCTACGACAAAAGAAGGCGTTGTATGGACTTCGCCAAGCGCCACGGGCGTGGAACACAAAGATGGACAACAACATGCGCAAACACATCAAGGGCAACACATCGTTACGTGTGGTGGTTGGGTGAATGTCGATGACCTAATCACCGCTGGGGCAAGGCTAGAGAGCGTCAATGCATTCAAGGAGCAGATGCATCGTCTGTTCCGGCTAAGCGATATTGGTCTCTTGATCTATCTCGAGCCTAGAGGGCAAGCGGCATACGCCCGCAAGTTGTTGGAGAAGGCCGACATAGGGAATTGTAATCCATGCCACATGCCAATGGAGGCTCGAATGAAGCTCTTGACAAAGAGCTCAACACCAGAGGTTGATGCGACAATGTACAAAAGTTTGGTGGGGAATCCGTGCTATTTGGTTCATACCAGATCGACATTATGTTTGGGGTGGGTTTTGTGTGCCGCTTCATGGAGAGACCGCGATAAGAGTATCTAACTGTTGTCAAGCACATATTGTGCTACATCATTGGCACAATCGACTACGACCTTGTCTCGCAACACCGATAGCATGTTGACAGGCTACATGCTGATCGGGCACACAACGAATTGGGGGGAGGCGTCGATGAGGGAAGCACCAGTGGCGCTATCTTCTTCCTTGGAGTCATGCATGTGTCTTGGTGGTCTCAGAAACAAAAGACGGTGTCCCTCTCAAAAGTGGATCATGTAAGTACTGAAGAACAACTTGCTGGCATTGTGACGAAGTCACTTGGGCGCGCACAGTTTGCTGAAATTCGTGGCAAGATTGGCATCGTCAAGGTCAAATAAATCGAGACAAGCTTAGGGGAAGATTGTTGCATAATCCAACTTGGTTTATTCGTTTCCTTCGTAGTTGATTGATTAGTTTTCTTCCATAGCTAATTAATAGCTGATTAATTAGTTTCCTTTCTTAGCTAGTTGATAGTTGATTAATTATTTTGTCTTAGCTAATTGATTAGTTTCCTTTTGAGCCTTTGTAACTGTGTATATAAACGGATCAGTAGAATACATGTATCGCAGTGTTGTAGTTTGGCACAAAAAAAAAACTCGTGTTCTTCTAGTGTTCATGTCGAGTTTTGTGAGCGTTTGAGTGATCTAGGGATCATCTTCTTTGTCTCCAGCACTGCACGTCGGTGAGTAGAAGGCTATAGGCTGTTGGTAATTACTAACCTTGTATGTCAACATGCTGTATTAGGCCCCGTTTGGTTTGGGGTGACTAAGTTTAGTACTTTAGTCACTTTTAGTCCCAAAGAATCAAATATGGTGACTAAAGTTGAGTGACTAAACTTTAGTTCTTTAGTCACCAAGGGGGTGACTAAAAGTGACTAAAGTGGGATTTTTACCTCACTTGCCCTCTCCTCTTTCTCCGTGCAGCAGACAACCACTAATTAATAGGGGTAATGCAGTCATTATTTACACTAATTAATGCTCTTTAGTCAGGTTTAGTCTGTGGAACCAAACATGACTAAAGGAACCAAACGGGGCCTATGTACTGTTTAGCCTCTTCAAACCCAATGGGATCAAAATGTTTACATAATTTAAATCTTCTTTTATATTGTTATGATGTACTTTGAAGTTTGAATCTCAAATTGAAGTGTGTTGATAATCTACCACTTATTTTTTTTGTTTCATACTTCCAGTACTTCGTGAGACTGTAATTGGAATCATATTTTCCAACGCAAATTGAGAAATATTGACTTAACTAATATGACTTTAATGTTTTCATTCATTAGGTAAGGCGTTCAGATGTTCTTTCTGCCTGGAGTGGTATACGTCCTTTGGCGATGGATCCATCAGCAAAGAATACCGAGAGTATTTCTCGAGATCATGTTGTATTTGAAGACTACCCCGGGTTAATAACAATTACCGGTGGAAAATGGACAACCTATAGGAGGTAAGGTCTACCTAATTGCTACTATAATTTATTTGTAGAAGTGATGGATGGAACTGGAGTGACCTGGTCAAGCTTTCAGCATTGCCAATTTATTAGTGGGCCTTTTTTTTTTTAAAAAAAAAAGAAGTCTCGTGGACACATTTGTAGGCGAGAGGTTTATGCGCGCTGCTAGAAGGAACTGGCTAATTAAGTTGTTAGAGTTTGTTTCAGATTAGTTGTGAGAGGGTACGTAGCAAGTTTGTTAGCACTAGTTCTAAAAACTCTACCTGTGGGGTAAGACCGGCCACGGTATTATATTAAGAAGACCTTCCCACACAGATAGAGAAAACCCTCGAACCCCTGCCCCACCCATACACAGTGGAACCGTAGCCCATGTGAGAACGATCGCGACCGGGGCTGGGCCTTAGACTTGTGCTTTGGCGCGGGACAAACGAGGGAATTTTTTTACCACAGCCTAGAATTCGCTCCCACAGGGAGTCGAACCTAGGAGGACACCTAACCAACTCAGCTAGAGGCTCTTTCGCCTACTTATGGAGTTTGACTGATTGATTGTAATCAAGCAAAACTAATAAATGCAAGAACTCAGAATCTCTTCTCGAGGGCAAGGTATATGTCTGCTTCTTATCACTCCCTAACCCTGCCAGCAACCAATCTAGCCATATCAAAAAGTTAAAAAACGCCTACAACTACGATTATGATGGACTGCGTTGTCAAATTAGTAGAGCCTGACCATCAAGCAGAAACAGGACTGCATCATGCTTTTTTCTAAGAAGAAATTACCATCTTCCTATCATATGCTTCACAGGCAGTGCCTATATTTGTCTGTGCCACTTCCGTGCTGCTAGCCAAACTCTGTCCTGCTTGCATTGCACCTCCACTGTTTTGTTCATCTGCATTGTGTCCAGCATAAATTGCACCTTAGCTAGCTCATGCAATGGAGCAAAGTTATGTGGCCTCAGTAAAAGCTGAAGATGGTGTCTGGGGAGGGGGTTTGCCAAAACAGTTTCATCTGCTCATGGCTGCAGGAAATTGTGACAATCGTTTGTCTCCATGTTACCATTTTGACTCAAAGGTCATTGTTACACATAATAATATTCAAGGGAGACGAAGTAAGGATTATTAACGTCGCAGAGCAATCATTGGCAAGAGTAAAAGACCCTCATTTGACTCCCCCCCCCCCCCAATGCAGGGGAACTAACAGATTAACCATGTTGCCCTATTGTTGTTCCTAGGGAGTTTTGGTAAGTTCCCAACGAGGGACACAGTGAGAGAGGGCGAGGACGAAAAGGGGGTTGGGTTGGGGGGGGGGTGATTTCTGGCTCCTTAATATCAGGTATAGATATAGATTTGCCCTTAACCCCTTACACAAAAGATCCTTTGTGGACTATATTCAAGTTCATGTGCATGTTGTTTGTTTGACTGTACAAGTGCATGATCATGTTGCACACTACAAGATAGTCCATTGTTGAATTCTAATGAGCTTGTTTGTTCAGTATGGCTGAAGATGCTGTAAATGCAGCAGTCATGTCTGGGAATTTGAAACCAGCCAATGGTTGTTTGACTGATAATTTGCATATTGTTGGTGGATATGGATGGGATCCTGCTTCTTTTACGGTTCTTGCTCAGAATTATAAGCGAATGAAGAAGACATATGGTGGCAAGGTTATTCCAGGTGCAATGGACAGTGCTGTATCGAAACATTTATCGCATGCATATGGATCTTTGGCTGAACAAGTGGCTACTATTGCCCAGGTGTGTTCTCCTTTGACTCCGCACTATTTATGCTAATTCTGTTGTAGTAGGATGGAAAAGAAAAATAAAGATCAAATGGTCAATTGTCTTTTCATCTGTTGGGGGAGTGAAGTATGTATGGTTTGCAATGAGGTGTGCTGGGATTCTGGGCATCCCAGTTACGTGACCAAAAGTTCAGTAAAAGAGTGTTAGGGAGAGAAGAGAGGAAGAACAGGAGAGAGCTGGTCAGCAGACCAACAACCTGCATCCACTGCCATACTCAGCTGGCTCTGCGCCAGTAGATGGCACATAACTTGCTTTGGTCAGCTGTGGCACAGTCGATCTGGAAAGCGGTGGCAGCATTGGTCGGTTTGAGGGAACAGAGCGGCTAGGAGAGGGAAGGAACTGGGAGAAGTTGCGGGCGACAGTATCACATATGGTGAATGAACAGGAAGCAAGAGGCACCCAGATATGGGGGAGGGAGAGGGAGGGGAGGTTGCGGACGGGAGCATCGATCTGGTGAACGAGTGGCAAGCGAGAGGCAATGAGAGAAATAGGAGGGGAGGGAGGAAGAAAGGGAGTGGTAGATTATGCTAAGGGGTGTATTGCCATTCCTCGCTTTACCACCTTACTAAGTATTACTGTGATAGTAATAATGATGCACTGCAGTTTATTTGTGGGTTCTTTGAAATCAAACACTTATTTTCATCCCTGAGTTGCATAATGGATTATTTATAATTGAGTACAAAAATTATCATACCATGAATTTTGTAACATCTTGATGGAATAACATGCCAAATTTGAATAGCAGTTCTGGCCTTTTGGACGAAAAGTGAATCACCAAAGTGGATAATGATGTTTGTAAATATCCGTCTCATAGATATTCCAATTTGAATATCAGTTAACCACCAAAGTTAATCACCAAATTTGAATATCAGTTCTGGCCTTTTGGACGAAAAGTATTCTGGAAGCCACCTCCACCACCTTCTCTCGATGACTCGATGGCGTGATCAAATTCTGCTCACTCTCAAGCACTTCTCTCGCTGATCATGCCCTCAGCAACACTGTCTTCCTTGAGGACCCTGCTTGGGATCGCATGGACAATATTGTCCTCTCCTGGGTGACTGGAACCATCTCCATCGAACTCCAAGACACCATCCACGAATTTGGCGGTACTACTTGTCAAGCTTGGATTGCCATGGAAAATCAGTTCCTCGGAAACAACAGACGCGGGCTCTTCACCTCGACGCCTAATTCCGCAACTTCATCCAAGGCGATCTCGCCGTCGGAGAGTACTGCTGCAAGATGAAAGGCTTTGCTGGTGCTCTTGCTGATCTCAACACTTCAGTCAACGATTGGATTCTTGTCCTCGCGCTTCTCTGTGGCCTCAACCCGCGGTATGAAAACCTCCACACGATCATCACCCGTTCAGTCTCTTTCCATTCTTTCCAGAAGGTCTGTGATGACCTTATTCTGGAAGAACTCATGGGGAGACCGGACCCGGCAGCCATGACTCTCTACAACAAGGCGCCTGCGACTACTACACCGCCTGTCACTGCTTCCTCTTCGTCGCGCTCTTTTGCCCATACCCGTCCACTCTGGAACCGGTACCAGTAGCATGTTCCTCCTGGTGGTGCTGAACGGCGCAACCGCAACCGTCGTAACTGAGGGGGCCAGGGTGGCGGCCACGGTGGTGCTCCTTGGTCGTCCTTCTTCAATCCATGGACGAGCACCATCCAAATGTGGACCGGCAACCCTTTTGGTCGACAGCAGCAACGCTCGGGGCAACTCCCTATGCGCCCCCTCCTTCAGGCCTTACTGACGGGCCTGGACTCTATGGTTCCCCTGCTAGTCTTCTTGGGTCTCCTCCCCAATAGGCGCTTCTTCCACCTCTATAACACCAGGCGACGTCTCCTCCCCAACTACGTTTCCAAACTAGGATCCGGTCCCTTCCATCTGCACTCCTTGGACTGGTTCATGGGATCAACAGCAGTTGGCCAACACCTTCAACACCATGGCACTGTGACCTCCCCTCGCCATCACCGGCTGGATTCATGACTCTTTGACCTCCAACCACACAACCCCGACGTTCAGTAACATTTCTACTTTTCGTTCTCTCGATTCCACAACCCCTTCTATCATTGTAGGTAACGACGTCACTCTCCCTGTCACCTCAGTAGGTGATACGGTTTTTCCCGGCCCCTTTTGCCTTAATAACATCCTTTGTCTCCCCATATAGTTCAAAATCTTCTTTCCGTTCGTCGCTTTACTACTGACAATGCTTGTTCCATGGAATTTGATCCTTTTGGTGTTTCTGTAAAGGACCTCACCTCCCAGAGAGAGATCACAAGGTGCAATAGTGCTGGTCCCCTCTACACCATTCGGTTCCCAGACCTGTCCCTCTCACGCTTTGACGGCTGTCTCAGCTTCTACGTGGCACTGGCATCTTGGACACCCTGGCCCTGATGTCCTCGCCAAGCTTCGCAACATCACCGCAATAGCTATCCTCGCAACACTTCTGATTTTTGTCATGCTTGTTAGTTAGTACGTCATACTAGACTTCCTTTTACTAGTTCATCTTCCCGCACCACACAATCGTTTGAAATAATACATTGTGATTTGTGGACTTCTCTTATAGCTAGTGTCTCTGGTTATAAATATTACTTGGTTCTTCTTGATCATTTCACCAATTACTTATGGACGTTTCCTCTCCGTTTGAAATCTGACACCGTCACCACTGTCACTTCCTTTTTTCCTATGTTTCCACCCAGTTTGGCAGCACTGTGAAAGCAGTTCAATGTCATAATGGGAGGGAATTTGTTAACTCCACCATGCGCTCGTTCCTCCTCACTCGAGGTACCATTCTTCGCATGTCCTATCCCTATACCTCTCCCCAAAACGGTAAGCTAAACGGATGATTCGCTCTACCAACAACATCATCCGCTCTCTCCTTTTCCAAGCTTCTCTCCCTGCCTCATACTGGGTGGAGGAGGGTCTTCATACAACCACATACCTTCTTAATCGCCTTCCCACCAAAACAATCAACACTCCTAGCCCATATGTCTCTCTGTTCGGCACAACTCCTTGTGCGCACCTTTGTGTGTTTGGTTGTGCTTGCTACCCCAATCTATCCGCTACTGCTTCCCATAAACTGTCTCCTCATTCTACTCGTGTTTTACCACAAAGGCTATCACTGCCTTCACCTTTCCACCAACCAGATCCTTATTTCCTGCCACGTGGTCTTTGATGAGGCAGACTTCCCTTTCTCTGCCTCGCCCCATCCCACTAATGATTTAGTTTTTTTGTCTTCCGATGATGACGTGGTGGTCCTACCTATTGGCACCCCACTCCCATCTGCAGGTACTTCTTCGGTGCCTGCTGCTGCATCAGCCCCTGCTCTTGGTGTAGCACCGTTGCTCTTGCCTAGTGCTCTTCCCTCGTCGGCACCCACTTCTGGAGCAGCGCCGTTGCCTTTGCCAGCAGTTTCTCCTCTACCGGCTGCAATACCTGCAACACCCATCTCTGCGACAAGTGCTGCATCTTCACTCGTGCCATGCACGGCCACAACATGCCCATCTTTGTTGGCTCCCGCGTCACGCGCGTCCACGACACCACTGGTTGCTCCTGCTCCCTAGTAGGCTGCACCTCTCCACCAGCCACCATTGCTGACGTATCAGCGACGTCCCAGCTTGTCGACCCTGGAGACTCCTCCGGGTGCCTACTCCTGTGACTCCCGTGGTCAATCATCATCGTATGACGACACGGGCCAAGGACGGATTCCAGATTCCTGCCATCTACTTCGTTATGGACATCTCCCTCAAGCCATCTTCAGTCCACCAGGGCCTTGTTGACCCTCATTAGCGTCGGGCTATGGAGGATGAGTATTCGACACTCATGTCCAACCTGTTGAAGTGTATAAGTGGATTGACTACCTTCTCCCATTAGCTTAAGCTTTTGGGTTGAACTAGTAGTGTGTCCACTCTAACATGGTATCAAAGCCAGAGGTCTCGAGTTCGAATCCTGGTAGAGGCTTTATTTGTGCCTCCATCCATTTATTTCCACGTTTGCACATCTCTCTGGCTGCACGTGAGTGGGGGTGTTGAAGTCTATAAGTGAATTGACTACCTTCTCCCATCAACTTAAGCTTCTGGGTTGAACTGGTTAGTGCGTCCACTCTAACACAACTGTACTTGGGATTTGGTACCTAGGTCCCCCGGTGTTGATCTTATTACTGGCAAGTGGGACTTCAAGCACGAGTTCAATGCAGACGGATCTCTTGAGCGTTACAAGGCTCGCTAGATATGCCGTGGATTCACCCAGTGACCGGGCATTGACTAGGATGAGACTTTCAGCCCTGTCGTCAAACCAACTACAGTACGTCCAGTTCTGTCTCTCGCTCTTTCCCGGGATTGGCCTATTCATCAGTTGGATGTGAAGAATGCTTTCCTACACGACACATTATCCGAGACAGTATATCGTGCAGTGGGGCTCTCGCCTGTGTCGGGGATTTATTGATTCTCCACATGCATGACCCACGAGAGCCCCACTTCACAGCACTCAAGTGCATTCTCCTGTATCTCCAAGGTACTTCTGACAACAGCTTACTACTTCAACGTTCTTGTGGCCACCTTACCGTATACATTGATGCTGATTGGGCTGGCAGTCCTGACACACGACGATCTACTTCTGGGTATGCGGTTTTCATTGGTGACAATCTTGTTTCTTGGTCCTCCAAGCGCCAGAATGTTGTTTCTCGGTCCAGTGCAGAAGCCGAGTATCGTGCAGTCGCAAATAGAGTTGTTGAGGCCTACTGGTTGCGTCTATTGTTGCATGAACTCCACAACCCTCGGACCAAGAGTATACCCTCGTCTACTGTGATAAAATCAGTGCAATTTATCTCTCCATCAATCCTGTCCAACACCAACACACGAAGCATGTTGAGATTGATCTTTTTCTCGAATACGCAGGAGAGCTGCGTATCATTATATTAAGTAGAATAAGATGGGGTGAGGTGTTAAAGAACCTCATACAACTCTACACACCACCCAACAAAAGAAAATGAACAGGAGCACCAGTACACTAAGCATACTAGAGACCAACTCCTCAAATAATATGCCGAGGTAAAAGGATATCAGATAATCCGCGAGCCCTAGCCCTACACCAAAGATGAGACTCAGTCATGACCCAATTTATGACCTTGCTAGCCCTAGGCTGCTCTCCGTTGAAGACACATTGATTGCGATGAATCCAAATGGCCCAAGCTCCTAAAATGATAAGGGAGTTCAGCCCCTTGCGCAGCTTCTTATTGGAGGGGCTTATAAGGGTCATGCTTACATTCTCCCACCAATCATCAAAGGAAGAAGAATCGAGACTGGGAGAGAGGTGCTGCAAACCGACTGTTTTCAGGATATTAAACCAGACTTCCCTTGAGAAGACACAGGAAACTAGCAGATGATTCATAGTTTCTTCCTCCTGGTCACATAACAGACAACTTTGAGGGTGAGGCAGGCCTCTCCTTGCCAGCCGGTCAGCGGTCCAGCAGCGGCCGTGCGCCACCAGCCACATGAAGAATTTACATTTTCCAGGAGCCCAACTCTTCCAAATCCTCCTCCATGACCTAAAGGTTGTTGAGCCAATAAAGAAACCATCATAAGCCGACTTGGCGGTATAAATTCCTGAACTAGAGAGCAGCCATATGTGCTTATCTTCCTGTTCCGGGTGCAAAATCCAGCTGGCAGCGAGGTCCCAGACTTGAAAAAATTCAGTCAACACATTAACAGTAATAGCCCCTCTAATGTCCTGAACCCAGCTTCCAGTAGTGAGGGCATCCTGAACACTCCGTTTCCTAGCCCTTGAAGATACCAAGCTGACAAGATGAGGTGCCAACTGTTGTAGGCTTTGGCCATTTAACCATTTATCTGTCCAAAACAGAGTATTCCTGCCATTGCCCACTTCAGAAGAAACTGCCGCAGAAAAGAAGGCCAGAACTGAAGGGTGCACATGAAAATTGAAGGCTGCCCAGGGCCGGTCAGGTTCAGTTTTTTTTAACCAGAGCCAACACAATCTGAGGGCCCAACACATATGCTGCAGGTGGGAGATGCCCAAGCCTCCAAGCTCTTTAGGTCTAGTAACTTTGTTCCAGGCCACCAAACAGTGGCCACCCATAGCTTCTTTTCTTCCTCGCCAAAGAAAATTTCTCCGAATTTTGTCTATGGCCTTTAAAGCCCAAGAAGGAAGGTCCAATGCCATAGCTAAATAAACCATCATCGAAGATAGAACTGACTGAACAAGAATCAGCCTTCTAGCTCTGGATAGCAGGTCGGCTTTCCAACTAGGCAGGGGATCTGCAATCTTATCAATGAATGGCTGAATGTGCTGTTTACCAAGTCGCTTCAACGAAAGAGGCACCCCCAAGTATTTGCAAGGAAAATTGGCAACAAGACATGGAAGTAGATTATGGATGGTAGAAATATTTTCCGCCGAACAGTGAATGGGAAATACACTGCTTTTTTCCATACTTGTTTTAAGCCCTGATGCCTCACCAAAGATCTTTAGGATATCCATGGTGACCTCGAGATCCAGAGCCACAGGTTGCAGGAAGATCACCACATCATCGGCGAAAAGAGAAGTGCGGCAGAGCTCTGAGTGGACAGATAAAGATTTCAGCAGACCGTCTTCAGCTGCCTTCTTTAACAAGTAGTATAAAATATCCATAACCAGAATAAACAGCATGGGAGAGAGAGGGTCCCCCTGTCGAAGCCCCCTTCTGTGGTGAATTTTCTGACCTGGTTCGCCATTAAGTATCACTTGAGTTGATGCAGAAGCCAGCAGATTACTCACAATATCACACCAAATTTGACCGAAACCCAAATGCTTCATCACTTCTAACAGGAAAGACCACGAGACCGAATCAAAGGCTTTTGTGATATCCAACTTAAGAAGGATCCGAGGAAGTCTTTTCTGATGGAATAGATTAGCTGTCTGTTGAACTAGCATAAAGTTGTCAAGGATGGATCTACCTTTAATAAAGGCACTTTGAGTATGCGACACCAATTTATCCAGATGACCAGCCAGCCTGTTAGCCAAAAGCTTGGTGATGAGCTTAGCAAAAGAATGAACCAAGCTGATGGGCCGGAAATCCTTAACGAGCGAGGCGTCTTCCTTTTTGGGCAGAAGAATAATATAGGCTGAATTGAGCAAGTCAAAATTCAGCAGCCTCCTTCACTTTGTGCGTGAGCGTGTAGCCATGGTGACGTCCGTGCTCTCCACGTCCCGACGACTTCCCAGTTTGCTGATATCTTCACAAAGGGCCTTCCCTCGTCGGTATTTTTGGAGTTTAAGTCCAGCCTCAACATCTGCTGTCGCTAGATGTTTGGTCTGGGGGGTGTTAGAATGAATACTCCCTTTCTATTTTAGGCTGATTGTATATATCTCTCCTTTCACCCGCGTCTGCGTGTGATTGATCCTTTCCATAGTAGAGATATTCCTTAGTAGAGTTGACTACCTTGTCAGGTAGGGTGCGCCGGCCCTAGATGCCTTGGCCCCCAAGGGTTTCCATCCTATATTTATGTAATGCTACATCTGTCTATCAATCAATTCAGATTCCACCCTTTCCAGTCTTCTAACAAAATGGAGTTAGTCTATGTGATTTGCATCCCTAAATTCCTAACAGCTTTGTTTGGGAAGTTGGGTCATCAACCTAAGTGCTAAATCTAATTCCATGTTTCAATAGAACTGTATCAATGATGTGCACATAGGTTCTTTCTAACATGAGTGTCTAGACGATTGATGATTCCCGTGTATCATTTCTCCGGTACTATTGAAGGTTCCTTAGGCCCTGGCTTTCGCAAATTAGTCAGCATGAATACTTTTATGTAAGGTATTTATGTAAATTATCCATATGAATTAAAATGGCACATTAATGGTATGTTTTCATGTTGTGACAACTATCATTATTGCATACATGAACCTCATTTTCCCCGTTCAATAGTTGATCAATATAGAACTGAAACCCATGGCTAATTTGCTTGTCTAAAAAAATGTGATACCTATTTTTTGGCCACCAATATATCTGATTGCACATGATATGTCGTCTTCATAGTATTTGTACTTCAATGTTTTTAGAACGAAGGCTTGGGAAAGCGCCTTGCTCATGGATACCCATTTTTGGAAGCTGAAGTAGCATACTGTGCTCGTTATGAGTACTGTGAATCTGCCGTGGATTTTGTTGCAAGGAGATGCCGGCTTGCTTTCCTTGACACAGATGCTGCTGGTAGAGCATTGCCCCGAATCATTGAAATTTTAGCTTCAGAGCACAAGTGGGACAAGGCAAGGAAGAAGGCGGAGCTGCAGAAGGGTAGAGAGTTCTTGGAAACATTCAAGTCATCTAAGAACGCCCAATTCCATGATGGGAAGCATAATGGTAAGAAGAGGTTCATTAATGTGCTCCTTTTCTCCGCATCCAATTTATGTTTCAATTTTATCTCGTCATGTGCAGGACGTTCATGACCGAATATGCAGTTTTCTGAATAAGTGTTGATTTTACACATGCACAAGCAGGCTCCGATACAAGAGTGAGCCTGCGAATGCAGAAAGGTTTCGTTTCCACATTTCTACGCATGGCTGTGAAAATCGGCGTGCTGGTTTCCAGCAGAATAAGATGTGGTCACGGCACTATGTAATTGTAAATACCACATCATATTAGTCGATTTTGAAATAAACTGGAACCAAGAATTTGTACTTTTAATTGTTATTCTTGCATGTTATATAGTTCGAAAGAGGAGCAAAATCGACATGGCCATTTCCTTTCGTCAGTACGAGTGACTAATTTTTATCATTCGTTCGAGGTCAGCATCCCGAGAAACCAGAAAAAGACCCCAAAGATTTTATTACTCGAGCCTAGAGAATGCCCGAAAACTTATTTCGGTCTTGTCCCAGTGAAATAGGTGCAAATAGTGCCCTCAACGGTGTGGCTATTCTTCCGATCGCCCTATTACAGCGATGCGTTGCCTTATCTTTTTTTTTTTTGCTCCTCCCCTGATCGGATCATGAACTCGTGATGGGACGAGGATCAGAAAAAAAGAAAAGATACAGTGGAGGAAAAAAAACATATTCCCATGACTTTGTTCCTCCGGATACGACCATTGTTGCTAACTCTTGCAGGTAAACAGTGGACACTTTTTTACTATAAACTGAACCATAACGAATCGACCTGAAATTTCGGTTTTTAGGTAGTTTAGTTTGGTTTTGGTTTTTACATCTAAGAAATTCGGTCTTTGGTATCATAATTGGTTTTCATCGTATACCGAAGCGAAATTCAAAAAACTGAATACTAGACTTTATCAATTCTGGAATTTGACTTTCAATTCCGAGGTAAAGCCCTGTTGGTCAAAGTCTTCGCTAGACATTTTGTTTTTGTCGCTTGGCCGATGACCATAGCATTCCCCTAACCGCCCCTGCTTCGTGATAAGCTCTGTCCACCTACTTATGCTGACTAGGGATGGCAATAAGGATTTCTTGTCCGGAAGAGCTCCCCATATCCATCCTCGCAACAAATTTTTTTCCCGTGTGGATTTCCGCAGACGCTTGCTAGGAATGTTTCCCCGTTTAAATTATAATTAGGACATACATCATTTATTATCAATGCAAAGAAATTTCACGTATACATATTATTAGATGTAATAAATCATTATGTGTACATTATAATGAACATATATGTATAATAAGTGATCTCTTGACAATATAATTATTTATTTTTATCATTAACTAGTACACATAAACATCATCACATGCAGGTTTAACGGATCCCCGTGGAAACGGGGATGGGCATTGCTGACTGATCGGCCATAGGCAGTTGTCCTAGAGGCGTATAGTTGTATGTATGTTATTTCCCGATGGTGAATAGAACACTCGTGAGGCTTTGTTTGGATACTCTAGTATTGACTCCTATTCACATGTACTAAGATATATTGAGGTGTAAATTAGTTTAATTTACACCCCAATCTACCTGAACACACGTGGATTGGGATGAATATTAAAGTATCCAAACAAAGCCTAAAGATTAATTTATACTTCATGTTGCGTTTCATAGTTTGCACTCCCTCTAGGTCCGACATTATCTCACGTACCAAATTAAAGAGCGTTTAATTAGGTCAGTGTGAGTGGAAAAATTTTATAGCGTTGTTTCTAACACTAATATGCCATATAAAATGAAATACAACATATATGAACAACCACTTTTAATAGAACTTTTTATTCTATAATTTTATAGATAGTTAATTTTATGAGTCATAAAGAGCTGATAATTACCAAGAGAGTTTATTGCTGAAAGGATCACCATGGCCAATAGGAAGGTTGTGAATTGGGCTTCTCTATATTTCTTGCGAAAGATTAAACCCTATCTCAACCCCAAGCTTCACGCAACAATCTAGCCACAATAAGCTAAGCACACTAGAATAACCCTAAGCTACCATGGTGGAAGGAAAATAGACTTCGGCCCATTTGACTAATTGATTTTGGTGTTTGATGATCAACATAACAAGTGGACTAATGTGTTTTCTAGTGTTTGTGTTTATAGTTCACAGGATGCGAAGAGGATTAGACTAAGGCTCTGAGGATGCAACACCTCAAAAGAAGACCTAAAAGATTCTTAAAAGATCAATAAAATCAAGCACAAGTACAAGACTCAAGACCAAAAGAAGCCCAAGAAGATAGTCAAGAAATCCAAGAAGTGGGCAGTCAGCCACCGCTCTAGTGGCACACCGGATATATTCGGTGTGCACCAGATTGTCTGATGTGCACCAGACAGTCTACGTAGAGAGCTCCACAAAATGGACTCTCGGGAGCTATAACACCACCGGACAGTCTGGCCAACGATCGGCATCAGCTTTTCCAATAGTCTGGCAAACGGTCGGCATCACCCCCCTCTTTGGTGTCACCATTTCCTACACATGGCAATTGCTTGAAACATAAATGCTCTAAGTAAATTGCTCATTTTTTGCGTAGACAACGAACAGTCCGAGGGTTCCGAGTGTGTTGCAGGAGACTTCCCTGAGCAACAACCTGGTGAAGGCAGGTGTCCTCTGACCCATTATGTCCTACTTAATTTATAATTCACTGTCACGCATACCATTATCAACATAAGGATTGACTAGCTTTGTATTTACCTTGTCCTTGATTACCTTTTGGGTTATTTTGGTTAGCTTCATGCTAGTGCTTTACTTTAAACAACGAACATGATGAGAACATTTATGCTATGATGATGTTATCTTGATTATGATGACGAACTTGTGATACTTTAGGAGACTCATGTTGTTTCTTGAGTACCTCTCCGTAAGGAACTATTCGTTGAGAGACCACACAGGATAACAATACAACCATGAGGGTGGAATGGGACGCCCTTAGCTGATTAGTTGGATGAACTTGGGGTGTAGTTGGCTTTGTCGTTGTGCCGTCAATGGGGGTCGGGGCATAGTGCTTGCTCTGCTAAGGGTGGGTGCTGAGGTTCATTCGATTTGGTTTTATTAGTCACCCACCTTAGGGAGGAGCACTGTGTTTGTACGACTGGCGAAACCTAACGAGCAACTATACACTAGGGGAATCTTTGTAAAGGCTACGTAGTGGTACCTACAAGACCACCAAGGTAGTGGTCAATGGGGAGTAGAGCTCCTCGGGCAGAAAGGGAATCACGGCTCGTGAGTAAAGTGTGCAATCTCTGCAAAGTGTCAGAAATTGGTATATCGATCGTGCTCACGGTTAAGAGCAGCCTTGGGATCCTCTTTGATTAGGATAATTTTATGATGATGGTAAATGGTGATGACTATCTTTATGGTATTTTGGTATTTCCTCTTGGAGGGAGAGCCACTTGGGTAATAACTTGGGTTTATTACTAAAATTTGGCTTTCTACTAGTTATAAATACTTGACCAACTAAAAGCAACCACTTTAAGCTGAACTCCACATACATCTAGTCCACTTTAGCGAAACGGGACATTTGCTGAGTATGTTGATGTGTACTCACCCTTGCTTTAAAAACCACCCAACTCCAGGTTGTCGGTTTGAGGGAACAGAGCGACTAGGAGAGGGAAGGAACTGGGAGAAGTTGCGGGCGACAGTATCACATATGGTGAATGAGCAGGAAGCAAGAGGCACCCAGATACGGGGGAGGGAGAGGGAGGGGAGGTTGCGGACGGGAGCATCGATCTGGTGAACGAGTGGCAAGCGAGAGGCAATGAGAGAAATAGGAGGGGAGGGAGGAAGAAAGGGAGTGGTAGATTATGCTAAGGGGTGTATTGCCATTCCTCGCTTTACCACCTTACTAAGTATTACTGTGATAGTAATAATGATGCACTGCAGTTTATTTGTGGGTTCTTTGAAATCAAACACTTATTTTCATCCCTGAGTTGCATAATGTATTATTTATAATTGAGTACAAAAATTATCATACCATGAATTTTGTAACATCTTGATGGAATAACATGCCAAATTTGAATAGCAGTTCTGGCCTTTTGGACGAAAAGTGAATCACCAAAGTGGATAATGATGTTTGTAAATATCCGTCTCATAGATATTCCAATTTGAATATCAGTTAACCACCAAAGTTAATCACCAAATTTGAATATCAGTTCTGGCCTTTTGGACGAAAAGTATTCTGGAAGCCACCTCCACCACCTTCTCTCGATGACTCGATGGCGTGATCAAATTCTGCTCACTCTCAAGCACTTCTCTCGCTGATCATGCCCTCAGCAACACTGTCTTCCTTGAGGACCCTGCTTGGGATCGCATGGACAATATTGTCCTCTCCTGGGTGACTGGAACCATCTCCATCGAACTCCAAGACACCATCCACGAATTTGGCGGTACTACTTGTCAAGCTTGGATTGCCATGGAAAATCAGTTCCTCGGAAACAACAGACGCGGGCTCTTCACCTCGACGCCTAATTCCTCAACTTCATCCAAGGCGATCTCGCCGTCGGAGAGTACTGCTGCAAGATGAAAGGCTTTGCTGGTGCTCTTGCTGATCTCAACACTTCAGTCAACGATTGGATTCTTGTCCTCGCGCTTCTCTGTGGCCTCAACCCGCGGTATGAAAACCTCCACACGATCATCACCCGTTCAGTCTCTTTCCATTCTTTCCAGAAGGTCTGTGATGACCTTATTCTGGAAGAACTCATGGGGAGACCGGACCCGGCAGCCATGACTCTCTACAACAAGGCGCCTGCGACTACTACACCGCCTGTCACTGCTTCCTCTTCGTCGCCCTCTTTTTCCCATACCCGTCCACTCTGGAACCGGTACCAGTAGCATGTTCCTCCTGGTGGTGCTGAACGGCGCAACCGCAACCGTCGTAACTGAGGGGGCCAGGGTGGCGGCCACGGTGGTGCTCCTTGGTCGTCCTTCTTCAATCCATGGACGAGCACCATCCAAATGTGGACCGGCAACCCTTTTGGTCGACAGCAGCAACGCTCGGGGCAACTCCCTATGCGCCCCCTCCTTCAGGCCTTACTGACGGGCCTGGACTCTATGGTTCCCCTGCTAGTCTTCTTGGGTCTCCTCCCCAATAGGCGCTTCTTCCACCTCTATAACACCAGGCGACGTCTCCTCCCCAACTACGTTTCCAAACCAGGATCCGGTCCCTTCCATCTGCACTCCTTGGACTGGTTCATGGGATCAACAACAGCTGGCCAACACCTTCAACACCATGGCACTGTGACCTCCCCTCGCCATCACCGGCTGGATTCATGACTCTTTGACCTCCAACCACACAACCCCGACGTTCAGTAACATTTCTACTTTCCGTTCTCTCGATTCCACAACCCCTTCTATCATTGTAGGTAACGACGTCACTCTCCCTGTCACCTCAGTAGGTGATACGGTTTTTCCCGGCCCCTTTTGCCTTAATAACATCCTTTGTCTCCCCATATAGTTCAAAATCTTCTTTCCGTTCGTCGCTTTACTACTGACAATGCTTGTTCCATGGAATTTGATCCTTTTGGTGTTTCTGTAAAGGACCTCACCTCCCAGAGAGAGATCACAAGGTGCAATAGTGCTGGTCCCCTCTACACCATTCGGTTCCCAGACCTGTCCCTCTCACGCTTTGACGGCTGTCTCAGCTTCTACGTGGCACTGGCATCTTGGACACCCTGGCCCTGATGTCCTCGCCAAGCTTCGCAACATCACCGCAATAGCTGTCCTCGCAACACTTCTGATTTTTGTCATGCTTGTTAGTTAGTACGTCATACTAGACTTCCTTTTACTAGTTCATCTTCTCGCACCACACAATCGTTTGAAATAATACATTGTGATTTGTGGACTTCTCCTATAGCTAGTGTCTCTGGTTATAAATATTACTTGGTTCTTCTTGATCATTTCACCAATTACTTATGGACGTTTCCTCTCCGTTTGAAATCTGACACCGTCACCACTGTCACTTCCTTTTTTCCTATGTTTCCACCCAGTTTGGCAGCACTGTGAAAGCAGTTCAATGTCATAATGGGAGGGAATTTGATAACTCCACCATGCGCTCGTTCCTCCTCACTCGAGGTACCATTCTTCGCATGTCCTATCCCTATACCTCTCCCCAAAACGGTAAGCTAAACGAATGATTCGCTCTACCAACAACATCATCCGCTCTCTCCTTTTCCAAGCTTCTCTCCCTGCCTCATACTGGGTGGAGGAGGGTCTTCATACAACCACATACCTTCTTAATCGCCTTCCCACCAAAACAATCAACACTCCTAGCCCATATGTCTCTCTGTTCGGCACAACTCCTTGTGTGCACCTTTGTGTGTTTGGTTGTGCTTGCTACCCCAATCTATCCGCTACTGCTTCCCATAAACTGTCTCCTCATTCTACTCGTGTTTTACCACAAAGGCTATCACTGCCTTCACCTTTCCACCAACCAGATCCTTATTTCCTGCCACGTGGTCTTTGATGAGGCAGACTTCCCTTTCTCTGCCTCGCCCCATCCCACTAATGATTTAGTTTTTTTGTCTTCCGATGATGACGTGGTGGTCCTACCTATTGGCACCCCACTCCCATCTGCAGGTACTTCTTCGGCGCCTGCTGCTGCATCATCCCCTGCTCTTGGTGTAGCACTGTTGCTCTTGCCTAGTGCTCTTCCCTCGTCGGCACCCACTTCTGGAGCAGCACCGTTGCCTCTGCCAGCAGTTTCTCCTCTACCGGCTGCAATATCTGCAACACCCATCTCTGCGACAAGTGCTGCATCTTCACTCGTGCCTTGCGCGGCCACAACATGCCCATCTTTGTTGGCTCCCGCGTCACGCGCGTCCACGACACAACTGGTTGCTCCTGCTCCCTAGTAGGCTGCACCTCTCCACCAACCACCATTGCTGACGTATCAGCGACGTCCCAGCCTGTCGACCCTGGAGACTCCTCCGGGTGCCTACTCCTGTGACTCCCGTGGTCAATCATCATCGTATGACGACACGGGCCAAGGACGGATTCCAGATTCCTGCCATCTACTTCGTTATGGACATCTCCCTCAAGCCATCTTCAGTCCACCAGGGCCTTGTTGACCCTCATTAGCGTCGGGCTATGGAGGATGAGTATTCGACACTCATGTCCAACCTGTTGAAGTGTATAAGTGGATTGACTACCTTCTCCCATTAGCTTAAGCTTTTGGGTTGAACTAGTAGTGTGTCCACTCTAACATGGTATCAAAGCCAGAGGTCTCGAGTTCGAATCCTGGTAGAGGCTTTATTTGTGCCTCCACCCATTTATTTCCACGTTTGCACATCTCTCTGGCTGCACGTGAGTGGGGGTGTTGAAGTGTATAAGTGAATTGACTACCTTCTCCCATCAACTTAAGCTTCTGGGTTGAACTGGTTAGTGCGTCCACTCTAACACAACTGTACTTGGGATTTGGTACCTAGGTCCCCCGGTGTTGATCTTATTACTGGCAAGTGGGACTTCAAGCACGAGTTCAATGCAGACGGATCTCTTGAGCGTTACAAGGCTCGCTGGATATGCCGTAGATTCACCCAGTGACCGGGCATTGACTAGGATGAGACTTTCAACCCTGTCGTCAAACCAACTACAGTACGTCCAGTTCTGTCTCTCGCTCTTTCTCGGGATTGGCCTATTCATCAGTTGGATGTGAAGAATGCTTTCCTACACGACACATTATCCGAGACAGTATATCGTGCAGTGGGGCTCTCGCCTGTGTCGGGGATTTATTGATTCTCCACATGCATGACCCACGAGAGCCCCACTTCACAGCACTCAAGTGCATTCTCCTGTATCTCCAAGGTACTTCTGACAACAGCTTACTACTTCAATGTTCTTGTGGCCACCTTACCATATACACTGATGCTGATTGGGCTGGCAGTCCTGACACACGACGATCTACTTCTGGGTATGCGGTTTTCATTGGTGACAATCTTGTTTCTTGGTCCTCCAAGCGCCAGAATGTTGTTTCTCGGTCCAGTGCAGAAGCCGAGTATCGTGCAGTCGCAAATGGAGTTGTTGAGGCCTACTGGTTGCGTCGATTGTTGCATGAACTCCACAGCCCTCGGACCAAGAGTATACCCTCGTCTACTGTGATAAAATCAGTGCAATTTATCTCTCCATCAATCCTGTCCAACACCAACACACGAAGCATGTTGAGATTGATCTTATTTTTCTCGAATACGCAGGAGAGCTGCGTATCATTATATTAAGTAGAATAAGATGGGGTGAGGTGTTAAAGAACCTCATACATCTCTACACACCACCCAACAAAAGAAAATGAGCAGGAGCACCAGTACACTAAGCATACTAGAGACCAACTCCTCAAATAATATGCCAAGGTAAAAGGATATCAGATAATCCGCGAGCCCCAGCCCTACACCAAAGATGAGACTCAGCCATGACCCAATTTATGACCTTGCTAGCCCTAGGCTGCTCTCCGTTGAAGACACATTGATTGCGATGAATCCAAATGGCCCAAGCTCCTAAAATGATAAGGGAGTTCAGCTCCTTGCGCAGCTTCTTATTTGAGGGGCTTATAAGGGTCATGCTTACATTCTCCCACCAATCATCAAAGGAAGAAGAATCGAGACTGGGAGAGAGGTGCTGCAAACCGACTGTTTTCAGGATATTAAACCAGACTTCCCTTGAGAAGACACAGGAAACTAGCAGATGATTCATAGTTTCTTCCTCCTGGTCACATAACAGACAACTTTGAGGGTGAGGCAGGCCTCTCCTTGCCAGCCGGTCAGCGGTCCAGCAGCGGCCGTGCGCCACCAGCCACATGAAGAATTTACATTTCCAGGAGCCCAACTCTTCCAAATCCTCCTCCATGACCTAAAGGTTGTTGAGCCAATAAAGAAACCATCATAAGCCGACTTGGCGGTATAAATTCCTGAACTAGAGAGCAGCCATATGTGCTTATCTTCCTGTTCCGGGTGCAAAATCCAGCTGGCAGCGAGGTCCCAGACTTGAAAAAATTCAGTCAACACATTAACAGTAATAGCCCCTCTAATGTCCTGAACCCAGCTTCCAGTAGTGAGGGCATCCTGAACACTCCGTTTCCTAGCCCTTGAAGATACCAAGCTGACAAGATGAGGTGCCAACTGTTGTAGGCTTTGGCCATTTAACCATTTATCTGTCCAAAACAGAGTATTCCTGCCATTGCCCACTTCAGAAGAAACTGCCGCAGAAAAGAAGGCCAGAACTGAAGGGTGCACATGAAAATTGAAGGCTGCCCAGGGCCGGTCAGGTTCAGTTTTTTTTAACCAGAGCCAACAGAATCTGAGGGCCCAACACATATGCTGCAGGTGGGAGATGCCCAAGCCTCCAAGCTCTTTAGGTCTAGTAACTTTGTTCCAGGCCACCAAACAGTGGCCACCCATAGCTTCTTTTCTTCCTCGCCAAAGAAAATTTCTCCGAATTTTGTCTATGGCCTTTAAAGCCCAAGAAGGAAGGTCCAATGCCATAGCTAAATAAACCATCATCGAAGATAGAACTGACTGAACAAGAATCAGCCTTCTAGCTCTGGATAGCAGGTCGGCTTTCCAACTAGGCAGGGGATCTGCAATCTTATCAATGAATGGCTGAATGTGCTGTTTACCAAGTCGCTTCAACGAAAGAGGCACCCCAAGTATTTGCAAGGAAAATTGGCAACAGGACATGGAAGTAGATTATGGATGGTAGAAATATTTTCCGCCGAACAGTGAATGGGAAATACACTGCTTTTTTCCATACTTGTTTTAAGCCCTGATGCCTCACCAAAGATCTTTAGGATATCCATGGTGACCTCGAGATCCAGAGCCACAGGTTGCAGGAAGATCACCACATCATCGGCGAAAAGAGAAGTGCGGCAGAGCTCTGAGTGGGCAGATAAAGATTTCAGCAGACCGTCTTCAGCTGCCTTCTTTAACAAGTAGTATAAAATATCCATAACCAGAATAAACAGCATGGGAGAGAGAGGGTCCCCCTGTCGAAGCCCCCTTCTGTGGTGAATTTTCTGACCTGGTTCGCCATTAAGTATCACTTGAGTTGATGCAGAAGCCAGCAGATTACTCACAATATCACACCAAATTTGACCGAAACCCAAATGCTTCATCACTTCTAACAGGAAAGACCACGAGACCGAATCAAAGGCTTTTGTGACATATCCAACTTAAGAAGGATCCGAGGAAGTCTTTTCTGATGGAATAGATTAGCTGTCTGTTGAACTAGCATGAAGTTGTCAAGGATGGATCTACCTTTAATAAAGGCACTTTGAGTATGCGACACCAATTTATCCAGATGACCAGCCAGCCTGTTAGCCAAAAGCTTGGTGATGAGCTTAGCAAAAGAATGAACCAAGCTGATGGGCCGGAAATCCTTAACGAGCGAGGCGTCTTCCTTTTTGGGCAGAAGAATAATATAGGCTGAATTGAGCAAGTCAAAATTCAGCAGCCTCCTTCACTTTGTGCGTGAGCGTGTAGCCATGGTGACGTCCGTGCTCTCCACGTCCCGACGACTTTCCAGTTTGCTGATATCTTCACAAAGGGCCTTCCCTCGTCGGTATTTTTGGAGTTTAAGTCCAGCCTCAACATCTGCTGTCGCTAGATGTTTGGTCTGGGGGGTGTTAGAATGAATACTCCCTTTCTATTTTAGGCTGATTGTATATATCTCTCCTTTCACCCGCGTCTGCGTGTGATTGATCCTTTCCATAGTAGAGATATTCCTTAGTAGAGTTGACTACCTTCTCAGGTAGGGTGCGCCGGCCCTAGATGCCTTGGCCCCCAAGGGTTTCCATCCTATATTTATGTAATGCTACATCTGTCTATCAATCAATTCAGATTCCACCCTTTCCAGTCTTCTAACAAAATGGAGTTAGTCTATGTGATTTGCATCCCTAAATTCCTAACAGCTTTGTTTGGGAAGTTGGGTCATCAACCTAAGTGCTAAATCTAATTCCATGTTTCAATAGAACTGTATCAATGATGTGCACATAGGTTCTTTCTGACATGAGTGTCTAGACGATTGATGATTCCCGTGTATCATTTCTCCGGTACTATTGAAGGTTCCTTAGGCCCTGGCTTTCGCAAACTAGTCAGCATGAATACTTTTATGTAAGGTATTTATGTAAATTATCCATATGAATTAAAATGGCACATTAATGGTATGTTTTCATGTTGTGACAACTATCATTATTGCATACATGAACCTCATTTTCCCCGTTCAATAGTTGATCAATATAGAACTGAAACCCATGGCTAATTTGCTTGTCTAAAAAAATGTGATACCTATTTTTTGGCCACCAATATATCTGATTGCACATGATATGTCGTCTTCATAGTATTTGTACTTCAATGTTTTTAGAACGAAGGCTTGGGAAAGCGCCTTGCTCATGGATACCCATTTTTGGAAGCTGAAGTAGCATACTGTGCTCGTTATGAGTACTGTGAATCTGCCGTGGATTTTGTTGCAAGGAGATGCCGGCTTGCTTTCCTTGACACAGATGCTGCTGGTAGAGCATTGCCCCGAATCATTGAAATTTTAGCTTCAGAGCACAAGTGGGACAAGGCAAGGAAGAAGGCGGAGCTGCAGAAGGGTAGAGAGTTCTTGGAAACATTCAAGTCATCTAAGAACGCCCAATTCCATGATGGGAAGCATAATGGTAAGAAGAGGTTCATTAATGTGCTCCTTTTCTCCGCATCCAATTTATGTTTCAATTTTATCTCGTCATGTGCAGGACGTTCATGACCGAATATGCAGTTTTCTGAATAAGTGTTGATTTTACACATGCACAAGCAGGCTCCGATACAAGAGTGAGCCTGCGAATGCAGAAAGGTTTCGTTTCCACATTTCTACGCATGGCTGTGAAAATCGGCGTGCTGGTTTCCAGCAGAATAAGATGTGGTCACGGCACTATGTAATTGTAAATACCACATCATATTAGTCGATTTTGAAATAAACTGGAACCAAGAATTTGTACTTTTAATTGTTATTCTTGCATGTTATATAGTTGAAAAGAGGTGCAAAATCGACATGGTCATTTCCTTTCGTCAGTACCAGTGACTGATTTTTATCATTCGTTCGAGGTCAGCATCCCGAGAAACCAGAAAAAGATCCCAAAGATTTTATTACTCGAGCCTAGAGAATGCCCGAAAACTTATTTCGGTCTTGTCCCAGTGAAATATGTGCAAATAGTGCTCTCAACGGTGTGGCTATTCTTCCGATCGCCCTATTACACCGATGCGTTGCCTGCTCCTCCCCTGATCGGATCATGAACTCGTGATGGGACGAGGATCAGAAAAAAGAAAAGATACAGTGGAGGAAAAAAACATATTCCCATGACTTGTTTCTCCGGATACGACCATTGTTGCTAACTCTTGCAGGTAAACAGTGGACACTTTTTTACCGTAAACCGAACCATAACTAATCCACCCGAAATTTCGGTTTTTAGGTAGTTTAGTTTGGTTTTGGTTTTTACATCTAAGAAGTTCGGTCTTTGGTATCATAATCGGTTTTCATTGTATACCGAAGCGAAATTCAAAAAACCGAATACTAGACTTTATTAATTCTGGAATTTGACTTTCAATTCCGAGGTAAAGCCCTGTTGGTCAAAGTCTTCGCTAGACATTTTGTTTTTGTCGCTTGGCCGATGACCATCGCATTCCCCTAACCGCCCCTGCTTGTACTTGGCCACTCGTGATAAGCTCTGTCCACCTACTTATGCTGACTAGGGATGGCAATAGGGATTTCTTGTCCGGAAGAGCTCCCCGTACTCATTCTCGCGACGAATTTTTTTTCCACGGGGATTTCCACATACGCTTGCTAGGAATTTTTTTTACCCATTCCTGTTCTATACGGGGATCAATCATCCCGTCACCGTTTAAATTATAATTAGAACATATATCATTTGTTATCAATGCAAAGAAATTTCACGTATACATATTATTAGATGTAATAAATCATTATGTGTACATTATAATGAACACATCTGTATAATAAGTGATCTCTTGATAATATAATTATTTATTTTTATTATTAACTAGTACACACAAACATCATCACATGCAGGTTTAACGGATCCCCGCGGGAAACGGGGATGGGCATTGCTGACTGATCGGCCATAGGCAGTTGTCCTAGAGGCGTATAGTTGTATGTATGTTACTTTCCGTTGGTGAATAGGACACTCGTGAGGCTTTGTTTGATACTCTAATATTCACTCCTATTCACATGTACTGAGATAGATTGAGGTGTAAATTAGTTTAATTTACACCCCAATCTACTGAACACACATGGATTGGGATGAATATTAGAGTATCCAAACAAAGCCTAAATATTAATTTGTACTGCATGTTGCGTTTCATAGTTTGCACTCCCTCTAGGTCCGACATTATCTCACGTACCAAATTAAAGAGCGTTTAATTAGGTCAGTGTGAGTGGAAAAATTTTATAGCGTTGTTTCTAACACTAATATGCCATATAAAATGAAATACAACATATATGAACAACCACTTTTAATATAATTTTTTATTCTATAATTTTATAGATAGTTAATTTTATGATTCATAAAGAGCTGATAATTACCAAGAGAGTTTTATTGCTGAAAGGATCACGATGACCAAGATGAAGGTTGTGAATTGGGCTTCTTTATATTTCTTGCGAAAGATTAAACCCTATCTCAACCCCAAGCTTCACCCAACAATCTAGCCACAATAAGCTAAGCACACTAGACTAACCCTAAGCTACCATGGTGGAAGGAAAATAGACTTCGACCCATTTGACTAATTGATTTTGGTGTTTGATGATCAACATAACACGTGGACTAATGTGTTTTCTAGTGTTTGTGTTTATAGTTCACAGGATGCGAAAATGATTAGACTAAGGCTCTGAGGATGCAACACCTCAAAAGAAGACCTAAAAGATTCTTAAAAGATCAATAAAATCAAGCACAAGTATAAGACTCAAGACCAAAAGAAGCCCAAGAAGATAGTCAAGAAATCCAAGAAGTGGGCAGTCAGCCACCGCTCTAGTGGCACACCGGACATATTCGGTGTGCACCGGATTGTCCGATGTGCACCAGACATTCTACGCAGAGAGCTCCACAAAATGGAGTCTCGGGAGCTATAGCACCACCAGACAGTCTGGCCAACGGTCGGCATCACCCCCCCTCTTTGGTGTCACCGTTTCCTACACATGGCAATTGCTTGAAACATAAATGCTTTAAGTAAATTGCTCAAATTTTTTTTGCGTAGACAACGAACAGTCCGAGGGTTCCGAGTGTGTTGCAGGAGACTTCCCTGAGCAACAACCTGGTGAAGGCAAGTGTCCTCTGACCCATTATGTCCTACTTACTTTATAATTCACTGTTCCGCATACCATGATTAACATAAGGATTGACTAGCATTGTATTTAACTTGTCCTTGATTACCTTTTGGGTTATTTTGGTTAGCTTCATGCTAGTGCTTTACTTTAATCAACGAACATGATGAGAACATTTATGCTACGATGATGTTATCTTGATTATGATGATGAACTTGTGATACTTTAGGGGACTCATGTTGTTTCTTGAGTACCTCTCCATAAGGACCTATTCGTTGAGAGACCACACAAGATAACAATACAACCATGAGGGTGGAATAGGACGCCCTTAGCTGATTAATTGAATGAACTTGAGGTGTAGTTGGCTTTGTCATTGTGCCGTCAATGGGGGTCGGGGCATAGTGCTTGCTCTGCTAAGGGTGGGTGCCGAGGTTCATTCGATTTGGTTTTGTTAATCACCCACCTTAGGGAGGAGCATTGTGTTTGTACGACTGGTGAAACCTAACGGGCAACTATACACTAGGGGAATATTTGTAAAGGCTACATAGTGGTACCTGCAAGACCACCTAGGTAGTGGTCAATGGGGAGTAGCGCTCCTCGGGCAGAAAGGGAATCACGGCTCATGAGTAAAGTGTGCAATCTCTGCAAAGTGTCAGAAACTGGTATATCGGTCGTGCTCACGGTTAAGAGTAGCCTTGGGATCCTCTTTGATTAGAATAATTTTGGATAATTTTATGATGATGGTAAATGGTGATGACTATTTTTATGGTATTTTGGTATTTCCTCTTGGAGGGAGAGCCACTTGGGTAATAACTTGGGTTTATTACTAAAATTTGGCTTTCTACTAGTAATAAATACCTTACCAACTAAAAGCAACTGCTTTAAGCTGAACTCCACATACATCTAGTCCACTTTAGCGAAACGGGACATTTGTTGAGTATGTTGATGTGTACTCACCCTTGCTTTAAAAACCACCCAACCCCAGGTTGTCCTCATTGCAATCAGTGCTCAGGAGAAGATGCAGGCAACATGGAGGATTTTTGGGAGTTTAAGGACTTCGATGAGTTCTAGTCGTGTTTAGTGGCAAACCCCCAGTCATTTGCCTATGAAGGGCTTATCATTCTACATTTCGTATCCACACATTGACTATGATTATGACTTAAGTTAATGACTTTGTGGATGTCTTGGACATATTGATGTAATAAAGTATTATCTTCGCTATTATTTTGATCAATGTGTGATGATGTCCAACTATGTAATCCCTGTGTACGTGAGTTTCTGATCCTAGCACGTACATGGTTCACATTCAATTTGCCTTCTAAAACCAGGTGTGACATAAGTGGTATCAAAGCCTTGCTGACTGTAGGACCGCTAACCTAGACTAGAATGGTTGCTTTAAGGACTATAGACCCTTACCCTCACCTTGAGCTTTGGTGTTACTTCAAAAGTTGGTTATCTCGACCAATTCTATGTTATATTACTATCTATATACTCACGTTACAAAATTTTTATCTTAGTATGCTTTTGGTTTACTTGCTGGTCATATAGTTCTGTTCTCACTCTTGTGCTTATGACATCTTTTGTAGATGGTCCATCTTAGATGCACTGCATGTAAGTCGGTGATCCCTTTCTTGCCCTCTCGCCTTACAGAGTGTCCACTGCGTCACAGATGACATGACAGTCGAGTCACCTAGAGAGATTGCACCGCCGCCTGCACGAGGAGCACGAATGCCGATGCTAGGAGCGAGAGCAGTAGGACTCTTCCCCCTCGCCTCAGCAGGAGGTGGAGTCTAGGAGGCAGCCCTCCCATGTGCCTCAGCTAAAGGTGTCCCTTGCACCACCACAAGGCACCCTAGCCGCAGGAGGAGACCCTAACAGAAACGACGATGACAGTGGCAGTTCGAGCCACAACATGGAGCTTTCGGAGGAGCAGGAGCCGGAAGGATGGGTCGCCCGACCTATCACTCGTGTCGCCGCTCGCGGTTGTCATTTCCACGACGCTCTCGACACCTTACTGTGTCGGGCCTTCGACCGACACACTTGGTCCATCAAGTACAGTTGTGTAGTCTACCAGCACAGTCACGGGTTATACCCGGACCAATGGGAGGCTACATGCTTGGTGCACCGTCCGGACGATGATCTCTGGGGTGCAGAGGCCTACTTAGAGCATTATTCTACCATTGAGCGGGACACTGCTATGGCAGCCATGCAGGATGCTGCATGATGTGCACTTTCGCAGTACTGTTCGTTGTCCAGTGGGTGGCTGATGGTCTCAACTTGAAGTATTACCCCCACCGCTCGACTGGCAGTACCGGAGGTGTGATTGTCTCACTAGTTGGTGAGGGCAATCCTAGATTGAGCAGCATGGTCAACCTGGTCGCCGTGCTCAACACCGAGATGGACCATGCCCTTGACGAGTTGGGCAAGGCTTGGGCGGAGATTGCGGAACTGCGTGCTGAGCGCGTGGAGCGCCATCATCAGGAGGATGGTTCCCCCACCCCTGTTGGGACTCAGCACCCTTATCGCTCGCCGACCCGTGGTCATCATGCTTATGGCACTCCTGACTACAGGACCTGGATA
The DNA here is from genome assembly GCF_902167145.1 of Zea mays. Classification (NCBI taxonomy): domain Eukaryota; kingdom Viridiplantae; phylum Streptophyta; class Magnoliopsida; order Poales; family Poaceae; genus Zea; species Zea mays. Next base: position 98,944,565 of record NC_050105.1, on the reverse strand, counting down.
AACTTGGATCCCTAGATCGCTAGAGTCGGAGTTAGTAATAATGTTTAAGCCAGTGTCTTAGTCTTAGCCAGTTTTATTTAGTTTTGGTTTGCTTATCATGTGTTTCCATGTTTGTCGTGATGAACTTATGATGGAGTTGGCTCTTTGTAATGATTGTTATCAAAGTGTGGGTATCCCCTGCAACTTGGTGTAGTTATTAATAAAGTTAGTCATTTAGTTAGGCAACCTTTTATTTCCACTTTCCTCTTAATCTGAGAAGTTGTGTTGGTTGTGTTGAGAGTCAGTGAAGATGCTCATTTGTTCAGTGTCATGAAGACTTCTATATATTTTTTCTTATGCTGAAAGACTGCAGGGTCAGGTCTGATGTGTGTATGCTTTCTACAAATGTCTGACAATAGGCGCCGAGGTGGAAGGCGTGCCTAGCAAGAGCAGCAAGCACCACAGGATGAGACACCCCAGCAGCAGTTGCCACCATCATCCCCAATGACAATAGAGCAGATGTTCCTCATGCAGACTCAGGCAGTTCAAGCAATTGGTCAGACCCTAGGAGCCATGCAGCAGGTGTAGCAGCAGAAGCCTCAACCTTAACCTCAACCACAAGTGCAGATGCTGTAGATGCCAAGAGATAAGCAGGGTGGAGTTCATGAGAGGTCATCCCCTGTGTTTTCCCACTCTACAGACCCCATGGACGCCGAAGACTGGCTGCGCATAGTGGATCGAGAGCTGCATACCGCTCAGTGCAATGATCGAAAGAAGGTTCTGTATGGTCCCCGTCTGCTAAGGGGAGTAGCCTAGTCCTATTGGGAGTCTTACGTCGCCACCTATGCTGACCCTGAAGCTATCACCCGGGAGGAGTTCAGAGACAACTTCCGCCGGTACCATGTGCCTGAAGGTTTGATGATAGTGAGGAAGGAAGAATTCCTGGCGCTGAAGCAAGGCCCCTTGTCTATCAGTGAGTACAAGGACAAATTTCTACAACTATCTCGTTATGCACCCGAGGATGTCAACACGGATGCCAAGAGGCAGTACATGTTCTTGAGAGGGTTAGTTGACCCCCTGCACTACCAGTTGATGAACCACACCTTCCCTACCTTTCAGCACCTGATTGACAGAGCCATAATGACTGAGAGGAAGCGCCAAGAGATGGAAGACCGGAAGCGCAAGTTTGGTGGACCTCAGTCTAGGAGCAGCAGTCGTCTCCATTTCTTAGACAACCCACCCCAACAGTTCAAGCAGAGTCACCCTCAGGGGAACTAGCACCAGCATCAACGTTCGCATCAACAACAGTTTCAAATGCAGTTCCCTTAGCAGCAGTAGCAGTACCGCTAGAGTAACCAACCGGGAGGAAACCAGTATCAATGACAGAATAACCAGGCACCTCGCCTTCTTGTCCCAGCAACCAATCAGAGCAACCAGGCAGCCCCAGCGCAAGGAGGAGGACGAGGATGTTTCCACTGTGGGGAACAAGGCTAATGGGTGTCGCATTGCCCAAAGAAAACAGCTCAGCAGCAATCAGCTCCCAATGCCCCTACAAGACAGAATGTACCCCAACAAGGGGCAAACAATAGTGGATAGCCCCATGCCCAGTATGGAAAGGTGAACCACCTGGAGGCCGACATGGTTCAGGAGACCCTAGGAGTGGCACTAGGTACGTTCTCAGTTGAGTCTCATTCCGCAAATGTGTTATTTGATACTGGAGTCATGCATTATTTTGTGACTACATCATGGGTAGAAACACACAACATACTAGTAGTGTGGGGGACAGATATCCCCCAGGTCCACTAGAAGGCTAGAAGGCCTCGCGAAAGGCTTTGGGCCCATTGTTTCGCAAGGCCATCCCTTCGTGGGCCAGGGGAGGAACTGCTGGCGGAATGGATTGACGCAGGAATGGATAGACTCGAGCCCAGACGACTCATTGGATTTAAGCATTATTCGCAAAATTGATCTGATTCTCCCGCGCAGCACCCTCAAACATTGGAACTAAATGAGGATAAGTCGGCAGGATTATAGGAAGATAAGTTCAGTCGGTTCACTATTACTAAGGGATACGCCGTCATCATATCCGCATGTAATGCCCCACGGTCGATCATATAAGGCCTAGGGGGCACCCCATCAAAAGGTAGGTCACTCATTAGCCATCTACTCCATTCTCTAGCATCCTTCATACTAGAGAATTCCCATGTAACCCACCACATAAAAGATCCACACCAGTAAGTAGGGTATTACGCCTCTCTAAGCGGCCCGAACCTATAGAAAATTGTCTACTACCTCTCATGCACCTAGCATGAACCATCGAGTTACAGTCAGCAACACCGTCCTACCCAAAAGCACCTTGAGGGGTAACCCCGGGTGCGAGGTCGGGTCCCAAATGCCGACAGCTAGCGCGCCAGGTAGGGGGTGTGTCGCTGATCCAGGCTAGCTCAATGACCATCATTTTCCAACACAGAATTGCTCTCTGCCCTGGATCCATGTTCTGCTTCGGGACCATCTCGTCCATAGCAGACGAAGAAGGAATTCTGCATCGTATAGCGGATCCACCGGAGAAGAAACCTTTCTCGAAAATCTTCGAAAAAGCCGGAACGAGGCAGCAAATAGTGCAATTTCTAACGCCCTAGACAAAAACCACCTCCTGCAAGCCAGGAGCCGAGAATTTGTTCACCCGAAGAACTCTGTTGTCCACCTCATCCACAGAAGAATGGACATGGATTACGAGGAAAAAAGAAGCAAGCGGGATAGAGGCCCGCCAAGCTGCTCTTCTGGCACCTTTGCCTTCAAAGAAGGACAGAAAGAAATTTGTCACCACATCAACTCCATTTTACCCCGACGTCCTCTTCATCGGGGGAAGAGTGGAATCGTCTCCCATCTCCGATGATGAGCCAATCATGCCTGGGGAAGAACCTCCTCAGCGAGAAGCTCGCCGATGGAGGAACCGACGCCGGAATGTCGGCGACATCACAAAGCAGGGGAACGGGACCCGACATAGCATGTATCTTGAGATGAAATTTTGGAGGTGGGAAAAACTCCTGACGAATGAGTCTTCAGAGAGAGAGGAGGAACTCTTGCCGACGTGATCATCGGCAGGCTCAAGAGCAAGCTGAGCAGGATGCGAGGCAACACCGAGAGAACCCTCTCTTCGCGCGAAACCTGAACCCTGACTTCGCCCGAGCCATGAACACACCGAGTGAGGTCAGTGGAGTATTGGCTCGGATAGCCGATGGCCTGCCCTGGACTCCAGACGCTGACGGCTATCGACGGCTACTCACTCAGGCGGCTAATCATCTTCTACCCCTCGCTCATCCCCCGAGCGACCTACGGCACGCCATCAACAGTCGGCGGGACACGCAGAGCTCCATTAACACTTCACGCGAACGACGACATGAGAATGAAATACAACGCCGAGAGGAGTACGATCGGGATCATGGCGTCCCTGCACGAAGTCAGGCCACTAGAGTTGAGTCGGCAATGGCTTCAACTGGTGGCATGACCCAGGGACGGTCGAGACAGCACGTCGGCAACTCCCCTCCCCGGGACTAGCACCACGGTCGTCAACAGGAAGACACGTGTGGAGTATCTGCACTCACTCCACGTCTCAGAGCCATCCAATGGCCCCCAAACTTCAAGGTCTCCAACGTCGACAAATACGAGCCTAAGCAGGACCCGGGAGGCTGGTTGGCCGTCTATACAACCGCTGCCCGAGCTGCTAGGGCAACTGAAGATGTGATGACTGCATACTTGCCCATCGTCCTCGGGCAAGATGCACTGCAATGGTTACAACACCTACCCCGACACTGCATCGACGATTGGAGCGACTTCAGTCGGCGTTTTATCGCCAACTTCCAATCCCTCCCCGACAAGCTGGCGTAGCCGTGGGACCTCAAATCCATCAGGCACCGAGGGGATGAAACACTACGGTCATACCTCAAGAGGTTTCAGACCATGAGAAATCGCATCCCCGAGGTCGTCGAGGCAGCAGTGATTGAGGACTTCTACCAGGGATCCAATGACTCGGCCTTCGTCCAAGCCATACTGCAAAAGGCACCGACCACCTCCGAGCAATCGGCTTAAGTCGGCAACGACTTAAGACGATGCGATATGCTCATGCTTACTCGACTTAGGGTGACCACTAAACCCTACTAATGGAGCAATCGGCTTAAGTCGGCGACGACTTAAGACGGTGCGACATGCTCACGCTTACTCGACTTAGGGTGACCACTATACCCTACTAACAGAGCAATCGGCTTAAGTCGGCGATGACTTATGATGGTGCGACATGCTCACGCTTACTCGACTTAGGGTGACCACTATACCCTACTAACGGAGCAATCGGCTTAAGTCGGCGACGACTTAAGATGGTGCGACATGCTCACACTTACTTGACTTAGGTTGACCACTATACCCTACTAAAGGAGCAAACAGCTTAAGTCGGCGACGACTTAAGATGGTGCGACATGTTCACGCTTACTCGACTTAGGGTGACTACTATACCCTACTAACGGAGCAATCGGCTTAAGTCGGCGATGACTTAAGACAGTGCGACATGCTCACACCTACTCATCTTAGGGCGACCACTATGCCTTACTAGCCAAGCGATTGACATAAGTTAGGAAAAACTCCAAAACCAGCACGCCGCATTTACTTCCGCAATCGTTCAGGATGACTGTTATATCCTGACGACAGAAACAATCAGTGCTCTAGGAAAACAAAATGTTATAGTTGTCAGCACCAAGGACATATTCTAGTGCCCTATCCACCAAATATTCGAACACAACCATCACACGCATATAGAATTCATAAAACATTTAGTGTCTCGCAGGATGTCACCACATCGAAACATCTCTATTTGGCAATATCTTTCACAGGAGCAATCGAAGAAGAAGGTCAACTCGAGGCATTAGGTGCAGCCTTGACGTTGGCGATAATGTCATCAGAAACCACTACACCAGGCTTCCTCATCAAGATCCGCCCCGCGCGAATGGATTTGTCCATAGCCTTGTCGCGCTGAGCCATCAGAATGGCGTAGTTGTCCTCTGAAACTTTGGTAGCCAGTCGAGCAGCCTCTAGCTCCTGGGCGACGAACTTCTTGGAGGCACACAGATCTTTGATGACAGAATCCTTGCTCGACACCAACTGTCTAAGCCGCATGACCTCATCCTGAGATGCTTGCAGCTCGTGGCGATGATGATCCAGATCTGACATAGTGAAGCGATGGCTCCTCTCCAAGATGGTTAAGGAATTGCTAGTGTCATGATATAACCTGTCCAAGTTATCACGAGAGGCCACAAGAGCTCGTTTTTCCTCGTACAAGCAAGAATCAACATTCAGTACCCAGTAAACAGTAAGCACGACAGAATCAACTAAAGGAGTTTACCTCATATGCCATCGTTTCTGAGTTAAGCTGAGCATTGAAAGAACGCGCATCGTCCAGCGAAGCAGAAACCCAAGCCAGGTCGGTTTGGCCTTGAGAATACTTCTCCTCAAGATCAGAGTACCATCGGGTCAAGTCAGTTTGACTTTGAAGATGTTTTTCCTCAAGCTGAGAGCACCACCGAGCCATATCTAACAAAGCAGCTGAAAAGGGATACATGGTTAAAAACAAGATTGATCAATAGAAGTAACTAAGGAAGAAACGAGATCACTAACCAGTGTTCGACGCTTTCAAATCAGCAATCTGTTTCTAAAGCAGCAATGGGTTCCACTGCATCAAAGATAGAGCTCCCTCTGGGACGGAAGCACCATACGACCTCAGCTGGGCAGACATTCCATCAACCAAGACCTGTGATTGAAGAAAAATAAGTATGAGAAAGGTAATCCACCAAGAAGAGCAATAAAAAGAAAACAGTTGACTCACCTGAAGATTGGAGAAGAACAATGGTAGGCCCAAATAAGAGGGAGCGATGTCATGACTTGACGGAGGAGTATCAGCAGGAACAATTTGAAGAACGTTGTCAGGAGTAAGCTCAGCCCCACCAGCAGATACTAGACCTCTTACGTCTAGCTCGCCGACCTCCAAGGCGACTTGTTTGTCTGAAGTCATAGAAGCATGCATCCCCGTCGCCCCATCGGACCGTGGTGGAGACGACCCAACATGGATGTCCATGGAGGTGTGGGAAGGAGAGCTCACCTGAACACCCTCGGGGGCTGGGTTGCAGCTCGCGCCACCCACTAGGGCTGGATCATTACCGAGAACACCCTCATGGGCTGGGTTGCAGCTTGCGCTACCCACCAGAGCCAGATCACAACCGGCGACACCCTCGGGGGCTAGGTAACTGCCAGCACCTTCCTCGAGGACCGGGTTTTCTACAGCAGCCACCTCTAAGGCTGAAGGATCCTCAGTCACCTCCATGTGAGTCGGACAATCTTGACCAGCGTCTTGACATCGAAGACTGCCTTCCAAAGTCGATGATGCGCGAGACACTGCACGTGATACCTCTAATCCCATGTCTGGAATTTCAGAACAAACAACCATCATGTCATCAGCAGTCGGCTCCGATAGCATATCCTCAGGGATGACCTCCTCAAGGGCTTGATCAAAATCTGATATTGACAGTTCCTGAAGGCTAACAAGAGCGGACAGAGCTAGAGAAGGAATATCACTATCCCCCCTACTACCTCTGTAATGCCGGCTATTCTTACGAATCAGCGAGATTTCTTCTTCCTCTTCTTCGTCCTCATAAAAAATACGGGCAACAGTCGATGCACGGTCACACCCATTGGGATCAACTTCAGCACGGTTACACCCATTGGGATCAACTTCAACACGGTCACACCCATTGGGATCAACTTCAACACGGTCACACCCATTGGGTTCAACTTCAACATGGACGCCACCATTGGGATCAACCTCAGGAAGGACCTCTGCTAGAACTTCATCACAAACCAGAGTAGAAGGACCGGCATCCTGGTCCAAGCATGACAGTCGCCGAAGCCGCCTCTTCTTCTTCTTCTTTTCCTCAACAGGCGCAGTCGGGCGGCTAACTTGGCGAAGACGTTTTTGGCGAGCACCCTCAGATTTTCGGGTCTCCAATGCTTTGTCAAGCTCTTGTCCAGCCGTGATAGTCATTGGTTCAGCATGGGTCGAGTCAGAAGATTCTCCACCTAACATATTAAGTACAACGTCTATCTCTGCATCATCTGGACTAGCTGGCATCTCAAAGTGAACTTGCTTCTCATCATTGGGAAGATTCTGAAGAGGAGCAATCAGAGCTTCAATGTCCTTGGGAGAGGGCTGCACTCTAAGGCCCAAACCACCATCGCTAGTAGGAGGGTTGGACACGAAATCAGAAAATGACCTATGAGGTGGTAGATTCCAAGTAGAATAAGCAACAGGAGCACCAACATTTGATACTCTGCCCCTCAGAATCATGTCTAGTCGGCTCACCAGATCCTAAGTAGGAATTCTCTTGTTGATGACCCGGGTACAGTCACTGATACCACTGTACAAGTAAGCTGGATACGCCCTGTCATTTGAAGGCTGAATATTCTTGAAGACGAAGTCAGCAACCACAGCTTCGGCAGTCAGACCTCTCTCCTTCAGCAGACAGATCTCAGCAAGCAGAACTCTAGCCTCCATTACCTCCAAGGAAGTCAGAGGCTCAACCTAGCTTGGAGTGCGTACATCTGGCTGCCTCCCCGACTGAGGGGGGAGGGACTTGCAGTGGTTTTCCACGATAAACCACTCAAGGCGCCATGATACAAATACTTCCAGAGTCCGAAATGAGGAAAATTTCTGAGGTAGGCCTCGCATAGATGCACAAAGATAGAAATTTGCAAGATAGAATTGGGATTCAGATGGGTCAAGTTTAGATTGTAAAAATCAAGGAGACCGCGGAAGAAGGGAGAAATGAGAAGAGCAAGGCCGTGGATGAGAAAAGGAACATAGATGACAGACTCGTGGGTATCTTCTGTCGGAACAGTGACCCCACGGCAAATCCGCCAAGAACAGAGCTCTTTTGGAGGAAGAACTCCAACATCAACAAGGTGGAGGAGATCTGATTCCAAAACAATAGACATGTGGTTACCTGCGAACGACAACTGACTGTTGGGATCGATGGGAGGAATCACTGCCACAGTAGAACTCTGCTTCTTCCGCTTAGGCGCCATCGCAATCCCGCCGGTGGATCGAACAAGGGCAAAATCTTAGGGAAACAGAGGAGTGATTCGAGGCGGAAATGTGAAGCTAGGGCTCAGAACTCAAAAGTGCACGTCGACATGAGTATAAATGGGGTTTTCCCGGGTTGGGCACCATTTCTAAAAAAGTGCCAAGTCATCACTCGGGAAAGCGAGACTCCCGAAATAACTCGGCTGTTACCTCTAAAACACCGACAACATCAAGAACCACTCGGCCATTACCTCTAAAACGCCGCCAGTGTCAGCCATAACTCGACTGTTACCTCTAAAACGCCGGCAACATCAAGCACCACTCGACTGTTATCTCTAAAACACCGGCAGAGCCAAGCATGACTCAACAGTGACCAGTTATTGCTTGGTAATTATTTCTAATAACGTTGACAACATTAGGCGCGAAGACAAACTATCAATCGACTATAAAGAAAGAACGGCGAAAAAGCGAGAGGTTGCCAAGAATAGCTGAAATTTATTCAAAACGTAGAGGAGGAAAGTTTCTCACAAACTTAAAGACTAACTCATTATGAGTCAGTCTTTTCTCCCTTTTTCACTACATTACATTACTACATTACTACTGTTGGGGACTTGTTCTCAAATGCTATGAATTAAGAACAAGGCAACAAAGAAAGAAGTTAATGGTTAATGTCCTTCGTCCTTCGAAGCATTATTTCCCTTGGGATATAACGATCTTTGGACGAAGGTTATGAAGGACATACCTTCATCATCACAGTTTATATTGATGAAAGAAGAAGCATATGAAACATGAGAGAATGACATGAGTAATCATATAACATTATTTACATGTCCTTATTATATAATCATGGATGAATAAGAATAATATTGAATTACATTTGTACCTTCGGCTTGACAGAAGGCAAAAGTATAAGTGTGACGCACGAGTGAATACAAGTCAGCGTGCATAGTACGGGGGTACCGTTCATCTATTTATAGGCACAGGACGCAGCCTATGTAAAATTACATTCATGCCCTTCATATTCACTATTGACTTAAGAACAATCTGTCGAGGACTAGATAGCCTTTTCCTCCTTAAGTCGGTTCCTCTTTCTGCTACTGAGCCGAAGCTTCCTTGTGCGCATCTTCGGCGCTGGTTCAACCTTCGTTCCGATCCTGCTTTCCGAAGGTTCTTGTACATATGTAATGCTTGGGAAACATTGTTAATCATGTTTTTGAGGACCTTCGGAAGATGAAGGCCCCCAACAGTAGCCCCTCGCAGTATTAATTTGTTATAATAACGAATTCAGAGTATGATAAGAACGAAGGCCTTAAGCCGAAGCTCCAAAAAAACACCTTCCCTTTGCTAGAATAGCAACAATCAATGACAGATGGGGTCCTCCAAGTTGCAGCGTGCTAGGCGTATAAATATGAACTCACACCGGCTGCATTTGATACGCTGTTTCTGCCATTTGCATTATTTTCTCAAACTTTTAGCTTTTGCTCACTAGCGCTTGCTAGATTTTCAAGCTTTTTGAGCTTCGGTAAAAAGACGCGTTTTACCATGTCTGGGGAAAAATGACTAAGAAGGAGAAGCTGACTGAAAAGACGAAGTTGTTTGAGGAGAAGAAGGATGCGGATCCTTATATTGCTGGATTTATTGAGTCAATGGCAAAGACAAACACAAAGAAAATTACTAAAGAGATATTGGAAGGTTTATCTGAAGATACTGGTGACAGCGATAGCTATGATGTGGACAGTGGAGATGAAGATACAGAAGACCGGCCCTGGCGACCAAGCCATGCTGTCTTCGGAAAATCGACCATTAAATAGAGTCATCTTGAGAACATGAGAGGAAGGTACTTTCGGGACATGTCTATCGTGAGGGTTGGCGGAGACAACAACGTCCCTGCTCCTGAGGAAAACGAAGTTGTTATCTACCAAAGCTTTTTTAAGGCTGGACTTCGGTTTCCTTTAAGCAAGTTTGTAGTTGAAGTGCTGAAGATCTACCAGATCTTCCTTCATCAGATCACCCCCGAAGCTATAATGAGGATGGGGATTTTTGTCTGGGCTATGAGGAGTCAGGGGCTAGAGCTAAGCGCAAAGTGCTTCTGCAGTATGCACAAACTCTTATATGAGACGAAAGCTACTGGCAAAGAACAATACCACAACAACTTTGGTTGTTATGGATTTATTGCTCGCCCCAACGTAAGCCACCTGGTGCCAACGTTTTGGAAGAGATGGCCCAGAGCCTGGATGGAAGAGTGGTTTTATGTGAAGAATGATTTAAAAGCAAGGGAAGACATTAAAGAAATCATCATGCACCCCATCTGGTCCCACTTCGGCCTCCGAAGGCCGAAGGTGGAAATTGATGACATTGTCGAAGCGTGTCAGAGGGCTTTTAGCACTGTTTGCTCCTTCATTGGCACAATAGATTTAATTCAAGAACATATAGCCTTCAGGGTATGGCCACTTGTGGAAAGCTGGGAAATGCCGAAAGAGACCACCACCAATCCTAGCGAAGGTGGTTTGGTCTGACTGAAGTATACCTTTAGATTCAGGGAGAAGTTTGATGAGCTAAACGACTGGCTGAAGTGCATCGAAGCTACCAGTGATGAACTGCTTGGAGCATATTCCAAGATAGAAGATAATGCTCTGTCTGCAGCCTTCGAAGGTCGGGGGAAGAAAAGACTGAACAGAGTTTTTGATGCGATCGGCTTCGTATACCCCGATTACCGCTACCCGCTGCGAGGATAGGAGAAAAATAGGAAGATTGCTGCTTCGGTCACCCCAGCTGAGCCTGTGCCAAAGAGCAAAAAGGTGAAGGTTCTGACCCACCGGCCGCATTATATTGAACCAGCCGTGGTGCCTGAATTCGGCGCAGGGTCCTCCTCAGCAACCGAAGCAACAGAAACTGCTTCGATTGCAAAGAGTGCTGAATAGGAGACCGTAATGCCGAAGGTACCCATAGCCGAGTTAGTCGAGGCTAAAGTTGATAAGGCTGAAAAGTCAAAGGCTGAAAAAATAATGCAAGTACCAAAAATTCTGAGCCCTCCGATAGAGGCAATACTGCCGAAGGTGCAAAAGGCTTCTGCTGCAACTCCCAAGAGGAGGAGAATGGCCAACGTGCTGGATGCTGTGTTGGAAACTACGAAGGTTCTGAGCCCTGCTCCTGCGAAGAACATTGCTCAAACTGAAGCCAAATCACAGGCCGAAGCCGAAACCGGGCAAGCAGAAGCCGAAGCTTTGCAAGCTCAAGCTGAAGTCAAAAGTGGGCCTTCAGTGCTCATCGAGACAAAGCCTGCCACGCCTGAAGAAAAGGCGGCAGAGGAAATTGCTTCTGAAAAGATCGAGGCTCTTGCTCCCGAACCTTTAATTGAAAATATTGACTGCATCATTCGACACGCTTCGAGGAAGAAGCTGTCCAAAGAAGAAATTCTGGAAGCCAGGCACTATGCGCGAAAGTTGAAATATCCGAAGGGAGCCTTGGTTTTTAACGGGAGTGATGAAGATGATTTCTTATACTGTCTCCCGGACAACAAAGAAATATCCGTTTGCCTGGAGATAGGTAGAAGTATGGGATTCCCGAAGCTGCAAGACAACCTTTCAATTTTGTCGAAGGACGACCTTGCTGACAGCCTAGCATACAACAGTATAAAGGTATGGAAGTTAACTTTGAATTTGAAAATAAGGTATTTTATTTGTCATACTCAATTCTTTCCTCCTCTTGCAGTGCTTAATTCTTAGTAATGCCCTTAGGGCGCAGAAAAATATTGAAGACGAAGGCTATACGATGGCTCTGAACAACCTTCGTTCAGAGGTGATTGAATTGAGAAACGAAGGTCTTGAAAAAGACAAAATCTTGATTTCTCTGGTAAACAAAGTGAAAGAAGACGAAGCTAGCTTCAAAGCTCAGGCCGAAGCCCAAAAGATTGAAGTTGAAGACCTTCGGAGGCAACTGGCCGAAGCTAAGGAAAAATGCGCACTCGTAGAAGCTAACCAAGAAATCAGCGAATATTGGAAAATTCATCTAGAGAAAAATGTTGAAGAACTTCGCACATCCAAGGAAAGGTGCTTTGAAAAATCCTTGGACTGTGTGAAGAAAATAAAATCTAGTTTCGCCAAAGTGGGTGCCTATTCTGCCGAAGAAAACTTCATACGAGGCGACCCCGATGGCGTTATTGAATGGATAAGTGGAGAGGCCGAGACCTTCGAAGAAATTTTAAGTGATCGCGGGGATGTCTGCGCGTTTTCCGGTGCGCGGGGAATTTCAGCCATCTTGGAGAAGGCGGGATGCGACCATATTAAAACCATGGCCCAGACCGAAGCTTCCTTCTCCATAGATGATACGAAGGACCCTTCAGCTGAAGCAACCTTGATGGGTGGAAAAATCTATAATGATGTCTGGGTGAATGGTGGCCGAGAGATGGCCCATGAAATTATAAAGAAAAGTAAAAAAGACACCCATGAGGCCCGAGTAGAAGCAAGACAAGCTGAAGAAGCTGCTAAGCGTGAAAAGCGTATAGGTATTATTTTTTGGTTTTCAGCTTCGGCATTTGTTTTCGTGGCTTCGGACTAATTAATTTTTCCTTCTCCAGCTGAATTATCTCCTCCACCGAAACCGTTCGATCCCTTAGCCGATCCAGAAATGAAGGAAGCGCTGGACATTATAAACATGGCTGAATCCATTGTTGACGAAGTCGTCAATAAATTGCTAAATGAAGTTGCAGAGAAAGTCCTTAAAGAGGAATAGTACTTATTGTAAAAACATTTTGAAATGGTCAATGCAAGAGTCAGTAGAACGGACATTGTGCTTTTATTGTAACAAAGCTTTAATATTTGATGTGTGTTACTTTGAATCAAATATGTACATTATTGTAATTTATTTCTTTGCGATGCATGAAACTTACATACATACCGTTTTTGAGCCTTCAGCGAAAAAACACCTTCCCTTCTTTTCATACTTCGTAAAGAAAAAAAATTCATGCTTCGTAAAGAAAAAAGATATCCATGCTTCGTAAAGAAAAAAGATATCCATGCTTCGCAAAGAGAAATCCCCTCTATGTTCAGGCTGATGAAGCTGTAATTGTCGAAGCTGACTTCGTGCCTTAGCACCTTTTTCATTTTTACGAAGCATTTGCCGAAAATCAGCTCGGTATTCAATTCTCGTGTCATTGATGCGATATGATGTATGATGTGATGTTATGCGAAATGATGTAATGATATGGTGCAAAATGATGATGATGAAGCCACACATCCACACACCCACACTATAACACACAAGCTCTGCATCCCCTTAGGAATGACTTTGGAGCTTCTTCACCTTCAATTTCGGTGATATAAGTTCTGCATTCCCTAAGGAACGTCTTTTGAACTTCTTCGCCTTCTATTTCGGCGGTATAAGTTCTGCATCCCCTAAGGAACGTCTTTTGAACTTCTTCGCCTTATATTTCAGCGGTATTTGGCTCTGCATTCCCTTTGGAACGACTTTTGAGCAGAAAACTTACGCTGCGCTCCTTTAGGAATGGCTTTTTGTAGCTTCGTCAAATTTAGCTCTGCATTCCCTTGGGAACGACTTTTGAGCGTGAAACTTACGATGCGCTCCCTTAGGAGCGACTTTTGTAGCTTCGGCAAATTTAGCTCTGCATTCCCTTAGGAACGATTTTCGAGCTTCATAAATCTGTGAGATAGATATATTCCATTCTGATAGAAGCAAGATCATTACAAGAATTTAAAACTAAATTTACATTGCTTGTTCCTTATTAAAAAGTAAAATGGCATAGAACATAAAAGTATTTCTTTCAGAAGCAGGATATCGCTTAGTATATGTGCTTCGATTCTGGTACAGTACTGTTGACTGTACGAGCTTCAGACTCCTCTCTGAAATCACGTTGTTGTTGGGAATGTTGGCGCCCTTCTGGCTACTGGCTTCGGGAATAAGTAGGTTGGAGTGGGGGTGGCGGTGGAAGCTGATACCACGAAGCTTGTGAATGGCTTGCCGAAGCGACAGAAGCTGCATGTTGGTTGCCCACATACTCTAGTATGTAAGGAGAGTGGCACGAAGCAGTATGTAGAACCTGCTTCGGTTGATTCTGCCGAGCTTCGGATTCAGCAATCTCTTTTTGCTTTAGAATAGTGATCTAGCAAGTTCTTGTAGTGTGTCCCTTGTCCTCACCACAAAATAAGCAATAAATTTTCCTGGGCTGATCCCCATATCTTCCCCCGAAGCCCCTGTCGCCTCTGCCCCTTAGAGCTGGTGGCCTGAAGGAGCTTTGCTGATGACCTGAAGACTGTGAGGTATGTTGTGACCTCTGAAGTTGGCTTCCTTTGTCATCATTCTGACTGGAGCTGTGGATAGATCTGACATGCCTAGGTGGATTCTCCCTCCAAAGCCCCTAGTCATCTCAGAAAATCTGTAAGCTTCCTCCCTTCTTTGTCGGAAGTCATTATCAGCCCGAATATACTCGTCCATTTTCTGAAGCAGCTTCTCCAGAGTCTGGGGGGCTTCCTGGCGAAGTATTGGGCCGTAGGTCCTGGCCGAAGACCCTTGATCATGGCTTCAATGACAATTTCATTGGGCACCGTGGGCGCTTGTGCTCTCAGTCGCAAGAACCTTCAGACATACGCCTGAAGGTATTCCTCCTGGTCTTGTGTGCACTGGAACAAGGCCTAAGCTGTGATTGGCTTCGTCTGAAAGCCTTGGAAACTGGTAACCAGCATGTCCTTGAGCTTCTGCCATGACGTGATTGTCCCTGGCCGAAGAGAAGAGTACCATGTCTGGGTCACATTTCGGATTGCCATGACGAAGGATTTTGCCATGACAGCTATGTTATCTCCGTATGAGGATATTGTTGCCTCATAGCTCATTAAGAATTGCTTTGGATCCGAGTGTCCATCATACATGGGTAGCTGAGGTGGCTTGTAGGATTGTGGCCATTGGATAGCCTGCAACTCTGCTGCCAAGGGAGAAGCATCATCAAAGGTAAAGGTACCATGATTAAAATCATCATACCATTCATCTTTGTTGAATGAGCCCTCTTGACGAAGCTCTCTGTGTTGGGGCCTTCGGTCGTGATCATCCTGAGTAAGGTGACACACTTCCTCAGCAGCTTCGTCAATCTTCTTCTGAAGGTCGGCCAACCGAGCCATCTTCTCTTTTTTCCTTTGCACCTGCTGATGAATGATTTCGAGATCCCTGATCTCCTGGTCCAACTCCTCCTCCTGAAGTGTTGGACTGGTGGCCTTTCTCTTCTGGCTTCTGGCCTCTCGGAGAGAGAGAGAGTCTCCTGATTTGTGTTCAGTGGATGCAGTGCAGCCCCTGGCGCTGTTATCTTCTTCGACGGCATGACGAAGGTTGATGCTTTGCCGAAGGTTGTGAAAGTGAGTACACCGGAGGTGGGCGCCAATGTTGGGGACTTGTTCTCAAATGCTATGAATTAAGAACAAGGCAACACAGAAAGAAGTTAATGGTTAATGCCCTTCATCCTTCGAAGCATTATTTCCCTTGGGATATAATGATCTTTGGACGAAGGTTATGAATGACATACCTTCATCATCACAGTTTATATTGATGAAAGAAGAAGCATATGAAACATGAGAGAATAACATGAATAATCATATAACATTATTTACATGTCCTTATTATATAATCATGGATGAATAAGAACAATATTGAATTACATTTGTACCTTCCGCTTGACAAAAGGCAAAAGTATAAGTGTGACGCACGAGTGAATACAAGTCAGCGTGAACAGTACGGGGGTACTATTCATCTATTTATAGGCACAACACGCAGCCTGTGTAAAATTACATTCATGCCCTTCATATTCACTATTGACTTAAGAACAATCTGTCGAGGACTAGATAGCCTTTTCCTCCTTAAGTCGGTTCCTCTTTCTGCTACTGAGCCGAAGCTTCCTTGTGCGCATCTTCGGCGCTGGTTCAACCTTCGTTCCGATCCTGCTTTCCATATTGTGTACAGCTTCATCCTGAGTCCGAAGGTTCCTGTACATATGTAATGCTTGGGAAACATTGTTAATCATGTTTTTGAGGACCTTCGGAAGACGAAGGCCCCCAACAACTACATTACTCACACTACACTATACTACTAACTACTACTATATTATTCTGCTACTACTACTACTACTACTACTAATTATCTATACTAATATTTAAGCCAGTGGCACTTTGCCACTGGCCTTGCTGCTGCCGCCGTTGCCCTTATCGTTGTCATCGCCCTTGCCGCCGTCACCTTCGTCGCCCTTGCCGTCGTCGTCGCTGTCATCGCCACCACCATCGCCATCACCACCGTCGCCCTTGTCGTCACCGTCGCTGCCACCTTCCTTGGACAAGTCGGAGGAGTTCTCCTCGTCCGAGGAGGCCTCCGACTCATCCGAGCCCTCGAGCCTAGAGCGCTCGACGGACCGAATGTACGTCCACACCTCGGCGGCTATCCCCTAGGAATCGTCCGAGTCATCGGACGACACCGGGGGAGAGGCGTAGACCGGCGACCCCTCTGACTTCGAGGAAAACTCCTCCTCCGAGTACTCGGAGTCACCAAAGTCCTCTGAGGGAGGACTTGGCTCGCGCTTCTGCTTATTGCCGGAGTGGTGCGACGAACCTCGACCCTTCTTGTTCTTGCCCATCGTCGGTTGGCAGAGAAGAGAAAAGTGGGAAAAGAAGCAACAGACGATCAGAAGATGTGTGAAGACACCAACAAGGTGGGTAGTCTATTTATGGAGGCCGAAGGCAACTGCTCATCTCCTACCACGATCACCGAACAATCGCAAGTATTCAATAAGCAATTCAAATCGTCTGGAAGCAAGTCAGGCAGCAGACGCCGCTTCGCGTAACATGACACCATTTGGACTAAGGTCAACTGCTTGGACGATATGATTACACCCCACGGTCACGTCAAGTTACTACTGACAGTTTTCTATATGCTCGGCGTACCAAGACGTCCCTCGGTCACACCCATTGGGGGGGACAGCCAAGAATTTTTAATAGATTTTCCCAAGCAGTCACATCCGTACAGTATACACAATGAATGTGTCAAGACAGAAGAAAGATATCGATGGAGATCAGAGGAAAGCCAAATATAGCTACTGAAGTACAAGTCTAATCAACAGAAGCATTGAAGCACAAAGCAAAATGAAGACCAGCCAAGAGCCATCTACCAGACGTCTAATCTGTCACCGATCAAATAAATTTCAAACCTAACAGGACATGGGCAGATCACGCTGCTGGTTTCTAAAGCATGAAATGAAGACAACATGCTGATCTCTAAAACATAAGCTGATGATATAATGCTGATTTCTAAGGCATGACACGAAAATAAAATGATGATTTCTAAAAAGCATGAGATGAAGACTTTTGAGTGGATTATTTTCAGTAATCCACTCAAAGCTCGGGGGCTACACCCATTGGGTGCACCTCTGGTGTACCCAATTAATCCTTAAACACCAAAGGATAGAATGCTGATCTCCAAAGCATAATCTAGTGACAGAGCATCGATTTCTGAAGTATAAGGCGAAGACCGTTGAATGTGCCAAAGGAGGATAATAGAAGATTGTTTTTTACTAAATTGCTCAGAGTTCAGAAGCAACGATTCGGCAGGTGTATTTTCAAAGCATCCGTTACCAAAATCAAAACCACAAGCTGGACCTAGAATCTTTGGGCCTATTATTTCAAAATCAACTCAAAGATTGGGGGCTTGTGGGGGACAGATATCCCCCGGATCCACTAGAAGGCTAGAAGGCCTCGTGAAAGGCTTTGGGCCCATTATTTCGCAAGGCCATCCCTTCGTGGGCCAGGGGAGGAACTGCTGGCGGAATGGATTGATGCAGGAATGGATAGACTCGGGCCAAGACGACTCATTGGATTTAAGCATTATCCGTAGTATTGATCCGATTCTCCCGCGCAGCACCCTCAGACATCGGAACTAAATGAGGATAAGTCGGCAGGATTATAGGAAGATAAGTTCAGTCGGTTCACTATTACTAAGGGATATGTCATCATCATATCCGCATGTAATGCCCCACGGTCGATCATATAAGGCCTAGGGGGCACCCCATCAAAAGGCAGGTCACTCATTAGCCATTTACTCCATTCTCTAGCATCCGTCATACTAGAGAATTCCCCTGTAACCCACCACATAAAAGATCCACACCAGGAAGTAGGGTATTACGCCTCTCTAAGCGGCCTGAACCTGTAGAAAATTGTCTACTGCCTCTCGTGCACCTAGCACGAACCATCAAGTTACAGTCAGCAACACCGTCCTACCCAAAAGCACCTCGAGGGGTAACCCCGAGTGCGCGGTCGGGTCTCAAACGCCGACAAGTAGCACCCATGTACCCACCTATGAGGGTTAGTTCCATTGGTGGGTGGACCCAAACAGATAAATTTTGCCCTAGTGCAAGAGTTCAAATAAGGGGGATAGAGTTCCCTGCTGATCTGATAGTAATGGGTACCCAGGATGTAGACATAGATGTCATCATAGGGATAAATTGGCTGACCAGATACAAAGCAGGCCTTAGCTGTGATAAGATGACTGTGAAGTTAGTGTCCTTATCAGGAGAGGAAGTGATGGTGGAGTTGGTCTGGTCTGGACCAAGGAAAGGAAGTTGTCACCAGCTCACTACCCATAGTGAGGAAGTCAATCCGCTCGAAGCCATCAAAGTAGTATCAGAATTTCTAGATGTGTTTCACGAGGATTTACCAGGCATGCCACCTGAGAGAAAAGTTGAATTTGCCATAGAGCTTATCCCCGGCACCGCCCCTATTTCTAAAAGAGCCTATAGAGTGTCCGGACCAGAACTGGTGGAACTCAAGAAGAAGATAGACGAGTTGTTGGAGAAGGGTTACATTAGACCCAACACCTTGCCTTGCACCGCCCTAGTGTTGTTTGTGGAGAAGAAGGATGGTACGAAGAGGATGTGCATAGATTACCAAACTCTGAATGAAGTCACTATCAAGAACAAGTACCCCCTGCCCAGAATAGAAGATCTGTTTGATCAATTGAGAGGAGCAGTGTATTCTTAAAGAAAGATTAAGGTCAGGTTATCATCATCTCAGGATCCACCTTCGGACATACCGAAGACAGCATTCATCACCAAGTATGGGCTTTATGAACACATAGTTATGTCCTTCGGTCTGACGAATGCGCCAGCTTTCTTTATGTACTTGATGAATAGTGTATTCATGTACTATCTCGACAAATTCGTAGTGGTGTTCATCGATGATATCCTCATATATTCTTAGAATGAGGAGGAACATCAAGAGCATTTGAGGAAGGTGTTGCAGAGGCTACGGGATTGTCAATTGTATGCCAAGCTGAGCAAATGTGAGTTCTGGATCAGCAAAATCCTGTTCTTGGGTCATATCATAAAACGAGATGGATTATCTGTGGATCCGAAAAAGGTGGCAGATATTCTGGACTGAAAGCACCAAGAGATGTCCGAGGAATCAAGAGTTTCATTGGAATGGCCAGCTACTATCAACGTTTCATTGAAGGCTTCTCCAAGATTGCCAGACCAATGACAGGCCTGCTATCGAAGAAAGTTGAATTCAAGTGGACACAGAGTGCTAAGAGTCCTTTGAAACACTGAAGAAGAAGTTGACCACAACACCCGTGTTGATTCTACCTGGTGTTCACAAGCCATTCTCAGTATATTGTGATGCTTCGTACACTAGTCTGGGATGTGTGCTAATGCAAGAAGGGAGAGTAGTGGTGTACTCGTCCTGACAGTTGAAGATTCATGAGAGAAACTATTCAACACATGACCTGGAATTGGCAGCAGTGGTTCATCCACTGAAGACCTGGAGGCACTATTTGTATGGGCATAAGTGTGATGTTTACATGGACCATAAGAGTCTCAATTATATATTCACCCAATCAGAGTTAAACATGCGGCAATGAAGATGACTAGAATTAATCAAAGACTATGAGCTGGAGATACATTATCACCTAGGCAAAGCTAACGTGGTTGTAGATGCCTTGAGCAGGAAAAGCCAAGTCAACATGATGGCTGCTCATCCGATGCCATACGAGCTAGCGAAGGAATTCAACAGGTCGAGTCTCGAATTTCTAAACAGGACCCAAGGAGTGACAGTTGAGCTGGAACCCACTCTAGAACGAGATATCAAAGATGGGCAGAAAAATGCTGAGAAGATCAATGAAATTCAACAATTGGTTCTAGATGGAAAAGGCAATGACTTCCGGGAAGACGTAGAAGGCGTAGTATAATTCAAGGATAGGATGTGCGTTCCTGACATCAAATCGATTCGGGAGCTGATTCTCAAGGAAGCTCATGAGACGGCTTATTCCATACACCCTAGCAGCGAGAAGATGTACCAAGACCTGAAGTAAATATTATGGTGATACGGTATAAAAAGGGAGATCGCAGAGTATGTTGCCATATGCGACAATTGTCAGAGAATTAAGGCGGAGCATCAAAGGTTCGCGGGATTGTTGCAGCCATTGCAGATTCCGCAATGGAAGTGGGATGACATTGGGATGGACTTTATAGTCGGTCTGCCTCGCACTCGAGCTGGTTATGACTCCATCTGGGTAGATGTGGACCGCTTAACAAAGGCAACTCAATTCATACCAGTCAAGACCACCTATAATAGCGTAGTGTTGGCAGAGCTATATATGTCCCGGATTGTATGCTTGCATGGTGTTCCAAAGAAGATAGTGTCCGACCGGGGAACCCAATTCACTTCCCATTTTTGGCAGCAGTTGCATGAAGCTTTAGGCATGCATTTGAAGTTCAGTTCAGCTTATGACCCGCAAATGGATGGTCAGACTGAAAGAACCAACCAGATCCTAGAAGACATGTTGAGGGCTTGTGCTTTGCAAGACAAATCAGGTTGGGACAAAAGGCTACCTTATGCAGAGTTCTACATAACAGTTGTCAGGCTAGTTTTAAGATGTCACCGTTTCAAGCACTCTATGGGAGGAATTATCGAACTCCGTTGCATTGGGACCAGCCCGTCGAAAGGCAGGTGTTCCGTACAGACATTTTGCTTGAAGCCGAGGAGAATATCAGAATGGTTTGAGAGAATCTGAAGACAGCGCAGTCCAGACATCGAAGCTATGCCGACACTAGAAGAAGAGAGCTGAATTTCAATGTGGGAGATTATGTTTACCTGAAGGTGTCACCGATCAGAGGAATCAAAAGGTTCAGAGCCAAGGGCAAGCTAGCACCTCGATACATCGGACCGTACCAGATCTAGGCAAGACGTGGAGAAGTGGCATATCATCTCAGCCTACCAGAAAGTCTATTGTCCGTGCATGATGTGTTCCATGTTTCTCAGCTGAAGAAGTGTTTGCGAGTACCAGAAGAGCAATTGACAACCGAGGATCTCAAAGTTCAAGAAGACTTGACATATATCAAGAAGCCAACTCAGATTCTGGAGATAGCAGATAGAGTCACTCGAAGAAGCACCATCAGAATGTGTAAAGTCAAGTGGGGCCACCATTCAGAGGAAGAAGCAATTTGGGAAAGAGAAGATGATCTGAAAGCCAAATATCCTGAGCCCTTTTCTAGCCAACCCTGAATCTCGAGGATGAGATTCTTTTTAAGGGGGATAAGTTTGTAACACCTTGAATTTGGGGGTATAAAATTTCTTCTCTAATACCTGCCAAATTCAGGTGTTACTCCTTTTCTCAACTCTATAGTTTTTTTCCTTTTCTATTCTCTTTAATAGGATTTTGGGTTAATTATGTGAGAGATATATTATTTTCTTTAGAATATTAAAACTTAGGGGAGATACGAATGTTTGCATCATGCTGAGCTTAAACTTTGTTTTTTGTTGATGCATATGCTTGAAATATTTGAATTTGAATTGTGGTTTGATTTGATTTGAAATCCATAGAGAAAATAAAAAGAAAAGGGATTAGAAATTCAAAGGAAAAAGGAAAACTCAAATCAGCCCAAAGCAGCCCAGCTCGACCCAGCCCCATGCGTGCGCGCCCGCTCTCCCTCTGACAGGCGGACCCCGCATGTCGGCGCCAGCCCCCGCGCGCGTGCTTGCTCCCTCTCTCCCTCTGCCCGGTGAGACCAATCTCTCGGTGCTGGTTTCCCTTGTGCGTGCGTCCCGTTCTCTCTCTGTCCTATGGGCCCGCCTCGTCAGCATTGTTGCCCGTTCCCCTCACGCGCGCGCCTGTGCCTCTGTGCCGTGGGCCAGCCCTGTGAGCTCTGCCTTCCCCGCGAACCGCCCTGACCCACGCGCCCACGCATGCCGAGAAGACCAACCATGTCGCCTGCCCATGCGCCCTAGCTCCTTTTTGAGCCCCGCCCACACCCGCTCTCTCTCCCCTGCCTCATTTCGCCCACGCTCACCCTCTCTCGCGCCCGCCGTGCCGACTGTCCAGTCCACCAGGAGTCGCGCCAAGCCTTCCCGAGCGCCGTCCTGAGGTGAGGAACTCGCACCCGTGCTCTGGTTACCTTAATTCCGCCCCGTCATAGTTAAATTGTGCTCGCCAAAGCTCAGCCGCGCTAGCTCGCCGCACCCACGCGACATCCTACCAAATTAGCCCCGTCCCGAGCCCCGGTTGTGGCGCATAGAATTCCCCTTCCCTTGCTAGAGCTAGTCCGGGCCTTAGCGTGCCCGATTGCCCCTCCCCGAGGCCGAGATTCCTCGCCAGAGTTACCCCGACCCGCCCGGAGCATTCCCTCTGTCGTTCCCTCGTCTTCGGTCCGATTCTCGTGGCTGGATCCCCGCCAGTGAGTTCGTCGGGTCCTCCTCGCCATTTTTGGCCAACTCTGGCGACCCAGACCCCTGGAGGCCACGTCTGCCCTGTCTCTGGCGACCCCGCCGCCGGGGACAGGAGTGGCGCCGGTCACCGAGCCGTTAACCCCCTGTGCACCAGATCGTAATCGTTCCCTGATCCAACGATCCAGATCGCTGGGTACCGGTTCACGCACGCGCTATGCCCTTGGGCCTCACCTATCGGTTGTCTGCGTCCCCTGGCACTGGGCCCGATCGGTCAGCCCGCTCCCCCCAGCACTGACCTCCCTGGCCCGCCTGTCAGCGCTCATCCGCGCACCCGTGCGCGCGCTCACGCTCAGATCTAATCTCGGCTGAGAGCGGCAGATACCCCTTCGGCTGGCTGTTTTGTAAAAGAGACCCCGATTTCTTAGAAAACAACTTGTAGTCCTGTTTTCTTGCGCACAGACCTCTGGTTTCTTGCAGAGAAGCCCCTGGACTTTATTTTAATCATAGAAATAGGTCTAATTTAGTGTTTTTGAATTCCAAACTTGTTTAATTCATATCTTTTTCATATGAACTCCAAATTGGGTGGTTCAAATTGAAAAATGTTCATAAAATTATTCTCTATCTGTTTAGATTATAATCACTCACTGTTTGCATGTCTTAATTTTATGGCTAGACTATAGGTTAATTTAAAGTGAAGGAATATTTATTAAAGAGAGAATAAAAGTAAAACCCTAATGAATAGTTAAGTGGTTAACTTTGTGAAATTCGTCCCATGTAATATATGATCCCACCTATGGATTAACTTTGGTAATTCATTAAGATAGCTATAGTTAAGTTATGTAGTCCATGAGATAGGCAGTACTTAGAGAACAACAGACCACTAAGTATACTAACCCACCATAGAACCTGGTGTTCACCCTGTTACATATGCTTAGTGTACTATTTATTTGTCATTTTCCAAATGTGATGAATGAATGATTGCTTTGCGTAGACAACGAGCAGTCCAAGGTTTCCGAGTGTGTTGCAGGAGACTTCCCTCAGCAGCAACCTGGTAAAGGCAAGTGTCCTCTGACCCATTATGTCCTACTTACTTTATAATTCACTGTCCCACATACCATGATCAACCTAAGGATTGACTAGCTTTGTATTTACCTTGTCCTTGATTACCTTTTGGGTTATTTTGGTTAGCTTTATGCTAGTGCTTTACTTTAATCAACGAACATGATGAGAACATTTATGATACGATGATGTTATCTTGATTATGATGATGAACTTGTGGTACTTTAGGGGACTCAGGCTGTTTCCTGAGTACCTCTCCATAAGGACCTATTCGTTGAGAGACCACCCGGGATAATAGTACAACCATAAGGGTAGAATGGGATGCCCTTAGCTGATTAATTGCATGAACTTGGGGTGTAGTTGGCTTTGTTGTTGTGCCATCAATGGTGGTCGGGGCATAGTGCTTGCTCCGTTAAGGGTGGGTACCGAGGTTCATTCGATTTGGTTTTGTTAGTCACCCACCTTAGGGAGGAGCACTGTGTTTATACGATTAGCGAAACATAATGAGCAACTATACACTAGGGGAATCTTTGTAAAGGCTACGTAGTGGTACCCTGCCAGGCCACCTAGGTAGTGGTCAATGGTGAGTAGTGCTCCTCGGGCAGAAAGGGAATCACGGCTCGTGAGTAAAGTGTGTAACCTCTTCAAAGTGTCAAGAACTGGTATATCGGGCGTGCTCACGGTTAAGAGCAGCCTTGGGATCCTCTTTGATTAGAATAATTTTGGATACTTTTATGATGATGGTAAATGGTGATGACTATCTTTATGGTATTTTGGTATTTCCTCTTGGAGAGAGTGCCACTTAGGTAATAACTTGGGTTAATTACTAAAATTTGGCTTTCTACTAGTAATAAATACCTGACCAACTAAAAGCAACTGCTTTAAGCTTAACTTTACATACAGCTAGTTCACTTTAGCCAAATGGGACATTTGCTGAGTATGTTGATGTGTACTCACCCTTGCTTTAAAAACCACCCAACCCTATGTTGTCCCCATTGCAATCAGTGCTCAGGAGAAGATGAAGGCAACATGGAGAATTTTCAGGAGTTTCAGGACTTCGACGAGTTCTAGTCGTGTTTAGTGGAAAACCCCCGGTCAGCTGCCTGTGAAGGCCTTATCATTCTACGTTTCGTATCCGCACTTTGATTATGATTATGACTTAAGTTAATGACTCAGTGGATGTCTTGGACATCTTGATGTAATAAAGTACTATCTCTGCTATTATTTGAGCAATGTGTGACGATGTCCAACTATGTAATCATTGTGTACGTGTGTTTCTGATCCTGGCACGTACATGGTTTGCTTTTGGTTTGCCTTCTAAAACCGGGTGTGACAATATACAACAAAAAATATGGAGGATCTTCACCTGCAATCACTTCGAAACATCTTCACTCTTCGTCGGCAATCACTTCGAAATACCTTGTTCGTTTAGCTTTGACTTTCCTGTGCATCTTTTTATGTCTTAAATTGAACATGCACTAAGAGCAAACTTATTAGAACACTTTTATATGTTTTGTCCATTAATCACCAAAACCCTCAAGATGTTGATTGCACTTACAATGAGCTAGTCCAATGGGTTGGAACGACCATCATATGACTCAACTAGGGGAGGCTTGAATTTTTTGGGTCAGCTAACACGACTCAATTGACCCAAAAATGCTTTGATGATGGAACCTCAAAGAGTACTTGGTAAATGATCTGACTAGACCCAAGTAGGGACCTCATAGTGTGAATCATCAAGTTTGCCTTTGTAACTGTCGTATCACAAATTGGACACCTGGTGGCGTCCATGCCATGCATGTAGCGGATGGCATCGATCTGATTCGACACGGTGGTCCCTGACCCAGAGGGGGTCTGAGTCCCCTCTTAGGGCTCCTTTGGATGCTTGGGAACAAAATACACATGGGTTTATACTCCGTAGGGAATTTCCACCCTACACTAGACACCCCTGTCCCACTAGTTAATTAGAACCCTCTAGGGGTGATTTTACCTGATGTCCATTTGGGAGACATAGAGATTAAAATCCTGACCAACAAAAAACATAGAAAAACAGGAAAAAACAAAGAATTCTAAAATGTTGTTACAATCCACAAAATTGGTAGCAAGGATAAACTTTGTTCGGTATAAATACGTGAATCGAACAAAACATTCCATACAAATTCAAATTACATAAATTGCCACAAGGCAGAAGGCACTCCAAAGTTAACGATTCCAAAGTTCATACAGGTGGTTCTCATGCCAATCTTCACAACAATGTCCCAAAAATGGATGACGACCTGCAAGCAGGCTAGTGTAAATCCAGTACAATATGTCCACCTTGTAAGTACCATCAGCAGACACCTTGTAAGTACCATCAGCAGACATGATTCAAAGAAGTCAAAATGTAGATTAGGCCTACAATTAGATAAAATTCAAACAATTACATAAAATTGTGCAAACAGAAAACTAAAGCAGCAACAGGTAGCATCGACTGTAGGTAGAGTTTGCTATACTGCTCATAGATCCTTGTGTAGATGTATTGATGTTTTTCAATTGAATACTTTTCAAGTTTCTATGAGTTTTTTTATTTTCTATGAAATTCAAATATAAAACATGGTAAATATGTTAATTGACTAGAAATACAAACACATGAAAGTAAGTTACCTTCGGAGTGCTTTTGCCCTTGACCCATAACAAATGAACCTTTTTAATTCTTGAAGTTCATAAAAAATTCTCTATTGATCTCATACTTTAGCACATTGTTGCCTGTGTCCTTTCCTCATCTGAAAGAATCGATTCTAGAAGATCCAAACACCGCTTGATAGAATAGTCACATGCTGACTTAGTTGTCTCATTGGGTTCATTCATAAAAATTTTGGGTTGTTTTGTCCTAATGTTTCCACATAATTTTACAGAACTCAGTATGAATAAACATGGAAATATAATGCCTATTCTAAAAAGATATGTAACAACACAACAAACTAAAAATATTAAATCCATTACTTCCGTATAGCTCATTGGAAATTGGCCAGCCATTTAGATAACTAAGTGTCAGATTGATCAATGGCTAAATTAAATAAACCCAACCGATCCCTCAGATGGAGCAAACTAGACAGCAGACTGGACCCTACATACTCAATAGATACGTACGACTCGACCAAACTCCTTTGCTTGGAGAAGAAACACTACTTGTTTCTCCTAGTTTGAGCGAACAGACAAAGGAAAAATACGAATCATGGTAAAATCTAGCGAAAGGAACAGACAAAGGGAAAATACGAATCATGGTAAAATCTAGCGAAAGGAAAAAAAGGTTGTAGTGTGTAGCATATGACGTGTGTGATACTTGGTCAGGTCAGCCTCGTAGTAGTGCCTACCTCGCTAGGATCCAAGCTCGGTCACCGCTGTAAATGCACATGAGCTCGGTTCAGATGGCGATGGTAGTAGTGCCGACAAGTCCCGACGATGAAGAGAATAGCGACGAGCACCAGCAGCGTATGGATGGAGCATGTGGGGATTAAAGGCGATGCAACGTGGACACGTGAGCAGCAGCGGATCTCAAGATGCACCGGCGATGCAAACCCTAGCCGCCGCCATGCTGGCTGCCTGGCTGCTATGGAGGAGACAAGCGAGATGAGAGATCCACGGGAATCAGAAACGCGAGCCCGGACAAGTTTTTTTCCTTCCCCGTG
Source organism: Zea mays (assembly GCF_902167145.1). Classification (NCBI taxonomy): domain Eukaryota; kingdom Viridiplantae; phylum Streptophyta; class Magnoliopsida; order Poales; family Poaceae; genus Zea; species Zea mays. The sequence continues at coordinate 98,917,041 of NC_050105.1, read as the reverse complement.
TATCAGCAAGGGTGGAGCTAAAAGGACCCGTGGCAAATTCGGCCCATGTCGCATCCAAATGGGAGCATGTGATAGCTTGGAAAGGGAATACGCGGGCCTTATTGCCCCCGTGGATTGGACCGGGATCCCTGCAGGGAATTGGTTATCCAAAGGAGCCCTAGAGAGCATTAGGGGAGTTGTTCAAGAGTGTCTCGCCGATGAATCTGATTGTCAGGAGCGTGCCCTGACTCAGGCCCAACTACATCCTATGAGGATTCGACATTGGTCTGGATCGATCCTAGAGCCATAGGAGCATCTGCGCATGTCGCTATGTAAACTAGCATCTTATGGATCTTCTCCAAGTCCTCATGGGCCTACACGTCATCATGTGGTAGTAGTGGAGTGATCCTATCCAATTGGTGCTTGGTTGTCATTGTGTTCTTTGTCAGTGAAACGTAAACTTCTTGGCCCTAAAAGTCGACCATCTAGATCTGGTCATGGGCATCTCGGTCATGTCAGCACTGTTCATCCTAAATCTTCTGTCTTCTTGTCGTTTGGTCGTTGTTGTCGCTTCCATGGTTGGAGGGTAGATTCTCTTGGCGTCCAAAATCGACCATGAGCATGAGACGAGTCCCCAAGTAATAAGAGTCAAAGTACGAGTCGTAGTTGCCATCTGAATCGACACAATGTTTGAGTCCGAACAATTGTTGTGTTGGAAGCCAAACCAAAGTGCAGATTGGATCAGTTTGATCCCAAACTCCCTGTGCCAATGTAACCAGGGCGTTAGATACTAGCCTCGAGGCCTCGAGGGTATTGTAAAAGATTTCCCCTTCATGTGCAAAGCTCATGGCTGTCATCAGATCTACAATGATCAACACGACTTCCCCTACCTAGCGTGTCAATTATCAAGAAATATTCAATAGTGATATATGGGGTGGGTCACAAGATCAAGAACTTAAAGTCATTACACAAGGGTCTTGGAGATTTAGACACGTCCGAGCTCTCAATGTGAGATAATACCTTATGTTCTATGTGGTGCGGTGTCTATTACATATGCATGTAATCGGATGATCTGTCCTTGAAGAGCACTGCCGCTCCCTTTTATAGTCTACGAAGGTGTGGTTGGTTACAAAAAGTTATCTAGTCGCTAGCTAGATGAGATCGGCTTAACCGGTCCCTTCCTATAAAGGGATGCTAATATCTATATAGGCTATATTTACAAAGATATCATTTTTATCTAATAGAATCACATATTATTATCTTCCCTTATTTATACCGGGTGGACAAAACTTTATTCTGACATATGGAACGAGCCGTTGGATGCTAAGTTCAATTTATTGGAGACTGAATCCGAGTCCTTGGAATGAGTCAAGTCCTTCAGTCCATCAGTTAGACTATCTCCAACAACTTATCCATCACCGTACCCATATTCAACTCCACGTGCGAATAGTGCAGTCTAGAACAATATCAAAACAATATTTTAGGTAAACTATAGATAAACTGTTGGACATAGTCATATCGTCATCTTTGTTGAACTATCCATGGACACCCCTAATATACATCTTTAACAACTTGAAAAGTCGTCAAATGAGTCATTATTGAAATATATAAGTTAGAAAAGATTATAATATTTTAAAATTGTTTAATTTAAAAAGGTTTTATAATATTTACAAAATCCTAAAATGAGCACCAAATATTTTCTTTTAAAAGAGATTATAATATTTTAAAAAATCCTGAAACCAATCATTAATAAATGTTTACTTTAAAAAGGTAATGGATCGTGATCCAAATATTTGTTCACAAAATGATAGGACACTAAATAAATTTTAGTTTAAAAATTCATAGAAATAGGATCCGATTCTAATACTAATCCGATTCTAATACTAATCTGATTCATCCCTAAAATCATATAGTGTAAAATTTAGAGCCTATTGTCACCTTATGTGAGGCTCATCTTTGTTAGGGGTCTTCTTCTCTATCGAAGGTCCTCAAGACAGATAAATTGTCTATAAATAAAAAGATTGAATGTCGAAGCTACAACGAGCATGCATAAAGCGTCAAAGGATGATAGCTTCGGCTTAAGGTGGTTACGAAGGTCAAACATAATGTTAAGCCGGAGAGGAAAAGACTAGTTAATACCTGATGTTTTGAATTAGGATTATGTGTATACGTTAAGGTCATAAATGTATTTTTGCCCGGACTGCGTCCTGTTCCTATAAATAGTTGAACAGTGTCCACTGTACTGTTCACACCATAATTGATATCGCACTCTCATCTTCTCCTTCGAGCAAGCCGAAGGTATTAATGTAATGTACGTTATATATCAGTTTGTTAATATAGGATATGGATATTAAAATTTGCTTAAATAATGAATACAAAATAAATGAAAAATATAATGTTACATATGTAATTATATTTTCATTTTTGCGAACGATGAAGATGCATTCTTCATGACCTGCATCCAAGATTCATTTTACCCAAAGGGAGATAATGCTTCGAAGGACGAAGGTCTTTGACGTTTAACAATCGTGTTGTCTTGTTTTATGGTTCACAGCAATCGAAAACAAGTGACCAACATTGGCGTCCACCTCCGGTGAACTCACTTTCATGACCACGATAATGGTTTCACAAGGTGATCAAGCTGCGTCACCTTCGGCCATGAAGCTAGTGCTCCCAATCACAGGTGGTTCAAGCTCCAAACTAGCCAATAAGAAGCAAAAGAAGGAAGCATAGAGAAGAGTACAACATGTTGGAGTACAAGGACCCTTCATCAAGTCCAAATGGTCTCATGTGTCGATTATATTTTCCCAAGAAGACCTTCAGCTTAAGGATTACCCTCACAATGATGCCATGGTCATATCATGTGTCATTAAAGGGTTCTTGGTACGCAATGTCCTTGTAGACATGGGTAGTGCAGCAGACATTATCTTTGCAAAAGCCTTCAGACAGATGCAAGAACAAGATGACAAAATACATGATGCAATCCACCCCCTGCGTGGCTTCGGAGGAAAACAGATAGTGGCACTTGGAAAAATAACAATGTTAATCACCTTCTGCTATGTGCATAACACCAGAACAGAGCAAGTTGTATTTGACATTGTAGACATGGATTATCCTTACAATGCAATCATTGAGTGAGGGACATTGAATGCTTTCAAAGCAATACTTTATCCAGCATATTATGTATGAAGATACCATTAGATCAGGGCCATATTGGTGTGCATGGAAGCCAAGAGGCTGCTAGAAGGGCTAAAGGGAATTGGATGGATTCCAGGGCCATTCACAATATAGACGAAGCCGAAGCTCATCAGCAGCATAAGTACATAAGAGATAAGACTGCTTCAGCGGATCAACCCAAGTCTATGCTTTTGTGCGAAGACATAGCTTAACAGAAAGTGTTGTTTGGATCCCAATTGTCTGAGGAACAAGAAAATGCTTTGTTAAATTTCTTGTTCAATAACAAAGATATCTTTGCTTGGTCAACCAACGATCTTTGTGGTGTCAACAGAGATGTCATCGAGCACTCTCTCAATGTAGACCCAACCGTCAAACTGAGGAAGCAGAAGCTTCGGAAGATGTCAGATGACAAAGCCAAAGGTGCAAGAAACAAAGTTAAAAGACTCCTTAGTGCTGGAGTGATCAAAGAGGTGGCATACCCAGAATGGTTAGCCAACATTGTGATGGTAAAGAAGGCCAATGGAAAGTGGAGAATGTGCATCGATTTCACAGATCTCAATAAGGCATGTCCGAAGGATGAATTTCCCTTGCCAAGAATAGACTCCCTCATAAATGCGGCAGCCACTTCGGAGCTTATGAGCCTGTCGGACTATTACTCAGGCTATCATCAGATTTGGATGAAGAAAGAAGATGAGCACAAAACAAGCTTCATAACCCCTAGTGGAACTCATTGCTATCTTCGGATGCCTGAGGGGCTCAAAAATGCTGGAGGAAGCTTCAATACGATGACTTCCAAAGTTCTCTGCACTTAAATTGGCAGGAATGTTTTGACACGTGTTGATGATATCATAGTCAAAAGTACGAAGCAAGAAAATCACATTGTCGATTTGCAAGAAACATTTGCCAATTTCAGAAAGGCTGGCATCAAGTTAAACCCAGAAAAATGCGTCTTCGGGGGTAAAGAAAGGAAAATTTCTTGGATGTCTAGTATCAACAAAGGGGATTGAAGCTAATCCAAACAAAATAGAAGATATACTTCACATGGAATCACCAAAGTCAAGAAAAGGTGCTCAGAGATTGACAGGCAGGCTAGCATCATTGAATAGGTTTATTTCAAGATCAGCAGAAAGGAATCTACCATTTTTCAAAGTATTAAAGTCGGTCGAAGTCTTTCAATGGGGGACAGTTCATCAAAAAGCCTTTGAAGATTTGAAACAATATCTTATACAGTTGACAACTTTGACTCCACCTTCATCAGGAGCCCCATTGCTATTGTATGTAGCAGCTTCCCAGGCGGCAGTTACTGCAGCGCTGGTGCAAGAAAAGCAAGATGAACAAACAAAGAAACAAGTCCCAATTTACTTCGTCTCCTTTTGGGGCTTCAAAAGCTTAGGGCCATGGGGATAAGAAGGGCAATGCTTAAATCTGACTCTCAAGTCATCACAGGCCAGGTTGACAAAAGCAGTAATACAAGAGACCCGAAGCTTGAAAAATATCTTGACACAGTCCGAATGATGGAAGCTTCATTCGAAGGATTTTCAGTGAAAACATCCTAAGAGGAGACAATGAAAATAGGCAGATTTACTAGCTAAATCAGCGGCACAGGGGCTCCCGCTTCCCCCAAAAGTATTCTTTGAAACTCTCAAAGCACCTTCGATTGAACTCATGGAAAGAGCGGTGCTCACAATTTCACCTATACATAGCGACTATTGGAGAACAGAAATTGTATCTTTCCTCTAGGGCAACTATCCTTCGGACGATGAAGTTTACATAAAAAGGATGCATGCCGGGATATTGACTAAGTCTGATGACAAAAGGCCGACGGTTGGTGTATTAACAGTCCTAAGATGTTTGTATACAGCCTTGGCGAAAGTAGCAGTTGTCCCACGGGTAGGCACTAGCGCGCAAAAATCACCATGACCAACTATGACTTCGTCAAGATCATCAATCTCCTTCTCAATCCATTCGAGTGCTCATGGGATATCTTCGGTAGAAAGGTTGGCTTCCTTAGACATAGCTCCGATAGAATTGAAGATACTTTTTAACCGAGCAGTACATTGTGTTGCAAAGCCGAAACATTTATCCCGAAGAGCTTTAAGTGTTCCGCTTAGCTTAAGATTTTTCTCAGCTTCAGCCTTGATTGTCATGTTTAAAGCTTCGGACTCACGGCTGAATTGACTTGAATTTTCTTTCAAAAGTGTCTTTGTTTCCTTCAGCTATTTACTCAATTTCTCAATTTTTATATCTTGATTTGAAAACTACAATTCCTTGTTTCTCATTTTGAAGCCGAGCTTCGGCAAGTGAGCCCTCGACTGAGCTGAGCAAGGTGTCTTTTTCCTTCAACGAATTTCAACTTCTTCAATCTTCTTCTCCAAGCCAGTGATAACAAACTCGTTTTCCTATCTTCATCATCTTGCTGCATTTTCAGAGCCTTGCTCAGTAGTAAACTCTGAGTCAAAAGACAAAGTCGAGTTAGACCTTCATTGATGAAATGCTAAAACTAACCTGACGAAGGAAAAACAGTGGAAAAATCATATCTTAAAATTTGAGTAGAATAAACTGCCTGTGATATGTTGTCCCTTATAACCGCTAATGTCTTTTTCTAGCTTCGGAAATCTGATACTCTTTGACAACATGCTCACAATTTTCGCCCTAGTATGATCACAGATACATCCTAAAATCTCTTCATCCACGTCGCCGAAGAGAATAGATCCAGGCTGGTAGCCGCGAGACATAGCAAATTCCTTCAATTCAGATATATCCTCTTCGGAAAGCTGTTAGCCGCCCAGGTGCCGTAGATAGAAGCTTTTGTCTTCCGAAGAGGCTTCTTCAGTTCTTTTTTCCTTTGACGTTGAAGTCTCAGTAGCAATTGTCCCCTCGATATTTTTCTCAGGTGCAACACTAGCAATAAGTCTATCAATTTCTGACAAGGTTGTTCCGAGGGGACCACCACTGTTTTCAGCATGTTGAGGCCCTTCATCAGTCACAGAGGGTACAACCTTCTTTTGAATCACCGAAGGCAGAGTATCAAGAACAAGTCTCATCACATTTATTATTCGACGTTTTTTCTGTGCGTTCTCTCCACCGGGTGCCGAAGGCTCCTTGTCTACCTCTACTTCGGCAGTCCCCTTAGTATTGTTCTTTTGTGGCTGTAATAAGCTTGTTATCTCTGATCCTAGAGGACTTAGCATCGTGAAAGGCAAGAGTTCAGTCATTACCTCTAGAATTTCTGCCACGTCAATAGAAGTTGCCGAAGGGGTCTCTGCCGAATGCTTCGACGGAGATGGTCTTTCTTCTTCTCCATGGCTGGATGACATAATCTTCCTTTTCTTTGATGCCGAAGGTTCTGGTGTCAACTTTGGTTTCTTTGTTAACCTTTTCTTCCTGTCCTTCTCGATAGATCTCCGCGCTTGCCTTTTCAAGATGCTCACAACCCTTTCCTTTTTTACTCCCCGGCTCCTTCATCAAGTCTCTCATAGTCAGGATACTCGAAGCCAATGTCATCCATCACTCGATTCAGCCTTTGTTTCTCTCATGTGCCGAAGGCAGCGGTCATTAGTTGGTCCTATTTCTTAGTATAATTTCTGAGGATTTCGTTACACATTGTTTCGATGACCTCCAACCATTCGGCATAGGGTTTGCTGAACTTTTTCTGAAATTTAAAATGATATGGAAGTCTTACAAGTTCAAATTTTTTCCCTTCTTCCTTCTTCGGCATCCCCCACCCAACAAATGTTGGAAAGGTTTTGTTAGCCAGATATTCTTGCACCAAATCTCGAGTACTAATGTGCTCTGCCATGACTCTGAATTCCACTTGGGCTAACTGGCAGGGGAAGCCGAGTTGCATGTTGCATAATGGTCTTGTCATGCCGAAGCTCAATTTCAGGGGACTCATCACCATAGTCATAAGCTTCTCCCTTCTCTTTTTACCAGCTTTCACATAAAACCATTCACTTGTCTAGCCAGTCGGCCACTTGGTGCGATATCCAATTACGAGAGTTTAGTATCCTTTCGGTACACAAAATTGTAACACCCGAAGTTCTTGTGCAGTCCATCTACTCTCGCTTTAGTCTGGTAATGGAGTTCATGTACCCTGCAAAATTCTTCAGCATTGGCACTGCTTCCTTGGCTTTGGAGAGCCCATATGTACACACTGAGCCTGACTATAGCATTTGAAGTTAGTTGATGAAGGTAGATTTCAAACTTCTTCAAAACTCCACCGATCATTTCATAAAGAGGGAACCGAAGTATAGCCCTGAAGAAGCTCTTAAAAACAACAACTTCATCATCTCTTGGCTCTAAAATTACTTCGTCCCTAGCGAACCTTATCAATTCGTCATAATCTTTTCCAAAATATCCAAGCTTCTTCATCAAAATCAAATCTTCTGCCTTTACATTGGTTTTTCCAAATTCAAGATGATTGGGCTTGCTTGGACTCAAGATGTCATCATCCTCTTCGTCATCACTGGCAGCTTCGGCAATAGTTTGTTCAGCTTCGACAATAACGACATCTTTTTTGGAACAAAACTCTTCTCCCTCTTGGACAATCAATCCAGAACGTCTCATCACTTCTAAAATGGGGGCTGTCTCAGTAGCCTCAGTCTCTTCACCTTCGTTTGTTAGCCTGACACTCTGGCAGTAGACCTGACTCTAGCCATTTCAATTCCTTAAGACGAAGCTAAAATTCAACTCATTTCACGTTTGTTCGAAGGTCACACAACAAATGCAACAATGACAAAAAGCTTCGGCTTCAATAATTTTTTTAACAGCACAACGTTGCAATAGCAATGAATGGTGTGGTAACTTCTTACCAACTCATATGTTTATATAGCTCTACAGGTGATGAAGGCGAACCGTCGTAACGTGTATACAGACTGATCGGTGGACCGACAAAGGTCGTAACTTTTTATTCGTTTTTTTAATAACAACCTAAGGGAAGGTGTTTTTTGGAGCTTCGGTATTCAGAAGCCTTCGTGTTTTTCGCAGATCAAGCTCGTTATGAAAAAAACGATCTAGCACCGCGAAGGAACTACTGTTGGGGGTCTCCTTTTCTGTCGAAGGTCCTCAAGACGGAGAAATTGTCTATAAACAACAAGATTGAATGCCGAAGCTACAACGAGCATGCGTAAAGCGTCGAAGGATTATATCTTCGGCTTAAGGTGGTTACGAAGGTCAAACATGATGTTGATCCGAAGAGAAAAAGACTAGTTAATCTATAATGTTTTGAATTAGATTATGTGTAAATGTTAATGTCATAAATATATTTTTACCCGGGTTGCATCCCGTGACTATAAATAGGTGAACAGTATCCTGTACTGTTCCACGCCAGAATTGAGATTGCACTATCGTCTTCTTCTTCGAGCACGCCGAAGGTATTAATGTAATGTACGTTATATATCAGTTTGTTAATATAGGATATGGATATTAATATTTTGTTAATATAGGATATAGATATTAATATTTGTTTAAGTAATAAATACAAAATAAATGAAAATACAATGTTACATCTATAATTATATTTTCATTTTTGCGAATGATGAAGATGCATTCTTCATAATCTTCGTACAAGATTCATTATATATAAAATAAGATAATATTTTGAAGGACAAAATTACTTAACGTTTAAAAATCGTGTTTTCTGGTTTTATGTTCGTCAATCGAAAACAATTGACCAAAAATCTTATCTACCCATATGCGATAAAATAAAATCTTTCAATTACCTGCTTCCGGCAGCGGTACGATGGCCGCTGCGAGAATGGCGCTCGTCTCTTGCGCCCGCCGCCTCCCGTCCTTACCCTCTCCGCTCACCCTCTCGAGGCCCCGCGCCGGCGCCGTCTCATTTCTGGCTGCCCAGCCGTCGCCGGCGACGGCACCGAGATCCGGCAGGAATCTTGCTCTCTTCTGTTCTTTATCACCGACGTCGCCATCGCTAACTGAGGCCGCCGTAGCACTGCCGCCACCGAAGGCTGCGGTGGAAGAGACGAAGCCCCCTGTGCCGAGCGGGGACGAGAAGGGGGAACCGACTGTGGAGGAGCTAGCGGGCCTGCTGGACGTCCGGGTGGGCCGAGTGGTGAAGGCGTGGAGGCACCCGGAGGCGGACACCCTCTACGTTGAGGAGGTGGACGTAGGTGAGGCGGAGCCCCGGACCATCTGCAGCGGCCTCGTCAACTTCCTCCCCATCGAAGAACTCCAGGTATGGACATGATAAATTGCGTCCCTTAGTAGCAGCCGCGGTATATAATAGTAATAGCCGTACAAAATTTCATGTTCGAATCCAGTTTAGCTATGTTTTGTTAAAGTATATATATCAATTCAAATGGACAAACACCTGTCACCTCTATCAGTTATGATTTACGACAGTTCCAATGTACCTAGTTTTATTTTTATATGCTGCAAATAAACTTCAGAGAGAAGGGCGATATAAGGATAGCCTAAACAATCCTCAAGGATCATGACTCACTCTAGATTTGAACTTGAGAATAGTCAATCCACACTGATTCTGGACACATGGTCAACAGCTAGAGAAATTGTCTTGACAAATCCAGTTTATCGAATCGTGTGGATTGTATCCATGTTGTAACTTACACCCATTATTTCATTATTGATTATGATGATATGTAGCCTCAAAAATCCTCAAGGATCATGGCTCACTCTAGATTTGAACTTAGTATAATCAATCCATACAGATTCTTTACACATGGTCAACAGTTAGAGAAATTGGGGACCAAATTGTGTTGACAGATACAGTTTCGTGTGGATTGTATCCATGTTGTAACTTACATCCATTACTTCATTATCGATTCTTATGACCTGTGCAGGACAGAAACGTCATTGTTCTTGCTAACCTCAAACCAAGGAACATGCGTGGCATCAAGTCAAATGGCATGCTCATGGCTGCCTCTGATGCTTCCCATGAGAATGTGGAGCTGCTCATCCCTTCAGAAGGTTCCTTTCCTGGTGAAAGAGTATGGTTCGGTTCCGAAGAAGAAAAGAACCGTCAATCTGACCCTGCATCACCAAATCAGGTATCACATAATAATACAAATTTAAGACGTTTTGCCTATCTTTTGAATCTTTTGTTAGCAGCTGGTTGAGTGTTGACATATGTGCAAACAATGCTTACTACTGCTTTCTTTTTAGACTATGATTTGCTATTGTTTCTACACCTTATTGCTAGGTTGCACAAATACTTTCCTAGAACCTGGTATTGCATATCTATCCGATATGGATGTACATCCAATACGCCGCCGACACGTATCTTAGGATTATCCGATTTTTACTCTAGAACTAGAACTAGAGATCCTTAAATTCATCTAAACAACTAGATAACCTTGAGTACTCATCTTTTATTTTAGCCAATCCTTTTGGCATGGGAAAGAATTTTTGAAAGGAAACCACCCTCAATGTCGATACCTCTTTATCTTTATGGAGTTGTTCGTGGCTGTAGGATCGTAAAATATAAAGATAGACAATCTGTGGGGAATCTTTTCATTCTCCTTGAGGTCCATACACACAGGTAAGCCACCAAGCAGAACCTCCCTCTTTCATAAACTGCACTGAGACACTGTAATTATCAACTCTATTCAAACATGTGTACCCCAGCACTTGTTTCCAAGCCACCACTAGCTCCAGCCGAAGGGAGAAAGACAAAATCAGTAAATTGGGAACCAAGCATGGAGAGAATTGTTCCTCTGGAAATAAATTGCATTTTTGTCTCTTGAAAACAAACCACGTCCACCTGAGAGGAGTCAACTAATTCTTTAACAGAATCCTGCCTCACAGTGGAATTTAAGCCCCTCACATTCCACACTGACCATTCATCCAGCAGATATATCATGTCATAGGACTTCCATATAAGCATGACCTGGAAGTCTAGATACATTTTTCATCATCAAAATAAAAATGAGATGTCATTAGTTCTTGATTTTATTTTACCATGCTAAAGAATTTTTCTTGTGTTTCATAAATGAATTTAATTAAGTACCTTTGACATTTGCACAGCAGTGTACATTTCAATTTAGTATTGTAGATAGACCACAGATCTGATGTCTGAAAAAAGATCATTTCATATGGACCATATTTTGATAGCAACTACACCTTTTAAGCTCTGGTTTTAGCATGTTATTTAGATAGAGGCATGCCATATCGATTGTAGAACACATATGGTTACATCATTTTGCAAGTTCAATTGGAAAATCCTTAGTTAAAGAGTCTGGTATTGGTCAGAGAACTCTGAAGAAAGAAATCTAGTGTTCACAAATAACAGGAATAAAATAGATATATCTTCTAGTATTTCTAGCAACAAACACTGCAATTTGGTGCTTTCTAAGGTAAAACAAAATATGTTGAAAAAACTAGTCCTGTGGATTGAAACAAGCTTGAATTTGAAAACCATGTTACGATAACAACAACAACAACAACGACGACAAAACCTTTAGTCCCAAGTTGGGGTAGGATAGAGTTAAGACCTAATAGAAGCTACAAATTAAGGTTCATAAAAACAATGTAAGTAATACGTATGAATTAAAATTTACTGAACCAATTTACACTAGGCAACGACTAATATGTAAGCAAATATTAGGTGCAAGCGTGCAACCAAACTTTTTTGTCTGTTAGATCTAAATTCAACGGTAGATACAACTGTGGTTTGCTAGAGGTTTTTTATAAAGCTACATCAGGTGGTGGTGGAAGGGTTTAAGTGCTAAATATAACATACCGTTGGATCTAGATATAACGGAGTAAAATATCTGCTTGCACGCTTCCACCTAGTGCATGCTTGCATATTAGTCGTCGCCTTTACACTAAACAAACATAGGGGCCTTATTTGTACTAAAAACTTAGGAATCTTAGTCTTGCTGCTGAAGTTGTTTATGAGCAATGCTCGTAATGCATCATTCCACTTTTGTCAGGTCCAAAAGAAGAAGATCTGGGAAGCTGTTCAGCCTCATCTTAGAACAACAGATAACTGCATTGCGGTTCTTGGTGATAAACAAATGCGTACCTCTGCAGGCCTAGTTTTCTGCAAATCGCTTCAGGGTGCAAGAGTGTCATAAATCTTTATGGCCAACATCTTTCTTGTATCATGGAATCGTGTGTCATGTATCTTCCCTGCAAATAATAACTAACTATATGAGGAGAGCAGCAGGGAAAGAATTTTCTTTCCAACTACTGAGATAATCACTGTACTGGAACCATTCACATTTAGTTCTCACTTTTCAGTGTTAAAACAACGTGCTTCCTGGGCTGACGCAATAATCTTGATGCCTTGGGGCGAGTTATTACATTGACTTTGGTTAGGATTTTACGTAGTCTGCAGCGGTGATGCCGTCATATTCCAAGCATTCCAGACGCCACAGCTAATTCTAAACTTACTAAATTTTGCCTCACCAAATCCTTGTTCTGGTTGTTCTATTGCCATTTAGGCATTTGTTACATATCAAAGCATTGTACACCAACCGAACCACGTCCCGTTTGATTTGTCAAAAATCGAGATGGCTAAATTGGCTGCCAATGGTTTGGGCAATTTTAGTACTTCAGGCCGATAAACCAATTAGACACGAGTTCGTAGCCTTCCATCATTTCGGATAAACTGTGTTCCAAAGTAGTCTAAATTGTATCCTATCAAAGACAAGCTTTGGGTTCAATAGGCACCATTCCGCTGCTGACTGTCATGGGCTCGTGGCTCTAGCGAATGTCGGCTGTTGATCCAACAGTATCAGCAAGCACAGGGTTGTTCGTACAAAACCGTCCCCATTAGAATTTCAGGAGATTGAGTGGATGATTAGTTCAATCTCCCCGAAATTCTGGAGCACTTGGCTAACCTTCAACCAACTACAACATCCACCGCCAAAGTTTTAGACTATCTCTAACAACTTATCTATCCTACTTCATATCTCACTCCTTATTTTAAACTCGACTTTACAAACAATACAATCTGTAGTGCAAAACATTGCTCCATGTGTAACACCCCAAAATCCTATTTTGAAATTTATAAAAATTCCTTCAAGAGATTAAAATTTAAAATGTTTCTTAACAAGTATTCCTCACTTTTGAGGTTAATTTCTCCTAAAATAAATCTTTGGCAAATACTAAAATATTGTTAGTCAAATATAGAACCTAAAGATGTTGGAACTAGAATTTCAATTGAAAACCAGAAAAGAAAACATAATAGAAGGCCCTTCAATCTATTTGCTAAAGTAGTATGTTTATCTCATAACTATATAATTAATACTTTAATTTTTTTTTGAAATAAAGTAAAAACTTACCCTAACTAAATAAGTATTAAAACATTAAACTTTGAATAAACCGTTAATTTGATTATATATTCAAAAGATTGTCTTCTTAGAATAACATGTGTGTATGTGGACTATGTTTAGAATTATTTGCTTAAATAAATTAGATAATACAAATATAAATAAAACTATACCATGCATTTGCATGCTGGAGTTTATTATGATTGTGCATATGAATTTGAAAGTTGAACTCAGAACTAAATTGAATTTGAACTTTGGTTTGGAAATAAGAAAAGGAAATAAAATAGAAAAGAAAAGACGAAACATGTTCCCGAGAGATTCATGGCTGGCCCAACTCCTCACTGTGCGACCTAGTCTCCTCTTCCCTCCACTTGAGCCCTTGACCGGCGGGGTCCACTGACCAGCCTCTTGTCTCCGGCCCAGCTTCCACTTTCCCCCTCAGCGCTTGTCGCTGGCTCGCTGCCCTTTTCTGGGACCCGCGCGCTAGGTCCGATTTCCGTGGTGCACACGCACACTTGTGCATCTCCCAGAGTCGCCGCCAGTGGACCCGACGGGTTGGGCTCTCCCATCTTTATTTCCCTTCGCTCGTGCACTGACTGTACCGTGGGGTCGGGGCGTCAGCGTCGGCCTTCTAACTGACTCACACCAAGCTTAAACCAAGGCGCAGCGGCGAGCATCCCAACCAACTCTACCGATCATTGAATCCTACGGGCCGCACCCTCATCTGCCACTGCGAGATTGAAGCATAACCGCGTCCCTTGCGCCATTACCGTGAGGGAGTGGGGCGGAGGGGGAGGTCGTGCGGGCGGGCAGGCCGCCACATGGGAGCTTTGACTATCCTTGCTCTCGACCTTTGGCTGGTGGCTCGGGAGTTCGACCATGGACTTGGGATCTTGCCTGTGGTGGTGTCTTGGCGCAGGAGTGCTCGGGCTCGTGGGAATCGCTCGCCTGAGATACTGTCGCATACTCCGCAACTCGCCACGGGCAACACACCTGCAACGACACCAAGGCCTCAGTGGGAGGTCCGCGACATTCGCCTGATCACGCAGATCGTGTTACAGGATCGGTTGGGCGGGGAAATTGTGCGGGTTGTGCGGAATTTGTCGCCGGAGAAGGGTACAACCGTGGACTCCGCAGCTCGCCATGGGCAACTCACCTGCAACGATACCAAGGCCTCAGTGGGTGGTCTGGGACATTCGCCTGATCACGCAGATCGTGTTAGAGGATCGGTTGGGCGGGGAAATCGTGCGGGTTGCGCGGAATTTGTCGCTGGAGAAGATCCTCCATCGCCAGGCCGCGCGACGCCGTAGCCAGCATCCATCACCGCGACAAGTTCGGTAAGCACCCTCCTCAAATGTGTTGCCTCTTTCCCCTCTGCGCGTAGCGTTACTCAGGTTGGCGCCTGGTTCACCAGGGAGCGGTTGGCTGTCACACCGACGAGGCCTCCAATGTGGGGCATAGCAACGCCACCGCGGCCTAGGCGCGCCGCCGTGACTGGCCCGTCGGGATGGAGAGAAAGGTCTCAGGCCGTCCGATCTGTGATGAGCGGTGTAGATTAGAAGACTGCATACCGTTTCGCTTAATTGAATTGGGGGCGTCGATGTGGCATCGTGCGACTCGGATTGGATGGAGATGTGGCACGTTCTCGGCCATATATCTGGGATCTGAGGGCGAACAGTGCGCCAACTTCATATTATAAAACAAACTAATCAGCACCCTCCAAATTTGATCGAGCGACCGAGATTAGCATATACCTCTTCACCACGGTCATTTTGCCTAAGAGCCCCCGACAAGTAAGAAAAACAACCCGTCGTCCACCCTTACTCATGAATCATTATTGTTAAGTCCTTTTAGGGCTTGTTCGATTCTACCCCAATCCATATGGATTGAGGGGGATTGAGAGGGTTTCAATCCCTAGCAAGTCAAAATCCCTCCCAATCCGTATCAATCCCCTTCAATCCATATGGATTGAAAATAACCGAACAAGCCCTTAGCGGGTTTTCTCATGCTAGTGGAACTTTATAAAGGTCTCGTAGGATCCCTATGCCACCACACCTCGGTAGTGTGGTATTGTGCTTGACCAGCACAGGCGTGGTTAGGTGCAAAGTTCTCTAAACTTTTATGCGACTTGTGGTAAAGATGTGTAACCTCTGTAGAGTGTAAAACTGTTATATAAGTTTTGCTCACGATCATGAGTGATCAGACCCTCATATGAGTAACTTATGAAATTAAACTTAACCTGTCATTTGCATTGCATTGTGGGATTTATTATTAAGTGTGATAAATTATTTAATTCGGTTGGTATACACTTATACTTAGTAATTGCTAATAAAATTTTGACCAACTTATTAAAAGTATTGCTCAGTCTTAACCATTTTTGGTAAGCCTTACACTTCATATGAGCCCCCACCGTAAGTGAGCTCATGCACAATATTCCCCACACATGCTGAGCGATGAACATATGTGAGCTCACCCTTAGTATAATCACACCAAGTCAAGAACTGGTACTGCTGGAGGTGCATGAAGGATGCTACAATGAGTTCAGAGAGGTCTAGCCCGTCGTCTCTTAATCAACTATGGTTGCGGAGGATCGTTGTCGTCTTATGATGTATTTATTTAGCTATTTTGTACATAACCTCTATTATATAATAAAGATGTGACATTGATTTTTGTACCATGAGTCATCATATGTGTGAGACTTGATCGTAGCACACTTTTGAGACGCGTCCGGGTTTAACCTTAAATCTGTGTGACATCATGACATGTGGGCCCCATGTGCTATTGATTCTACTCCATTCTAATTATAATTCGTTTAACTTTTTATGACAAGTTTGACCGACTCGTATTATTCTATTTTTTGTGAAAAAACAAAAAATTGAAACCATACTTAAAGTATATTATATGCTAAATGATATCACAATAAAAATTAATGATAGTTATAGTTTTTTTGAATAAGACGAGCCGATCAAATTTGAAATGAAAAAGTTAAACGAGTTATAAATTAGAAGGGAAGAAGTATAATATTTGAAGAGACATGGTTTAGGTAGTACTATTGGAGTTGGTTGAAATTGAAAAGGTAGATAGTACTAAATACGTGGCTATCAAACATGTATTATTAGACTGTCTGTAGTAGCTACCTTATCCTTTATCTCATCCCTTATTTCAAAATCCACTCTGCAAATAGCGTATCTATAGTGCAAACCCCTATTTTATAGGGTCTGCTGTAGATAGCCTTAGGGGGTCTGCAGCACATGCTCTTAGCCCTCAGAGTCTTCTACTTAGATCTCCGTGATTTGAAAATGCTTTCCTTGTAATATTGTGGCTCCTTGATGTCGTTTCAATACCGCCCAACACTACCTGTGGTTTTTCTCGTTTCTTGGAGCCTCTCTCCTTTCAACACATAGCCAAACATCAACAAGGTCATGTCGTGTAGAATTTTGTGTGTCTATATCTATACCACTATATAATCCATCGGTTTAAACTTTACAAACTCACATAACCAAATCACTCCCACACCTATAATTTCTAATAAATCTACCAAATAAATTGCATCTGGACTTAACACACCATCAAAACCAAAGTTTCTAGTCGCTAGATAACCTTATCTTCCTTACTCAAATCTAGTGGATACTATTATTTAGATCATCCCTCATCTCTCATCCTCCCCTATGACTCACCGCCCCCAGCCTCCCCCTCCCATCTCCCGTCGTGTCCCCACCACCCCTTCACTTGTATCACCACTGTCATCGTCAACCCCTCTCCTCGTGTCGTTGCCGCCATCAACCCCTCCCCTCCCCTCTCTAGGATCGTAGCATTAGCACATGCTATATGGTAGTTTAACGACTACATGCCCAAGGCAAGTAAAAATAATGAAAATATTGTTCAACTCTTAAATCGACACTTCTAAAATGGTAAACATTTTTTCCAGCCTACCATCCCAATTTAAGCATTGCCTACAACAACGAATGCATTACAACTACTCCATTTGTTCAAAGTTATAAGTATTTCTAGCTACATTACTTTTGATGTGTGTCGGTGTTTCGAACTAGCACCAACGAGTAAATTTGTAAATGTGTGTTTTAGATCCAGATGGTGTGCTCACTGGGCGCAAAATTTATGTTGGTTCGGGCTGAACATTCCTACTTCTAGTCTTCGGTGGCATGGACTACCAAAACCTGTTTGCTGGTAGTAGGGGTTACAAGCGGGTGAGAGAGGGAAGGATCTCATGTGTTTAAGGATTGCTCTTCTAGATCTACGTAATGAGTAGTGGTTCTTGGGTCTCCTTTTTCTCGGGCCGACCCCCTCCTTTTATATGCCAAGGGGGGACCAGTTATAGATGGCTTCTCTCAAAAAGGATAGTTGTGCTGTAAGCGAAATAGATCTCCCTTGGTCGCCTCATTGTGTGTCGTTATCCATCCCATATAACTCTCCCATCGTGCCTTCTCTGGACTGCTGGTGCAGCATGCAGATGACGGGAGTCCGAGCATCATAATTACTCTGTTTCTCTGCCTCCACCCACACTGACCCTCGGTCTTCATAGCCTGTCCTTCTGTCTTCCCTTCATCGTCTTGCGTGTCTCGTAGGGCGTAGAAGGGCTTAGTCTTACGTACCATAGATGATGACTGGGTCTTAGGCCTAGGGCCTATAGGTCATGAGTGAGGCTCAGACCTAGAACTTGTTGACCATGAGTGGGAGGCAAACCAGCTCTCTCCCATGCCACGGCTTAGCTCCAGGTGCAATTAATATGCACGGTATTGATGACGAGAGCGGTCCTTCGGTCAGACACAGAGCCCATTCGAGTGGCTCTATAATCCTTCGTTTGACCCCTAGGCTAGGTTGCACCTTGCTCGGTCTTTGGTGTGGTGCGGGGTTTATTCGGAGGTAGATTCACTTGGGCAGGTCCCTTCTTGTGTTTTCTCTCACTCGTGGCCCCCTTGGGAACCTAGGGATCTGCTCCCTAATAGTAGCCCTGATCGGAGCAAGCCTTCCCTTGGAGGCCTTTCTGTGGCAATGGGTTAGGACAACTTTTATTTCCTCTTGTTTACCCCTGATTATCTCAACTAAGGGATGAACATGACACACAAAAGTCTGCCTCTAATCCATTTAGGAGTCGTTCTACAATTATTAGTAGGGCCCCTTTCTTGTTCTATCCTTGTCGAGAAATCTCTTAGCCGAGTCCTTCGCGGGTTTTCTAGCCGACTATGGATCGTGGCAAGCGTCCTGCCACAGAGTGTGTATTGTATGATCACCATAAAAGGCGTTTCCTTCAAGAAGGGTGAGTCATCTTTGGAATATTTCGAATTTCCTTCTCTTCCTTTATCCTTTCGGGATTGTTTCATGACACGGCGACTGGTTTGGCTACCCGAGAAGAGGTTATCTCCCTATCTCTCTCTTCTGTGGGCTCCTAGTCGATATATCAAAGGTTTATCCCACTTCCAGTGGTCTAGGGCCTGCCCTTTGGAGGGGTGTTGATGATGTCCCAATCTTGGTTTGTTATCCTCTCCTGACCATGATATGACCAAAATCCAAGGCCCTTCCGTTGGGCGCCAGTCTCTACGGGAGAGGGTCGCTGCTTTCTCGCATCCTATCGAGCCTACCCTAGCTAGTAGGCCTAGACCCCGCCCCTTCCACTCTTGGTGATTGCTGAGCTTCGAGGCCGATTGGTCATGTCTCAGGTTACCTTGAGGACTATCGATGTCTGCCTCATGTGCCTGCAAGCTTGCCCCTCCATCGTAGAGGCCCACACATCTAGTGAGCTACGATCCTGTTACCACATGCTTTTGCCCCACGGATTACCTGAGGCCTCACCTTGGCTTTCTGATAGGGTGGGAAGCGAAACTGAAGGAGCTTATTCGGAATACTAAAGAGGTGACCCAAAGCATTAACACTCACGGGGTGTCGGCTTGTGGCTCTTCTCCTTTGTTGAGGACGAACCAACCGAGTTCTCCCTCGATTGTTTCTCGCTTGGTGATCTTGGTTAATTTGTCCCCTTCGTGCGCCATCTTGAGGACATCCCAAATTTCTTTGGCACTTTTCAACCCTTGCACCTTATTGTACTCCTCTCTACACAAGAAAGCGAGGAGTATAGAGGTGGCTTGGGAGTTGAAGTGCCTCACTTGGGCGACCTCATCGGAGTCATAGTCCTCATCACCGACTTGTGGTGCCTGTGCTCCAAACTCAACAATATCCCAAATGCTTTCGTGGAGTTAGGTTAGATGGTGCCTCATTTTATCACTCCACATACAATAATCTTCACCATCAAAGTGTGGTGGTTTGCCTAAGGGAACGAAAAGTAAAGGAGCACGTTTAGGAATGCAAGGATAGTGAAGAGGGATCTTACTATACTTCTTACGCTCTTGGCACTTTGAAGATGTTGACTTGGCGTCGGAGGTTGAGGGTGTGGATGAGTCGGTCTCATAGTAGACCACCTTCTTCATCTTATTTTTCTTCTTGTCACCCTTCTTGTGTGATTTGATGGAGCCGGTGAATTCATCCTTGTCCTCCTTGTGCTTGTCATCGGCCTCCTTTGATAGAGTCTTGCCTTCATTCTTCTTCCCAAAGATCTGGGATTTTCCCCGATGATCAACTCCTTTTTGTTGTGTTCTCCCGACATCACTTCGAGTCGTTAGACTCTAATGAAGTATCGGGCTCTGATACTAATTGAAAGTCGCCTAGAGGGGGGATGAATAGGCAAAACCTATAAATTATAAACTTTGAACACAAACTTCACCAGGGGTTATGATTAGTAACAAATTATAATGAATACATAGTGCGGAAGAGAGTTCTTCTTGCTATGAGTTGCTCAATTAATGCGGATGACTTTGGGAGCTAACTCAAAAGATTGTTAGCAAGAGAACTTAGAGAGAGGGGAGAGGAAGAATCAAATTGTAAGGTGAAGATCAACACAAATGAACACAACAATTTGTTTCTCGAGGTTCGATTCCAATGAACCTACTCCCTGTTGAGGAGGTCGCGAAGGCCAGGTCTTTTTCAACCCTTCCCTCTCTCAATCGTTCACTTAGACCGGTTGAGTGCTTCTACTTAATCTCAAGGATCACTAAGACCCCGCAAGGATCACCACACACTTAGGTGTCTCTTGCTAGCTTTACAAGTCACTATAGAGTTTAGAAGGAGATGAAGAAAGAAAGATCAAAAGCCAAGCAACAAGAGCAACAATTGAAACACGAATCACACTCTCTCAAGTCACTTATCACTAATGATCACTTGTCTCGATTGTAGAACTTGGAGAGATTGGAAACTTTGAATGTGTCTTGGAATGGATTACTAGCTCTTGTATTGAATGTGTATGAGTAGAATGCTTGGATGTGTTGAATGAAGGTGGTTGGGGTTGTATTTATAGCCACCAACCACTTCCTAGTCGTTGCCTCCTTTCTGCCAACCGCGGACGGTCTGCGCCCCTGGTCCGGATGGTCCGCCCCTGCACATCAACGACTAAAATCGCAATGATCAACAATAACGACTATATGAATGGCTATAGTGCATTTAATGCATCGTCAGATGTCAGATAAAGCAGTCACAGACGGTCCGGCCTGTGGTGGAACCACCCAGATTATTCCAGCTTAAGTGCCCGAGTCACGCCTTGAAGGCGGCGACACACTTAAATCGGAATAACCTGTCAATTCCTCAGATCTAGTGCGATAAAGCCACTTACTAAGGATCGAGTACCGTTAGCTCACGTGATGGTGAGACTCAGAGAAAACACAATAAACATGAAACCACAAATTAAAGTACTTGAGTTATTACATAAATCAGAGTTTTGATAAAAGATAACATTGTTCTTAACGTTGCAGCGGATGATAAATACATCGATAAAGAGGAATAGGGCAAGGCCTGGCCCACTACTCCTCCTGATCCTCTCCTGCCGAGGCGGCATCCCACTCGACCGTCCAACCAGGTGGTAGGGTGGCAGGCCAAGTCACACCATCAATCATGTCTTGTAGTGAACCTTTAAAAATAATGCCACAAGCAAGGATGAGTATACTAATACTCAGCTAGACTAACCCGGTGTGATGAGCCTACTCCTCTACCTCTAGACCATGAAGTTGTTTGGCTGAGTGGGCTTTGGTTTGCCAAAAGCACTAGCTGAGTCTAAAACAAATTTTAGCTTTTCAAGTTCTATAATACTCTTTAGAACTAGGTTTGCTCCTTTCTAAGCATACATGGTAACAAACATTTAGTGCAAACAACATGTTATCTCAAGAACACCTCATTTCACTTCTTACTCGATGCAATACAATGGGTCAAACGGTCTCATTAGCTGCGAGAAGCAGACAATTCGAATCGAGTTTTTAACCTTGCAAGGGAAACCTAAACACACGACACGTAGGGGCACTCCATCCCCACACATATCAATTGTCCCCATCGATTTCCCGTCAAAAGAATAGGGCTCACGACCTTGGTGTACAATACTCCACTGACCCCAGCTGTCGCCGTGCAATGACCGCACTTGTACCAACCATACCTAGCATGGGAGACTCCGTCTCAGGTCCAATGAGGAATAAAGTTTGTGGGCAGGTTCAATTAGGTACTAGGCTTATCGGTTACCATATTTCCCAACATGTGTTTAGTACGTTCAAATGCTTGACTCAGGTAGCCACACATTAATCCTTAAGTCCATTCCTATCTCAAAGACAAGGCATCCACCCAGGATCCATGCCTATAGACCATTATAGATCCCATTATCAAGATGAGCACAATCAATTCGTTACTTCATGCGAGTGCTCAAAAAATCACTCGATTTCTACCGAGATCCTGGATTATCATAGCAGCTACTCGACCTAGCATACTCGTATCCATCTCAAAAGGAATCCTGAGTTCTTGCAACTAGGGTTTCAAGCAATTCCTACACTTAAGTGCACGGTATAAACCTACAAACATTAAGTGCAGTAAAAATAACATATATACAACGATTATGCATAAAATCGGGGCTTGCCTTCAAATGCGGGTGCGGTGGAAGTTTCCTCGGCGACGGGATCGGGAGCTGGTTCCCGGGCTTCTTCCTGCTGAGCATGTTGCTCTTGAATCAACACATACTCTTCGTCCTCGAGATTGCAGTCTAATGAATGCAAATGCATAAGAATGTATGCAATATATATATACCCTTTTGTGCATGCTAGGAATTAAAGCTTCTTTTTAGACAATTGGTTTGTAAAGCTCCTTTCTTGGTTAGCTTGGGAAGGTTCTTAACTAGGTTGGGAATAAAAGTTGAGGTCTTTAGGTGGGTGTGGATCTCCTTTCCTCAACCGAGGACCACTTAACTCAATCCTTGCTTCCCTCTATTTAAAAGGTTTTTAAGGGCAGGTTGAACTATGCCTCTGCTCTAAAAGTTCCTAAAAATTATATGAAAATTACAGTGGCTTCTTACTGACTTGATTAAGTTTCTCTAAAATTTGGGAAGTAGAGCAGAAGTGGTTTACCTTGTACAAAAATGACAAGGTCTAGAGCAGAGAGGGCACTTTGAACTACAACCCTTGTGTAGAAGTGGCGTCTGTCATAAAGCTTATTTTTGCTAATGTTTATGAGTAATATTATGCCTCTATGCCAAATTTTACTCAAGTAAACCTAGTGGTTATTTAATGGTGATTTTCTAAAGTTTGGGGTTTAGTAGGTGCTTACAACTGAACACTCCTTTTGAAAAATGTCAAACAACAGATTTCCCATTTTTTTCTAGTTTCTTCTTTACGCAAGTGCAATCATTCTAAAGGTTGGTTATTTTTACTCATAGGGGATGTGTTGTATGATTTCTCAAAGTTTTATATAATTTCTCATGGGGCACGGGGCATGATCTTCTATGTAATTATAACATTTTTATATTTTTCTCCCATAGTGTGTGACTTAGGTGTTCAGGGCAAAATAAGGTTGTTCAACGTTTCCCACTTTTGCCTTTTCTTTTTATTTTCTAGAGATAAATGAAAAACCTAGATTCATTTGTTTATTCCACTTACCTTGGTTTTCTGAGGTGGTTAGTATTTTTGTAGTAGTTTATCAATGGTCAAGTAGTTACCAAAATTTTCTTAACCTCAGTGCATAGGTCCTACTATTTTTACCATTATCTTCACTTAAATACTTAAGATCAAAATTAAATAATAAATTCTAGAAACAGTATTGGACTAGGGGTTTTCCTATTTTTTATCTAAAGTTCAACTCATATAGAACCCAATAAAATTTGTTTGGTTGAAATTTCCCAACTGTTGGGGGCCTTCGTCTTCCGAAGGTCCTCAAAAACATGATTTAACAATGCTTTTGTAGTATAATACATAAACAGGTACCTTCGGACTCAGATCAGAACCACAGTGTGAGAAGCACAAAGAATACAAAGGTTGACACAACGCCGAAGCTACGCACAAGGGAGCTTCGGCATGACAGCAGAAAAGGGAACCAACTTAAAAGGGAAAAGGACATTTAGACCTCGATGGATCACTATAGAGTCATTAGCAAATGTAAAGGGCATGGGTGTAATTTTACATGGGCTGCGTCCCGTGCCTATAAATAGATGAACAATGCTCCCGTACTGTTCACGCTGACTTGGCATTTGCTTTTGCGTCACGCTCGTACCTTTATCTTCTTTCAAGCCGAAGGTACATTTGTAATTTGATATCATTTCTATTTTTCCATGATAATAAAATAGAAATGAGCTGATAATGCTACATAATTGTTCATGTTATCTCTTACATTCCATATGATTCTCCTTTTATTATCGTATGCTACAATGATGAAGGTATGTCCTTCATGACATTCGTCTGAAGATCATTATATCCTAAGGGAAATAATGTCTCGAAGGACGAAGGGCGTTAACATTTAACATTTTTTTGTGTTGCCTTGTTCTTAACTCATAGCATTTGAGAATAAGTCCCCAACATTGGCGCCCACCTCCAGTGAACTCTTTTCGACCACCTTCGGCAAGCATTGACCTTCGTCATGCCACCGAAGAAAGTTTCAGCGTTAGGGGCTGCCGCTCTGCAGCCACTAGACCCAAATCAAGAGACCCTTTCTCTTCGAGAGGCCCAAAGCCAGAAGAGGAAGGCCACTAGTCCAACACCCCAGGAGGACGAGTTGGACCAAGAAATCAGAAACATGGAGATGCTTCATCAGCAAGTGCAAAAGAAGAAGGAAAAGATGGCCCGACTAGCTGACCTTCAAAGGCAGATTGACGAAGCCACTGAAGAAGTACGCCACCTTGCTCAAGACGAGCAAGATCGAAGGCCCCAACACAGGGAGCTTCATCAAGAGGGCTTGTTCAACGACAATGGAGTATGATGATTTTAATCATGATACCTTTACTTTTGATGATGCTTCTCCCTTGGCAGCAGAACTGCAGGCTATCCCGTGGCCCCCATCATACAAGCCACCTCAGCTTCCAATGTATGATGGGCATTCAGACCCGAAGCAGTTTTTGATGAGTTATGAAGCAACTATATCTTCATACGGAGGCAATGCAGCTGTCATGGCCAAGTCATTCGTCATGACAGTTAAGAATGTGGCTCAAACGTGGTATTCTTCTCTTCGGCCAGGGACTATCACTTCATGGCAGAAGCTCAAGGACATGCTGGTGACAAGTTTCCAGGGCTTTCAGACAAAGCCAGTCACAGCTCAGGCCCTATTTCAATGTACGCAAGATCATGAGGAGTATCTCCAGGCATACGTCTGAAGGTTCTTACGTCTGAGAGCACAAGCGCCTACAGTGCCCAATGAAATTGTCATTGAGGCCATGATCAAGGGGCTTCGTCCAGGACCTACTGCCCAGTATTTTGCTAGAAAGCCTCCACAGACTTTGGAGAAGCTGCTTCAAAAGATGGATGAATACATCCGGGCTGACAATGACTTTCGCCAAAGAAGAGAGGAAGCCTACAGGTTCTCTGAGATGACCAGGGGCTTCGGAGGAAGAATCCACCCAAGGCATGTCAGATCAATCCGCTCCACCCATAATGACGACAGAGGAAGTCAGCAGCAGAAGCCACAATATTCCTTGCAAGTTTCGGGGCAGCAACAAAGCTATTTTCGGCCGCCAGCTCCAAGAGGCAGAGGCGCCAGGGGCTTCGGAGGAAGGTTTGGGGATCAACCTAGGAAAATTTATTGCTTATTCTGTGGTGAGGACAAGGGCCATACTACAAGGATGTGCCATGTCACCATTTAGAAACAAAACAAAATAGCAGAAGCCGCAACTCAGCAGAACCAGCCGAAGCAAGTCATGCACACTGCTTCGTATCACTCACCCTACATACCAGAGTATGTGGGTAACCATCCTGCAACTTCTGTTGCTTCGGCTAGCTAGCCACAGGCATCTTGGCCACAACCTCCACCTCCGCCACCACTACAACCTGCGTATTCACGAGGCCAGCAGCCAGAAGGGAGCCAACAGACCCATCAGCAGCGAGATTTCAGGGAGGAGTCTGAAGCTCGCACAGTCAACAATACTGTGCCAGAATCGAAGCATATCTACTAAGTGATATCCTACCCGTGAAACAGTTTTTACATTCGTTGCCATTTTCTTTTTTAATAAGGAACAATCATTGATAACCTAGTTCTTTTGTCATTTTCAATTTCCTGTAATAGCTTCGTTCTTGCCATAGTAAAATATATCTTCTCCACAGACTCACGAAGTTCAAAAAGTCGCTGAAGCACAAAAGTCGTTCCTAAGGGAACGCGGAGCTAAAAATCACATTACAAGTATCACCGAAGCTACAAAAAGTCGTTCTAAGGAACGCAGCGTAAGTATCACCGAAGGTACAAAGAGTCGTTCTAAGGAACGCAGCGTAAGTTTGCCGAAGCTACAAAAAGTCGTTCCTAAGGGAGCGCAGTGTAAGTTTTCTGCTCAAAAGTCGTTACAAAGGGAATGCAGAGCCAAATACCGCCGAAATATAAGGCGAAGCGCGAAAAGTCAACGCGAATACTGCCGAAATAGAAGGCGAAGAAGTTCAAAAGACGTTCCTAAGGGAATGCAGAACTTACAGCGAAAAGTCAGCACTGATACACCGAAAAATAAGCGGTGAAGCCGAAAAATAAACGGCAAAGAGATTGTGTATTCCACTATGGGGGTGTGAGTGTGTGTCTTCGGCACAAATATTATTTTGCATAGCATAACATCATCACATCATTTCGCATAACATAACATCATACATCATATTGCATCAATGGCACAAGAAGGGGATACAATGTTGACCTTCGGAGAATGCTTCGAAAAAGTGAAATTGTGCTAAGGCACAAAATAAGTTTTGAAGAAATACAACTTCATCAGCTCTGATGTGGAGGAAAAAATCTATTGTTGACGAAGCATTAATGTTTTTGCCACGATTGGAGGATTTTTTACGAAATATAAAAGCTCTTCTTTACGAAGCATGAAAAGAAGGGAAGGTGTTTTTTCGCCGAAGGCTCAAAAACGGTATGTACATAAAAGTTTCATGCATCGCAAAGAAATGAATTACAAACAATTTACATATTACATTCAAAGATACAAACATCGAGTATTACAGACTTAGTTCAGTAAATATTACATTAATATCTTAAAAAAATGTTTTTACAATAGCTACTCTTCTTCCTTCAGAACTTTTTCAGCAGCTTCGGTTAGCAGCTTGGTAACAACTTCATCCACAATAGCTTCGGCCATATTAATAATCTCTATTGTTTTCTTTATCTCTAGGTCGGCTAGTGGGTCGAATGGCTCTGGGGGAGGAGATAGTTCAGCTGCGGTAGAAGACATAAATTAGTTTGAAGTCACAAAAGCAGACAACAAAGTTAAAAACCATTAAGTAATATCTATTCGTCTCTCAAGCTCCGCAGCCTTTTCAGCTGCTTTTATTGACTCTCGAGTGTCATGAATATCTTTTTCGTTTTTCTTTATTATTTCATGGGACATTCCTCGGCCACCATTTTCCCATATGTCAGTAGAAAAATTTCCACCTATTAAGCTTGCTTCGGCCGAGGGGTCCTTCGTATCATCAATGCAGAGGGCAGCTTCGGCCTGAGCTAAGGTTTTAACATGCTCACAACCTGACTTCTCCAAAATAGCTGCAATTCCCCTTGCACCAGAGAAGGCACAGACGTCCCCACGGTCACTCAAAATTTCCTCAAAAGCTTCGGCTTCGCTGCTGATCCACTCAATTGGGCCCTCAGGATCGCCTCTTATGAAGTTGTCTTCACTCGAGTACGCGTCCACGTTGGCGAAGCTAGTTTTTATCTTTTTGACGCATTCTACAGATTTTTGAAAACATCTTTCTTTAGATGAGCGAAGCTCTGTAACTGTTTTTTCAAAATAATTTTTCCAATAATCACTGGCATCTCGGTCAGCTTCGGCAATAGCGCATTTCAATTTGGCTTCGGCCAGTTGTTTTTGAAGATTTTCAATCTCATTCCTTTGGATTTCAGATTGAGCCTTGAAGTTAGCTTCATCCCCCTTTACTTTGTCCACCAATGTAAGTAGAATTTTGTCTTTTTCCAAAGCTTCGTTCCTTAGTTTGATAACCTCCGTTCGAAGGTTGTTGAGAGCAATAGTGCAACTCTCGTCTTCAACATTCTTTTGCGCCCTTAAGGCATTACTAAGTATTAAACCCTATATGAAAAGAATGAATGGGTTAATATAAGAACAAACGAATAATTCAAAATTCATAAACTTCCAAATACACAATTTTTGTACCTTCAGACTGTTATATGCAAGGCTATCCGCAAGATCGTCCTTCGTCATGGCGCAGAGGCCAGCTTCAAGCTTCGGGAACCCCATACTTCTGGCCATCTCCCGGCAGGCAGATAATTCTTTGTTGTCTGGGAGACAATATAAGAAGTCATCTTCGTCTGTGCCATTAAACACTAAGGCCCCTTTCGGGTATTTCAGTTCTCGGGCATAGTGTTTAGCTTCAAAAATTTCTTCTTCAGGTAATCTTTTTCCCGAAGCGTGTCGAATACTATAATCAAGGACTTTGGAAGACGCTTCAGGAGCAGGAGCGGCAGGTTTTTCAGGCACAATTTGTTCTATACCTTCTTCTTCCGCTGTCTTTTCTCCAGTTTCTGAGGATTTCTAATTGGCGGGCACTGAAGGCCCAGCTTCGGCGTCAGCCTGGCTCAGTATAGCTTTGGCTTCGGTCAGCTTTGTCTCGGTTTCAATCTGTGTTTTCGAAGCCTTGGCAATTTTTCCTGGAGTAGAGCTTGAAGCTTTTATCGTCTCCAGCACATCTAATACACTAGCCATCCTTTTTCTCTTGGGGGTTGCTGCTAGACCTTTTTGTGTCTTCGGCACCTCCACTCCTGCCGAAGGCTTAGAACTTCTAATGTTTTCGTCCCTTCGGTTCTCGGTTCTTCAATTTTGTCAGTCTTCGGCATTGCAGCCGGCTCTTCAATCCTCTGCATAAGAGCAGGTCCTTTGGCTTCAATAGCTGAAGAAGTCTCACCGCCAAATTCAGGCACTGTGGCCGGTTCAATGTAGTGCGGTCGGTGAGTAAGTACCTTCAACTTTTTCCTCTTCGGTGCGGGCTCGCTTGAAGCAGCCGAAGCAGCAGTCTTCCTAGAAGTTTCACCCTTTCTTTTCTGCCCCCGCGGCGGGTAGCGATAGTCAGGGTACACAAATCCAATAGCATCAAAAACTCTATTTAGCCTTTTCTTTTTTCGGCTCCCGAAGGCCGCAGATAGTGCATTATCTTCAGACTTGGAGTATGCTCCAAGTAATTCATCACTAGTATTTTCAACACACTTCAACCAGTCATCGTCTGGTTCGATAAATTGGTCTCCAAACCTGAAGGTATATTTCAATCGAACCAAACCACCTTCGCTAGGGTTAGTGATGGTTTC
This sequence comes from Zea mays, assembly GCF_902167145.1. Classification (NCBI taxonomy): domain Eukaryota; kingdom Viridiplantae; phylum Streptophyta; class Magnoliopsida; order Poales; family Poaceae; genus Zea; species Zea mays. The sequence goes on along the minus strand of NC_050105.1, from coordinate 98,887,837 downwards.
CATTGGCATTTCCCAGCTGTCTATCAGCGGCCATATCCTGTAGGCTACATGTTCTTGAACTAAATCTCTCGTCCCGATAAAAGCGCAAACTGTGCTGAAGGCCCTTTGGCATGCTTCGGCTGCCTCATCAATCTCTACCTTCGATTTGCGGAGGCCGAAGCGGGACCAGATTGGTTGCATGATGATCTCTTTAATATCTTCTCTCGCCTTTAAGTCATTTTTTACATAAAACCACTCTTCCATCTAGGCCCCGGGCCACCTCTTCTGAAAAGTTGGCACTGGGCAGCTTGAGCCAGAACGAGCAACAAAGCCATAGCAACCAAAATTGTTATGATACTGTTCTTTACCCCAGGGCTTCATCTCATACGAAAGTTCATGCATGCTGCAAAAACATTTTGCACTTGGCTCTAGACCTTGACTTCTCACAGCCTAGACGAAGATCCCCATTCTAATAACTGCTTCAGGAGTGATCTAGTGAAGGAAAATCTGATATGTCTTTAAAACTTCAATAACAAATCTGCTCAACGGGAACCGAAGCCGAGCTTTGAAGAAGCTTCGGTAGATCACAACTTCGTTTTCTTCGGGGGCAGGAACAGCCCTGTCTGCGTCAGCCCTCACAATAGACATATCTCAAAAATACCTTCATCTCATATTATCAAGATGACTCTGTTTGATAGTCGATTTCTCGAAGACTGCATGACTTGGTCGCTAGGGCCGATCTTCAGAGTCTTCGCCTCCACTTTCTGCATCATAACTGTCGCTGTCATCAGTATCTCTAGATAAGCCTTCTAGAATTTCCTTAGTAATCTTTTCTGTATTTGTCTTTGCTATTGATTCAATAAATCTAGCAGTCTTCTCCTCAAGGAGCTTCTCCTCTTCGCTCAGCTTCGTCTCAGCAACAGCTTTTTTTTGTCTTGAGACATCTTCTCTTTGGAAATGGTGAAAATGTGTCCTTAAAGCCGAAGCTTAGAAAGTCTAAAAAACCAAGCAAGCGTTGGTAGACAAGAGCTAAAAAATTGAGCAAGCAAAGCAGACGGCAGATAGCGTATCAAATGTGCTCGGGGTGAGTTCCTATTTATACGCCCAGTGCGTTCCAAATTGGAGGGCCCCGTCTGTCATCGACTGTTGCTATTCTTGCAAAGGGAAGGTGTTTTTTCGGACCTTCGGCTTAAGGCCTTCGTCCATATCGCAATTTGAATTCATTATTCTAACAAATTAATATTGCGAGGGGCTACTGTTGGGGGCCTTCGTCTTCTGAAGGTCCTCAAAAACATGATTTAACAATGCTTCTAGAGTATAATACATAAACAGGTACCTTCGGACTCGGATCAGAACCACAGTGTGAGAAGCACAAAGAATACGAAGGTTGACGCAGTGCTGAAGCTACGCGCAAGGGAGCTTCGGCATGACAACAGAAAAGGGAACCGACTTAAAAGGGAAAAGGCCATTTAGACCTCGATGAATCACTATAGAGTCATTAGCAAATGTAAAGGGCATGGGTGTAATTTTACATGGGTTGCATCCCGTGCCTATAAATAGATGAACAGTGCTCCCGTACTGTTCACGCTGACTTGGCATTGCTTTTGCGTCACGCTCGTACCTTTATCTTCTTTCAAGCCGAAGGTACATTTGTAATTTGATATCATTTCTATTTTTCCATGATAATAAAATAGAAATGAGCTGATAATGCTACATAATTGTTCATGTTATCTCTTACATTCCATATGATTCTCCTTTTATTATCGTATGCTGCAATGATGAAGGTATGTCCTTCATGACCTTCATCTGAAGATCATTATATCCTAAGGGAAATAATGTCTCGAAGGACGAAGGGCGTTAACGTTTAACATTTTTTGTGTTGCCTTGTTCTTAACTCCCAGCATTTGAGAACAAGTCCCCAACACCAACTATTTCTCTAGTTATGAATTTTACAAGTTCTCTGCAGATTTGAATTAAATTTTCTAAAGGATTTCGGAAATGAACATTTAGCGCTGGGGTCCTGGGTTTTCCTTCTCTCTGTAATTACCGAAAGGTCCTTCACACACTATTTCTCTGAGTCTTAGGCTTAGCAGAAAACCCCCTAGCTTTATGGAATCTAAACCCGAGGTCCTTTCTTCAACGGAACAGTACCCGACGTCAAGAACTAGGCGGCGGGGCTTACAGGCAGCGGTCGAGTTTCGGTGAAGTGGTCTGTGAGGTCGGCGATGCTCTGATGAACACACCGGTGGTAGGATGACGGCCGGTGATGGTCGGAGTCATCCGATCTATGTTCCCCAACGGTCAGAGTTCGTCGGCAGAGGTGTCCCGACTAGTCGCCGTTGGTAGGGTTCAATTCCTTCGGTGGAAAAGATTATCTGATGCTGGGGAGACGATTTCCCAAGGGAATTTGGCTGGGGATGGTTGTGGACGCGGGTCCATGCTCACTGGTAGAACCCTTGCTCCGGCGAGGGTGAATTTGGGTTTCTGGCGAGGTGGAGCTCTGGCTGGGGTTCTAGAGTGTTCCAGGGAGCTCAAGTGGATGGGGTAGGTTCTGGTTGGGGTAGCGTGTGTCCGGGTACGGTGGTTCACTATGACCGAACCTTGGCAGCAATGGCGGCGATGATGCTCTTGCTCTCGGTGAGTCTCCGACGAGGAAGCGACTGAGCAATGGGGTGAAGGATGGGTGTGGGATGGGGCGGCCTTTATAGGCGCGAGCGCACACACGATGCTGCGGTTCCCAGGCCCAGTGCGCGGCAGGAGCCCGGCTCTGGTTGACACGCATGTAGCAGCCGCTGACAAGCTCTGCCGCTCAGACCAGGGGTCGAACGGGTTGGCTGGTGGCGTTTTGTCATTTGCAAATGCCCATAGGTCACGAATCCTGCCGAATTTGGGCAAAATCTCTTTGTGTGATCTTCTCCCCTCACTTCCCTCTGTTGAAAGGTGCAGAACCCAAAGGGTTTCATGTCAGGGACTCTATGTTATCTTTGGTTCAAATCGGGTTTGTCAGAGAAGGTAGAACTGAGGCAAAACTCATGTTTTGTCTTGTCTAGGCATGGAGTCCCAATGCCAACGTTTGACATGGGTTAGGTTAGGTAATTGGTCATGACTTTGTTAATTGGAGTGATAGGTTTTGAGGTTGATTTCGTGAAGAACATGTGCAAGCTCTTACTCGGGTCTAAAATTTTAGAATGGCGGTGTGCTAAATTGATCTCCCTTTCTTCCCTTTTGTAGCTTGTTTAGGGAAACTTCAACCATTAGTTTTGGGGACGATTTACAGTCTAAATTGTAGGAACAATTTGGTGTGTTACCCTATTATGTCACTGGTTCATGTCTGATAGTAGGGCTCCATTAGTTTTCCTTATCTGACTTTCTTTTGCTCAAGTTTTGGCATTTCAGGGCTTTTGGGTCACCCTCCTTTTCTGATGATTATGAGAAGATTTTGGGTGATGACTCAAGATAACTTGACATTTACGTTAAGGTTTGAGTCCCTGGGTATGGCTTCACTTATTGTAGTCTTACCCTACTTGTGAGGGTAAAGCTAGTGAAGGTGCCAAGCAGAAACCCTAGTAACACCTGCGGTGTTATACGGCCGTGCACCCCGGACGGTCCGCGAGGATGCTAAAAATGCATTTTACTGAACCCGTCACCTTCGGGGTTTTCTGTTTTTTCAACAACCGGATGGTCCGCGTCTTAGGCCGGACGGTCCGCGCTTGGTCTTGGACGGTGCTCGCTTATCCTTCGGATAATCCATAGTGTTAGCTCGTGTTTTTGTAGTGTCCATGTTCGAGGCTCACCCTGGTGTCGCGGACGGTCCGCCGCAAGGGCTCGGATGATCCGCGCACAAGTGAATTTCCAAAAAGCTTCTCCTGTCTGGAATAATCTACGGTATTCTGAACAGTCGACTTAGAATTGATGTACATGAACTTTATGCACCTTAGAAATGATCAACTAGGGAAACTAGTTAGTCCAAGAGATTTGTGATGGGCGTCAAACAACAAAATCGATTATAGGAAATGGTTGAGGCCATTTCACTTTCACAATGTCCAACCCTAATCCAGGGTTAGGGTTTCCCACATGGTATAGAGCCAAGTTTCTTTCCCCCTCCCAGCCACCCCCTATCACACCCAGGTTTTAGGGGCACCAAACCCAGGCGCGAATCATCACCAAGTGTGCTAGGATCAAGTCTCGCACATATGATGACTCATGGTACAGAAACGAATGTCACATCATTTATATATAACGAAGTTTTGTACAAAATAGTTAAATAATTACATCATAAGGATACAACTATCTAGCAACCATAGTTGACTGGGAGACGACGGTCTAGACCACTCACGAACTCATCACATCATCCTTCATGCACCTCATCCTGTGGTACCTATTCTTGACCTGGGGGATGTGTGTACAGCAAGGGTGAGCTTACATACATTCATCGCTCAACAAATTGTGGGGAATAATGTGCATGAACTCACCAAAGGTGGGAGCTCATGTGAAGTGTAAGGCTTACCAAAGGAGATGGTTAAAGCTGAGCATTGCTTTTAAAGTTTGCAGAATTTTATTAGCAGTTAATAAGTATAAGTAGATACCAACCCAAATAAATAAGAGATCAAAATTAATAACAACACCCAAAATGCAATGCATATGGCAAATTAAGTTTAGTTCCATAAATTACTCATGTGATGGTCCGAGCTGCTCATGACCGTGAGCATGGCTGATATACTTGAGAGCACCTAGAGGGGGGTGAATAGGTGATCCTGTAAAACTTGAACTTTAATGCCACAAAACTTGATTAGGAGTTAGCACAATAAAGCCAAGTGGCTAGAGAAGAGTTCTTGCAAGACACGATAACCACAAGAAGATCAACACAGATAGACACAGTGGTTTATCCCGTGGTTCGGCCAAGTCCAACACTTGCCTACTCCACGTTGTGGCGTCCCAACAGACGAGGGTTGCAATCAACCCCTCTCAAGCGGTCCAAAGACCCACTTGAATACCACGGTGTTTTGCTTTTTACTATATCCCGCTTGCGAGGAATATCCACAACTTGGAGCCTCTCGCCCTTACACTTTGATGTTCACAAAGAAGCACGAAGTAAGGGAGGGATGAGCAACGCACACAAGTCACAAAATCAGAGCGACAATACGCACACAAGTCACAGCACGAGCTCTCAACACAACTCAATATTTTGCTGCAGACCAAAGAATCGAATGCGCGGAATTGAAGTCTTGGTGCTTAGGAATGCTTAGAGAATGCTTGGTGTTCTCCTCCATGCGCCTAGGGGTCCATTTTATAGCCCCAAGGCAGCTAGGAGCCGTTGAGAGCATTCCAGGAAGGCAATTCTTGCCTTCTGTCGCCTGGGGCACCGGACAGTCCGGTGCACCACCGGACACTGTCTGGTGCGGATTTATTTCCTTCTTTGGCGAAGCCGACCGTTGGAGATTCAGAGCCGTTGGCGCACCGGACACTGTCCAGTGCACACCGGACAGTCCGGTGCCCCCTTCTGACCGTTGGCTCTGCCACGCGTCGCGCGCGGATTACGCGGCCGACCGTTGGCCAGGCCGACTGTTAGCTCACCGGACAGTCCGGTGCACCACCGGACAGTCTGGTGAATTATAGCCGTACACCGCCGTCGAAGTCCCGAGAGCAGTCAGTTGATAGACGCCAGCCTGGCGCACCGGACAGTCCGGTGCACCCAGACCGAGCAGCCTTTTGGCTGTACACAGCCAACTTCTCCAAAATTGTTTCTCCTGTTTCTAGCACTTAGACACAATACATTAGTCTTCAAAACAATGTACTAAGTCTAGAAACATACCTTTAATCTTGATTTGCACTTCTTGAGTCCTTGGCACAATTTAACACTTAGGCACTTGTGTTGGACACTTAATCACCAAAATACCTAGAAATGGCCCAAGGGCACATTTCCCTTTCAATCTCCCCCTTTTTGGTGATTTATGCCAACACAATAAAAAGCAACTAAAAGAAGTGCAACATCAATGCAAATGAAAACTCAAATTTGTTTTGATTCAAATTTGGCATATTTGGATCATTCTTTGCCACCACTTGGTTTGTTTTTGCAAATCAACCTCAATTTCCTATCTCTAAGTTAAACACACTTGTTGAGACATAAAGAGAGTTGTTCAAAGACAAATTGATCAAAGATTTCAAAAACTCCCCCTATTTCCCATTATCAATTATTCTCCCCACAAGAGATCAACTTTTGGCAAAAAGAGACAATAAGAGATTTTTGTCAAACCAAAAGCTCTATTCTACTATTTTCAAATTCTACTATTTTCAAATTCTACTATTTTCAAAATTCTCAAGTGATAGCTGATCCATTTGTTGCTTTGGCCCTTAATTTCTCCCCCTTTGGCATCAAGCACCAAAACGGGATCATTTTTGGCCCTTTAACCCCATTGCCTCACCAAAATCTTCAACTAAGAGTAAAAAAGCAATAAGAGTACAAAGATGAACTTGGAATCAGTTACTCTTTCATCGGAGTGCAGTGGAAGTCTTGCATGGTCCAAGTCCACCTTTTCCCTTTCAAACCTCCTTTGAGACTAAATTAAGCGAACTCAAGCACACAGTTAGTCTCAAAGGGTCAAGTTGTAGCACATCTCCCCCTAAATATGGGCATCACTTGCAAATGGACTTGTGAGGTCCGGGGAGTGCTTGTACAACTTGAGCACCATAAATAGACAACAAAATGCATTAAGGAACATGATCAAGGCATAAAACACATGTATGCTATAAATCAATCCAGGTTCCGCGAATCTAAGACATTTAGCTCACTACGCAGCTTGCAAAAGGTCGACTCATCTAGAGGCTTGGTAAAGATATCGGCTAGCTGGTTCTCGGTGCTAACATGAAACACTTCGATATCTCCCTTTTGCTGGTGGTCTCTCAAAAAGTGATGCCGGATGTCAATGTGCTTTGTGCGGCTGTGTTCAACAGGATTATCCGCCATGCGGATAGCACTCTCATTATCACATAGGAGTGGGACTTTGCTCAGATTGTAGCCAAAGTCCCTGAGGGTTTGCCTCATCCAAAGTAGTTGCGCGCAACACTGTCCTGCGGCAACATACTCGGCCTCAGCGGTGGATTGGGCAACGGAAGTTTGTTTCTTAGAACTCCACGACACCAGGGACCTTCCTAAGAATTGGCACGTCCCCGATGTACTCTTCCTATCGACCTTACATCCAGCATAGTCGGAGTCTGAATATCCAATTAAGTCAAAGGTAGACCCCTTTGGATACCAGATCCCGAAGCAAGGCGTAGCGACTAAATATCTAAGAATTCGCTTCACGACCACTAAGTGACACTCCCTTGGATCGGATTGAAATCTAGCACACATGCATACGCTAAGCATAATATCCGGTCTACTAGAACATAAATAAAGTAAGGACCCTATCATAGACTGGTATGCCTTTTGATCAACGGACTTACCTCCTTTGTTGAGGTCGGTGTGTCCGTCGGTTCCCATTGGAGTCTTTGCGGGCTTGGCGTCCTTCATCCCAAACCGCTTGATCAAGTCTTGCGTATACTTCGTTTGGGAGATGAAGGTTCCATCCTTGAGTTGCTTCACTTGGAACCCAAGGAAATAGCTTAACTCGCCCATCATCGACATCTCAAACTTTTGGGTCATCACCCTGCTAAACTCTTCACAAGACTTTTGGTTAGTAGAACCAAATATTATGTCATCGACATAAATTTGGCACACAAAAAGATCACCATCACAAGTCTTAGTGAATAACGTTGGATCGGCTTTCCCAACCTTGAAAGCATTAGCAATTAAAAAGTCTCTAAGGCATTCATACCATGCTCTTGGGGCTTGCTTAAGTCCATAGAGCGCCTTAGAGAGCTTACACACGTGGTCGGGGTACCGTTCATCCTCGAAGCCAAGGGGTTGCTCCACGTACACCTCCTCCTTGATTGGCTCGTTGAGGAAAGCGCTCTTCATATCCATTTGGAACAACCTGAAAGAATGGTGAGTAGCATAGGCTAACAATATGTGAATTGACTCTAGCCTAGCCACAGGAGCAAAAGTCTCCTCAAAGTCCAAACCTGTGACTTGGGCATAACCTTTTGCCACAAGTCGTGCCTTATTCCTTGTCACCACCCCGTGCTCGTCTTGTTTGTTGCGGAACACCCACTTGGTTCCCACAACATTTTGCTTGGGATGAAGCACCAGTGTCCAAACTTCATTTCTTGAAGTTGTTGAGCTCCTCTTGCATGGCCAACACCCAGTCCGGATCTAGCAAGGCCTCTTCTACCCTGAAAGGCTCAATAGAAGAGACAAAGGAGTAATGCTCACAAAAATTAACTAATCTAGAACGATTAGTTACTCCCTTGCTTATGTCACCCAATATTTGGTCGACGGGATGATTCCTTTGAATCGTCGCTCGAACTTGGGTTGGAGGTGCCGGTTGTGCTTCTTCCTCCATTAAATGATCATATTGTGCTCCCCCTTGATCACATGCCTCCTCTTGATGAACCTGTTCATCTTCTTGCGTTGGGGGATGCACCGTTGTTGAGGAAGAAGGTTGATCTTGCTCCATTAAATGAGGAAGAAGGTTGATCTTGCTCCAATTGAGAGCACCTAGAGGGGGTGAATAGGTGATCCTGTAAAACTTGAACTTTAATGCCACAAAACTTGATTAGGAGTTAGCATAATAAAGCCAAGTGGCTAGAGAAGAGTTCTTGCAAGACACGATAACCACAAGAAGATCAACACAGATAGACACAGTGGTTTATCCCGTGGTTCGGCCAAGTCCAACACTTGCCTACTCCATGTTGTGGCGTCCCAACGGACGAGGGTTGCAATCAACCCCTCTCAAGCGGTCCAAAGACCCACTTGAATACCATGGTGTTTTGCTTTTTACTATATCCCGCTTGCGAGGAATCTCCACAACTTGGAGCCTCTCGCCCTTACACTTTGATGTTCACAAAGAAGCACGGAGTAAGGGAGGGATGAGCAACGCACACAAGGCACAAAATCAGAGCGACAATATGCACACAAGTCACAGCACGAGCTCTCAACACAACTCAAAGAGTTCTCTACTCAAATGGAGCTCTAGTTGCTATCACAAAGAATCGAATGCGCGGAATTGAAGTCTTGGTGCTTAGGAATGCTTAGAGAATGCTTGATGTTCTCCTCCATGCGCCTAGGGGTCCCTTTTATAGCCCCAAGGCAGCTAGGAGCCGTTGAGAGCATTCCAGGAAGGCAATTCTTGCCTTCTGTCGCCTGGCGCACCAGACAGTCTGGTGCACCACCGGACACTGTCTGGTGCGGATTTCTTTCCTTCTTTGGTGAAGCCGACCGTTGGAGATTCAGAGCCGTTGGCGCACCGAACACTGTTCGGTGCACACCGGACAGTCCGGTGCCCCCTTCTGACCGTTGGCTCTACCACGCGTCGCGCGTGGATTACGCGGCCGACCGTTGGCCGGGCCGACTATTGGCTCACCGGACAGTCCGGTTTACCACCGGACAGTCCGATTTACCACCGGACAGTCCGGTGAATTATAGTCGTACACCGCCGTCGAAGTCCCGAGAGCAGTCAGTTGACAGACGCCAACCTGGCGCACCGGACACTGTCCGGTGCACCACCGGACAGTCCGGTGCACCCAGACCGAGCAGCCTTTTGGCTGTACACAGCCAACTTCTCCAAAATTGTTTCTCCTGTTTCTAGCACTTAGACACAATACATTAGTCTTCAAAACAATGTACTAAGTCTAGAAACATACCTTTAATCTTGATTTGCACTTCTTGAGTCCTTGGCACAATTTAACACTTAGGCACTTGTGTTGGACACTTAATCACCAAAATACTTAGAAATGGCCCAAGGGCACATTTCCCTTTCAATACTAGTTTTACACTCTGCAAAGGTTGCGCATCTTTACCCACAAGTTGTGTTACCCATTTTCCAAGGGATCGCGACTTCCCATTCATCTCTACCGAGGAGACGAGGCAGGGTACCACTACGAGGCCTTTCCAAAGTTCCACTAGCTTCCGAAAACCCACTACGGCTTATAAGAAGGGCAATATAGGAATCTCTCGTCCGAAAAGCCATCACAACATGGTCGACGCAAGAACCTCCCTATACGCATGCTCCTCTACCGTCCCTTTCGGGTAAGGTAGTCTTCCACTAGCTTTCCTAATTAGTCAACCAAGGGCGTCCCATACAACCCTTGTGGTAGCACTATTTTCCCGGGTGGTTGCTCCATGTTCCAATTAACACAATGATCTTGTCATGAAAAATAATTAAAATAATAGTATAACTGGAACATGATAATAATATAACATTAAATTCCCAAAACCAAGTAGAGCAATAGAAAAACTACCCAATAGTGCTTCTGTCTGCAAGGTAGGGGATAAACAATGTTAGGGAAACCTATTGGGTCCCATCAAATTAACCTGAGCATTTCTCCATGATTAACATGAACATTATTAGGTAAAGAAAAGTGATCAAGGGCACAACTTGGCTTAGACTCGAGATTCCCAGGTACCAACTTAGTCTTCAAGTGACTCGTAACCTCGCTGCTAATCGTATCAATACAAACAAACATGGTATATGGAAAATTAACATCACACCAAACATAAAAACAAACTGCATAATAATTATGTACGCATCGTAATGAGATCCTAGGTTCGAGAATCACTAAATTCGGAGTTACGGTAATAAAGTTATGATTTCTGAAGGTTTAAGTGTTTACTATGAGACAAATGAGGTCCAAGATTTTAACTATAGGTTTCATGGTAATACAAGGTTACTAGATGATAAAAATATTAATGTGAGATTAATGCAACTGGAATTGGTCAAAAAGGAGTTAAAATGAATTACTTATGAATTAAACAATTTTGTAGAATTATTTTTATACTCAAAACCATTTTCTATTTTAATATACTCATTTTATTCAACCCCTGGGCTGCGGCCATTATTTTAGAAAAGTTCAGGGGTTAAACTGCAAATTCCAGGGACCTACTTGTGGTTTTCTTTCACTGTGGAAGGACGGCATGTTATTTTGTCAAAAGGGCAAGGACTCTTATGCAAATCTACTTGGTCGAAGAGGTATCAATATATGTGAGCCGCCCAATCTGAATTGAACGGCCACGATTACATCTCTTTATCTCTGAATCGGTACGCAGTCATAACCGACGGATCATGGATCAGCGGTGCAGGATTGCTCATGCCCCGACTTGACATGAACCCTCCGATTTCAATCCGACGATCACAACTAATCCTAACGAAGGGGTACGGTGCATTTAATCGATGTCGTACACGGTCGGATCTACGTCTGACATGATCCCCCCTTACCTTCCTCTCACCGCACAACTCGGGACGGCGGCGCATGGGAAACCGCGGTGGCGCCATGGCCGGAGTCCGGCAATTCACACCCCGCGCACCAATCCTCAAACCTGAGACCCTCAACACGTAACGGGGAACGATTCAATTACGAGGGACGAACTTATAGGGAACGATGTAGGCGAGAAGGGATTTGTCCACGGCATAGGGCGGAACGGCGGCTTGGTCGGAGTCCAACGACGAATTCTCGGTCGCCCATGCCCCCTTCAGACTAGCGGAGACCACACACACAAGCGTAGTTCCTGAGTGAACACACCACCCACTCGCCAGAGGCGCAACACCGACGAACGCACGACTCCCCACCATGGCGGTCATGAGTTTCGCCCTTCCCGTGGTGACGGGCGATGGTGCTGTTAGGGCTCTGGGCACAGTATGGCTTAGGGCGAGTCGCCAGCAGAGGGCATGGCAACCCCGTTTTATGAGAAGGCCCTAGTCCGCGCCGAGGGGGGAGTCGTTGCAGCGCTCAGATATCGGCGAGGACCTCCGCGACAGTCGCGCATTTGTTGGCGTTCTTGCCTCATTTCCTGTCGTTCTTGATGGATCTGTGCTTGCATTTCTGTCATCGCGTTGGTCATTTGTTGTAATAATCGCATTTGAGCAGCAGTCACGTCATCAACAGGCGGGGATTCGGTGGGGGATTCATTTCTGGTTCTAGATTAGCTACAACCCTTCTTCGACGAATTCGTGTGGGTAGATCAACGCCTCCTCCTCTCCTGGTATTAACCATTTGGGTTAGAGACATATGGTAAGATAGTTTTGCAAGGGGAATAATTTAGTATGCATAATAGATAGCCTAGTAGCTAGTCATAAACTGAAGGATCTTAGGCAGAGTTTTGATCTATTGTTTTGTGTCTATGTCGGGATAATCATGCTTATAAGATGAATCTCCAAAGATGAGATAGATGTGTGACACTAGATATATTTTAATGGGGAATAATCTGGGTTGTCTATTTATTTTATAAACTTTTTTTTGCCTATGTGTATATGCAGATGCAATTATGGACATTACTCCACAACTCGTCACACTCAATCAAAGAACCAAATCAAACAATTATCATAAGAACAAACATTCCAGCGTATAGATACTTACAAAAATAGTTTTGTTTTTGTTCCTAAGATTAGGTCTCATATTCCTAAAGGTCACTTTAGGTATAGGATTTCAAAGTGTGAAATCCACTTTTGTCTTTAGAGGTGAAACAGTAAGAATAATCAGAGTAAAGTAGCAATAGATGAGAAAAGATTAAGAAAAGTTTAGAAATAGTCAGAGTAAAGGTAAGTAGATAAGGGTTGTCCAGTTCTATCTAGGTTTCGTCCTACAGTTAACATTCCTCTAATACCACTTCTGTCACACCCGAGTTTTAGGGGCACCAAATCCGGGCACGAATCATCACCAAGTGTGCTAGGATCAAGTCTCACACATATGATGACTCATGGTACAAAAATGAATGTCACATCATTTATATATAACAGAGTTTTGTACAAAATAGTTAAATAATTACAACATAAGGAGACAACGACCCAGCAACAATAGTTGACTGGGAGACAACGACCTAGACCACTCACGAACTCATCACAACATCCTGCATGTGCCTTATCCTGTGGTACCTATTCTTAACCTGGGGGATGTGAGTGCAGCAAGGGTGAGCTCACATACGTTCATCGCTCAACAAGTTGTGGAGAATAATGTGCATGAACTCACGAAAGGTGTGAGCTCATGTGAAGTGTAAGGCTTACCAAAGGAGATGGTTAAAGTTGAGCATTGCTTTTAAAGTTGGTCAAAATTTTATTAGCAGTTACTAAGTATAAGTAGATACCAACCCAAATAAATAAGAGATCAAAATTAATAACAACACCCACAATGCAATGCATATGACAAATTAAGTTTAGTTCCATAAATTACTCATGTGAGGGTCCGAGCTGCTCATGACCGTGAGCACGACTGATATACCCGTTTTACACTCTGCAGAGGTTGTACATCTTTATCCACAAGTCGTGTTACCCATTTGCCAAGGGATCGCGACTTCCCATTCATCTCTACCGAGGAGACGAGGCAGGGTACCACTACGAGGCCTTTCCAAAGTTCCACTAGCTTCCGAAAACCCGCTACAGTTCTGAGAAGGGCGATATAGGAATCCATCGTCCGAAAAGCCATCGCGGCATGATCGACCCAAGAACCTCCCTATAGACTTGCTCCTCTACCGCCCTTGCCCCTTTCGGGTAAGGTAGTCTTACACTAGCTTTCCTAATTAGTCAGCCAAGGGCGTCCCATACCACCCTTGTGGTAGCACTTTTTCCCGGGTGGTCGCTCCATGTTCCAATTAACACAATGATCTTGTCATGAACAATAATTAAAACAACAATATAACTGGAACATGATCATAATATAACATTAATTTCCCAAAAGGTAGAGCAATTGCACTACCCAATATTGCTTCTATCTGCATGGTAGGGGATAAACAATGCTAGGGAAACCTATTGGGTCCCATCAAATTAACCTGAGCATGTCACAGTGATTAACAGGAACATTATTAGGTAAAGAAAAGTGATCAAGGGAACAACTTGCCTTAGACTCGAGATTCCTAGGTACCAACTTGGTCTTCAAGTGACTCGTAACCTCGCTACTAATCGTAGGAATACAAACAAACATGGTATAGGCAAAATTAATATCACACCAAAACATAAGAACAAATTGCATAATAATGATTTACGCGTCGTAACGAGATCCTAGGTTTGAGAATCACTAAATTCGGAGTTACGATTATAAAGTTATGATTTTCCGAAGGTTTAAGTGTCTACTATGAAACAAACAAGGTACAACATTTTAACTATAGGTTTCATGGTAATACAAGGTTACTAGATGATAAACAATATTAATGTGAGATTAATGCAACTGGAATTGGTCAAAAGGAGTTAAAATGAATTACTTATGAATTAAACAAGTTTCTGGAATTATTTTTATACTGAAAACCATTTTCTATATTAATATACTCGTTTTATTCAACCCCGGGCTGCGGCCATTATTTCAGAAAAGTTCAGGGGTTAAACTATAAATTCTAGGGACCTACTTGTGGAAGGACCTGCTTGGTCGAAGAGGTATCGGTATATGTGAGCCACCCGATCTGAATCGAACGGCCACAATTACATCTCTTTATCTCCGAACCGGTATGCAGTCATAACCGACAGATCATGGATCAACGGTGCGGCATTGCTCATGCCTCGACTTTACATGAACCCACTGATTTCAATCCGACGATCACGACTTATCCTAATGAAAGGGGTACGCTGCATTTAATCACAGTCGTACACGGTCGGATCTACGTCTGATGTGATCATCCTTTACCTCCCTCTCACCGCCTAACCTAGGACGGTGGTGCATGGGCAGCCGCGGTGGCGCCGTGGCCGGAGTCCCACAATCCACACCCCACGCACCAATCCTCAAACCCGACACCATCCACGCGTAACGGGGAACGATTCAATTAGGAGGACGAACTTACAGGGAACGATGTAGGCGAGAAGGGATCTATCCACGACGTAGGGCGGAATGGCGGCTTGGTCGGAGTCCGACGATGAATTCCCAGTCGCCCACTCCCCCTTCAAACTATCGGAGACCACACACACAAGCGGTGTTCCTGAGTGAACACACCACCCACTCGCCAGAGGCGCAACACCAACAAACGCAAGACTCCCCACCACGGCGGTCACGAGTTTTTCCCTTCCCGTGGTGATCGACGATGGTGCTATTAGGGCTCTAGGCATGGTATGGCTTAGGGCGAGTAGACAACAGAGGGCGCGGTGACCCCGTTTTATGAGAAGGCCCAAGTCCGCACCGAGGGGGGGAGTCATTGCGGTGTGCGGATCTCGGCGAGGACCTCCGCGACAATCGCGCGTTCGTTGCGGAGACAAAGTTGACGGGAAGGCCCCACACGGTAGAGACACCAGATGAAGCTAGCGCGAGTGAGGAGGCCGATAGGTGGGGCCCATCGGTCAAAGAACAATTCCCAAAATACTAACATAAATACATTTATTTATTTATATCATTGTTTTTCTCTAATACAAAATTTTGGGCTTTACACCGTCCTTCCCTCGAAGTCGTCGGCCGACCTCCATGGTCCGGCCGCCGCCCCTTCCTCTCCACCCTCTCAGTGCGTCGCGCGCCGGTCGCCGCCGGCCTGCCCTCCCCTCGTCAGCCGTCATCGGCCCCGTCCTTCCCTGCTCCGGCCTTATCGTGCCCGGCCAGCTCCGGCCGCCCCGCGCCCGTCCCCGATCCCATCGGGCTCGCCTCGCCATGCCTCCTCCCTTACTCCGGCCTCACTGCCCCTGGCCCCTATCCTATCGACCTCACCGCGCCTGGTCCTGCCTTGGTCGCGCTGCGCCCGACTGCCGCCCTCCTCGACCTCTCCTGCTCCAGCCACGCGCCCGCCTGGTTCGACCGCGCCTCTACTCCATGGCAGCTCCTCCACATTCCCACTCCAACACCGACGCCTTCTTGTGCAGTCCTAGTGTCGTCGCAGCCCAACACACGCATTGCCCTCAGCAATGCCGTCGCTGCAGTTGTCCAACCCACCGGTGTGGCCACTACTCGTGTCGTTGCTGGCCTGGTTCCTTCCTAGGCAGCGGGCACCGCCGCTGTCACCACCACCAATGCTGCTGCCGGTCTCACCTCCTTGATGTGACCATCACTGCCCAACCGCGCCGCAGTTCCCCTCTTGGATTCCCTGCCCTTGCAGCCCCTACATGGCCCGGCGTCACTGCCTCCTCGCCGGCTTCCTCGGCACTCGTCACGACCATCGCCACCATCCAGGCGCCGTTACTGCTCCCCGCGACCGCGAGCGCACCGCGACACTCGTCCTGGAGCAAGAGCGTGCCATGAGCACCGCTCTGACGCCCAGGTGGCCACCGCATAGCGCCTCATCCATGGGCCTCTTGCGGTCGTCCATGAGGCCCCTCCACCCACTCCTGAGGCCCCCACCTCGCCTCCGGACTCGACGCCAACCACATTGCCACCCTCCATCACTACAGGAAAAGCCTAAATTTTCGTGGGCCGGTATATTTTCGTCAGCCGGCCCACGAAAATAAGGAAGTTATTTTCGTCGGCCTAGTGGCCGACGAAAATAATACGTATTTTCGTGGGCCCATTAATATTTTCGTCGGCAGGCCCATGAAAATACGGAAATTATTTTCGTCGGCCAAGCTTTATTTTCGTGGGCCGAGACCAAACCGACGAAAATACGTCGTTGATCGACCACTATTTTCGTCGGCCTCACTGAGGCCGACGAAAATAGTGGCCCTACATCGTCGGCCTCGGCCTTCTCTCGCTCGTTTCAAACTGTTCTTTCACCAACCTCGCCGCGCCGCCGCCCGCCGTCCGCCGCCCACGACGCCGTCCCACAGCAGCGCTGCCGCACGCCAACGCCGCCGCCGAGCCCCACGCCGCCCAGCAGCTCCCGCGCCGCCCGCCGCCCACGACGCCGCCCGCAGAGCAGCGCCGCCGCACGCCAACGCCGCCGCCCCTCGTCGCCGCACGCCCCGGCACGCCGCGCCTGCACGCCTGCACGTCGCGCCTGCACGCCGCCCCTGCACGCCGCGCCCCTCGCCCCTGCACGCCTGTCGAGCCCCACGCCCGCCCCGCTGAGCCCCACGTCGCCGCACGCCGCACGTGGCCCGCGCGCCCTCGCCCGCCCACGAAGAAGAGAGCCCGCCGTCCGCGAAGGGAGCCCGTGGCCGCCGTCGCGAAGAAGAGAGCCCGCCGTCTGTCCACGCCGCGCTCGCCGTTCGTCCACGCCGCGCCCGCCATCCGTCCACACCGCCCTCGTTCACCGCGGTGAGCCTCCCCATCTATAAGATTGTTTGTAAGATTGTTTGTAAGATTGTTATCACACCACATTTGATGCTCATGGCGGTCGTGGCGGTCATGGCGGCCGTGGCGTACCGTGGCGGCCGTGACGAGCCTCTGTCTTATGGTTGTGCCATTGGCGTATAGGGCACTTCTATCTTATGGTTGTGTCGTTGCATTCTTTGTCTAATCCTCAATGTGAAGCTGGTTATGCTCTTGTTAACTGGGATTTTTAATCTCATTGCTATTGCAGTACACTTAATGTGAATGTTATTTGTCTTTTGTTTAATTAGCCTTTGAAATGGACGGTGATCGGAGGGTGATGTCTTTTGTTTAATCTCCGAGATATTTTTTAATGTTTAGAGTTTAGTTTTAATCGTTAACCATAGCGAACCGTATGTGTCACCCGTTCGGGAACGGCGAACGTCACATTGGCTTGTGAGGTTCGCCGTTCCGGAATTGTCCACGTATTTTGGACAGCCTGAGAGTGTAGGTCGATGCTTGTGATTTGTGACATGTGCCTTACGATTGATGCGGAATTTCGGTTGTGTAACCCAGTTGTTCTCCAACACACCATGTTCAGGCGTGTGCTTGGAGAGCAGCGGGGTTATGCTGCCGAAATTTCACGGCAATCGTAGGCTACACATCACAAATCACAAGCATCGGCCTACACTCTTGGGTGGGTTTAGGGCCTTTACCTAATAGGGAGTTCACCTAAGCCATGGACGATCGTTGATGTTCTTTGTCTTTTGTTTAGCCTTTGAAATGGACGGTGATCGGAGGGTGATGTATGACGGGTGGAGAAAGGATGGGGCACATTCGAATGAATGGATGAGTGTAACAAAGGCTTTTCTTGAGCACGCTTTCAAAGATGCAACTGGTCGTCTAGTGAAGTGTCCTTGCAATCGCTGCGAGAACAAGTGGCCTCAGAAGAAGGAAGAAATGGAGAAACACCTTTGCAAAAGTGGGTTTATGCTGAACTACCTTGTATGGTACCGGCATGGAGAGTTTATTAAACACGTTGACGCGGAGGTGGAACTTGATGACGATCATGATAGGATGGACGACATGTTGCATGATCTTGGTAGGGATGTTGAAATGAACGCTGAGGAGCCGGGGCAGCTTCCACGCGATGCTCAGGAATTCTTCCGGCTACTCGCCGCGGGAGAAGAGAGACTGCACGAGCACACTCAGATGTCAGTTCTTGGGACTCTCACAAGACTAATGGCGATAAAGTCGAAGCACAACATTTCAAACAGTGCTTACAACGACATCGTCCAACTGATGGGCGAGGTTCTCCCGGAGAATCATAAGTTGCCAAAGAATATGTACTTCGCAAAGAAGATGTTGGCTGGTCTTGGGATGACATATGAGAAGATCGATGTGTGTCCCAATAGTTGCATGCTATTCTTTGAGGAGGATGACAAGCTGGACCGTTGTAAGCATTGCGAAGCTTCTAGATATGTCGAGGTGACAAATGATGAGGGTGAATTGGTAGTTACAAAGGTTGCAGCTAAGCAACTTCGTCGGTTGCCCATCATTCCTCGGCTTTCAAGGTTGTTCCTCAACAAGGAAATAGCTCTACATATGACGTGGCCAAAGAATGGTGTACGTCTCGTCACTGATCCAGACATAATGGTCCATCCGTCGGACGGTGATGCGTGGAAGGCATTTGATGAGTTTGATCCCGAATTTGCAAATGACCCTAGGAGTGTACGACTTGGTCTATCGACGGACGGATTCACACCTTTCAATACCAGTGCAAGCCCTTACTCATGTTGGCCTGTCTTCATTGTGCCATATAATCTTCCTCCTGAGTTGGTCAATAAAGAAGAGTTCATGTTCCTTGCACTAGTCATCCCAGGCCCCGAGCATCCAGGGCCAAAGCTGAATATGTTTGTTCGCCCTTTAATTGAAGAGCTGAAACAATTGTGGAGAGGTGTGAAGGCTTATGACAGCCATACTGAAAAGGAGTTTACCATGCGCGCTGCTTATTTGTGGTCAGTGCATGATCTGCTGGCGTATGGAGATTGGTCTGGATGGTGTGTTCATGGTCGATTGTGCTGTCCCATATGTATGAATGATACGGATGCATTCAGATTGAAGCATGGTGGGAAAGTGTCATTCTTTGATGCTCATCGACGTTGGACTCCATTCAAGCATGATTTCAGGAATTCGCTTACTGCATTCAGAAGTGGAGCCAAAATCAGAAATGGGCCACCAAAGAGGCAAACTGCACCGCAGATAATGGCATGGCATGCTTGTCTGAAGCAAGGAGACAATGATAGGTTCCAAGGCTACGGGGAGGACCACAACTGGACCCATATTTCATCAATATGGGAGCTTCCGTATGCAAAAGCCTTGATCATGCCGCACAACATAGACTTGATGCACCAAGAGCGTAACGTTGCTGAAAGCATCATAAGCACATGTTTCGATGTGACTGATAAAACGAAAGATAATATGAAGGCAAGAAAAGACATGGCTGAAATTTGTAAGAGACCGATGCTCGAGTTGAAAGTAAGCGATAAAGGGCATGAGAGTAGGCCGCGAGCTGATTACTGCCTCAAGCCAGATGAAAGGAAAGAAATATTTAAGTGGTTGAAGAATTTGAAATTTCCAGATTGATATGCGGCAAATCTGAAACGGACAGTCAATCTGAAAACCGGTAAATTGATCGGTTTGAAAAGCCATGACTACCATATTATTATGGAGAGGCTGATGCCCGTGATGTTTCGAGGCTATTTTAAGGATGAGCTTTGGAGCATATTTGCAGAGCTGAGTTACTTCTATAGGGAAGTATGCGCAAAGACGGTATCGAAGAGGTTGATGCAGAAATTTGAGAAAGAAATTCCAATTCTTATTTGTAAATTTGAAAAGGTTTTCCTGCCAGGATTCTTCAATGTGATGCAACATCTAATTGTGCATTTGCCTTGGGAAGCTTTGGTAGGCGGACCAGTGCAATTCAGGTGGATGTATCCTATAGAAAGGGCGTTGAAAAAGCTCAGGGCGTCTGTTCGCAACAAGGCTAGAGTCGAAGTGTGTATTGCGGAGGCTTTTTCCCTTAAGGAGATATCTCAATTCTCAACCAGGTATTTCGCTCGAGCCAACAATGTGTTTGCTCCTTCAGTGCGACTTCATGTCGAAAATGAATCGCCCCAAAGCACCCTTCAAATTTTTGCGAATCCGGGTAAAGCAGTTGGAAAAGGGAGTGTACGTCACATTGAAGGATCAGATTTGAACACGCTAATGCTATATATGTATAGCAATATTGACAGCACACAGGAGGCGTTTGAGTAAGTTTTCCTCATAGTTACGTCCATTTTCTCATCTCATAATTTCTATAGTGTGTAATCTCCATGTTTCTAATATGTCCAGCATGTTTGATGAAGAATGTTGGAAATCTACTAGTAAACCTACGGCCATCCAATTAGAAAATCTTCGACGTGATGGGTTGAAAGGTGGACCAAACTTCGTGCAGTGGTTTCATAATTATGTTAGTAATTGTCGTTCTCTCATTGTCCATACTTAATCTTTGAATTTTGGACTTGGAAGATATAATGCATATACTAATTCCTTGTATAGGTTTCCAAAAACTCTGTGCACCCGGACTTGCAGCAAATGGCACATACCTCTGTGTCCGTCCGGAACTATACTCGCTATGATGTAAATGGATATCGCTTCCGAACCGCGAAATTGGAGAAGAGTCGACCATTGGCAGCCACCACCAATAGTGGTGTGTTGGCAAGTTCATATGTTGACGATGACAAAGTAGTGGACTATTACGGTGTTCTTCAAAACATTGTAGAGTTGATTTTCGATGGCCCCAAAGAACTTAAAGTCGTGTTTTTCGAGTGCGACTGGTTTGATGCTCATAGTGGGACTCGTGTCGACAAGTATGGTAATGTCGAGGTGAAGCATAGCTCTAGGATTCCGAGCAGTATGAGCGATGTTGTCCTTGCAAATCAGGCAAAACAGGTGTACTACCTGCCATATCCTCACCCAAGCCTTAGGGCTTGGTGGGTTGCAATCAAAGTCAACCCACAAGTCGTCGCTCCAGAGAGTGCTGACTACGTGAGTACGAGCAGGGACAATGATGATGCTGTTTTTCAACCAGAAGCGTCGTCGAATCAAGACATAGCTCACCGATTCCATGTGACCAATGGAGAAGGCCTTGAAAATCTCTGTTGCAATTCAAGCGACTTAATTGAAGAACCTAGGTCAAAGCGCAAACGACCTGTCGTCGTTAGAAGATCAGTAAGGATCCAACGAAATCAAGAGCGTATGAATAAACAACGAGCCGAAGAAGCATCATCAGATGCGGATGACTTTTGATTAGTATGTTTCTTTTAGTTAAGCTATGTATTCCAATTAAGCTATGTATTCCAATTTTCACATTATTAATTTTCATATTATTTGTTTCATATACTGTGGTTTGACATTAATTTATCTACAGTTGAACATGTTCAAGCATAGGAGATCGAGGAGGAGTGGGGGCAGCGCGGCTAGCGAGGACAGCTCGGGCAGTGGGCTTTTTTAGGGCACCTCACAGAGCCAACAGAGGCAGCAACAACTTCTCGACTGTTTAGACGAAGTGCATGGTGAGGAGGGTGAGCAGGAGGCTCCTCAGCAGGATGCTCATGTGCAGGGTGAGGAGGGTGAGCAAGATGAGGAGGGTGAGCAGGATGAGGATGTTGACCCTATGGGGGCAGGCAGCGCGGGCGACGCGTCAGATGGTTCTACGTCCTTCAGGTATTAATATGCATATTAGTTTAATTGATATTAGTTTTAAATCATTTCATCATATTGAATTTACTTGTATACTTAGGTATAAGAAGAGCAATGCGCTTGGTCCGAGACCTGCCGAGAGGAGGCTCATCCGGCCGCATGGAGAATGGTGGGGCTTATTTCTGTTGTGTTAATTTTTTTAATATGAACGTGATTGCACTGGTTTACTTGTTTTATTAATGTTTGTAGGTCATGGGAAGACTTGACTTGGGACGGTACAGGCAGACGTCCCAAGGTGAACGCGGTGTTGGGTAGCCTCTGTCGCTTCTACTACCCTGGCATGGTGCAGCTCAATGGCGAGAGGTTCGCGGCTATTTTCACCACCGGGGCCGACGAAAATAAAGAACCTATTTTCGTCGGCCACCGTGGCCGACGAAAATAGTTAGCCGACCAACTATTTTCGTCGGCCTTCTGGAAGCCGATGAAAATAAGTCGTTTTCGTCGGTACCGACGGAAATAGTTGCCTATTTTCATCGAACTTATTTTCGGCGGCTATTTTCGTCGGCCTGCCGATGAAAATAAGCTATTTTCGTCGGTTTAGGATTATTTTCGTGGGTTTTTGGCCCACGAAATTTTATGCGTTTCCTGTAGTGCATGCACAAGTCATCGAACTCCATAACATATGTTCCCTCATGTCCATAATGCTGGACTCGGCGTCCTCCCACTACCCTCGCTGGCAGGATCAGGTCCTCCTCACTCTTCGATGCTACGCTCTCGTGACCACATCCTCGACGACATTGTCGCTCCGCCATCTCCATCCTAGTACCTGATGGACAACATGGTGCTCTCATGGCTCCACAACACCATCACTGTCGAGCTCCAAGACATCATCCGCGACCAGACAGACACGGGCCGTCAGGCGTGGCTCGCCCTCGAGGAACAGTTCCTCGGGAACCCGGACGCTTAGGCTCTTCACCTCGATGCCCAGTTCCACCAGTTCTCTCAGGGGGACCTCTCCATGGGGGAGTACTGCCGCCAGATGCAGGGCATGGCGGACTCCCTCTACGACCTTGATGAGTCGATGGCGGATCGTACCTTGGTGCTAAACCTCCTGGGTGGACTCAGCCCCCGCTATGGCCACCTGAAGGCCATGATCAAGAGGACTATGCCCTTTCTCACATTCCATGTCGTGCAGAATGAGCTTCTACTCGAGCAGCTCACCAAGGCAATTGAGGCACCCTCTCCGACCCCTGCACTCTACAACGCTCCCACTAGTGCTCAGGCGTCTTTCGGGGGACAGGCCCCTTGTACTTTGTCGACTGGGGGGCCCGCTCGTCCTCCTGTCGCGGCCCCTCGTATGGCTTCCACTGGCGACCGCAACCGTCGCTCCAGCAAGGGCGGACGCGGTGGTGGCAGCTCCACCCGTGGAGGTTCCACTAGCCGGGGTGGCGGCTAGGGCTAGCCGTTATAGAACAACCCATGGACCGAAACCATCTCCATGTGGATGGGTCAGGCCCCGAGTGCCTCCCGTCCTCCAACGATGGCTCTCCTGACTGCGCCCCCTACGGCGCACTTCCGCCACCTGCCTACATCATGCCTTCATACGGCATGCCCCCCCGACCCAGGATCCTCCTCATCCCCCGCTCACTAGAGGCTGGGACACAGCCTCCCTTGCCACTTCCTATAGCACCATGGCCTTGGCTCCACCCTCCTCTGACTGGATCATCGACTCTGGTGGATCCTACCACACCACCCCAACAACAGGCATGTTATCTAGCTCTCACCCACCTCATTCCTCCCACCCCACCTCGATCGTCGTTGGAAATGGTTCCACTCTACCGGTCACCTCAATAGGAGCCCCGGTTCTCGCTGGACGATTCTATCTCAATGACGTTCTCGTAGCCCCTCATATCACCCACAATCTCCTTTTCATCTGTCAGTTCACCACCGAAAATTCCTGTTCCATTGAGTTTGACATGTCTGGTTTTTATGTGAAGGATCTGACCACCAGGACCCCACTCGCCCGATGTGAAAGCACTGGGCCCCTCTACACGCTTTGGCCTTCTTCCACTGGCGCGTCTACACCTCCCATCCTAGTCTCCACCACCACCTTGACCACTTGGCACCGTCGTCTCGGCCACCCTGGACCTGACATCATGACCAAGCTCGCTAGTAGCCTAGATTCTTCCTGTAGTAGGGAACATTTTGAGGGTCTCTATCATGCTTGTCAGTTAGGCTGACATACTCATCTCCCTTTACTATTTCTTCTCGAGCTGAGTAGGCTTTTGACCTGGTTCATTGTGATCTCTGGACCTCGCCTGTACCCAGTCTTTTTGGATATAAATACTAATTGGTGATTTTGGATTATTTTTCCCATTTCCTTTGGACTTTTCCCCTTCACTTGAAGTCTGACACATTCACCACCCTCATTCACTTCTTCACCTAGGTATCCACCTAGTTTCATCACTTGGTCCATGCCCTGCAGTGTGACAATTGTTGTGAGTTCGATAACCATGCCTCCCATGCCTTCTTTCTCACCAATGACATTCAGTTGTGCCTCTCGTGCCCCTACACCTCTACCCAGAACGATCGGGCCAGACACATTATTCGCACCACCACCAATATGGTCTGCTACCTTCTCTTCTAGGCGTATGTCCCTGCCAGCTACTGGGTAGAGGCCCTACACACTGCCACCCACCTCCTTAACCACCTCCCATCGAAGGCGGTGAGCCACCTATTGGTCACTTGTTCTCAATTGCTATACACAATTGAAGACAAGGCAACACAATGTTGAGAAGGTAATTAACCTTTGTCCTCAAGCAGTTATCCCTTCTGAATAACTCCTTCGGGGACGAAGGTTGATATTTTAATCGAAAGCATCATATATCAATATAAAAGTGAATATACAAGGAATGTAAAGAGGTTAAACATGTTAACTCATCTTAGATATCTTAACATTCCATTTCTCCCCTTTCATATAATAAGTTTACAATCGTACCTTCGTCTCTATGAAGTGAGCTAGAGCGAAGGTGCTCTGTGGAAGGGATTACACTTGGCAATTATCCAGCCCTTCAAAAAGGTACTTTATGCAGGGCACTGTTCATCTATTTATAGGGGAAAGTACAGCCTCGTATGAAATTACAAATATGTCCATAAGGCCGATACATATGATTTTGAGAATAGCGCGAGGGTAATATTGCCCTCTGCCTTTAGTGCGTCGGCCATGGAATCATGTGGACACCTTCTCCCAGCTTTGTCGATCATCTGTCTTCGTTTCTTTGTTGTGATGAAGCTGACACATTCGTCTTTCTCCACGCATCCTGCTCCGAGGGCATTCTAGCGCCGAAGCTCCTGCAATACTTGAGGATATGTTGATAATTAATAGTTAAATTGTGTTTTTGAGGACCTTCAAAAGACGAAGGTCCCCAACAGTAGCCCCTCGCGGTATTAGTTTGTTTCTTTGTAACAAACTTAGACTGCGAAATGAACATAGGACTTAAGCCGAAGGTCAGAAAACACTTTCTCGTTGCTAAGATAGTGAAACCTTATGATTTGTGGGGTCACTTTGCAGTGGTTTTTGCATATAAATATGACGATCTTGGTAAAATATCTGTTGTGCTATTGAGCTGCCCTGCTGTTTTGATCCATTTAAATTGCATTTGTTTCCTAGCTTTGGTTGTTTCTTTAGTCTGTGCTGAAATGGTCGAAGGTAAGAGGAGTGAGGATCCCGCATTGGTTGGGTTTATGAAGCTATGGAAAGGACCAATGCTGCAAAAATAGCTGATGAGATATTAGCCGGTTTGTCTGATGACTCTAAGGACAACGAGGGTTTGGTATTGATAGTGGTGCTGATGATGCCAAACATCGCCCATGGAGGCCAAGCCACGTAAACTTCAGGAAGTCTAATGTGAAAAAGGGGTGTATTGAGGCAATGAAGGGAAAATACTTTCACGATGTATCCATGGTGAGAGTTGGAGGAGAAAACATCGTTCCTTTTCCTGATAAAGACGAAGTGGTGGTTTTCCGAAGCTTTATGAAGGATGGATTGCACTTTCCCCTTCACAGGATGTTGGTTCAAGTGCTGAAAACGTTTGAAATATTTCTCAATCAGCTCACTCCAGAAGCTTTAGTTAGAGTTGGAGCTTTCATCTAGGCAGTAAGGAGACAAGGGCTGGAGCTAGATGTCGACTGTTTCTATAATATCCATGAACTCTCCTATCAGACGAAGGCTACTCGGAAAGAGCAAAATCATAATAACTCTGGCTGTTATACCTCCATATATCGGTCTAGCGCAAGTCACCCCGTTCCAACCTTTCGAAAAAATGGTCAGGGTCATGGATGAAGCAATGGTTCTACGTTAAGAATGACCTG
This sequence comes from Zea mays, assembly GCF_902167145.1. Lineage (NCBI taxonomy): Eukaryota > Viridiplantae > Streptophyta > Magnoliopsida > Poales > Poaceae > Zea > Zea mays. Next base: position 98,861,566 of record NC_050105.1, on the reverse strand, counting down.
GTTGAGAGGGAGGATGTCAAAGATGTGATTTAGTGGCCTATTCGGTCACGCTTCGGCATTAAAAGGCCTATTGTTGTAAACACTAAAAACGCTCAAGCCTGCCTAGTGGCTTTCAATGATGTGTGCAACTACATTAGTACTAGAGACTTGGTGCAAGAGCATATAGCCATTAAGGTATGGCCCCTTGTTGCTGAGTGGGAAATGCCGAAGAAAACTGACGCTAGTTCGAGCGAAGTTTCTCTGGTTTATCTGAAGTATACTTATCGTTACAGGAATCAATTTGGTGAGCCAGATGATGAATGGCTTGAGGCAATTGAAGCAACTAGTGACGAGTTTTTGGGGGCTTATACCAAGGATGAAGATGAAGCTATGAATACTGCCTTTGATGCCTAGGGGAAGAGAACATTGAATAGAGTTTTTGATGTAATTGGATTCGTTTATCCTAACTACTGCTTCCCAGTGCTGAAAATGGGGTTAAAGAGAAAAAGTGCGCTGAAGCTTCTTCCACTGCGCCGAAACAAAAGAAAGTAAAAAATCTAACCTGTCGGCCAAAGTCATATTATATGGAGAGGGCAGCAAAACTGCCTGCCTTGCCAGTTACTAAATATAGCAGGACAAAGGCTGCTGATTTAACTGAAGTGGCTGCTTTGCCTCTGAAGGTAATGAGTTTTGATTTTTCTTTAACTTTGAGATTGGTTGTTAATGATCTAATTTTATTTTGGAATTTTTGAACAGAAGTCAAAGGAAACCAAGAAAAAAGCAACTGCAGAAATAGCCACAATTGATACAGAATCAAAAGTGTAAGAGCATCTGAAGATGCAAGAGCACCAGAAGATGCACGAGCAGTCAAAGCTAGAATCTGCCCCGACAGGGACTCCTCAGAAAGGAAAAAAGGATGGCTAAGTGCTAAAAGCTATTCTGAGGCCTGCAAAGATGGCATCGCTGGCAGTGCAAAAGGTTTTTGAGGTTATAGCTTTTCATCCGAAGACAACAATTGATGTGGAGATCCCTATCAGCTCGGATAAGGCCGACCCTTCGGGATCCGCTTCAGCAAGGCATGGGTTTGATATCCTGCCGAAGAAGGAAGTTTTGCCAGCACCCAAAGCAACGCCATCTGAAGATCATGAGTACATTATTCGCCATGCTTCGAGGAAAAATGACTAGAGAGCAAATTGCTGAAGTTCAGCATTATGCTCGAGACCTAAGGTATCCTTGAGGTTCTCTAGCATACAAGGGTAATGATGAAGATGATTATTTGTACTGTCTCCCAGATAACAAAGAGATTGATATATGCCGCGAGATGATGGACAACATGGGTTATCCGAAGCTTGAGCTTGGACTATCTACTATGTTGAAGGATCATCTTGCAGATTGTGTAGAATACAATAATTTAAAGGTTTGTTTATACTTTTCTGTTTTACTTTACTGATCACTTGAATATTTTTTTGCTTACCGTGTTATTTAATCTTTTTGATTTGCTACCACCAAGGAATTATTTTGAGTAAGGCTTTAAAAGCGTAGAAGGATGCCAAGGACGAAAGTACTCGGATAGCCTTCGACAATCTACGCTCGGAGGTTATAGACCTACGACATCAAGCTATTGAGAAAGATAAGATTTTTGCTTTCTTTAATCGATAAGCTGAAGGAGATCCAGGCTAAATTGGCTAAGTTTTCCAAAGGGAGTTCAAGAATTTCAAGGCTAGAAGAAGAGAAGAAAGTTGATACAAAGCGCATTGACGATCTGGAATCTGTACTGTCAGCCCAAGTGGAGCTACATAAGTCTAAAGTGCTAAAATTAGAGGAAAAACTTGATGAAGTGAGCAAAAATTTCGAAGTTGAAAAAGAGAAACGTGAGATTGCTGAAACCGAGCGCGTTAGAGTTCATAGCAATATTGACGAGCTTTGGGCCTTTGAAAGAATAATGATTTTCTGTTGCTATCCACTGTTGTGAGAAACTGAAGAGTATGTTTGCCAATATTGGAGCTTTCTCGAATAATGAAAATTTTGTTTGTGGGGATGCCGAAGGGGACATAAAATGGACAGAAGGCGAAATTGAAGCCTTTGATGAAGTCCTCACCGGCTTAGGAGATTTTTGCGCTTGCTTGGGAGCTCGAGGAGCAATTTCATTGCTTGAAAAGGCTAGTTGTGAACATGTCAAGGTTGTAATTCAACCAGACTTCGTAGTTTCAACTGATGATATAAAGGAACCTTCTGCCGAAGCCATCGCCTTTGGAGGAAGGTTCTATTCCGAAGTCTGGCTCAATGGTGGAAGAGAGATAGCAGACGAAGCTATCAAACAGAGTGAAGAAGAGGTCATTTCAGATACTAGGTTCTTATTATTCAAGTTTTTAGTTTACTTTTTATAATCAAATTACTCATTTGCCTTTTCAGACTCATCAGGCTTCGGAAGAGGCCAGGAAAGCTGAAGAAGCTACACAGTAAGAAAGACACATAGGTACACGTTACTTGCTGTTGAATTTTTACTTCGTAATTAGTCATCTTCGTAACATATGACAAAAGATGATTTCTTGTACAACGGAACTTTCTCCACTACTAGAGCCATAAAATTGATAAAGTTTGGTATTCAGTTTTTTGGTATTTCGGTTCGGTATACGGTGAAAACCGATTACGATACCAAAAACCGAACTTCTTAGATACAAAAACTGAAACCGAAATGAACTACTGAAAAAACTGAAATTTCGATTTGATTCGGTACGGTTTGGTTTAGTTTTCGGTTTATGGTAAAAAGTGCCCACCCCTACCATGACATGCTCAGGTTAACTTGATGGGACCTAATAGGTTACCCCAGTTTTGTTCACCCTACACCATCCAAACAAATGAACTATTAGGTAGTCTTGCTATTGCTCTACCTGTTTTGGGATTAATATTATATCTAAAATATGATCATATTCCATTATTATTGTTGGTTTAATTATAGTTCATGATAAGGTTATTGTGTTAATTGGAACATGGAGCAACCACCCGAGAAAACAGTGGTACACAAGGGTGGAATGTGATGCTCTTGGCTGATTGATTAGGAAAGCTAGTGTGAGTTAATTCTTTCCCGAAAGGAATAAGCGGGGTGTGAGGAGCTGCAGTGTAGGGAGGTTCTCGGGTCGAACATCTGTGATAGCTTTTCGGGCGAGGGATTCCTATATCGCCCCTGTCGGCGTTCCGAGACCGGGGGTCCCTTGGGCCGACGAGTGAGTGTCGTCGCGTGCCCCAGCCCAGATGGGTCGAGCGCGAGGGCGAGCGCGAAGGGGGGAGAAGCGAGGCAGCCGGAGACCGGCGTGAGAGAGGTGGGAATCCCGCGGCCTTCGTGTTCGTCCCGCGCCCAGGTCGGGTGCGCTTGCAGTAGGGGGTTACAAGCGTCCACGCGGAGAGGGAAGCGAGCGGCCCCAAGAGAGCGCCTGTCTCGTCCTCGTCCCCGCGCGGCCAACCCTCTCTAAGAGGGCCCTGGTCCTTCCTTTTATAGGCGTAAGGAGAGGATCCAGGTGTACAATGGGGGGTGTAGCAGAGTGCTACGTGTCTAGCGGGGGAGAGCTAGCGCCCTAAGTACATGCCGATGTGGCAGCCAGAGAGATTTTGGCACCCAGCTGGTGTGATGTCGTGGCCGTCGGAGGAGCGATGGAGCCTGGCGGAGGGACAGCTGTCGGAGCAGTTGGGTCCTTGCTGACGTCCTCTTGATTCCGTAAGGGGGCTGAGAGCCGCCATCGTCACAGAGCATGCGGGGCGCCATCATTGCCTATCTGGCGGAGCTAGCCAGATGGGACACCGGTCTTGTTCCCTGCGGCCCGATTCAGCACGGGGTAGGGTGATGATGGCGCCTCCTGTTGATGTGGCTAGCCTGCGCCCTAGGTTGGGCGATGTGGAGGCTCCTCCGAAGCCGAGGTCGAGTCTATCTTCCATGGTCGAGGCCGAGTCCGAGCCCCTGGGTCGGGCGAGGCGGAGGTCGTCGGCAGAGGCCAGGGCGGAGTCCGAGCCCTGGGGTCGGGCGAAGCGGAGTTCGTCGTCTTCTGGGGCTGAGCCCGAGTCCGAGCCCTGGGTCGGGCGGAGCGGAGTTCGCCGTCTTCCGGGAATGAGCCCGAGTCCGAGCCCTGGGTCGGGCGGAGCGGAGTTCGCCGTCTTCCGGGGCTTAGCCCGAGTCCGAGCCCTGGGTCGGGCGGAGCGGAGTTCGCCGTCTTCCAGGGCTTAGCCCGAGTCCGAGCCCTGGGTCGGGCGGAGCGGAGTTCGTCGTCTTCCGGGGCTTAGCCCGAGTACGAGCCCTGGGTCGGGCGGAGCGGAGTTCGCCGTCTTCCGGGGCTTAGCCCGAGTCCGAGCCCTGGGTCGGGTGGAGCGGAGTTTCCTATGGTGCCTTTGGCAGGGCCTGACTGCCTGTCAGTCTCGCTCTGTCAGGTGACACTACAGTCGGAGTGGCGCAGGCGGCGCTGTCCTTCTGTCAGGCCGGTCAGTGGAGCGGCGAAGTGACGGCGGTCACTTCGGCTCTGCCGGGGGGCGTGCGTCAGGATAAAGGTGTCAGGCCACCTTTGCGTTAAATGCTCCTGCGATTTGGTCGGTCGGTGCGGCGATTTAGTCAGGGTTGCTTCTCAGCGAAGGTAGGGCCTCGGGCGAGCCGGAGATATGTTCGCCGTCGGAGGGGGGCCTCGGGCGAGACGGAAATCCTCCGGGGTCGGCTGCCCTTGTCCGAGGCTAGGCTCGGGCGAGGCGTGATCGAGTCGCTCGAATGGACCGATCCCTGACTTAATCGCACCCATCAGGCCTTAGCAGCTTCATGCTGATGGGGGTTACCAGCTGAGAATTAGGAGTCTTGAGGGTACCCCTAATTATGGTCCCCGACAGTAGCCCCCGAGCCTCGAAGGGAGTGTTAGCACTCGCTTGGAGGCTTTCGTTGCACTTTTTTGCAAGGGGACCAGCCTTTCTCGGTTGCATTCTGTTCCGATGGGTGCGCGCGAGCGCAGCCGCCAGGTGTAGCCCCCGAGGCCTCGGAGGAGTGGTTTCACTCCTTCGAGGTCTTAATGCCTCGCGTAATGCTTCGGCTGGTCTGGTTGTTCCCTCATGCGAGCTGGTCGTAGCCCGGGTGTACGGTCGGGTCCCAAGTTCTTGGGCTGGTATGTTGACGCTGTCAACGGTTCGGCCGGAGCCCGTTTTGCGAGAGCAGCCCCCAAGCCTCTGCACAGGGCGAGAGGGCGATTAGGGACAGACTCAGCTTTTTTACATACGCCCCTGCGTCGCCTTTCCGCAAGGAGGAGGGGGGAAAGTGCCATGTTGCCCTTGATGGGCGCCGAACATGGTGTCTCCGGTGAGCTGCAAGCGGGTAATCCGAGTGGACGTCCGTGCCCCGTTCGTTAGGGGTCGGCTAGGGGCCCGGAGGCACGCCCAAAAGTACCTGCGGGTGATCTGCCGGACCCGATCCCTTGGCGACGGGGTCTGAGGGCTCGATGCCTCCCTCTGATGGGATTCCGTTACAAGATCGCTCTCGCTGGTCTCGGAAATGTCCTAGGGTACCTCGGGAGCGCAGCCCGAGCCTTGGTTATGTATCGAACGTACCCATGGTCATCCCTCGCTCAGCGTCTGAGGCGGCTGTGAACCCTTCGGGGGCCAGCCTTCGAACCCCTGATCAGTAATGGGCACGGAGCCCGAGTAGCCTGAGGCGGCCGTGGAACCCTTCGGGGGGCCGGCCTTCGAACCTCTGACCAGTAGTGGGTGTAGGGCCCACGCGATCTGAGGCGGATGTCGGACCCTTCGGGGGACCAGCCTTCGAACCTCTGATCAGTAGGGAGGCTCGGAGCCTGGTTCCTTCACGGGGAAGGATCCTTTTCGGGGTATCCCCCTTTCCCGGTCCCTGTTGCAAGAGAGAGAGAGAAAGAGGAAAAAAGGAAAAGGATACGAAATCGAACGACGCGGCGTACCTTTTTTGGCGCGGTCATTACGGCGAAGGCGAAGCGTCGCCCGCTTCTCCTGCCAGAAGTGTCGCCTGTCCCGCCGCGGAGTTAATGCGACGGGGCGAGTGGTTGGCGGGGCGGCCGTTGCGCGTGAGCGAGCCGTTCAAGGAACGGATCACGGGCACGTTGTCTTCACGCCGTGAGAGGGGGTTCTCTTGCTGCCCCCGGATGGGACGTGAGCTTGGCTGACGACGTGACCGCTGCTCCCGCCCGCCTGCCACCGTCATTACTGCCGGCCCATTTTTGACCGCATTGACCGCCGCGCCAGGCTGGCGTTGCTGGGTCATGCGCTGGGTCGCCTCGAGTCGCGGTATTGGTTTCACAATCGAGGAGGCGCGGTGGTGGCGCAAGTGGCGGTGCAGTTGCTTGCATGAAGCATCCGGCGCGCCGGTTGCGTGACGCGTGGGCCTGGGCCTCCATGCTGGGCGTGTCGGGAGTCGAAGAAGCGTGCCCACTTGGCGCGGTTGCATGCCGCCTGCATGGCTGCCCGCCCCTTTTGCCCGTTGGTCTAGGCAAAAGTGGAGGGTCACTTGTAACCGCTGGGCGGTCGTGTGCACCGCGTGCGGCGGTTTGGCTTCTTCTGCTCTGAACCGGCTTGCATGACATGCGGGACCTAGCCCCCGTGCCGCAGGGGAGGGCCTTGGAGCGTGTTGGAGAAGACTCAGCCCGTGACGGCTGGGGACGCAGGTAGGGATAGTCGCCTTTAAAAGGAGGGTGACCCCCTTGGAAGTAGACCATGTTTTCGCGCTCCCTCATGCATCGTGTCTTTCCACCTTCCAAGCCCCCGGATGGGGGATACCCGTCGTCTTTCCACCTCATCGTTGGAGAAACGCAACTCCGTGGGAGTAGGTACCTTTCAGCCATCATTCGGCTTCAAGGATTTTCATCTCACAGCCCGGTTGCACCCCTCCGCTGGTGGTCACCCAAGACGGTGACCTCCAGCTCCTGGATGGGGAGAGGCAAGCTGGACTGTGATCTCTATCCCGCCCTCAGCGTCGAGGGTGTTCGTCATCCTCACTGGGGCGAGGAACGAGGCGAGCCGGGGCTCTACCTCCTGCACGGGTCGGCGGGCCACCTCTTCTTCCAGCTTCTGGTGGTGGCAATCGCCCTCCAGCCCTGCGGCGGAGACGTCCTCCAGCCATGCCGGGGAAGGCGAACTGTTGCTGCCCAGCTAGGATGCAACATTCCGCCCTCTCCCTCGCATTCGCGGCGAGGACGGCAGCGAGGATCTGCCGGTGCGCTTGGGAGCGGCCCGCTCTTTGGCTTTAATAGCTGGTTCGCGTCCCTTGAGCGGGAACGCGAACGAAAGCCCTCCGGCGGCCGCGTCCACCCGGGACCATGGCCGCTGCTGCAGAGGTCGCTGGCGAGTCTCCCGACGTTCGTCGCCCCGCAGGCTCGAGGTTGCTCATACCCGCAGGGACGGAACCAGAGTTCCGTTTGTAATGGCACCTTGAATGCCAGTGTTTTTTGTTCATTGTGGCTGTCGAGGCCTGAACATGTATGTAATTTTGGCATGGAGCCGTGTTTTTTCCTCATTTTCGAGCACTAAGACTCACCTGTTGATTGTCTGAACCGCTTCACCAAGCGTGAGTCGCCCCGTGTCAAGGTGACGAGTGAGGTATCCGTATCCCGGAGGCATAGGAGTCCCTTGGCTCGGTCGGCCTTGTTGTCCGAGGTTCCTCAGGCTTAGTTAAAGGGACCCCTTGGCCGCTCTTCGATGAGCCGAGGCCAGGGGTAGCGATATCAGCATGAACAAGGGCAGAGTTGGCTCAAAAATGAAACCTGGTTGGCCGGAGCCTAACCGGGTCGTCCGTTAGCGGGACCGACACCGGAGTTGACCAGCCGAGGCCTCGGGTCGGGCTGGCGCCCTTGGAAGATGGTTGGCCGAGGCCCCAGGGGTGACCGGCCGAGCCGCCTGCTCGGGCCGGATTCCCGGAGAAGACCCTGGCGGCAATGGCCCGGGCGTGGTGATGACGTCGTCCTTCGGAGTGGAGATCTTCGGACCACGTCGCCGTCCGAGGCTAGGTCGAACCTTGCCGAAGGTGTCATCGATGCCGAGGGTGCTGCTGCCCCCTTCCAGCGTCAAGACCCGAGCCTGCAGGATCAGATTGTCTTGTAGCGTGTGCCTTCTGCGGCCGCCGAGGCCAGAACACACACCCTCGTTGTGTTGTAAAGCTGCGTCTCTTTTCCTCCTGTTTGGAGTATCTGGACTTTTTTGTCGGTAACAGGGTTGTTTGTGCGAGCGAGAGTTGCTTCTCGCGGAAGGTGATGAGTGAGGTATCCGTATCCCGGAGGCGTGGGAGTCCCTCGGCTCGGTCGGCCTTGCCGCTTACGCGCACTTTCACCCGTCCATGAGGCTCTGTCACCGACTCAGTCGAGAAGGCTCGAAGGATCGCTTCGGCAGAAGAGCTTCCGAACGTGAACACTTGTTCGGTCCGCGGGATCACTTTATCCGAACGCGAGTTACTTATCGCAGAAGGTGATGAGTGAGGTATCTGTATCCCGGAGGCGTAGGAGTCCCTCGGCTCGATCAGCCTTGGCTGCTTACGTGTACTCCGTCGTTTTCAGCATCCACTTTTCGAAGCAGTCAAAAAGCACAAAAGATATTCTGGCAGAAGAGATCTTCTTTCGAGGAAAATTTCAACGCAGAGGGGGTTCCCCCCCTTTTAGCGCCCAAGGGAGGGTCGGGCTTTGCCGAGGCGAGGCCGACCCTTCCTTGATGACTAAACTTTGCGTGGGTGCGAGGTATATGAACAACTCGAAAACATCTTAAGGGTAGAAGCGACGTAGCTGTTGGATGTTCCAAGCGTTGCCGTAGACCTCGCCTTGACTGTTGGCCAGCTTGTACGTTCCGGGCTTCAGAACTTTGGCGATGACGAATGGCCCCTCCCAGGGAGGCGTGAGCTTGTGCCTCCCTCGGGCATCTTGTCGCAGCCGAAGCACCAGGTCGCCCACCTGGAGGTCTCGGGGCCGGACCCCTCGGGCGTGGTAGCGTCGCAGGGACTGCTGGTACCGCGCCGAGTGTAGTAAGGCCTTGTCCCGAGCCTCTTCCAGCTGGTCCAGCGAGTCTTCTCGGCTAGCTTGGTTGCTTTGATCGCTGTAGGCCCTCGTCCTCGGGGAGCTGTATTCCAGGTCTGTGGGCAAGACGGCCTCGGCCCCGTAGACTAGGAAGAACGGCGTGAAACCCGTTGCTCGGCTCGGCGTCGTCCTCAGGCTCCAGACCACCGAGGGGGTTCCTTCATCTATCTCTTGCCGAACTTGTTGAGGTCGTTGTAAATCCGAGGCTTGAGCCCTTGTAGAATCATGCCGTTGGCACGCTCTACTTGCCCATTCAACATGGGATGAGCCACGGCGGCCCAGTCCACCCGGATGTGGTGATCCTCGCAGAAGTCCAAGAACTTTCTGCCTGTGAACTGGGTGCCGTTGTCGGTGATGATGGAGTTCGGGACCCCGAAGCGATGGATGATGTTGGTGAAGAACGCCACCGCCTGCTCGGACCTGATGCTGTTCAGAGGCCGGACCTCGATCCACTTGGAGAATTTGTCGATGGCGACCAGCAGGTGCGTGTAGCCCCCGGGCGCCTTCTGCAAAGGACCGACGAGGTCCAGACCCCACACGGCAAAAGGCCAGGTGATGGGTATCGTTTGTAGAGCCTGAGCAGGCAGGTGGGTCTGCTTCGCATAGAATTGGCACCCTTCGCAGGTGCGGACAATTCTAGTGGCGTCAGCCACCGCCGTTGGCCAGTAGAAGCCTTGTCGGAAAGCATTCCCGACAAGGGCTCGAGGCGCTGCGTGATGGCCGCAAGCCCCCGAGTGTATCTCTTGCAGGAGTTCCTGACCTTCGGTGACGGAGATGCATCGCTGGAGGATGCCTGAGGGGCTGCGGTGGTAGAGCTCCTTCTCATCGCCCAGCAAGAGGAACGACTTGGCGCGCCGCGCCACCCGCCGAGCCTCGGCTCGGTCGAGGGGTAGCTCTCCTTGGCGGAGATATTGCAGGTACGAGGTCTGCCAGTTTCGATCAGGCGTGGCCCCGCTTCGCTCCTCCTTGATGCGCAGTGCCTCACCCTCGGAGGCCGAGGGTACCTCGGGCTGAACCGAGGGCGCCTCGGGCCGAGCTGAGGGTGCCTCGGGCTGTGCCGAGGGTACCTTGGGCTGGACCGAGGGTACCTCGGACTGGGCCGAGGGCGCCTCAGGCTCGGGCGTGTCGTCGATCTTGACGGAGGGTTGATGCAGGTCCCGGGAGAAGACGTCCGGGGGAACCGTTGTTCGCCCCGAGGCTATTTTAGCCAGCTCGTCCGCAGTCTCGTTGTAGCACCGAGCGATGTGGTTAAGCTCGAGCCCGTAGAACTTGTCTTCCAGGCGCCGAACCTCATCGCAGTAGGCCTCCATCTTCGGGTCGCGGCAGTGGGAGTTCTTCATGACTTGGTCGATGACGAGCTGCGAGTCACCGTAGGCGTCGAGGCGCCGGACCCCTAGCTCGATGGCGATTCACAACCTGTTGACCAGAGCCTCATACTCAGCCACATTGTTGGACATCGGGAAATGGAGGCGTAGCACATAGCGTAGGTGCTTCCCGAGGGGCGAGATGAAGAGTAGGCCCGCGCTGGCTCCCGTCTTCATCAGCGATCCGTCGAAAAACATGGTCCAGAGCTCCGGTTGGATCGGAGCCGTCGGTAGCTGGGTGTCGACCCATTCGGCTACGAAGTCCGCCAAGACCTGGGACTTGATGGCCTTCCGAGGGGCGAACGAGATTGTCTCGCCCATGATTTCCACCGCCCATTTCGCGATCGTGCCCGAGGCCTCTCGGCACTGGATGATCTCCCCTAGGGGGAAGGATGACACCACAGTTACCGGATGAGACTCGAAGTAGTGTCGCAACTTTCGTCGTGTCAGAATCACCGCATACAGCAGCTTCTGAACTTGTGGGTAGCGGATCTTGGTTTCGGACAGTACCTCGCTGACGAAGTAAACTGGCCTCTAAATGGGCAATGCATGCCCCTCTTATTGCCTCTCGACCACAATCGCGGCGCTAACCACCTGAGTGGTCGCGGCAACGTAGACCAAGAGGGCTTCTCCGGCAGCTGGAGGCACCAAGATAGGCGCCTTTGTGAGGAGCGCCTTCAGGTTCCCGAGAGCTTCCTCGGCCTCAGGGGTCCAAGTGAAGCACTCGACCTTCCTTAAGAGGCGGTACAGAGGCAGACCTCTTTCGTCGAGGCGTGAGATGAAGCGGCTCAGAGCCGCGAGACATCCCATGACCCTCTGTATGCCTTTTAAGTCCTTGATGGGCCCCATGCTGGTGATGGCTGCGATCTTCTCCGGGTTGGCTTCGATGCCCCGTTTGGAGACGATGAACCCCAAGAGCATGCCTCGGGGCACCCCGAAGACACACTTCTCGGGATTGAGCTTGACACCTTTCGCCTTGAGACATCGGAATGTCACTTCAAGGTCGGAAAGGAGGTCAGAAGCTTTCCTCGTCTTCACTACAATGTCATCGACGTAGGCCTCGACCGTGCGGCCAATGTGTTCGCCGAACACATGGTTCATGCACTGCTGATACATCGCGCCCGCATTCCTCAAGCCGAACGGCATGGTGACATAGCAGTACATGCCGAAGGGCGTGATGAAAGAAGTCGCGAGCTGGTCGGACTCTTTCATCCTGATTTGATGATACCCTGAGTAGGCATCGAGGAAAGACAGGGTTTCGCACCCAGCAGTGGAATCCACGATTTGATCGATGTGAGGCACAGGGTAGGGAACCTTCGGACATGCTTTGTTAAGACCAGTGTAGTCTACACACATCCGCCATTTCCCCCCTTTCTTTCTCACAAGCACTGGGTTGGCAAGCCATTCGGGATGGAATACCTCTTTGATGAACCCTGCTGCCATTAGCTTGTGGATCTCCTCGCCTATCACTCTGCGCTTCTCCTCGTCGAATCGGCGCAGAGGCTGCTTGACGGGTCGGGCTCCGGCCCGAATATCCAGCGAGTGCTCGGCAACATCCCTCGGTATGCAGGGCATGTCCGAGGGACTCCACGCGAAGACGTCGGCGTTCGCGCGGAGAAAGTCGACGAGCACTGCTTCCTATTTGGGGTCGAGCCCGGAGCCGAACCGGATCTGCTTGGAGGCGTCGCCGCTGTGGTCGATGGGGACGGCCTTGACCGTCTCCACTGGCTCAAAGTTGCCGGCATGACGCTTCACGTCTGGCACCTCCTTGGAGAGGCTTTCCAGGTCGGCGATGAGGGCCTCGGACTCGGCGAGGGCCTCGGCGTACTCCACACACTCCACGTCGCATTCGAACGTGTGCTTGTACGTGGGGCCGACGGTGATGACCCCGTTGGGGCCCGACATCTTGAGCTTCAGGTAGGTGTAGTTGGGGACGGCCATGAACTTCGCGTAGCATGGCCTTCCCAGTACCGCGTGGCAGGTTCCTCGGAACCCGACCACCTCGAACGTCAGAGTCTCCCTTCGGAAGTTGGAGGGCGTTCCGAAGCAGACGGGAAGGTCGAGTCGTCCAAGGGGCTGGACGCGCTTCCCGGGAAAGATCCCGTGGAAGGGCGCAGCGCCTGCTCGGACGGAGGACAGATCGATGCGCAGGAGCCCAAGGGTCTCGGCGTAGATGATGTTGAGGCTGCTGCCTCCGTCCTTAAGGACCTTGGTGAGCCTGACGTCGCCGATGACGGGGTCGACGACGAGCGGGTATTTCCCCGGGCTCGGCACATGGTCGGGGTGGTCAGCTTGGTCGAAGGTGATGGGCTTGTCGGACCAGTCTAGGTAGACTGGCGCCGCCACCTTCACCGAGCAGACCTCCCGGCGCTCTTGTTTGCGGTGCCGAGCCGAGGCATTCGCCGCTTGCCCGCCGTAGATCATGAAGCAGTCGCGGACCTCGGGGAACTCTCCTGCTTGGTGATCTTCCTTCTTGTCATCGTCGCGGGCCCTGCCACCCTCCGCGGGTGGCCCGGCCCTGTGGAAGTGGCGCCGAAGCATGACGCACTCCTCAAGGGTGTGCTTGACGGGCCCCTGATGATAGGGGCACGGTTCCTTGAGCATCTTGTCAAAGAGGTTGGCACCTCCGGGGGGCTTCCGAGGGTTCTTGTACTCGGCGGCAGCGACAAGGTCCGCGTCGGCGGCGTCGCGTTTCGCTTGCGACTTCTTCTTGCCTTTCTTCTTGGCGCCGCGCTGAGTTGACGCCTCGGGAGCATCTTCCGATGGGCGGCCCTGGGGCTGCTTGTCCTTTCGGAAGATAGCCTCGACCGCCTCCTGACCAGAGGCGAACTTGGTGGCGATGTCCATCAGCTCGCTCGCCCTGGTGGGGGTCTTGCGACCCAACTTGCTCACCAGGTCGCGGCAAGTGGTGCCGGCGAGGAACGCGCCGATGACATCCGAGTCGGTGATGTTGGGCAGCTCGGTGCGCTGCTTCGAAAATCGCCGGATGTAGTCCCGGAGAGACTCTCTCGGCTGCTGCCGGCAGCTTCGGAGTTCCCAGGAGTTCCCGGGGCGCACGTATGTGCCCTGGAAATTGCCGGCGAAGGCTTGGACTAGGTCGTCCCAGTTGGAGATCTGCCCCAGAGGCAGGTGTTCCAACCAGGCGCGAGCGGTGTCGGAGAGGAACAGGGGGAGGTTGCGGATGATGAGGTTGTCGTCGTCCGTTCCACCCAGTTGGCCGGCCAGACGGTAGTCCGTGAGCCATAGTTCCGGTCTCGTCTCCCCCGAGTACTTTGTGATAGTAGTCGGGGGTCAGAACCGGGTCGGGAACGGTGCCCGTCGGATGGCCCGGCTGAAGGCCTGCGGACCGGGCGGTTCGGGCAAGGGACTCCGATCCTCCCCGCTGTCGTAGCGTCCCCCACGCCTGGGGTGGTAGCCTCGGCGCACCCTCTCGTCGAGGTGGGCCCGACGGTCGCGATGATGGTGCTCGTTGCCGAGGCGGCCCGGGGCCGCAGGCGCGGTGTTGCGCGTGCACCCGGTGTAGACCGAGGCTTCCCGCATGAATCGGGAAGTCACGGCGTGAGGTTCCGAGGGGTATCCCTGCCTTCGGGAGGCAGAGCTCTCGACCCGTCGGACCGCGGCGCCTTCCAGGAGATTCTTGAGCTCCCCCTGGATTCGCCGACCCTCGGTGGTGGGTGGCTCCGGCATCGCGCGGAGGAGCATCGTTGCTGCAGCCAGGTTCTGGCCGACGCCACTAGATGCGGGTGGCGGCCTGACCCTAGTGTCGTCGGCGACGCGGTGCTGGAAGCCCTGGGGCAGGTGACGTATTTCTCCGGCCGGGGGTTGGCCCGCCCATGCCTGCCCGACGTCCCGGCGGATCGGCTCAAGCGCTCCTGCTCCCTCGTCGAGCCTGGCCTGCGCCCCGCGGATTTGCTCGAGCTGTGGGTCATGGCCCCCCGCCTGAACGAGGACCACAGCTAGCTCCCGTGGGATGTCAACGCGGGGCACCGGCCTAGGGAGATCACCATCCTCCGGCATGCCGAGATGATTGCCTTCGGAGGGACCCCCTAGATCGACGTGGAAACATTCGCGGCTTGGGCCGCAGTTCTCGTCGTCGAGGCTGCGGCTACCGTCGGAACAGTCGGAGAGGCAGAAGTCACATGCGGTCATGAAGTCCCACATGGCACTGGGGTTGCCAAGTCCAGAGAAATCCCAACAGATGCTGGGGTCGTCGTCTTCCTCGGACCCAGAGGGCCCGTAGGTCGAGACGTCCGTCAACCGGTCCCAAGGCGACCGCATGTGAAACCCCAGAGGGTTTGGACTCGCCTCTACGAGAGCGTCCGCCAAAGCGAGGTCGCCAGGCGGGTTGAGGCTGAGTCCAAATGACGTAGGATGGGAATCGGTCGGTACCTTTTGGTCGACGAGCGGCGATGAAGTCACGTCGGTGACTGACTGCACCGTCGTCTCAGGTACGAGGGCGACGTCCTGCAAGCTTTTCGCAAGCGCGCTGGCGTCGTCCACTTGCTCGGGATTGGCGTGTCGCGGGGAAACGGCGCTCGTCTTCGTCTTAGGCGCGAAGTCGATACCCGATGCGCCCCTCGTTGGGGTGCCGGCGCTGTCGACTCGCTCGACAGCCGACGAGGCGCTGCCTCCTGCTTGGCCTTGGTTGCCCTGCCTTCCCCTCCGTCGGCGGTGAAGAAGGTGGGACGAGCTCGAATGTTGTTCTTCCACCACGCGGGGAAGACGTCGTCGATTTCGCCATCGGCGGGCGGGCTGTCGGCCGCCATTGTCGTTGTCGCACGGCGGTGGAAGGAGTATCATGTTGTAGCTGCCGTCGAAGGACATGAACTCAAGACTCCCGAAACGGAGCACCATCCCGGGTTGGAGAGGTTGCTGGAGACTGCCCATCTGGAGCTTGACGGGAAGCTGTTCGTCAACACGCAGCAGGCCCCTACCTGGCGCGCCAACTGTCGGCGTTCCGAGACCGGGGGGTCCCTTGGGCCGACGAGTGAGTGTCGCCGCGTGCCCCAGCCCAGATGGGTCGAGCGCGAGGGCGAGCGCGAAGGGGGGAGAAGCGAGGCGGCCGGAGACCGACGTGAGAGAGGTGGGAATCCCGCGGCCTTCGTGTTCGTCCCGCGCCCAGGTCGGGTGCGCTTGCAGTAGGGGGTTACAAGCGTCCACGCGGGAGAGGGAAGCGAGCGGCCCCAAGAGAGCGCCTGTCTCGTCCTCGTCCCCGCGCGGCCAACCCTCTCTAAGAGGGCCCTGGTCCTTCCTTTTATAGGCGTAAGGAGAGGATCCAGGTGTACAATGGGGGTGTAGCAGAGTGCTACGTGTCTAGCGGGGGAGAGCTAGCGCCCTAAGTACATGCCGATGTGGCAGCCAGAGAGATTTTGGCACCCAGCTGGTGTGATGTCGTGGCCGTCGGAGGAGCGATGGAGCCTGGCGGAGGGACAGCTGTCGGAGCGGTTGGGTCCTTGCTAACGTCCTCTTGCTTCCGTAAGGGGGCTGAGAGCCGCCGTCGTCACAGAGCATGCGGGGCGCCATCATTGCCTATCTGGCGGAGCTAGCCAGATGGGACACCGGTCTTGTTCCCTGCGGCCCGAGTCAGCACGGGGTAGGGTGATGATGGCGCCTCCTGTTGACGTGGCTAGCCTGCGCCCTAGGTTGGGCGATGTGGAGGCTCCTCCGAAGCCGAGGTCGAGTCTGTCTTCCATGGTCGAGGCCGAGTCCGAGCCCCTGGGTTGGGCGAGGCGGAGGTCGTCGGCAGAGGCCAGGGCGGAGTCCGAGCCCTGGGGTCGGGCGAAGCGGAGTTCGTCGTCTTCTGGGGCTGAGCCCGAGTCCGAGCCCTGGGTCGGGCGGAGCGGAGTTCGCCGTCTTCCGGGACTGAGCCCGAGTCCGAGCCCTGGGTCGGGCGGAGCGGAGTTCGCCGTCTTTCGGGGCTTAGCCCGAGTCCGAGCCCTGGGTCGGGCGGAGCGGAGTTCGCTGTCTTCCGGGGCTTAGCCCGAGTCCGAGCCCTGGGTCGGGCGGAGCGGAGTTCGCCGTCTTCCGGGGCTTAGCCCGAGTCCGAGCCCTAGGTCGGGCGGAGCAGAGTTCGCCGTCTTCCGGGGCTTAGCCCGAGTTCGAGCCCTGGGTCGGGTGGAGCGGAGTTTCCTATGGTGCCTTTGGCAGGGCCTGACTGCCTGTCAGTCTCGCTCTGTCAGGTGACACTGCAGTCGGAGTGGTGCAGGCGGCGCTGTCCTTCTGTCAGGCCGGTCAGTGGAGCGGCGAAGTGACGGCGGTCACTTCGGCTCTGCCGGGGGGCGTGCATCAGGATAAAGGTGTCAGGCCACCTTTGCGTTAAATGCTCCTGCGATTTGGTCGGTCGGTGCGGCGATTTAGTCAGGGTTGCTTCTCAGCGAAGGCAGGGCCTCGGGCGAGGCGGAGATATGTTCGCCGTCGGAGGGGGGCCTCGGGCGAGACGAAAATCCTCCGGGGTCGGCTGCCCTTGTCCGAGGCTAGGCTCAGGCGAGGCGTGATCGAGTCGCTCGAATGGATCGATCCCTGACTTAATCGCACCCATCAGGCCTTAGCAGCTTCATGCTGATGGGGGTTACCAGCTGAGAATTAGGAGTCTTGAGGGTACCCCTAATTATGGTCCCCGACAGCCCCTCTTGCCTGATTCCGTAGCGGGTTCTCTCGTGCTAGTGGAACTTTGGAAAGGCCTCATAGTGCTACCCTGCCTCGCATCCTCGATAGAGATGTATAGGGTCCGTACAACCCTGTGGCTGATGGGTATCACAGCTTGTGGGTAAAGATACACAATATCTGTAGAGTGTAAAACTGGTATATCAGTCGTGCTCACGGTCATGAGGAGCTCGGATCCTCACATGAGTAATTAATGGAATTAAACTTAAATTATCATTTGCATTTTGTTGTGGGATTTATTATTAATTGTGATCAATTATTTAATTAGGTTGGTATACATTTATATTTAATAATTGCTAATAACATTTTAACTAACTATAAAAGCAATGCTCAGCCTTCACCATTCTTCTTGGTAAGCCTTATACTTCAAATGAGCCCCCCTAAGTGAGCTCATGCACATTATTCCCCACAACTTGTTGAGCGATGAACGAATGTGAGCTCACTCTTGGTAAACTCACACTAGGTCAAGAATGGGTACCGCGAAATGACCAGCATGAAGGATGCTACGATATGTTCGAAGAGGTTTAAGTCGTCATCTCCCTGTCATCTATAGTTACGAAACAGAGGACTGTTGTCATCATATAATGTGTTTATTTAACTATTTTCTACATAACTTCTATTATATAATAAAGATGTGACATTGATTTCTTTGCTATGAGCTATCATATCTGTGAAACTTGATTGTATCACACAAATGAGACACCCGAGTTTAGAATTAAATTCAAGTGTGACGTGGCGGGCGCGTTCTGGAGTGCACACACTGCTTCTGCTGGCGTTGCGGCGAGGAGACAGCCCAACTGGGTGGCGGTGCCCCAAGTGCCGACAGCCGATCGAGAAGAACCACGACACCATGACACCAAGCGCTGCTACGAGGAGAGAGACATGGACACGGCCCAGTAAAAGGATAGGCAACGGTAGCGCGGCAGGCCATGGCGTCGCTGGACAGGTACCTCGCGGACATGGTGGGAGTTGAAGAAGTCGGTGGCTCAAGGAGATGCACTACCGGAATCCGGCTCTTTGTCGAGTGCTCGGCGCTTTGCCAGGTGCTTTCTATCAGGCACTCGGCAAAGTTCCACTCTCGGTAACGATTGCGTTTACCGAGAGCAGAACTCTCGGCACAGGAAGACACTCGGCAAAGGCTACTTTGCCAAGCGCCAAACACTCGGCGAAAGTCGGCGCTCGGCAAAGGGTCGTTAGCAGCCGTCTATAGCTGACGGTCGTTATCTTTGCCGAGTGTCAGACGTTGGCACTCGGCAAAGAAGCTACTTTGCTGATTGTCCCATGCCTGACACTCGACAAAGAATGCTTTGCCGAGTGCCATTCTTAGACACTCGACAAAGTATATTTTTATTTTTTTCTTTTCCCAACCAAACTTTTTGTGGTATGTTCCTACACTATGTAGACCTCCATGTTCCATGTTTGCACAATTATAAAAGTGTTTTCTATAACTATTAGATTTAGTTCGTTTAATTGAATTTCTTCGGAAAATTTAGATTTGAATTGCAAGTCACCCGAAACATGGAAAACCGTGCATGCAAAAATGATATTCATGCTATTTAGCACAAGTTACGATCGATTTCAGGAGCAGACCGGAGTCTTCGAGCACCATGCTCACTAAACATGACCGTGAAGTTGCCATCCAGTTGTTTAAAAATTGTATAAAACATATACAAAGTCAGAAAAACATGAAACTTGTCCACATGTCATGATATCATATGTAGAGGTTGTCATAAAAATTTGAGAACGTTTCGAGAAAGTTGTGACGCACTATGTGTAAGAACCTAAGTGGCCTACACATGAAATCATAGAGTTTCAGTGTAGACCGGCTAGGTTTCTACACATACTGTGTCACAACTTTCTCGAAACATTCTTAAATTTTTATCACATCATCTACATATGATATCATGACATGTGGACAAGTTTTATGATTTTTCTGACTTTGTTTGTGTTTTATACAATTTTTAAACAACTTGACGGCAAGTTCACGATCATGTTTAGTGAGCATGGTGCTCGAAAATTCCGATCTGCTCCTGAAATCGGTCGTAACTTGAGTTACCTAACATGGATATCATTTTTTCATTCACTGTTTTCCATTTTTCGAGTGACTTGCTGTTCAAATCTGAATTATTCGAAGAAATTCAATTAAACAAACTAAATCTAATAGTTATAGCAAACACTTTTATAATTGTACCAAAATGGAACATGTAGGTCTACATAGTGTAGGAACATCTTACGAAAAGTTTGGCAGGGAAAAGAAAAAAAAATGAAATTGTGCTTTGCCGAGTGCCTAGGCCACAACACTCGGCAAAGAAGGCATACCTAGGCACCGGTAAAGCTTCTTTGCCGAGTGCTGTGGCCACGACACTCGGCAAAGAAGCAACCTTTGCCGAGTGCCTCCTAGTGCGCTCGACAAAGGTACTGACAGATGGGCCCACTGGCGCTCTCGTTGCTGAGTGCTAGTTTACCGGGCAGTCGGCAAAGGGATACTCTTTGCTGAGTGTCACCTAGTACACTCGGCAAAGGTCCCGTCTCCGTTACCAGCCGTCATGATGGTGACTTTTCTTTGCCGAGTATCTTGTGACACTCAGCAACCCGATAAAAAGTACTCTGTAAAGAAGCAGTTGCCGATGTAAAGTTCGTCGAGTTCTATTTGCCGAGTGTTTTTCAGGGTTTGCCGAGTGTCTCATACACTCGGCAAAGAGCCCGGTTCCGATAGTGATGGGTTCAAATCCAGGTGGAGGATCTTGAATTTCTGACCATGGCTTATGGAAAACCTAGACCACTCTGCATGCCGAGGCAGACATACCATGATGTTCTGCGGCGGATCCGCCATTCATGAAGGAGGGCCTATACAATATAATACAATGACCAGCTAGCTCGCGAACTAGGAAGGATCGGGATATTTATTTGGATGTCAAATTTTTAGTTTTCTTTCTTCGATTGTAAACAAATAACATGTAGAATTTGCTATGTAAATTTATATTCTTGTTTTTAGCATTGAGGTTATTAATCTTCAAAAAACATTAAATTCATTTTATATCTTTTTAAATAATTGATATAAAATTCGGATGATGGTGATGATGATGGTGACCGATTCCGCCTCCTCCGTCTCCGTCTCCGTCTCCGTCTCCGTCTCCGTCTCCGTCTCCGCCACACAAGAACCTTCGGATCAGTGCTATGACTACCAGTAACACCATCCCAGCTATCGCAATGGCAATGATGCCACCAGCACTAGGACCACCCATGCCCATGTTGTGTACACAACACAAACACGGGAGAGAAGGCTGCAAATAATGTAGTACAAGTGCCCTGTGCCTGCACGCAACGTATGCGCGGCAGTCATCAGTTTCTTGGTGTTTGCTTCGTCCTCAAGTAAACATCCTTCTCCATGTTTGAACGCGAGACGCACAGTTCCGGTACGCTATATATGCGACTTAATTGGCTGATTTCTTCAACACGATGGCTACACGCACCACGGTGCGTATATTAGTATAGCCCTTGTTTGATTCCTAATTTGTTTTTCCAAACTAGTCATATTTAATATTTTGACACTTACATGAAGCATTAAATGTAGACAAAAAATAACTAATTACACAGTTTGCATTGTTTTTGTGAGACGAATCTTTTGAGTCCATGATTTGATAATGTCATGCTACGTACGGTAAACATTTAGTAACGATGGATTAATTAGGCTTAAAAATTTATCTCCTGACGAGATCATCCATAATTTGTTTTTTTATTAGTATCCGATAATTCGTCCCGACGTTCGGTCAAACATTCGATGTGATACCCAAAATTTTTGTTTCCTCCAACTTCCCGCTCGAGATTAGACATGTATTTCATTAAGATAAAGAAATTTATACATCACACTAGTATGATACCCGTACGTTGTAACACAATACAAACTATTCGTTAAATACTTATTACTCCACATATTTATATGTTCTTGAAGCGGTATGGTAAACTCATTACCTCATGTAAACCGTTTAACTTCTACGTTATAAAAACCTGCAAAATATCAGTCATTATGATTGCAAAAGAAGTGCCCTATATAAATATCAGTCATTAGGATTGCCTCAAACGAGCTGTGACTGCGTCTCTGCCTGATGTGACTGTGTCGCCCGCCCGAGGGTGCACTAGTAGAAAAAGACTCAAAGCCTGCGGTGCGTTATATTTTTATAGGCGGATTCGGTTATCAACTGTCTGTGCTATTTTTAGTGGCGGTTTCTTAAGAAAACCGCCACTAGAAATCGTATTTCTAGAGACGGTTCCTTATGCACTACCGGAATCAATCGCTTTGCCGAGTGCCTGAAGCACTCGGCGAAGCCTTGAAAACACTCGCAAATGCTTTGCCGAGTGTTACACTCGGCAAAGAAGGCTCGGCGAACAGTGCATCGGCAAAGCCTTCTTTGTCGAGAGCTTTTTCTCGGGCACTCGGCAAAGAACCCGCCAGGGAGGGTCCTCATGTCAGGTTCTTTGCCGAGTGTTCTGTGCGGCACTCGGCAAATACGACCTCTTTGCTGAGTGCCAGCGACATAACACTCGGCAAAGAACCTAAGCCGGTGCCCAGGTCTGTGCTCTTTGCCGAGTGTTATGACCATGACACTCGGCAAAGAGCCTCTTTGCCGAGTGTTACACTCGGCAAAGTGACCAGCATATACCTTTTTAGTTTGTTTTTTGTATTCCATCCACACAAACAGAAGATATCACATATATACATCACAGATATCATCACAGACATAAATAGCCAACACAAACATAAAACTGTCACCACAAACATAGATATCCATCACAAACATAAGTGTTCAACACAAGTATTAAACACAAACATAAGTCTCAAACGTCGCAAGCTCTCACATAAGTATCAAACACAGACATAAGTATTATACATAAGTTCTGAAGTCTAAAACAATGAAAACACAACACTCATGGAGGTGGGCGGTTTGACCGGGGCTGCGTTGGGCTAAACCCTTCCGGAGGGTTGTTGGATGCCGCCCCAGATTGGCCCTGCACAGAGAAGAGATTGCTTGTGTTATACCAGATGCATTACAAACATCTAACTACAATTTTGATACTCACAGGAGTGTGGAAGAGAGTAGGGTCAACTGGAGGGAACAATGGAGGTGGCGGAGGGATGCCCTGTGCGGCGCCAAGGCTCTGCATGCACTGGAACATCTCCGCCATCCTCTGATCAGCCGCCGCCCGCTCCGCCATTATCCTCGCATCCATCTCTTGACGTTCCCTCCTCTCTTCTTCTAGTTGGGTCTGTAATATTACAAGCCAACGTTATAGTAACTCAAAGAGAAGGTATATAACTCAAGAAAGGACGAGTTACAAAAGCACTAACCTCGAGTTGCTGTATGCGATGCTGTGAGCCGCGGGCTGTCCAAAAAACGTGGACAATTCGAAACTGATACATTTGTAGATATGCAAAGATGTACATATCTACACCGTATCTCTTTCGAACGGGAGACGCCTAACAGGGTTACGTGATCTACGACCATGATGCGGAAATAAAGGTTATACCTAGGGTGGCGGTGGAGTCAGGCTAGTGGGGCTGTGGCGGGTCGGTGCAGTGGCGACGCGAGGCAGACCCGCAGCGGCTAGGAAGACCTCTGCAAAAAAAATAAACAAGTCTGTCAACAAAAAAATTCGGTAGCACCTCCCCTGCATGGGGAGGTTTCCAAAACCTGCAAATAAAAGTAACAGCACGATGGCTGACATTCACACGTATACCAGGAGCACATAAAAGCTTTGATAATACCGTTGAAGGCGACAAAGCATTTATGGGCATATGTTTTGAGCACATAAAAGCTTTGATAATACAAGAACATATATACTAACGAAAAAACATATGTTTTTGCTCGGTCATTTCACGGTAAGGGTTGAAGATAATTCAGTATCAATCGTTGGGTGAAGCTTCACCTAGGGTGACGAATAGCATATATGTATATATAAAGTTGATTTCTAGAATCCATCAAATAAATCATTTTAACATATATATTTTATTATTATATGTGAGTTTCTATTTTATTGGACCTTGAATTGACATGCTAAGAGAAATTGGCTCATAAATTTGTATAATACTTATCTAGGACTATTAAAAAACATATGTTTATACCGTGGAGGCGCGGCGGCGTGGGGCGGCGTGTGCGGGCGCGGCGGCCGAGGATGCCGGCGGCGTGGGGGCAGGGCTGCGGCAGCGTGGGGCCGAGGGCGGGCGAGGGCAGGGGCGCGGCGGCGTTGGCCGCGACGTCGTCGGGCGTGGCGGTGTGGGGGCAGGGGCGCACCGGTGTTGGGCAGGGGCGCGGCGGCGTGGGGCCGAGGGCGCGACCGCCGAGGGCGCGACCGCCGAGGGCAGGGGCGTGACGGCGTCGGACGCGACGGCGTGGAGAGGGCAGCACGGTGGCACGAAGTGAGAGAGTGAGAAAGGAAGAAGTTACCAGGCGCTATTTACACGTTCTTTGCCGAGTGCCCGCGATCTGGCACTCGGCAAAGATTTTTTAAAAATATTAAAATATTCTTTGCCGAGTGCCAGATCGCTGGCACTCGGCAAAGTGTTCTTTGCCGAGTGCCAGCTGGATGACACTCGGCAAAGAATCTTTTACAATCCTTTGCCGAGTGTCGCCCCACTGGCACTCAGCAAAGCATGCTTTGTCGAGTGCCATCTGTGGACACTCGGCAAATTACTTTTTTATTTTTTTTATTTTCCCTACCAAATTTTTTGTGGTATGTTCCTACACTATATAGACCTACATGTACCATTTTGAGATAATTAGAACAGTGTTTTCTATAGCTAATACATTTAGTTTTTTTTATTTGAATTTCTTCGAAAAACTCACATTTGAACTGCAGGTCTCTCAAAACTTGGAAAACTGTGCATGCAAAAATAATATCCATTCTACTTAGCACAAGTTACGACCGATTTCAGGATCGGACCGAAAACTTCAAGCACCATGCTAACTCAACATGGCCGTGAACTTGCCACACAGCTGTTTAAAAAATTTATAAAACACAAACAAACTTAGAAAATCATGAAACTTGTCCACATGTCATGATATCATATGTAGAGTCTGTGATAAAAAATTTAGAATGTTTGGAGAAAGTTGTGAGACATTATGTGTAGAAACCTAAGAGAACCACACATGAAATCATAGAGTTTCAATGTGGATCTCTTAGGTTTGTACACATAGTGCGTTACAGCTTTCTCGAAACTTTTTCAAATTTTTATCACAGCCTCTACATATTATATCATGACACGTGGACATGTTTTATGATTTTCTGACTTTGTTTCTGTTTTATACAATTTTTTAAACACCTGGATGGCAAGTTTACGGTCATGTTGAGTGAGCATGGTGCTCGAAGTTTCCGGTCCGCTCCTGAAATCGGTCGTAACTTGTGCTAAGTAGTATGAATATCATTTTTGCATGCACGGTTTTCGAAGTTTCCGGTCCGCTCCTGCAGTTCAAATCTGAATTTTCCGAAGAAATTCAAATAAACAAACTAAATGTACTAGCTATAGAAAACACTGTTATAATTGTCCCAAAATGGTACATGTAGGTCTACATAGTGTAGGAACATACCACAAAAAGTTTGGTGACAAAAATAAAAAAATAAAAATATGCTTTGCCGAGTGTCTACATAGGACACTCGGCAAAGACTCTCTTTGCCGAGTGCTAGATATTTGACACTCGGCAAAGACTGACGGCCGTCAGTTGTAGACGGCGCTAACGGCCCTTTGCCGAGAGCCATATTTGCGGAGTGCTTGACGCTCGGCAAAGCAGTCTTTGTCGAGTGCTTGGCTGTGCCGAGTGTCCTGCACTCGGTAAATAAGCTATTTACCGAGCGCAGGAGTTTGCCGAGTGCGGCTCTCGGCAAACTAGGCTTTGCCGAGTGCCCGATAAAAAGCACTCGGCAAAGCCGCCTGCACTCGGCAAAGAGCCGAATTCCGGTAGTGATGAAAACCGCATGTAGAAATCTATGATTTCTAGTGGCGGTTTTCTTAAGAAACCGCCTGTAGAAATCGATTTCTAGTGGCGGTTTTCTTAAGGAACCGCCACTAGAAATCATTTTTATCCTTAATTTTTTGAATTTTTTAAACGACCTCGTATAATGAAACTATCAAAAAAAGTTGTAGATCTCTAAAAATTATAAAACTTTGTAGTTGATAACTTTTTTATTTGAAATCATTTCGGCTCTCAAAAATTGTATCTAAATTTGTCAAATTTAAAATTCAAATTTTGCAAACGACCTCGGATGAAAAAAGTGTCAAAATGAAAGTTTTAGAACTTCAAAAATTATTCAACTTTGTAGTTGACAACTGTTTTATTTGAATTCGTTTACGGTCTCAAACAAGCAATTTACACTCAGTTAGTTGTAATATGTGGGCAACAAAACTACACACTAAAAACAAAGCATGCCATAGCCGGAGTGGTAGAGTAGGGTACACGTGAGGCTGAGGTCAGGGGTTCGATTCCTAGCAACTGTGTAGTGCACGAAAAATTCTGCGACCTGCGACTTTGACGGAGACGAACAGGTGGGCAGGCCGTGAGGTCTCCCTAATAAAAATATTTTTTACTATTTTTAAAATCTGTTTTATGTTTCCTGGAAACGATTTTCACTGGCGGTTTTATTACGCCGACCGCCAATGAAAATCGATTTCCACTGGCGGTTCTCAGTTACCCGCCTGTAAAAATGGTGATTTCTACTGACCCCTAGCACTGGCGGTTATGAAAAACGCCACTGTAAATAGGTTTAGGACCGCCACTATAGAGCTTATCTGTACTAGTGGTGGCCTCGGGCGAGTCGTGATTGTGTCTTCTGTCCGAGGTGATTGCGTCTCCCACCCGAGGCCAACCTCGGGTGAGCTGTGACTGTGTCTTCCGCCCGAGGATGACCTCGAGCAAGCCTTGAATGTGTTCTCCTGCCCAAGGGCGCCTCGAGCGAGTCATGACTGTGTTCTCCCGCTTGAGGTTGGCCTCGGGCGAGCCGTTAATGCGTTCTCCCGCTCGAGAGCGGCCTCGGGGACTCGTGACTGCGTTCTCCCGCCCGAGGTTGGCATCGGGCGAGACGTGAATGTGTTCTCCCGCCCAAGAGTGGCCTCCGTCGAGCCGTCACTGCGTCTTCCGCCCGAGGGTGCCCTCGGGTGAGTCGTGATTGTGTCTCCCATCTGAGGTGAGTAGGTGACTATGTCTCCTAGGCGTGACTGCGTCTCCCACCCGAGGCCAACCTCGGGTGATCCGTGAGTGTGTCTCCCACCCAAGGGTGGCCTCGAGCGAGCTGTGAATGCGTTCTCTCACCCGAGGGCGGCCTTGGGCGAGCCGTGAATGCATTATCTCGCCTGAGGGCGGCCTTGGGCGAGCCGTTAATGCATTCTCTCACCCGAGGGCGGTCGCGAACGAGCCGTGGATGCGTTCTCTCGCCCGAGGGGTGGCCTCGGGTGAGGCGTGATCGAGTGCATCTCCTGCCAGGGGTTGGCCTCGAGCGAGCCGTCATTGCATCTCCCACCCGAGGTTGGCCTCGGGCGAGCCGTGACTATGTTCTCCCGCCCGAGGATGGCCTCGGGCAAGGCGTGAGTGCGTCTCCCGCCTGGGGTTGGCCTCGAGCAAGCCGTGACTGCATCTCCCGCCCAAGGTTGGCCTCGGGTGAGCCGTGACTGTGTTCTCCCGCCCAAGGGTGGCCTCAAACGAGCCGTGAGTGCGTCTCCCGCCCGGGGTTGGCCTCGGGCGAGCCGTGACTGCATCTCCCACCCGAGGTTGGCCTCGAGCGAAGCGTAACTGCGTCTCCCGCCCGAGGCCAACCTCGGGCGAGTCGTGACTATGAGGTTGCCTCGGGCAATACATGACTGCGTCTCCTACCCAGGGTTGGCCTCTGGGCAAAGCGTGACTGCGGCTCTTGCTCGAGGCCACCTCGGGTAGGGGTGGGCATTTTAAAACCGAAACTCGAACCCGAATAGACCGAATTGTCGGTCTGTCGGTCTATTTGGGTTTTCAAGTTTGAGTTCGGTCCCTATATGTGCTAGGGTATGGGTTCGGTTCCTAACCTTTAAAACCAGAATAGATCGAATAACCCGAAATATAAAAAAACTCTTAATATGTGATGATATTATTATATGATTTATAAACTTATTAGCTAAAAATTACGATATCATCTAAACGATAGTATATATATCTCTGTATGCTATATTTTTATAGACACTTGTTGTAATAATAGTACTTCTAATTAATTATTCATTGTATATATTTTAACAAAATATACTAGTCTCTCTACTATTCGGGTCTATTCGGTGGACCGAATAGACCGAACTAAAATTGTGGGTCTATTCGGGTTCGGTTTCTAAAATTATTTTGAAAATTTCGGTTCTCATTTTTTAGAACTCGAAATTTAAAAAACTCGAATAGTCCGAACCGAATTACCCTAATAGACCGAATGCCCAGCCCTACCCTCAAGCAAGCCGTGACTGCGAGGTTGCCTTAGGCGAGTCGTGATTACATCTCCCGTCCGGGGTTGGCCTCGGATGAGTGGTGACTGCGTCTTTGAAAGGGAAATGAGCTTAATCATTTCCTATAAACAATTTTGGTGTTTGATACCCATCACAAACCACGTGGACTAACTAGTTTGTCTAGATGTCATTTATGTCAGGTGCATAAGGTTCAATACAAACCAAGAAAGAAATTAAGTTGGGGACTCAAATTTATTTGGAGCAAAGGACTTGAGAGTGTGCTGCAAATGGTGCACCACACAGTGTCCGGTGCACCAGGCCGAACAGCACTCCAACCAGCCACTCTCGGGTTTCTCTAGGGCACGCTCCGCTATAATGCACTGGACTGTCCGGTGTGCACCGCACATGTCCGGTGAGCCAACGGAGCAACAGCTACCTGGCGCCAACGATCGTCTGTCAAAAGTGAACAGTGGTGAACAGTGCGTGGCAAAGCTCAGAGCAGAGAAGTCAGAGCACACCGTACATGTCCGGTGTGGCACCAGACTGTCCGGTACAACTATAGGACAAGGGTTCCAACGATCGACTCCTCCAAACCCCAACGAGCGTGCTGACGTGGCACGCACCGGACAATGAACAGTACATGTCCGGTGCACCACCGGACTGTCCAGTGTGCCCATCGCCAGTAAAACCAGCCAACGACTAGGAAGTGGTTGGAGGCTATAAATACCCCCAACCACCTCCTTCAATGGCATCCAAGTTTTCTAAAGTTCCTATTCAATACAAGAGCAATAGCATTCACTCCAAGACACATTCCAAAGGTCAAATCCTCTCCAAGTCTCAAAATCAACTCAACCACTTAGTGACTTGAGAGAGAGAGTTTTTGTGTTCAATTGTTGCTCTTGTTACTTGGATTGCTTTCTCCTTCCCATTCTTATTCTCTAAGTGCTTTGTAAAGCTAGCAAGAGACACCTAAGTGTGTGGTGGTCCTTGCGGGGTCTTAGTGACCCAAGTGATTAAGGAGAAAAGCTCATCCAGTCTAAGTGGCCGTTTGAGAGAGGGAAAGTGTTGAAATAGACCCGATCTTTGTGGCCTCCTCAACGGGGACTGGGTTCTTTGAAACCGAACCCCAGTAAAACAAATCACTATGTTCACTTGTGTTGATTTCCATTTGATTTGTTTTACCTCTCTCTCTAGAAGTTCCCTTGCTCATATTAATTTGAGTTGGCTCCCAAAGTTATCCGCATTGATTGAGCAACTCTAAGCAAGGAGAACTATCTTCCGCTCGCCGATTTAATTCTAACGCTAACCCTAGCCTTAGTGTGTGTTTAAGTTTATAAATTTCAGGTTTCGTCTGTTCACTCCCTCTAGGCGACTATCAATTGGTATCAGAGCCAGTGCTTCATTAAGAGTCTAACAAACTCGAAGTGATGTCTGGAGATCACGCTAAGAGGGAGATCGTCACCGGCGACAAGGCCGTAGGCTCGGGAAGAACTCCATCAAGGGAGTCCGGTGACAAATATAAGGAGGAATCCTCTTCCTCCATCAAGTCACATAGGAAGGGTGACAAGAAGAAAAAGAAAATGAAGAAGGTGGTCTACTACGAGACCGACTCTTCATCACCTTCCACATCCGGCACCGAGTCTACAACTTTGACGCGCCACGAGCGTAAGAAGTATAGTAAGATGCCTCTTCGTTATCATCGCATTCCTAAACGTGCTCCTTTACTTTTGATACCCCTAGGAAAACCACCATATTTTGATGGTGAAGATTATTGTATGTGGAGTGATAAAATGAGGCACCATCTAACCTCACTCCACGAAAGCATATGGGATATTGTTGAGTTTGGAGCGCAGGTACCACAAGTGGGCGACGAGGACTACGACTCGGACGAGGCCGCCCAAATTAGGCATTTTAATTCCCAAGCAACTTCTATACTCCCCGCCTCCTTGTGTCGAGAGGAGTATAATAATGTGCAAGGGTTGAAAAATGCCAAAGAAATTTGTGACGTTCTCAAAATGTCGCACGAAGGGGACGAGGTGACCAAGATCACCAAGCATGAAACGATCGAGGGAGAACTCGGTCGATTCGTCCTCAACAAAGGAGAAGAGCCACAAGCAATGTACAACCGGCTCAAGACGATGGTCAACCAAGTGCGCAACCTCGGGAGCACAAAATGGGATGACCATGAAATGGTCAAGGTTATTCTAAGATCTCTCGTTTTTTGTAATCCAACTCAAGTTCAACTAATATGTGGAGATCCTAGATACAAACAAATGTCTCCCGAGGAGGTTATTGGCAAGTTTGTGAGCTTTGAACTTATGATCAAAGACTCCAAACATATTGTTAACGTGGAGCAAGGCGCCACCTCTAAACCCGAGGTGCAACCCGGTTCATTCAAAACAACGGAAGAAAAGGAGGACGAGTCTACACCAAGTAGACTTCTAATTGACGCCTCCAAGCTCAACAATGAGGAGATGGCTCTTATCATTAAGAGCTTTCGGCAAATCCTCAAACAAAGGAAGGGGAAGGACTACAAGCCCCGTTCCAAGAGGGTGTGCTACAGGTGTGGTAAGTCCGGTCACTTTATTGCTAAATGTCCATATACAAGTGATAGTGATAGGGACGAAGACAAGAAGGGGAAGAAGAAAATAGAGAAGAAAAGGTATTACAAGAAGAAAGGCGGCGATGCGCACATGGGGCAGGAATGAGACTCCAGTGAGAGCTCCACCGACGCCTCCGACGACGAGGACGCCGCCAACATTGCCATCAACAAAGGTCTCCTCTTCCCCAACGTCGGCCACAAGTGCCTAATGGCCAAGGACGACAAGAAGAAGAAGGTACATTCTAGAGATACCCCAAAATACACTACTTCCGATGATGAAGGTAGCTCTAGTGATGATGAAGATGATTTAACTTCTCTTTTCGCTAACCTAACTAAAAATCAAAAAGAAAAAGATTAATGAATTAATAGAATCCATTAACGAGAATGATGATCTCTTGGGATGTCAAGAGGACTTGCTCGTTAAGGAAAACAAGAAATTTGTTAAATAAAAAAATGCTTATGCTCTAGAAGTAGAAAAATGTGAAAACTTATCTAAGGAGCTTAGCATTTGCAATGATTTAATTTCCTGTCTTAGAAATGAGAATGCTAGTTTAAATGCTAAGATAAAAGAATTGAATGTTTGCAAACCACCTACATCTATTGTTGAGCATGTCACTATTTGCACTAGATGTAGAGATGTTAATATTGAAGCTATTGATGATCACCTAGCCATGATTAAAGAATAAAATGATCATATAGCTAAATTAAATGCTAAAATTCCTGAGCATGAGTTAGAGAATGAAAATTTTAAATTTGCTCGAAGCATGCTTTATAATGGGAGACGCCCTAGCATTAAGGATGACATTGGCTTCCAACAAGGGAGCCAAAACAACACCAAACTTAATGCCCCAAGAAATTGTCTAATTTTGTTAAGGGTAAGGATCCCATGATTCAGGATAGAGAGGGCTACATTTTATATCCTGCAAACTATCCTGAGCATAAGATTAGAAAGATCCATGCTAGAAAACCTCACAATATTTCTCATCATGCTTTTATGTATAGAAATGAGGCATTTGGCTCTAGGCATCCCACTCATATCAAAATGCATAAAAAGAAAATTCCTAATGCATCAAATGAGCATAACATTTCGTTTAAGACTTTTGATGCTTCTTATGTGCTTACTAACAAATCAGGCAAAGTAGTTGCCAAATAAGTTGGGGGCAAACACAAGAGTCCCAAGACTTGTGTTTGGGTACCCAAGGTGCCTGTTTCTAATGTCAAAGGACCCAAGACCGTTTGGGTACCTAAGAACAAGGCCTAAATTTGTTTTGTAGGTTTATGTATCCGGTGGATCAAATTGGATAATCGATAGCGGGTGCACAAACCACATGACAAGGGAGAAAAGGATGTTCTCCTCATATGAGAAAAATGAAGATCCCCAAAGAGCTATTACATTCGGGGATGGAAATCAAGGTTTGGTCAAAGGTTTGGGTAAAATTGCTATATCTCCTGACCATTCCATTTCTAATGTTTTTCTTGTAGATTCTTTAGATTACAATTTGCTTTCAGTTTCTCAATTATGAAAAATGGGCTACAACTGTCTTTTTACTGATATAGGTGTTACTGTCTTTAGAAGAAGTGATGATTCAATAGCATTTAAGGGAGTGTTAGATGGTCAACTATATTTAGTTGATTTTAATGATAACAAGGCTGAACTAGACACTTGCTTAATTGCTAAGACTAATATGGGCTGGCTCTGGCATCGTCGACTTGCCCATGTTGGAATGAAGAATGTTCACAAGCTTCTAAAGGGAGAACACATTTTAGGGCTAACAAATGTTCATTTTGAGAAAGACAGGATTTGTAGCACATGACAAGCAGGGAAGCAAGTTGGAGCTCATCATCCACACAAGAATATCATGACGACTAACATGCCACTTGAGCTACTCCACATGGATCTATTCGGCCCGATCGCTTACATAAGCATCAGCGGGAGTAAGTATTGTCTTGTAATTGTGGATGACTATTCTCGCTTCACTTGGGTATTCTTTTTGCAGGAAAAATCTCAAACCCAAGAGACCCTAAAGAAATTCTTGAGACGGGCTCAAAATGAGTTCGGATCAAGGATCAAAAAGATTAGAAGCGACAATGGAATGGAGTTCAAGAACTCACAAATTGAAGGATTTCTTGAGGAGTAGGGCATGAAACATGAGTTCTCTTCTCCCTACACACCTCAACAAAATGGTGTAGTGGAGAGAAAGAATAGAACTCTATTGGACATGGCAAGAATCATGCTTGACGAGTACAAGACACCAGATTGGTTTTTGGCGGAGGCGATTAACATCGCCTGCTACTCCATCAACCGATTATATCTTCACCGAATCCTCAAGAAAACATCGTATGAATTCCTCACTGGTAAAAAGCCCAATGTTTCTTATTTTAGAGTTTTTGGGAGCAAATGATTTATTCTTATTAAAAGAGGTAGAAATTCAAAATTTGTTCCTAAAACAGTAGAAGGCTTTTTGCTTGGTTATGACTCAAACACAAGGGCATATAGAGTCTTCAACAAGTCCACTGGATTAGTTGAAGTTTCTTGTGACATTGTGTTTGATGAGACTAATGGCTCTTAAGTAGAGCAAGTTGATCTTGATGAACTAGATGATGAAGAGGCTCCATGCGTCGCACTAAGGAACATGTCCATTGGGGATGTGTGTCCAAAAGAATCTGAAAAGCCTCCACAAGCACAAGATCAACCATCATCTTCCTTACAAGCATCTCCACCAACTCAAGATGAGGATCAGGCTCAAGAAGAAGAAGATGAAGATCAAGATGATGAGCCACCTCAAGAGGAGGACACTGATCAAGGGGGATATGAAGATGATCAAGACAAGGAAGATGATCAAGAGATACGGGATCAAAGACCACCACACCCAAGAGTCCAGCAAGCAATTCAAAGAGATCACCCCGTCAACACCATACTTGGTGACATCCACAAGGGGGTAACCACTAGATCTCGAGTTGGTCATTTCTGTGAACATTACTCTTTTGTGTCCTCTATTGAGCCATAGAGGATAGAGGATGCACTAAGAGATCTGGATTGGGTGGTGGCAATGCAAGAGGAGCTCAACAACTTCACGAGGAATGAGGTATGGCACTTAGTTCCACGTCCTAACCAAAATGTTGTAGGTACCAAGTGGGTATTCCGCAATAAACAAGATGAGCATGGTGTGGTGACTAGGAACAAAGCCCGACTTGTTGCAAAAGGGTATTCACAAGTCGAAAGATTTGGATTTTGATGAAACCTATGCACCCGTAGCTAGGCTTGAATCAATTCGTATATTACTTGCCTATGCTACTTACCATGGCTTTAGGTTATATCAAATGGACGTGAAGAATGCCTTCCTCAATGGCCCTATCAAGGAAGAGGTGTATGTTGAGCAACCTCCCGTCTTTGAAGATAGTGTGTATCCTAACCACGTTTATAAGCTATCAAAGGCACTTTATGGGCTCAAGCAAGCCCAAAGAGCATGGTATGAATGCTTGCGAGACTTTATTATCACTAATGGTTTCAAAGTCGGTAAAGCTGATGCTACTCTCTTCACTAAAACTATTGCCAATAGGGCTGGGCATTCGGTTTTTTTCTAAACTTCGGTTCGGTTTTAAAAAACTTTGGTTTTTCAGACATTAGAAACTGATCGGTTTTATAGAAAATGAAAAACCGAAAAGTTTGGTTTCGGTTTTTTACTTCGGTTTTTCGTTAAAAATCGAATACCAAACTTATACTCAAGACAATACATACAACAAGTTTACATGATAGATTACACATAATTTTAAAAAGTAAAAATTATATAGGTACAAATATTTAGAGATACATCATACATCACATACAAAAAAGTGAATAACAATATAATTGTATCACACATTTAGTTCATATAATCGAATGGTCAAATTTGAGAATTGATAAAATTTGGTATTCGGTTTTTTTGGTATTTCGGTTCGGTATACGGGAAAAACCGATTATGATACCGAAAACCGAACTTCTTATATACAAAAACCGAAACCGAACCGAACTACCAAAAAAACCAAAATTTCGGTTCGGTTCGGTACGGTTCGGTTCGATTTTCGGTTTATGGTAAAAAAGTGCCCACCCCTAATTGCCAAAGACTTGTTTATATGCCAGATTTATGTTGATGATATTATATTTGGGTCTACTAACAAGTCATCTTGTGAAGAGTTTAGTAGGATCATGATACAGAAATTTGAGATGTCTATGATGGGGGAGTTGAAGTATTTCCTTGGATTTCAAATCAAGCAACTCCAAGTGGGCACCTTCATCAGCCAAACTAAGTACATTAAAGACATCCTTAAGAAGTTTGGAATGAAGAATGCTAAATCCATCAAGACTCCCATGGGAACAAATGGGCATCTCGACCTCGACACAGGAGGTAAATCCGTAGATCAAAAGGTATACCGGTTGATGATAGGATATTTACTCTACTTATGTGCTTCACGACCGGATATAATGCTTTCAATATGCATGTGTGCAAGGTTCCAGACAAATCCTAAGGAAATTCACCTTAGGGCCATGAAAAGAATCATGAGATATTTAGCTTACACTCCTAAGTTTGGGCTTTGGTACCCCAAGGGTACCTTTGATTTAATTGGGTATTCCGATGCTGATTATGCCGGATGTAAAATTGACAGGAAGAGCACATCAGGGACTTGTCAGTTTCTAGGAAGATCCTTGGTATCATGGGCCTCAAAGAAACAAATTTAAGTAGCTCTTTCCATCGCCGAAGCCGAGTATATTGCCGCAGGTCATTGTTGTGCGCAATTACTTTGGATGAGGCAAACCCTTAGGGACTATGGCTACAAATTGAGCAAAGTCCCTCTCCTATGTGACAATGAGAGTGCAATCCGCATGGTGGACAATCTCGTTGAGCACAGTTGCACTAAGCACATAGATGTAGTACCCAATTTATAAGGAAATATAAAAGGGGAAATTATCTTCCTTTATCTATATGTGTGTGTTATCTCTATTTACCATCACATGTGAACACCTTACTTAAACAAATAAATAATTAACAAAAGACACTCAAATAACTTATGCATCATGTTGGAGTTTCCTTGTGTGTGCATTTGGTAACAATAATGTTAATAGAAATATATAATTAGCCAATTTGGAATTAAAGGTCTAAATTGGAAACCTAGAATTTGAGAAAAGAGAAGAAATACTAAACAAATGAGGTAAATAAAATATAAAATATATATATAATAAGAATATATTTCTTTACTCTAATATTGGAATTTGGTACAATTTGATCATTTATTGATCTCATAACAAAATGCAAATTCAAATTAGAATTCTAAAAACAAAGAGGGAAAAAGGAAAAGAAAGAAAAACAAAAGAAAAAGAAGAAGGAAGCTTAGCTGGGCCTCAACCCTGAATTCAGCCCATCACCTCTTTCTCCCTCGCGCGCGGCGGCCCAAACTCATCAGACCGGCGCTGGTAGGTAGGGCTGGTCTGTCAGCCACTTGCGCGCGGAACATGGGGAAAGTACGCCGACAGGTGGGCCCCGCTCGCCCGTTGCTCAAACGCTCTGCGTTCCACTGCCTGACCCGATGGGACCACCTGTCTGTGTCTCTTTTCCTCTCCGCATTTGTTGGTTCGTGGGACCCGCTGCACATTGACTTCATCCACGCTCGACGCCATGGCGCAAACCTGGGCACCGACAACCGCGCGAACCACGATGAACGGAGATCGTTGCAACCACCCGGGCGCCATGCGCGGATGGTCACCTCGCCAGTGGTTTAAGTCGAGTCGTGCCGCTGCCTTACCCCTCCCCTATTTGTCCAGTTGCGTCCAGAAGGAGAAGAGAAATCCTCGTCGCCATTAGCGCTCGACGGTGTAGGAGAGAGAGAATAAAGGGAGAGGGCACGGCAGTCCGGAGCGGACGCTAGTGCGGAGGTGCGCGCGGGCAGAGCCGGGGGCAGCGTCGTCCTAGTGCGGTCCACGACGATCTCATACGTCAACGGTGCACCGCCATTGACAAGCCGGGGAGGGTGCTGTCGCACTGATCCGCGTGCGCGTCCCTGCTCACGTCACCGACACCGGTAAGGTCACGACCTTGTAGTCGCCATTATTCCTATATCGCGTTAATCATGTTCGTACTCCGAATCGTGGACCACACGCGCTCGTCTGTCGCTCGTCGTGTCCACGTTCTTTGATGCTGGCGCCTGTAACTCGGTCGGCGTCGAGAGATAGAAGATGACCCTGGTGCGTCGATCGGCTGAGGAACGGTGGGGAATAGATCCCAACCTCTATTAGCCCTGGCCATTGATCCATTAGTTTGTGGCTCAGATTAGAAGACAGTACCCCTTCGCGCGATCTAGATCAGGACCGTTGAAAGTAGATCCGATGGGCAGATGTCAGTTGCGAATCATAAAATCCCGACCACTGATCTCCGATCCAATGTACGTGGAGAGATTCTAGTTCAAATATTCATAGCGCACTTCTGGGCCGTGAGTCTCTAAACAAACGGCAAGCGTATCCCCATACCCTTTCGCGAGCACATTTGCATAAGAGCCCCTCCGTTTTTGCGGATTAAACCTGCGGTCCAGTGCAGATAGATCTGAGTCTAGAGATTTTAGTAGATTGCCCCCTGTTGTTATCTGGTTTTGTGCGCGAGGTCTAGGGAGCAGTAAAAATAAATAAATAACTATAGAACTATTCCAGTTTCTATAATTTAGTAAGATTATTGTTTATCATCTAGTGCCACTGATTTGACATGAAAGCCACTTTAAAAATTTATTTCGTAATTAATCTTATATCTGTACTACACTAAGCGCGATGTGTAGACTGCCCCCGCCATCTCCTACCTCCCGCGGATCCCGCAAGCGCCCGCCCGCCCTGAGAGCACCTAGAGGGGGGGGTGAATAGGTGATCCTGTGAAACTTAAACTTATAGCCACAAAAACTTGTTAAGTGTTAGCACAATAATCACCAAGTGGCTAGAGAGGAGTCTCAACAAAACACAATACCACAAGAGATCAAACACGGAGATGACACAGTGGTTTATCCCGTGGTTCGGCCAAGACCAACGCTTGCCTACTCCACGTTGTGGCGTCCCAACGGACGAGGGCTGCAATCAACCCCTCTCAAGCGGTCCAAAGACCAACTTGAATACCACGGTGTTTTGCTTTGCCTTTCAATATCCCGTTTGCGAGGAATCTCCACAACTTGGAGTCTCTCGCCCTTACACTTGAGATTCACAAAGAAATACGAAGTAAGGGAGGGACGCAACACACACAAATCCACAGCAAAATGCGCACACACACGGCCAAGAATCGAGCTCAAAAGACTATCTCAAGGTTCTCACTAGAACGGAGCTCAAATCACTAGGAATGACGAACGAATGCGCAAAGACTGAGTGTGGATGATCAAGAATGCTCTTAGGTTGCTTGTGTGTCTCCTTCATGCGCCTAGGGGTCCCTTTTATAGCCCCAAGACAGCTAGGAGCCGTTGAGAGCAAATCTGGAAGCCCATTCTTGCCTTCTGTCGTCGGGTGCACCGGACAGTCCGGTGCGCACCGGACACTGTCCGGTGCCCGATTTCTTTCCTTAAACAACGCAGCCGACCGTTGCAGATCTGGGAGCCGTTGGCGCACCGGACATGTCCGGTGCACACCGGACAGTCCGGTGCCCCCTTCCGACCGTTGGCTCGGCCACGTGTCTCGCGCAGATCGCGCGGCCGACCGTTGGCCCGGCCGACCGTTGGCTCACCGGACAGTCCGGTGAATTTTAGCCGTATGCCGTCGGCAAATTCCCGAGAGCGGCCTCTTCATGCCGAGTCAGCCTGGCGCACCGAACACTGTCCGGTGCACCACCGGACAGTCCGGTGTGCCAGACTGAGCTGAGTCTTGGCTGTACACAGCCAAGTCTTTTCCACCTCTTTTCTTTTCTTCTTCTTTCTGTTTCTAACACTTAGACAGGTATATTAGTACACAAAACCAATGTACTAAGGCTTAGAAACATACCTTTACTCTTGATTTGCACTTTGTCCATCCATGAGCATAAATTCACATTTAAGCACTTGTGTTGGCACTCAATCACCAAAATTCTTAGAAATGGCCCAAGGGCACATTTCCCTTTCAATCTCCCCCTTTTTGGTGATTTATGCCAACACAACATAAAGCAACTAGAACAAGGCAATATCACTTCAAATAAAACTCAAATTTGTTTTGATTCAATTTTGGCATATATGGATCATCCTTTGCCACCACTTGGTTTGTTTTTGCAAATCAAACTCAAATCTCTATCTCTAAGTCAAACACACATGTTGAAGCATAAAGAGAGTCATTCCAAAAGAGATTGATCAAAGATTTCAAAAACTTCCCCTTTTACCCATACTACTTCTCCCCACAAGAAGCCAACTTTTGACAAATGAGACAATAAAAGAGTTTTGACAAACCAAAAGCTCTATTCTACTATTTTCAACAAAATTTCTCAAGTGGTAGCTGATCCATTTATTGCTTTGGCCTTTATTTTCTCCCCCTTTGGCATCAAGCACCAAAATGGGATCAATCTTGGCCCAATAACCCCATTGCCTCACCAAAATCTTCAATTAAGAGCAAATGGCAATAAGAGTTCATGAGATGAACTTGGAATAAGTTACCCTCTCATCGGAGTGCAGTGGAAGTCTTTCATGGTCCAAGTCCACCTTTTCCCTTTCAATTTTCCTTCGACACTAAATCAAGCAAACTCAAGCATATGGTTAGTCTCAAAGGGTCAAGTTGTAACACATCTCCCCCTAAACATGTGCATCACTTTGCAACGGACTTGTGAGGTCCAGGGAGCGTTGGTACAACTTGAGCACCACAATAAGCAACAAAATGCAGAATGAACATGATCAAGGCATAAACACATGTATGCTAAAATTCAATCCAAGTTCCGCGAATCTAAGACATTTAGCTCACTACGCAGCCTGCAAAAGGTCTTCTCATCTAGAGGCTTGGTAAAGATATCGGCTAGCTGGTTCTCGGTGCTAACATGAAACACTTCGATATCTACCTTTTGCTGGTGGTCTCTCAAAAAGTGATGCCGGATGTCTATGTGCTTTGTGCGGCTGTGCTCAACAGGATTTTCCGCCATGCGGATAGCACTCTCATTATCACATAGGAGTGGGACTTTGCTCAGATTGTAGCCAAAGTCCCTGAGGGTTTGCCTCATCCAAAGTAGTTGCGCGCAACACTGTCCTGCGGCAACATACTCGGCCTCAGCGGTGGATAGGGCAACGGAGGTTTGTTTCTTGGAGTTCCACGACACCAGGGACCTTCCTAAGAATTGGCACGTCCCTGATGTACTCTTCCTATCGACCTTACATCCAGCATAGTCGGAATCTGAGTATCCAACCAAGTCAAAGGTAGACCCCTTTGGATACCAGAGCCCGAAGCAAGGCGTAGCAACCAAATATCTAAGAATTCGCTTCACCGCCACTAAGTGACACTCCTTAGGATCGGATTGAAATCTAGCACACATGCATACGCTAAGCATAATATCCGGTCTACTAGCACATAAATAAAGTAAAGACCCTATCATTGACCGGTATGCTTTTTGATCAACGGACTTACCTCCTTTATTGAGGTCGGTGTGTCCGTCGGTCCCCATCGGAGTCTTTGCGGGCTTGGCGTCCTTCATCCCAAACCGCTTCAGCAAGTCTTGCGTGTACTTCGTTTGAGAGATGAAGGTGTCGTCCTTGAGTTGCTTCACTTGGAACCCAAGGAAGTAGTTCAACTCGCCCATCATTGACATCTCGAATTTCTGCGTCATCACCCTGCTAAACTCTTCACAAGACTTTTTATTAGTAGAGCCAAATATTATGTCATCGACATAAATTTGGCACACAAACAAATCACCATCACATGTCTTAGTGAAAAGAGTTGGATCGGCTTTCCCAACCTTGAAAGCATTAGCAATTAAGAAGTCTCTAAGGCATTCATACCATGCTCTTGGGGCTTGCTTAAGTCCATAGAGCGCCTTAGAGAGCTTACACACGTGGTCGGGGTACCGTTCATCCTCGAAGCCAGGGGTTGATCCACATACACCTCCTCCTTGATTGGCCCATTGAGGAAAGCGCTCTTCACATCCATTTGGAACAACCTGAAAGAATGGTGAGCGGCATATGCTAGCAGGATACGAATGGACTCTAGCCTAGCCACAGGAGCAAAAGTCTCCTCAAAGTCCAAACCTGCGACTTGGGCATAACCTTTTGCCACAAGTCGAGCCTTGTTCCTCATCACCACTCCGTGCTCGTCTTGTTTGTTGCGGAACACCCACTTGGTTCCCACAACATTCTGCTTGGGACGAGGCACCAGCGTCCAAACTTCATTCCTCTTGAAGTTGTTGAGCTCCTCTTGCATGGCCAACACCCAGTCCGAATCTAGCAAGGCCTCTTCTACCCTGAAAGGCTCAATAGAAGAGACAAAGGAGTAATGCTCACAAAAATTAACTAGTCGAGATCGAGTAGTTACTCCCTTGCTAATATCACCCAGAATTTGGTCGACGGGATGATCCCTTTGAATCATCGTTCGAACTTGGGTTGGAGGTGCCGGTTGTGCTTCTTCCTCCATCACGTGATCATCTTGTGCTCCCCCTTGATCACACGCCTCCTGTTGATGAACCTGTTCATCGTCTTGAGTTGGGGGATGCACCATGGTTGAGGAAGAAGGTTGATCTTGCTCCAATTTTTCCCGAGGCCGTACATCTCCAATCGTCATGGTGTGTATCGCGGCCGTTGGAACATCTTCTTCATCTACATCATCACAATCAACAACTTGCTCTCTTGGAGAGCCATTAGTCTCATCAAATACAACGTCACTAGAGACTTCAACCAAACCCGATGATTTGTTGAAGACTCTATACGCCTTTGTATTTGAGTCATAACCTAACAAAAATCCTTCTACAGCTTTGGGAGCAAACTTAGAATTTCTACCCTTCTTCACTAGAATGTAGCACTTGCTCCCAAATACACGAAAGTAAGATACATTGGGTTTGTTACCGGTTAGTAGCTCATACGACGTCTTCTTGAGGAGGCGATGAAGGTAGACCCTATTGATGGCGTGGCAAGCCGTGTTCACGGCTTCCGTCCAGAAGCACTCGGGGGTCTTGAACTCTCCTAGCATCGTCCTCGCCATATCGATGAGCGTCCTGTTCTTCCTCTCTACCACACCATTTTGCTGTGGTGTGTAGGGAGCGGAGAACTTGTGCTTGATCCCTTCCTCTTCAAGGAACTTCTCCACTTGAAGGTTCTTGAACTCGGACCCGTTGTCGCTCCTTATCTTCTTCACCTTGAGCTCAAACTCGTTTTGAGCTCTCCTGAGGAAGCGCTTGAGGGTCCCTTGGGTTTCAGACTTATCCTGCAAAAAGAACACCCAAGTGAAGCGGAAAAAGTCATCAACAATAACTAGACCATACTTACTTCCTCCTATGCTCAGATAGGCGACGGGTCCGAAGAGGTCCATATGCAGCAGCTCCAGAGGTCTTGAAGTGGTCATCACATTCTTGCTGTGATGCGCTCCTCCCACTTGTTTACCTGCTTGACAAGCTGCACAAGGTCTATTCTTTTCGAATTGCACGTTAGCCAAACCTATCACGTGTTCTCCCTTTAGAAGCTTGTGAAGGTTCTTCATCCCCACATGTGCTAAGCGGCGATGCCACAGCCAGCCCATGCTAGTCTTAGCTATTAAGCATGCATCTAGACCGGCTTCTTCTTTTGCAAAATCAACTAAATAAAGTTTGCCGT
Organism: Zea mays; assembly: GCF_902167145.1. Classification (NCBI taxonomy): domain Eukaryota; kingdom Viridiplantae; phylum Streptophyta; class Magnoliopsida; order Poales; family Poaceae; genus Zea; species Zea mays. Next base: position 98,819,737 of record NC_050105.1, on the reverse strand, counting down.
CTAGTACACCCTTAAATGCTAGTGAACCATCACTTCTTCTAAAGACAGACACATCTATATTTGTAAATAGACAGTTATATCCCATATTGCATAATTGACTAACCGATAGCAAATTATATCCAAGAGACTCTACTAAAAACACATTAGAGATAGAGTGCTCATTTGAAATTGCAATTTTACCTAACCCTTTTACCTTGCCTTGATTCCCATCACCGAATATAATTGAAACTTGGGAATCCTTATTCTTGACGTAGGAGGTGAACATTTTCTTCTCCCCCGTCATATGGTTTGTGCATCCGTTGTCGATAATCCAGCTTGAACCCCCGGATGCATAAACCTGCAAGGCAAATTTAGGCTTGGGTCTTAGGTACCCAACTCATGTTGGGTCCTACAAGGTTAGTGCAAATATCCTTAGGGACCCAAATGCAAGTTTTGTCTCCCTTGCATTTTGCCCCTAACTTCCTAGCAACTATTTTCTTATCCTTTCTACAAATAGCAAAGGAAGCATTTAAAGCACAATAAATTGTAGAAGGTTCATTCACTACTTTCCTAGGGGCATGAATAATGTTCTTTCTAGGCACATGATGAATAGCATTTCTCCTATACATATTTCTACCATGCATATAGGAAGAACTAGAAGCAAACATGGCATGGGAGTCAAAATCATCATAAGCATTATAACTCCTATAAGCATTTCTAGTTTGTCTCCTATCATGATACATAAATGCATGGTTTCTTTTAGTACTACTTGCCATAGGGGCCTTCCCTTTCTCCTTGGCAGAGATGGGAGCCTTATGGCTTGTTAAGTTCTTGGCTTCTCTCTTGAATCCAAGTCCATCCTTAATTGAGGGGTGTCTACCAATCGTGTAGGCATCCCTTGCAAATTTTAGCTTATCAAAATCACTTTTGCTAGTCTTAAGTTGGGCATTAAGACTAGCCAATTCATCTTTTAATTTGGAAATTGAAACTAGATGTTCACTACAAGCATCAATATCAAAATCTTTACACCTAGTGCAAATCATAACATGTTCTACACAAGAATTAGATTTATTTGCTATTTCTAACTTAGCATTCATATCATCATTAATGCTCCTTAATTTAGAAATTGTCTCATGGCAAGAAGATAATTCACAAGAAAGCATTTCATTTCTTTTAACTTCTAGAGCATGAGATCTTTGAGCTTCTACAAATTTATCATGCTCTTCATACAATAAATCCTCTTGTTTCTCTAAGAGTTTATCCTTCTCATTCAATGCATCAATGAGTTCATTTATCTTATCTATCTTAGATTTATCTAAGCCCTTGAATAAGTATGAATAGTCTATGTCATCATCATCACTAGACTCATTATCACTAGAGGAGGCATAAGTGGAGTCTCGAGTACTCACCTTCTTCTCTCTTGCCATCAGGCATGTGTGACGCTCGTTGGGGAAGAGAGATGACTTGTTGAAGGCGGTGGCGGCGAGTCCTTCATTGTCGGAGTCGGAGGAGGAGCAATCCGAATCCCACTCCTTTCCGATATGTGCCTCGCCCTTGCCCTTCTTGTAATGCTTCTTCTTCTCCCTTTTATTCCCTTGGTCCTGATCACTATCATTGTCGGGACAGTTAGCAATAAAATGACCAAGCTTACCGCATTTGAAGCATGAGCGCTTCCCTTTGGCTTTGGTCTTGCTTGACTGTCCCTTGCGACCCTTAAGCGCCGTCTTGAATCTTTTGATGATGAGGGCCATCTCTTCATCATTAAGTCCGACCGCTTCAATTTGTGCCACCTTGCTAGGTAGCGCCTCCTTGCTTCTTGTGGCTTTGAGAGCAAGAGGTTGCGGCTCGTTGATTGGTCCATTCAAGGCGTCGTCCACGTACTTCGCCTCCTTGATCATCATTCGCCCGCTAACGAATTTTCCTAGGACTTCTTCGGGCGACATTTTGGTGTACCTAGGATTCTCACGAATATTATTCACCAAATGAGGATCAAGAACGATAAAGGACCTTAGCATTAGTCGGACGACGTCATGGTCCGTCCATCGCGTGCTTCCGTAGCTCCTTATTTTGTTAATAAGGGTCTTGAGCCGGTTGTATGTTTGAGTTGGCTCCTCGCCCCTTATCATCGCGAACCGTCCAAGCTCGCCCTCCACCAACTCCGTTTTGGTAAGCAAGGTAACGTCATTTCCCTCATGAGAAATCTTGAGGGTGTCCCAGATCTGCTTGGCGTTGTCTAAGCCGCTCACCTTGTTGTACTCGTCCCTGCACAAAGAGGCTAGCAACACAGTAGTAGCTTGTGCATTTTTATGAATCTGTTCATTAATAAACATAGGGCTATCCGAGCTATCAAATTTCATTCCATTCTCTACAATCTCCCATATGCTTGGATGGAGAGAGAATAAATGACTACGCATTTTGTGACTCCAAAATCCGTAGTCCTCCCCATCAAAGTGTGGAGGTTTGCCAAGAGGAATGGAAAGCAAATGCGAATTCGAACTATGTGGAATACGAGAATAATCAAATGAAAAGTTCGAATTGACCGTCTTCCGGTAGTCGTTGTCGTCGTCCCTTTGGGAAGAAGAGGATTCGTCGCTGTCGTAGTAGACGATCTCCTTGATGCGCCTTGTCTTCTTCTTCTTCCCATCTTTGCGCTTGTGGCTTGTGCCCAAGTCGGTAGACTTGTCATTCTTCGGCTCGTTGAAGATAGACTCCTTCTCGTTGTTGTCGACCACCATCCCCTTTCCCTTAGGATCCATCTCTTCGGGCGATTAGTCCCTTCTTGAAGAGAACGGCTCCGATACCAATTGAGAGCACCTAGAGGGGGGGTGAATAGGTGATCCTGTGAAACTTAAACTTATAGCCACAAAAACTTGTTAAGTGTTAGCACAATAATCACCAAGTGGCTAGAGAGGAGTCTCAACAAAACACAATACCACAAGAGATCAAACACGGAGATGACACAGTGGTTTATCCCGTGGTTCGGCCAAGACCAACGCTTGCCTACTCCACGTTGTGGCGTCCCAACGGACGAGGGCTGCAATCAACCCCTCTCAAGCGGTCCAAAGACCAACTTGAATACCACGGTGTTTTGCTTTGCCTTTCAATATCCCGTTTGCGAGGAATCTCCACAACTTGGAGTCTCTCGCCCTTACACTTGAGATTCACAAAGAAATACGAAGTAAGGGAGGGACGCAACACACACAAATCCACAGCAAAATGCGCACACACACGGCCAAGAATCGAGCTCAAAAGACTATCTCAAGGTTCTCACTAGAACGGAGCTCAAATCACTAGGAATGACGAACGAATGCGCAAAGACTGAGTGTGGATGATCAAGAATGCTCTTAGGTTGCTTGTGTGTCTCCTTCATGCGCCTAGGGGTCCCTTTTATAGCCCCAAGACAGCTAGGAGCCGTTGAGAGCAAATCTGGAAGCCCATTCTTGCCTTCTGTCGTCGGGTGCACCGGACAGTCCGGTGCGCACCGGACACTGTCCGGTGCCCGATTTCTTTCCTTAAACAACGTAGTCGACCGTTGTAGATCTGGGAGCCGTTGGCGCACCGGACATGTCCGGTGCACACCGGACAGTCTGGTGCACACCGGACAGTCCGGTGCCCCCTTCCGACCGTTGGCTCGGCCACGTGTCTCGCGCAGATCGCGCGGCCGACCGTTGGCCCGGCCGACCGTTGGCTCACCGGACAGTCCGGTGCACACCGGACAGTCCGGTGAATATTAGCCGTACGCCGTCGGCAAATTCCCGAGAGCGGCCTCTTCATGCCGAGTCAGCCTGGCGCACCGGACACTGTCCGGTGCACCACCGGACAGTCCGGTGTGCCAGACTGAGCTGAGTCTTGGCTGTACACAGCCAAGTCTTTTCCACCTCTTTTCTTTTCTTCTTCTTTCTGTTTCTAACACTTAGACAGGTATATTAGTACACAAAACCAATGTACTAAGGCTTAGAAACATACCTTTACTCTTGATTTGCACTTTGTCCATCCATGAGCATAAATTCACATTTAAGCACTTGTGTTGGCACTCAATCACCAAAATTCTTAGAAATGGCCCAAGGGCACATTTCCCTTTCACGCCCGCCGCCACCCAGTCGTGATTCTTCGCAGCGATGCGCCCGGCCTACCTCCCGCGGATCCCACGCGCGCGCGCCCGCCCCTGATCCCTACCTCCCAAGGATCCCGCGCGCGCCCGACAAACTACCCCTGCCGAGGATCCGCCGCTGAGTATCCGCCGCCGAGGATCCCCTACCTCCCGCGCACGCCAGCGTGCCCCGACAGCCACCATCCCGCAATGCGTGACACCACCCGCCAGCCCTACGCCAATCGCAAGGCGCGGCCACCGCTATCCGGCCGCCGCTATCAGCCCAACCCATACGCCGCGAACCCCGCCATCAGCCGCGAACCCACCCGCCGTCGCGAAACCCACACTCCCTACGCGATACGCCAGCCGAGAACCCCACCGCGAACCCCACCGAGAACCCCGCCGCGAACCGCCTAAAACCCCGCCCGCACTCCAACAGCCATGCCCCCACAGCTCTACGAAATCCACCTTCGCCGCAAACGCCCGCACGCCTCGCACGCCCACGCGCGATTTGCCACGACCTCCATACCCAGCGCGCAGCCCCGAGCAGTCCGCAAACAACCATTACGATCTTGGCGGCATGATCTCCGTACATCCCAAACAAAACTGCCCCTGCTCAATCCCCTGATCAATCCCCTGCTCAATCCCACCCGCCGTCATTTTCCCGCCCCGCCCCCTTCATTCCCACGCCATTGTGCCGCTAGAGAGGAAGGTCGAAGGAGAAGGATCTTGCCCCGACACCGGAGAGGAAGGTTGCTCAACCGCGCAGGCCAAGACCAAGGTAAGCCATTAGGCTCGACCCTCCAATGAAGTTGATATGCTTATTTGTCAGTTGTCAGTGCTGATTTGTTTAGGGTTTATCAAGGCAGTTGTCAGTGCTTCTTTGTAATTCAAAGTTACTTACCTTGTAAAACCACGCCAAGATATGCTTTAACATTCTGTCCCACGCCAGTGTGTCGCTAGAGAGGAAGGTCGAAGGAGAAGGATCTTGCCCCGACACCGGAGAGGAAGGTTGCTCAACGGCGCAGGCCAAGACCAAGGTAAGCCATTAGGCTCGACCCTCCAATGAAGTTGATATGCTTATTTGTCAGTGCTGATTTGTTTAGGGTTTATCAAGGCAGTTGTCAGTGCATCTTTGTAATTCAAAGTTACTTCCCTTGCAAATTCACGCCGTAGATATGCTTTAACATTCTGAAGCAACAAATGGTATTCACATTAAAGATTTGATGTAGCCATAACAGCACAAGATGGTAACGATGTCAGAACCATCCAGGACTATCCCATGAACCTTTGCAACTCCTCTCTTAGGGTTAACAATGCTACAGACATGTCACCCGTAGCAGCACAGGAATATTGCATCTACACAAATCTATTAACTTTCTATCCAACAGTAATGCCCGGTCACAATCTGCTTCGGCCAGCTTAAAACTACATCAGAAAAAACCATGCCACATTTAATGCTATAGACATGTCACCCGTAGCAGCACAGGAATATTGCATCTACACAAATCTATTACCTTTCTATCCAACAGTAAGGCCCGGTCACAATCTGCTTCGGTCAGCTTAAAACTACATAAGAAAAAACATGCCACATTTAGTGTACTAACTTCATAAAAACTTTGAGCAGATAAATATGGCTGCTTTAGAAGGCGCTATTTCCCTGTCACGGGAACGCACACTGGTTTGGTTTAAAATGAACAACATGAGCTGAAGAAATGAACTCGGTTGCTTTAAATTAGTGTCATTATATGCGTTCCCTTTCAGGTCTCCATATCCCACTTCTTTTAATCCAGAAGTAGACATAGGATATGAAACTGGAAAAAGGAACTACATAGTAATGAAACTGGATGACAAGGTTACATGGATTTTCTTCCAGAGGCAATTGGCGATTGACTACTAGGTAACTCAATAAAATTTATAAACAAACCCAAATTTGAAATTTATCGGCCAAACATATCAATGTAAACAAATTATCTCAAATCTATTACCTTTCATGGTGTTCACCTCATCTTACCTATGCAGTTCCACCTTGAGCAAGCTGCTCAGCAAAATATAATCTTAAATAGTTAATAAGTATACCTGTTAATCTTAACTACATAGTATGACCAAAATATGATAACAAAATATGATATAATAAATCCTACCTGTGAAGTGTAACCACTGAATTCTTGGCCAAGAGTCAATGGGGTGGCATCTTGGGTATGTGTACGTCCAATTTTAGTTTTAATTATGTATTTAAACTCAACATTCTGCACAGTCAGGTTAGCAAATCCTGCACATTAGCATTAGCATGTACAAATTGTTATGAAGTGGTCACCAGGGTATGGGCCTAATTAATACGAACTTCAATCAGGAAAATAATTAAGCGACTCACAGGAAAAGGATTAAGACAGCACTAATGGACTGCTACTGAACTTGTACAGAGTTAGGGGCCACGCTATGTAGTTCTTGTACAATCAATGCCGAAATATTAAGATCTTTGATGACAGACATTATAGCACAGCTGGCATAAACATGCTAATGTTCACGATAAAATACACATGAACATTAGCTTACAGGAAAACTAAATAATTTTTTGCATAAAGATTAGAGAATTAGAGATAATCGGCAGAGTGGAGCACAAATGGATGTTGGTTTAGTTTACCATGTGTTTGGACACTGAAGCTTACCTTTTCAAACAAACACGTGGGAAGTGATCATCCAACTTTCCCTTTGCGACCTCCTCAGCAACCTGGTACGTGGTACGGTACTTAAAATATTTTAATACTATGGGAACGAGATTGTTCCCGCATTCTTGGAATGGAACGAACGTTTCCGAAACGAGGAACGTGGACATGTTCCCAGTTTCTAAGAGTAGGTTAGTCCTTCTAAATTTAGTGTTTAGCAGCCTACCCATGTTTATGATGTCCTTTTCTGAAATACTAAAAGTTGTTCTTAAAAAACTAGATTATTACAGATCTAGATTTTTTTGGCAGGGAAGCAAAGATAAAAAGAAATGTCACCATTCATTGTGCCATTTAGCAACCCAAGACCATCATTAGCTCCATTAGGTTCTGTATTTTTTTTTATTTTCATCAGTTTCCAGTTCCATCCCGCCTCCAGTGTAGAATATATCATCATCGACATCATCACCCATGTTAGCATGGGCTGTGTACCCAACATCAAGAACATCTGATAGTAGGTCATCATCATCAAGAAGTATGTTTCCTATTATTTGCGCCTCGATTTCCTCTGTTAACTCAAAGGGCTCATCATCTACATGAGTTAGATCAACCTTTTGATCTGGCTGGCGTATATGCACATCCATGGATCTCAGTCCCACTACATATTTAAGCATAGAACTGGTTAGGAAGCAATAAATAGGAACAACCATTGCAGCCTTTCTTGCATCGTCATCAGTAATTCTGTACTGACCAACATACTTGGCCTTATTCCCTACACAAAATTTAATAAGCTAAACACATGCTTTACAGGAAAATAAGAGATATAGAGATGCATTAAGAATCATCAAACCAAGAGATGTTAGCAAAGCAAAAAAAACATGACAGTGTAAAAAAATAACTCTGTGTGTAACCAAATGCAACTGGAGGCCTAACAAAGCTTCAGATTTTGGCTAATGTACTTCACCAAAAATTCAAACTATAGCCATGATAGTCTGCAAGCATATTAAATATACTTCCTGGAGCTCTGAGGGCCAAATGTCTAAGACAACTATATGCCAGTATGCCACAGCAGCTAAATGATTCTCTAACTTTCTTATAATAGGTTTTATATGATTAGTAGCCATCCTATATACTGGTTTGTTTTAAAATCTGGTAGATTTTTATGAGCACAAGCAAGTGCAAACAGAGTGCTTGCTTAAGGATGAATTGTGAAGCTGCCCCATGAGGGTGTTGCACAGCAGATAAATGATTCTCTAACTTTCTTATAATTGGTTTTATATGATTAGTAGCCATCCTATATACTGGTTTGTTTTAAAATCTGGTAGATTTTTATGAGCACAAGCAAGTGCAAACAGAGTGCTTGCTTAAGGATGAATTGTGAAGCTGTCCCATGAGGGTGTTGCACAGAACTGACCTCTTTCTGACAACAGCTTATCAATTTGAATATGTGTTCCTGGAACAAGAACAAATTTAATCCTTAGACCATGGAGAAGTGATATGTCCTGCGTATTTTTAAAATAAAGTGTGGTTAGGAATGAGGAATCCATGACAACATAAATTCCTCATGACAACAAAAGAATATAAATATGTGGCAAAACACTATAAGCTCATCCTTAGAATAAGAGACTGCAGGCAACCCTTTGATTCATGGAGAACATGAAGATTTTTTGCCGAAGCATATATTGTTCATTTAAAATAGCAGAACCAAATTCCTATGAAATGGACATAAATTCTTGATTTAATTATTGAAATCTAGAATGCAGGAACATAACCTATGCTGCATATGCTACCATGTGAGAATGTGATCCATACACGTACATGAGTTAGCTTGAAGAGATTAGCAGAAAAAAGTAAATATAAACCTATAAGAGGAACATACTTTTGTTATCAGGTCCGAGTACTATACAGTGTATTTTCAATTGATTTAAAAGGGTTTGAAGGAAGCAAATCAATCAATAGTTTTCACGCACAACTCAGAAAATTGCAAGTTCATGGAACCAACCCACTCCTATTCAACTAATAAAAAACATGTCCATCAAATCTAACAACTTGGCTGTATAATGAAAAAAAGAACAGCTCAATTATTCAGAGCAAAGGACAGGTCTCATGATGCTCAAGTCCCCAGTGAGCTAACCTGACTGCAGTCCAACACTAATTTAGAGCAGCTATACTCAAATGAAAAAACTTGCTTTCCTTTTACAGTATGCTTCTTTCCCTTCCAAATATATCAACTTCTATCGATTCAGTCATTGTTTAAGTTTTGCTTGGTGATCCAATTTAGCCCTGTCTATCTGTTCTAATAACTGGATTTTTCATATAACTGGATTTTTCTCTTGCAGATGATAACATTGTTTCTCATAGCTGTTTGCTTGCAGTTGATGGGTGCACTGATTTTGGCGTGTGATTAGTAACCAAAACAGTGTCATTAGGCTGATTATTCTGCATTTGTTCATTGGCTATGATGCATGCTACACCATAGTATTGGACTGTCGTTGCAGAGTTATTTTTATTTTCCCAATTCATTTCCATACACTTGTTTAAAACCACCAACTGGAGCATGAATGAATACCTATCATGCTGGCTTTTAATTTTTTGGTGCTATATATCTTTGACAGAAAAAGAAGTGCCAGCAACAACTGCAACTGATTACAGACGAAACTGAGGGGGGACAAAAAAACAGAATTTATGGCCACATTGAAGTAATAAAAAACACTACTTCTGAATTTTTAGTTACTGCCATCAAACATCTGATCATCAGGCCCATCACGGCTTGGAGAGTGATCGCCTCTACCATATGTGCCTCCATCTCTCTCAGCTTTATCATGTTCTTTGTTACTGCCATGGTCAAATTTCAGACGACTGTCCATGCTAGGTCTCCGTCTTCCTGTTGAAGCACCTCCTCCATATAATGGTTTTTCTCTTGCAGATGATAACATTGTTTCTCATAGCTGTTTGCTTGCAGTTGATGGGTGCACTGATTTTGGCGTGTGATTAGAAACCAAAACAGTGTTATTAGGCTGATTATTCTGCATTTGTTCATTGGCTATGATGCATGCTACACCATAGTATTGGACTGTCGTTGTTTCATGTTCAAACATACATTTCAGTTACATAATATAAATTTGACGTTTTGTTCTCTTATGTCTTTGTGTGTAGGATGCAAAGATTCTTCGAAGGAACTTTGTAATTGATCTATTAAGTTACGAGGAGAATTCATGCCGCTATGCTATCCCTCCAAACATACAACAACGACTTATCAATATCGCTAAAAAATTAGATTAATGTACGGTTGTCGACATATTTGACTATTATTAAAAATTGTAAGACATCATAATTTTAATTGAGGTTGCATCAATAAACAGGTTGATGTAGACCAATATGGTTTGTGTGTGGTTTACATGTTTTAAATCTCTACTAACTATTAAGGGGGCAGTGTACTAAATCCATTTTACATCTTGTCATCTACACGCGAAAATGACTCAATTTTCGACAAATTTGAGTGTTGTCAAAGTGGTGATGGATTAAGAGTAGAAACTGGTTCCTACAGGTAGTCTCATATGCTAATCCAGTTGTAATACAGCTTGGCTCCATTAACAGGAACTAACTAGCTGTTTGTGATCTTCAGCAACATTTTTCGCGTGTTTGGTTGTCGTTCTGGTACCAGTGAAGCAACAACACTTGAAGCAACCCGAAACCCTACAAGGTAATGCAACTTTTCAAAGAAAATGTTTGAAGCAAAACTATTCAACTTCTAAGCATGTTATTGTTTCTTCATGTAAATTGATTTCCATACACCAAACTGTTTTGAGTAGTATACATGAGCACTTGTCGCTCAAATGTAGTAGTATGGAACTAATCGTATCTGTATTATTTACTTTTTCTTGTGAACAGGTGGCAGGTCCAGACTACCTCTAGAGCTACCAGATCCCTAAGTACTCTGACAAGGGCCGTTAGACGAGGTTAGCTTGATGCTTTGGCATGTTAGTCTGTAAAAGAATCTTCACTGCGGCTACTAATATTGTCAAACCTTACGCAGGTGGAGAGAGCACTGAAATAGATGCCAATGGAAATTCCTATGATCTGAGCACAAAGTTGCTCCATTTGGCCTGGCACCCATCTGAAAATCTAATTGCTTGTGCTGCAGCCAATAGCTTGTACATGTACTACGCATAAACAAGCGAAACGAATAGAGCGACAGTTTTTTTTGTTGGTTGCTCCCCACAAGTGTAAGATGAACAAGCACAAGCTCCGCAAGTTCGAGAACCAAACACTTCCATCCAAGTTTGATCTAATGTGCAAGCAAAGGATCTGAGAGACATGGAACCAAGTTCATACAGCTCGGTATTCAATAAACAGAATCAACTTCTGAACCAACATGACTTGTGAACCATATACAGGCTTTCTCCCTTCACTGATCCAGTTCTTCTCTAAGCTGGATGGTTTTGCATTAGCTTGTAGGTCATCAATGAATGCAGAAAGTATCTGATAAACAGAAGTCCGAAGAACATCTGTCACGATATAAGCTTTCTTGTGCATGCCACTTTTTTGTGTGCTTGCAATTGCAACTCCATTGCCTTTTCGTCCTGTGGAGAGGTTAGTCCACCTAATGTTTTCAGGTCCTAGTGAGTGCACAGGCTGTGGGTTTGTTTTCTTTCCAAAACATTATAACACATTTGTAACCTTTTCTTATAATATTATAACACATTTGTACATGAGTTATCGTGATATTTTATCTTCACGTTGCAACGCACGGGCATCCACCTAGTCAAATACATGAAACCTTAGGAAATTTATAACTTCCCCGTTTTAACTCGAATTTGATCCATTCAAGTTGCGTTAGTCTCGTATAAATATTTACTACACAGTAACAACATCAATTATACCATGTCGCATACTTTTATATTTATTTATTCTATGTCTACTAGATTAGCTTTTCTAAATCAAATTTAACATGTCCATAATCCTAACTTGAATAAAGTATGATCTCTAGTTAAGTTATAATTAAGATTAAAGATTAATTTATTATTTCATTATCTTTATAAAATCAACTCAAGACCTAGTTTTAATTGATTCATCACATAGATCTCCCGCAAATCACAACTCAATAACCGTAACTCCAATCGTAGTAGTTCTCGACCCCACGATCTCGTAGCTTCGCGTAGATTATTATTATTCAGTTTGTTCTTATGTTTGGTGTGATGTTAATTTTATCTATACCATGTTTGTTTGTATTGCTACGACTAGCGCGAGGACACGTGTCATCTAAAAAGCAAGTTGGTACCTGGAATCTCAAGTGCCAGGCAAGTTGTGCCCTTGATCACTTTTGTTTACCCAATAATATTCTTTATTATCACTATTCAATGCATAGGTTTAATTTTGATGGGACCCAATAGGTCACCCTAGTCTGTTTATCCTTATTACCTTGTTTACCCCTTAATCACTTGGTTAGTTCTGCTATTGCTTTATATGGTTTTGGGTTAATATTTCATTATATCTATGTTCCAATTATGTTGTTATTTTATTTATGTTCATGTCAAGATCATTAAATGTTAATTGGAAGATGGAGCTTAACTTGAGAAACACGTGCCACCATAAGGGTTTAATGGGACGCCCTTGGCCAACTAACTAGGAAAGCTAGTGGAAGACTACCTTACCCGAAAGGAGCAAGGGCAGTAGGGGATTGCATGCAAGGAGGTTCTCGGGTTGATTTTGCTGCGATGGCGGTCAGACGGGGGATTCTTGCAAGTGCTCTTCCCATAAACTATAGCGGGTTTTCGGAAGCTAGTGGAACTTTGTAAAGGCCTCGTAGTGGATCTCTAGCCATTCACCTCGGTAGTGTCTAAGGGTCTAGCTAACCCTATCGACATGGGATGCACGACTTGTGGGTACAGGGTACAACCTCTGCAGAGTGTAAAACTGGTATACTAGCCGAGCTCACGGTCATGAGCAGCTTAGGACTCTCCGATGATTAAATATGGAACCTAAACTCAATTGGTCATTTGCATTGCATGGGATTTTGTTAATTAATTTTGTTCTATTATTATTTATTATGGTTTGGTATTTACTTACATCTAGTAATTGCTAATAAAATTTTGACCAACTCATTAAAAGCAATGCTCAACTTTAACCCCTATTGTTGATCAGCCTTACACATCACATGAACTCCCACCTTTGGTGAGTTCATGACACATTATTCCCCACAACTTGTTGAGCGATGAACATGTGTGAGCTCACTCTTGCTGTCTCACACCCCTCCACGGGAGAAGAACAGGTGGTTCAGGAGGAGACACAAGGTGAGGAGTTTGATCTGATCTAGGTGGCGTTTCCCCAGTTGACTTCTGCGCCAAGGACGATCCTTAGTTCATTTTATATTTATCTTTTATTTTATAATAAGACTTCCGTTATGTAATAAATACTCTAATGTTTTGTGACATTTATCTCTATACACTCTGTTATTATATATGTTGTCTTCTTGGCGCATGTATGAGATGCACCTGGCTTTGTTCCTTAAAGCTGGGTGTGACAGAAGTGGTATCAGAGGAAATGTTGACTATAGGACGAAACCTAGATAGAAATGGACAACCCTTACCTACTTACCTTACTCTGATTCATTCTATACTTATCTTGATCCTGTCTCACCTTCTACTATTCCACTCTAATCATTCTTATCTCTTCTACTCTAAGACAAGAAGAATTTCACACCTTGGAATCCTACATTTATAACCTTTTGAAGAGATAGGAGACCTAAAAAAATATTTCCTCTATTAAAAATGTTGGTTGATTGTTCTGATGATCAATGTCTAATTTGCTTCTTTGATTGATTGAAATAGTATAGACGAGCATCTTAGCATGTACCACCATAAGGTAATGTATTAGCGTTAGTAGGTGACACACTAATCTACTTAGCTAATAAACCCCCCCCCCACACACACAATAACATTTCTCGTAATTACTCGCCTTGTCTACAATTCTTCCTTTCTTACCCTGTGTTTCTAACCCAGATGGGCTACCCCTATAGTGTTAGAAGAGAGCACTATAGACGTGATCCTTGGTATGTCATGATTAAGAAAGGCAAAGGCACTATATACGCTATGCTAAGGGAACCGTAGAACTCACCAGTTCCAAAGGAGAAAGATTTGAAGTTGAAATTGCAGTAACTACCACCATCAGACTAGCGGCATTCTTAGTAGATGAGAAGTTTGTGGGTGACAACATCCGTGCAGTTAGGGATTTCTGGATGTCTTTCCAGAGGAGTTATTAGGGATGCCACCAGATAGGGAAGTTGAGTTTGTCAAAGATCTCTTACCTGGGACTGCCCCTATTTCTAAACGGCCATATAGAATGTTCGTAGAAGAGTTAAAGGAACTGAAGAAGCAGTTAACGGAATTACAAGAGACTGGGTACATTCGTCCGAGTTCCTCACCTTGGTGAGCGCCGGTTCTGTTTGTACAGAAGAAAGATGGATCACAAAGAATGTGTGTGGATTATAGATCTCTTAATGATGTACTGTGAAGAACAAGTATCTGTTACCCCGTATTGAGGATTTATTTGATCAGATGAGAGGTGCTAGGGTATTTTCGAAGATTGATCTCTGATCGGGATACCATCAAATGAAGATTAGGCCATCGGATATTACCAAGACAACTTTCTCGACTCGATATGGATTATATGAGTTTACCGTTATGTCATTTGGACTAACTAATGCACGAACCTATTTTACGGATATGAAGAATAAGGTGTTTATGATCTGGACAGATTTGTCGTGGTATTCATCGACGATATTTTTATTTATTCCAAGAGTGAGAGTGACCATGAAGAACATCTAAGATTGGTGCTACAGAAGCTACGAGATAATCAACTCTACGCCAAGTATAGCAAATGCGAGTTTTGGATTGGCGAGGTGCCATTTCTTGGACATATCATTTCTAATGGAGGAATACCAGTGGATCCTGCTAAAGTCAAGGAGATTATGGCGTGGAGCATACCCACTACAGTTACTGAGGTCCGGAGTTTCTTGAGACTTGCAGGATATTATCGGAGATTTATTGAAGGATTTTCTAAGATCGTGTTGAGGATTTGTTCTCAAATGCTATGAATCAAGAACAAGGCAACATAAAATGTTAAATAATAATGCCCTTTGTCCGCTGAAGCATTATCTCCTTAAGGATTTAATGAACTTCGGATGAAGGCCACGGGCATAATATCACGAACGTCATACCTTCGTGATCAGACATAAAACAATGTGAAATAAAATATAAAATATTAAACATTAGAGAAAGATTTATTAGAAACAAATAACATTATTCATATATTTTATAATATGAACCTAAATATCAAAGCATAATATTTAGGTATGTTTATACCTTCGCCTTGGCAGAAAGTAGTAATTCCAGCGTAATGCGTTAGCGATTACAGGATTGCGTGAACAGTGTAGGGGTACTGTTCACCTATTTATAGGCACAGGGCGCAGCCTGTGTAAAATTACATTTATGTCCTTTACAATTGACTACAATAATGACACAAAACATCATGGGTTTAGGATCTGCCAAAGGTGTTCTCTTTCTTTAGGATCTTCGGCTACGAAGCATACCCCCAACAGTAGCCCCTTCGCGGTGCTAGATCGTTTTTCGTAACGAGCTTGATCCGTGAAAAAGTCTTCTAGGCTTCGGGATGCCGAAGATCCGAAAAACACCTTCCCTGAGCTCGTTGGCGAGAAACGATTAAAATAATCCGCGCGCGTTGTGGCCCCATCTTGCAGCAGTTTCGCGCGCCCCAGCGATTCACCTTCTCGGACCTTGTGGCCCACCGTTCAGCGAGTGCGGGTGACTGTTTGTTCGGTGCGGGAGACCTTGACGATTCACCTTCCCACCTGCGGCACTATATAAACAGACGAGTAGGTGTGAAGTTACCATAGCATTCATTGTTATTGCACTGTTTTGCTGCCAAAATTTTAGCCATAGTCGGAGCTTAATCGTCGTGCTCAAACGAAGCGTCGCTTTTGATTCTGCTTCGTTACAAGAGGAAGAGCTTCGGGAAAATCAAAAAGGTCAACAACAAAAATTTCAAGAAAGTCATAATCAAATGGCCAGAGTTCGCTCCACTGCCAGGGTTGATCGTGAGGGAGATGAGACCGAAGCTACTGAGACTGTTCTGATTTCCGAAGCGATGAAGCGGTCTGGGCTGGTAACATCGGAGGATGTCCCTGCCGCTGAAGCAGAGCAAGCTGATGTTGAGGAGACCGAGTCTGAAGATGATTATAGCAGCGCGGTGCCGAGCAAACCCAGCCATCTGGATTTCGGAAAATCCACCATCTCTGAAGGTGACTTACCTAAGATGAAGTTGGGCTATTTAAGTGAAGAAAAGAAAGAGCTGGTTCGTTTTGGTGGGGAAGAAACTACTCCAAAGCCAGGAAAAGATGAATTAGTGATCTTCAAAAGTTTCTTTAAAGCTGGTTTAAGATTCCCTTTGAATAAGATGATTGCTGATGTGCTGAAGAAGTTTGGGATCTACCTTCATCAGCTAACTCCTAATGCTATTGTTAGGCTTAGCATTTACATTTGGGCTCTCCGAAGCCAAGGGGTGGAACCATTTGCCGAAGGTTTCTGCCGAGTATATGAACTTCATTACCAGACCAAGGCTAGAGGAGATGGGTTACATGAAAACTTCGGCTGCTACAATTTTGCCTACCGCAAGACTACAAAATTTCCAGTGATCAGTTACCGAAGCAAGTGGCCAGCTGGCTGGAAATCTAAATGGTTTTACGTCAAAATTGACGATGATAAGGAGAAGCTGGTCCAGAGTCCGTTAGAGTTGATCTTCGGAGAGACCAGACCCCTGTGCAATATGACACCAGAGGGTCCAACCCAAACTGCGTTGGCTGAATTTAGAGTTATCGCGGAGCATATCGGCACTAGGGACTTAGTGCAAGAATTTTTAGCTTTCAAAGTGTTTCCAACTATGAAAGAGTGGGCCATGCCGAAGCTTGAAGGAAAAAAGAAGGAAGGAGAACTTATCCGGTTGCCTTATCATTACAAATTCAAGAGACATTTCAAAGCGCCTTGTCAAGAATGGTTGGACACAATCGAAGTAATGTGCAATGAAATACTCAGAAATTATTCTAAAAAAGAAGACCAATTGATGATTGCGGTCTTCGGCACCCGTCCGAAGCGAAGGCTAAACCGAGTGATAGATGCCCTGGGTTTTGAATATCCTGATTATGAGCGGCTAGGCAAGGGTGCCGAAGGCCAAAAGAGGAAAAGAGTAGCCGGTGTCTTGAATAAAGACGATGAAGATCAACCAAAGAAGAAAAAACTAGAGTCTGAGCCGAACAAAGAAGAGAAAAACTTCAACTCCGAAGCAAAAAGCAACTGACGAAGAAGAATGAACTTCTGCAACACCCTCTGCTACCGAAGTAGAGGAAATCTTAAAGGTAAGGACTGAATCTTTGCCTGTCAAACTAAGTCCACTGGGGCCACATATGACGAAGCTTTTTCAGAAGGAAAAGGAGCCCGCAAAAACGAAGGCATCTAGGCCAAAAAGGCAAAGAATCATTACTGTGACAGAAGTCATCGAAGCAACACCACCAGGAGCTTCAGCTCCGAAGGTGCCGGCTATTGAAAGCATAACAGCTACTGAAGTTGTACCTTCGGAGGCTACCGCAGAAGAGGCCAGAGCCGAAGCTACCAGATCCGAAGATATTAATTTAGAAAGCATGGTTGCTGATATAGATAAAATACTTCTAAACATGGCCGCGGAAGAAGCTGCCGCAGAAGAGGTTGCCGCAGCCATCGAAGAGACTACGGCCGCAAAGCCCGAGAAGGAAGAAATGACCGAAGATACTTCGGAAGATGAAGCTTTTAACTTTCAAAAGTTAGTTGGCCAAGAGCTGACAAAAGCTGAAAAAGAAGAGCTAAGAGAATATGATATATCTTGCGGGTATCGGCCGGGAGCGCTTCTCTTCGGTGGCATTGATGACAAAAGGTTGGGCTGCGTGCGAGATCAGACCGGCACGAAGGTTATCGGTACTCTATCAAAGAGTATCGGTTTTCCGAAGCTCGAAACAGATATCAGCCGCTACCGACGACAACACATTGTCGGTAGTTTATTTTATTCCAATTTCAAGGTAAACAACTTTTCTCTAACTTTTATTGTTTTTTTAATAACATAGATGTTTTCTAACGAAGGTTATTTGTTCGCAGAGTATGCTGCTGAGCAAAGCTTTAAAAATGCAGTAGGACTTGGAATATAAAAAGCACGAGGTTATAATTGAAAATTTAGAGGGCAAAATAAAAGAGCAATCGACTGCTATTGAAAAGAAAGACTTCGAGCTTCAGACAACCGAAGGCTTACTAGCGGAAGCTGAAGCAAAAATAACAGAATTGAATACGAAGCTTCTCTCTCAATCGGAAAACTTTGATCAAGAAAAGCAGAAGCTTAGTGCAAAACTTGAAGCCGAAGTCCAAAAAAGTTCAGACTTGAAAAAATCATTGACAAGCCTTCAGAATAAATGTCTGGAATTCAGCAATCGATGCGTTCAACGGCTGAAGCAGGTCTTCTATTCAGTTGGAGCCAGCAGCGAAAAATTTACTCCTTCGGCTGAAGACCTGTCGTGTGCCTTCGAACATATCGAAGGTGAAATTGATGATCTTGACGAAGTTATAGCTGGACATGGTGACTTCTGTGCCCTGGTAGCTTCTCGGGGCACAGCTGTTGCCTTCCTGAAGTCTGGTTGCGAACACGGAAAGGTCATCAATAGACCCAATTTCAGCTTATCACCAGCAGACTTGGATAACATTCCCAACCTTGCCCGAAGTATTGCAAATAGATTTATAAAATTAGTATGGACAAAGGGTGGACGAAGCAAAGCTGGTGACGAAGCTCGAAGCCATCTTAAGCCGGTAACAAAATCATACCTTATGCTTACCTTTTCCTTTGAATTTGAATTTTGCTTATAATACTTACATACAGGATGACGAAGTCGAAGCTGAAGCTATGGAGTAAAAAGACGAAGCTCCATGAATACTGACGAAGCTCGAGTAGTCTGTAGAAATAGCTCAAAAAACTCCTGTAATAACTTGTATAAAGAATGATGTTATTAAATTTCACTTCGTGGACTTTATCCATACCTTGTAATATATTCTTACCTTTCCATCAATGTATAAAGTGCTTTGGTGTGGACGAAATTAGCATTTTTTAGTCGAAGGCGAAAAACACCTTCCCTTCTTTTCGTACACAGCGAAGCATAAAACTTGTTTCTTTTTTCCGAAGCCTTCTCTTTAGAGCCGAAACATCTGTCTATGCTATAATGATGATGATCCTATGTATGTCTAAATGAATGTTTATGAATGCAAATGTATGATGTAATGTATCGTGTAAATGAATGTCCAAACCCACACATACGAAGCCACAACCAAAACCTTCGTTCCCATAGGAACAACCAAAGTTTCTGTCGTTTATTTTTCGGCTTCACCGTTTATTTTTCGGTGTATCAGCGCTGACTTTTCGCTGTAAGTTCTGCATTCCCTTAGGAACGTCTTTTGAACTTCTTCGCCTTTTACTTCGGTGGTATCGCATTGACTTTTCGCGCTTCGCCTTATATTTCGGCGGAATCAGCATTGACTTTTCGCTGTAAGCTCTGCATTCCCTTTGGAACGACTTTTGAGCAGAAAACTTACGCTGCGCTCCCTTAGGAACGCTTTTTTGTAGCTTCGTCGTGCTCTGCATCCCCTTAGGGACGTCTTTCGAGCTTCTCCCTGTTTTTTCTTTTCTCTTTGCACTCGATGGTGCATGCTCATCTTTTACATTTACATTTTTGGGGGATATTGATCTTGTAGAGCTGAAATAAGAAAAAGAGAAATTACATGCTATGGCCCCATTAAAAACCTTTCTCCCCCTTTGGAAAGGAAAAGGGTGCCATAGGAAAAAAAGAATAAAAATGATTACATCAAACTACACATGATATCGCCGAAGCTCATCCGCATTCCAAGATCTAGGAATGTCGTTGCCGTCCATATCCTTCAATCTGTAGGAACCGGGTCTTGACGAAGATACTACCAGAAAAGGTCCTTCCCACTTTAACTGCAACTTGCCTATTGTATCTGGGTTAGCAACTCTCCGAAGTACCAAGTGCCCTGGCTTGATATTTTTTAGCCGAACTTTTTTGTCACGCCATTTAATTGTTTCAGCTTGATATTTATTGATGTTTTCCACAGCCTGAAGCCTGATCCCTTCTATAGCATCTTTTTCCACAGAATAGTCAGCTTCATCCTCCGCCGAAGCCACTGTTCTTATTGACCCAGCTTTGGCTTCTTCTGGGGTTATTGCTTCGTCACCAAACAGTAATTTGAATGGTGTAAAGCCTGTTGGCCTTAACATAGTTGTGTTGTGGCTCACAACCACTTTGATTAATTCATCTGGCCACTTTCCCCTAGGCTGGTTGAAGATTAACTTCATTATTCCTGTCATTATAATGCCATTAGCTCTTTCGACAAGTCCATTTGACTCCGGATGTTTAACCGATGCAAAATGAATCTTCGTGCCAATTTGTTCACAGAACTCTTTGAAAGCTTCGGCATCGAACTGTGTTCCGTTGTCCACAGTAATAGCCTTCGGCACTCCGAAGCGACAAACAATATTTTGCCAGAAGAATTTCTGAACGGTGACCGAAGTTATTGTGGCTAAAGGCTTTGCCTCGATCCACTTAGAAAAATATTCTACTGCCACCACAACATATTTTAAATTTCCTTGTGCTGGTGGAAGCGGGCCTAGCAAATCGAGGCCCCATCTTTGCAACGGCCATGTGGGCTGTATTAACTGAGTCAGAGACGAAGGCTGTTTTTTATCTCTTGCACATTTTTGACAGCCTTCGCATTTTTGGACTAGTTCTGCTGCATCCGAAGTTGCCTTCGGCCAATAAAATCCTTGTCGAAAAACTTTTCCCAGCAAGGGCCTAGATCCGATGTGAGATCCGCACAGGCCTGCATGTATTTCCTTCATCAATTCTATACCTTCAGCTCTGGATAAACATTTGAGCAATGGAGAACAGACTCCATGTTTGTATAATTCCCCTTCTATTATTACATATGGTCGGGCTCTTGCCTCTATTCTCTTATTATAAGCTTCGTCATCTGAAAGGAAATTGCCCTGGAGAAAAGACATGATCTCGGTTCTCCAATCTTCATTATAAACAGGAGATATATTGAGCACTCCTCTTTCAAGAAGTTCCACCGAAGGTGCTTTTATTGTTTCAAAGAATACTTCCGGAGGCAAGGGCAGCCCCTGTGCCGCTGACTTGGCTAGTAGATCAGCGTGCTCATTTTCTCCTCGTGGAATATTCTTGACATAAAACCCTTCGAAGGAAGCTTCAAGCCTTCGAACTGTATCCAAATATTTCTCAAGCTTCGGATCTCTTGCTTTGCAACTCTTGTCAACATGACCAGAAATAACTTGGGAATCAGTTTTGAGAACCGCCCTTCTTATCCCCATTGCCTTCAACTTCCGAAGCCCCAAAAGCAAAGCTTCGTATTCAGCAATATTATTTGTACAGCTAAAATCAAGTTTCACTGCATAGCATGTTCTAACTTTGGAAGGTGCAATTAAAACAGCAGCTGCACCTGCCCCGAAGGTTCCCCAGGAACCATCGTAGAACACTGTCCAAGCTTCGGCATCTTTACTTGCTTCTTCCTCCTGAGCCCCTGGCGTCCAGTCAGCGATGAAGTCTGCTAGCACCTGGGACTGAATCAAAGATCTATGCACATAATCAATGCTGAACTCGTTGAGTTCCGTAGCCCACTTTCCAATCCTTCCAGTAGCTTCTCTATTTCTCATAATATTCTTTAGAGGCTGTGATGAAGGAACAATTATATGGTATGCTTGAAAATAATGTCGAAGCTTCCTGGAGGCCATTAAGACAGCATACAGCACCTTCTCCAATTCTGTATAGTTTTTCTTTGATAAATTGAGAACTTCGGAGACGAAGTACACTGAAGCTTGCTTTTTCAATTGTCCTTCAAGCTTCTCCTGGACAAGCGCCACACTTACTGCAGAGTGTGAAGCTGCCACATACAGCAGCAGAGGAGCCCCTGGCGCTGGTGGAGTTAGGGTTGTTAAATCTATCAGATACTGCTTCAACTCTTCGAAGGCTTTTTGCTGAGTTGATCCCCATTGAAAGACTTCGGCCGACTTCAGCACTTCAAAGAATGGTAAATTTCTCTCTGTTGATCTAGATATAAATCGATTTAAAGATGCCAATCTTCCTGCCAGCCGCTGAGCCCCCTTTTTGTGCTTGGTGGTTCCATCCGAAGAATGGCTTCAATTTTGATTGGATTAGCTTCGATCCCTTTTGTTGAAACTAGACAACCAAGGAATTTGCCCTTCTTTACTCCGAAGACACATTTTTCTGGATTCAACTTCAAGCCAGCTTGCCTAAAGTTAGCAAATGTTTCCTGTAGATCGGCAATGTGATTTTCTTGCTTCGTGCTTTTTACTATGATATCATCACCATATGTTAGCACATTTCTGCCTATCTGAGAGTGAAGGACTTTCGTTGTCATTCTGCTAAAACTTCCTCCAGCATTCTTGAGCCCCTCAGGCATCCGAAGGTAACAATATGTACCACTGGGGTGATGAAGCTGGTTTTTGGCTCATCTTCCTTCTTCATCCAGATTTGATGATAGCCTGAATAACAATCTAGTAGACTCATGAGCTCTGACGAAGCTGCTGCATCTACCAAAGAATCTATCCTTGGTAATGGAAATTCATCCTTCGGACAAGCCTTGTTGAGATCAGTAAAATCAATGCACATTCTCCATTTACCATTGGCCTTCTTCACCATAACAGTGTTAGCTAGCCATTCTGGGTATTTTACTTCTCTGATGACTCCAGCGCTGAGAAGTCTTTTCACTTCATTCCGAGCACCTTCGTCTTTGTCATCAGACATCTTCCGAAGCCTCTGCTTTCTGGGTCTGAAGGATGGATCAACATTGAGCGAGTGTTCAATAACATCCCTGTTGACACCACAAAGATCATTAGCTGACCATGCGAAGACATCCTTGTTGTTGAAAAAAAACCTTATTAGGGTTTTCTCCTACTCCTCAGACAATTGAGATCCCAGTAGCACCTTCTGTTCTGCTATATCTTCACATAAGAGCATGGGCTTCGGCTGATCAGCCGAAGCAGCCTTCTCCCTTCTGTACTTGTATTGCTCACAAGCTTCGACTCCATCTATATTATGGATTGCTTTTGAATCTGTCTAGTTTCCTTCGGCCTTTCTGGCAGCTTCCTGGCTTCCATAAATAGCAATAAGCCCTTGATCCGAAGGTATCTTCATGCAAAGATATGCTGGATGAAGAATTGCTTCAAAAGCATTGAGTGTCCCTCGACCAATGATTGCATTGTAAGGGTATTCTATGTCGACAATATCAAACACAACTTGCTCAGTCCTTGTATTGTTGACAAATCTGAAGGTCACTGGCATCGTGATCTTGCCGAGCGCTACAATCTACCTTCCTCCGAAGCCACAAAGAGAGTGTGTAGCATCATGAATCTTATCCTCTGGCTCTTGCATCTGTCTGAAGGCCTTAGCAAATATGATATCCACTGCGCTGCCTGTATCAACCAGAACATTGTGGGCCAGAAATCCTTTGATAACACAAGAAATAACCATAGCATCATTGTGAGGGTAATCCTTGAGCTGAAGGTCCTCTTGGGAGAAGGTAGTTGGGATGTGGGACCATCTTGACTTGATGAAGGGTCCTTGCACCCCGACATGTTGTACCCTTCTTTGTGCCTCCTTCTTCTGCTTCTTGTTGGCTGACTCTGAGCAGGAACCGCCTGTTATCGGGAATACCAGCTTCGGAGCCGAAACAGCTCCAGCTTGGTTGTTGATCGAAGCCATCAGCTCAAAAAAGTGGAAGTGAGTTCACCGGAGGTGGGCGCCAATGTTGAGGACTTGTTCTCAAATGCTATGAATCAAGAACAAGGCAACATAAAATGTTAAATAATAATGCCCTTCGTCTGCTGAAGCATTATCTCCTCAAGGATTTAATGAACTTCGGACGAAGGCCACGGGCATAATATCACGAAGGTCATACCTTCGTGATCAGACATAAAACAATGTGAAATAAAATATAAAATATTAGACATTAGAGAAAGATTTATTAGAAACAAATAACATTATTCATATATTTTATAATATGAACCTAAATATCAAAGCATAATATTTAGGTATGTTTATACCTTCGCCTTGGCAGAAAGTAGTAATTTCCAGCGTAATGCGTTAGCGATTACAGGATTGCGTGAACAGTGTAGGGGTACTGTTCACCTATTTATAGGCACAGGGCGCAGCCTGTGTAAAATTACATTTATGTCATTTACAATTGACTACAATAATGACACAAAAATCATGGGTCTTTAAGTCAATCCATCTTTAAGTCGGTTCACCCCTTCGTCTTGAGATCTGTCACTATGCCGAAGCTCTATAGGTAATAGCTTCGGCGCTGCTCCTGAGAGGATCTGCCGAAGGTGTTCTCTTTCTTTAGGATCTTCGGCTACGAAGCATACCCCCAACAGATCGCTAAGCCCATGACCTCGCTTCTGGAGAAGGGAAGAGAGTTTAAGTGGGACGAGAAGTGCCAAGATAGTTTTGATCAATTAAAGAAGAGATTGATGTTGCCGCCAGTGTTGGTTATGCTAGATCTGCAGAAGGGATTTAACATTTATTGTGATGCATGTGGCCAAGGCTTAGGAGGTGTGCTCATGCAAGAAGGACATGTGATTGCCTATGCGTCTCGTCAGTTGCGGAAACACGAGTTGAACTACCCCACTCATGACTTAGAACTGGCAGCTGTTGTGCATGCGCTTAAGATTTGGAGACATTATATTATGAGAACCAAGTGTCAAGTATACACGGATCATAAGAGTTTGAAGTATATAATCACTCAGAAGGATCTCAACCTGAGGCAACATCGTTGGTTGGAGCTTATTAAGGATTATGATTTAGAAATTCACTATCACCCGGGCAAGGAGAATTTGGGTGCAGATGCCTTGAGTCGAAAGGAGCATGTTCATTCAGCTGTTGTTGCCCAGCTACCCGATGAGATTGTTGAGGATTTCAGGAGACTTAACCTGGGGATAGTTTCTCACACTCAAGGAGTTATTATTGATGTGGAACCTACCTTGGAACAAGAAATCCGCAGAAGGACAGATTGGTGAGGCTAAAATACAAGAGATTAAGGATCTGATTACTGAAGGTAGAGGTCCAGAATTCATGGAGGATGAGCAAGGCACCGTGTGGTTCAAGGACAGGATATGTGTCCCTGATATTGAAAGCCTTCGTGAGACTATTTTAAAGGAAGCCCATGACACGGATTATTCTATTCATCCTGGTAGTACCAAGATGTATCAGGATTTGAAGCAGAAGTACTGGTGGTATGGACTGAAGAGAGATGTGGTTGCACATGTGGCCATGTGCGATGTGTGTCAAAGAGTTAAGGCCGAACACCAAAGACTAGCTGGACTATTACACCCACTAAAGATACCCGAGTGGGAGTGGGAAGAGATTGGTATGGACTTAATTACTGGATTGCCTCGCACCTCAAAAGGATATGATTCTATATGGGTTATTGTGGATAGACTGACCAAAGTGGCTCATTTCATTCCGGTCAAGACTACTTATAAGGTATCTCAATTGGCAGAGTTATATATGGCTCGGATTGTGTCTTTACACAGTGTACCGAAGAAGATCATTTTGGATAGAGGATCACAGTTTACCCCCAGATTTTGGAAAGGTTTTCATGAGAATATGGATGCGAAGTTGAATTTTAGTTCGGCCTACCTCAGACTGATGGACAGATTGAATGGACTAATCAAGTATTGGAAGACATGTTGAGAGCTTGTGCCCTTCAGCATGGTAGTAGATGGGACAAGAGTCTACCTTATGCTGAGTTCTCATATAATAATAGTTACCAGGCCAGTCTGAAGATGTCACCGTGCGAGACTCTGTATGACAGGAAATGCAGGACTCCTCTATTTTTGGACCAGACTAGAGGAAGGCAGTTCTTTGGACCTGAACTTATTCAAGGGGCAGAAGAACAAGTCCGTATAATTCGGGAGAATTTGAGGGTAGCTCAGACCAGACAAAAGAGCTATGCGGATAATAGAAGAAGACCACTGGAGTTTGAGGAAGGTGATCATGCGTACATCAAGGTTTCACCACTTCGTGGAATGAGGAGAGTTAAAGTCAAGGACAAATTGTCCCCTCGCTTTATTGGACCATTCAGAGTTTTTAGGCGAGTTGGAGAGATGGCCTATCAACTCAAGCTACCTAATAATTTATCTGATGTGCATAATGTATTTCATGTGTCTCAACTTAAGAAGTGTCTCCGTGTTCCCGAGGAACAGTTACCAATGGAAGAGCTCAGTGTTCAGGGAGATTTGACTTACACAGAGTATCCTATCAAGATTCCTGATACATTACTTGAGTTACAAGGAATAAAGTGATAAAGATGTGCAAAGTGCAATGGAGTCACCACGGAGAAGATGAAACAACCTGGGAAAGAGAAGAAGAGCTTCGCATAGATTTTCCTCATCTTTTCCCTCGTTCTTTCTAAAACTCGAGGACGAGATTCTTTTTAAGGGGGGTAGGATTTGTAGTACCCAATTTGTAAGGAAATATAAAAGGGGAAATTATCTTCCTTTATCTATATGTGTGTGTTATCTCTATTTACCATCACATGTGAACACCTTACTTAAACAAATAAATAATTAACAAAAGACACTCAAATAACTTATGCATCATGTTGGAGTTTCCTTGTGTGTGCATTTGGTAACAATAATGTTAATAGAAATATATATTTAGCCAATTTGGAATTAAAGGTCTAAATTGGAAACCTAGAATTTGAGAAAAGATAAGAAATACTAAACAAATGAGGTAAATAAAATATAAAATATATATATATATAATAAGAATATATTTCTTTACTCTAATATTGGAATTTGGTACACTTTGATCATTTATTGATCTCATAACAAAATGCAAATTCAAATTAGAATTCTAAAAACAAAGAGGGAAAAAGGAAAAGAAAGAAAAACAAAAGAAAAAGAAGAAGGAAGCTTAGCTGGGCCTCAACCCTGAATTCAGCCTGTCACCTCTTTCTCCCTCGCGCGCGGCGGCCCAAACTCATCAGACCGGTGCTGGTAGGTAGGGCTGGTCTGTCAGCCACTTGCGCGCGGAACGTGGGGAAAGTGCGCCGACAGGTGGGCCCCGCTCGCCCGTTGCTCAAACGCTCCGCGTTCCACTGCCTGACCCAATGGGACCACCTGTCTGCGTCTCCTTTCCTCTCCGCATTTGCTGGTTCGTGGGACCCGCTGCGCATTGACTTCATCCACGCTCGACAACATGGCGCAAACCTGGGCGCCGTCAACCGCGCGAACCGCGATGAACGGAGATTGTTGCAACTTGCAACCACCCGGGAGCCAAGCGCGGACGGTCACCTCGCCAGTGGTTTAAGGGTCTGTTTGGTTGGGCTGTGGCTGTGGAAAAAGTTGCTGTGGGCTGTGAGCTGTGGAAAAAGCTGCTGTAGGCTGTGTGCTGTTAAAAAGCTAAAAATCGTTTGGTAGAAATCACTAAAAGTCGTTAAAAGTTCTTCGATATATGTTTTCACAGTTCCATCCAAAAGCCACTAAAAGCAGGTCCAGGGGTGCTTTCAGTTTTGCACTACGAGAAAGTCGGCTTTTAGAAAAAGCTGCTTCCTGGATCCAGCCCTTTGGTTGGCTTTTGGCTTTTAGGGGGCAAAAGCCAAAGCCAAAAGCCAAACCAAACACACCCTAAGTCGAGCCGTGCCGCCGCCTTACCCCTCCCCTATTTGTCCAGTTGCGTCCAGAAGGAGCAGAGAAATCCTCGTCGCCATTAGCGCTCGACGGTGTAGGAGAGAGAGAAGAAAGGGAGAGGGCGCGGCAGTCCGGAGCAGACGCTAGTGCGGAGGTGCGCGCGGGCAGAGCCGGGCGCAGCGTCGTCCTGGTGCGGTCCGCGGCGATCTCGTACGTCAACGGTGCACCGCCATTGACAAGTCGGGGAGGGTGCTGTCGCACTGATCCGCGTGCGCGTCCCTGCTCACGTCACCGACACTGGTAAGGTCACGACCTTGTAGTCTCCATTATTCCTACATCGCGTTAATCATGTCCGTACTCCGAATCGTGGACCACACGCGCACGTCCGTCGCTCGTCGTGTCCGCGTTCTTCGATGCTGTCGCCTGTAACTCGGTCGGCGTCGGGAGATAGAAGATGACCCTGGTGCGTCGATCGGCTGAGGAACGGTGGGGATTAGATCCCAACCTCTGTTAGCCCTGGCCGTTGATCCATTAGTTTGTGGCTCAGATTAGAAGACAGTACCTCTTCGCGCGATCTAGATCAGGACCGTTGAAAGTAGATCCGATGGGCAGATGTCAGTTGCGAATCATAAAATCCCGACCACTGATCTCCGATCCAACGTACGTGGAGAGATTCTAGTTCAAATATTCATAGCGCAGATCTAGGCCGTGAGTCTCTAATCAAACGGCCAGCGTATGTCCATACCCTTTCGCGAGCACATTTGCATAAGAGCCCCTCCGTTTCTGCGGATTAAACGCGCGGTCCAGCACAGATAGATCTGAGTCTAGAGATTTTAGTAGATTGCCCCCTGCTGTTCTCTAGTTTTGTGCACGAGGTCCAGGGAGCAGTAAAAATAAATAAATAACTATAGAAAATAATTTCTAGCATATAAATAATTCTAGAAACCCATTTAATTCATAGAAAATTCATATTGAGCCCAAATTTAACTATTCCAGTTTCTATAATTTAGTAAGATTATTGTTTATCATCTAGTGCCACTGATTTGACATGAAAGCTACTTTAAAAATTTATTTCGTAATTAATCTTATATCAAATACATGAAACCTTAGGAAATTTATAACTTCCCCGTTTTAACTCGAATTTGATCCATTCAAGTTGCGTTAGTCTTGTATAAATATTTACTACGCAGTAACAACATCAATTATACCATGTCGCATACTTTTATATTTATTTATTCTATGTCTACTAAATTAGCTTTTCTAAATCAAATTTAACATGTCCATAATCCTAACTTGAATAAAGTATGATCTCTAGTTAAGTTATAATTAAGATTAAAGATTAATTTATTATTTCATTACCTTTATAAAATCAACTCAAGACCTAGTTTTAATTGATTCATCACATAGATCTCCCGCAAATCACAACTCGGTAACAGTAACTCCAATCTTAGTAGTTCTCGACCCCACGATCTCGTAGCTTCGCGTAGATTATTATTATTCAGTTTGTTCTTATGTTTGGTGTGATGTTAATTTTATCTATACCATGTTTGTTTGTATTGCTACGACTAGCGCGAGGACACGTGTCATCTGAAAAGCAAGTTGGTACCTGGAATCTCAAGTGCCAGGCAAGTTGTGCCCTTGATCACTTTTGTTTACCCAATAATATTCTTTATTATCACTATTCAATGCATAAGTTTTATTTTGATGGGACCCAATAGGTCAACCTAGTCTGTTTATCCTGATTACCTTGTTTACCCCTTAATCACTTGGTTAGTTCTGCTATTGCTTTATATGGTTTTGGGTTAATATTTCATTATATCTATGTTCCAATTATGTTGTTATTTTATTTATGTTCATGTCAAGATCATTAAATGTTAATTGGAACATGGAGCTTAACTTGAGAAACACGTGCCACCACAAGGGTTTAATGGGACGCCCTTGGCCAACTAACTAGGAAAGCTAGTGGAAGACTACCTTACCCGAAAGGAGTAAGGGCAGTAGGGGATTGCATGCAAGGAGGTTCTCGGGTTGATTTTGCTGCGATGGCGGTCAGACAGGGGATTCTTGCAAGTGCTCTTCCCATAAACTGTAGCGGGTTTTCGGAAGCTAGTGGAACTTTGTAAAGGCCTCGTAGTGGATCTCTAGCCATTCACCTCGGTAGTGTCTAAGGGTCTAGCTAACCCTGGCGACATGGGATACACGACTTGTGGGTACAGGGTTCAACCTCTACAGAGTGTAAAACTCGTATACTAACCGAGCTCACGGTCATGAGCAGCTCAGGACTCTCCGATGATTAAATATGGAACCTAAACTCAATTGGTCATTTGCATTTCATGGTATTTTGTTAATTAATTTTGTTCTATTATTATTTATTATGGTTTGGTATTTACTTACATCTAGTAATTGCTAATAAAATTTTGACCAACTTATTAAAAGCAATGCTCAGCTTTAACCCCTATTGTTGATCAGCCTTACACATCACATGAACTCCCACCTTTGGTGAGTTCATGACACATTATTCCCCACAACTTGTTGAGCGATGAACATGTGTGAGCTCACTCTTGTTGTCTCACACCCCCCCCACAGGAGAAGAACAGGTGGTTCAGGAGGAGCCACAAGGCGAGGAGTTTGATCTGATCTAGGTGGCGTTTCCCAGTTGACTTTTGCGCCAAGGCGAGGCGATGAACATCCTTAGTTCGTTTTATATTTATCTTTTATTTTATAATAAGAATTCCGCTATGTAATAAATACTCTGATGTTTTGTGACATTTATCTCTATACACTCTGTTATTATATATGTTGTCTTCTAGGCGCATGTATGAGATGCATCTGGCTTTGTTCCTTAAAGCCGGGTGTGACAATAGACATCTGGTATCACTTTTTGAGAGATCACCAACAAAAGGGGATATCGAAATTGCTTATGTTAGCACCCACAACCAATTAGCTGCTATCTTTACCAAGCCATTAGATGAAAATACTTTTAGCAAACTTAGGAATGAGCTAAATATACTTGATTCTCGGAACTTTGATTGAAACGTTGCACACATAGCTAATTCATATACCTTTGATCATGTCTCTTTCAATTGGAACAAATGCAAATTTATTATTCTTTTTATACCAAGGCTAAGACTAATGTGCTTTCAAGTATATCTCTATGATTAGTGTTAGATTGAAAGGGAAATGGAGTATTCGGCAAAGACAAGGTTTCCACTCCAACTCTGATGGTCTCATTTATCCTTTGTCGTTACTCACGAAACTCTCAATTGGTATGACCCTTCACTCATATTTCTTTTACCAATGGGGGAGAAAGTATAAGGGCTCTCAAGTTCTCCATTTTTGGCGATTAATGCCAAAGGGGGAGAAAGGACTAAGCCCAAAGAAAAAGGACGGCACCACCATATATTAAAATTTTCAATTGGTGTCTTATTTTGTTTCAAAATTTCAAGTTAGTATAAACATGTCAATTGGTAAAATTTCATTTAATACCTATTTCAAAAAGGGGAAATCATTTCAAAACCCCTCTTGAAAACTAAGGGGAGAATTTTTTCAGGGAGGCTTTTATTTAGTCAAAGGAAAAGAATTTAAAATAGGGGAGAAATTTCAAGTCTCAAAAATGCTTCTTGCAATCATATTCTTATACCTTTGGCTATTTGTAAAAGAATTTGAAAAGATTTCTCCAAAAGTTTTCAAAAACAAACAAGTGGTGCAAATGTGGTCCAAAATGTTAAAATAGAAGAAAGCAATAACTTACATATGTAGAAATTGTTTCAATTGGTTTAAATTCTAAGTGACTTATGCACTTCTATCAAAATTGCAAACTAGTTACATTCTTCCACTTTATATTTGCTTTGGTTTGTGTTGGCATCAATCACCAAAAAGGGGGATATTGAAAGGGAAATGGGCTTAATCATTTCCTATAAACAATTTTGATGTTTGATACTCATCACAAACCACGTGGACTAACTAGTTTGTCTAGATGTCATTTATCTCAGTTGCATAAGGTTCAACACAAACCAAGAAAGAAATTAAGTTGGGGACTCAAATTTATTTGGAGCAAAAGATTTTAGAGTGTGCCGCAAATGGTGCACCGGACAGTGCCCGGTGCACCAGGCCGAGCAGCACTCCAACCAGCCGCTCTCGGGTTTCTCTAGGGCGCGCTCCACTATAATTCATCGGACTGTCCGGTGTGCACCGGACATGTCCGGTGAGCCAACAGAGCAACGGCTACCTGGCGCCAACGGTCGTCTGCCAAAAGTGAACAGTGGTGAACAGTGCGCAGCAGAGCTCAGAGCGGAGAAGTCAGTGCATGTCTGGTGTGGCACCGGACTGTCCGATGCAACTACAGGACAAGGGTTCCAATGGTCGACTGCTCCAAACCCCAACGGGCGTGCGGACGTGGCGCACACCGGACAGTGAACAGTACATGTCCGGTGCGCCACTGAACTGTCCAGTGTGCCCATCGCCAGCAAAACCAGCCAACGGCTAGGAAGTGGTTGGAGGCTATAAATACCCCCCAACCACCTCCTTCAACCAAGTTTTCTAAAGTTCCTATTCAATACAAGAGCAATAACATTCACTCCAAGACACATTCCAAAGATCAAATCCTCTCCAAGTCTCAAAATCAACTCAACCACTTAGTGACTTGAGAGAGAGAGAGAGAGAGTTTTTGTGTTCATTTGTTGCTCTTGTTGCTTGGATTGCTTTCTCCTTCCCATTCTTATTCTCTGAGTGCTTTGTAAAGCTAGCAAGAGACACCTAAGTGTGTGGTGGTCCTTATGGGGTCTTAGTGACCCAAGTGATTAAGGAGGAAAGCTCATTCGGTCTAAGTGACCGTTTGAGAGAGGGAAAGGGTTGAAATAGACTCGGACTTTATGGCCTCCTCATTATGGGGTCTTAGTGACCCAAGTGATTAAGGAGGAAAGCTCATTCGGTCTAAGTGACCGTTTGAGAGAGGGAAAGGGTTGAAATAGACTCGGACTTTATGGCCTCCTCAACGGGGACTAGGTTCTTTGGAACCGAACCTCGGTAAAACAAATCAATGTGTTCACTTGTGTTGATTTCCATTTGATTTGTTTTCCCTCTCTCTAGAAGTTCCCTTTCTCATATTAATTTGAGTTGGCTCCCAAAGTTATCCGCATTGATTGAGCAACTCTAAGCAAGGAGAACTATCTTCCGCTCACCGATTTAATTCTAACGCTAACCTCGATCTTAGTGTGTGTTTAAGTTTATAAATTTCAGGTTCCACCTATTGACCCCCCCTCTAGGCGACTATCAGTCTCTCGCCCTTGGGCGAGTGATGACTATGTCTCCCGACCTTATACGAGGGGTGGTTGTGTCTCCCGATTGAGGGTGGCCTCGGGCAAGCCGTGACTGCGTTCTCCTGATCGAGGGCGGCCTCGTGCGAGCCGTGACTGTGTTCTCCCGCGTAAGGGCAGCCTCGGGTGAGCCGTGGCTGCGTCTCTCTGAAAGTAGCCTAGAGGGGGGGTGAATAGGCTACACCTGAAAATTTTCACTAAAAACTTCGAAAATAGGTTAAATTAAAGTTGCACAGGTGCAAACCGGTTCAGTCGATTTTAATCACAACTGAACAAGTTTGAACCCACTCAACTTAAATTTAATAATCTATTGAACAAATGCGAAGTAGTAAAGAAAATAGCTAAAGATTTGCCCTACACAAAAACTACTTAAATGAATAATATGAACCAACCACCGAATATGAAGTGCTTAACAAGAACACACAAGAACACGCGATATAACCCGAGGTTCGGCAACCACCACAAAGGTGTCCTACTCCTCGTTGAGGAACCCACAAAGGGCCGGGTCTTTTCCAACCCTAATCCTCCACAAGCCGACCACAAAGGTCAAGGCAATCTCTTCTCAAATCTGCTCAAGGAGCGGGTGATACAAACTTCTTGGGGTCGTCCACAAATTTGGAGACTCCCAAGCAACCTCTAACCGTCAAGGAACACGAGGTTCCAAGAGTAACAAATCCACACACGGTTAAGTTTGCAACGAGCTCAAGAACAAGAGAATGGGAGAATCGAGATGAAATTGACAGCGAGTTCGATCGAGTTCACCTCACACCAAGGGTCCTTCAAATGATTGAAGGAGATGCGATTGCGGGTGTGAGAGGTGAAGTGAATGCTCTTGTTTGAGGGTTGGTCAACCAAAGATTCGTGGGAGAGGCAGAAGTAAATGAGAGAGAGAGTGTGAAGGGGTATATAAAGGACCCCCCAAAAGCTGGCAGCCGTTGGGAGAAAGTGGGTAAAAACTGGTTGAACCGGTTTTTAAACCGGTTGAACCGGTTTCTACCAGGGGGATCCCGGTCCACTGGTCTACTCAGCCGGACACTGGACCGGTTTCAAAACCGGCTGAGTAGGGTCAAATTTCGGCTCAACCGGATTCAGAAAAATATCTGCTGCGACTTTTCTGACAGCTCTGACTGTCAGACAGGTCAGAGCAGAGGTGGCAGGGTGAACAGTACCAAAAACGGTTGAACCGGTTTCAGGACCGGTTGAACCGGTTTTGGGGGCTGAAACCAAACTTTGAGAATTTTGAAGAGAACAAAGGGGGAGACTTTGTGGGAAGTGAAATTTGTTTTTCTCAAGAGCATTCATGATCTGAAAAAAAATGATCTCAAGGAGTTTTCAAAAGAATTGAACTTGGCTCGTTTCACAACTTACTTAACCGTCGCGGATCTCTCTTAATTGTACGGCGATTCCTATGACTCAAGAATTATAAACTTAGCACCGCCTTTGTTTCATAGCACTTGGAGCACGCCATTTGATGTGGAATTTTAAATCCGTTGTGCTTTATACTTTTATTCTCGTAGGATCTGTGCTTCTCCTGTCTGTAGAAATACTGTGTACATACTAGGAGCAAACTTGTTAGAATCATAGTTTGTTTTGTCATTAATCACCAAAACCCTCAATTAGGGTTGATTGCACTTACAATCTCCCCCTTTTTGGTGATTGATGCCAAAACAAACTAGAATGGAAATAATGATTAAAAGTTACAAATACTTGAAAAAAAATCTTTTGTGTATGTGTAGCTCCCCCTAAATATGTGCATGAGTTTTGTGATATTAAGATTGACTTGATATGTCAATTTGCAACATATTTAGAGAGAGAGAACAATCAACACCATACACAAAAATGATGAGATATGAAACATAATTGAATATAAAGAGTAAAAGCACATTCAAGCTCATCATCGCATAGCATATGATATGAAAAAGTTCTACAGCTATTACAATAATGAGAGCTCATCTCATCACATCATCAAGTGTTTATGGCTTTCAAGCCATGCATGCAGCAAATAGTTGTTACAGACCAAGTGTTCATTACAAAAATAAAGTACTGAATATAAACGTTCTCCCCCTTTTTGGCACCAAGAACCAAAAAGAGAGAGAGAAGCGTCAATCCAAGGATCACCAGTGGGGAGGAGGTTGATGAGGAGCAAAGAGGTGTTGCGCCAGGTCATAGGCAAAGTGTTCCTCGCCAGACTGGGCCGGAGGAGGAGCACTGCCAGACGGGTCCTGGGGCGGAGGATAAGAGGACGATTGGCCCGGATCCCCACGATATGGGGGCGGGACAAACTGCTCCGGATCATCAAAGTAAGTTTCTTCCTCTTCGACGTCATCAGCTGTAGAAAAAGGTACCCCATACGCCTGCTGGTACCACTCGTTGACATCTGGAGGAGGAGGGTGAAGAGGTACATCAGGAGAGCGAGGGGCGAAGGGAGTACCCAAAGCGGAAGCTTGACGACGAAGGTTGTCGTCGGTCTCCCGCTGACGTCGAGCCACCTCATGGACATCTGCAGCAATATTTCGGCACATGGAGAAGAAGGCCGCAAACCCGTGGGCCAGGCGGGCACCCATCCCACGGCCACGACCTCGACCACGACCACGACCACGTGGTGTGGGAGATTCGCGACCAGGGGAAGGGCGCAAGGCACCAGCGGCAGCAGCGGCAGCAGCAGCAGCACCAGCAGACGGACCAGCAGATGTATGACCACGAGAACTGGAGGGGGCTTTCCTGAGGCGCCCAGCTGGATTGTTGGGATCAATCCAGAAAGGGGTGTATGACTGATGTCGAGTGCCTTTCTCAAATCTGAATTGGGTCACGACCTCAATCATCTTCATAATGAATGGAGCATGAAGACACCCCTTCAAAGGAAAGCAGGCTGCATGAATAATTTCCTGCCATATCATGTCAAAGACATTAATCCTTTCTGAGCTGTTTGGTTTCATAAAAGAGAGCAAGACCTTGCTCTCCCCAAGGATGTTCATCTGATTTCCCCCTTTTGGAATGAGGGTCATCCTGCAGAGGGAGTTGATATAACGATAATACTTATGAACGTTGGTTGACTCCCAATACTTTCCAGACTCAGACAAATGAAGGTCCTTGGCTTCATCTCTTGTGGGCTATCGGAAATCATGAATCTTGATCTTGTCTCCAGATATATCCTCGTCAGAAAAGCCAAGAATGTGAGCAAATCGACGATAGCTCACCTTGTACCAACTACCTTCAATGAAGAAGTTCAGATAGGGGTAGTTGTAATGGCTCTCCTCGTCAGCAAGCTTTATCCAGAGAGTGGAGTAAAATTGTGCAATCACTTCATCATTCCAATCATATTGGAAAGTCATGATGTACTTCATTTGCTTCCTTTCACAGGCCCTCAGTGCCTGTGACATTTCTGGGTCCCCAATTGCTTCGCAACCTTCCCAGTTAATATAACGTTGATGAAGGATGGGTTGATGCTTCTTGGGAAGAATAACTGAATTATAGAAATCCACGTGGTGAAGAGTCCAAAAACGATTTCCATCGATCCTGGCATTGCGAATACGCAATACCGGATTTTGGAAACGCAGATCCTGGAGAAGAGCAGACCCTCCACTGGCCGTGAAGTCAGTGACTGGCTCATTGCCAGCACGCCGAGCCTCGGCCCGGTGGAGCACCAAGCCGCGAATCACAGGAGCCTGAGCCGGGGGAAGATCAACTTCATCGTCCTTCCCACCATCATCATCACTTGCAGGCTCCCACGCCTGCGGATTCGTCGCAGGTCGAGACCGACCGGAAGGAGTCCGGGAAGTCCGACCGCGAGCACTTTGAGACCCGGAGGCCTCAGTACCCGGCATGACATTTCCGCATCCGCGCCCTCGCTTGGATCGAGAGCGAGGAGGGGTATCACCATGGATCTCCTGGTCATCCGATGAGTCGGATTCGACCACTGACGGGTTCCTTCGACGCACCATTCTAAGAAATAAGAAATAAGAGATAGAACCTATGATGAGCAAGGATCAACCATGTTTGAGAAGAAACGCATAAGAGATTGAATCATGCACTTCAACCGTTCATATGAGCGGTTCAACTACAACGAACAATATCAAATCGCTAATCTCAAACAGTGTTTGTGACAAAATGAAGATAGTCTAAGTGTTGCAATTACTTAAACTAAAATGTACCCAACGAATGATACATAAGATAATCAATAACACGTAGGATCGAGTACAAGGAAATAACATAGAACAATACCTCGATCCGAAGATGGGGTCAAGATCTCCCAACGAGATGGAGGAAGATGGTGGAAACACGCCGGGAAGAACGGATCTCCAACCACACTTCCAAAAAGGTGAGGGCTCGAGAGAGTTTGGAGTGGAAAGAGGAGAAACAGAAATGGCGGCGGCGGCTGGTAACAAGACTGAGAAAGGAAGAGGAGAGAGAGAAAGGTATAAAAAGGAGAGGAGTCGGCCGCCAGAAAACCGAAAACCGGTTCAACCGGTTCCAAAACCGGTTCAACCGGTTTCGGGTCAAACGGCGCAGTAAAAGCGCGCAGAAAACAGTGTTGACTGCGCGAAAAAACTGGCAGTCTGACAGCACAGACTGCAAAACTGACAGCGCAGACTGCGCAGCTGTCAGCGCAGACTGCGCGCGGACTGACGGCGCGACGGCCAAAACCGGTTCAACCGGTTTTTATACCGGTTCAACCGGTTTCCACCAGGAAGAAACCGGTTGAGTGGTCTACTCAGCCGATTTACTCAACCAGATTTCAAATATTGCCCGGAAGGGCTATAATAGCACTTATCAAATATGACATGAGATATTTTAAAGATAAAAATGATATTTCTTATTTCATATTGCTCAACCAAACAATTTTCAACCAACAAATTTAATCCAAATTTTAGTTATTAAGACACGTTTCGAGAATCCAAGATATTTAGCTCACTCCTAAGAAAACAAAACCTAGTCTCATCAAGGGGTTTTGTGAAGATATCGGCTAGTTGATTTTCGGTGCTCACATGAAATAGTTCGATATCTCCTTTGGCTTCATGGTCTCTCAAGAAATGGTGTCTGATGTCAATATGTTTAGTTCTAGAGTGTTGCACTGGATTGTTTGCAAGTTTTATGGCACTCTCATTGTCACACAAAAGAGGAATTTTGTTAAACTCAAAACCAAAATCTCTAAGGGTTTGCTTCATCCATAGCAACTGTGCACAACATGCCCCAGCTGCTATGTATTCAGCTTCTGCAGTGGAGAGTGCAACACAATTTTGTTTCTTGGAACTCCATGACACTAAGGACCGCCCAAGGAATTGGCAAGTCCCAGTAGTGCTTTTTCGATCTACTTTGCAACCGGCATAATCTGAGTCAGAATAGCCAAGCAAATCGAAAAAGGAGCCTTTAGGATACCATAATCCTAGGTTTTGGGTGTGGACTAAGTATCTTAGAATTCTCTTAACGGCTACAAGATGGCAGTCTTTAGGATTCGCTTGAAAACGTGCACACATACAAACACTCAACATTATATCAGGCCTAGATGCACATAAGTAAAGCAGTGATCCTATCATTGATCTATATAATTTTTGATCTACAGGTTTACCTTCCTCATTTAGGTCGAGATGTCCATTTGATGACATTGGAGTCTTGGCGTGCTTTGCTTTTTCCATGCCAAACTTCTTGAGCATATCTTGAGTATATTTAGTTTGGCATAGAAAGGTACCTTCCTTGAGTTGTTTGACTTGAAATCCCAGGAAGTATTTAAGCTCGCCCATCATAGACATCTCAAACCTGTTCGTCATTACTTTGCTAAACTCTTCACAAAATTTTTCATTAGTACTACCAAATATAATGTCATCAACATATATTTGGCACACAAATAATTCATTATCAACTTTTCGAGTAAACAAAGTAGAGTCAGCTTTTCCTATTGTAAACCCATTTTTAATTAGAAAATCTTTAAGACAGTCATACCAAGCTCTAGGGGCTTGTTTAAGCCCGTAGAGTGCCTTGTGAAGAAGATAAACATGATTTGGCTTCTTTGGGTCTTCGAAGCCCGGTGGTTGCTCCACATATACTCTTTCTTGTAGTGGTCCATTTAGAAAAGCACTCTTGACATCCATTTGATATAGCTTGAAATCATGGTTAGTAGCATAGGCAATTAATATTCTAATTGATTCTAACCTTGCTACCGGCGCATATGTTTCACCAAAGTCAAGTCCTTCCACTTGAGTATAGCCTTGGGCAACCAACCTTGCCTTGTTTCTTGTAACAACGCCATTTTCATCTTGCTTGTTCCTAAAGACCCATTTAGTCCCAATCACATTTTGTTTGGGTCTTGGGACTAAGGACCAGACTTCATTCCTAGTGAAGTTGTTCAACTCCTCTTGCATCGCAGTTATCCAATCCGGATCACCCAATGCTTCTTCAACCTTAAGTGGCTCAAGAGAGGAAACAAACGAGTAAAATTCACAAAAATTAGCTAAACGAGATCGAGTCGTTACCCCTCTCCTGATGCTACCCAGGATGTTGTCCACCGGATGATCCCTTTGAATTGTATGATGGACTCTTGGATGAGGCACTGATGGATGTCTTTGTATTTGCTCTTCCTCATCAGTTACTTGATCAAGAGGCACTTCACCATCAATATTTTCTTGTTCATCTTCTACCAATGTTGGCATCCTTTGATGATTTTCTTCGTGGTTTGGATGACTTGAGGTTGATGGGTTTGCTTGGGTGGAGACATTGTCACTCACCACCCTTGCACCCACATCAACTACCTCATTGGTCATCCACAAGGTTCCTTCTTCATCATCCCTTTCTTGAGGTCTCACCTCACCTATGGCAAGTTTCTTTATGGCCTCACAAGGTAGTTTTTCATTTCCTGCAGTGTCATTAGAAAGATGCCCTTGCGAGCCATTAGACTCATCAAATGTCACGTCTATCGCTATTTCAACAAGACCGGTGGAATTGTTGAAAACACGATATCCATGCGCATTTGATGCATAACCAAGCAAGAAACCCTCGTCCACTCTAGGAGCAAACTTTGAGCTCTTGACTTTCTTGTTAAGAATAAAACATTTACAACCGAATACTCTGAAATAATCAACTTTAGGTTTGTTACCAGTGAGAAGCTCATAAGCAGTCTTTTTGTAGATCTTATGAAGATAGAGGCG
Organism: Zea mays; assembly: GCF_902167145.1. NCBI lineage: Eukaryota > Viridiplantae > Streptophyta > Magnoliopsida > Poales > Poaceae > Zea > Zea mays. The sequence continues at coordinate 98,779,725 of NC_050105.1, read as the reverse complement.
GTTGATTGCATGACAGGCGGTGTTGACCGCCTCTGCCCAGAAGTTGTCAGGTGTCTTGTATTCATCCAACATGGTTCTTGCAGCTTCAATTAGAGTCCGGTTCTTTCTTTCCACAACACCATTTTGTTGTGGAGTGTAAGGCACCGAGAACTCATGTTTGATTCCCTCTTCTCCTAAGAATTCTTCGACACCTGTGTTCTTGAATTCCGTCCCATTATCGCTTCTCACTTTCTTGATTTTGAGCTCAAATTCATTTTGAGCTCTCCTCATGAATTTCTTTAAAATTTCTTGAGTTTCACCTTTGTCACTCAAAAAGAAAACCCAAGTGAATCGAGAAAAATCATCAACAATAACTAGACCATACTTACTACCACCAATGCTAATGTAGGCCACAGGTCCGAAGAGGTCCATGTGAAGAAGCTCCAATGGCCTCTTTGTTGTGACCACATTCTTTGATTGATGTGGGACTCCATGTTGCTTTCCTGCTTGGCATGCGCCACAAACCCTATCTTTCTCAAATACAACATTTGTTAGTCCAATGATGTGATTATCCTTTTGAAGTTTGGCCAAATTCCTCATACCGACATGGGCTAGCCGGCGATGCCAAAGCCAACCCTTGTCGGACTTTGCCACTAAACAAGTCTCAGGCGTCACTTTACTTGTTGTGAAATCAACAAGATAAAGCTTACCCTTCAAACGACCGGTAAAGGCAACTGAGGAGTCCTCCCTTCTAAGGATTTTCACATCCACATCCGAAAATAAGCAATTATAACCCATTCCACAAAGTTGTGAAACGGACAACAAATTATAGCTCAAGGAATCTACTAATAAAACATTTGAAAGTGATTGTTGGTCAGAGATAGGAATTTTACCAATACCAATCACCTTACTCTTGCCACTATCTCCAAACACAATTTCTTGTGCTTCTTGAGTTAGTTGCAATGTGTGAAACATGTCTTTCTCCCCGGTCATGTGATTTGTGCATCCACTGTCAAGCACCCAACTTGACCCACCAGAGGAGTAGACCTGCAAAACAAGTTTAGGCTATACTTTTAGGTACCCAAATTGAATTGGGTCCTACAGTGTTAGTTATAGCCTTGGGTACCCACACACTTCTTTTCATGACTTTTTGTTTAGTGTAGGCACCCACATATTTCACAACCAATTTCCCTGAATCCCAAGTCAACATATAATCACAAAGATATGAGTGGGAAATGGGAGCATTAGATTTTTGTCCACTTGAGGATCCCACTTCCTTCATTTTACTCTTTGTGGAACTCAAGTTAACCTTTACCTGAGATAACTTGTCATTTGAGGAGTGGATCCTCCCCAAGGCATCATATAGAGTGGTTCCCTCTATGAACTTGGGGGATCTCCACCCCTTATGCACTGTGCTAGGGTTTTCCTTGGATGAGTTGAACCCAAGCCCCCTTCTACCATTGTTGGGCTTAAGGGACTTGTACTTGGGTTCAACTTTCTTTAACCCATCATTGCTAGAGCATCTTTTCAAAATTTCTTTGACCTTCACCTGTGGGCTATCCTTCCTTGCATGGTTAGTTAGACAACAAGAAGCATGATATTTGGCACAATGCTTGCAGGAATTATCATTAGAGCTAGACTTAGATTCAAATACTAAAGTGGGGGCATTGATGTTCTTGCAATTTTCAAGTTGCACTTGAAGTTCTTGATTTTGAACATTCAAGCTTAACATGCTTGATTCAAGTGCATTCTTTTCATTTGCAAGGTTATCAATAGAGGTTTTCAAGTTAATTACTTCTATATCTTTATTGTGAATCAACTCTTGAAGCTCTAGGTTTCTTTCCTTTTCAAGGATAAGCAAGTCTTCTTGAGCATCAAGAGTTGCCTTTCTTTTATCTAGCTTTTCCATTAATTTTGTGATAACATTGTATCCATTTAAGCCAAATTCTTTAATCATTTTATTTTTCATGGCAATTTGATCATCATCATCATCATTTGAAAAATCATTACTAAATAAAGTTACCTTATCTCCCTTTGCCATGAGGCAAGTTGGAATGTAGGAGTCGTCTTGAAGGTTGGTGAAGAGTTGCGCGCTTGAGGTAGATTGGATGGCCACATTTGCCACCACTTCCTCTTCCTCGGAGCTAGAACTCTCATCATCGGAGTTCCATTCTTCACCAATATGAGCTTGTCCATACTTCTTCTTCTTGAAGTATCCCTTGGTCTTGCCTCCCTTTTTAAACTTATCCTTCTTGTATTCCTTCTTGGCTTCTTGTTCCTTCTTGTTAGGACAATCCGCTATGAAATGACCGGTTTGGCCGCATTCATAGCATGCCCTCTTCTTTCCTTTCCTTTGGAACTTGTCATTCTTCCTTACAAATTTCTTGAAAGTTTTGATGAACATAGCTGTGTCTTCATCACTTGAGCTATCTTCATCACTTGAGGTCTCGACCACTTTCTTTGCTTTGTGGTCTTTGCTCTTCTTGAGATTGTCTTGTTCATTTGTGATCAAGGCATGAGAGTCTCTTGTCTTGATGGGGGCTTCTTCGGACTCGTGTTGTTGAATTTTTGCAAATAATTGATGAGGCGTCATGTCCTCATAATCATCACGATCCCTTATCATCCTTGCAAGACTTTTATCCTTCTCTTTATAAGCTCTCATGAACAATCTTGTGACCTTGGAGTCACTCCAATCTTCACTCCCAAGAACTCTTATTTTGTTGACCAATACCATCAATCGATCAAAGAGTGATTGGAGCGACTCACCCTTTGTCCAATCATATCTTGCAAGCTCACTTTCCAAAGCTTCAACTCTATGTCTTTTAGCTTTGGGATCTCCTTCATGTGACATTCTAAGAATGTTCCAAATGTCACGAGCATCTTCTCTTCCTTGAACCTTCCGGTATTCTTCCAGACAAAGACTTCCTTTGATTATGCTCACTGCTTGAGCATTTCGATGAACCTCTTGCATCATTTCCGGAGTCATCTCTTCTCCTTGGGCGGGCTTATACATACCTACATTAACAATCTCCCAAAGACTAGGATGCACACCGATTAAATGCGACTTCATCTTGTCGGCCCACTCATCATAGTTCAACTCACTAAGAGTTGGTAACTTTCCAAGTGGGGCGGAAGAGAAGTTGGGAATATAATTTCTAGAGTAATCGAATTGAACTTTGCTAAAGTCATTACCTTTGCTTTTGGTAGATGATCCTTCGGTGTTGAGACTTACCTTGCTCAATACCTTAGACACCAAAAGATCCACTAGATCGTCATTATAATCAAATGTTCCCTTACCTTTATCTTCTTCGGCCTTTCTTCTTGATTCCTCTTCTTCGGCCTTTTTCCTAGCATCTTCCTCTTTCATTTTGAGGAACATTTTCTCGGCAATCTTCATGGCGAGGTCGAGGACCTTGGGGTCCACTTCCTCTCCGGAAGATGTGACGGGGATTTCCTCGAGGAGAGGATCCACATGGTCCCGTTGTGTAGACATGATCGTTTCCTCACGCGGTTAAGCGTAAAACGAGGCACGAAGCTCTGATACCAATTGAAAGTAGCCTAGAGGGGGGGTGAATAGGCTACACCTGAAAATTTTCACTAAAAACTTCGAAAATAGGTTAAATTAAAGTTGCACAAGTGCAAACCGGTTCAGTCGATTTTAATCACAACTGAACAAGTTTGAACCCACTCAACTTAAATTTAATAATCTATTGAACAAATGCGAAGTAGTAAAGAAAATAGCTAAAGATTTGCCCTACACAAGAACTACTTAAATGAATAATATGAACCAACCACCGAATATGAAGTGCTTAACAAGAACACACAAGAACACGCGATATAACCCGAGGTTCGGCAACCACCACAAAGGTGTCCTACTCCTCGTTGAGGAACCCACAAAGGGCCGGGTCTTTTCCAACCCTAATCCTCCACAAGCCGACCACAAAGGTCAAGGCAATCTCTTCTCAAATCTGCTCAAGGAGCGGGTGATACAAACTTCTTGGGGTCGTCCACAAATTTGGAGACTCCCAAGCAACCTCTAACCGTCAAGGAACACGAGGTTCCAAGAGTAACAAATCCACACACGGTTAAGTTTGCAACGAGCTCAAGAACAAGAGAATGGGAGAATCGAGATGAAATTGACAGCGAGTTCGATCGAGTTCACCTCACACCAAGGGTCCTTCAAATGATTGAAGGAGATGCGATTGCGGGTGTGAGAGGTGAAGTGAATGCTCTTGTTTGAGGGTTGGTCAGCCAAAGATTCGTGGGAGAGGCAGAAGTAAATGAGAGAGAGAGTGTGGAGGGGTATATAAAGGACCCCCCAAAAGCTGGCAGCCGTTGGGAGAAAGTGGGTAAAAACCGGTTGAACCGGTTTTTAAACCGGTTGAACCGGTTTCTACCAGGGGGATCCCGGTCCACTGGTCTACTCAGCCGGACACTGGACCGGTTTCAAAACCGGCTGAGTAGGGTCAAATTTCGGCTCAACCGGATTCAGAAAAATATCTGCTGCGACTTTTCTGACAGCTCTGACTGTCAGACAGGTCAGAGCAGAGGTGGCAGGGTGAACAGTACCAAAACCGGTTGAACCGGTTTCAGGACCGGTTGAACCGGTTTTGGGGGCTGAAACCAAACTTTGAGAATTTTGAAGAGAACAAAGGGGGAGACTTTGTGGGAAGTGAAATTTGTTTTTCTCAAGAGCATTCATGATCTGAAAAAAAAATGATCTCAAGGAGTTTTCAAAAGAATTGAACTTGGCTCGTTTCACAACTTACTTAACCGTCGCGGATCCCTCTTAATTGTACGGCGATTCCTATGACTCAAGAATTATAAACTTAGCACCGCCTTTGTTTCATAGCACTTGGAGCACGCCATTTGATGTGGAATTTTAAATCCGTTGTGCTTTATACTTTTATTCTCGTAGGATCTGTGCTTCTCCTGTCTGTAGAAATACTGTGTACATACTAGGAGCAAACTTGTTAGAATCATAGTTTGTTTTGTCATTAATCACCAAAACCCTCAATTAGGGTTGATTGCACTTACACTCTCGCCCGAGGTTGGCCTCGGGCGAGCCGTGCCTATGTCTCCCGCCCGAGGGTGGCCTTGGGCAAGCCGTGACAGCGTTTCCTGCCCGAGGGCGGCCTCGAGCGAGTCATGACTATGTCTCCCACTCGAGGTTGGCCTCGGGCGAGCTGTGACTACGTCTCCCTACCGGGACTGGCCTCAGGCGAGTCATGACTACGTCTCCCGCCCAAGTTTGGCCTCAGGCGAGTTGTGACTGAGATACAAGGCGATGAACTCATTGGGCCTAAATTAGCAAGGGAGGGGAGCACCGACTGGGGGCCCATAGACCGGATCGAAGGCGATGGACTCTTCAACGTCGATGCTAGACCACTTGAGGAGGGCTCAGGTGGCGCAGATGTACAGGGGGACGGGCACGGATTTCTGGTCATCACAAACACGAATCTCTAGCTGTCGCGAGCCCGACAATCTCGAGGATCCACAGGCCACAACTAAACTCGACCTCAGATTCAATGATAGCTGCCATAGCCACCGCCGCCTCCATCTCGGTCGCACGTTGTGACGTCTTCACATGGCATGTCCTCCACCATCTTCACCTGGGTGTGCTCCGTCGCAACAGCCTGGACGACTCAGGGCCTGGGCTGACCTTCCACTCCTTCTCCATCGCTACCACATGCCCGCCGCTCGTCTCTTCGTTGGGTGTCACGGCCTCGGTGTCCTCACCCGGGCCACGCACGACGCTGAGATCTTGTGTGAAGGTGGGATCGGCGAGAAGGTGAAGCGCTCCACCACGAAACACGCCTCCGCCACCTCGAGTAGCAGAAGCAGTGGGGGGGAGTTCGGGGCACACGCGACACCGAGATGTCATGCGACGTCGGGCTCAGTGAGAAGGTGAAACACTCCACCACGAAACACGCCTCTACCACCGTGAGCAGCAGATGCAGTGGTGGGGGAGTTTGGGGCGCGCGCGACACCGAGATACCATGTGACGGTGGGGTCGGTGAGAAGAAGGTGAAGTGTGCCATGACTATCGAGGTGACGACATCCATCTAGGGTTAGGGTTTGTGGTGGGCTGCAACTGTGAGACATAGGGGAGAAGGGCGCGAGGGACGAAGTAGTCTCTAGGGGCAGGCATTGCGCTTGGTGGCGTTGGCAGTGGTGGGATAGGGGTGTGGGGGCATCGCGGGGGCAGGGTGCGGGATTGAGATCATGCGGCGGGGGCAGGGAACGCACGACAGGGGCAAGGGCGGGGGCAGGCAGCGTGGGAGGTGTGGACGCTGACCATAGGGTCTTAATAGAGTAGTACAGGTATATGAAAGAGCCCTCGCAGCACAAATTACAAACAACTAAGACAGTGAAGAGCGGCCTCGAATAAAACGTAACAACTAGAAAGAAAAAGAAAGAAAGAGAGCGACTATCCTCAACCCCTACAATCAACTATGGGTCTGTTTGACAACGATGTTTTTGTAAACCATAGTTTTATAATATCGTACTTTACAATTGTCATGACAATACCGTAGTTTTGGTAGCTCCAAAAATACCATGATGTTGAGAAACATTGTTTGGATACAACATTGTAAACTGTGGTATTTGGCAAAAGCTAGTCATGCCATGAAAACTTTGGGTCGGACTAGAGTTTCCAATACTCCAAAAATACCATGGTATCTAGAATACCATGGTTTTGAAAACATAGTTTTTAGAACTGCAACCAAACACCCCATGGCATAAAATACTACGGTATTGCTTGAAACCATGGTATTGCATAGAAACTATAAAAATAATTCACTCTCAAATATGCCCTAAGCCTGTAAGAGAAAGGATACATCAACGCAATGGTAGCCTAAGAAAAGACAAAGCCGAAGTGATAAAGCATCTACCCAGAGAAGATAGATACTGACGAGGTTAAAACCCATAGGCCCTTGGGCCCACAGGTCATAAAAGTTAAGGGCATCTCAAAAAAGTAATTACCGACCCTTAGGTTAGGAGCAAGACTCAGCCGACCCAGTAGAATGAACTCTGCCTCGCCCGAGGACCAAGCCTTTATGAGAAATAGAGGTGCCCGGGGGGCCTACTTTTGGGCAACTCACAAGGCAAAATTTACTACGTGCAATTACTACTATATATGTTCACATACCTGGCCGATTGAGGGGATGGGAGTCCCTGATGGGAGGAGGTGTTGTCGGCCTGTGGCTGGGAGGAGGCCTCTGCCGCCTTGGAGGAATCCACTATAAGCTTGGACAGGGCCATCGCTTGCTGGAAGCGTAGGTCTGGGCAACCTCCGCAGGGCTGTGAAGCGCAACAAGCGGCGACGACGATAGCGTACTGTGAGCATGAATGCTTTCCCTTGGAAAAAGGGCCATGACAAAAAACCAAGGTGGAAGCAAATTTTGATTTGTTTAGATGTGAAATGTTAGGAACTATTGGAGATGACCTCCTCTTCAGCTCCTAATAACTTTTTAGGAGTTGGAAAACATGAAGTTTTCATGAGAAAAGTTTAGGATTGGTCAGTAGATGGCATGACTCCTTTCTTCATGTTGCCACTCTTGACACATCACATGACAATAAACCTAGCTATATAGTTAAATGATTTATATTCCCATCAACTGTATAGTCGTGGAGTCATCAGGAAGCGTGGCGACACGTGGCAGAATCTTGAAGGTTATGTTGAGGCGACGACAAGTGGAGCGGTGAAAGATGGATGTCGAGGCTTAGACCCATGGACCCAAGTCGCTGAGTGACTAGCCTTGGTGGCTGACACCTGGGCCATAGGCCGGGTGACTAGAGTGTACATGGAGGTGGATCGTGGGCCAGCGTGGTCGAAGGCTAGCTGGACACGGTTCAGAAAGTGGGGAACACGTCAAAGGATGCTACTCGTGGAGGTTTAGTGGTTGAGCCCAAAACCATGCCCCTGAGGCGGTTTTTGGGTCTGGGCCTCAAAACCCGGGATGGAAGCATGCGACACGTGGTAGAATCCTGGAGGTTGCGAGAGGCGATGACGACAAGTCTAGGTAGGAAGCGGATCGTCGGATCAGAGTTATACAAGAATGCCTTAGGGTTAGCTGGTTCACTCAGTAGTTAGTAGAGTGAGCAGGGAGCTAAATGTAAAAATGTAATATGCCTCAATAAATTGGATAGGACTGCCCACTTCATAGTTGTTTTGGTTTTCCTCTATCACAGTCTCTACCCCCTCTCTAAAATAAATAGGACTCCGTATCCTCTAGCCCCAGCAAAGTCCTAAATTCATTAAGTTTCCTTGTTCTAACACTAGGATTACTGTCTACCTTTGTGATATGTTTGTTTTGTTTCATTGGTGTTATATAATTTTGTGATGAGTCGTACGGAGGCTTAGGCCTGAGAAGCGAATTAAGGCAGCCTCCGCCAGGGGTAGGACTGGAAAAAAAAACTCGAGCTCGACGAGCTGGCTCGGGCTCGCAGCAGCTCCGCTCGGCTCGAATTGGCTCGACGCTCAGAACGAGCCCGATCCGAGTCTATTTTTGTGGCTCGTGAAAAGAGCGAGCCAGCTTGGCTTGGCTCGTTGCAGCTCGCGATCTGGCTCGTGGCTCGACCAACAACAATTTATTACATAAAATCCTAATTAGCATATAATATTAGTACTGAGTACACAATTAATTTATGTTATTTGAGATTACTATACAAAATTAATCTATTTTCTATATTATATTAGTAATATATCTATTTTACTAATTTAAAATATGTTATCTAAAATATTTTTAAGATTTTATATTATAATTTAGAGAGCAAATTCACGTTTATGACTAGTCTTGTTGGTCCACGATTCAAAAACAAACTGATCCAAACCACTTTTTCAAGCTCGTTAGATAGACAGTCGAGCTCGGCTCGTTGAATGAGCGAGCCCAGCCAAGCCGAACTTGGCTCGGGGGCTACATGAACAAGCACGCATGCTCGTCCAGCAGGCTAGCACAGCCACTTGAGATCTAGAAAATCCAGATCAACATCACGTACGTCACTGGTGACGAATGGTAGGTAACCGACCAAAGCACACTACTGTCTGTACCCACACATGTGGAGCACCTTTATTTATGTTTATATACACGAAGTCGAAGCCGCAGCAGCTAGCTAGCTAGCATGGCCGGGAAAGAGCTTACGCTGCTGGGGTTATGGGCGAGCCCGTTCGTGCTCCGGGCGCGCATCGCGCTCAGCCTCAAAGGCCTCACCTACGCTTACTCCGAGGAGAACCTCGACGACAAGAGCGAGCTTCTCCTCAGCTCCAACCCCGTGCTCAAGAAGGTGCCCGTGCTCATCCACCACGGCAAGCCCGTCTGCGAGTCCCAGATCATCGTGCAGTACGTCGACGAGGCTTTCCCCGCCGCCGCACCTAATTTCCTTCCATCCGACCCCTACGACCGCGCCATTGCTCGCTTCTGGGCCTCCTACGTCGACGACAAGGTATCTACCATTTTTTTTTTGTTTTCTAGTGTACATACGGTCAGTTTCACCGATGCATTTTTTTGCTGATGGCAGTTCTACAGCGCGTGGATACCCGTGTTCAGGGGCAGGACGGCGGAGGAGATGGCGGAGGCGGCGAGGCAGGCCGTCGCGGCGCTGGAGACGCTGGAGCAGGCGTTCAGGGAGTGCTCCAAGGGGAAGGCCTTCTTCGGAGGGGACAGCGTGGGGCTCGTCGACGTCGTGCTCGGCGGCCTTGTTGGGTGGCTGTACGCCACCGAGGCCATCTGCGGGGTGAAGGCCCTCGACGCCGGCAGGACGCCGCTGCTGGCGGCGTGGGCGGAGCGGTTCTGCGCGCTGGAGGGTGTCAAGGGGCTGATCCCGGACGTGGACAGGCTTCTGGAGTATACCAAGGCCAGGCGGGCCGTATTTGGCCTGCCGCCGCTCCGTCCTTAGGCATAGTGGACATGTTTCTTTTCTTTTTTTAAAAAAAAAAATTATATGTTCTATGTTTGTTTGAAATAAAGTACTGTTATGGTGTTACACATGTATTCCAACGTCAACTCTACGTGCTGCTATTTGGTACTACTCTCGTTAATTGATGGTGTGTTACATAATTGGAACCAAGTCTGGTTTCGGTTAGAAAAGTTTGGCCTTATACACAACGGCCGAGCTCCGTAAAAATAATGCTCCGGCCACTCTATAAATATAATGATATACAATTTGTTTTTTAATTTTTTGCACTATAGAGACAGTAACATTTAAAACAATTCAGTGGAACTGTGCCAGATAGGGAAATGAATTAGATATTTGGAAATAATTACTCACAATAGAGGAGAATCACTGGCACATAGCAGCAAGCACACAGCGCTCGCCGCTTAGGTGGTCGCTGCCCATTAGCCAGGAAGGCGCTCCACCCTAGCTTAAAGAAAGGGAATCAGGTTGAGGAAGTTGTATAGTTTGGGAGGAGATGTAATGGCAGGGACGGATTTGAGTGGTGGCGCGGTGCCCGTGCAGGCCGCACGCGTCATAGCTACATGGTCGCAGGGACGCTGGAGGCGGACCGACAGAGGTGGAGGTCGGACTAACGGTAGTGGATGCCTGAGTCAGAGCCTGCTCGTCCGCCTCGGAGGTTGCTACCTTGTGCCCTTATCGGATTCGTAGAGCCTGAAGACGTGCAGAGCGATAGAGGACTGAATGGAGGCGGCCGCGCCACTGACAACATAGGAAGCGCAACCGCGCAGGTTTGCAAAATAATTGGAAGAGCCTATGTTCTCATGACTTGAGCGACTGATGGCCACCAACGCCAGGCTTAATCGGTGCAAGATGGAGGTCTTTTGGGTCACATTTTTGGCTGAAATGTATTTTGGACTACATTTTTTGGTTAAAAAAAACCTATGTACAAGATGATTTTTGGGTTGCACCCCTGGCCACGGCCCAGGTGGCCCGGGGCCCAAATCTGCCCCTGCTTATACAAACAAAAAAACACCCTAGAGTTTTAAATGCAGGGAGAATAACATAGATGTATATATATACACACTCATCTGAATTTACATGTTGCACCATGTAACTAGTTATAACGCACATACATATAAAAGGTATATTGGAAGCCCTCTACTGCCAAATGGTTTGGTTTGTGTTTCCCTCCATACAAGTAAATTCAAAGTTTCTGTGTCGACAGAAACACGAAACGTGCGCAAGCGCAACCGCTCCAGGTCGTTCCAATATAATGGGCATGGCTCGGCGTCCGGCCCAAGACGAGAAGGGGACGAGCGTTGCGTCTGTCATTGGATTGTACCATGACTGGGCCTACTGGTCCATGTAGCTATGAACACGAAGTGGATGGAAGGCGATCATCAATCAATTAGCCTATGCAGCGTTTCTTCTGTGCCGGATCTGTTTCCTACCGTCTGCTAACTAGGCTACCACGCGAGTACATGCACATGGCTAGATCGCTTCATCACCGTTGGGATCGACAGTACATGGTGAGTGAAATTGATCCAACCTATTCTAACATATTTCTGCAATGCTCGACAATACAACTAACATATTTCTCTTGAGCTTATCAGCCAAAATCGAACAATGTATTTCTCTCACATCAAATCACCATCAGTCAAAATCAACGTTTATTTTCAGCCAGCCAAACAGGTTATTGACTTCTTGACAGAATGCTCCTCGACTCTGGGTTCACCTTATTTTGAGATTTTGTCTCATTGAATTGGAAAAGAACATGTACCGCGGAAAAGGGCAAGGAACTAAATCATGGCAAGATCATTATGAATTGAAGCAATATGGCTCTTTAAGCTATTACACACAAGCCAAGTCCACCTTAGATCTGATACGTTGCAGATAACTAGCACTACATAGTCAAGAAACCAACAAATTACTATTAATGCATCACATACATACATGGTGGAACAATCCAAACATGTTTTCATGCAGGCACTACACTATAGAATACTCTCCAACACAGGAGGAGCTATTTTTTTTTGTTGTCTCTAATATTCAGTACATTTGACGATGATTCTTCATTTTTTATGACACTGGATGACTTTCAGAATTCAGATTAGACGAAAGGCTTTGGGGGCATCTGCAGATTCTCCAACCTCCCTGTTAACATGTTCACCACTTTTGTCATTGAGGGTCGATTTTTTGGGTTCCATTGAATGCACCATAGGGCCACCATGGCTAGCTGTTTTACCTTTTCTTTCTCTGCTGCAGTCATTTCCCTGGAAAGTACCAAGTCCTGCCCAGTGATTACTCTCTCAAAGATCCACTCTGGGAGGTAAACATCATTTTGGCTATCAACACTTGGGTCTGAGGTCCTCCTTCCACTTAACATTTCTAACACAAGCATGCCGAAACTGTAAACATCAGACTTGTAGGATACCCCACCAAAATTCCGAGAGTACAACTCTGGTGCCATATATCCCATAGTGCCTCTTGCTGCTGTCAAGGTAACGATGCTTTGATCCCTTGCACACAGTTTTGCTAGGCCAAAGTCTGAGATCTTTGGATTGAAGTTGAAGTCTAGCAAGATGTTGTGAGGCTTGATGTCAAAGTGGAGGATGCGTTTATTGCATCCTTGATGTAGGTATTCCATTCCCCGGGCAATGCCCAAAGCAATATCTACCATTTTCTTTGGCACCAGTAGATCCTGGGAAATACTAGAATCATTTGAGAATATATATTTTTCCAGTGACTCATTAGGCATGTATTCATAAATTAGGGCACGCCTTGTTCCTTCAGAGCAAAAACCTAGGAGACGCACAATATTTGCATGGTGGATTAGTCCTATGGTTGCAACTTCGTTGATGAATTCTTCTCCTTCGCCTATAGAGTTCTCTAACATTTTGATTGCCACAGGCACTCCATTTGGTAGCTCGCCTTTGTATACACTCCCAAATCCACCCTGACCTACTTTTTCCTTAAATCGCCTTGTTATCTTCTTAAGTTCAGAGAAGCTATACCTTGTGGGTTTTGAGGTGCCATATGTCTTGAGAAACATTTCGACCTTCAAGTGTATCTCCTCATTATATCTTGTCTTAAGTGAAAGATAGAGTCCAGTGGCTACCATTAACAAAAGAACCACTATTGTGGCCACCGATGATGTAGCTGGCAAGCAGTGAACAGGAAATCAATATACTGTTTGGATAAGAAGGCACCATTTGGTGTTATTAATGGGTTCGAGAAAATGTTTAGAGCCATAGTCGAGAAAGATAAGAATTTGTGGCTAATAGACATCCTTTGCCATTTTGAATTGAAGGAATGTTTGATTAGGAGCAGTACCTGCAATGACTTTGACGTGTGAGCCTGCAAACACCAAAGAAGAAAATAAGTCTCTAGTGATAGTTTAGTATGAAATGGTGATTTGTCAAGAAAGAAAAGGGTAAGGTTCAATATTTTAGTAAAATTAGCTGCATGATGTGACCCTACCCCAAGCATGTCCAATGAAAGTTCTACCTTTTTTAAGAATGTATATGTCATTTCCCTATCCAGTACTGGCATCATCTTATTAGCCATCGGCTTGAACTTGAAGAGAGGATCCTGACTGTCATATGTATTTGCATGAATATAATGTAAAAGAGTGATGCTCCTTATATATTTTTGAACATGTTTGATCACAAGCAAGGTTCCTTAAGAGAAAATGCAATTATCAGAGGCAAGTTTGTGGTGCCATTTCTGGTGATTAACTAAGCTATAGTCCCTACTACTCACTACTAGTGTGTCATGTTGCCCATCAACTGTACGCTGCAGTTTCTCCGAGTCCCAACCTCTCACAACTACCTGGCTGACAACCAATTTCACATTAGTGCTTGTTCATTCTATTTATGCAGTGTTCTCTTTCTGCTCTAATAGGTGGTTCCTATCTTGCACGCAAAGGTGGTTCTTATCTTGCAAGCATACCACTTTGTACTCTCTTTGTATTCACTTTCAGCAGTATTTTCTCTGTTTTCACTTCTTAAGTGTTTTTTTCTATTTGCTTTCTTCACACAATTTATCCTACAAATTTATTTACGTTTTTCAGGAGCACGCATAATTGACTTTTGCGGCTACTTTGGTTGCAAGCTCTACTAATGCTACTATAGCATACGGACAAGGAAAGGTTTCTTGCTAGGACCTCGGACGATACACTCAAACAATCCTAGCTCAAGTAACTTGTTTTCTGAGACCCAGACTAAATAAATTCCATTTATATGGTAATATATGCCAGAAGTAAATAAACTCCATTGTAGAAGTTGCTTTGCTTTTAATTTGTCTTCGTTATGCATTGTGTGCTGAGTTGTAGTGCAGTAAATTTTGCATGTAAAAGTTTTGGTCATCAATTGCTTAAAAGTGATGATGTGAACTGCCCTTATCCTTCACTTAAAAAAGAAAATTGCCATTATCCTCCAAGTGGTCATCTATATTTGAAACTGCGTTCTCATAATTATCACGTACTGTAGGAGCAATTTACAATATTGATGGGAACACATACTCGACTCCTCCCGTGCGGCTCTCTAGGATGGCGGCGGCGAAGGGCTCTCCTAGGAGGGCCGCGAGCTCGTCCATGAGGGGACAACGCTCGATGGCCGGGACAGAGCCGCGGCTGGGTGTCACGGCCCCTTGTAAATCTGCTACTACTACTACTTGTATGGTTTAGTAAGTCGGTTGAAGAGGAAGGATTACTGTTGGGCTGGCCCATTAGGGTTCCAAGCCGTGTAATAGATCCAGACGATTAGGCCCAGATTAGCATCTATAAATACATGTAACTGCTTCTGGAAGAGGACATGATTTGAATAAAGAACACATCCCACCAAAACCTGAAACTTATCTGAGCGTGTCTGGGAAGTCTTCTTCTCCAGTTGGTCGACTTCTCACGCTGCGGGAGCTCGCTGTCAGCCACGGGACGTCGATCCTTACACCTGGTATCAAAGCTCTCCTTCCTTGGTGTGGGTTGGTGATCACAAGGGGGCTAGGTTGGCTGTAGGAAGAAGAGGAGGTGATCACCACGGCGCCCTCTGTCAAACCTTCGGCGCAGTCCAGGCTGGTGTTGGAAGCCATGGCGACAGAAGCTAAACAAGGGGAAGCAAGGTGGGACAAGATGATGGTGATGATGGAGAGGTTGACAGGGAAAGTTGAGGCTATGGAGAAGGTGCATCACCAACTATTGGGACAGTCAGAATTGACTGCCGACTCGGTGAAACAGGCTGCAGATGAGAGGACACTTCTATCCAGGCGCGTGGAGGAGAATGGGAAGGCGTTGGCCAGGATGAGGTTGGAAGCTATGGCGAGAGAGATGGAGGATGTTGGCACGGGACCAGAGTCATCGGATACAGGAGGTAGAAGAGGAGCCATGCCGAACCAGGATCCGGGAGGAAGGGAGTTGCAACAACATGTACCTAAGATGCTTTTCCCCAAGTTTGGAGGCAAGGAACCGGCGATTTGGTTGAATCGATGTGAGGACTACTTCAACATGTATCAGGTCCCAGATGCAATGAAGGTACCTGCGGCGTCGATGAACATGGAGGGAAATGCAGCTAGATGGCTGCAGATTCTGAAGTTGAGGGGAGACTTGGGAGATTGGCCAAATTTCTCTAGAATAGTGTTGCAGAAATTCGGTGTGGATGAATATCCAAAGGCCATGGAAAGAATGTTGCACCTGCAACAGAAAGGGGGTGTCGAAGAGTATGTAGAAGAATTTGAGGAGACCAGATATGCAACAGCAGTACATAATCCAGAACTGGGGGAGGTGTTCTTTGTTGCTCAGTTTATGAAAGGCTTAAAGAATGAGATACAAGGTCCTGTAAAGTCTCAGATTCCTTCCACTGTTGATAGGGCTATTAGGTTGGCGCTGGTGTAGCAGGAGATTTCGGTCAAGAATAGTGGCCGGAATAGTAAGATAGGCCAAGGAGGTAGGGGAGTGACAGGAGTTAGGACTGAAGGGAAGGTAGGGGATCAAGGAGTATGGAGTAAGGAGAGACAAGTGAAAGAATACAGGAGGATAAATGGACTCTGCTATACCTGTGGTGAGAAGTTTGAGCCAGGGCACCAGGCTAAATGTCCAAAAAGAGCAATCCCTCAACTCAATGTATTGACCACTGAAGATTTGGAGATGGTATTGTCTGAGGAGCAGCTGGGGCAGATAGAAAAGGAGGAGGTACAAGAAGAGGAGAATCACAGATTGTCTATTCATGCCCTCAGTGGAGCTAATAGTTCACAGTGTATCAGGTTTAGAGCCTTGATTCAGAATCAGTTGATGTTGATGCTGGTAGATTCTAGTAGTTCTACCAGTTTCATCAGCCAAGCTATGGTGGACAAGTTGAAACTAGCCACTGAACCCTGTTCTCCTGTCTCTGTCAAGGTGGCCAATGGAGAGGTGTTGAGAAGTGACAGAAGGGTGAAGGATATTAGATGGTGGACAGGGGGACACACTTTTGTATCTACCATGAGGGTGTTGGAGATTGGGGTGTATGATGCTATACTTGGGTTTGATTGGTTAAGAGCTCATAGTCCAATGGAATGTGACTGGGATCAGAAAGTGTTGTCATTCCAGCATCAAGGAGAAAGGATTTGGTTGAAGGGAGATTCAGTTGAGGTGACAGAAGTGCCCCAGGTTTCCGCCCTGAAGGTTCAAAAATGGTTGAAGGGCAATGAGGTGTGGGTGTTTGTCTTGTTGGAACCGGTGGCAGGGAAGGAGGGGGTTCCAGAGACAGGCCCATTGGGTGAATTGTTAGATGAGTTCAAGGACATCTTTGAGTCACCCAAGGCTTTGCCACCTGTCAGGCCATATGACCATCATATTCCTCTTGTGCCAGGATCAGTGCCAGTGAATGCTCGACCCTATAGGTACTCACCCTTGCATAAAACAGAGATCGAAAGGCAGGTGGCCAAGTGTGAGTCCTTTTGCATAGAACTATTGAAAGCTGGACATATAGTGCCAAGTGTGAGTCCTTTTGCATCACCTGTGTTGCTGGTACAGAAGAAGGATGGAACCTGGAGGTTCTGTATTGATTACAGAAAGCTCAATGAAATGACAATCAAGAATAGGTTCCCAATGCCTTTAGTAGACGAGATATTGGATGAGTTAGTGGGAACTCAATATTTTTCTAGTTTGGATATGACAGCAGGATACCATCAGATTAGGATGGGATTGGAGGATGAGTACAAAACGGCTTTCAAAACCCACCATGGGCACTACCAGTTCAGAGTAATGCCTTTTGGGCTTACTAATGCCCCTGCAAGTTTTCAGTGTGCTATGAACTCCATTTTGGAGCCCTATTTGAGAAAGTTTGTGATGGTGTTTATAGATGATATTCTGATATACAGTGCAGATCTGACTCAACATTTGGAACACTTAAGATTGGTGTTCTATACTTTGAGGGATCATCAGTTTTACCTCAAAAGAAAGAAGTGTGTCTTTGCCAAATCTGAGTTGCAGTATTTGGGTCATATTATATCCAAGGATGGGGTGTCTACTGACCCAGCAAAGACTCAGGCGATGGTGGATTGGCCAGTTCCTTCCTCACTTACTGAGTTGAGAGGTTTTCTGGGGTTGACAGGTTACTATAGGAAATTTGTCAGGCATTATGGTGCTATTGCCAAGCCCTTGACTACTCTTCTTCAAGGGAAGAAAAGATGGGAGTGGACAAAAGAAGCACAACAAGCTTTTGATAAGTTGAAGCAGGCTATGATTCAGACCCTAGTGTTGGCCCTACCAGATTTTGAGCTTCCTTTTGTGGTGGAGACTGATGCCTGTGAGAATGGGATTGGGGCTGTTTTGATGCAACAAAATAGACCTGTGGCTTTTTTAAGCAAGGCTTTGGGAGTTAAGAATAGTCAGTTGTCCATATATGAGAAGGAGTTCTTGGCTTTAATGATGGCAGTGGATAGGTGGAGGCCATATCTTCAGAGATCTCAGTTTGTGATAAAGATGGATCACCAGTCTCTGACCTTTTTGGGTGAACAACAATTGTAGTCTGAATGGCAAAAGAAGGCTATGGCTAAGCTGATGGGTTTGGAATTTCAGATTGTCTACAAGAAAGGGAAAGAGAATGTGGTGGCAGATGCCTTGTCCAGAGTGGGAATGGCGATGGCTATATCCACAGTTACAGAGTTGCAACCTGTTTGGATCCAAGAGGTTACTAATTCCTATGTAACGGATTCACAGGCTCAACAATTGCTACAAAAGCTTGCGGTGCATAGCCCCGATGAGGCAGGGTTCTCTTTGCATCAAGGAGTTATTAGAAAGCAGCAACAAATTTGGATTGGGCAGAATTCAGCTCTTAGAACTAAAGTCATTTCTGCTTTTCATGGCTCAGTGGTTGGTGGGCATTCGGGTATTACCGCTACTTATCAAAGGGTTAAACGAATGTTTTGGTGGCAAGGGTTGAAGACTGATGTGGAGAGTTTTGTCAAACAGTGTTCGGTGTGTCAGCAGGCCAAAAGTGAAAAACAGCTGCCTACTGGTTTGTTACAACCCTTGCCGGTGCCAACAGGGGCCTGGAAGGATATTACCATGGATTTCATTGAAAAATTGCCAAAGTCAGAAGGCTATGATACTATACTGGTGGTGGTGGATAGATTTTCAAAATATGCCCATTTTTTACCTCTGAGACATCCATTCTCTGCTCAAATAGTGGCACAGGTGATATTGGACAATGTCGTTAAGCTACATGGGGTCCCTAATTCAGTGGTGTCTGACAGGGATAAAGTGTTCACCAGTGCATTTTGGAGACATTTGTTTGATATGCTGAAGATTAAGCTAGCTTTGAGCACAGCTTATCATCCACAAACTGATGGGCAGAGTGAGAGGGTTAACCAGTGCCTTGAAATGTATTTAAGGTGTGCTGTTCACGCAACGCCCCACAAGTGGAAGTCTTGGTTGGCTATGGCTGAGTTTTGGTATAATACTACCTATCACTCTTCATTGGGATGTTCTCCGTTCAAGGCCCTTTATGGGTATGAGGCTTCTGTGCTTGCTGCACCAGATTTCCTGGGCACAGAGGATACTGAAGTTGGGCAGTGGGTTAACCAGCGAGATGCTTACAATGTGCTGCTCAAGGAACAATTGTTGAAGGCTCAGCAACGTGCTAAACACTTTGCTGACTTGAAAAGAAGGCCCAGAGAGTTCCAAGTTGGTGAGCAGGTGCTACTTAAACTCCAACCTTATGCTCAATATTCGGTGGTAAATAGAGCTTGTCCAAAATTGTCCTTTAAATATTTTGGACCCTATACTGTGTTGGAAAGGATAGGGGCGGGGCTTATAAGATTCAGTTACCAGAGGAGGCCCAAGTTCATCCAGTTTTTCATGTCTCCCAATTGAAGCCATTTACTCCAAACTATGTTCCTGTATTCTCAGAGCTCCCTCACATAGCAGATCTGGAAAATGTGAATATGCAGCCTATGGAGATATTGGACAGACGTCTGGTGAAGAAGGGTAGCTCAGCTGTGACTCAAGTTCTGGTTCGGTGGTCTGGAATTCCGAAGGAGTCTGCTACTTGGGAAGATTTTAATGTGGTGCGCACAAGGTTCCCAGATTCTCTTGCTTGGGGTCAAGCAAGTGTTCAAGGGGGGGGGGGGAAATGTCACGGCCCCTGGTAAATCTGCTACTACTACTACTTGTATGGTTTAGTAAGTCGGTTGAAGAGGAAGGATTACTGTTGGGCTGGCCCATTAGGGTTCCAAGCCGTGTAATAGATCCAGGCGATTAGGCCCAGATTAGCATCTATAAATACCTGTAACTGCTTCTGGAAGAGGACATGATTTGAATAAAGAACACATCCCACCAAAACCTGAAACTTATCTGAGCGTGTCTGGGAAGTCTTCTTCTCCAGTTGGTCGACTTCTCACGCTGCGGGAGCTCGCTGTCAGCCACGGGACGTCGATCCTTACACCGGGCAACAATGACCTGTGGGGGTGTGCTGCTCGACCTCGACGGCTTGGGCGGTGTTATGGCTTGGTGGGTGGGAGGGGACGCGAGGGCTTCAGAGGGTGCGTGGTTTAGATCGCCTTCGGTGGCTCCGCCCCCCTCCCACCGGACGCCGGCCGTCCAGCGGCCAGATCCGGCAGAGGCGGAGGCAGGGCTCCTTTTTCTGCCCCGCCTTCCCAGCGGTGGCTCCATGTGATGACCCGTGGCCGAGAGTAGCAGATCTCCTTGCCACCGATGAGGCCACCACGGTGAACAACCGAGCAGGAATACTCCAGGACTCCAGGTACGCAAGACTCGGTATGGATTCGAATATCTGGATTCCTATTATTCATTCGCATAACCCTTCTCCACCGCCTGATCAGGTATTTATAGGAGTCTATCTCCCTATTACAAGCCAATTAACAGGCCAGATAGCAGATTAACAGGCCACACACACGCCCAGCACACTAATCCACCATTACAATTTTACTACTAGGCGATAAGCAAACCCACACCCACCTAGGCATCTGACACTCCATGGTGAGGGCCGGTGGTGTCGGGGCCGGAGCCGGTGCCATGATGGCCGAATTTGGCGCCCCAATGCAGGCGGTGCCCCCTAGGGGCTTGTTCGGTTATTTTCAATCCATATGGATTGAAGGGGATTGATACGGATTGAAGGAGATTTTGACTTACTAGGGATTGAAACTCCCTCAATCCCCCTCAATCCATATGGATTGGGGTAGAACCGAACAAGCCCTAAGTGGGGCACGCGCCCGCCCACGGGCCGAGCCGGGGGAGGGGCCATAGCCCCTCCCAAGGCTGCGACATACATATATATTCCAATTATTGTGTAGTCTAAATATATGTACTATAAATTTTGTCATTTCCTTGCAAGCGCTGATATCTAAATCTCATACCTTTATGATTCATCTTATCGTCTCGCTGGGTAGCTGTCGATAGCCGCTGACCACTTGACTTTCCTATGACATAGCCTCACAACCAAAGTCTAGAGAAGGTGATCACGCAAGCAACAAAATGAGCGCCAACAGCGTCGATCACCAGAATCACATGTCGCGGCTGGGACGTCCGCATAGACTACAAAAACTAGATCCAAATATGGCTAACTTATATACATACTACATTAGATCTAGTAGATAATAAAATCTACAAATTTTAACTAAAGTTGTCATCTGATAGTTGTTGTTTACATGACTAATTTGACATGTACCTATGCAGGTTGTCGATTTTTCATGGATCATCGAGGCTAGTTGAAATTTTGGATTCTCTCAAAAAAATTGTTAGACGTCTCATGAATACTAAAGTTATTATATAACAGTTGAATCTCATCAATCAGACATTTATCATTATGTCGCCTTTATTATTTTGGTATTGTTACTATGCCAAAACTTTAGTTCAATATATCAATTAACTAGAAAATAAACTCATGGACTACGGTAATTTATAAAGAACTAGAATTCGTATTCCATATCGAGTGCTTAAGCTTGTAATATGATACAATATATTTTCACCATATAATATTGATGAATTGGTCGGCCCCCCTTGTATTGTAATCCTAGCTCCGCCCCTGCACGCGCCTCATGGCCGCTCGCAGCAAAGGTCAGTAGTGACGACAGTAGTTGTCAGTGACGACAATGGCGGTCGTCGACGACCTCGACGTGCGGCCGTGTTACGCGAGCGGTGGAGTCATGTCTTGCTCTATGTGTTGCTCGATCAGAGGGGTGGTGGCCGACGCAACTCTGCGGCTGCCACGTGCAGCCAGCACGTCCATGCCCCTCTGATGGGATTCCTATGGGGTGGCGGGACAGTGGCGAGGGCGGTGTTGGCGAGCAAGGGGTTCTTCTTATTGGCCCGACGTCGTGCTAGAGGGTTCTCTGGGCGAAAGCCTCGGTGACGACGACGCCGGTGGGCGCTGCTTTCCCTATTGGGAACGTAGCCTCTAGCATTCATCCAAGGGTGAAACCCGATCAGCTATGGGTGTGTAACCGTGGTGCCATCGCCATCGGTGTTTCTCCCTTCATGAAGGCGTTGCATTTGGATCATCATCATGGCTTTGTGGTATCCTTAGACGGCTGTACTTCTTGGCCTATGGTGGATGAACGGAGGTGGATTCTGCAGCTTGAAGTCGAAGCTGCTATATCGGGATCGTAGCTTGGCAACGATGACACGTTGCAAGCCCCCCTTCTTCATAGTCTGGGGTTCTGCTGGGGGCGAGGCCCGGGTTCGTGATTGGAAGTCGGAGCCGCTCATGTTTGAGTTTGGCAACGATGACCGGTCATGTCCGTGCTTCAGACCCACCGGTATGTGACCGTGGGTGGCCTGCCATAGGAAGTCAGAGCTTCTGGTAGCTTTGCTTTCAGCTTGGCAACGATGACCCGTGGCAGTGTGTCATGTTCGTGTTCAGCCGCGTTGTGTGGGGTGGTTAGCCACTCGGGTGCTCAGTCAGACATCTCGTTTGGCTATAATTTTTTTTTCTCTTAATTGAGCGACAGAGCTTCTGCCATTGTTTTTAAAAAAATTATGACGTAGAATTCTTAACAACAGTGTTTTGTGTTTATTTTACCTTCGGCTGTACCAATTTAGTTCCTAATTTATTTACCGTCTCCCTTAATTAGTTGAAGCATCATTTTCTGGGTAGTTTTGGTAGTAGTGCCCAACTTTCTATATGTGCTGTAGGTCTGGGCTGTTCAAATGCTTGAAAAAATGGGTCTGAATACTACTAATGAAGTGGATGTTTATGATTAGATTGTTTGGCCTTGGTTTGCTTGGGTAAGGCTTCCCAACAAAATGAGCTGCGGTACTACTCAAAATAAGCTGATAATTATGTATGAAATATCTGCGAATCACATAGTAGTATACTAGTAGACTGTACACAGAAATGAATAATGTAAATGTAAGATATCATACCGTGATTGATGCAGAAGGTTTGATTCCTGTCTGGATTGAACCCACAGCGTTGCCCACCTTGTTCACACAGTGTGCAGTTCTCTGGATAATTATACAAGTAGGTTGTTTGCGAACCTGAGAAATTGAGTATTGTTTCTGCTTTCTCCTTGAATGTTGAATCGTCATTGCGAGTGTCCATCATCAGAAAGTAGCTATCAGGCATGACCCTGCAATCTAGTGGAAGCACAGACATGGATGCAGAACGATCCACCAAATAGGAGAAGTCGGCCGCGCTGCTAAGGCACGAGATTGGGCCGAAGATGTAATTAACAGCAAGATTACTTGGCGTGAACTCTCTTAAGCAGCTTACTATCATTCCATATCCAAAATAGCATAGCAGTGAGCAGGGGTACAGGTTTTCACATTTGATAATGCTGCGAGGTAGGGACACTGACATGAGCTTCTGCTTGCAGGAGGAAGACGAGTTGTCCACACGCGGGGCGAGCGTGAGGGTACCATGCCTGTAATCTATGGCGGTCACTTTGTACTGGATAACGACTGTTGGGAGAACCAGAATGGTGTCGTCGCCGTAGCATCCAAGCTTCATGAATGGTGCCCCGCATAATGAGGAGGTATTGCTGGATTCGAGCCGGAAAGGGTACCTGATCTCCGGACCATGTTTGCTGCACCGAGATGGTGGGCAGTTGCTGAAGAAGTCGGCATCATCCCATGCCGTGGCCTTGTATGCTCCATCTTTGAGAAGACACAACAGCAGAGCTATAACAAGAAATTCAGACATCTCCTTTTTTTTGTGTGTGTATCTTTTTTCAACAACAATAGCAGTGGAAGAGGATTGGAGGAAGCAGGGCCGAGCCCAGTTGTGGAGTAGCGGTATTAATTGTATCAATAATAACTGAGAAATTGAGCCCAGTCCGCGACCTGGTGCAGGAGCTCGGGTTCCCTGCCTGACGGCCGGACGGTCCGCGCTCTAGGGCCGGACGGTCCGCGCGTGCGCAGGGGCGGCGGAAGATCGCCGGCGGCGCCTGGATCTCGCTCCCGGGAGGGACCCCGTCGGGGAGGAGAGATCCTAGGAGTTGTCTAGGCTCGGGCCGGCCGACCTAGACTCCTCTAATCGACGTAGAGTCGAGGAGAGGCAGAGAATTTGGGGATTGGAATACTAAACTAGGGCTAAACTAGAACTAGACTAAACTACTCCTAATTGTGCTGAAAATAAATGCGAGATAGAAGTTGTATTGGTTCGATTGTTGGGGGTTTAATCGGCCGTAGCCCTTCATCTATATAAAGGGGGAGGTCTGGATCCGTTTCCAACTGTTTCCTGAGTTAATCCCGCGGTTTTAGGTAACAAATCCCGCGAGAAACTAGGAACCCTAACTGACTCTGCGCGCGCGCGGACCGTCCGCGCCACCACCGCGGACAGTCCGGACCGCGGACCGTCCGGCCTCAGGGCCGGACCGTCCGCCAGGCTCATTTTAGCCTCCAACATATGCCCCCCTGCCTTTTGGTGCAGTTTGACGAACCAAAAGCATATGAACTAAACCTGATGTAAGTCATCGGCTTTTCAAAATAGAGATCATTCAATAAAGCACCAATGTATAAAGGCCGTTTTGGATTGTATCTTTCTCGGCCATGACCATTTGATCAATGGATCAAAATGAATAGAATGGAGGTGCCCCCAGCCTGGATAGACAAAGGGACTATACATGTACCATGGATTCATCGTCATGCCATTCCATGTTTGAACAGGATAATATACCGACGATGAGTAAATAGGTGGAAAGTACCCTGGTCTCATAGAATGAATAAGCGATGCTTGTTGTGTCGCCTTTCGGGTCGTTTTGTTTGACCGTTTTGTTTTAGCGGGTGACCGGGGTTTCTTTGTTGACCGATCACGTGGAACAGTCTTTTTGCTAGTATTTTTGGAGAGCAACTGATCAAAAGTAGGATCGGCTTTGATCAGCCGATTATATGTGCTTTGACCTTGCGTCTTTTTCCTTGCTTTGTGTAGAGGTTGACGCCTTTGGTCATAGGTGGACTGTCCGGCTGAGTTAGCCGGACCGTTTGTCTGAGCACCGGATTGTCCGCACGTAGGTGTCGGACCATCTACGATGCTGGGGCTAGGCTGATGTGTTTGGTTTATTAACTGTGTCTGCCCCCCGGCGTCTTCGGACCTTTTAGCCTTCTCGTCCGAAGCCTTTCGAGCAATCTCCTTTTGTGATATATCTGACATGCGAGAATTGCTGATGACGATGCTCTTGCCTTTGCCTTTATCAGCCATTTCGGGCCGAACCAAGACCTTTTTGCATGTGAGTTCTATTGTATTAACAGGAAAGGGTTGTGTGTCTACTTGCATCTCCTGAAAAGCCAATCGACCCTCATTTATGGCCGATTGTATCTGTCGACGAAAAACATTACAATCATTGGTGGCATGAGAAAAGGAATTATGCCACTTACAATAAGCACGTCTCTTTAATTCATCAGGAGGAGGAATACTATGAGTTAATTTAATGTTGCCGTTTTTCAGTAACTCGTCAAATATTTTATCGCATTTGGCAACATTAAAAGTAAACTTAACTTCCTCTTGTCGATTCTTTCGAATCGACTGTAAAGCAGAACACGCTGAAGGTTTAGCCTGTCCTGGCCAAACCAGTTCGGCGGTGTATACATCCGTGGATTCATCGTCCGAATTATCGTATCCCACTAAATGCATCTTATGGCTAGCCGATTTTGATGTTTCCTTACTTCGGCTTTCACAGGTCATAGCCCGCTGGTGTAAGTGCACTAATGAAAAGAATTGGGTGCCATCTAATTTTTCTTTTAAGTAGGGTCGCAACCCATTGAAAGCTAGCCCTGTCAGTTGTTTTTTCTGCGACATGAATCTGAAAGCATCGGTTTCTAGTGTCCCGGAATCTCCGGATATAGTCATTAACCGATTCTTCAGGCCCCTGTCGGACTGAAGCTAAGTCAGCCAATTCTAACTCATGTTCTCCTGAGAAGAAGTGTTCATGAAATTTCTGCTCTAATTCTTCCCAAGAGTTAATAGAGTTTGGTGGCAAAGCTGCGTACCATGCAAATGCAGTATCAGTAAGGGACAACGAGAATAAACGAACGCGGTAGGCTTCCCCATCAGCCAATTCTCCCAAGTGTGCTATGAATTGGCTTATATGTTCGTGTGTGCTTTTCCCACTTTCACCAGAAAACTTAGAGAAGTCTGGTATTCTAGTTCCCTGTGGGTATGGCACGGTGTCGAATCGGTGGCTATAAGGCTTCTGATACGATTGCCCTGTACCTGACACACTAACACCGAGTTTGTCCCTGAACATCCCGGCTACCTCGTCTCTGACCCTCTCTGCCATGTCCGGCGACCATCCATTAAGTTTGTGGGTGGAGATTTCAGGTTGCCTGACATTACTCTGTCGGCTTTCCTCCCAGGTATGTTTGAGGTGTGTGTTAGGTGTCCTATTAATGTCACCAGCTCCTGCCCTATACCCCTCAGGCTCTCTTGTGGCCGAATAGTATTCAGCCCTATGTCCATGAGGTGGTATGGCATGATTATAATGTGTTGCTGGTGGGGCACCATAATGTTGCTGCGATGAATGTGGGAACTGTGCGTATTGCGCAGCTCTCGGCTCTGCGTATGCAAATCCGGACGGTCCGGCGTAAGAGGCCGAATGGTCCGCGACCTGGCCAAATGGTCTGAAGGTATATCCGGATTGTCCAGCCGTATATGGTGCTACGTGGGTAGTCTCGTACCCAGACCGTCTGTCGTAGAGAACTGGACGGTCCGCGATCGGGCCGAATGGTCCAGGGCTGTACCCGGACGGATCGGTCATATATGGTGCGACTTGAGTAGTCTGCGCGTGGACTCGTGTAGAGTCAGATGGTCCAGCGTAATACGTCGGCCGGTTCATGCCATATCCGGACGGTCCGGCGTAAGATGGCGGACGGTCCGCAACATATCTGGACGGTCCGGCGTGATGCACCGGACGGTCCGTGATGGGGCCGAAGTGTTCAGGGTTGTACCCTGATGGTCCGGCCATGTACGGTGCGACCTGAGTGTTTTGTGTGCGGGCCTGCATCTGGTCGGACGGCCCGACGAAATACGCCGGACGGTCCTCGGTATGACCAGACTGTCTGAGATGATGCTCGGACGGTCCGGTCGCGTCCAGTACCTGCCGTGTGCCTAGTGGTTGCGGCTGTGATGGTGACACGAAAGCGTGCATCGGCATACCATATGATGGCTGGGTCAAGGGTGACCTGTTTATAGCCGATGTGTTTGACGTGGGTGGCACTGTATTAGACTCTCGTGATGGAAAGTTAGGAGCAGCTGATTTCTCGTATGCACGTAAATGCATTTTAATAGATTCATCTACATATTGCTTTAACTGATCTCCTCGTTGATCCATGAAAGTCGTAAGAGATAGGTCTGGAGTACTTACAGCGGGACCCTGAAGTGGCGGTAGGAGAGATTCCATATCGATCTCCCCTTGACGGACGATCTTCTGGTGGCGATCTACCGTGAAGTGTGACAAGTACTTGTCCGCCGCCTCCTTGCGCCTTTCGGAGAGTTTATGCAGCAGTTCCGCCTCTTCCTTGTCGCGTTGTTCGTTCCATTGCCGCATCACCTCCTTCTCATCGCGCATTACGAGGTCTTCAAAGGGCCTTTGGTCATCAGCCGGGAGCGCCTCCATGGCCGGCTTGATGATGTTGGTAGTGGAGATCTTGGTGGGATCCTTAGAACCGGCCATTTATGGGCCGATTTTTAGCAGATCTAGACACCTAGTCCCCAGCAGAGTCGCCAAAAGTATGTTGACACCTTTTCGGAGGCGCCAATCACTCAAAAGAACCAGCGGCGGTGCTCTCTGGTCAGGCGCGGACGGTCCGCGGCTTGGGGCCGGACGGTCCGCGACCTGGCGCGACGTGGCGGTGCTCTCTGGTCAGACGCGGACGGTCTGCGGCACAGGGCCGGACGGTCCGCGACCTGGTGCAGGAGCTCGGGTTCCCTGCCTGACGGCCGGACGGTCCGCGCTCTAGGGCCGGACGGTCCGCGCGTGCGCAGGGGCGGCGGAAGATCGCCGGCGGCGCCTGGATCTCGCTCCCGGGAGGGACCCCGTCGGGGAGGAGAGATCCTAGGAGTTGTCTAGGCTCGGGCCGGCCGACCTAGACTCCTCTAATCGACGTAGAGTCGAGGAGAGGCAGAGAATTTGGGGATTGGAATACTAAACTAGGGCTAAACTAGAACTAGACTAGAACTACTCCTAATTGTGCTGAAAATAAATGCGAGATAGAAGTTGTATTGGTTCGATTGTTGGGGGTTTAATCGGCCGTAGCCCTTCATCTATATAAAGGGGGAGGTCTGGATCCGTTTCCAACTGTTTCCTGAGTTAATCCCGCGGTTTTAGGTAACAAATCCCACGAGAAACTAGGAACCCTAACTGACTCTGCGCGCGCGCGGACTGTCCGCGCCACCACCGCGGACAGTCCGGACCGCGGACCGTCCGGCCTCAGGGCCGGACCGTCCGCCAAGCTTATTTTAGCCTCCAACAAAGAGGTTGAGTAGGTGGGAGCAAATAAGATGCTCTGAGTTTCCATGAAACTTCCGTGTGCTCAAGTTGACTTGGAGTAAACGCTGCTCATCAGTCCTGTCTTTGTTGAAGACTTGGAAAGAAAGAAGTTTTGTCCGAGTCAAAAGGCATCTCAATCATGCCGGGCCTGTTTCATTATCAGCACTAATCCTGTCTGTGTAGTCCAATTAGTAATTGCAATTGTATGGTGAGGAGAAATTCCAAGTTTCCATGAAACTTCCTGCTGTGCTAAAGTAAACGCAAAGTCAAAAAGTGTGGTGATGCATGTCAGGCCTGCTGTTGTGTTCTCAAATAACTAAGCGTCCTTGTTAGTCTGTCCATAGCCAACACCCTAGGAAGCATTCCTGCATCTAAAAATCTCTCATGGTGAACTCATGTGCACCTGCAGCATTTCTTCACTCTTCTGCATCCTGGCAAGCTTTACTTGTCTTTTTTATTTCTGTGACTGCAGTTGGTGCCGCAGATGCTGGAGGCCAAGGTCAGTGTCCTCATTTCTCCTGTGGTGATCTTCATCCTTCCACTATCTGGCAAGCTTTACTTGTATATTTTTTTTATTTATTTATTTCTGTGACTGTAGATGCTGGTGGCCAAGGTCCGTGTCCTCATTTCTCCTGTGGTGATCTTGGCAACATATCCAAACCTTTCCGTAGGCCAGGCGACCCAGAAGAGTGCGGTGTAAAAGCATACGAGCTGGTCTGTAGCAACGGCAAGGCTACAATTCGCATCAACACGGGGACATATTTTGTCACCAGCATCAACTATACCAATCGTTCCTTCTGGGTTGTGGACGCCAATTTGGATATGCACAGCAGCTGCCCTCTTCCTCGTTGGGATCAGTTTCCTTACACTTCTGAGGGATTGTTCTGGAGAAGTGGTAAACATACCCATATCGATTTGCCCACTGATGATGCCTCTTTGTGGGCATGCTTTGTTAATTGTTCGAGAGCAGTTAGGATTACGAATAACTTGGGGTACAAGCCCGTTACTTGCCTGAGTGGGAGCAGTTCCTTTGTTTATATATATGTACAGTATGGGGCTTGCACAGTCGGATCTCTTGAACCTTTTTGTGGATACTTGGCCGAGATTTCCTTTGGTACCAATCCGAAGGGTACTAATGCAAGTTATGCAGATATCATACAAGTGGTAAAGAAGGGATTTTCTGTTGGATTCCCAAAGGACGAATATGATTATAGCTACCATAATACTTCTTGGATATTCAAGACATGCCTAAATAATTTTACCAGGTGAGTCTGGAGTCGTTGGTTGGTTCTATATGTCCTTGCGAGTTTGGTTTCCCAGCATTGCATGCCTAAATAATGTTGACCCTGCAGGTACTTCCACGAGCAATTGTCTAGCGGAGGCATCGTTGGTATAACTCGTGCTTTCTTTTGGAGTGATGTATTTCTTCTCAAGTGCGCAGAGAGTTACAATGCCACAACTGTTATTTTAGATTTCGATGTGATATCCGTAGTGACTGGTGTTAAAATCACAACGTTACTTGGTACGTTAGATTCACCTTCTTCTAATCTTTAACAATTTCCTACATGTATATATGTATGGTTTAACACATTTTGCCAACTTGTTTGACAGTACTGTTCAGGTTTGTGTTCACAGCACTAGCAGTACAGATGTTCCTTGCCCACAAGTACTGGAAAACAACGATAGCAATTGACGCTGTCGAGAAATTCCTCCACATGCAACAAATGCTTGGTCCTACTAGGTTTGCCTACACTGACATCACTGCGATCACTGGCCATTTCAGAGACAAGTTGGGTCAAGGAGGATACGGCTCCGTATACAAGGGTGCACTACTCTCAGGCAATATGCATGTTGCCGTCAAGATGCTGGGCAACTCGAACTGCAATGGGGACGAGTTCATCAGTGAGGTCTCCACCATCGGTAGGATTCACCACATCAATGTGGTTCGCCTTGTGGGCTTCTGTGCAGAGGAAATGAGAAGGGCACTGGTCTATGAGTACATGCCCAATGGTTCTCTTGACAAGTACATATTCTCGGCCGAAAGAAGTTTTTCTTGGGATATGCTCAACGAGATTGCTTTGGGCATTGCAAGGGGAATCAACTACCTGCATCTAGGGTGCGACATGCAGATCCTTCACTTTGACATCAAGCCACACAACATTCTTTTGGACAGCAATTTTGTCCCAAAAGTTTCTGACTTTGGCCTTGCCAAGTTGTACCCGAGAGACAAGAGCTTTGTGCCAGCAAGCGCCATGCGGGGAACTATTGGGTACATAGCTCCTGAAATGATATCTCGTAGCTTTGGTGCCATATCAAGCAAATCTGATGTTTATAGTTTTGGTATGCTACTGCTCGAGATGGCAGGAGGGCGAAGGAACGCAGACCAAAATGCAGCCAACTCAAGCCGAGCATACTACCCAGCCTGGGTTTATGACCGCCTAGCGGAACAAGACGCTGGCGAGATTTCTGTTGCGGCAGACATGCATGAGTTGGAGAGGAAACTGTGCATCGTTGGGCTACGTTGCATTCAAATGAAGCCGCAGGATCGTCCGACCATGAGCGAGGTTATAGAGATGCTCGAGTGTGGCACTCATGGCCTGGGCCTGCAAATGCCTTCTAGGCCATTCTTCTGTGATGATGATGATCCTAATATGCCTGCAGCAGATTCTTACCATTTCTCATCGGAGCTTACTGCAATATCTGAGGAAGATGGTTGAAGAAATAATACATGTCTTTATGCATTCAGATGAAGCCACATGATCGTCCAATGATGAGTCAAGTCGTAGGGATGCTTCAGTGATCATATGGTTCATACAGATTCTTACCATTTCTCCTCAGACCTGAATGCAATTGTAACACCCGGGTTTCGGGGCACCAAGACCCAGGCGCGAACATAATCACCAGGTGTGCTGGGACCAAGTCTCACACATATGATGAATCATGGCACATGATCGAATGTCACATATTTACTATATAATAGGAGTTCTATACAAAATAATTAATTAATTACATTATAAGGAGACAACGGTCCAGCAACCCAAAGTTGACTGGGAGACGACGGCCTAGACCTCTCACGAACACATCAAAGCATCCTTCATGTGCCTCATCCTGCGGTACCTGCTCTTGACGTGTGGGGGGTGTGAGACAGCAAGAGTGAGCTCACATACGTTCATAGCTCAACAAGTTGTGGGGAATAATGTGCATGAACTCGCCAAAGGTGGGAGCTCCAGTGAAGTGTAAGGCTTACCAAAGAGGATGGTTAGAGCTGAGCATTGCTTTTAAAGTTGGTCAAAATTTTATTAGCAGTTACTAAGTACAAGTAAATACCAACCCAATTAAATAGAAGAACAAAAGTAACAACCTCACCTGCAATGCAATGCATATGACAAATTGAATTTAGTTCCATAATTTAATCATGTGAGTGTCCGAGCTGCTCATGACCGTGAGCACGGCTAGTATACCAGTTTTACACTCTACAGAGGTTGCACATCTTTACCCACAAGTCATGTTACCCATCTGCCAAGGGATCGCGACTTCCCATACACCTCTACCGAGGAGGCGAGGCAGAGTAACACTACGAGGCCTTTACAAAGTTCCACTAGCTTCAGAAAACCCGCTACAGTTTATAGGAAGCTCCAATGCAGGAATCCCTTGCAGGACCGCCATCGCAGCAAAATCCTCCCGAGGGCCTCCCTACACTGACCACTCCCCTACTGCCCTTGCCCCTTTCGGGTAAGGTAGTCTTTCACTAGCTTTCCTAATTAATCGGCCAAGGGCGTCCCATTAAACCCTTGTGGTAGCACTGTTTTCCCGGGTGGTTCTCCATGTTCCAATTAACATAATGATCTTATCATGAACAGTAAATAGCAACTGATAACAAAAGTATGAATAATATGTATCTCAATGCCCAAATCCACATATAGCACTAGCAAGTACTACCCAGAAAGTTTAGTGGTAAACAAGGCATAAAGATAGACAAACTAGGGTAACCTATTAGGTCCCATCAAATTAACCTATGCAGATCATTATGATTAATTAGAACATGAGTGGGTATAAGAAGTGATCAAGGGCACAACTTGCCTTCAATGAGCTCCTGCTCAGCTACCTCTACTTGCTGAACCTCAGAATCCACAGTGGCTTGCTCGTCTACTCGTATCAACACAATACATACATAGTATAGCATAAATTAACATCACATAAAACATGCAAACAAAATATACAGTAAAAATCTACACATAAAAATGAGATCATTGGAACTGGAATTATTAATTTTGGAGTTATAGATTTTAAGTTATGAATTTCCTAAGATTTAATGTGCTTGAAATAAGATTAAATGATAAATTAATTTTCTTACTGCTTTCATGACCAAACAGAGACACTAAATGATAGAGAACAATATTACAAAATTTTAGAAGTTGGAAGGGTTCAATTTGGACCAAAAATGGAATTTCTATGAATTTTACAAGTTTCTAGATTTGTTTTTGTATTAAAAATGAATTTCTAATATTATTTCTCTGTTTTTAAACATCTCTGGACTGGGCCTCGATTTCTAGAAAGGTCAGGGGCTACGGGGTAAAACTCCTAAGACTCAGGAAACAGTGGAGAGGACGACGGGTTGAATAATTAAAACTATAGGGTCTCTTTAGTAAAGTTGACCCGCGAAGGGGTATCGTTAGATATGGGCCGTTGGATTAGATCCAAACGGCACCGATGAACCTATCATCAAACCGAACCTGCCCGCTACGCTAGCCGTTGGATCAAGGACCGGTGGTTCGGATTTAAATATCCCGAGATCACGCCCCAACCGCACGATGCGAGATCAACGACTCAGATTGACCCGAGGTGAAACGCTAGCGCCGATCTAATCAGAGCCGTTCGCCTTGCATCCAACGGCGCCCGGACAGCCCCCCCTCCTCCTACCCCGAGACGGCGGCGCATACCACCCACTCGGCGGAGCATCGCCGGAGTTTCGAATTCGGCCAACCCGAGCACCATTTGGCCAATTAACTCGCACTACACACGATTGATGCCTCCCTAAACTTAATCCCCCAACCAATTTTGGTCGACGGCAAGCGCTGGACTCGGTACATGGCGCGCTGCGGTGGCACCATGGACGGGCAGCGGACCTAGAAGCTTAGCTACACCATTCTGCAATTCGCTAGAGCATAACTCGGAGGAAGGAGGAACGGACACGGTGGAGACTCACCAATGGTCGGCCGAGGTAAGGAGACGCTCGCCCACGGGGAGGGGCGGAACTCGCCTGCAGTGGTCACAGCGGCGAGCAATTCGCACACCACAATGACACAAAACTCCAATTGAACGCGCGACCGGCTTCCCTGGACGGTTACGATCCTACTCGGCCCCACCGCCGAGGACGGAAACCACACAGTGACGAGAATCACCAACGGCGGCTGGTTTACCTCCGCGGCACGGCGGTGGCGGGTATATGGCTGGTGTCGCGAGGAGGGGAAAGACCCGACTATTAAATGGTGAGCAGGGCGTAGTACCGAGTCGTACGCCGCGCGGTTCGGAGGGTTCGGCCACCAGCAGCTCCGGCGTTCTCGCGGCGGTCGTTGCGGCGAAGACTTCGCGCTCGGTTGCGAGGGAGAGAGATGACAACGTGGCCCCACCTGTCGGCGCACTCACGGATTCGGTGTAGCGGGCTGGCGCGAGGAAATCACTAGGTGGGCCGAAATCCCAGCAGTGAGCCCAGTTGCCATGTTTTCCCTTTTTCTTTTTTTTTGGATTTTATTTTCTGTTTTCTTTTATCCTTAATTCCTTTAAATCCAAATTTGAATTCAAACCTATTTGGGAATTTGAACCCATTTTAATTGTGTAGTTTGGTCAAACCATCATGGCAAGGTTTCATTTATCCCATATTTTGTTTTATTTTGTATAGTAGTTTTCCTTTACTTCTCCAATTTCTAGAATTGTAAATTAAGTCTCAATTCACAACATTAACATAATTATATTTTATTGATTTTACCATTTGCATATTTCTTTTATCATTATCTTTATGAGTGAATGCACAAACAAAGAAATCACAGCATGATGCACAAATTACTTTAAGTGTCACTAATTAATTAATGACTTTTGAGGTGTTGGTTCACATGTTACAATAAACATAAGCAAAGACCATGTATGTATCTCAACTATGCTTTTATCTTACATTTTTGGGTATTACAGCAATTAAGGAGGAAGATGTCTAAAATATTTACATATCTTTGTGCTCTGCTAGTTGATAAGATGAGCAGAGCATTAGCTTGTGAAACCTCAGGTAGCCCGTTATGTGTGTATCCTATTAAGGGCTTGTTCGGTTAATCCCGTTACCCATGGATTGGATTGGATTGGAAAAATTTAAGAAGAAGTTTGACTTACTCGGGATTTAAACCCACTCAATCTCACTCAATCCACATGGATTGAGAGCTAACCGAACAAGCCCTAAGCGTTTTCATGATAGTCCAATAAGTTTTATGGTGCATAGTTTTCTGATTCCTGTAAATGTTTATGAGAAAACATGAATAGCTTAAGATGGACATTGATTGAGAGTTGTTTTTTTTCCTCCAAGGAGTTTTTTTAAAAAAAAGTCAGCCTTCACACAAAGAAAAAAGGGGACACAGGGACAAAGCAAACATAACACATATGGTCGGCTAGTCAAAGTCGGCCCTACTTTTGATCGCCAAATATGCTAGCAAGAAGGCCGTTCTACGCGATCGGCCAACAAAGAAACCACGGTCACCCGCTAAAACAAAACGGTCCGAAAGGCGATGCAACAAGCATCGCTTATCTATCCTGTCATGCCAGGATACTTTTCACCCGCCTACTCATCATCGATATATTGTCCTGTTCAAATATGGAATGGTACGGCGATGAACCCATAGTACATGCATAGTCCCTTTGTCTATTTAGATCGGGGGCATCTCCATTCTATACCTTTTGATCCGTTGATCAGATGGTCATGGTCGAGAAAGATGCAATCCAAAACTACCTTTATTCGTTAGAGCTCTATTGAATGATCACCCTATTGGTTTGAAAAATCGGTGACTTGCATCAGGCTTAGTTCTTACTTCGGGAACAAAATGATTTTATGAAATCTATTGTTTTCCGAAGGGTGCTGGTAGTGCATATGCTTTTGGTTCGTCAACCTACACCAAAAGGCAGGCGACATATGTTGAGCGCAAAAAAACGTCCGCGGTCCGGACTGTCCGCCGTAGCAGCACAGACTGTCCGCGTGTGCGCAGAATCAGTTAGGGTTCCAGATTTCTTGTGGGATTTGTTAGCTAAACCTGCGGGATTAATTTGAGAATCGACTTGTAAGTTGTAACGGGTCCAGACCTCCCCTTTATATTGATGAAGGGCTACAATCGATTGAACACCCCACAATCGATACAATCAAATGTACTTATCGTTTTTACTTTATGTATTAGGAGTAGCTATAGTTTAGCCTCCCTCTACCTCGAATTTTCATCTCTCTTCGGCTCTACGTCGACTAGAGGCGTCTTGAGTGGACTGCTGACGCCAAGACACTCTAGAATCTCTCCTCCCTGATGTGGTCCTTCTCGGGATGTGAGATCTAGGTCTGCTGCGAAGAAGACGACGCTCTGTGCTATCGCGAACCGTCCGAGCCCTAGGCGCGGACCGTCCAGACGTACGTAGAGGAGCTACTCCTGCGCCAGATCGTGGGACAGTCTGATCTTGTGCGGCAGACCGTCCGCGCCTCCGCAGATAGCACCATCAGGTGGTTCGTTCTTGTGTTTGGCGTCCAGATCGGCACCAACAGATATCTCCAAATATTTTAGATAAATCCTCTCCAAACATCCCTCAAAGTTCACTGCAAATTTCCCCACAATGTCTTCTAAAATTCCGTTCCAAAACTTCAAACCAAATATCAAAATTAGAAAAATCAAAAGGGGGTTTCCCTCTCCGTCTCGCCCTAGGACAACTGGCCACAACCCCCTTCCACAGCGTAAACTTGTGCGCTAACCGCGAAAGACGATGTGGCTGTACGCGTGTGGCAGAAAGAAATAATATAATATGCGATAGTTGGTATAGAGTTGAGATATAAAGTACATATAACCGTAGAGAATTATAATATAGAGTAAAGAATTTTGCTATCTAGGACAAAAATTTTTATAGGTAAAAATTTAGAGTTATATATACGAGTGTGGATAGCCTTAGGCTGGTTTAGACGAAGGCAACTCCTGTTGTAACCGTGAGACGACATGCATATGGCTATTTATTTATTTATTTATTTATTTATCTATTTCTTCTCTGACGACGAACAAGAGCAAGCACCGAACAGAGCGGCCGGTGACATTTGTTTATTTATCTATTTCTTGTCTGACGAAGCTGGAGAGAAGCAAACTGGTTGCGTACTGGCGTCCCATGGCGTCAGAAGAAGACACCACCACCCAGCAACTACGCCTCCGGGCAGCTGCTCTGGCAGAAGTTTGTGAGAACGTCATCACAGCGGTAGGTGACGACGGGGCCGGGGCCCATGCCGGGACGAATTCCTGCACCGACCTTGACGCAGTTCATGCACTCCGGATGGCACCCGTTCACCGACACGTCATTGCACTGGCACTCAGGCGGCTGCTTCCTGTTGCAAGCACCGCAGTTGTTGCAGCACGGCCAGGACGACGAGCCTGGTGCCGACGCTTGGTTAGTCAAAAAATCACTAGTAGTTTTGCATATATGTATAACAATTGACTTGTATCTGATGAAAATTAAACAAAACAAGGGTGAGGAGAGGATTCGCGTGGTCACCTTCGCCGAGAGCTGCGAGGATGGCGAGAACAGCCAGAGTGCCGACGAGTATCAGCTGAGGCCTCATCTTTGTTTGTTTCTCCTGTCCTGGCAATAATTAAGAACAGGCCAGAATGCCAAGTTTGTTGCTTGGATAGATTTCTTATATATATAGGATGGAGGGGGATCGATGAGGGAGGCTTTGGTTCATCTCTAACAATTGACTTTGGCTTATACAAAGCCAAATCATACACGCGTATTGACGGTGAATATGAATATGAAAGAGGAAAATCCAGGATGTTTTCTTGAAGATCATCTTTGACCACCAGGGCCAGCACGTACGTAGAAGCCAAGCTTTATATATTTTTGACCAATGCAAGGTGCAGACAAATGACAATCCTCCTAGACTGTCTCTTTCAAGTTGCTGGTTGCAGGAAAATCAGACCGTCAGCACCGCAATGGTTGACGAGACGACGATCCAGATTAATTTCACGTGCACATCTCCCGTCTACAACACAGTATTTTCGGGTTTTTTCTGGCAGTCATGAACCACCGAAAATAATCCTTATACCATCGAAAATAGTTTATTTTTAACGATATAAGACTTATTTTTTATGGTTGCTGGTTGTCGAAAATAGCTTTCATTGGTCCTGTTTGGCATAGTTTATTTTCAGTTTCTTCATAAATTTAAGCAGAAGTTCTATCAAACAGACAGCTTCTATAACAGTTTATCAGTTCAACAAACAGCAGCTGTGCCAAACATGGCCGTAGTTTGGCGGCCGAGCAAATGCACGTGCATGGTTCATCCAAACTGAGTCAACGTCTAGCTATCTGACAGGTTGGATGCCGAAAAACATGTCGGCAGCAGTTATTATAACGAATTTTAAATTTCAAGGAAATCCTTTTGGTTCCTCTTCCGTACGCACGTGGCTACCTTCTCAAATCAAACATAGACTTAAGCGGCCAATAATTTAGTTCATAGATATCTGCCCAATGAAATGTAGAAACAGTGCGACAAAGACCAACGACTTCCACTAGTGATGTCGTTTCTAATATTATATTGGCATTCATAACGTAAGGCAATCGTATAAGGGGCTGACCCATCACATCAAAATGTTTGGACACAAATAGGGAGTACTAAATGTATGTATACGAAAATAATAACTAAGTACACAGATTACGTGTAAATTAAATTGCGAGACGCATCTTTTGAGCCTAATTAGTCCATAATTTGATAATACCGTGCATTCGCTAACGACAGATTAATTAGGCTTGATGAATTCGCCTCGCAATTTATAAACAGAAACTGTAATTAGTTTTTTTATTAGAAGCCGAAAACCCCTTCCGCATCTCACGAAACATCCGATGTGACACCACCTGTCGGGTACCTACCTAGGTAAGAAGGGGTAACATAACAAATGCGCTCCCAACCTTCCAAAGCCACCCGAGACCTAAATCGCGTCCGCCCGAGGCACCGCACGCCGGCGGCACAACTACGTTTCGCCCGACCGTGTTTTGGACAACGCTCCGGGTCGTGCTCTCCTCGGCCAACCACTCTGATCCGGAACGCGCACATTTAATGTAGTCTTTACGACTACCTACCCAGATACGGCTGGCACTACACCAAAATAGTGAACTTTCTAGAGCCTAAACCCTAGTAAGTTAGCCACAAACTCTAGGAAGTTAGCTAAACTCTCGGAAGTAAAGCCATCCCGTCGAAAGTTTGGCTCTCGAAAATTTTTTGTCGGAAGTTAGCTTAACTTCCTAGAGCCCTCTAGGAAGTTAGCTAACTTCCTACAGCCAAATGAGCCTCTCGAAAGTTAGTAGGTTCTCGGAAGTTAGTAGCTTCATGCCGTCAGCGCCGTCAGCTGACTAACTTCCTACGACTAACTTCCTACGGCTGACTGTAACCCCTAGGAAGTTAGCTGGCTAACTTCCTACAGCCCAATTGGCCTCTAGGAAGTTAATTTGACCAGCATTACAAATGTTGTTTATTTTTATTTTACACCATATTCCACAACATAACAAATATATCAATACTATATAGCACAACATATTTTCACATAAAACATCTCACACACAATCACATAACAATATTTAAATTCATAGTCTCATCAATTACATCACAAAAGTCTCATCCATAGTCATAAACACATCTCATCCAGTACTAATAAGAGACAATATCTCATACATAGTCATAATGAAAGTCTCAAGTATCACAATACATAACATGGAAGCTCACGA
The DNA here is from genome assembly GCF_902167145.1 of Zea mays. Classification (NCBI taxonomy): domain Eukaryota; kingdom Viridiplantae; phylum Streptophyta; class Magnoliopsida; order Poales; family Poaceae; genus Zea; species Zea mays. Next base: position 98,740,440 of record NC_050105.1, on the reverse strand, counting down.
TCGCCGATCGCCATCGGGGTACTGTGACGAGTGATGATCGATACCTCCACTAGCGAAGAGGGTTTCGAAAAAGTCTAACTCGTCTTCTCGTTCATGCGTCGGCAAGGTGGCTCGAGGGGTCTAATATACATGTACAAATGATATTTGCTAAGTTACATCATAATATAACTAACAACAAATAAATGATGATGAATTTACATACCTGATGTTCGATAGGTAAAGAACATGCATCTCAGCACAAGATAAAGACCACAAGTACGCTTCTTCAAGTATTCCTCAATCATAAAAAGCACAAACAGCAGTGTTTGGTATCCCTGTGGCCAGTGCAGCTTGCCTTGCAGGAGCTTGTCTCAAATTAGCACTGAAGATGTTTCCAAAAGCAAACCTCATGCGCAAAACAATTCAATTTAAACAAGACTATAAGCTTGAAAGTAGGAAGGGAGCACACTTACCACCATCAGCTTGAAGAACTTGAACAAATATATCAATATGCAAACAAGTATAATAAGCATTGGAAGCTGGCACTGATATCATTTAAAACTAAAGTTCGAGGATATCACATGTGAACGTGGCATTAAATGAGTTAATATGCTTGCCTCCATGTTTGTAGCTTTAGTTTACCAGTATAGTAATATGGGAAAACAGACGCCATGTAAATTCCTGCAACATGTCCTTGCCAAATTCAATAACTGATGTCCTTGCCAAATTCAATAGTTCAAGAATTAACAGCTACCACTCAATTACTATCTCTACCTGTGTGTGCTAACTCCATATTTTAAATAAAGTCATCGTGGACTTGTGAAAGACTGCTTACATGGTCCAGGAAGCCTAAAGAGTAATGTTAGACTAATCCAATGGTCATTCATATGTTTTAGGAGGACCCTAACATCTTGCAAGGGTTGTTTATTTCAAATATTGTAGTACATAAGAACAGTTGTGAAAATCTCATCTGCATTATTTCAAATAATCCATTGTTTTACAACTAGCATTCACCCCTCTCGTGTAGCATGAAAGCAACATTGCACATATAAAAAAATGAGGACCTGCTCTTTTCTGCTTACCTGTACAGAAGTGTCGAATAGCAGATGTTTACCTGATATCAAACTACAATTGGCTAACTGCACACAGGAATGATGGCTACTGAAGAAGAATGGGATCAAGATAACTGCCCACTGCTCAAGATGTCCAAACTCCGGTCGCTGGAGCTGCACGGACTCATTGGCGCTAGACACGTCGCTGCGCTGATCACTGCCCTCGGGCAAATGCATCTCCTTGGCCACTTGAAGCTCAAAGGCGACAAGATCTCTTGCTGCGTCTTCACCGGAGAATGCCTTTGATATCTTCAGACTGTAGAGTTGGATGGAACTGTGCAATGGCCGGCTGTCGCTGAGTTTAATGATCTTCGCTTTGTCCGTTCAAACCTTGTCCAGCTCAGCCTGACAAATACAAATGATGCGCCGGAAGACATCCAACATGAACTGAGAAATGCAGGCTTTGTCCGCTCCTACCAGCAGCTCCAACCTGTTTATCGGCTTTCATACAGACAAGGAAGGGCGCTTGCGACAAAACCGGAGCAGCAGGGTGAAGCAGGGTCCAACAAAATGGAGCAGCAGCACCAAGGCGAGGAAGCTGAAGCGTGATATGGTGTCCTGGTTTCTATATCTCGTTGAATGTTTCTGTTTCATGAGACAATCTGTTTGCATTTTGTTGTAATGACTTGTTTGCTTCGGATCTGTGTATGTTTTATGTTCTGTTTTGTTGCGGTTGTAATCATGAACTGTTTTGTAAAATAAAATAAAGAATGCTTTTGCATTCAGACCATGTGGTAAATTCGCATTCTATCTTGCTATGTGATGGTGAGGGCGACTGAAGAAAGATTGTGAACCGTTGTAGCATTGCCTTGGAGAAGTCAGTGCCAATTTTCACGCCTAGGGCCATACTGAAAAAATGTGTATACCACTTGCGCCAGGTCTAACACCATCCGCGTCGGGTTTAAGGTCCTATTTGGAACCTCTAAAGTTAATAGTTAGCTGCTAAAATTAGTTGTAAAGGTTCCAAACATTCCTAGCTAATTATTAGCTAACACACATCTAACAATTTATTCCTTATCTCGCTCAACCCAGCTAACAATTTATTAGATAACTAACTATTAGCTTTAGATGTTCCGAACAGGTACTATGGCTAGATAACAAAATGGACTCATAAATTCTAGGTTTATATTAGGTGATATATATATCTCAATTCTATTCTTAAATTCACAACATCCCAGATGAAAATATGAAATTGGTAATAAAAAAAGCTCAATCGATGATGGTTTGGTTTGCCCCTTGTATCTCATATACTACCATTTTAATGCCATAATAGTCCCTAATTCGTTGTATAATTCTACAATACTAAAAAAAATCGACACGTGATCCAGGATTAAGGAATTCAACGTTGAAATAAACATAGGAACTTTTTGGGATGGGGGATTGGGATTTGGGACTTGGGAAATTTATTTATTACCTTCTGTTGCTGCCTTGCTAGAGATTGGAGTTGGGTCTCGCTTAAAGTGGACCTGTCTTGGCCGTGTACTGGATGCTGGCTCACGGCTGCCGAGCTTTACCTTGCTTCTGTGTGTGTGTGCCGACTGCCGAGTGCCGACCGGACCTTGCGGCCGCTCCCACGCCGCCATGCACGGGAGCTCGACTGTCCACCTCCAACAGTAGCGTGCCATGGGCAAGAGGACGACAACCTGCTCCAATCCGATGCTCCACTGTCAGGTCCCTTCTTGATAAGATGCTCTAGCGGCTGCGGTGCTGCAGGGTTCGAAGCAGTACGACCAGGAGCCAAGAGGAGAAAGGAGAAGGATAGACAGAGAGTGCCGCGCCGGGGGCGGCCGCCGGGGGGCGGCGGCTTGCGAGTCGCAGACGGTCGGATTACTTTGGTCTTTTTTGCCTTAGTGGGCTTTCTGCTTGGACAGGAACTAGGGCACTAGATTGGGCCACGAAATGAAAGAGGGGATAGGTGGCTTTCTGGGTCACGCCAAGGGCCACATGCTCCTATCAATTTTGTTTATCTATCTGTTACTCTCTCAACGGGACTCGATGGGGAGGGGGGAAGGTGCCAGGTGGCCCTACGTACGCATATTAGATGTTAACGTGATATATATAAGTGATAATGTTAGATCATATTTGCTTAGATCTAACCGTAATAAAATACCACACTATGAGCTAATACCAACCTATTTAGACTTCACTACACCAAAATCATACACTTCCTACGGTTTTTTAACTTCCTACAGCTTTAAACAAACCATAGGAAATAAATAACTTCCAAGAGGCAACTGTAAGCTCTAGGAAATAAACATAACTTTCTACGGTATTTTATAAAAACTGTAGAAAGTTAGCTTTCACATGCTGACCCTTGTGTGTGGTCAAACGAGCCGCTAACTTCCTACGGCCGCCTCTAGAAAGTTAGTATGGGCAGCCGTAGGAAGTTAGCTGCCCATGCTAACTTTCTACAGTCGACCGTAGGAAGTTAGTGGTATGTTTGACCACACATAAGGGTCGGCATTTGAAAGCTAACTTCCTACAACTTTTATAAAATACCGTAGGAAGTTATGTTTATTTCCTAGAGCTATCAGTTGCCTCTCGGAAGTTATTTATTTCCTAGGGTTTGTTATAAAAGCTATAGGAAGTTAAAAAACCGTAGGAAGTGTATGATTTTGGTGTAGTGTGGTAAAGTCAACAAAGGACGACGTGACCTTGTCAAATCTACTTTTACCCTCCACGACAATGGTCAGAGCGCGAATACAGGGCACTGTTCCCCCACTCCGACCACTGCTTCAACCATCCGAGCGTGACTACATGTAATGCCTACCCCGGCCTCTGTCTCGGGAATCTTTGCCTCGCCCGAGCTTGGCCTCGGCTAACTGTCCCAACAAGGAAACACGTGATGCCACCTGCTCTCACGCGAACCCCACTGAATACAGGATGTCTACAGCAACAAGACCGGTGTCCAATCTACCTTCCTCCATCCAATATGACACTCGGACCAGATTACCCCATATCTTTTCACCATACTGAACGCTATTTCAACAACTCCGAATTGACACTTGGAAGCGTCTCATCCGCACGTCTGTACAGGACAGGCTCGAACACGCGCCCATGCTCCCGACCCAGCCTCTTTTGTCTACGTGGTCCAAGGACAGGCTATAGAGATCGGGCATCCTTTTCTTGACCAGAGACAGCGCCAAGGACAAGGGCCATCCCGCCGGCCATACCACTACAGGGCTCAGACACGCCTCCGACGACCACAACAATAGCAATACAGGCACACCTGGGCCTCCTCCTTGCTACTATAAAAGGAGGAGCCGAGGGCCTTCTCTAGGAAGGCTAAGAACAACACTTCACCATTCACTCCTCACTCACCTCCTGATACTGGCACTTGCCTCAAACTCACTCCCTCTCTGGACTTGCTTGTATCCCCTACTACGAGCACTTAGGTGCAAGATAATATAAGTCTCATCCTCCGCTGGAAGTAGGGCCTTCTCTTGCCCAAAATACGATAAACCTTGTGTATCTTTTTGCATCAACCATCCGGGACAAGGGCACGCAACACAAATTCACTAGTTGGTTAGGACCCACAGGTTTAGAACACCTACACGCCACCTAAATTTTTTTGGGTGCAACTAAATACCCCCTAAGTTGAAATGATTTTTCTCCACGCGTATTTAGAGACGATATTTCTACACGCGTATTTAGAGACATGATTTTTCTGCATGTGTATTTAGGTACACTCCATGTATATAGATATATATATATACAATTTCTTTAGAAAAGGGGATATACTAAATATCCCAGCTTCTGTATCTACTAATGCATATAATTGTTTCTAATTAGACCCAAGCAGAGAAATCCACCTAATCTCGAAAACAAAGTTTTGATCCAGTTAGGAAGAAGGAAATAAAACCCAAGGCAACATCTATAACGTAATTCTATTAATAAATCTTCGGTTGTTTTTCGCGAACACCTTCATAGCGGCTGACTCAATCTTCCTACAACCCATCTTTATCAATTGGTGATCCTTCTCATTCTGTAGTAGGGACTAAGGTGCTTTTGGTTTACCCAGTGGAGCGGTAATGAAAATGTAATCAGGTCCCACTGCTAGTGATTATCGTGTAACGATTGACATGTTTTGTTTGGTTGCCAGCCGGTAGGGTAGGAATATCCGATTGCGAGGGGTTCAGAGCGGTATCGACTTTGTATACAACGATATCTAATTACGCCGTGACCGGATCACTAGAGGGTCGAAACAAACACGAAGCAATGGAATACAATACGGTCCGTAATCGAGTACCATTATAATATCCAAACCAAACGCCACCTAAAGTATTGTCGTCTGACCATTGGCAGAAAGGGGTATTTCTTTCCCCTTTCTTCGTCCCCAACAGTCATCCTGACCATTCTCTTCCCAACTACAACCAACAGCTCCCTCTTCCTATCTCACTCCATTGGAGCACCTCAAGCTTCTTCGCTTGATTCCTTTGCAAATCCATGAGACATTGAGCCTCCAAACGACATACAGAGCAACCCCAACGGTTTGTATAACTCCTAGAGCACTTGGTTCACGTTCAAGTCGGTGGATTATTGTAACACCCTGAATTTTGGGTATAAAAATTTCTTTGCTCTTTACTCAAAATTTAGGTGTTATCCTTTCTTTTATTCACTTTTCTTTTTTCCTTTATTAAAACAGTAGAGAGTTATTTTGGTTCTTTATTGGCGTGAATTCTAGCAGTGTCATGATTTTTGCATGTGCATAGTGTTTTCAAGTGCAAGAAGTGTTTGAAACATGTCAATATATATGGTAGAAGTTTCCCATAAATTTTCGTATTTTTTGATTTTTTTTTATATTTTTCAAAATTCAAAATCTATTTATTTGGGATACTTAAAAACGTTTTCAAAAGTTCTAAATATGTTTTTGAATTCATTGGGTGCCAAACCATGTCTAGGAATTTTTCTAGAATTTTTGGAGCCTTCGAGATATTTTTCAGGTATTAAAAATGATTTCAGTCTTTTTCTGAAATTACTTTTAATTTTAAAATATAGGATAATTACAAAAAATAAAATATCTTAAAACCCTAGCAATATATATGTGTGTGTGTGTGTGTATGAGACTGGAATCCTCTTGTCGAGCCCTTTTTCAAAATTCAAAACCCCATCCTTAATTCGATCCGAAACTACGAGAATTGCTCGCCGAAGTTCGGGAAGGTTCCAACTCCAGTTACAACTCCGACAATTACTTTTGACCCATGCCTCGTCGGCGGAATCCAAAGGTACTGTTGCGTTCGTCTCGTCGAGAGCTTTGTCCCAGTGCTTTCGATTCGTCGATCTGACCTCCGGTTTGCCGTTAATCGACATATTTATTTTGGGCTCCCACGAAGTCTGTCTTCTCCGGTGAGCCTCCACCATTGTTGGCATTGTGTTCTTCATTTTTTTCTCCCCCCTCCACGCGCAGCCCCTCTCTTCCCCTCCCCCCTCTCTCCCCCTGGCGGCGGCGCCCCTCCCCTCTCCATTTCTCCCTCGCCCGATGGTGCCCCTCCCACTGCGGCGGACGTCGGCGGCGCCTCCAACACCCCCTCCCCCCGCCCACCGCGCACCCGCATGTGCAACGCGTTGCGCCCAGCGGCGGCCGGCTGCCTGGCCTCTTCCCCCTGCGTGCGTCGACCTCCGCCTCCCCTCCCCTTTCCATGGCGAGAGGAAGGAGGAGGAGGGAGGAGGAAGATGGTGTTTTTTGCGAAATCCCCCTAGGAAAATTTAGAACTGTGCGCAAAATTTCATTTCAATTTAAAACCGCGATAACTTGCATTTTAAATCCGATTCACTCCGTTCAAGTTGCCTTAGATTCGTATTAAAATTATCTACATGCTAGAAGTAATATTCTCTGTTGTTTCACATTTTATTTAATTTATTTAAACGTTTGTTTGACCAAGGTTAATAGAACAACGTTTTATTTTATATCTGATTTAGGATTTTAATATGCGCATTTATAAATCAACATTAGCAGGGTTAATCTTAACTGAATTATTTTTTATTAAATAATTGTTTAGCTTAATCATGCTAACTATTAATTAGTTCTCGCGTGTAGTGTCGGCCCGTGTGCCGTATGCGCTCTGTGCTCGTACCGTGCATGTGTTGTCGTGCTGTTTCGCGCGTTGCAATTTTTGTCTCACATCGTTATTTCGTCTCGTTTATAGTCGCTAATGTTATTTGAATTATTTATCTAACTGAAAGTCGTTAGCGTAGCAAATTAATTAAAAACTAGGTGATAGCTATAGTTGCAATTAATAAATATTTATTAATGCGAGTATATCGAATTAAACGTTCTATTTCATATTTGCATAACATAGACGCAATAACTTATCAATCGTAGCTTCGATCTCGGCATTTCTTTTCCTTGTGTGATCGTAGAAGCGAGCGCCATTTTGTATTGCACATGTTTTCCCTTGTATGGTGTATTGTTTCTTTCTGTTCCAAGGATGTTGAATATATGTTCGTACTCGCTTAGACAACGTTCCGTCCACGGAGACCGATGAAGTTGCAGAAGAAGCCCTTGAGTAGCAACAGTTTGGTGCAAGAAAGTGTCCTCTGACCTATAATGTCATATGTACTTTAAAATTCACTATCCCGCATACTATGATTAACATAAGGATTGACTAGATTCCTATTTATCCAGTCCTTGATCACCGTTTTGGGTTGGATTATTATAATCAGCTACTTGGTAGTGCTTTACTCTAATCAACAAACATGATGAGAATTGCTTTATGATACTATGATTCATTATGATTATGAACTTGTGGCATTTTAGTGGGCTGGGCGGTTTCCCGAGTGCCTCTCGGTAAGGACATGTTCATTGAGAGACCACCCGAGACAACAATACAACCATGAGGGTGGAATGAGACGCCCTTAGCTGATTAATTAGAGGAACTTGAGGGTGTAGTTTTCTTCGCCGTTGTGCCGTCAATGGGGGCTGGAGCATAGTGCTTGCTCTGCTAAGGGTGGGTACCGAGGTTCATTCGATTTGGTTTTGTTAGTCACCCACCTTAGGGAGGAGTACCGTGTTTGTACGACTGGCGAAACCTAATGGATGGCTACACACTAGGAGAATCTTTGTAAAGGCTACATAGTGAATCCCTGGTCATTCACCTCGGTAGTGAAGATCGGGTCTTTCAAACCCAGGCTAGAGAGGGATCACGACTCGTGGGTAAAGTGTGCAACCACTGCAGAATGTCAAAAACTGGTATATTAGTCGTGCTCACGGTTAAGAGCAACCTTGGGATCCTCTTTGATAAGAGGTACTTTGGATTCATTTATGTTGATGATTTAATGATGATGGCTATAATTATGATATTTGGTACTTTCCTCTTGGAGGAAGTGCTCTCTTTTGGGAATATCAATTTGGGTTTTAAGATAAAACTTGGCTTCTTATAATGATAAATACCTAACCAACTAAAAGCAACTGCTTTGAGCTTAACCCCACATATAGCTAGTCTACTTCAACCAAACGAGACATTTGTTGAGTACGTTGATGTGTACTCACCCTTGCTTAAACACCAAACACCAGGTTGTCCCTATTGCAACCATTGCTTAGGAGAAGATGAAGGAAATGCTAATGATTTCTAGGAGTTTTAGGACTTCGAGGAATTCTAATCTAGACTAGCGGTAAGCCCCCAGTCGGCTGCATGTGAAGGCCTTATCTTACTGTGTTTCATTCAGCACTTTGATTTATGTTTAAGTTAATGACTATGTGGATGTTTTGGGCATCATGATGTAATAAATTTATACTTGTTTCCGCTATTTTTTGAGCATTGTGTGATGATGTCCAATTATGTAATCACTGTGTACGTGAATTTCTAATCCTGGCACATACATGGTTCGCATTCGGTTTACCATTTAAAACCAGGTGTGACATAAGTGGTATCAAAGCCTTGCTGACTATAGGACCACTAAACTAGAGTAGAATGGCAGTTCTAAGGATTTTGGACCCTTATTCTCACCTTGATGGTGGAGAGGCTGCACCACAACTTGCTAGAGGAGCAGGAGCGTCAACGATAGGAGATGGAGCAGTAGGATTCTTCGTCCCCGCCATAGCAGGAGGTGGTGTCTACGAGGCGTCTCTCCCATGTACCCCCACTGGAGGCGCCCCCTATACCACCCAGGGCGTCCCGGCTGCAGGAGGACCTGATGGTGGAGATCCCGACGGCGACGACGACGATGGTGGAAGATCGAGCCACAACACCAAGCTTTTTGAGGAGTAGGAGCCGGAAGGATGGATAGCTCGGCCCATCACTCGTGACGCCGCTCACGGATGTCAGTTTCACGACGCACTCGACACCTTGTTGCGCCGGGCTATGGACCACAATCGAGTATTGTTATGTAGTCTACCAGCATAGTCGCGGGACATACCTGGGTCGTTGGGAAGCTACCTTCCTGGTGCGTCGACCGAAGGATAACCTCTGGGGTGCAGAGGTATGCTTAGAGCATTATTCTATCTCTGAGAGGGACACTGCCGAGGTAGCCATGCAGGATGCTGCACGACGTGCACTTTCGCAGAATTGCTCGTTGTTCAGAGAGGTGGCTGACGGTCTTAACCTCAAGTATTACCCCTGCCGCTCGACTGGCAGTACTGGAAGTGTGATTGTCTCACCGTAGGTGAAGGTAATCCTAGGTTGAACAGCACAGTCAACCTAGTCGATGTGCTCAACACCGAGCTGGACCACACTCTTGACGAGCTGAGTAGGGCTCGTGCTGAGATCGCAGAGTTACGGGCTGAGCGCACGGAGCACCGTCATTAGAAGTATGGTTCTCCCGCCCCACTGGGACTCAGCACCAGTACCGCTCACCGCCAAGAGGGTACTACGGTTATGGCATGCCTGACTGCAGAACCAAGATGGATTTAGATCATTAGACCGCTAGCGTCGGAGTTTGTAATAAGTCTTAAGTCAAGTGTCTTAGTATTAGTTTGTATTAGTTAGTCAGGATAGTTCACTTATCCTATGTTTTATGATATGTCATGGTGAACATGTGATGGATTTGGATCTTTGTAATGGCTGTCACCAAAATGTGGGTGTTTGAAAGTCGCCTAGAGGGGGGGGTGAATAGGGCGAAACTGAAATTTACAAAGTTAATCACAACTACAAGCCGGGTTAGCGTTAGAAATATAATCGAGTCCGCGAGAGAGGGTGAAAAACAAATCGCAAGCAAATAAGAAGTGTGACACGTGGGTTTGTTTTACCGAGGTTCGGTTCTCGCAAACCTACTCCCCGTTGAGGAGGCCACAAAGGCCGGGTCTTTTTCAACCCCTTCCCTCTCTCAAACGGTCCCTCGGACCGAGTGAGCTTTTTCTTCTCAAATCAACCGGGAACAAAACTTCCCCGCCAGGACCACCACACAATTGGTGTCTCTTGCCTTGGTTACAAGTGAGTATTGATCACAAGAAAGAATGAGAAAGAAGAAAGCGACCCAAGCGCAAGAGCTCAAAAGAACACTACAAATCACTCTCACTAGTCACTAATGCTTTTGTGGAATTGAGAGAGGATTTGATCACTTGGGTGTGTCTTGTATTGAATGCCTAGCTCTTGTAAGTGGTTGGAAGTTAGAAAACTTGGATGACTTGAATGTGGGGTGGTTGGGGGTATTTATAACCCCAACCACCAAACTAGCCATTTGGTGGAGGATGTCTGTCGCATGGTGCACCGGACAGTCCGGTGCACACCGGACAGTGTCCGGTGCGCCAGCCACGTCACCAGGCCGTTGGGTTCTGACCGTTGGAGCTCTGACTGCTGGGCCCGCCTGGATGTCCGGTGGCACACCGGACATGCACTGTAGAGTGTCCGGTGCGCCACTTCGCTCGTGCCTGACTTCTGCGCGCTCTGGCGCGCATTTAATGCCTCTGCAGGTGACCATTGGCGCGAGCTAGTCGTTGCTCCGCTGGCTCACCGGACATGTCCGTTGAATTATAGCGGAGCGAATTCCCGAAGCTGGCGAGTTCCAGAGTCGCTCTCCCCTGGGGCACCGAACACTGTCCGGTGTACACCGGACAGTCCGGTGAATTATAGCGGAGCGCCTCTGGATTTTCCCGAAGGTGAGGAGTTCAGCGTGAAGTCCCCTGGTGCACCGGACACTGTCCGGTGCGCCAGACCAGGGCTGCCTCCGGTTATCCCTTGCTCTCTTTGTTGAACCCAATTCTTAGTCTTTTTATTGGCTAAGTGTGAACCTTTGGCACCTGTATAACTTATACACTAGAGCAAACTAGTTAGTCCAATTATTTGTGTTGAGCAATTCAACCACCAAAATCAATTAGGAAATAGGTGTAAGCCTAATTCCCTTTCAATCTCCCCCTTTTTGGTGATTGATGCCAACACAAACCAAAGCAAATATAGAAGTGCATAATTGAACTAGTTTGCATGAAGTAAGTGCAAAGGTTGCTTGGAATTGAGCCAATATAAATACTTATATATGCATGGATTGTTTCTTCATTTTTAATATTTTGGACCACGCTTGCACCACTTGTTTTGTTTTTGCAAATTCTTTTGTAAATCCTTTTCAAAGTTCTTTTGCAAATAGTCAAAGGTAAATGAATAAGACTTTGCGAAGCATTTTCAAGATTTGAAATTTTCTCCCCCTGTTTCAAATGTTTTTCCTTTGACTAAACAAAACTCCCCCTAAATGAAATCTCCTCTTAGTGTTCAAGAGGGTTTTGATACATTAATTTTGAAATACTACTTTCTCCCCCTTTTGAACACAATAGGATACCAATTTGAAATTTCTAATTGAAAATCATTTTTAACTAGGGTGGTGGTGCGGTCCTTTTGCTTTGGGCTAATACACTCTCCCCCTTTGGCATGAATCGCCAAAAACGGAGTCATTAGAGCCCTTGGAATTACTTTCTCCCTTTGGTAATAAATAAAACATATGAGGGAAGATTATACCAAAGACGGAGTCCTTTTGCTTTGTACTTAGGCTCTCTCCCCCAAAGATGGAGAGTTGCCCGGAGCGACGGCGAAGGATGAGTTACGGAGTGGAAGCCTTTGTCTTCGCCGTAGACTCCAATTCCCTTTTAATACACCTATGACTTGGTTTGAAATAGACTTGAAAACACATTAGTCATAGCATATGAAAGAGACATGATCAAAGGTATATGAATGAGCTATGTGTGCAAATCAACAAAAGAAATTCCTAGAATCAAGGATATTTAGCTCATGCCTAAGTTTGTTAAAAGTTTGTTCATCAAGTGGCTTGGTAAAGATATCGGCTAATTGATCTTTAGTATTAATGTATGAAATCTCGATATCTCCCTTTTGTTGGTGATCCCTTAAAAAGTGATACCGAATGGCTATGTGTTTAGTGCGGCTATGCTCAACGGGATTATCTGCCATGCGGATTGCACTCTCATTATCACATAGAAGAGGAACTTTGGTTAATTTGTAACCGTAGTCCCTAAGGGTTTGCCTCATCCAAAGTAGTTGCGCGCAACAATGTCCTGCGGCAATGTACTCGGCTTCGGCGGTAGAAAGAGCTACGGAATTTTGCTTCTTTGAAGCCCAAGACACCAAGGACCTTCCCAAGAACTGGCAAGTCCCCGATGTGCTCTTTCTATTAATCTTACACCCCGCCCAATCGGCATCGGAATAACCAATCAAATCAAATGTGGATCCCCTAGGATACCAAAGCCCAAAATTAGGAGTATAAACTAAATATCTCAAGATTCGTTTTACGGCCGTAAGGTGAGCTTCCTTAGGGTCGGCTTGGAATCTTGCACACATGCATACGGAAAGCATAATATCCGGTCGTGATGCACATAAATAGAGTAAAGAACCTATCATCGACCGGTATACCTTTTGATCCACGGATTTACCTCCCTCGTCGAGGTCGAGATGCCCATTGGTTCTCATGGGTGTCTTGATGGGTTTGGCATCCTTCATCCCAAACTTGCTTAGAATGTCTTGAGTATACTTCGTTTGGCTTAGGAAGGTGCCTTCTTGGAGTTGCTTCACTTGAAATCCTAAGAAATACTTCAACTCCCCCATCATAGACATCTCGAATTTTTGTGTCATGATCCTACTAAATTCTTCACATGTAGACTCGTTAGTAGACCCAAATATAATATCATCAACATAAATTTGGCATACAAACAAGTCATTTTCAAGAGTTTTAGTGAAGAGTGTAGGATCGGCCTTTCCGACTTTGAATCCATTAGTGATAAGGAAATCTCTAAGGCATTCATACCATGCTCTTGGAGCTTGCTTGAGCCCATAAAGTGCCTTTGAGAGTTTATAGACATGGTTAGGGTACTCACTATCTTCAAAGCCGGGAGGTTGCTCAACATAGACCTCTTCCTTGATTGGTCCATTGAGGAAGGCGCTCTTCACGTCCATTTGATAAAGCTTGAAGCCATGGTAAGTAGCATAGGCCAATAATATACGAATTGACTCAAGCCTAGCTACGGGTGCATAGGTTTCACCGAAATCCAAACCTTCGACTTGGGAGTATCCTTTGGCCACAAGTCGAGCTTTGTTCCTTGTCACCACACCATGCTCGTCTTGCTTGTTGCGGAAAACCCATTTGGTTCCTACAACATTTTGATTAGGACGTGGAACCAAATGCCATACCTCGTTCCTAGTGAAGTTGTTGAGCTCCTCTTGCATCGCCACCACCCAGTCCGGATCTTGAAGTGCTTCCTCCACCCTGTGTGGCTCAATAGAGGAAACAAAAGAGTAATGCTCACAAAAATGTGCAACACGAGATCTAGTGGTTACCCCCTTATGGATGTCGCCTAGGATGGTGTCGACGGGGTGATCTCGTTGGATTGCTTGGTGGACTCTTGGGTGTGGCGGCCTTTGTTCTTCATCCTCCTTGTCTTGATTATTTCCATCTCCCCCTTGATCATTGTCGTCATCTTGAGGTGGCTCATTTGCTTGATCTTCTCCTTCATCAACTTGAGCCTCATCCTCATTTGAGTTGGTGGAGATGCTTGCGTGGAGGAGGATGGTTGATCTTGTGCATTTGGAGGCTCTTCGGATTCCTTAGGACACACATCCCCAATGGACATGTTCCTTAGCGTGATGCATGGAGCCTCTTCATCACCTATCTCATCAAGATCAACTTGCTCTACTTGAGAGCCGTTAGTCTCATCAAACACAACGTCACAAGAAACTTCAACTTGTCCAGAGGACTTGTTAAAGACTCTATATGCCCTTGTGTTTGAATCATATCCTAGTAAAAAGCCTTCTACAGTCTTAGGAGCAAATTTAGATTTTCTACCTCTTTTAACAAGTATAAAGCATTTGCTACCAAAGACTCTAAAATATGAAATATTGGGCTTTTTACCGGTTAGGAGTTCATAAGATGTCTTCTTGAGGATTCAGTGTAGATACAACCGGTTGATGGCATAGCAGGCGGTGTTGACCGCCTCGGCCCAAAACCGATCCCAAGTCTTGTACTCATCAAGCATGGTTCTTGCCATGTCTAATAGAGTTCTATTCTTCCTCTCTACTACACCATTTTGTTGTGGCGTGTAGGGAGAGGAGAACTCATGCTTGATGCCCTCCTCCTCAAGGAAGCCTTCAATTTGAGAGTTCTTGAACTCCGTCCCGTTGTCGCTTCTAATCTTTTTGATCCTTAATCCGAACTCATTTTGAGCCCGTCTCAAGAATCCCTTTAAGGTTTCTTGGGTATGAGATTTTTCCTGCAAAAAGAATACCCAAGTGAAGCGAGAATAATCATCCACAATAACTAGACAGTACTTACTCCCGCCGATGCTTATGTAAGCTATCGGACCGAATAGATCCATGTGTAGGAGCACCAGTGGCCTGTCAGTCGTCATGATGTTCTTATGTGGATGATGGGCGCCAACTTGCTTCCCTGCTTGGCATGCGCTACAAATCCTGTCTTTCTCAAAATGAACATTTGTTAATCCTAAAATGTGCTCTCCCTTTAGAAGCTTATGAAGATTCTTCATCCCAACATGTGCCAGTCGGCGATGCCAGAGCCAGCCCATGTTAGTCTTAGCAATTAAGCAAGTGTCGAGTTCAGCTCTATCAAAATTCACTAAGTATAGCTGACCCTCTAACACTCCCTTAAATGCTATTGAATCATCACTTCTTCTAAAGACAGTGACACCTACATCAGTGAATAAACAGTTGTAGCCATTTTGCATAATTGAGAAACGGAAAGCAAATTGTAATCTAATGAATCTACAAGAAAAACATTAGAAATAGAATGGTCAGGTGATATAGAAATTTTACCCAATCCTTTGACCAAACCTTGATTTCCATCCCCGAATGTGATAGCTCGTTGGGGATCTTGGTTTTTCTCGTAGGAGGAGAACATCTTCTTCTCCCCTGTCATGTGGTTTGTGCACCCGCTGTTGATTACCTAGCTTGAGCCCCCGGATGCATAAACCTACAAAACATGTTTAGTTCTTGACTTTAGGTACCCAAATGGTTTTGGGTCCTTTGGCATTAGAAACAAGAACTTTGGGTACCCAAACACAAGTCTTTGACCCCTTGTGCTTGCCCCCAACATACTTGGCAACTACCTTGCCGGATTTGTTAGTTAAAACATAAGATGCATCAAAAGTCTTGAATGAAATGCTATATTCATTTGATGCACTAGGATTTTTCTTCTTAGGCAACTTAGCACGGGTTGGTTGCCTAGAACTAGATGTCTCACCCTTATACATAAAAGCATGGTTAGGGCCAGAGTGAGACTTCCTAGTGTGAATTCTCCTAATTTTACTCTCGGGATAACCGACCGGGTACAAAATGTAACCCTCGTTATCCTGAGGCATGGGAGCTTTGCCCTTAACAAAGTTGGACAATTTCTTAGGAGGGGCATTAATTTTGACATTGCCTTCCTGTTGAAAGCCAATGCCATCCTTAATGCCAGGGCGTCTCCCTCTATAGAGCATGCTTCTAGCAAATTTAAATTTTTCATTCTCTAAGTCATGCTTGGCTATTTTAGCATCTAATTTTGCTATATGATCATTTTGTTGTTTAATTAAAGCCATGTGATCATGAATAGCATCAATATTAACATCTCTACATCTAGTACAAATAGAAGTGTGCTCAACGGTAGATGTAGAGGGTTTGCAAGATTTCAATTCTACAACCTTAGCATGCAATATATCATTTTTAGTTCTAAGGTCGGAAATTGTAGCATTGCAAACATCTAATTCTTTAGCCTTAGCAAGCAATTTTTCATTTTCAATCCTAAGGCTAGCAAGAGACATGTTTAATTCTTCAATCTTAGCAAGCAAATCATCATTGTCATTTCTAAGATTGGGAATTAAAACATTACAAGTAATAGAATCAACCTTAGCTAACAAATTAGAATTCTCATTTCTAAGGTTGTCTATAGTCTCATGGCAAGTGCTTAGCTCACTAGATAATTTTTCACATTTTTCAACTTCTAGAGCATAAGCATTTTTAACTTTAACATGCTTTTTGTTTTCCTTGATTAGGAAGTCCTCTTGGGAGTCCAAGAGATCATCCTTCTCATGGATGGCACTAATTAATTCATTTAATTTCTCTTTTTGTTGCATGTTTAAGTTGGCAAAAAGAGTACGCAAATTATCTTCCTCATCACTAGCATTATCATCACTAGAGGACTCATATCTAGTGGAGGATTTGGATTTAACCTTCTTCTTTTTGCCATCCTTTGCCATGAGGCACTTGTGGCCGACGTTGGGGAAGAGAAGTCCCTTGGTGACGGCGATGTTGGCGGCGTCCTCGTCGTCGAAGGAGTCGCTAGAGCTTTCGTCGGAGTCCCACTCGCGACAAACATGGGCATCGCCGCCCTTCTTCTTGTAGTACCTCTTCTTCTCCTTTCTTCTCCCCTTCTTGTCATCGCCCCTGTCACTGTCACTAGAAATAGGACATTTTGCTATAAAGTGACCGGGCTTACCACACTTGTAGCAAACCTTCTTGGAGCGGGGCTTGTAATCTTTCCCCCTCCTTTGCTTGAGGATTTGGCGGAAGCTCTTGATGACGAGCGCCATTTCCTCATTGTCGAGCTTGGAGGCGTCAATGGGTGTTCTACTCGGTGTAGACTCCTCCTTCTTTTCTTCCGTCGCTTTGAATGCGACCGATTGAGCTTCGGACGTAGAAGGACCGTCAAGCTCGTTGATCTTCCGTGAGCCCTTGATCATAAATTCAAAGCTCACAAAATTCCCGATAACTTCCTCGGGAGTCATTAGTGTATATCTTGGATTGCCACGAATTAATTGTACTTGAGTAGGGTTAAGGAAAATAAGTGATCTTAAAATAACCTTAACCACCTCGTGGTCATCCCATTTCTTGCTCCCGAGGTTGCGCACTTGATTCACCAAGGTTTTGAGCCGGTTGTACATGTCTTGTGGCTCCTCCCCTTAGAGAAGACGGAAGCGACCGAGCTCCCCCTCGATCGTTTCCCTCTTGGTGATCTTGGTTAGTTCATCACCCTCGTGCGCGGTCTTGAACACGTCCCAAACTTCCTTGGCGCTCTTTAATCCTTGCACCTTGTTGTACTCCTCCCTACTTAGAGAGGCGAGGAGTATGGTTGTGGCTTGGGAGTTGAAGTGCTCGATTTGTGCCACCTCGTCCTCATCATAATCCTCATCCCCTATGGATGGTACCTGTGCTCCAAACTCAACAACATTCCATATACTTTTGTGGAGTGAGGTTAGATGAAATTTCATTAAATCACTCCACCTAGCATAATCTTCACCGTCAAAGGTTGGCGGTTTGCCTAATGGAACAGAAAGTAATGGAGTATGTCTAGAAGTACAAGGATAGTGTAAGGGGATCTTACTAAACTTCTTGCGCTCATGGCGCTTAGAAGTTATGGAGGGCGCGTCGGAGCCGGAGGTGGAAGGTGATGAAGTGTCGGTCTCGTAGTAGACCACCTTCCTCATTTTCTTTTTCTTGTCGCCACTCCGATGTGACTTGTGGGAGGAGGCTTTCTTCTCCTTCCCTTTCTTTTTGTTGCGGGACTCTTCCGATGAAGCCTTCCCGTGGCTTGTAGCGGGCTTGTCGCCGGTTTCCATCTCCTTCTTGGCGTGTTCTCCCGACATCACTTCGAGCGGTTAGGCTCTAATGAAGTACCGGGTTCTGATACCAACTGAAAGTCGCCTAGAGGGGGGTGAATAGGGCGAAACTGAAATTTACAAAGTTAATCACAACTACAAGCCGGGTTAGCGTTAGAAATATAATCGAGTCCGCGAGAGAGGGTGAAAAACAAATCACAAGCAAATAAGAAGTGTGACACGTGGGTTTGTTTTACCGAGGTTCGGTTCTCGCAAACCTACTCCCCGTTGAGGAGGCCACAAAGGCCGGGTCTTTTTCAACCCCTTCCCTCTCTCAAACGGTCCCTCGGACCGAGTGAGCTTTTTCTTCTCAAATCAACCGGGAACAAAACTTCCCCGCAAGGACCACCACACAATTGGTGTCTCTTGCCTTGGTTACAAGTGAGTATTGATCACAAGAAAGAATGAGAAAGAAGAAAGCGATCCAAGCGCAAGAGCTCAAAAGAACACGACAAATCACTCTCACTAGTCACTAATGCTTTTGTGGAATTGGGAGAGGATTTGATCACTTGGGTGTGTCTTGTATTGAATGCCTAGCTCTTGTAAGTGGTTGGAAGTTAGAAAACTTGGATGACTTGAATGTGGGGTGGTTGGGGGTATTTATAACCCCAACCACCAAACTAGCCGTTTGGTGGAGGCTGTCTGTCGCATGGTGCACCGGACAATCCGGTGCACACCGGACAGTGTCTGGTGCGCCAGCCACGTCACCAGGCCATTGGGTTCCGACCATTGGAGCTCTGACTGTTGGGCCCGCCTGGATGTCCGGTGGCAAACCGGACATGCACTGTAGAGTGTCCGGTGCACCAGTTCGCGCATGCCTGACTTCTGCGCGCTCTGGCGCGCATTTAATGCCTCTGCAGGTGACCGTTGGCGCGAGCTAGCTGTTGCTCCGCTGGCTCACCGGACAGTCCGGTGCACACCGGACATGTCCGGTGAATTATAAGGGAGCGAATTCCCGAAGCTGGCGAGTTCCAGAGTCGCTCTCCCCTGGGCACCGGATACTGTCCGGTGTACACCGGACAATCCGATGAATTATAGCGGAGCGCCTCTGGATTTTCCCGAAGGTGAGGAGTTCAGCGTGAAGTCCCCTGGCGCACCGGACACTGTCCGGTGCGCCAGACCAGGGCTGCCTCCGGTTATCCCTTGCTCTCTTTGTTGAACCCAATTCTTGGTCTTTTTATTGGCTAAGTGTGAACCTTTGGCACCTGTATAACTTATACACTAGAGCAAACTAGTTAGTCCAATTATTTGTGTTGAGCAATTCAACCACCAAAATCAATTAGGAAATAGGTGTAAGCCTAATTCCCTTTCAGTGTTCCCTGCAGTTTGGTTTAATTATAGTGTTAATAAAGTTAGTTATTTAGTTGGGCAACTTTTTACTTCTACTTTCCTCTTTATCTGAGAGTTGTGCTTGATTGTGTTGAGAATCAGTGAAGATGTTTGTTCATTCAGTATTGTGAAGATCTCTGTATGCATTTTCTTATGCTGAAAGATTGCAAGTTCAGTTCTGATGTGTGAATGCATTCCGTAGATGTTTGAGAAGGCACCGAGGAGGGAGGCGTATCCAGCAAGAGCAGCACGCCCCGCAGGATGAGCCCCCTAGCAGCGATTGCCTCCACCGCCACCCAATGACAATAGAGCAGATGTTTCTCATGCAGACCCAAGCAGTGCAAGCAATTGGGCAGACTCTAGGAGCCATGCAACAAGCGCAACAGCAACCTCAACCCCAATCGCAAGTGAAGATGCCTCAGATACCCAGGGACAAGCGTGCGAAGTTCATGAGAGGTCATCTGTCACAATCGGTTTTGGAAGATAAACTGAATGCGAACCATGTACGTGCCAGGATCATAAATTCACGTACACAACGATTACATAAATGACTCATCATAGCACAATGCTTCGAATAACAATAAAGAGTAAGTAATAATACTATAAAATAGAGTCATTTACATAATATAAATCAAAGTACATAGAATAGAAACGTAGCCAACATAAATAAACCCACCACATATAGCTGACTGGGGAGATCGCTAGCCTAATCCCCAAACTCGTCGAAGTCCTGGAACTCTTGGAGATTCGCCTCGACGTCTTCTTCTTCTTTACCTGAGCATAGGTTACACCAAAGGCAACATGGTGTTTTGTGAAAGCAAGGGTGAGTACACATCAACATACTCAACAAATGTCCCGTTTGGCTGAGGTGGACTAGCTTTATGTGGAGTTAGGCTCAAAGCAGTTGCTTTTAGTTGGTCAAGTATTTATCATTAATAGAAGCCAGGTTTTAGCAATAACCAACCCGTGAACCATTTTCTCATCGAGGAACATCATTATCATCATCGTAACAAAAATCCATTAATAGAATCATTGCATCTTGAACGAGCTGTATCTCTAATCAAAGAGGATCCCAAGGCCACTCAGAACAGTGAGCATGACTGATATATCATTTTCATTCCTCTACAGAGGTCACACACTTTACCCATGAGTCGCGATCCCTTTTCAGCCTGGGTTTGCAAGACCCAATCTTAACTACCGAGGTGGATGGCTAGGGATACACTATGTAGCCTTTACAAAGATTCCCCTGGTGTGTAGCTGCCTGTTAGGTTTCGCCAGTCGTACAGACACAGTACTCCTCCCTAAGGTGGGTGACTAACAAAATCAAATCAAAGGAACCTCGACACCCACCCTTAGCAGAACAAGCACTATGCCCCAGCCCCCATTAATGGCCCTATGGGGAAGCCAACTACACCCCAAGTTCCTCCAATTAATTAGCTAAGGGCGTCCCATACCACCCTCATGGTTGCACTGTTTTCCCGAGTGATCTCTCAATGAACAAGTCCTTACGGAGAGGTACTTAGGAAATGTAATACCCGAAATCCTATTTTGGAATTTATGGATGTTTCTACAGAAAGATTAATAATTAAAATATATATAATGATGATTTCCTTCCTTTTCCAAGAGGGATATATGGTAATCTAGAAGTTGTATTTAACCCATGAAATTAAGTTTTATTTTCCCAAAGAAATAAAGCAAGGATGTCTTCAATTAATAATGGATGAATTGTGTGACTAAAAAACCTTCTCTAATAAGGTTAAACCAAAAGCATCTCTTAAATGGAGATTATATATCTTCTACTACAACAAACAATTAATAAATCGTGGATAAACCATTAATTTGACTATAGGTTTAAAACAATATTTCTTTAAAAGTGAAAATTGTTGTATTGCAAATTTCAAAGCGTATTATTTAACCAAAAAGGGTTAAACACTTACTAATATAAATATAAATAGGAATATGCATCCTATTTCTTTGATTGTGCATTTAGTTAGATTCTATGGGTGTGTTTGGTTTGACTTTTGGCTTTGGCTTTTGCCCCTCTAAAAGCCAAAAGCCAACCAAAGGGCTGGATCCAGGAAGCAGCTTTTTCTAAAAGCTGACTTTCTCGTAGTGCAAATCTGAAAGCACCCCTAGACCTGCTTTTAGTGGCTTTTCGGATGGAACTGTGAAAACATATATCGAAGAATTTTTAACGACTTTTAGTGGTTTTCACCAAACGGTTTTTAGCTTTTTAACAGTTTACAACCTACAACAGCTTTTTCCACAGCTCACAGTCCACAGCAACTTTTTTCACAGCCACAGCCCAACCAAACAGACCCTATATCTCTCTTATGCGCGCTGGGCCCAAAACCCCTTCCCTCGGCCCCTTTCCTATGCTGGCCCAGCATCTTCCTTTACCGCGCGAGGCCCACGAAGATAACAACGCCAACATGTGGGCCAGAGTCGTCAGCCGCTCTCTCGCGCCTGCGTACTCTCTCTCTCGCTGACGTTGCGGGGCTCGCTGCCCAAATCCGCTCACCTGTGCGCGTGCGTTCCCAGTCCTGTGCCTCTGCCGTATGGGCTCCATGCGTCAGTCCCGGCATATGTCGCTGACGTGTGGGACCGCACGGTCAGGTCCGTCCCTATCCCAAATCGACCGCAACAGATTCTCCATGGTCGGGGATCTCGCAACAGAACGCACGGAATCCTCCGGTTTCGTCGCCAACTAGTGCCCAACCCTGGGTATATAACCGGGGCCGCGTCTTTCTTGGTCATGGGTGCTGGCAGGGACAACTTGCCGCGTGAACGAAGCATGAGACCGTAGCGAAATGGGGAGAAGTATGCCGCCGCCGACCCGCGCCTACACCGATGAACCTTTTCCCCCTTGTGGTGGCCGTGTGGATTCACAGGTGCTCACTAGATGCGTCCATGACCGACTCGGGCGGGGAAATCCACCGGGGTCAACAGAATTTCGCACCGGAGATCCAGCGCTGCCGCGTATCCTCATCTCATCGTGGACAAAGCTCACCCCTGCTCAGATATCGGTAATAACCGTCTCAACTTGCTCACTTCCGATTTGGATTTGAGAATCGGGCGTCTGGGGGCGGGATGGCGTGTCGCCGGTGATGGCGCCACTGCGGCCTGGCCTTGGGCCGCCGTCCCTGTTATGGTGGGGGAGAACACGTCTGAGCCGTTGATCTGTCGGTGTGTTGTTTTGATTAACTTGAGATACCCTTTCGGCTGGGAGAATCGTGGCTGTGTGTCGTTGATCGGATGGATCCAGGGCGATCTCGGCTTATTTAAATCCTTGCCCTTGATCTTAGATCCAAGGGTTCTTGCTGCATACTGGTTCGGATTCATAAGGGTCTAATCCGGGTCGTCCATCTTCAATCGTGCGATTCTGAGTCAACCGTACCCCTTGGCTCGGGCACATTGCAGAAGAGACCCTATGATTAACATTATTGAACCCGCCATCCATAACTATGCAAAGAACAATGCTATTAGGTCCTGATTTTTATAGAAAAGACCCTGGCCTCTTTAGTAATAGGAGCCGCAGAGCACAATTTATATTATTTTGCTAAAGCAATTCTAGAAAATGGTTTCGAGTATGAAATCAATTCGCTAAACCTTAGAAAATGCATAACTTAATCATTTTAACTCTGAATGAGCCCGTTCCAGTTGCGTTAGCTTCATAATAAAATTGTCCACACTCTAGTGACATTATTTTATCATATATCATGTTCTAAAAAATAGTTAACTAATTTGTTCAACCTATGTTTATTGGGTTAACATGTTAATATAGCATTTCAATTCGGAGTATCTATAATTTTACTGGAACAAGATTATGTTATAACTTAGCCTAAAGTTGAATCAGTTATTTTTATATGTTATTTTTAGATTATGTTATTTTTAGAGCTTCGATTTAAAGACGCGTTTGCTCCAAATTTGAAAAGAAGAAGATGAGTGAAGAGAAGAAGATGACTTAAGAGAAGAAAACGATCGGGGAGACGAAGCTGTATGAAGAGAAAAAGGTTGCAGATCCTTTCATTGCTGGATTTATTGAGTCCATGGCGAAAACAAATACAGAGAAAATTACTAAGGAGATCATGGAGGGTTTATCCGAAGATTCTGGTGACAGTGATAGTTATGACATGGAAAGTGGGGATGAAGACTCTGAGGACCGGCCGTGGCGCCCAAGCCATACTATCTTTGGAAAGTCGACTATCAAACAGAGTCATTGACGCCATGAGGGGGAGGTATTTTTGTGACATGTCTATTATCAGAGTTGGAGGAGATAGTACTGCCCCTGCTCCAGAGGAAAATAAAGTTGTTATATACCGAAGCTTTTTAAAGGCAGGTCTTCGGTTCCCACTGAGCAAGTTTATGGTTGAAGTGCTGAAGATATACCATATCTTCCTTCATCAGATGACCCCCGAAGCTATAATTAGGATGGGGATTTTTGTCTGGGCTGTAAGGAGTCAGGGGATAGAGCTAAGCGCGAAGTGCTTTTGCAGTATGCACAAGCTTTTATATGAGACGAAAGCTACTGGCAAGAACAGTACCACAACAACTTCGGTTGTTATGGATTTATTGCTCGCCCCAATGCAAGCCACCCGGTGCCAACATTCCGGAAAAGATGGCCTGGAGCCTGGATGGAGGAGTGGTTTTACGTTAAAAATGATTTAAAGGCAAGGGAAGACATCAAAGAAATCATTCAGCGCCCCATCTGGTCTCGCTTCGGCCTCTGAAGGCCGAAGGTGGAAATTGATGGCACTGTTGAAGCATGTCAGAGGGCTTTTAGCACTATTTGTGCCTTCATTGGCACAAGGGATTTGATTCAAGAGCATATATCCTTCAGGGTATGGCCACTTGTGGAGAGCTGGGATATGCCGAAGGAGACCACCGCCGATTCTAGTGATGGTGGTCTGGTTCGTCTGAAGTATACCTTCAGATTTAGGGAGAAGTTTGATGAGCCAGACGACGACTGGCTGAAGTGTATCGAAGCTACCAGTGACGAGCTACTTGGAGCTTACTCCAAGGCCGAAGATAATGCTTTGTCCGCAGCTTTCGGGGGTCGGGGCAAGAAAAGATTGAACAGGGTATTTGATGCTATTGGCTTCGTATACCCTGATTACCATTACCCGCTATGAGGGCAAGATAAAAAGAGAAAGACTGTCGCTTCAGCCACTGCAGCTGAGCCGAAGAGCAAAAAGATGAAGGTTCTGACCCATCGGCCACGTTACATTGAACCGACCGTGGTGCCTAAATTTGGCGCGGGGACCTCTTCAGCTGTCGAATCAAAGCAAGCTGCTCCGAATGTGCAGAGCGCTGGAGAGCCGACTATAGTGCCGAAGGTGCCTATAGTCGAGCCAGCCGAAGTTAAAGATGATAAGTGATAGTCGCCTAGAGGAGGGGTGAATAGGGCGAAACTGAAATTTACAAATATAAACACAACTACAAGCCGGGTTAGCGTTAGAAATATAAACAAGTCCGCGAGAGAGGGCGCAAAACAAATCCCAAGCGAATAAGCAAGTGAGACACGGAGATTTGTTTTACCGAGGTTCGGTTCTTGCAAACCTACTCCCCGTTGAGGAGGCCACAAAGGCCGGGTCTCTTTCAACCCTTCCCTCTCTCAAACGGTCCCTCGGACCGAGTGAGCTTCTCTTCTCAAATCAAAGCTGGGAACAAAACTTCCCCGCAAGGGCCACCACACAATTGGTGCCTCTTGCCTTGATTACAATGGAGTTGTGATCTCAAGAACAAGTGAGAAAGAAAAGAAGCAATCCAAGCGCAAGAGCTCAAATGAACACGGCAAATCACTCTCACTAGTCACTAGGGCTTTGTGTGGAATTGGAGAGGATTTGATCTCTTTAGTGTGTCTAGAATTGAATGCTAGAGCTCTTGTAGTAGTTGAGAAGTGGAATAATTGGATGCAATGAATGGTGGGGTGGTTGGGGTATTTATAGCCCCAACCACCAAACTTGACCGTTGGCTGGAGGCGTCTGCTCGATGGCGCACCGGACAGTCCGGTGCACACCGAACAGTCCGGTGCCCCTGCCACGTCAACACTGCCGTTGGATTCTGACCGTTGGAGCTTCTGACTTGTGGGCCCGCCTGGGTGTCCGGTGCACACCGGACATGTACTGTTTGATGTCCGGTGCACCGGCATGGGCAAGTCTGACGTCTGCGCGCGCTGCGCGCGCATTAAATGCACCGCAGGGAGCCGTTGGCGCCGAAGAGAGCCGTTGCTCCGCTGGTACACCGGACAGTCCGGTGCACACCGGACAGTCCGGTGAATTTTAGCGGAGCGGCTGCCGCGCAAACCCGAGGCTGGCGAGTTCCGGAGACCGCGCTTCCTTGGAGCACCGGACATGTCCGGTGCACACCGGACAGTCCGGTGAATTATAGCGCGCCGGCTTCCGAGAAATCCCGAGGGTGAAGAGTTTGAGTCTGAGTCCCCTGGTGCACCGGACAGGTACTGTTCACTGTCCGGTGGCACACCGGACAGTCCGGTGCGCCAGACCAGGGGTGCCCTCGGTTGCCCCTTTGCTCCTTTATTGAATCCAACACTTGGTCTTTTTATTGGCTGAGTGTGAACCTTTTACACCTGTGTAATCTATACACTTGGGCAAACTAGTTAGTCCAAAGATTTGTGTTGGGCAATTCAACCACCAAAATTATTTAGGAACTAGGTGTAGGCCTAATTCCCTTTCAATCTCCCCCTTTTTGGTGATTGATGCCAACACAAACCAAAGCAAATATAGAAGTGCATAATTGAACTAGTTTGCATAATGTAAGTGTAAAGGTTGCTTGGAATTGAGCCAATATAACTACTTACAAGATATGCATGGAATGTTTCTTTCTTATATAACATTTTGGACCACGTTTGCACCACATGTTTTGTTTTTGCAAATTCTTTTTGTAAATCCATTTTAAAGATCTTTTGCAAATAGTCAAAGGTAAATGATAAGAGTTTGTAAAGCATTTTCAAGATTTGAAATTTTCTCCCCCTGTTTCAAATGCTTTTCTTTTGACTTAACAAAACTCCCCCTAAAAGAGATCCACCTCTTAGTGTTCAAGAGGGTTTTGATATACCAATTTTTGAAATACTACTTTCTCCCCCTTTTGAACACAATAGGATACCAAATGATAAATACTTTTGGAAAGCACTAAGTTTTTGAAATTGGTGGTGGTGGTGCGGTCCTTTTGCTTTGGGCTCATTTCTCCCCCTTTTTGGCATGAATCGCCAAAAACGGAACCATTAGAGCCCTTGAAGTGTTATCTTCCTCTTTGGTCATAAATAAATGGGTTAAGATTATACCAAAGTTGAAGTCCGGTCCTTTTGCTTTTGAGCTTTTACTCTCTCCCCCAAGGATGAAGTCCTTTTCTTTGATGCTCATTTCTTCCCAAGGAATAGAGAGTTGCTCGGAGTGATGGCGAAGCATGAGTTACGGAGTGGAAGCCTTTGTCTTCGCCGAAGACTCCAATTCCCTTTCAATATACCTATGACTTGGTTTGAAATAGACTTGAAAACACATTAGTCATAGCATATAAAAGAGATATGATCAAAGGTATTCAAATGAGCTATGTGTGCAAGCTAGCAAAAGAAATTTCTAGAATCAAGAATATTGAGCTCATGCCTAAGTCTGGTAAAGGATTGTTCATCAAGTGGCTTGGTAAAGATATCGGCTAATTGATCTTTAGTATTAATGTAAGAAATCTTGATATCCCCCTTTTGTTGGTGATCTCTAAGAAAGTGATACCGAATGGCTATGTGCTTAGTGCGGCTATGCTCGACAGGATTGTCAGCCATTTTGATTGCACTCTCATTATCACATAGCAAGGGGACTTTGGTTAGTTTGTAACCGTAGTCCCGCAGGGTTTGCCTCATCCAAAGCAATTGCGCGCAACAATGACCTACGGCAATGTACTCGGCTTCGGCGGTGGAAAGAGCGACTGAATTTTGCTTCTTTGAAGCACAAGACACCAAGGATCTTCCCAAGAACTGGCAAGTCCCCGATGTGCTCTTTCTATTAATTTTGCACCCCGCCCAATCGGCATCCGAATAACCAATCAAATCAAATGTGGATCCCCGAGGGTACCAAAGCCCAAACTTAGGTGTATAAGCCAAATATCTCAAGATTCGTTTTACGGCCGTAAGGTGTGATTCCTTAGGGTCGGATTGGAATCTTGCACACATGCAAACGGAAAGCATAATGTCCGGTCGAGATGCACATAAATAAAGCAATGAACCAATCATCGACCGGTATACCTTTTGATCCACGGACTTACCTCCCGTGTCGAGGTCGAGATGCCCATTGGTTCCCATGGGTGTCTTGATGGGTTTGGCATCCTTCATCCCAAACTTAGCAAGAATGTCTTGAGTGTACTTCGTTTGGCTAATGAAGGTGCCCTCTTGGAGTTGCTTGACTTGGAATCCTAGAAAATACTTCAACTCCCCCATCATCGACATCTCGAATTTCTGTGTCATGATCCTACTAAACTCTTCACATGTAGACTCGTTAGTAGACCCAAATATAATATCATCAACATAAATTTGGCATACAAACAAGTCATTTTCAAGAGTTTTAGTAAAGAGTGTAGGATCGGCCTTGCCAACTTTGAAGCCATTAGCAATAAGGAAATCTCTAAGGCATTCATACCATGCTCTTGGAGCTTGCTTGAGCCCATAAAGCGCCTTAGAGAGCCTATAAACATGGTTAGGATGCTTACTGTCTTCAAAGCCGGGAGGTTGCTCAACATAGACCTCTTCCTTGATCGGTCCGTTGAGGAAGGCACTTTTCACGTCCATTTGAGAAAGCTTAAAGCCATGGTAAGTAGCATAGGCTAATAATATGCGAATTGACTCAAGCCTAGCTACGGGTGCATAGGTTTCACCGAAATCCAAACCTTCGACTTGTGAATACCCTTTGGCCACGAGTCGAGCTTTGTTCCTTGTCACCACACCATGCTCATCTTGCTTGTTGCGGAAGACCCATTTGGTTCCTACAACATTTTGGTTGGGACGTGGAACTAAATGCCATACCTCGTTTCTCGTGAAATTGTTGAGCTCCTCTTGCATCGCCACCACCCAATCCGAATCTTGGAGAGCTTCCTCTACCCTGTGTGGCTCAATAGAGGAAACAAAAGAGTAATGTTCACAAAAATGAGCAACCCGAGATCGAGTAGTTACCCCCTTATGAATGTCGCCGAGGATGGTGTCGACGGGGTGATCTCGTTGGATTGCTTGGTGGACTCTTGGGTGTGGCGGCCTTTGTTCTTCCTCATCCTCCTTTTCTTGATCAATTGCATCTCCCCCTTGATCATTGCCATCATCTTGAGGTGGCTCATCTTCTTGATTTTGCCCTTCATCATCTTGAGCTTCATCCTCATTTTGAGTTGGTGGAGATGCTTGCATGGAGGAGGATGGTTGATCTTGTGCATTTGGAGGCTCTTCGGATTCCTTAGGACACACATCCCCAATGGACATGTTCCTTAGCACGATGCATGGAGCCTCTTCATTACCTATCTCATCAAGATCAACTTGCTCTACTTGAGAGCCGTTAGTTTCATCAAACACAACGTCACATGAGACTTCAACTAGTCCAGTGGACTTGTTAAAGACCCTATATGCCCTTGTGTTTGAGTCATAACCAAGTAAAAAGCCTTCTACAGTTTTAGGAGCAAATTTAGATTTTCTACCTCTTTTAACAAGAATAAAGCATTTGCTACCAAAAACTCTAAAATATGAAATGTTTGGCTTTTTACCGGTTAGGAGTTCATATGATGTCTTCTTGAGGATTCGGTGAAGATATAACCGGTTGATGGCGTAGCAGGCAGTGTTGACCGCTTCGGCCCAAAACCGGTCCGGTGTCTTGTACTCATCAAGCATGGTTCTTGCCATGTCCAATAGAGTTCGATTCTTCCTCTCCACTACACCATTTTGTTGTGGCGTGTAGGGAGAGGAGAACTCATGCTTGATGCCCTCCTCCTCAAGGAAGCCTTCAATTTGAGAGTTCTTGAACTCCGTCCCGTTGTCGCTTCTAATTTTCTTGATCCTCAAGCCGAACTCATTTTGAGCCCGTCTCAAGAATCCCTTTAAGGTCTCTTGGGTTTGAGATTTTTCCTGCAAAAAGAATACCCAAGTGAAGCGAGAATAATCATCCACTATTACAAGACAATACTTACTCCCCCCGATGCTTATGTAAGCAATCGGGCCGAATAGATCCATGTGGAGTAGCTCAAGCGGCCTGTCGGTCGTCATGATGTTCTTGTGTGGATGATGAACTCCAACTTGCTTCCCCGCCTGGCATGCGCTACAAATCCTGTCTTTCTCAAAATGAACATTTGTTAATCCTAAAATGTGCTCTCCCTTTAGAAGCTTATGAAGATTCTTCATCCCAACATGGGCTAGTCGGCGGTGCCAGAGCCAACCCATGTTAGTCTTAGCAATCAAGCATGTGTCGAGTTCAGCTCTATCAAAATCTACTAGGTATAGCTGACCCTCTAACACACCCTTAAATGCTATTGAATCATCACTTCTTCTAAAGACAGTGACACCTATATCAGTAAAGAGACAGTTGTAGCCCATTTGACATAATTGAGAAACGGAAAGCAAATTGTAGTCTAAAGAATCTACAAGAAAAACATTGGAAATAGAATGGTCAGGAGATATAGCAATTTTACCCAATCCTTTGACCAAACCTTGATTTCCATCCCCGAATGTGATAGCTCGTTGGGGATCTTGGTTTTTCTCATATGAGGAGAACATCCTTTTCTCTCCTGTCATGTGGTTTGTGCACCCGCTGTCGAGTATCCAACTTGAGCCCCCGGATGCATAAACCTACAAAACAAATTTAGTTCTTGACTTTAGGTACCCAAACTGTTTTGGGTCCTTTGGCATTAGAAATGAGAACTTTGGGTACCCAAACACAAGTCTTGGAGCCCTTGTGTTTGCCCCCAACAAATTTGGCAACGACCTTGCCGGATTTGCTAGTAAGCACATAAGATGCATCAAAAGTTTTAAATGAAATGGCATGATCATTTGATGCATTAGGAATTTTCTTCTTAGGCAACTTAGCATGGGTTGGTTGCCTAGAACTAGATGTCTCACCCTTATACATATAAGCATGATTAGGGCCAGAGTGAGACTTCCTAGAATGAATCTTTCTAATTTTGCTCTCAGGATAGCCGGCAGGGTACAAAATGTAACCTTCGTTATCCTGAGGCATGGGAGCCTTGCCCTTAACAAAGTTAGATAAGTTCTTTGGAGGGGCATTAAGTTTGACATTGTCTCCCCTTTGGAAGCCAATGCCATCCTTGATGCCAGGGCGTCTCCCATTATAGAGCATACTTCTAGCAAATTTAAATTTTTCATTTTCTAAGTTATGCTCGGCAATTTTAGCATCTAATTTTGCTATATGATCATTTTGTTGTTTAATTAAAGCCATATGATCATGAATAGCATCAATATCAACATTTCTACATCTAGTACAAATAGTGACATGCTCAATGGTAGATGTAGATGGTTTGCAAGAATTAAGTTCAACAATCTTAGCACGAAGTATATCATTCTTATCTCTAAGATCGGCAATTGTAATTTTGCAAACATCAAAATCTTTAGCCTTAGCAATCAAATTTTCATTCTCTAATCTAAGGCTAGCAAGAGAAATGTTTAATTCTTCAATCCTAGCAAGCAAATCATCATTATTATCTCTAGAATTGGGAATTGAAACATTACAAACATGTGAATCAACCTTAGCATTTAAACTAGCATTTTCATGTCTAAGGTTGTCAATCATCTCACGGCAAGTGCTTAGCTCACTAGATAATTTTTCACATTTCTCTATCTCAAGAGCATAAGCCTTTTTAACCTTAACATGTTTTTTGTTTTCTTTAATTAGACAATCCTCTTGGGAATCCAAAAGGTCATCTTTTTCATGAATAGCACTAACCAATTCATTCAATTTTTCTTTTTGAGCTATGTTAAGGTTGGCAAAAAGGGAACGTAAATTATCCTCCTCATCACTAGCATTATCATCACTAGAAGATTCATATTTAGTGGAGGAGTTGGATTTAACCTTCTTCTTTTTGCCGTCCTTTGCCATGAGGCACTTGTGGCCGACGTTGGGGAAGAGGAGTCCCTTGGTGACGGCGATGTTGGCGGCGTCCTCGTCGTCGGAGGAGTCGCTTGAGCTTTCGTCAGAATCCCATTCCCGACAAACATGGGCATCGCCGCCCTTCTTCTTGTAGTACCTTTTCTTCTCCTTTCTTCTTCCCTTCTTGTCGTCGCCTCGGTCACTGTCACTAGATATAGGACATTTAGCAATAAAATGACCGGGCTTACCACATTTGTAGCAAACCTTCTTGGAGCGGGACTTGTAGTCCTTCCCCCTCCTTTGCTTGAGGATTTGGCGGAAGCTCTTGATGACGAGCGCCATTTCCTCATTGTCGAGCTTGGAGGCGTCTATTGGTTGTCTACTTGGTGTAGACTCCTCCTTCTTCTCCTCCGTTGCCTTGAATGCAACGGGTTGGGCTTCGGATGGGTCGCCAAGCTCGTTGATTTTCCTCGAGCCTTCTATCATGCACTCAAAACTTACAAAATGCCCGATCACTTCCTCGGGGGTCATTTTAGTATATCTAGGATTACCACGAATCAATTGAACTTGAGTGGGATTAAGAAAAATGAGAGATCTTAAAATAACATTTACCACTTCGTGGTCATCCCACTTCTTGCTCCCGAGGTTGCGCACTTGGTTCACCAAAGTCTTGAGCCGGTTGTACATATGTTGTGGCTCCTCCCCTTTGTGAAGCCGGAACCGACCGAGCTCCCCCTCGATCGTTTCCCGCTTGGTGATCTTGGTGAGCTCATCTCCCTCGTGCGCAGTTTTGAGCACATCCCAAATCTCCTTGGCGCTCTTCAACCCTTGCACTTTGTTATACTCTTCTCTACTTAAAGAGGCGAGGAGTATCGTTGTCGCTTGAGAGTTGAAGTGCTCGATTTGGGCCACCTCATCCTCATCATAGTTCTCATCCCCTATAGATGGTACCTGCGCACCAAACTCAACAACATCCCAAATGCTTTTGTGGAGCGAGATTAGATGAAATCGCATTAAATCGCTCCACCTAGCGTAATCTTCACCATCAAAAGTTGGTGGTTTGCCTAGAGGGACGGAAAGTAAAGGTGTATGTTTGGAAATGCGAGGGTAGCGTAGGGGGATCTTACTATACTTCTTGCGCTCTTGGCGCTTAGAAGTGACGGAGGGCGCATCGGAGTCGGAGGTCGATGTTGATGAAGTGTCGGTCTCGTAGTAGACCACCTTCCTCATCCTCTTGTGCTTGTCGCCTTTCCGATGCGGCTTGTGGGAAGAAGATTTTTCCTTCTTCTCTTTGTGGTGAGATGAAGATTTCTTCTCCTTCCCTTTGTTGGAGGAGCTCTTCTTCTTCTCCCTCCTTTTGGTGCGGGACTCTTCCGATGAAGTGCTCCCGTGGCTTGTAGTGGGCTTTTCGCCGGTCTCCATCTCCTTCTTGGCGTGATCTCCCGACATCACTTCGAGCGGTTAGGCTCTAATGAAGCACCGGGCTCTGATACCAATTGATAGTCGCCTAGAAGGGGGGTGAATAGGGCGAAACTGAAATTTACAAATATAAACACAACTACAAGCCGGGTTAGCGTTAGAAATATAAACAAGTCCGCGAGAGAGGGCGCAAAACAAATCCCAAGCGAATAAGCAAGTGAGACACGGAGATTTGTTTTACCGAGGTTCGGTTCTTGCAAACCTACTCCCCGTTGAGGAGGCCACAAAGGCCGGGTCTCTTTCAACCCTTCCCTCTCTCAAACGGTCCCTCGGACCGAGTGAGCTTCTCTTCTCAAATCAAAGCTGGGAACAAAACTTCCCCGCAAGGGCCACCACACAATTGGTGCCTCTTGCCTTGATTACAATGGAGTTGTGATCTCAAGAACAAGTGAGAAAGAAAAGAAGCAATCCAAGCGCAAGAGCTCAAATGAACACGGCAAATCACTCTCACTAGTCACTAGGGCTTTGTGTGGAATTGGAGAGGATTTGATCTCTTTAGTGTGTCTAGAATTGAATGCTAGAGCTCTTGTAGTAGTTGAGAAGTGGAATAATTGGATGCAATGAATGGTGGGGTGGTTGGGGTATTTATAGCCCCAACCACCAAACTTGACCGTTGGCTGGAGGCGTCTGCTCGATGGCGCAGCGGACAGTCCGGTGCACACCGGACAGTCCGGTGCCCCTGCCACGTCAACACTGCCGTTGGATTCTGACCGTTGGAGCTTCTGACTTGTGGGCCCGCCTGGGTGTCCGGTGCACACCGGACATGTACTGTTTGATGTCCGGTGCACCGGCATGGGCAAGTCTGACGTCTGCGCGCGCTGCGCGCGCATTAAATGCACCGCAGGGAGCCGTTGGCGCCGAAGAGAGCCGTTGCTCCGCTGGTACACCGGACAGTCCGGTGCACACCGGACAGTCCGGTGAATTTTAGCGGAGCGGCTGCCGCGCAAACCCGAGGCTGGCGAGTTCCGGAGACCGCGCTTCCTTGGAGCACCGGACATGTCCGGTGCACACCGGACAGTCCGGTGAATTATAGCGCGCCGGCTTCCGAGAAATCCCGAGGATGAAGAGTTTGAGTCTGAGTCCCCTGGTGCACCGGACAGGTACTGTTCACTGTCCGGTGGCACACCGGACAGTCCGGTGCGCCAGACCAGGGGTGCCCTCGGTTGCCCCTTTGCTCCTTTATTGAATCCAACACTTGGTCTTTTTATTGGCTGAGTGTGAACCTTTTACACCTGTGTAATCTATACACTTGGGCAAACTAGTTAGTCCAAAGATTTGTGTTGGGCAATTCAACCACCAAAATTATTTAGGAACTAGGTGTAGGCCTAATTCCCTTTCAATAAGGCCGCGGAGCCACATGTGGAAAAAGTAATAAAAGTGTCAGAAAACGTAAGCCCACCGGCGGAGGCAAATTTGCCAAAGATGCAAAGAATTCATGCCGCAACTCCCAAGAAGAGGAGGATGGCCAGCGTACTAGACGCTGTCATAGAGACTACGAAGGCCTTGAGCCCTACCCCTAAGAAAATTGCCGAAGCTACGAAAGTTCATGCCGAAGCCGAAGCTGGACCTTCAGTGTCCACCGAGACGAAGCCTGCCGCACCTGAGGAAAAAACGACAGGGCAGATTGTACCAGAAAAGACCGAAACTCCTGCTCCCGAAGCTCCGAACGAATATGTTGACTATATTATTCGACATGCTTCGGGGAAGAAATTATCCCAGGAAGAAATAGTAGAAGCTAGACACTTTTCCTAAAGACTGAAATATCCGAAGGGGGCTTTAATGTTCAATGGTAGTAACGAAGAAGATTTCCTGTACTGTCTCCCGGATAACAAAGAAATATTCGTTTGCCGGGAGATAGCTAAGAGTATGGGATTTCCTAAGCTTGAAGAAGGCCTTTCGGTCTTATCAAAGGATGATCTTGCTGACAGCCTCGCGTACAATAGCATAAAGGTATAAAAGTTGACTTTGAAGTTAGAAGCGAAGTATTTTATTGTTATACTCAATTCTTTCTTCTTCTTTATAGGGATTAATTCTTAGTAATGCCTTGAGGGCTCAGAAGAGCGCCGAAGACGAAGGTTGTACAATGGCTCTTAACAACCTTCGGTCCGAGGTGATTGAACTAAGAAACGAAGGTCTAGAGAAAGATAAAATTTTGATTTCATTGGTAAACAAAGTAAAGGAAGACGAAGCTAATTATAAAGCTCAGGCCGAAGCCCAGAAAACCGAAATTGAAGATCTTCGGAGACAGCTGGCCGAAGCTAAAGAGAATTGCACGCTCGCACAGGCTAACCGAGAGATCAGCGAGTACTGGAAAAATTATCTAGAGAAAAATATTGAAGAACTTCGTGAATCCAAGGAAAGGTGCTTCGAGAAATCCTTGGATTGTGTGAAGAAATTAAAAACTAGCTTCACCAAAGTGGGTGCCTATTCTGCTGAAGAAAACTTCATACGAGGCGACCCCGAGGGCGTCGTTGAATGGATAAGTGGAGAGGCCGAAGCCTTCGAAGAAATTTTGAGTGATCGCGGGGATATTTGCGCATTTTCCAATGCGCGGGGAATTTCAGCCATCTTGGAGAAGGCCGGATGTGATCACATTAAAGCCATAGCCCAGGCCGAAGCTGCCTTCTCCGTGGATGATACGAAGGATCCTTCAGCTGAAGCAACCTTAATGGGCAGAAAATTTTACAATGATGTCTGAGTGAATGGTGGCCGAGAGATGGCCCATGAGATTATAAAAAAGAGTGAAAAAGACACCCATGACGCCCGAGCAGAAGCAAAACAAGCTGAAGAGGCTGCAGAACGCGAAAGGCGTATATGTATTATTTTTTGGTTTTTTAGCTTCGGTACTTGCTTTGTGGCTTCGAACTAATCAATTTTCCCTACTTCAGCTGAACTATCTCCGCCGCCGGAACCGAACGATCCCCTAGCTGATCCAGAAATGAAGGAAGCGCTGGACATTATAAACATGACAGACTCCATTATTGACGAAGTTGTCGATAAGCTTTTAAACGAAGTTGCAGAAAAAGTTCTCAAAGAAGAATAGATTTCATTGTAATAATATTTGGAATGCTCGATGTATGGGACAATGGAATGAACATTAAGCTTCTATTGTAACAAAACTATGTAACATTTGATGTATATAACGTTGAATCGAATATGTAAATTATTGTAATTTATTTCTTTACGATGCATGAAATTTACACACATACTGTTTTTGAGCCTTCGGCGAAAAAACACCTTCCCTTCTTTTCATGCTTCGTAGAGAAAGAGATTCCTTATGACAAGGCTGATAAAACTGTATTTCCCGAAGCTCACTTCGTGCCTTAGCACATTTTCAATTTGACGAAGCATTTGTCGAAGATTGGCTTCGTATTCGATTCTTGTGCCGTTAATGCAATATGATGTATGATGTAATGTTATGCAAAACGATGAGATAATATGATGCAAAATGATGAGGATACCGAAGACACACACACCCACACACCCATACTAGAATACACAAGCTCTGCATCCCCTTAGCAACGAGTTTTGAGCTTCTTCACCTTCTATTTCGGTGATATAAGTTCTGCATCCCCTTAGGAACGTCTTTTGAACTTCTTCGCCTTCTATTTCGGTGATATAAGTTCTGCATCCCCTTAGGAACGACTTTTGAACTTCTTCGCCTTATATTTCGACGGTATTTGGCTCTGCATCCTCTTTGGAATGACTTTTGAGCAGAAAACTTACGCTGCGCTCCCTTAGGAACGACTTTTTGTAGCTTCATCAATTTTAGCTCTGCATTCCCTTAGGAACGACTTTTTATAGCTTCGTAATCTGTGAAGAAGATATATTTCATTCTGGTATTTACAACATTATTACAAGAAGTTGAAAACTAAGTTTTTCATTACTTGTTCTACAAAAAGGTAAAATGATATAAAAGACAAAGTTGCTTCAAAAAGTATAAGTAGGCGTTGTTTCAAAAGGACAAAGTTGCTTCAAAAGGATATTCCTCAATAAATGTGCTTCGATTCTGGTACAGTGTTGTTTACTGTACGAGCTTCGGACTCCTCCCTGAAGTCACGTTGCTGTTGTGGATGTTGGCGCCCTTCTGGCTGCTGGCTTCGGGTATAAGTAGGTTGCAACGGTGGTGGGGTGGGAGCTGAGGCCAGGAAGCTTGTGAATGGCTTGCCGAAGCAACAGAAGCTGCAGGTTGATTGCCCACATACTCTGGTATGTAGGGAGAGTGACACGAAGCAGTATGTAAGACCTGCTTCGGCTGATTCTGCCAGGCTTCTGCTTCGGCAATCTCTTTTTGCTTCTGAATGGTGATCTGACACGTTCTTATAGTGTGGCCCTTGTCTTCACCACAGAATAAGAATAGATTTTCCTGGGCTGATCCCCATATCTTCCTCCGAAGCCCCTGCCGCCTCGGCCCCTTGGAGCTGGTGGCCTGAAAGAGCTTTGCTGCTGTCCTGGAGACTGTGAGCTGTGTTGGGGCTTCTGAAACTGGCCTCCTTTGTCATCATTCTGGCTAGAGCTGTGGATTGATCTGACATGCCTAGGGTGGATTCTTCCTCCGAAGCCCCTAGTCATCTCAGAAAATTTGTAAGCTTCCTCCCTTCTTTGGCGGAAGTCATTGTCAGCCCGGATGTACTCATCCATTTTCTAAAGCAGCTTCTCCAGAGTCTGGGGGGTTTCCTGGCAAAGTATTGAGCCGTAGGCCCTGGCCGAAGACCTTTGATCATGGCCTTAATGACGATTTCATTGAGCACTATAGGCGCTTGTGCTCTCAGGCGCAGGAACCTTCGGACATATGCCTGAAGGTACTCCTCATGGTCTTGAGTGCACTGGAACAAGGCCTGAGCAGTGACTGGCTACGTCTGAAACCCTTGAAAACTGGTGACCAGCATGTCCTTAAGCTTGTGCCATGACGTGATTTTCCCTGGCTGGAGAGAAGAGTACCATGTCTAGGCCATACTTCAGACTGCCATGACGAAAGACTTAGCCATGACTGCGGTATTGCCCCCATACGAAGATATAGTTGCTTCGTAGCTCATCAGGAACTGCTTCGGATCTGAGTGCCCATCATACATGGGGAGCTGAGGTGGCTTATATGATGGGGGCCATGGTGTAGCCTGCAGTTCTGCTGATAGAGGAGAAGCATCATCAAAAGCAAAATTTCCATGATGGAAATCGTCATACCAATCATCATCATTGTAGGAATTATCTTGACGAAGCTCTCTTTGTGGAGGTCTTCGGTCCTGGTCATCTTGAGTAAGATGACGTATTTATTCCGCAACTTCATCGATCTTCTTCTGAAGATCGGAGAGACGAAGCATCTTCTCTCTCTTCCTTTCGACCTGCTGATGGATAGCTTCGAGATCCCTTATCTCCTGGTCCAACTCCTCCTCTTGGGGTGTTGGACTTGTAGCCTTCCTCTTTTGAGTTTGAGCTTCGCGCAGCGTGTCCTGGTTGACGTCCAGTGGCTGCAGTGCAGCCCCTAGCCCTGAAGAAGTTTTCTTCGGCGGCATGACAAAGGTCACAGCTTGCCGAAGGTGGTCAATTGAGTTCACCCCACGGTGGGCGCCAATGTTGGGGACTTGTTCTCAAATACTATGAGTTAAGAACAAGGCAACACAAATGTTAATGGTTAAAGTCCTTCGTCCTTCAAAGCATTATCTCCCTTAGGATATAATGATCTTCAGACGAAGGTCATGAAGGACATACCTTCATCATCGCGGTACATATTAATGAAAGAAGAAGCATATGAAACATGAGAGATAACATGGATAACCATATGATATTATTAATATATCTTAATTATATCATCATGAATGAACGTGAACAATATCGAATTATATTTGTACATTCGGCTTGACAGAAGGTAAAAGTCAAAGTGTGACGCACGAGTGAATACAAGTCAGCGTGAACAGTACAGTGGTACTGTTCATCTATTCATAGGCACAGAGCACAGCCTGTGTAAAATTACATTCATGCCCTTCATGTTGACAATTGACTTAAGGACAATCTATCGAGGACTAGGTAGCCTTTTCCTCTTTAAGTCGGTTCCTTTTTCTGCTATTGAGCCGATGCTTCCTTGCGCGTAGCTTCGGAATTGATTCGACCTTCGTCCCGATCATGCTTTTCATATTGTGAACAACTTCGTTCCAAGTCCGAAGGTTCCTGTACATATATTACACTTGGGAAACATTGTTAATCATGTTTTTGAGGACCTTCGAAAGACGAAGGCCCCCAACATCATCTAATCACCTAAAACTTCAGAAAATCATATCTTTATAACCATAAATCCGATTTTAGTCGTTCTCAAACCCACGATCTCGTAGCGATGCATATAATATTATTATGCTGTTTGTTCTTATGTTTGATGTGATGTTAATTTTGCCTATACCATGTTTGGTTTGTATTACTCTGAATAGCGATGAGGTCACGAGAATCTGAAGATCATCCTGGTACCTAGAATCTCGAGTCCCAGGCAAGTTGTGCCCTTGGCCACTTTTATTTACCCAATAATGTTCTCTATTAATCACTGTGGTATGCATAGGCTTAATTTTGATGGGACCCAATAGGTCACCCTAGTTTGGTTATCTTTACACCTTGTTTACCCCTGAACTTTTGGGTAGTCTTTGCTATTGCTATATATGGTTTTGGGTGTTGAGATAACTATTACACATGGTTATTCTTTATTATTATTATTCTATTTCTGTTCATGATAATACCATTATGTTAATTGGAACATCGAGCTTAACTTGAGAAACACGTGCCACCACAAGGGTGGAATGGGACGCCCTTGGCTGACTAATTAGAAAAGCTAGTGGAGGACTACCTTACCCGAAAGTAGGCATGTAGGGAGGTTCCCGGGTTGATTTTGCTGCAATGGCGGTCAGACGGGGAATTCCTGCATTGCTCTTCCTAGAAACTGTAGCGGGTTTTCTGAAGCTAGTGGAAATTTGTAAAGGCCTCGTAGTGTTACACTGCCTTGTCTCCTCGGTAGAGATGAATGGGACTTCTAGACCCCTTGGCAACCGGGTGACATGACTTGTTGGTAAAGGGTACCACCTCTGCAGAGCCAGAGTGTAAAACTGGTATACTAGCCGAGCTCGCGGTCATGAGCAGCTCAGGACTCTCGCATGATTAATTTATGGAATTAAATTCAATTTATCATTTGCATCGCATTGTGGTTTATCATAAATTTTGATCTATTATTACTCTGGTTTGGTATATACTTATACTTAGTAGCAGCTAATAAAATTTTGACCAACTTTAAAAGCAACACTCAGCTTTAACCATCCTCTTTGGTAAGCCTTACACTTCACATGAGCTCCCACCTTTGGCGAGTTCATGCACATTTTTCCCCACAACTTGTTGAGCGATAAACGTATGTGAGCTCACCCTTGTTGTCTCACACCCCCACAGGTCAAGAACAGGTACCGCAAGATGAGGCGCGTGGAAGATGCTGTGATGAGTTCGTGAGAGGTCTAGGTCGTCGTCTCCCAATCAACTTTGGGTTGCTGGATCGTTGTCTTCGTATGATGTAATTAT
Organism: Zea mays; assembly: GCF_902167145.1. NCBI lineage: Eukaryota > Viridiplantae > Streptophyta > Magnoliopsida > Poales > Poaceae > Zea > Zea mays. The sequence continues at coordinate 98,699,908 of NC_050105.1, read as the reverse complement.
TTAATTATTTTGTACAGAACTCCTATTATATAGTAAAGATGTGACATTCGTTTCTATACCATGAGTTATCATACGTGTAAGACTTGGTCCTAGCACACTTGGTGATTATGTTTGCGCAAGGGTCTTGGTGCCCCCGAAACCCGGGTGTGATAGAAGTGGTATCAGAGGGATGTTGACTGTAGGACGAAACCTAGATAGAACTGGATAACCCTTACCTACTTACCTTTGCTACTCTTATTCTTTCTAAACTTCTCTTAATCTTTTCTCATCTATTGCTGCTTTACTCTGATTATTATTACATTTTCTCTTCTAAAGACCAAAGTGGATTTCCCACTTTGGAAAATCATGTACCTAAAGTGACTTTTAGGAATAGGAAACCTAATCTTAGGAACCGAATCAAAACTATTTTTGTAAATATTTATATGCTTGAGTATTTGTCCTTATGATAAATGCTTGATTCGATTCTTTTATTGAGTGTGAAGAGTTGTGGAGTAATGTCCACAATTGCATCTATATATATTTAAGCAAAAAATGTCTATAAGATAACTAATCATCTTATATAATTATCCATTAAAGTATCTAGATTAAAGATCCATTTTATCTTAATAGATTCATCTTAACTTAAAAGGATTCTATCTTATCCTTCCGACTTGTCCTAACCACTTTGCTTACCTCATCCTAAGGTAACAACCAGGATCTAAACCAAATTAATTAAATTGTATCTAGTCCAAACTAGTAATACCAATCTAACCTAGATCTGATATAATGTGATAGATTAATCTAACCTAACGAAGGCTAACCTTAAGTTAAGCAAATCTAATGTAAGTTACTTTACAGGAAAGTTAATACCGATGAAATAAATTAGACTCTACTCCTATAAAACATGTTTTAACTTAGGCCATTCTGCACACAGACCAACTCGGCCGTATGCAGCTACCTTAACCATCCGATAGCTGCATAACCCCTCTGTTTTAACCTATCAGAGATTCTGACCTACCTACACCATATAATCCATCCTATCTCCAAAGATTCTAACATATCCTAATAATATTTATCCTACCCTAGTAGTGGACTATCTAACATGTCCCGTTTGGCTGTGGTGGACTAGCTTTATGTGGGGTTAAGATCAAGTAGTTGCTTTTAGTTGGTCAGGTAATTATTACTAGTAGAGAGCCAGATTTTAGCATCAAACCAAAGTTATTAGCCCAAAAGTACTCCTTACAAATAGAAAGAATACCAGAAACCATAATCCTAATCATAATCATCAAAACCATAATTATCCTCATCATCATCTGTAATCATAGTATCTCTAATCAAAGGAGCTCCTAAGGCCGCTCATAACCGTGAGCACGACTGATATGCCAGTTTTATAACACTCTGCAGAGGTTGCACACTTTACCCACGAGCAGTGATTCCTTTTTGCCTCGGGCCGATCAAACCCTTAAACACTACTAAGGTGAATAAGCAAGGTTTCACTACGTAGCCTTTACAAAGATTCCCTGAGGCTGTAGTCGCCTTTTAGGTTTCCTAAATGTACCGCACTCCTCCACAAGGGGCAAACCACCCTCGGTAGAGCGAGCTGCATACACCGAGCCCCATTGACAGCATGACGGTGAAGCAACTACACCTCAGTTCCTCTAATTATTTGGCTAAGGGCGTCCCATACCACCCTCATGACTATACTGTTTTCCCGGCTGGTCATCCAACGAACCAGTCCTTATGGAGAGGCACTCGAGAAACTGCTCGAGCCCCCTTAAATGTTATAATGTCATCATCATAATCAAAAGTAAACATCGTGTCATAAATAATCTCATCATGTTCATTGATTAGAGTAAAGCGCTAGCATAGAGCTAAACCAAAAATGATCCAACCCAAATAGGTGAACAAGGACAAGGTAAACAAGAACTAGTCAATCCTTAGGTATAAATTGTGTAAATGTGGGGATATGAATTATAAAATGTATAGGACATAGATAAGTCAGAGGACACTTGCCTTCACCAACCAACTGCTGCTTAGGGTCTTCGCCTGCAACTCCTTCGGACTCCGCCAACGGACCGTTATCTATACGAGTTCAAACATACATTCCACATTCTTAACATAGAAAGAAACAATACACCACAAAATAAAAATATAACAACTAAACAGATGCGTGGCGCAGGGCTCGCATCTACGACTATGCGAGAAAAGAAACTATGACGATCGAAGCTACGATCGAGAGACATAGCGATTATGTTTAGCAGCTATGGATTAAAATACTTATCTAAATATAATCATATTAATTAACAATCACACAATGCATAAATAAAATTGGCACTAGGTCCTGATTAGTTCGGTATTTGATTAATCGCGGTTACACTACGCACTTTAATTATTAGACGCGATCCTAGGTAAATTAAAAAGGATCGTCGCGCGATGAAGCGCGCGACACAACACATGATCTAAATGGAACTAAAAAGGATTGTCGCGTGGCGAAGCGCGCGACACAACGCGTGATTTAAACGGAATTAAAAACGGATTGTCATGCGACGAAGCGTGCGACACCACACGTGATGTAAACTGAATTTAAAACGCGACAACGCGCACATGGGGACAGGGCGCGCGCATGGGCTGCGCAAGGGCCACACATGAGCGAGCACCTAGGGCCAGGCCGTGCGCTGGCCGCGCAGAGCTAGGGCCGCGTCGAGCGAACCACGTGCTGGCCGCGCCGCGCCGAGCCGCGCGCGCAGGGGGCGCGCCGGGGCTGAGCCGACCGCGGACCAGGAAGGGCGCGCCGGGGCCGGGCCACCTCGACCAGGGGCCGCCGCCAGGGGAGGTCGCGCTGGGCAGGGCCGGCCGCGCGCATGGAGGGCGCATGGGCAGGGAGAGGAAGGGAGGAGAGAGAGAGGGGGGAGGAGAGGGGAAGCTCGCCTCGGGGCTCGATGTACGGCTGCAACTGCTCACCGGGATCCACCCTAGGGCATGGAGAGAGGTGGAGAGAGGGAGAGGGAGGTTATGTTGCGCGAGAATGGGAGAATGAGGGGAGGGGCGTGCATGGGAGGGGGCACGGGCGCCTGGGCACGTGCCCAGGGCCGGGCTAGGCCACGGGCCGACTTCCCTCTACTCGATCTCGCCTGCTTCTAATCAAAATTAATCCGCGAAGCGAACACCAAAACTAGACGAAAGGATGCCTAGCCACAACATCAGACAAAATAAATACGCTCTGGCATGATGAAACAACAATATCAACTTAGGTTTTGGTTACACGCGATACGGACACCAGTCCCTATGTTGCTTTGAAAATAGGAGGAAGGAGCGAAACAGGAAGAGAAAAAGAGAGTAACGTCTGAATTTGGTGAATATTGAAGACAAAAATTTATACCTCAAATTCAGGGCGTTACAGATCCCCATGAGAGTTTTATTACTATTTAATTAAGATGGCATATCGATAAAACTGACGACGTGGAATAGGAATTATATGAGTGAGATCTCATGAGGCCGGTCCCCATGAGAGTTCCATTGTTATTTAACAAGACTTCTACATCATGTGAAATAAAATGAACCATAGATCAAACAACCATCCTCAATGTATAGTTTCATTATATAGCTTCGTAGATATTTATTTTGCGAATGGAAGCTTAGCTAGACCAGATAGGTGGCTCTAGTAGACTCCTTAGGTCACACCAAAAACACAGGTCTGTCTAAGAACTCACGTAGGTTCTCACATGTGCCACTATATATAGGTGGAGCAAGAGTTCGGGGCTTTTCTGATCGACCAACATGAGAAGGCTATATTCACTTTTAAGGAAAATTCTTGTGAGTTGTCTTGGCCTCATGGATTTGAAATTGTAAATGAAACTCAAAATTATGGGCCATGTTTCATTTCATCACATAGAAGATAGTCTTGGAAATAGTATAATTAAATATAGGATTAGGAAATGGTATACTATTTTGTCTATCTCTCGCCAAACTTGGGTGCTGTTTGGTTCATGAAAAGTAACGTAAATGGTAACGGTAATGATCTCCACTCGATTACCATTGGTAACAAGTTTGAATAGGAGAGTATCAATTTCTATTGTAGTATCTCATTACGGTTGGACTTAACCAAACATGATTTAATGTTATCGGTTACCATTCACATTACAAATATGTGAACCAAACAACACCTTATATCATTAATGCAAAGCTATCTGTTTGAAGATTCCTTGGCGTTAATTTGTATTGAGACTTGACTTTTGGTGTGCTATAAATGAAGTGTGTAGTGCAGGCTTGATAAACAACATTATTCAGCATTATGTTGGCTCTTGCTCCTAGCAAATAACAACACCATATTTACTACAATACAATGATTACTATAAAAGTAATGCTGCGAGTCTTGGTCTATTCATTAGTTTTTAATATACTTGAGACACATCAATCTTTGGGAAATAAGGAAAATTGTGACAAGGATAAAAAAATTAATTAAGCACCAATGCAAAAGGTGCATTGTAGTTGGCCGTAAATTCCCTACCAACAAACTATGTTGCAATGCTATGAAAAGAGTTGATATGGCTTGTTGGATTAATGTGGGCTTGGCCCAAATTAATATTCAATAATAGTCAATGCTAATGGCCCACTTTAATGCTATGGTGTACTAATTATTTAGTACCATATTGGAAGTTCAAAAGACAAATCAATCAACTTAAATAGGTGGACTATTGGTGCATCTATTGAGAAGTTGAGAAAAGGATGAAGGACTGCCACACGCGCGCGCGCGCGCCGCCGCCGCCGCCGCCGGGCCGGGCCGGGCCGGGCCGGGCCGGGCCGTGGCTCGTGGCTCGTGGCTCGTGGCTCGTGGCTCGTGGCTCGTGGCTCGTGGCTCGTGGCTCGTGGTAGATCGGACCTTGGTCCGAATATTCCTTTCAAACGGTTGCGCATTTTGCCTGGAGCGATCGTTTCACGTTATTATGGCTAGTAACGGACGTCGTTATGGCTAGTAACGGACGTCATTACTGTCGTCAGTTTCCAGTTCTAATGCGCGACCGTTTCTGTCCGTTGGTCTTCTCCCTCCTTCTGACCGCCTATAAGAATGGAGAGGGAGGGCTCTTCCAGGCACGCGAATTGCAAGCAACACATTCCCGTCCCACCTTCTGCGAGCACAGAGAGAGTGGGAGAGCAGGCCTCCGAAATCACCGACCGCAGAGATACACTTGCACGGGTGTGCGGGCGATCAGATTTTTGGGGAGCGTCTTCGCGACTGCTCGCGTGATCTGCTTCGTCTTCTTCCCGGCGACCGTTCGAGGGACTGCACTGCGTACACCTTCCTGCATCGACTTCGTACGGCTACATCGAACAAACACACGAGATGACTCGTGTGAATGGAGCCACTGATGCCTTGAGCATCGGTCCCTCCGCTGGGTACACTCTATTCTTCGTATTCGTGCATGTTTTATTGCTATTTACTGCTTATGCGAGTAGTTATACACACATGCACATACATGTCATCACATATATCGCACTGTTTTTCTGGATTAAATTAAAACTAAAAATGCCTAACTTTCTAACAATCCAAAAATCTGATATTAGGCATTTTTCTGTTAGTGGTTTTGCTGCTGCGTTAAAACCAAGTGAACCTTTTGATGGGACATTTTACAAGAGATGGCGTAGTAAGATGATACTGTGGTTGACCGCAATGAACTGCTATCACGCCGCACAGGGGAAACCCGAACAGTTCACTCCTGAAGAGGAGAGAATGTTCGACGTTGCCGATAACCTGTTTCGAGGCGCCGTGATTGGCGCTCTTGCCAACAAGTATGTTGATTCTTATCTAACGTGCACATCTGCAAAAGAGTTATGGGATGCATTAGATGAGAAGTTTGGTGTTTCTGATGCTGGTAGCGAGCTGTACATCATGGAGCAGCTGTTTGACTATAAGATGGTGGAAAACCGTCCTGTAGTTGAACAGGCTCATGAAATACAGGCACTGGCAAAAGAACTCGAACAATTCCCATGTGTCTTACCTGACAAGTTCGTGGCCGGCGGTATTATCGCTAAACTGCCACCTTCTTGGACGGATTTTGCTACCACTCTAAAACATAAGAGACAAGAGTTTAGCGTGGCTGAGCTTATTGGTTCTCTTGATGTTGAGGAGAGGGCGAGAGCAAAAGACACTCGTGGAAAAGGAGTTGAGACTTCTAGTGCCAATATGGTACAAAAGAAGAACTCCAATGCATCACATAATAATAAAAAGAAAAACAAGCAACAGAATGCCACGAAGCCCAAGCAGGCAGCCTCGTTCAAAAAGAAGAACAAAGGAGCTGGTTGCTTTGTTTGCGGAAGTACTGATCATTGGGCAAGCGCTTGTCCAGACCGCAAATTTAAGCAAGAGAAAAAACCAGCTCAAGAGAAGAAAACAGTAAACATGGTTGTTAGCGAGACTGCAGAAGGAACATCGGGGTATGGTAATCTTTTACCTACTGTTCTTTCAGTGTGTCAATCCCCTGAGTGGTGGGCTGATACCGGTGCTAATATTCATGTGTGTGCTGATATTTCTTTATTTTCTTCTTATCAGTGCAAAGGGACTGGAGCCTTGCTGATGGGGAACGGATCACATGCGCGTGTTCTTGGTGTTGGTACAGTCATTCTGAAGTTTACTTCGGGAAAGACGGTGCTATTGAAGAACGTGCAGCATGTCCCCTCCATCAAAAAGAATCTAGTTAGTGGCTCTCAATTGTGCCGAGATGGCTACAAAATTGTCTTTGAGTCTAATAAATGTATACTGTCTAAGTATGGAACGTTTGTTGGAAAAGGCTATGACAGCGGAGGCTTGTTCCGCTTATCTTTGCATGATGCGTGTAATAAGTCTGTGAACAATGTTGTTTCGAATGAGTCGTATATTTGGCATTCACGACTTTGTCATATCAATTTTGGTTGTGTCTCGCGGTTAGCAGATTTAAATTTAATCCCGAAATTTGATTTAGTCAAAGGTTCTAAGTGCCAGGTGTGCGTGCAATCTAAGCAACCTCGCAAGCCTCACAAGGCTGCGGAGGCGAGGAATTTGGCACCACTGGACTTAATACATTCCGATTTATGTGAGATGAACGGAATATTGACTAAAGGAGGCAAGCGATATTTTATTACTTTTATCGATGACTCTACTAGATTTTGTTATGTGTATCTCTTAAAATCAAAAGATGAAGCTTTGCATTATTTTAAGACCTACAAAGCTGAAGTTGAAAATCAACTCGAGAGGAAAATTAAACGGTTAAGGTCTGATCGTGGTGGAGAATATTTTTCGGGTGATTTTTCTGATTTCTGTGTGGAACATGGTATTATTCATGAGAGGACACCGCCATACTCACCACAATCCAATGGGGTTGCTGAAAGAAAGAACCGTACTCTAACTGATTTGGTTAACGCCATGTTAGAGACTTCAGGGCTATCTAAGGAATGGTGGGGTGAGGCGATCTTGACGGCGTGTCATGTCCTGAATAAAGTTCCCACAAAGAACAAAGAAATCACACCATTCGAGGAATGGGAAAAGAAGAAATTAAATATCTCCTATTTGCGCACCTGGGGTTGTTTGGCTAAAGTGAATGTGCCAATTAACAAGAAGCGCAAATTAGGACCGAAAACTGTTGATTGTGTTTTCCTTGGGTATGCTTTCCACAGCATTGGATATAGGTTTTTAATTATAAACTCTGGAGTACCGGACATGTTGGTTGGTACAATTATGGAGTCCAGAGATGCTACGTTTTTTGAGGACGAATTTCCCATGAAAGCTACACATGATATGTCTAATGATGAACCAACGATACCCCATGAGCATTTTATTCCGGTAGAACACACTGAGGAATCCCATATACATAATCATGTGGAAAATGACAATGTATCAACTCGAAAGAGTAAGAGACCAAGGATTGCAAAGTCCTTTGGTGATGATTACATTGTATATCTTGTGGATGACACACCAAGTACCATTGAAGAGGCATATTCCTCTCCTGATGCTGACTTTTGGAAGGAAGCAATAAGGAGTGAGATGGATTCTATTATGTCTAATGCAACTTGGGAGGTAGTTGAGCGTCCATATGGGTGTAAGCCCATTGGAAGTAAATGGGTGTTCAAGAAAAAACTTAGGCCTGATGGTACTATTGAAAGGTACAAGGCGAGGCTTGTAATTAAAGGCTATTCACAGAAGGAAGGTGAGGATTTCTTTGATACTTATTCACCTGTGGCTCGATTGACCACAATTCGTGTGCTACTTTCTTTGGCTGCCTCTCATGGTCTACTCGTCCATCAAATGGATGTTAAGACAGCATTCCTAAATGGAGAGCTAGATGAGGAAATTTACATGGAGCAGCCAGCTGGGTTTGTAGCAAACGGTCAAGAAGGCATGGTGTGTAAATTATTGAAATCTTTATATGGCCTAAAACAAGCACCTAAGCAATGGCATGAAAAGTTCGATAGAACTTTGACATCTGCCGGTTTTGTTGTGAACGAAGCAGACAAGTGTGTATACTATCGGTATGGTGGGGGCGAGGGAGTAATTTTATGCCTATATGTTGATGACATTCTAATCTTGGGGACGAGTCTTGATGTGATTAAAGAGACAAAAGACTTTCTATCTAATAATTTTGAAATGAAAGATTTGGGAGAAGCTGATGTTATTCTTAACATTAAGCTACTGAGAGAAGGCATTGGTGGGATCACACTTGTGCAATCCCATTATGTGGAAAAGGTTTTGAGTCGCTTTGGTTTTAGCGAATGTGAACCTGCTCCAACGCCTTATGATCCTAGTAAGCTATTAAAGAAAAATCGAAGGATAGCTAGGGATCAATTGAGATATTCCCAAATAATTGGTTCACTCATGTACTTAGCTAGCGCTACGAGACCTGACATCTCATTTGCTGTGAGCAAACTTAGTCGATTTGTTTCAAATCCGGGAGATGATCACTGGCGTGCTCTTGAGAGAGTTTTGCGCTATCTAAAGGGTACTATGAGTTTAGGCATCCATTATACCGGGTACCCAACAGTACTGGAGGGTTATTGTGATGCAAACTGGATATCTGATGCTGATGAGATATATGCCACAAGTGGATATGTGTTTTCACTTGGAGGTGGTGCTGTTTCATGGAAGTCTTGCAAGCAGACCATCTTAACGAGGTCGACTATGGAAGCAGAACTCACAGCATTAGATACCGCTTCAGTTGAGGCTGAGTGGCTTCGTGAACTCCTTATGGATTTACCGGTGGTTGAAAAACCTGTGCCGGCTATTTCCATGAACTGTGATAATCAGACTGTGATAATTAAGATAAACAGTTCTAAGGATAATATGAAGTCGACAAGGCACATAAAGAGGCGTTTGAAATCTGTCAGGAAATTGAGAAACTCCGGAGTAATAGCGTTGGATTATGTCCATACGTCTAAAAATCTGGCAGATCAATTTACTAAGGGGCTATCACGTAGTGTGATAGATAGTGCATCAAGTGAGATGGGCATGAGACCCACCTAAAGTTTATCATAGTGGTAACCTGTTCTATGTGATCGGAGATCCCGTGAATTAGAATGGTGAAACAAGCTAGTGGTAGACTGAGAGGAAAGACCCTTAATAAGGCTCATTTCAGATGCATATCTTTCCTTACTGTAAGGTAGGTTGGTGTTTACACCTTAATATGTTCCAAGTGGCTTTGTGAAGCAAAGATGTTGTCCTACAGAACATCTTTAGAGGAACATACCTATATGGGTTAACTGCTAGTCACAGTTTATGAGATCTGGGTGGTTTCTAGATACCCATGAAAGGCTATGGAGTTTGACTTATATGCTCCAACCAGAGGGAATGCGTTCAGCAATCTAGTACTGGTAAAGAGTTTAGATGAAACTCATTCCACGCAAAACTGCCAATTCAAGGCCTAGTCCATTGTGCAGTTGTGGTCAAGTGTAGTCTAAGTTCTAGGTGGATGTTCAACTTAACAGTCTCCATCGAAACACCAGTATATCAAACGTTTGAGGTGATGAGAGCTTTTTAGTGTGACTTAGCATTTGGTGGGGATTGTTGGATTAATGTGGGCTTGGCCCAAATTAATATTCAATAATAGTCAATGCTAATGGCCCACTTTAATGCTATGGTGTACTAATTATTTAGTACCATATTGGAAGTTCAAAAGACAAATCAATCAACTTAAATAGGTGGACTATTGGTGCATCTATTGAGAAGTTGAGAAAAGGATGAAGGACTGCCACACGCGCGCGCGCGCGCGCCGCCGCCGCCGCCGCCGGCCGGGCCGGGCCGTGGCTCGTGGCTCGTGGCTCGTGGCTCGTGGCTCGTGGCTCGTGGCTCGTGGCTCGTGGTAGATCGGACCTTGGTCCGAATATTCCTTTCAAACGGTTGCGCATTTTGCCTGGAGCGATGACCGTCATAATAACCGTCCGTTTCACGTCATTATGGCTAGTAACGGACGTCATAATAACCGTCCGTTTCACGTTATTATGGCTAGTAACGGACGTCGTTATGGCTAGTAACGGACGTCATTACTGTCGTCAGTTTCCAGTTCTAATGCGCGACCGTTTCTGTCCGTTGGTCTTCTCCCTCCTTCTGACCGCCTATAAGAATGGAGAGGGAGGGCTCTTCCAGGCACGCGAATTGCCTCACGCGAATTGCAAGCAACACATTCCCGTCCCACCTTCTGCGAGCACAGAGAGAGTGGGAGAGCAGGCCTCCGAAATCACCGACCGCAGAGATACACTTGCACGGGTGTGCGGGCGATCAGATTTTTGGGGAGCGTCTTCGCGACTGCTCGCGTGATCTGCTTCGTCTTCTTCCCGGCGACCGTTCGAGGGACTGCACTGCGTACACCTTCCTGCATCGACTTCGTACGGCTACATCGAACAAACACACGAGATGACTCGTGTGAATGGAGCCACTGATGCCTTGAGCATCGGTCCCTCCGCTGGGTACACTCTATTCTTCGTATTCGTGCATGTTTTATTGCTATTTACTGCTTATGCGAGTAGTTATACACACATGCACATACATGTCATCACATATATCGCACTGTTTTTCTGGATTAAATTAAAACTAAAAATGCCTAACTTTCTAACATGGCTTGCGTCTGTCGTAGCATAACACCAAAAGAGCAGATCACAATAAGTATCGTCAAGGTTGTGGATGTTGCAAAGGACGTGGAAGTAAGTACCTAACACTAATATTTTGTTTATTTAAATTACTCTACTAATATGTTGTCGACATCAAATAAGTATTAGCAAGTAAGAAACCAAGAGAAACTATATTTTGAGCAGATGTAACCTGGACAAACAATATAATTTGATGAACTTATTTATCATCTTGGACTGTTCCAGCACAACTGCTGGCATCGGTGCATCTGTAAGGGTTCAACAAAGCCAGCAACAACGGGCACATGGATAAGAGTTCAATAAAGGAAGCAACCACATGAAAATCTTGAGATAAATCAATGAATGTATGCTCTACTGGCTTTTGGAAAATTAGATCAATATAATATGAGATGTGATTTATTTATATGGCCATAAATCTACTCTTAATAAACACCCATGGCTCTAAACGGAAAATTATGGTGCGGATCTGAATGCTTATTAGATCAATATAATATGCCCATGGCTCTAAACGGATCTGAATGCTTATTATGGTGCGGAGGAGCAAATCAGTGAAGTCGCATTAGCTTTATCGGCTTCTAGTTTATTTTTATAAAACAGAGAGAACTACACAATATGTTCGATTGAGCCACCTTTTTATCAAATTGTTAATCATGAAGATTTTGTCTTGGATTATGTCCCAGTGAAGAGCTTGCATCCTTTCCAAATCAGGTTAGTGCAGCGGGAATGGTTCAAAAGATCCAACAAATTGAATATGCTATACCAACTTTACGCTGAAGTTCCCATTCGGAGTCCTCTATTTCTAGCTATTTGTGCATATCTTGGAGCCAAATTCAAAAATAGGTTTATGCTTCAATTCTAATTTTTCAGAATTGGGCTCTCCCAAATAAACTCTATATTCCGCACACAGGCCGAGCATAGCCGACCTCCGCCACTTCACACAACGAATTCAACCATGTATTAGAGAGAGATAGAGACGAGGGAGGCAGCTCTCTCCACGAAAAGGAGTGTTGCCTGGGATTGTTTCCCATATGGTCTGTAGGTTGTAACATTGGTGACAATGGTTAGTGATGTCACAATAGTGCCTCCTCCATATTTACCATTTATAGTCTCCGAAGCACCAAACTATATCTTGTGTTGTTCTATTCTTGCAGACTACATTTCGGCCTTATTTGGATGCTCATCATGTATCCATGTAGGGTTCGTGTGGTGTAGAAATTAAACTAAATTTTCACACGAAACCACTCCAACCCACATGGATTGATGTGGATACATGGCCATCCAAACAAGCCCTTATAGAGGAAGACGAAGATCTAAGAATTTGAGGTGCTCCCAATTATGTCTCTCGATCCCCAACTGATTGAAGCTACGTGTCTGGGGCTAGAAGTTATGACGGAGGGGCTTGGCCAATACCATGTGTGATAGGATGTGATGGCAATATAATTTATATTTCCTTTCCAGATTTTTGGTTATGCATGTTTTTCATAATGGTAGGCATGGGAAACTTTTTCAAAAATACTAAATAGATCTAATGGCTATTAAAATTAATTGTGGCTACGAAGGGGTGATGACAACACATGATGGTACACCGTAAACAAAATAGTGGGAAATGGGTGCACGACGAGGGTTGTGAGATTTCTAGCTTATATTACACAACACGGTAGTGGTGTCCACGCACTTATTTCTTGTAGGCTACTAGTTTCATCATTCCCATTTAAAATCAATTGAGTTTCATGCGGATAAAACCTTTTTTGCATAGTTAGCAACGAACACGCTGCAAACCATGTGAAACTCCACTGAGAGTGTTTTGTTATGAAATTGTGTGTTGTTGGCCTTGTTTCATTTTACCACCTAGTACAAGGTACTTTTTGGATATAGTGCAATTAAATATATCATAGGGAATGGGTATCAAAATTAAATGAGTCATACCATGTTGCATGTCTATCTTTAGCAAGAATTGGATCATTGATGCAATGCTATCTGTTCGAAGATTCCATGGCATTAATTTTTAGTGAGACTTGGACTTTACCCTAAAACTTATAGATAGAAGGGTGGAGTGCAAGCATGATAGATGAAACCCTAGGATCATTTATTTTCATTGCACCATGCAACATTTAAATGCGTATGGATATGAAATTGTAAATGAAACTATAGATTATGTCCTTGTTTCATTTCATCACCTACAATGTACTCTCTTGGGTATGCTGGAATTAAATCTAGCACTAGGAAAGGGTATACCCATGTTGTCTGTCTCTCTCTCGAAGGTTTGCATCTTTAATGCAATGCTATCTGTTTGAAGATTCCTTGGCATTAATTTGTAGTGAGACATAGAGGCTTATGGTTTGCTATAAATAGAAGTGTGCAATGCAGGCATGATACACAACATTGTTTCAGTATTTTGTTGGCTCAGTGAGATAGACAAAAGTTGCTCTTGGCATGATACATGAATACTACAAAAGTAATGCTACGGGTCTTGGTGTTTTCTTTACTCTTTACTATGCTTTCGACACATCAAGCTTTGGGGAATAAGGAAAATTGTGACAAGGATAAAGATTTCATTAAGCGTCAATGCGAAAAGTGCATTGGAGTTGGTCGTAAATTCCCTACGACACAACTATGTTGCAATGCTATAAAAAGAGCTGATATGGCTTGCGTCTGTCGTAGCATAACACTAGAAGAGCAGCTCACAATAAGTGTCGTGAAGGTTGTGGATGTTGCAAAGGAATGTGGCAACCCGGTGCCGCCTGGAAATAAATGTGGAAGTGAGTACCTAACACTAATATTTTGTTTATTTAAATTACTCTACTATTATGTTGTTTACATCAAATAAGTATTCACGAGGAAGAAACCAAGACAAACTATATTTTGAGCAGATCTAACTTGGCATAATTTGATGAACTTGTTTATCAGCTTGGACTGTTCCACCACAACTGCTGGGATGGGTGCATCCGTAAGGGTTCAACAAAGCGAGCAACAAAGGGCGCATGGATAGGAGTTCAACAATGAAAGCAATCATAGGAAAATCTTGAGATAAATGAATGAATGTATGCTCTACTGGCTTTTGGAAAATTAGATCAAAATAATATGAGATGTGATTTATTTATATGGCCATAAATCTACTCTTAATAAACACCGTATGGCCATGGCTCTAAACGGAACTGAATGCTTACTGTGGTGGGGAGAAGCAAATCAGTGAAGTCGCATTAGCTTTATCGTCTTCTAGTTTATTTTTATAGAAAAGTGGGAACTGCACAATATGTTTGATTGAGCCACCCTCTTTTTATCAAATTGTTAATCATGAATATTTTCTCTTGGATTAGAGTCCAAGCGAAGAGCTTGGATCCTTTCCAAATCAAGTTTGTGCAGAGGGAATGGTTCAAAAGATCCAACAAGTTGAATATGATATAACAACTTTACGCGGAATTTCCCATTCGGAGTCCTCTATTTCTAGCTATTTGTGCATATCTTGTAACCAAATTCAAAATAGGTTTATGCTTCAAATCTGATTTTTCAAGATTGGGCTCTCCCAAATAGACTCTATATTCCGCACACAGGCCGAGGATAGCCGACCTCTGCCACTTCACACAACGAATTCACCCATTCTGATCCAAATATCTTCAAGTTTGTTATATCGTCCTGTGCTTGATCATTTCATGAGGCCCACCTCTAGCTGCTATGTTACCTCCTTCATTCTCTGCCCCCAACTGAATCTTACCAGCTATCAGGCTTCACCTCAGTGAACAACTGCACGTGCTGATTTTGAAAATAAAGTGATAAAAAAACAAAAAAAGTTCTTTGGGGCATAAAGAGAGAGGGTATCGAAGCATAATTAAATTATGAGCACAGAGTGTGTCGTTAAGGACCTCCATCGTGAGTATTTAAACTGAATGCTGATGTGCAGGAAAGAAAAATGATAAAAGGCGTAGCAAGCGCATGTAAATGTTGTCCTCGTAGACCACTGGTTGACTGTACTCTTTAGCATCCTAGTCCCACGTTATATGGATTAGGGTGTGATCCTCACATTTATTGCATTTTCCTCTTGCCTCCATGTAGGCCTGAGATTTGGCTATAGCTATATTATCAAAGATGTCCCAAGTGTTTATTTTGAAAACTCCCATGTATTAGAGAGAGACAGATGAGGGAGCCATATCGTAGCAAAACTCCTTAATTATTACAAACATTAGCACAAACTTACTTCTCAAGCTAAATTGTAAATTGTGAGTTTCAATTTGTGTATATAGCTTTCTATACAAACCTAGACATTCATGTATGTCTAGATATAAAAAACAAAAAGTGGCATGCAAATTGAAAAGGATGGAGAACTAGTAAACAAAATAATTATTGTAGGATAAACATGGACACTATTGACTTAATTTATTTCTCATGCCTGACAAAGCAACCAATAACTTAACAATGGTGAAAGCAAAAAACTTGTACATGGAGAGATTGACGAGGACAACCAGTACCCTGTTTCGTCCTGCTTTGATCTTATTACTGGAGCCTTCAAAACTTAAGCGAATGACCACCAAAGAGAGAAGAAACCTCCAAGTAGGTATAGTACTTCATATATGAAGCAATTGATTGTACAAATTAGGGCAGACAGAAGCTCCAATCTGGTTGACAGCTCCCTCCTACACGGAAAAGGAGTATTGCCCTGGGATTGTTTCCCGTATGGTCCGTAGGCCGTAACATTGGTGACAATGGTTAGTGTTGTCACAATAGTGCCTCCTCTATATTTACCATTTATAGTCTCTGAAGCACCAAACTATATCTTGTGTTGTACTATTCTTGCAGACTACATTTCGGCCTTATTGAGAGCACCTAGAGGGGGGGGTGAATAGGTGATCCTGTAAAACTTGAAAACTTAAGCCACAAAACTTGGTTAATCGTTAGCACAATAATTGCCAAGTGGCTAGAGAGGAGGTCTTGCACAAAGAATTCAACACAGAGAAGACACAGTGATTTATCCCGTGGTTCGGCCAAGTACAAAACTTGCCTACTCCACGTTGTGGCGTCCCAACGGACGAGAGTTGCACTCAACTCCTCTCAAGTGATCCAATGATCAACTTGAATACCACAGTGTTATGCTTTTCTTTTCTTATCCCGTACGCGAGGAATCTCCACAACTTGGAGCCTCTCGCCCTTACACTTTTGATGTTCACAAAGAATCACGGAGTAAGGAAGGGAAGCAACACACACAAATCCACAGCGAAATGCGCACACACACGGCCAAGAATCGAGCTCAAAGACTATCTCAAAGTTCTCACAAGAACGGAGCTCGAATCACTTAGAATGACAAACGAATGCGCAAAGATTGAGTGTGGATGATCAAGAATGCTCTAAGGTTGCTTGTTGTTCTCCTCCATGCGCCTAGGGGTCCCTTTTATAGCCCCAAGGCAGCTAGGAGCCGTTGAGAACAAATCTGGAAGGCCATCTTTGCCTTCTGTCGTCGGGCGCACCGGACAGTCCGGTGCACACCGGACACTGTCCGGTGCCCGATTTCCTTCCTTAAACAGCGCAGTCGACCGTTGCAGATGCGGGAGCCGTTGGCGCACCGGACATGTCCGGTGCACACCGGACAGTCCGGTGCCCCCTTCCGACCGTTGGCTTGGCCACGTGTCCCGCGCAGATCGCGCGGCCGACCGTTGGCCCGGCCGACCGTTGGCTCACCGGACAGTCCGGTGCACACCGGACAGTCCGGTGAATTTTAGCCGTACGCCGTTAGCCAATTCCCGAGAGCGACCTCTTCGGCCGAGGCAGCCTGGCGCACCGGACACTGTCCGGTGCACCACCGGACACTGTCCGGTGCACCACCGGACAGTCCGGTGCCCCAGACCGAAACAGCCCCTTGGCTGTACACAGCCAACTCTCTTCTTTTCTTCTTCTTCCTGTTTCTAATACTTAGACAAGTATATTAGTACTCAAAACCAATGTACTAAGACTTAGAAACATACCTTTGCTCTAGATTTGCACTTTGTTCATCCATGGGCATTGATTCACATTTAAGCACTTGTGTTGACACTCAATCACCAAAATACTTAGAAATGGCCCAAGGGCACACTTCCCTTTCAATCTCCCCCTTTTTGGTGATTTATGCCAACACAACATAAAGCAACTAGAACAAGTGCAAAATCACTTCAAATAAAAATAAATTTGAGTTTTATCCAATTTTTGGCATATATGGATCATCCTTTGCCACCACTTGGTTTGTTTTTGCAAATCAAACTCAAATCTCTATCTCTAAGTCAAACACACATGTTGAAGCATAAAGAGAGTCATTCCAAAAGAGATTGATTTCAAAAACTCCCCTTTTTCCCATAATTGCTACTTCTCCCCACAAGAAGCCAACTTTTGACAAGAGAGACAATAAAAGAGTTTTGACAAACCTGACAAACCAAAAGCTCTACTCTACTATTTTCAAATCTCTCAAGTGGTAGCGGATCCATTTATTGCTTTGGCCTTTATTTTCTCCCCCTTTGGCATCAAGCACCAAAACGGGATCAATTTTGGCCCTTTAAACCCCATTGCCTCACCAAAATCTTCAATAAGAATACAAAGGCAATAGGAGTCTAAAGATGAACTTGGAATAAGTTACCCTCTCATCGGAGTGCAGTGGAAGTCTTTCATGGTCCAAGTCCACCTTTTCCCTTTCAATCCTCCTTAGAGACTAAATCATCAAACTCAAGCACATGGTTAGTCTCAAAGGGTCAAGTTGTAACACATCTCCCCCTAAACATGTGCATCACTTTGCAACGGACTTGTGAGGTCCAGGGAGTGTTTGTACAACTTGAGCACCATAATAAGCAACAAAATGCAAAAGGAACATGATCAAAAGCATAAATACATGTATGCTACAATTCAATCCAGGTTCCGCGAATCTAAGACATTTAGCTCACTACGCAACCTGCAAAAGGTCTTCTCATCTAGAGGCTTAGTGAAGATATCGGCTAGCTGGTTCTCGGTGCTAACATGAAACACTTCGATATCTCCCTTTTGCTGGTGGTCTCTCAAAAAGTGATGCCGGATGTCTATGTGCTTGGTGCGGCTGTGCTCAACAGGATTCTCCGCCATGCGGATAGCACTCTCATTATCACAAAGGAGTGGGACTTTGCTCAGATTGTAGCCAAAGTCCCGGAGGGTTTGCCTCATCCAAAGCAGTTGCGCGCAACACTGACCTGCGGCAACGTACTCGGCCTCAGCGGTGGATAGGGCAACGGAGGTTTGTTTCTTAGAGTTCCATGACACCAGGGACCTTCCTAAGAATTGGCACGTCCCCGATGTACTCTTCCTATCGACCTTACATCCAGCATAGTCGGAGTCTGAGTATCCAATCAAGTCAAAGGTAGACCCCTTTGGATACCAGAGCCCAAAGCAAGGCGTAGCAACTAAATATCTAAGGATTCGCTTCACTGCCACTAAGTGACACTCCTTAGGATCGGATTGAAATCTAGCACACATGCATACGCTAAGCATAATATCCGGTCTACTAGCACATAAATAAAGTAAAGACCCTATCATTGACCGGTATGCTTTTTGATCAACGGACTTACCTCCTTTGTTGAGGTCTGTGTGTCCGTCGGTTCCCATCGGCGTCTTTGCGGGCTTGGCGTCCTTCATCCCAAACCTCTTTAGCAAGTCTTGCGTGTACTTTGTTTGGGAGATGAAGGTGCCATCCTTGAGTTGCTTCACTTGGAACCCAAGGAAGTAGTTCAACTCGCCCATCATCGACATCTCGAATTTCTGCGTCATCACCCTGCTAAACTCTTCACAAGACTTTTGGTTAGTAGAACCAAATATTATGTCATCGACATAAATTTGGCACACAAACAAATCACCATTACAAGTCTTAGTAAAAAGAGTTGGATCGGCTTTCCCAACCTTGAAAGCATTAGCAATTAAGAAGTCTCTAAGGCATTCATACCATGCTCTTGGGGCTTGCTTAAGTCCATAGAGCGCCTTAGAGAGCTTACACACGTGGTCGGGGTACCGTTCATCCTCGAAGCCAGGGGGTTGCTCCACGTACACCTCCTCCTTGATTGGCCCGTTGAGGAAAGCGCTCTTCACATCCATTTGGTACAACCTGAAAGAATGGTGAGCGGCATATGCTAGCAAGATACGAATTGATTCTAGCCTAGCCACAGGAGCAAACGTCTCCTCAAAGTCCAAACCTGCGACTTGGGCATAACCTTTTGCCACAAGTCGAGCCTTGTTCCTTGTCACCACCCCGTGCTCGTCCTGTTTGTTGCGGAACACCCACTTGGTTCCCACAACATTTTGCTTGGGACGAGGCACCAGCGTCCAAACTTCATTCCTCTTGAAGTTGTTGAGCTCCTCTTGCATGGCCAACACCCAGTCCGAATCTAGCAAGGCCTCTTCTACCCTGAAAGGCTCAATAGAAGAGACAAAGGAGTAATGCTCACAAAAATTAACTAATCGAGATCAAGTAGTTACTCCCTTGCTAATATCACCCAGAATTTGGTCGACGGGATGATCCCTTTGAATCATCGTTCGAACTTGGGTTGGAGGTGCCGGTTGCGCTTCTTCCTCCATCATTTGATCATCTTGTGCTCCCCCTTGATCAAGCGCCTCCACTTGAGGTACCTGTCCGTCATCTTCGGTTGGGGGATGCACCATAGTTGAGGAAGAAGGTTGATCTCGTTCATCTTGTTCCTGTGGCCGCACTTCTCCAATCGCCATGGTTCGTATAGCGGCCGTCGGAACATCTTCTTCATCTACATCATCACAATCAACAACTTGCTCTCTTGGAGAGCCATTAGTCTCATCAAATACAACGTCGCTAGAGACTTCAACCAAACCCGATGATTTGTTGAAGACTCTATACGCCTTTGTATTTGAGTCATAACCTAACAAAAACCCTTCTACAGCTTTGGGAGCAAACTTAGAATTTCTACCCTTCTTCACTAGAATGTAGCACTTGCTCCCAAATACACGAAAGTAAGATACATTGGGTTTGTTACCGGTTAGTAGCTCATACGAAGTCTTCTTGAGGAGGCGATGAAGGTAGACCCTGTTGATGGCGTGGCAAGCCGTGTTCACGGCTTCCGACCAGAAACACTCGGGGGTCTTGAACTCTCCAAGCATCGTCCTTGCCATATCGATTAGCGTCCTGTTCTTCCTCTCTACCACACCATTTTGCTGGGGTGTGTAGGGAGCGGAGAACTCGTGCTTGATCCCTTCCTCCTCAAGGAACTCCTCCACTTGAAGGTTCTTGAACTCGGACCCGTTGTCGCTCCTTATCTTCTTCACCTTGAGCTCAAACTCATTTTGAGCTCTCCTGAGGAAGCGCTTGAGGGTCCCTTGGGTTTCAGACTTATCCTGCAAAAAGAACACCCAAGTGAAGCGGGAAAAGTCATCAACAATAACTAGACCATACTTACTCCCTCCTATGCTCAGATAGGCGACAGGTCCGAAGAGGTCCATATGCAGCAGCTCCAGGGGCCTTGAAGTGGTCATCTCACTCTTGCTGTGATGCGCTCCTCCCACTTGTTTACCTGCTTGACAAGCTGCACAAGGTCTATCTTTTTCGAATTGCACGTTAGTTAAACCTATTACATGTTCTCCCTTTAGAAGCTTGTGAAGGTTCTTCATCCCCACATGTGCTAAGCGGCGATGCCATAGCCAGCCCATGCTAGTCTTAGCTATTAAGCATGCATCTAGACCGGCTTCTTCTTTTGCAAAATCAACTAAATAAAGTTTGCCGTCTAAAACACCCTTAAAAGCTAGTGAACCATCACTTCTTCTAAAGACAGACACATCTACATTTGTAAATAGACAGTTATATCCCATATTGCATAATTGACTAACCGATAGCAAATTATATCCTAGAGACTCTACTAAAAACACATTAGAGATAGAGTGCTCATTAGAAATTGCAACTTTACCTAACCCTTTTACCTTGCCTTGATTCCCATCACCGAATATGATTGAATCTTGGGAATCCTTATTCTTGACGTAGGAGGTGAACATCTTCTTCTCCCCCGTCATATGGTTTGTGCATCCGCTGTCAATAATCCAGCTTGAACCCCCGGATGCATAAACCTGCAAGGCAAATTTAGGCTTGGGTTTTAGGTACCCAACTCATGTTGGGTCCTACAAGGTTAGCACAAATATTCTTAGGGACCCAAATGCAAGTTTTATCACCCTTGCATTTTGCCCCTAACTTCCTAGCAATTACCTTTCTATCCTTTCTACAAATTGCAAAGGAAGCATTCAAAGCATGATATATTGTAGAAGGCTCATTAACTTTCCTAGGAATATTAACAACATTTCTCCTAGGCATATTATGAACAACATCCCTTCTACCAACATTTCTATCATGCACATATGAAGAACTAGAAGCAAACATAGCATGAGAAAAATCATCGTACGCATTATAACTCCTATAAGCATTTCTAGTTTGTCTCCTATCATGATACAAAAAGGCATGGTTCTTTTTAACACTAGTAGCCATAGGGGCCTTCCCTTTCTCCTTAGCGGGAATGGGAGTCTTATGGCTTGTTAAGTTCTTGGCTTCCCTTTTGAAGCCAAGTCCATCCTTAATTGAGGGGTGTCTGCCCATCGTGTAGGCATCCCTTGCAAATTTTAGCTTATCAAATTCGTTTTTGCTAACCTTAAGTTGAGTATTAAGACTAGCCACTTCATCATTCAATTTACAAATTGAAACCAAGTGATCACTACAGGCATCAACATCGAAATCTTTACACCTAGTGCAAATCTCAACATGTTCTACACAAGATGTTGATTTACTAGATTTTTCTAGTTTAGCATTTAAATCATCAGTTTTGCTTTTTAAACTAGCAATTGAATCATGACATGTAGACAACTCACATGAAAGCATTTCATTTCTCTTAATTTCTAAAGCAAGAGATTTTTGTGCTTCTACAAATTTATCATGTTCTTCATACAACAAATCCTCTTGCTTTTCTAAAAGCACATTCTTATCATTCAAGGCATCAATCAATTCATTGATTTTATCAATTTTATTTCTATCCAATCCCTTGAACAAACTAGAGTAATCTATTTCACCATCACTAGACTCATCGTCACTAGAGGAATCATAAGTGACATCATTACGAGTGATTACCTTCTTCTCTCTTGCCATGAGGCAAGTGTGACGCTCGTTGGGGAAGAGGGATGACTTGTTGAAGGCGGTGGCGGCGAGTCCTTCATTGTCGGAGTCGGAGGAGCAATCCGAATCCCACTCCTTTCCGATATGTGCCTCGCCCTTGGCCTTCTTATAATTCTTCTTCTTTTCCCTCTTGTCCCCCTATTCCTGGTCACTATCGTTATCAGGGCAGTTAGCGATAAAATGACCAATCTTACCACACTTGAAGCATGAGCGTTTCCCCTTTGTCTTGGTCTTGCTTGGCTGCCCCTTGTGACCTTTTAGCACCGTCTTGAAGCGTTTGATGATGAGAGCCATCTCTTCATCATTAAGTCCGGCCGCCTCAATTTCTGCCACCTTGCTAGGTAGCGCCTCCTTGCTTCTTGTTGCTTTGAGAGCAAGAGGTTGTGGCTCGTTGATCGGTCCATTCAAGGTGTCGTCCACGTATCTTGCCTCCTTGATCATCATCCGCCCGCTTACGAATTTTCCGAGTACCTCCTCGGGCGTCATCTTCGTGTACCTGGGATTTTCACGAATATTGTTCACGAGATGAGGATCAAGAACGGTAAATGACCTTAGTAATAGTCGGACGACGTCATGGTCCGTCCATCGCGTGCTTCCATAACTCCTTATTTTGTTGATAAGGGTCTTGAGCCGGTTGTATGTTTGGGTTGGCTCCTCGCCCCTTATCATTGCAAACCTTCCAAGCTCGCCCTCCACCAACTCCATTTTAGTGAGCATGGTGATGTCGTTCCCCTCGTGAGAAATCTTGAGGGTATCTGCTTGGCATTGTCCAAGCCGCTCACCTTATTGTACTCGTCCCTGCACAAAGAGGCTAGCAACACAGTAGTAGCTTGTGCATTTTTATGAATTTGTTCGTTAATAAACATAGGGCTATCCGAGCTATCAAATTTCATTCCATTCTCTACAATCTCCCATATGCTTGGATGGAGAGAGAATAAATGACTACGCATTTTGTGACTCCAAAATCCGTAGTCCTCCCCATCAAAGTGTGGAGGTTTGCCGAGAGGAATGGAAAGCAAATGCGAATTCGAACTATGTGGAATACGAGAATAATCAAATGAAAAGTTCAAATTGACCGTCTTCCTGTAGTCGTTGTCATCGTCCTTTTGGGAAGAAGAGGATTCGTCGCTGTCGTAGTAGACGATCTCCTTGATGCGCCTTGTCTTCTTCTTCTTCCCATCTTTACGTCTGTGACCCGAGCCAGAGTCGTTGGATTTGTCATCTTTTGGCTCGTTGACGAAGGACTCCTTTTCCTTGTCGTTGATCACGATTCCCTTCCCCTTAGGATCCATCTCTTCGGGCGGTTAGTCCCTTTCTTGAAGAGAACGACTCTGATACCAATTGAGAGCACCTAGAGGGGGGGGGGTGAATAGGTGATCCTGTAAAACTTGAAAACTTAAGCCACAAAACTTGGTTAATCGTTAGCACAATAATTGCCAAGTGGCTAGAGAGGAGGTCTTGCACAAAGAATTCAACACAGAGAAGACACAGTGATTTATCCCGTGGTTCGGCCAAGTACAAAACTTGCCTACTCCACGTTGTGGCGTCCCAACGGACGAGAGTTGCACTCAACTCCTCTCAAGTGATCCAATGATCAACTTGAATACCACAGTGTTATGCTTTTCTTTTCTTATCCCGTACGCGAGGAATCTCCACAACTTGGAGCCTCTCGCCCTTACACTTTTGATGTTCACAAAGAATCACAGAGTAAGGAAGGGAAGCAACACACACAAATCCACAGCGAAATGCGCACACACACGGCCAAGAATCGAGCTCAAAGACTATCTCAAAGTTCTCACAAGAACGGAGCTCGAATCACTTAGAATGACAAACGAATGCGCAAAGATTGAGTGTGGATGATCAAGAATGCTCTAAGGTTGCTTGTTGTTCTCCTCCATGCGCCTAGGGGTCCCTTTTATAGCCCCAAGGCAGCTAGGAGCCGTTGAGAACAAATCTGGAAGGCCATCTTTGCCTTCTGTCGTCGGGCGCACCGGACAGTCCGGTGCACACCGGACACTGTCCGGTGCCCGATTTCCTTCCTTAAACAGCGCAGTCGACCGTTGCAGATGCGGGAGCCGTTGGCGCACCGGACATGTCCGGTGCACACCGGACAGTCCGGTGCCCCCTTCCGACCGTTGGCTTGGCCATGTGTCCCGCGCAGATCGCGCGGCCGACCGTTGGCCCGGCCGACCGTTGGCTCACCGGACAGTCCGGTGCACACCGGACAGTCCGGTGAATTTTAGCCGTACGCCGTTAGCCAATTCCCGAGAGCGACCTCTTCGGCCGAGGCAGCCTGGCGCACCGGACACTGTCCGGTGCACCACCGGACACTGTCCGGTGCACCACCGGACAGTCCGGTGCCCCAGACCGAAACAGCCCCTTGGCTGTACACAGCCAACTCTCTTCTTTTCTTCTTCTTCCTGTTTCTAATACTTAGACAAGTATATTAGTACTCAAAACCAATGTACTAAGACTTAGAAACATACCTTTGCTCTAGATTTGCACTTTGTTCATCCATGGGCATTGATTCACATTTAAGCACTTGTGTTGACACTCAATCACCAAAATACTTAGAAATGGCCCAAGGGCACACTTCCCTTTCACTTATTTGGATGCTCATCATGTATCCATGTAGGGTTCGTGTGATGTGCAAATTAAACTAAATTTTCACACGAGACCACTTCAACCCACATGGATTGAAGTGGATACATGGGCATCCAAACAAGCCCATATAAAGTAAGACGAAGACCTAAGAATTTGAGGTGCTCCCAATTATGTCTCTGGATCCCCAACTGGTTGAAGCTTCGTGACTAGGACCAGCGGTTGAAACAGAGGGGCTTTGCGAATACCATGGGAGATAAGATGTGACGGCAATATAATTTATATTTTCCTTTCCAGATTTATTGTTATGCATGTTTTTCATAATGTCAGATGTGGGAAAGTTTTTCAGAAAGACTTAATAGGTCTAATGGCTATTAAAATTAACTGTGGCTACGGAGGGGTGATGACATCACATGATGGTACATCGTAAACAAAATAGTGAGAAATGGGTGCACGACGAGGGTTGTGAGTTTTCTAGCTTATATTATACAGCACGGTAGTGGTGCCGACACACCAATTTCTTGTAGGCTACTAGTTTCATCATTCCAATTTAAAAATGATTGAGTTTCATGCAGATAAAACCTTATTTGCACAGTTAGCAAAAAACACGCTGCAAACCATGTGAAACTCCACCGAGAGTGTTTTGTTGTGAAACTGTGTGTTTTTGGCCTTGTTTCATTTTACCATCTAGTACAAGGTACTTTTTGGATATAGTGCAATTAAATCTATCATTTGGAATGGGTATCAAAATTAAATGAGTCATACCATGTTGTCAGTCTATCTTTCGCAAGAATTGGATCATTGATGCAATGCTATCTGTTCGAAGATTCCATGGCATTAGTTTTTAGTGAGACTTAGACTTTACCCTTAACCCTATAGATAGAAGGGTGGAGTGCAAGCATGATACATGAAGATTAAACTGCATCCCTAGGATCATTTATTTTCATTGCACCATGCAACATCTAAATGCTTATGGATATGAAATTGTAAATGAAACTATAGATTATGTCCTTGTTTCATTTCATCACCTACAATGTACTCCCTTGGGTATGCTGGAATTAAATCTAGCACTAGGAAAGGGTATACCCATGTTGTATGTCTATCTCTCGAAGGTTTGCATCTTTAATGCAATGCTATCCATTTGAAGATTCCTTGGCATTAATTTGTAGTGAGACATAGCGGCTTATGGTTTGCTATAAATCGAAGTGTGCTGTGCAGGCATGATACACAACATTGTTTCAGTATTTTGTTGGCTCAGTGAGATAGACAGAAGTTGCTCTTGGCTTGATACATGAATACTACAAAAGTAATGCTACGGGTCTTGGTGTTTTCTTTAGTCTTTACTATGCTTTCGACACATCAAGCTTTGGGAAATAAGGAAAATTGTGACAAGGATAAAGATTTCATTAAGCGCCAATGCGAAAGGTGCATTGGAGTTGGCCGTAAATTCCCTACGACCAAACTATGTTGCAATGCTATAAAAAGAGCTGATATGGCTTGCGTTTGTCGTAGCATAACACTAGAAGAGCAGCTCACAATAAGCGTCATGAAGGTTGTGGATGTTGCAAAGGAATGTGGCAACCCGGTGCCACCTGGGAATAAATGTGGAAGTGAGTACCTAACACTAATCTTTTGTTTATTTGAATTACTCTACTATTATGTTGTCTACATCAAATAAGTATTCAAAAGCAAGAAACCAAGAGAAACTATATTTTGAGCATATGTAACTTGGACAAACTATATAATTTGATGAACTTGTTTATCAGCTTGGACTGTTCCACCACAACTGCTAGCAAGGGTGCATCCGTAAGGGTTCAACAAAGCGAGCAACAAAGGGCACATGGATAAGAGTTCAATAATGGAAGCAATCACAGGAAAATCTTGAGATAAATGAATGAATGTATGCTCAACTGGCTTTTGGAAAATTAGATCAATATAATATGAGGTGTGATTTATTTATATGGCCATAAATCTACTCTTAATAAACTCCATATGCCCATGGCTCTAAACGGATCCGAATGCTTACTATGGTGGGGAGAAACAAATCAGTGAAGTTTCATTAGCTTTATCATCTTCTAGTTTATTTTTATATAACAGTGGGAACTGAACAATATGTTTGATTGAGCCATCCTCTTTATATCAAATTGTAATCATGAAGATTTTGTCTTGGATTAGGGTCCAAGCAAAGAGCTTGCATCCTTTCCAAATCATGTTAGTGTAGCAGAATGGTTCAAAAGATCCAACAAATTGAATATGATATAACAACATTACGCTGAGTTTCCCATTCGGAGTCCTCTATTTCTAGCTATTTTTGCATATCTTGAAGACAAATTCTGAATAGGTTTATGCTTCAAATCTGATTTTTTTAAGATTGGAGTCTCCCAAATAGTATATTCCGCACAGATTGAGGATAGCCGACCTCTGCCACTTCACACAACGAATTCACACATTCTGACCCAAAGATCTTCGAGTTGGCTATATCGTCCTATGCTTGGTCATTTCATGACGCCCACCTCCAGCTGCTATGTTCCCTGCTTCCTTCTCTGCCCCCAACTGAAGTTGTCAGGCTTCACCTTTGCAAACAACTGCACCTGCTGATTTTGAAAATAAAGTGATGAAAAACAAAAAAGTCCTTTGGGACATAAAGAGAGAGGGTATCGAAGCATAACTAAATTACTAGTCGGTTGCCCGTGCGTTGCGACGGCTTATAACAATATCCACGTAAACTATCCACCAAAAAAATTCAAGATTTTTATTGATTGTCTCCGCTCTCCGTATAATTTTTTTTGATTTAGCTAACTGATGTTATTGTTTACTCCATGCAATATGTCATGGTACAACACGACCAATAAAGTGAACGATTAGAAGAGAGTTCACAACGACTGACTGAACGAACAGAGATTATAAAATGACATAATTCCACCATACAGAGACCAAATAAGAGAAAATTTGTGAGCTCAAGTTTCTAAAATAAGTCACATGAACTCAAACTTATAAAAAGATGGATTAAAATATGGAGTGATTGCTAAAGTCAGACATCAATAAAAACTGGATGCGCTCCATATAAATTATGCTACTTCGTAGCAATTACTGACGTTTAAAACCAACAAATAACCTTTCATTTTACTGTTACTGTGACAAATCATTGTTGCTCCATCCAATTCAGCAACCTCAAACACCATGGAGTCCATTGCACCAATGTGGTCTCAGAAACATAATGCTTGCAAAAGCCAAGAACGCCGTGCCGTGCTTGGGCTATAGCCTAGGCCTGACATGATTATATTTTTATTTTACAAAAAAATATATACATATATACAATTTATATTCAATATTAAAAACATCTGAGCATGATGTTCTACTGGTTAGACAGCTTGACCCAGTGTCTCCCACTCTTCTTCCATAGGGTATGGGTCCCGCTCTTCTTCCATAGGGTATGGTTTCGAACACCACCTCCTCTACTGTTTTTAACATTTTACGTTCATTTAATCAACTGGACCGATGGGTTAACGGGCTGGCTCGACACAGTCAGCAGACCGACATGATGTGTCTGGGCCAGAGTTGTGGCCCGCGTGCGTCTGGTCCGTGCCGGGCCGCCGTTTGGCCATCTATAGGCGTGCAACGGATTAATTTGAAATAGCTGTGAGGGGTTATTTGTAAAAAGATGACGCGGACGTCCGTTGAAATTGGTGCTTTAAGTATAGTTAAAGTATATTATAAAATAGACAATACCACCATAAAATTTATAATAATTATGAATTTTTGTGAATAAGACAAGTGGATCAAACTTAGGTAAAAAAGTCAAACAATTATAGATTGAAACGTAGGGTGAGTATCATGCATTCGAGTGTAGACGAAAAAAAGAAACAAAAAGAATTATAATTTGAGACCGTAGGGAGTATAAAATATAATTATTTTTAGTAAATCCAAAGTTAATAAGGCTATCTCAAACAAATGTAACTTATGGTGTCTCAGCTCCGTTCCTATCGTCGTTGCTCCCCAAACTCCCTCCATCATGCCCATGTGCCATGTCCCAGTTCCTTCCTTCATTCTTGACCTACCTCTATATATGTCTTGTTCCTTTAAAACTTGTGGCTGTGATCGGCGTTGACTACCGCTTCATAAATTCATTGGCTGAGTGCCCATGCATTGCAACGAGAATATATAATATCAATATATTATGTTAACTTATATACAAAATGTGTGTTATACCGTTATGAGAAAATGTTTTATAATCAATTTATGATTCTGGCTATATATAAATTTTGTTATTTTAATCTATGTGTTTCACCACTACATTGCAACAACCAGTATCATGCAGACTTCGATATATGTCATGATTTGCATGGTCTCATCATTGGAGAGCACGTTCCATACATGCCGGAAGAAATTTCCTCATATATCATTAGTCATCAGACACGTACCACCATACCCTTTTACTTAAACAAAAAGGCAAGTGTGTGTCTTTACGAAGAAAATTAAAGGCAAACCGACACAAAAGCTACCCAACGGTGGCGATGATGACGAACTGGTCATTGTTGTCGGTCCTCCTCTGCGTCGCCTCTGGCGCCAATATGATGCCACAGTCCTCGATATAGTAGTCGTCGAACACGCGTGACATACCGAGTACTGATGACTTTTGGCTGGGCTGTAAAACGAAGTGCACCCCAGGCTCATCAGCAAGGTAGTACCCCAGGCCGTTGCACCACCGGATGCGCTACTTCTCTACATACATCATGTTTGAGGACACTCACACAACATCAGCAAGGACCATCGTCCTAGCGCACAAGAATTCATGGTCGGTCAGTAGCGACTTACGTGGCAGGTTAGGCTTCAGGTGGACGATCAGCTGGACGACATTGATGGCGTCGTCGTCGAATGCGGTGCCCAGAAAACCCGAGAGTCGCCTACGTTGGCGACGACCATAAGGTCCCCCTGCTTGACGATGGACAGCGCGGAGCAGCCGCTCTACACCGCGTCCAAGCGACGGCTGCGCCGGAGCTTGTCGTACATAGCGGCACATGCGGCCACGTATGACTGTTTCTAGAGGTCTAACTGGTAGTCGCCAAGTTTATTCTCGTCGTCGATGAGCGACCCCAACGCGAGTGTCTCCTGCTAATGGTGTTTGTTCGAGGTTTTTAAGTAAGAAACATGGATTCATGTTTGGCGTTAATTTATAAAAATGACTCACAAGTCAGATCCATGGAAAAAATATTACGAACAATAAATGTCACACATACAAAAAAAGGAATTTAAGTTGGAAACATTATTCAAACAAAAGAAATTGCATGCAAGGCTATTCTTTAAATACTACTCCCTCCATCCAAAAATATAATTCAAGAATCTCGATGATACTTATCTACTACTATGCATTGTGCAAGGGTAGCAGGTGAGCTTGGGGAGAGATATAGTAGATGTGTTTCCTGTTATAGATATAGACATAGACACACATGTGGTGTAGCGGTAGCTACTACTGGCATTTGTTTAAGATGTCATGGGTTCGAATCCCCTTGGGGCCATGTATATTTTTTTAATTTTAGGACATCGGCTGTACGGAAGAATGACAGAACACGGAATGGCAGACTACTATTGTAGCCTTAATAAGTAGTAGAGATTATAGATATAGATATAGATATAGATATACATGGGGTGTAGCGGTAGCTACTACTGTCATTTACTTAAGAGGTCATAGGTTCGAATCCCCTTGGAGCCATGTATATTTTTTTAATTTTAGGACGTCGGCTGTATGGAGGAACGGGAATGAAAATGGGCTTTGCGGCAAGGGGAATCATAATGATAGATATAGATATAGAATGGTGGGAATAGACTGTGCGCGAGAAGGAGAGAATCAGAAAGGCAGAACAGGGAATTGTGGCAGAACACAGAATAACCGATTATTATTGTAGCCTTAATAAGTAGTATAGATGAGCATAGAGTGTGAATGGTGGGAATGGACTGTGCGCGAGGAGGAGAGAATCAGAAAGGCAGAACAGGGAATTGTGGCAGAACACAGAATAACCGATTATTGTTGTAGCCTTAATAAGTAGTATAGATGAGCATAGAGTGTGAATGGTGGGAATGGACTATGCGCGAGGAGGAGAGAATCAGAAAGGCAGAACAGGGAATTGTGGCAGAACACAGAATAACCGATTATTATTGTAGCCTTAATAAGTAGTATAGATGAGCATAGAGTGTGTCTTTATGGACGTACTTCGTGAGTACTTAAACTGAATGCTGATGTGCAGGAAAGAAAAATGATAAAAGGTAGCAAGTGGCTGTAACTGTTGTCATCATAGACCACCGGTTGACTGTACTCTTTAGCTTCCTAGTCCCACGTTATATGGATTAGGGTGTGGTCCTCACATTTATTGCATTTTCCTTTTAACTCCCTTGTATTAGAGAGAGATAGAGGCGAGGGAGCCATATCGTAGCAAAACTCCTTAATTATTACAAACATTAGCACAAACTTACTTCTCAAGTTAAATTGTAAATTGTGAGTTTCAATTTGTGTATATAGCTTTCTATACGCACCTAGACATTCATGTATGTCTAGATATAAAAAAACAAAAAGTGGCATGCAAATTGAAAAGTATGGAGAACTAGTAAACAAATTAATTAATGTAGGATAAACACGGACACTCTTGACTCAATTTATTTCTCATGCCTGACAAAGCAGCCAATAAATTAACATTGGTGAAAGCAAAAAACTTATACATGGAGAGATGGACGAGGACAACCAGTACCCCTAGCCCTATTGCGTCCTGCTTGACTAGCTCCAACAAGGAGCTCTAAAGGGTCCTGTACCCTAAATTTAGAGGACGATGACGTCATCTACTCCCTCCAGCAACGTCCTCTAAACGGTCCTCTAAATTTAGAGAACGCTGCTGGATCCTCTATATGTAGAGTTTCTCTAAACGGTTCTCTATCTATTTGAACACTTTAAACAACCGGTTTAATAAAACTAAAATATGTACAATACATTTTAGAGTATGACAAATACGTATGTACAAAAATTAAAAAATTAAAAATGTCTTTAATATAGGTATTTACATATAGAGGACGTGATTTAGAGGACGTTGTTGGAGAGAAAGTAGATATAGGAGATGAAATCTTTTAGAGAAGACTGTAAAGGACGAATATATAGAGGATGTATATAGAGGACGTTGCTGGAGACAGTCTTATTACCGGAGCGTTCAAAACTAAAGCGAATGACCACCAAAGATAGACGAAACCTCCAAGTATGTAAAGTACTTCATATATGAAGCAATTGGTTGTACTAATTGGGGCAGACATAAGCTCCAATCTGGTTGACAGCTCACTCCTACACGGAATGGAGTATTGTAACACCCTGAATTTGGGGATATAAAATTTCTTTCCTAATATGCACCAAATTTAGGTGTTACCCTCTTTCTTCCCTTCTTCTCTACTCATTTTTTTTGAAATAGTGGAGAGTTATTTTTGTTTTGTATATGTGTAAGCCTTGTAAAATAAAACCCTAAAAAAGTCCTTGATTGTTGCATATCATGTCGATACATTGTTTTGTATGTTGAATTTTTGCGGTTGTGCACCCATTCAAACTGATAAAGTATATTTGAATCTTGGATTCAAAAGCTATATCTAAATTCGAATAGAAATAGATTAAAGGGAAGGGAGAAATAGATAGCCCCCAAATGTCCCTAGTCGGTCCAGCCCCTCTTCTTCGTGGCCCATCTCTCCCCCCTCCTTTCCCGCTCGGCCCACTCACCGCCTCGCCCCCTCCTCGGCCCAGCCACCATGCCGCAGCCGAGGCCCACCCCGCTCCACCCTTGCGTGGCCCAGCGGCGCGCCCAATCCACCAGCCACGACCTAGTTCGCTTGCCCCCCCGATGTATGGCCAGTGTGTGCCAAAATTCCCTCGTGTCCGCTCGTCACGGTCGCCCAGACCATGTTCTTCTTCTCCGAAGGAACCGCCTGGTGAACCCGTGACGCAATTTTCTCGCAACCGCCCACTTGAGGCCCCTGCTAAAATCCTGCGTCGCCGCCCAGCCTTTTCCCCATCTCCCCTAGTGCCACACTCCTCCGCACTCGCTCGCACGTGCCTAGAACCGCCACCTGCGGCTGGAACACTCACCGTTCGTGCCCGCCTTGTTGATCGTCGTCGGCGTGCGTAGGTGAGGAGCCTATCTTCTTCTTCCTCCCTCTCGGTGCACGCATCCGTCGTATCTTTTTACACCGGCGACCTAGCTCGGCGGTGCAGCGCGATCCGTGGCCCAGCTCAGCTGCTCGGCACGGCTACCCAGCGTGGCCAGATCCCGGCTCGGCGTGACTCGCGCCCGCGACTCGCTCGCGCGCGCATCCTGCGTGGCGAGTTCCCGCCCCTGCGCGTGTTGCCGTGTCGTGCTCGCGGCACGCCATTGTGGCACGTGCATCTCGCGCCATAGCTCGTCCACGTAATTCACGTGCTGGTACACGCGTCGTCGACATTCACTCGCACGCTTGTGTCCGTGCGCGTATCTGGTTCGCGCGCTATTCACGAATCGTAGCGCGCATCGATCGCACGTGTCGTTGTTGCTGTTCATGTGCGCGGTCCGCGTGTGCCGTCATCGTCCATTCGCGCTGTTTCGCAGGTGTCGCGCGCACGATCCACGCACAGTAGTTAATCGTTTCGCTATAATCGTTCATGCTTAGTAATAAATTCTTGTTTAATCGTTGACTAATTGATTATTCAATTTATCTAAAATATCTTACGCAAATAATTTATATTAACTAAAATCAACATAGAAATATAGTTTTGCACGTGTAATCATAATCTAATGGTATTTGTATGTCGCGTCGTGTTTAGCCGTGAATTGTTAATTATTCAATATGTTATGCTTCGCAAACCTGTTTTGACTCGTTTCGGTCGTGTCAACTCTGTAACAACGTCACATTCATATTAGTAACATTATTTCGTCGCGACACAAGTTTTAATTAATTAATTAGTCGAGTAATTATTTAATCTGCTGGTTATTTAAAATAGCTTTCTGGTTAATACTATTTTACAGTTTCTACCTTGCGCTTTTATAAATAAATGTTAACTTGATTAATGCCAACTTGAATACTTCTCATTTAAGATTTGTTTAGTACAAACGTGATATGTGTTAGTGACTCTTGCGTGTCGTGCATGTTGTTCGCGCGCGACGTCGTGCTGTGCGCGCAATGTGGGCGTGTCGCAGTGTTGTTTCTGAAAGGAAATGTGCCCTTGGGCCATTTCTAAGTATTTTGGTGATTTAGTGTCCAACACAAGTGCTTAAGTGTTAAACTATGCCAAATGGTGAACAAAGTGCAAATCAATACAAAGGTATGATTCTAGACTTAGTACATTGGTTTTTGTGTACTAACATATTTGTCTAAGTGCTAGAATCAGAGAAAATACATTTGGATAAGTCTTGGCTCGAGCAGCCAAGACCTTGCTCTGTCTGGGTGCACCGGACAGTGTCCGGTGCGCCAGGCTGGCGTCTGTCAACTGGCTGCTCTCGGGTCTCGACGGCGGCGTACGACTATAAATCACCGGACTGTCTGGTGAGTCGGCTGCGGCGAAGTCGCCGCTCTCGGGAACCAAGTCAACAGCGTACAACTATAATTCATCGGACTGTGCGGTAAGGCACCGGACTGTCCGGTGAGCCAACGGTCGGGCGCGCCAACGGTCGGCCGCGCAATCCTCGCGTGACGCGTGGCCGAGCCAACGGTTGGATGAAGGCACCGGACTGTCCGATGTGCACCGGACAGTGTCCGGTGCGCCAACGGCTCCAAGTCGCCAACGGTCGGCTGCGCTAGAACAGGAAAGAAATCCGCATCGGACAGTGTCCGGTGGTGCACCGGACTATCCAGTGCGCCAGGCGACAGAAGGCAAGAATTGCCTTCCTGGAATGCTCTCAACGGCTCCTAGCTGCCTTGGGGCTATAAAAGGGACCCCTAGGCGCATGGAGGAGTATACCAAGCATTCTCTAAGTATTCCTAAGCACCAAGACTCCAATTCCGCGCATTTGATTCTTTGTGATAGCAACTAGAGCTCCATTTGAGTAGAGAACTCTTCAGGTTGTGTTGTGAGCTCGAGTTGTGACTTGTGTGCGTGTTGTGTTCTGATTTTGTGTCTTGTGTGCGTTGCTCATCCCATCCTTACTTCCGTGCTTCTTTGTGAACATCAAATTGTAAGGGCGAGAGGCTCCAATATGTGGAGATTCCTCGCAAGCGGGATATAGTGAAACAAAGCAAAACATCGTGGTATTCAAGTGGGTCTTTGGACCGCTTGAGAGGGGTTGAGTGCAACCCTCGTCCGTTGGGACGCCACAACGTGGAGTAGGCAAGTGTTGGACTTGGCCGAACCACGGGATAAACCACTGTGCCTATCTATGTTGATCTTCTTGTGGTTATTGTGTTTTGCAAGAACTCCTCTCTAGCCACTTGGCTTTATTGTGCTAACTCTTAATCAAGTTTTGTGGCATTAAGTTTCAAGTTTTCACAGGATCACCTATTCACCCCCCTCTAGGTGCTCTCAATTGGTATCAGAGTCGTTCTCTTCAAGAAAGGGACTAATCGCCCGAAGGGATGGATCCTAAGGGAAAGGGGATAATGATCAATGACAAGGAGAAGGAGTCCTTCATCAATGAACCGAAAGACGACAAGCCCACTGACTCGGGCTCAAGTCATAAGAAGAAGGACGGGAAGAAGAAGAGGCGCATCAAGAAGATTGTCTACTACGACGACAGCGACGAGTCCTCTTCTTCCCAAAAGGACAACGACAACAACGACTACGAGAAAAGGAAGACAGTTAACTCGAACTTTTCTTTTGATTACTCTCGTATTCCGCATAGCTCAAATGCACATTTGCTTTCCATTCCTCTTGGCAAACCTCCACACTTTGATGGAGAGGACTACAGATTTTGGAGTCACAAAATGCGTAGTCACTTGTTTTCTCTCCATCCAAGTATATGGGAGATAGTAGAAAATGGAATGCAATTTGATAGCACGGATAGTCCCTTGTTCATCAATGAACAAATTCATAAAAATGCACAAGCTACTACTGTGTTGTTAGCCTCATTGTGCAAGGATGAGTACCATAAGGTGAGCGGCTTGGACAACGCCAAGCAGATTTGGGACACCCTCAAGATCTCACATGAGGGGAACGATGTCACCATGCTCACCAAGATGGAGTTGGTGGAAGGCGAACTAGGAAGGTTCGCAATGATCAGGGGGGAGGAGCCAACCCAAACATACAACAGGCTCAAGACCCTCGTCAACAAAATAAGGAGCTATGGAAGCACGCGATGGACGGACCATGACGTCGTCCGCCTAATGCTAAGGTCTTTCACTGTCCTTGATCCACATCTTGTAAACAATATTCGTGAAAATCCTAGGTACACCAAGATGTCGCCCGAAGAAATACTTGGGAAGTTCATAAGCGGGCGGATGATGATCAAGGAGGCAAGGTACGTCGATGAGGCATTGAATGGTCCAATTCATGAGCCTCAAGCCATTGCTCTCAAGGCAACAAATAGCAAGGAGGCGCTACCTAGCAAGGTGGCACAAGTTGAGGCGGCAGGGTTCAATGAGGAAGAAATGGCCCTCATCATCAAGCGCTTCAAGACGGCGCTAAAGGGTCGCAAGGAGTATCCCAAAAGAAGCAAGACGAAGGGAAAGCGCTCCTGCTTCAAGTGTGGTAAGATTGGTCACTTTATTGCTAATTGTCCTGATAATGATAGTGACCAGGAACAAGGAAAGAATGGGAAAAGAGAGAACAAGAAGGTTTACAAGAAGGCTAAAGGCGAGACACACCTTGGAAAGGAGTGGGATTCGGATTGCTCTTCGTCCGACTCCGACGACGAAGGACTCGCCGCCACCGCCTTCAACAAATCGTCTCTCTTCCCCAACGAGCATCACACCTGCCTCATGGCAAAGGAGAAGAAGGTAAGTACTCGAAATGCTATTACTTATGCCTCTTCAAGTGATGATGAATCTAGCGATGATAAAATAGACTATGCTAGTTTATTCAAAGGATTAGATAGGACTAAAATCGATAAGATCAATGAATTGATTGATGCTTTGAATGATAAGAATAGATTGTTAGAAAAGCAAGAGGATCTTTTGTATGAAGAACATGATAAATTTGTAGAGGCACAAAAATCTCTTGCTTTAGAAGTTAAAAGGAATGAAATGCTTTCTTGTGAACTATCTACTTGCCATGAGACCATTTCTAGTTTAAAAAGTGTTAATGATGATTTAAATGCTAAACTAGAAGTAGCAAATAGATCTAACTCTTGTGTAGAACATGTTGTGATTTGCAATAGGTGTAAAGATATTAATGTTGATGCTTGTAGTGAACACCTAGTCTCCATTTCTAAATTAAAGGATGAAGTGGCTAGTCTTAATGCTCAACTTAAGACTAGCAAAAGTGAATTTGATAAACTAAAATTTGCAAGGGATGCCTACACGATTGGTAGACACCCCTCAATTAAGGATGGACTTGGCTTTAAGAGGGAAGCCAAGAACTTAACAAGTCATAAGGCTCCCATCTCCGCCAAGGAGAAAGGGAAGGTCCCTGTGGCTAATACTGCTCAAAAGAACCATGCTTTCATGTACCATGACAGGAGATATTCTAGGAATGTTCATAGAAGTTATGATGCTCTTGATTCTCATGCCATGATTGCTTCAAGTTCTTCTAGTATGCATAATAGAAATTTTGCTAGAAAAAATTTTGTTCATCATATGCCTAGAAGAAATGTTGTTCATGTACCTAGGAAAGTAAGTAATGAACATTCTACAATTTACCATGCTTGCAATGCTTCCTTTGCTATTTGTAGAAAGGATAAGAAAGTGGTTGCTAGGAAATTAGGGTCAAAATGCAAGGGAGACAAAACTTGCATTTGGGTTCCTAAGACTATTGTCACTAACCTTGTAGGACCCAACAAGAGTTGGGTACCTAAGACCCAAGCCTAATTTGCCTTGCAGGTTTATGCAACCGGGGGATCAAGCTGGATTATTGACAGCGGATGCACAAACCACATGACGGGGGAGAAGAAGATGTTCACCTCCTACGTCAAGAATAAAGATTCCCAAGATTCAATCATATTCGGTGACGGGAATCAAGGCAAGGTTAAAGGCTTAGGCAAGATTGCCATCTCAAATGAGCACTCTATCTCCAATGTATTTTTAGTAGAGTCGCTAGGTTATAATCTTTTGTCGGTTAGTCAATTATGTAATAAGGGATATAATTGCTTATTCACAAATGTAGATGTGTCTGTCTTTAGAAGGAGTGATGGTTCATTAGCTTTTAAGGGTGTACTTGACGGCAAACTCTATTTAGTTGATTTTGCAAAGGAGGAGGCCGGTCTAGATGCATGCTTAATTGCTAAGACTTGCATGGGCTGGCTGTGGCATCGCCGTCTAGCACATGTGGGGATGAAGAACCTTCACAAACTTCTAAAGGGAGAACATGTGTTAGGACTAACAAATGTGCATTTCGAAAAAGATAGACCTTGTACAGCTTGTCAAGCAGGTAAACAAGTGGGAAGTGCTCATCACACCAAGAACGTGATGACTACATCAAGACCCCTGGAGCTGCTGCATATGGACCTCTTCGGACCCGTCGCCTATCTAAGCATAGGAGGAAGTAAGTACGGTCTTGTAATCATTGATGACTTTTCCCGCTTCACTTGGGTATTCTTTTTGCAGGATAAAACAGAAACCCAAGGGACCCTCAAGCGCTTCCTAAGGAGAGCTCAAAATGAGTTTGAGCTCAAGGTGAAGAAGATAAGGAGCGACAACGGGTCCGAGTTCAAGAACCTTCAAGTGGAGGAGTACCTTGAGGAGGAAGGAATCAAGCACGAGTTCTCCGCTCCCTACACACCACAACAAAATGGTGTGGTAGAGAGGAAGAACAGGACGCTCATTGACATAGCAAGGACGATGCTTGGAGAGTTCAAGACCCCCGAGCGATTTTGGTCGGAAGCCGTGAACACGGCTTGCCACGCCATAAACCGGGTCTACCTTCATCGTCTCCTCAAGAAGACGTCATATGAGCTTCTAACCGGTAACAAACCCAACGTTTCGTACTTTCGTGTATTTGGGAGTAAATGCTACATTCTAGTGAAGAAAGGTAGGAATTCTAAGTTTGCTCCCAAAGCTGTAGAAGGGTTTTTGTTAGGTTATGACTCAAATACAAAGGCGTATAGGGTCTTCAACAAATCATCGGGTTTGGTTGAAGTCTCTAGCGACGTTGTATTTGATGAGACTAATGGCTCTCCAAGAGAGCAAGTTGTTGATCTTGATGATGTAGATGAAGAAGACGTTCCAACGGCCGCAATGCGCACCATGGCGATTGGAGATGTGAGGCCACAGGAACAAAAGGAGCGAGATCAACCTTCTTCCTCAACAATGGTGCATCCCCCAACTCAAGACGATGAACAGGTTCATCAAGAAGAGGCGTGTGATCAAGGGGGAGCACAAGATGTCCAAGTTGAAGAGGAAGAAGCACCACAGGCCCCTCCAACTCAAGTTCGAGCGATGATTCAAAGGAACCATCCCATCGACCAGATTTTGGGTGACATTAGCAAGGGAGTAACCACTCGCTCTAGATTAGTTAATTTTTGTGAGCATTACTCTTTTGTCTCTTCTATTGAGCCTTTCAGGGTAGAAGAGGCCTTGCTAGATCCGGACTGGGTGTTGGCCATGCAGGAAGAGCTCAACAACTTCAAGTGTAATGAAGTTTGGACACTGGTGCCGCGTGCCAAGCAAAATGTTGTGGGAACCAAGTGGGTGTTCCGCAACAAACAGGACGAGCACGGGGTGGTGACGAGGAACAAGGCTCGACTTGTGGCAAAAGGTTATGCCCAAGTCGCAGGTTTGGACTTTGAGGAGACTTTTGCTCCTATGGCTAGGCTAGAGTCGATTCGTATTTTGTTAGCCTATGCCGCTCACCATTCTTTCAGGTTCTACCAAATGGATGTTAAGAGCGCTTTCCTCAACGGGCCAATCAAGGAGGAGGTGTACGTGGAGCAACCC
This sequence comes from Zea mays, assembly GCF_902167145.1. NCBI lineage: Eukaryota > Viridiplantae > Streptophyta > Magnoliopsida > Poales > Poaceae > Zea > Zea mays. The sequence continues at coordinate 98,660,061 of NC_050105.1, read as the reverse complement.
CCTGGCTTTGAGGATGAACGGTACCCCGACCACGTGTGTAAGCTCTCTAAGGCGCTCTATGGACTTAAGCAAGCCCCAAGAGCATGATATGAATGCCTTAGAGACTTTTTAATTGCTAATGCTTTCAAGGTTGGGAAAGTCGATCCGACTTTATTCACTAAGACTTGTGATGGTGACTTATTTGTGTGCCAAATTTATGTCCATGACATAATATTTGGTTCTACTAACCAACAGTCTTGTGAAGAGTTTAGCAGGGTGATGACTCAAAAGTTTGAGATGTCGATGATGGGCGAGTTGAACTACTTTCTTGGGTTCCAAGTGAAGCAACTCAAGGACGGCACTTTCATCTCCCAAACGAAGTATACGCAAGACTTGCTCAAGCGGTTTGGGATGAAGGACGCCAAGCCCACAAAGACTCCAATGGGAACTGACGGACACGTCGACCACAACAAAGGAGGTAAGTCCGTTGATCAAAAAGCATACCGGTCCATGATAGGTTCCTTGCTTTATTTATGTGCTAGTAGACCGAATATTATGCTTAGTGTATGCATGTGTGCTAGATTTCAATCTGATCCAAGGGAATGTCACTTAGTGGCTGTGAAGCGAATTCTTAGATATTTAGTTGCTACGCCTTGCTTCAGGATCTGGTATCCAAAGGGGTCTACCTTTGACTTAATTGGATATTTAGACTCCGATTATGCTGGATGTAAGGTTGATAGGAAGAGTACATCAGGGACGTGCCAATTCCTAGGAAGGTCCCTAGTGTCGTGGAGTTCTAAGAAACAAACCTCCGTTGCCCTATCCACCGCTGAGGCCGAGTACGTTGCCGCAGGACAGTGTTGCGTGCAACTACTTTGGATGAGGCAAACCCTCCGGGACTTTGGCTACAATCTGAGCAAAGTCCCACTCCTATGTGACAATGAGAGTGCTATCCGCATGGTGGACAATCCTGTTGAGCACAGCCGCACAAAGCACATTGACATCCGGCATCACTTTTTGAGAGACCACCAGCAAAAGGGAGATATCGAAGTGTATTATGTTAACACCGAGAACCAGCTAGCCGATATCTTTACCAAGCCTTTAGATGAAAAGACCTTTTGCAGGCTGCGTAGTGAGCTAAATGTCTTAGATTCGTGGAACTTGGATTGATTTGTAGCATACATGTGTTTATGCCTTTGATCATGTTCCTTATGCATTTTGTTGTTTATTTATGGTGCTCAAGTTGTACTCATGATTCCCGGACCTCACAAATCCAACTGCAAGTGATGCACTTATTTAGGGGGAGGCATGCTACAACTTGACCCTTTGAGACTAACCGTGTGCTCGAGTGTTCATAATTTAGTTTCAAAGGTGGATTGAAAGGGAAAGGTGGACTTGGACCATGAAAGACTTCCACTGCATTCCGATGAGAGGGTAACTTACTCCAAGTTCATCTCCGTGTCTCTTATTGCCTTTTGCTCTTAATTGACAATTTTGGTGAGGCAATGAGGTTTTAGGGCCAAAAATGATCTTGTTTTGGTGCTTGATGCCAAAGGGGGAGAAATTAAGGCCAAAGCAATAAATGGATCAGCTACCACTTGAGAATTTTGAAAATAGTAGAATAGAGCTTTTGGTTTGACAAAACTCTCTTATTGTCTCTCTTGTCAAGTTGGCCTCTTGTGGGGAGAATGGTTGATTATGGGAAAAAGGGGGAGTTTTTGAAACCTTTGATCAATTTCTCTTGGAACAACTCTCTTTATGTCTCAACAAGTGTGTTTGACTTAGAGATAGGAAATTGAGGTTGATTTGCAAAAACAAAACCAAGTGGTGGCAAAGAATGATCAAAATATGCCAAATTTGATTCAAAACAAATTTGTGTTCTTTTTGCATTGATGTTGCACTTGTTCTAGTTGCTTTGTGTTATGTTGGCATAAATCACCAAAAAGGGGGAGATTGAAAGGGAAATGTGCCCTTGGGCCATTTCTAAGTATTTTGGTGATTTAGTGTCCAACACAAGTGCTTAAGTGTTAAACTATGCCAAATGGTGAACAAAGTGCAAATCAATACAAAGGTATGATTCTAGACTTAGTACATTGGTTTTTGTGTACTAACATATTTGTCTAAGTGCTAGAATCAGAGAAAATACATTTGGATAAGTCTTGGCTCAAGCAGCCAAGACTCTGCTCTGTCTGGGTGCACCGGACTGTCCGGTGGTGCACCGGACAGTGTTTAGTGAGCCAGGCTGGCGTCTGTCAACTGGCTGCTCTCGGGTCTCGACGGCGGCGTACGGCTATAAATCACCGGACTGTCCGGTGGTGCACGGGACAGTGTCCGGTGAGTCGGCTGCGGCGAAGTCGCCGCTCTCGGGAACCAAGTCAACAACGTACGGCTATAATTCACCGGACTGTCCGGTGAGCCAACGGTCGGGCGCGCCAACGGTCGGCCGCGCAATCCTCGCGTGACGCGTGGCCGAGCCAACGGTTGGATGAAGGCACCGGACTGTCCGGTGTGCACCGGACAGTGTCCGGTGCGCCAACGGCTCCAAGTCGCCAACGGTCGGCTGCGCTAGAACAGGAAAGAAATCCGCATCGGACAGTGTCCGGTGGTGCACCGGACTATCCAGTGCGCCAGGCGACAGAAGGCAAGAATTGCCTTCCTGGAATGCTCTCAACGGCTCCTAGCTGCCTTGGGGCTATAAAAGGGACCCCTAGGCGCATGGAGGAGTACACCAAGCATTCTCTAAGCATTCCTAAGCACCAAGACTCCAATTCTGCGCATTTGATTCTTTGTGATAGCAACTAGAGCTCCATTTGAGTAGAGAACTCTTCGGGTTGTGTTGTGAGCTCGAGTTGTGACTTGTGTGCGTGTTGTGCTCTGATTTTGTGTCTTGTGTGCGTTGCTCATCCCATCCTTACTTCCATGCTTCTTTGTGAACATCAAATTGTAAGGGCGAGAGGCTCCAAGTTGTGGAGATTCCTCACAAGCGGGATATAGTGAAACAAAGCAAAACACCGTGGTATTCAAGTGGGTCTTTGGACCGCTTGAGAGGGGTTGAGTGCAACCCTCATCCGTTGGGACGCCACAACGTGGAGTAGGCAAGTGTTGGACTTGGCCGAACCACGTGATAAACCACTGTGCCTATCTGTGTTGATCTTCTTATGGTTATTGTGTTTTGCAAGAACTCATCTCTAGCCGCTTGGCTTTATTGTGCTAACTCCTAATCAAGTTTTGTGGCATTAAGTTTCAAGTTTTCACAGGATCACCTATTCACCCCCCCCCCTCTAGGTGCTCTCAGTTTCGCGCGCGTCGTCGCGTGTCATTCGCGTGTGTCGTACGTGTTGTTCGCACGCGTTGTCGCGTGCCGTTCACGTGTGTCGCGCGGCGTCTGCTCGTAATAATAAATTGTTTTCACTTATACACACTCATGTTAATAACGTTAATTTGGTAGGTCACATATTTTAGATAATTAACTTAAGGTTTGCTCAACTAATATTTATTAGATTAATATTCCAAATAGATTAAATGTGTATTGTTCAACTTGCGCTTTATAATAAACATTAACATGGCTAATATTAACTTAACTACTTTTTATTTATTTAATATTTGTTTAGTATAAATGCGTCACCTATTTAGTTTTTCTCGCCTGTCGCGCGTGCTGTTCTGCACTTGGTGGCATGCTGGTTCGTGTGTCGTTAGCTCTGGTCGCGCGCACTATTTTGGGTGTCGTCAGCGTGCTATGTCGCGCATGTCTGCGCGTCGTTTCGCACACTGTCGTGTTGTTTCGCGCGTCGTAAATTCGCCTCGCTTAGAATCTCTCGTTCTAATTAAAATTACTTATTTAACTAACAGATGCTAGTGTAACAGGTTAAGCGAAACTAAATATTAGATATAATTTATATTTGATAATGTCGAATTAAAGGTTATAGTTATACTTGTTTGGCGTAACCACGATATCTTCTCGACCGTTGCTTCGAGTTCGACGTTTCTTTTTCTCACGTGACCGTAGTAGCGCGCTCTATTTCGTATTGCATGTTTTTATTATGTTTTCCTTGGCATGGTGTAATGTTCTAATACATATATATGTTTGTTTGCTTGTGCCTGTTTGCGTTGCGATTAGAATGCGACCCATTCCCGAGCTTCGAGGAATCGAAGATCAAGAGTTGGCGACCAAGTGATCTAGCTCTTCGAGTTCTATGAGATCGAAGACCCTGAGCATCTGTTTGGTGAAGGCTAGTATCCTCTGACCCATTATGTCCCATTTACTTTGTAATTCACTATCCCATATACCATGAACAACCTAAGGATTGAATAGTATTCTGTTTTCCTGTCCTTGTTTACCCTTTGGGAATTGGTTACTATGATTAGTATTATGCTACTGCTTTACTTTAATCAATGAACATGATAAGAACATTTATGATACATTGATGATATCTTGATTATGATGATGAACTTGTGATACTTAAGGGGGCTCGGGCTGTTTCCCAAGTACCTCTCCGTAAGGACCTGTTCGTTGAGAGACCACCCGAGAAAATAGTGCAACCATGAGGGTGGTATGGGATGCCCTTAGCTGATTAATTAGAGGAAATTGAGGTGTAGTCGGCTTCACCGTCATGCCGTCAATGGGGTCCGGGCATAGTACTTGCTCTGCCAAGGCTAGGTGCCGAGGTTCTTTCGTGTTGCTTTTGTTAGTCACCCTTCCTATGGGGTAAGATACCGTGTTTATCAAACTGGAGAAACCTAATGGGCGGCTATGACCTCTGGGAAATCTTTGTAAAGGCTACGTAGTGACACCTTGCCAGATCACCTAGGTAGTGATCAATGGGGAGTAGCGCTCCTCGGATAGAAAGGGAATCACAGCTCATGGGTAAAGTGTGCAACCTCTACAGAGTGTAATGAAACTGATATATCAGTCGTGCTCACGGTTAAGAGCGGCCTTGGGATCCTCTTTGATTAGAGATACAGATGGTTTGAGATTGTAACACCCTGAAATTTAAGTGTTACTCTCTTTTCTCTTCCCGTTTCGCTCCTTCTTCCTTTTTTCAAAGCAATATAGAGACTAGAGTCCGTATCGCGTGTAAACAAAACCTAAGTCGATATTGTTGTTGCATCATGCCGAAGCATATTTATTTTGTCTGATGTTGTGCCTAATCACGCGTTCGTCTAGTTTTGGTTTTTGATTCGCGATTTAATATCGATTAGAAGCAGGCAAGAGCGAGTAGTGGGTGGTCGGCCTGGCCCGCAGCCCACCTCGGCCCAGGGGCGCGTGCCCTGGTGCCCCTCCCCATAGGCACGCCCCCACCCCCTCTCCCTCATTCTTTCTTTCCCACACAGCAACCTCCCTCTCCCTCTGTTCCACCTCTCTCCACCTCTCCTTGCCCTATGTTGGATCCTGGTGAGCGGTTGCCGCCGTTCGTCGAGCTCCGAGGTGAGCTTCCCCTCTCCTCTCTTCTCTCCCTCTTCTCCCTCCCTCTCCCTTCGCGCAGCCCCTCCGTGACGATCCCCTCCCCGGCGCAACCCCCTGCCCGGCACAGCTCCCCCCGGCGCGGCGGCCCCTGCGCGGCTGGCCCCCGACGTGTCTGGCCCCCGGCGCTGCCCGCCCGTGCGTGCGCGACCCCGGCGCGCGCAGCTCTAACTCCGTGCGCGTAGCCCTAGCACGCGTAGTAACATTTAAATTCAGTTTTAAATTCAGTTTAATTCATGTGCGACGATTCATTTTAAATTCAGATTAATTAGTGCATTGCGTTGCGCGCTTCGTTGCGAGACGTTTCGTTTTAAATTCAGTTTAATTAGTGTGTGACGTCGCGCGCTTCGTCGCGCGACGATTCATTTTAATTTCCGTTTAGTTTAATTGTTGCGTCGCGCGCTTCGTCGCGCGACGATTCGTTTTAATTTCAGTTTAATACAGGTGTGCTGTCGCGTGCTTCGTCACGCGACAATCCATTTTTAATTTCAGTTTGGGTCGCGTTGCGTCGCTAACTTCATCGCGCGACGTTCCGTTTAAATTATGTGTTGTGTTGCGCGCTTCATCGCGCGACAATCTTTTAAATTTACTTAGAGTTGTTTATAATAATTAAGTGTGTAGCGTACTTTTATTTTATGCATTGCGCGATTGTTAAATTAATATGATTATGTTTAGACAAATATTTTAATCCGTAGCTGCTTAACGTAATTACCTTTTGACCGTAGCCTCGGCCGTTGTAATTTCTTTCTCGCATAGTCATAGATGCGAGCCCTGCACCACGTGTCTGTTTATTGGTTATATTTTATTGTGTGGTGTATTGTTTCTTTCTATATTAAGTTTGTGGAATGTATGTTTGAACTCTTATAGATAACGGTCCGTTGGCGGAGTCCAAAGGAGTTACAGGTGAAGACCCTGAGCAGCAACTGGTTGGTGAAGCCAAGTGTCCTTTGACCTATCTATGTCCCACTCATTTTATAATTCATCTCCCAACATTTACACAATTTATACCTAAGCATTTACTAGCTTTGTTTATCCTGTCCTTGTTTACCTATTTGGGTTGGATCATTTTTGGTTCAGTTCTATGTTAGCGCTTTACTCTAATCAATGAACATGATGAGATTATTTATGATACGAGGTTTACTTTTGAGTATGATGATGATATTGTGACATTTATGGGGGCTCGAACGATTTCTCGAGTGCCTCTCCATAAGGACTGGTTCGTTGGATGACCACCCGGAAAAACAGTTCAGCCATGAGGGTGGTATGGGACGCCCTTAGCCAAATAATTAGAGGAACTGAGGTGTAGTTTGCTTCGCTGTCGTGCCATCAGTGGGGCTCGGTGTATGCGACTCGCTCTGCCGTGGGTGGTTTGCCCCTTAGGGAGGAGTGCGGTACATTTAGGAAACCCAACGGGCGGCTACAGCCTCAGGGAATCTTTGTGAATGCTACGTAGTGAAACCTTGCCTATTCACCTTGGTAGTGTTTAAGAGTTTGATCGGTCCGAGGCAAAAGGGAATCACGGCTCGTGGTTTAGTGTGCAACCTCTGCAGAGTGTTATGAAACTGATATATCAGCCGTGCTCACGGTTATGAGCGGCCTTGGGAGCTCCATTGATTAGAGATACTATGGTTACAAATGATGATGAGGATAATGATGATTTTTATGATTAGGATTATGGTTTCTGGTATTCTTTCTGTTTGGAAGGAGTACTTTTGGGCTAATAACTTGGGTTTAATGCTAAAACCTAGCTCTCTACTAGTAATAATTACCTAACCAACTAAAAGTAACTTCTTGATCTTAACCCCACATAAAGCTAGTCCACTACAGCCAAACGGGACAACTGCTGAGTATGTTGATGTGTACTCACCCTTGGTTTACACACCAAACCCCTCTAGGTTGTCCACATTGCAACCACTGCTCAGGAGAAGATTAAGTCATGGTGGAGGATTTCCAGGAGTTCCATGAGTATGATGAGTTCTAGGCGTGGGTTAGCGGCAAACCACAGTCGGCTGCCACTGAAGGCTGTGTTTAGCTATGTTTCGTTTTCACACTTTGATATATGTTAATGACTATGTGGATGTCTCGGCCATCATGATGTAATCAGATTATTACTATTTTATGTTATTATTTCAACACTTTGTGATGATGTCCGGTTATGTAATTGTTGTGTACGTGAATTGCTGATCCTGACACGTACATGGTTCGCATTCGGTTTGCCTTCTAAAACCAGGTGTGAAATTAGTGGTATCAAAGCAGTGCTGACTGTAGGACTGCTAACCTAGAGTAGAATGGCCGTTCTAAGGATTATAGACCCCTATTCTCACCTTGACCTTGGTGTCACTTCAAAAGTTGGTCATCTCGACCAATTCTATGTTCTATTATATATATTATACCTTGCTGAAAATTTTGTTTTATTTTATTTCCTAATTTTTTAAGGTTTACTTGCTGGTCATATTAGTTATATTCTTACTCTTATGCTTACGGTGTCTTTTGTAGATGGCTCGTCTTAGACACACAGCATGGAAGTCAGTCATTACTTTCTTGCCCTCTCGTCTTACGGAGTGTCCGCTTCGTCGCCCAGTGAATGGCCAGTCCAGCCACTTGGAGAGGTTGCACCACCGCCTGCACAAGGTGCAGGAGCGTCGGCGCCAGGAGTTGGAGCAGCAGGGCTCTTCTTCCTCGCCTCAGCAGAAGGTAGAGTCTGCCAGGCGTTGCTCCCCTGTGGCCCCGCTGGAGGCGCCCCCTGCACCACCACTGGGCGTCCCGGCCGCTAGAGTAGCTGCTAGAGGAGACCCTGACGACGGATATGATGACGTCAGCAGCTCGAGCCACACCACCGACCTCTCAGAGGAGCAGGAGCCAGAGGGATGGGTCGCTCGACCCATCACTCATGACCCCGCTCGCGGGTCACTTCCATGATGTGCTCGACACTTTGTTGTGCCAGGCACTTGATCGACACACTTGGTCCATCGAGTATCGCTGTGTATTCTTCCAGCACAGTTGCGGGGCATACCCGGATCGCTAAGAGGCGACTTGCTTGGTGCGCTGTATGGAGGATGGTCTCCGGGGTGCGGTGGTCTGCTCGGAGCATTATTCTATCTCTAAGTGGGACTCAGCCAAAGTGGCCATGCAGGATGTCGCACGGCGTGTGCTTTCGCACTACTGCTCATTGCTCGGTGGGGTGGTCGGTGGTCTTGACTTGAGGTATTACCCCCGCCGTCCATCTGGCAGCACAGGAGGCATGATTGTCTCACCTGTTGGTGAGGACAATCCTAGGTTGAGCAGCACATTCAACCTAGCCGCCATGCTAAACACGGAGTTAGACCACGCTTTAGACGAGCTGGGTAGGGCTCGCACTGAGATCGCCCATGTTGGGGACTTGTTCTCAAATGCTATGAGTTAAGAACAAGGCAACACAAAATGTTAATAAATAAAGACCTTCGTCCTTCAAAGCATTATCTCCATTAGGATATAATGATCTTCAGACGAAGGTTATGAAGGATGTACCTTCATCATCTAAGTAAATAATAATGAAAGTAGAAGCATATGAAACATGAAAAACAACATGAATAATCATGTGACATCATTAGAATATTCTTATTATACCATCATGAATAAATATGATCAATATCGAATTACATTTATACCTTCGGCTTGACAGAAGGTAAAAATCCAGGTGTGACGTGCGAGTGAATACCAGTTAGTGTAAACAGTACAGGGTTACTGTTCACCTATTTATAGGCATGGGACGTAGCCCGGTAGAAATTACATTTATGTCCTTGATAACAAATTACAAACATGACACAAATTTTCAGGGACCGAACGATCTTTTCCTCTTTAAGTCGGTGCCGCCCTTCGTCTCAAGGCGCGTCATTATGTCGAAGCTTTCTGGGTTGTAATTTCGGCATATACCTTCGTGTTATGTACGTATGCATATCGTGATGAGCTCGATCCGCAAAAAAATCTTGAAGGCTTCGGAATGTCGAAGGTCCGAAAAACACCTTCCCTGAGCTCGTTGTCGAGAAATGATTAAAATATTCCAAGCGTCAGGTGGTCCACCGCTCAGCGGATACGAGTGATCTAGCGATCCACCTTCCAGGCGCCGAGTGATCCACCATTCAACGGGTGCGGGCGATTTGGCGGTTCACCTTTCCTCCTGCAGCACTATATAAACAGATGGGTTGGTGTGGAGTTACCACAACATTCATTGCCATTGCACTGTTGTGCTGTTAAAAAATTTGACCATAGCCGAAGCTTTTTCACTACGTTCTCAAGCGAACACCATCATTGAACTTCATAAAAAAAGAGAGCTTCGGCAAAACTGCAAAAAAGAAACATCAACTTCGTAAATTTGCAGAAAATCCATCAGATGGCCAGAGTACGTTCAACTGCAAGGGTGTCTCATGAAGGAGAGGAGACCGAGGTCACCGAGACAGCTCCGATTTCCGAAGTCATGAGACAGTCGGGTTTAGTTGTGACAAAGGGAACCATTAACGAAGGTGCACCTGCTGCCGAAGCTGAACATGCTGACATTGAAGAAGAAAATGCTGATGAAGAAGAGGAGGATTATAGCATTTTGATCCCATCAAAACCCAGCCACCTAGATTTTGAGAAATCTAATGTGTCTGAAGTCGACGTGTCCATTATGATGAAGCTAGGCTACTTTGGAGAAGCTGAAAGGAAACTTGTTCGTTTTGCCGGAGAAGAAACCACCCCAGCACCGAAGGATGATGAAGTAGTGGTTTTCAAAAGCTTTTTCAGAGCAGGATCACGGTTTCCTTTGAACGAAATGATAGGAGAAGTTTTGAAAAACTTTGAAATTTATCTTCATCCGCTGACCCCTAATGCTATCGTTAGGCTCATCATCTTCATCTAGGCCCTCTGAAGCTAAGGGATGGACCCAAATGCTGAAGAATTATGCCGAGTGCATGAGTTGCACTACCAAACGAAGGCCAGGGCAGACGGTCTGCATGAAAATTTTGGCTGCTATAATTTCGCGTATCGCAAGGATACGAAGGCTCCAGTTCTTAGCTACCGCACCAAATGGCCAACCGGCTGGAAGAGTGAATGATTTTATGTCAAGGCCAATGAGAAGAAGAGGGGGAACTGATGACGATGGTCATGTGCCTGCTGGCTTTAAGCTTCGGAATGACCAGACCTTTGTGCAACATGAAGCCAGGGTTAGCGTGCCAGCTAGCTGCAGTATAATTTAGGGTGGTGGCTGAACAAATCAGCATCAGGGACCTGGTGGAAGAATACCTGGCCAACAGGACATCTCCGACGTTAAGTGATTGGGGCATGCCGAAGCTAAAGGGAACAAAGAAGAAATATGAACTTGTTCGATTGCCTTATCGTTTTAAGTTTGAGAAACAATTTAAAGAGCCTTGCCAAGAATGGCTAGAAATGATTGAAACTATGTGCAATGAAATTTTGGGGAACTATACCAAAAAAGAAGACCAACTAATGACAGCAGCCTTCGACACCTGACCAAAACGAAGGTTAAACCAGGTAATGGACGCTCTAAAATTTGAGTACCCTGACTATGAGCGGCTCAACAAGGGTGCCGAAGGGGCAAAAAGAAAGAGGATTGTTAGCGTTTTGAGCAGACAAGTTGCCAGGATAGTGAAAGAGGATCAGAAGGTTTTAAAGAAGAGAAAATCCACTCCTGAGCCGAAGGTAGCGGCTTTGAAGAAAAGAAAAGCTGCAACTCCCGAGCCGAAGGTGACTGAGGTTGAAGAAGAAAATCCTTCAACACCTCCTGCTACCGAAGTGGAAGAGATTTTAAAGGTAATGACTAAATCTTTACCTATCAAGCTACTATGTCCTCTCGGACCAGAACTGACGAAGCTTTTTCAGAAGAAAGAAGAACCTTCGGCTACAAAGAAAGCAGATGGACTGAAGAAGCGAAGAATTGGTAGCGTGATGCAAGCCATTGAAAAGATGCCACCATTGGCCTCAGCATCTAAGATAGCACCTACTATAAGCGCCGAGGCCGCTGCCGAAGCAAATATATCGGCTGAAGCTGCCAATTTGGAAAGCACACTGTCTGGAATTGATAAATTGCTAATGGATATGCCTACAGAAGAAACAGTTGCAGTTGCAGAACAGGTCATGGCCCTAGTGCCTGACAAAGGAAAGAAAATTGCCGATGTTGTTTCAGAATAAAAAGATTTCGAGCTTCGGAACCTGGTCGGACAAGAACTATCTGAGGCCGAAAAGAAGGAGCTACAGGAATACGGGATTTCCTGTGGCTACCAGCCAGGAGCCATGCTCTTTGGTGGGACATATGAAGAGGCCTTGGGATGCGTTCGCGACCGTATCGGGGTGAAGGTAATCGGCACTCTATCAAAGAGTGTCGGTTTTCCGAAGCTCGAAGCCGATATTAGCAGCTACCGAGGACAACATATCGTCGGTAGTTTGTTTTATTCCAATCTTAAGGTAAAAATTCTTATGATGAAGCAAAATTTTACTTTTTGTTTTTGCGACGAAGCAAATTTGCTGATGAAGGTCCACTTGTACAGAGTATGCTGCTGAGCAAAGCGCTGCAAATGCAACAAGACCTCGAGGATAAAAAGAACGAAATTATAGTCGAGGGTTTAGAGAACAAGGTTAAAGAATACGAAGCTTCTCTTGAAAAGAAAGATTTCCTACTTCAAGCAATGGAAGGCTCCCTTGCAGAAGCGCAAACCGAAAATGCTAGATTAAACAGGGAGCTTCTCCAAAAATCAGAGAGCTTCGAACAAGAAAGAAAAGACTTGCAGACAAAATACGAAGCTGAAGCTGTTGAAAATACGAAGATGAAGCAATCTTTGAAAGAGCTTCGGAACATGTGTCTGGATTTTGGCAGCCGCTGCGTACAGCGAGTGAAAAATGTTTTTAACTCGGTTGGGGCCAGCGCTGAAAAGTTTACCCCTTCGGCCGAAAACATATCCAGCACCTTTGAACATATTGAAGGCGAAGTAGAGGCGCTCGACGAAGTAATAGCCGGGCACGGTGACTTCTGTGCCCTGCTAGCTTCTCGTGGCACAATTGCAGTATTTCTAAAGGCTGGCTGTACGCACGCAAAAATTGTAAATAGGCCAAACTTCAGCCTATCTCTATCAGATTTGGTTGACATCCCCAGTAAAGCCGGAGCATAGGGAGCAAATTTATAACACAGATTTGGGCGAAGGGTGGTCGAGAGCTGGCTAGTGACGAGGCCCGAAGCTTGCTTAAGTCGGTATGATACTTATACATGTTTCTTGCTCTCTTGTAATTACTCTTTACCTTATACTGCTTTGTTGTGTACATGATGACGATGCCGAAGGTCAATAATCCGAAGCACATTTCAAAGATTGCTGAATGCTGTTTTTAGACCCGCCTGCATAGATCTTTAGAGGCTTTTGTATTATTTCTGTAAAAGACACTGTAATAAAGAATTGAACATTACTCTGTATATTTGTCCATACCTTATAATATATTTTTACCTTTTCTTCCCTGTGTAAATTGCTTTGCTGTAGACGAAACTTGTATCTTTTGAGCCGAAGGCGAAAAACACCTTCCCTTCTTTTCGTACACAACGAAGCATATCTTTGCTTCTTCATGCTCATCGAAGCATTGTTATCAGAGCTAAAGCATCTGTTTGTGCTTTATGTTACGAGGATGATGACCCTACGAATGTCTACATGAATGTATACGAATGCAATGAATGATGTAATGTAACGTGCAAATGAATGTCCCAAACACACACACGATGCCACACCCAGACTTTGCATCCCCTTAGGAACGACTTTTGAGTCTTAAGCTCTGCATCCGCTTAGGAACGACTTTTGAGCTTCTTCACCTTCTATTTCGGTGCCATTTAAGTTATGCATCACCTTAGGAACGACTTTGAACTTCTTCACCTTCTATTTCGGTGGTATTTGGCTCTGCATTCCCTTTGGAACGACTTTTGAGCAGAAAACTTACTCTGCGCTCCCTTAGGAATGACTTTTTTGCAGCTTCATCATACTTTTGGCTCTGCATTCCCTTAGGAACGACTTTTGAGCAGAAAACTTACGCTGCACTCCCTTAGGAACGACTTTTGTAGCTTCGTCATACTCTTGGCTCTACATTCCCTTAGGAACGACTTTTGAGATTCTCCCTGTTTTTCTTTTTGCACTCGATGGTGCGTACTCAGATTTTACATATTACATTTTGGGGGATTATGCCTTGTAGGGCTAAATAAGAATGAAAAATTACAAGCTATGGCCCCATTAAAAACCTTTCTCCCCTCTTAAAAGGATAAGGGTGCCATAGGAAAAAATGAAAAAAGAATTACATCGAATTACACATAGTAACGTCGAAGCTCATCCGCATTCCAAGATCTGGGTATGTTGTTGCCGTCCATATCCTTCAATCTATAAGAACCGGGTCTTGACGAAGATACTACCAGAAAAGGACCTTCCCATTTCAGTTGCAACTTGCCCACTATGTCTGGGTTGGCCACTCTTCGAAGCACCAGATGCCCTGGCTTGATGTTTTTCAATCGAACTTTTGTATCACGCCACTTTATTGTTTTGGCCTGATTTTATTGATGTGCTCTATAGCCTGAAGTCTGGTCCCTTCTATAGTATCTTTTGTTACTTGATAATCAGCTTCGTCTTCTGCCGAAGCTGTTGTTCTTATTGCCCTGCCTTTGATTCTTCTAGAGTTATTGCTTCATCACCAAATAAGAGTTTGAAGGGTGTAAATCCTGTTGACCTTGACGCAGTTGTGTTGTGGCTCCACACCACTTTAATCAGCTCGTCTGGCCACTTTCCTCTGGGCTGGTTGAAGGTTAGTTTCATTATTCCTGTCATTATAATACCATTTGCCCTTTCTACTAACCCATTTGATTCTAGATGTCTGACTGATGCAAAATGAATCTTCATACCAATTCGGTCACAAAAGTCTTTGAATGCTTCGACATCAAATTGTGTACCAATGTCCACGGTTATTGCCTTCAGCACACCGAAGCGACAAACAATATTTTGCCAGAAGAATTTTTGGACTGTGACCGAAGTTATTGTAGCTAAGGGCTTCGCCTCAATCCACTTGGAAAAACATTCTACTGCCACTACAACATACTTCAAGTTGCCTTGTGCTGGTGGGAGTGGACCCAACAAATCCAGACCCCATCTTTGCAATGGCTAGGTTGGCTGTATTAACTGAGTTAGCGATGAAGGTTGTTTCTGGTCTCTTGCACATTTTTGACAATTTTCGCACTTTTGAACCAGATCTGTTGCATCCGAAGCTGCCTTTGGCCAATAAAATCGTTGTCTAAAAACCTTTCCCAGCAAAGGCCTAGACCCAATATGAGATCCACACAAGCCTGCATGTATTTCCTTCATTAGCTTTATACCTTCGGTTCTGGATAAACACTTTAGAAGTGGAGAGCAAACTCCATGTTTGTATAACTCCCCTTCTATCATGACATATGGTCTTGTCCTTGCTTCCATTCTTTTATTATAAACTTCGTCATCCGAAAGACAATTACCTTTGAGGAAAGATATAATTTCAGTCCTCCAATCTTCACTATGTACAAGTGATATTGCGAGAACTGCTCTTTCCATAAGTTCAACGAAGGTGCTTTTATTGTCTCAAAGAAAACTTCCGAAGGTAGAGGGAACCCCTGTGCTGCTGACTTGGCTAGTAAATCTGCATGCTCATTTCCCCTCTTGGAATATTTTTTATAGAAAAACCTTCGAAAGAGGCCTCCAACCTTCGGACTGTGTCCAAATACTTTTCAAGCTTCGAATCCCTTGCCTTACTGCTTTTGTCTACATGACCAGAGATGACTTGGGAGTAAATTTTAAGGATCACCCTTCTTATTCCCATTGCCTTTAGCTTCTGAAGCTCCAACAGAAGGGCTTCGTATTCAGCAATATTATTTGTACAACTAAAGTCCAGCTTTGCTGCATAGCATGTTCTGACTTTAGAGGGCGCTACTAGAACAGCGGTCGCTCCTGCGCCGAAGGTTCCCCAAGAACCATCACAGAAGACTGTCCAGGCTTCGACGTCTTTTGTTACTTCTTCTTCCTGAGCCCCTAGCGTCCAATCAGCAATGAAATCCGCTAAAGCCTGAGACTAAATTGAGGATCTGTGTACATAATCAATAGAGAATTCGTTGAGCTCAACAGCCCATTTTCCAATCCTCCCAGTAGCTTCTCTATTCCTATTATGTCCTTCAGAGGTTGTGACGAAGGAACAATTATATGATATGCTTGGAAATAATGCCGAAGCTTCCTTGAGGCCATCAATACAACATATAACACCTTCTCCAACTCTGTATAATTTTTCTTTGATAAGCTTAGAACTTCGGAGACAAAATATACTGGTGCTTGTTTTTTGACCTGTCCATCTTGCTTCTCCTGTACAAGCGCCGCACTGACTGCAGAATGAGAGGCTGCTACATATAAGAGCAATGGAGCCCCTCGCGAAGGTGGAGTTAATGTTGTCAGATCGATCAAGTATTGCTTTAACTCTTCGAAAGCCTTTTGCTGAGCCAGACCCCATTGAAAAACTTCGGCTGACTTCAGTATTTCAAAGAATGGCAGATTTCTTTCTGCTGATCTGGATATGAATCTATTTAATGATGCCAATCTTCCTGCTAATCGTTGGGCCCTCTTATTTGTATTTGGTGGCTCCATCCGAAGGATGGCTTCGATCTTATTGGGGTTAGCTTCGATTCCCTTCGTTGATACCAGATAGCCAAGGAACTTGCCCTTCTTTACTCCAAAAATGCACTTTTCTGGATTTATTTTCAAACCAGCTTGCCTGAAATTGGCAAATGTTTCTTGCAAGTCAACAATGTGATTCTCTTGTTTCGTACTCTTTACTATGATATCATCAACATAAGTCAGCACATTCCTGCCTATCTGAGAATGCAGGACCTTGGCTGTCATTCTGCTGAAGCTTCCTCCAACATTCTTGAGCCCCTCAGGCATCCGAAGGTAGCAATAAGTGCCACTAGGAGTTACGAAGCTAGTCTTTGGCTCATCTTCCTTCTTCATCCAAATTTGATGATAGCCTAAGTAGCAGTCCAATAGACTCATGAGCTCCAAAGAAGCTGCTGTGTCTACAAGGGAGTCTATTCTTGGCAATGGGAACTTGTCCTTTGGGCATGCCCTGTTGAGATCTGTGAAATCAATACACATTCTCCATTTGCCATTGGCCTTCTTAACCATAACAGTGTTGGCTAACCATTCTAGATATGTTACTTCTCTGATAACACCAGCACTGAGAAGTCTCTTTACTTCGTTCCGAGCACCTTCAGCTTTATCATTAGACATCTTCCGAAGTCTTTGCTTCCTTGGCCTGAAAGATGGATCCACATTAAGTGAATGCTCGATGACATCTCTGTTGACACCACAAAGATCATTGGCTGTCCAAGCGAAGACATCTTTGTTGTTGAACAAAAATCTTATCAAAGTTTTTTCCTGCTCATCAGATAGCTGAGACCTCAGGAGTACCCTTTGATCTGCTATATCTTTACATAAGAGCATAGGCTTCGGCTGATCTGCCAAAGCAGCCTTCTCTCTTTTGTGTTTATATTGTTGACAAGCTTCGGCTCCATCTATGTTGTGTAGTGCCTTTGAATATGTCCAACTCCCTTCAACCCTTCTAGCAGCTTCTTGACTTCCGTGGACAGCAATGGGCCCTTGTTCCGAAGGTATCTTCATGCATAAATATGTTGGATGAAGTATTGCTTCGAAGGCATTAAGTGTTCCTCGACCAATGATTGCATTGTACGGGTATTCCATGTCGACAATGTCAAAAACAACTTGCTCAGTTCTTGTGTTGTGGACATAACCGAAGGTAACTGACATTGTGATTTTGCCAAGTGCCACAATCTGCCGTCCTCCGAAGCCACAAAGAGGGTGTGTAGCATCATGAATCTTGTCCTCTGGTTCTAGCATCTGCCTGAAAGCCTTTGCAAATATAATGTCCGCTGCACTGCCTATATCAACCAGAACATTGTGGACCAGAAATCCCTTAATGACACAAGATATGACCATAGCATCGTTGTGAGGATAGTCTTTTAGCTGAAGATCCTCCTAGGAGAAGGTGATGGGCATGTATGACCACTTGGACCTAACGAAGGGTCCTTGCACCCCAACATGCTACACTCTTCTCTGCGCTTCATTCTTCTGCTTTTTGTTGGCTGGCTCTGCACTTGAACCGCCCGTGATTGGGAGCACCGACTTTGTGACCGAAGGTGCTACAGCTTGGTTGTTGAACGAAGCCATCGTCTCAACAGTGGAAATGACTTCACTGGAGGTGGGCGCCAATGTTGGGGACTTGTTCTCAAATGCTATGAGTTAAGAACAAGGCAACACAAAATGTTAATAAATAAAGACCTTCGTCCTTCGAAGCATTATCTCCATTAGGATATAATGATCTTCAAACGAAGGTTATGAAGGACATACCTTCATCATCTCAGTACATAATAATGAAAGTAGAAGCATATGAAACATGAAAAACAACATGAATAATCATGTGAAATCATTAGAATATTCTTATTATACCATCATGAATAAATATGAACAATATCAAATTACATTTATACCTTCAGCTTGACAGAAGGTAAAAATCCAGGTGTGACGTGTGAGTGAATACCAGTCAGCGTGAACAGTACAGGGTTACTGTTCACCTATTTATAGGCACGGGACGCAACCCGATCGAAATTACATTTATGTCCTTGATAACAAATTACAAACATGACACAAATTATCAGGGACCGAATGGTCTTTTCCTCTTTTAGTCGGTGCCGCCCTTCGTCTCAAGGTGCGTCATTATGTCGAAGCTTTATGGGTTGTAATTTTGGCATATACCTTCGTGTTATTTATGTATGCATATCGTCTTACCGAAGGTGTTTTTTCTTAGAGGACCTTCGGCGCAGAAGAAGGCCCCCAACAGCCCAGTTGCAGGCTTACCGCTCGTCTCGGCATGGGTGCCACGTCTATGGCAACCCCGACTGCAGGACCAAGATAAGAACCATAGATCGTCAGCGTTGGATTTTGTAATTAATGCTTAAAATAGAAGTTTTAGTCTTAGTCTTAGTCAATCTTAGTTAGTCAGGATAGTTTGCTTATCCTGTGTTTTTATGCTTGTCATGATGAACTATGATGCATTTGGATCTTTGTAATGAGTGTCGCTAGAGTGTGGGTACCCCTGTATTTTGGTTTAACTGTTAATGTTAACAAAATTAGTTATTTAGTTGGGAAACCTTTTTTTATCTCTACAGTCCAGGCGATTGGTCAGACTCTAGCAGCCATGCAGCAGGTGCAGCAATAGCAGTCCCACCCCAACCTCAAATGCAAGTGCAGACGCCTCAGATGCCCAGAGACAAACATGTGGAATTCATGAGAGGTCATCCCCAGTATTCGCTCACTCTGCTGACCCCATGGATGCTGAGGATTGGCTCTATACCATGGAGCAGGAGTTGCACACCGCTCAGTGTGATGACAGAGAGAAGGTTTTGTATGGTCCTTGTCTGTTGAGGGGAGCAAATTAGTCTTGGTGGGAGTCCTATCTCGCTACCCACGCCGATCCCGAATACATTACTTGGGAAGAATTCAGAGATAACTTCCGTCGGTATCATGTTCCAGCAGTTCTGATGATAGTGAAGAAAGAGAAGTTTCTGGCACTAAAGCAAGAGCCCATGTCAGTCAGTGAGTACAGAGACAGGTTTCTGCAGATGTCGCGCTATGCTCTTGAAGATGTCGACACAGATGGCAAGAGGCAATATTGTTTTTGAGAGGCTTAGTCGATCCCCTGCACTATTAGCTGATGAATCATACCTTCCCCACCTTAAAGCACCTGATCGATAGAGCAATCATGACAGAGAAAAAGCGCAAGGAGATGGAGGATCGCAAGCGCAAGATTGGTGGACCTCAGCCTAGGAGCAACAATCGCCCCCACTTCTCAGGTAATTCACCTCAGCAGTTCAAGTAGAATCACCCTCAGGGATATCAGTAGCAGACCCAGCGCCCGCCTCAGTAGCAATTCCAGAGGCAGTACCCTCAGCATCAGCAGATGTACCGCCAGAACAGCCAGCCAGGAGGAAGTCAGTTCCAGAGGCAGAATAATCAGGCATCTCGTCTTTCTCCCCCAGCAACCAACCAGAGCAGTCATGCAACCCTAGTGCAAGGAGGCAGAGGATGCTTCCATTATGGAGAGCAGGGCCATTGGGCGATGCATTGTCCGAAGAAGGTAGCTCAGCAGCAGCTTGGCCCCAGTGCCCCAGCAAAGTAGAATGTACCTCAGCAAGGAGCAGACAATCATGTTTAGACGTGCTACAACCATGGGAGGCTGAACCATCTAGAGGCCGAAGCAGTCCAAGAAACACTAGGCATGACAGTAGGTACGTTCCCAGTTGAACCTCATCTTGCAGAAGTGTTATTTGATACTGGAGCAACACATTCATTATTTATTACTGCATCATGGGTAGAAGAGCATAATCTCCCAATAACTACCATGTCAACACCAATTCAAATTGACTCAGTCGGTGGAAAAGTCCGAGCCGATAGTGTATGCTTAAATGTAAGTGTGGAAATAAGGGGGATAGAGTTTCCCGCTAACCTCATAGTGATGGGTACTCAGGGAATACATGTTATCCTAGGGATAAATTGGCTAGATAAGTACCAAGCAGTTATCAGCTATGATAAGAGGATAGTGAAGTTGGTGTCCCCACTAGGAGAAGAAGTGGTGACTGAGCTAGTCTCACCTGAGCCAAGGAAAGGAGGTTGTCACCAGATGGCTATTGATAGCAAAGAGGTCGATCCACTTGAGACTATCAAGGTTGTGTCAGAATTTTAGGATGTGTTCCCTAATGATTTACAGGTATGCCACCTGAGCGGAAAGTTGAGTTTGCCATAGAGCTTATTCCTGGCACTGTCCCTATATATATAAGAGCCTACAGGGTATCTGGACCACAATTGGTGGAGCTCAAGAAGTAGATAGATGAGCTGTCAGAGAAAGGTTACATCAGACCAAGAACCTCATCTTGGGCCGCCACTGTCCTGTTTGTGGAAAAGAAAGATGGCACCAGGAGGATATGCATCGATTATAGAGCTCTGAATGAAGTCACAATCAAGAACAAGTACCCCCTGCCCAGAATAGAAGATATGTTTGACTAGCTGAGAGGAGCCAACTTGTTCTCGAAGATAGATATGATGTCAGATTATCTTCATCTCAGGATCCAACCTTCGGACATCCTGAAGATGTCATTTATTACCAAGTATGGGTTGTATGAGTACACAGTTATGTCTTTTGGCCCGACGAATGCACAAGCCTTCTTCATGAATATGATGAACAATGTGTTCATGGATTATCTCGACAAGTTTGTGGTGTTGTTCATTGATGATATTCTCATCATCATATCCAGAATAGCATCATCATATCATAAATATCCTCATTATGTTCATTTATTAAAGTAAAGCAATAGCATGATACTTATCATAGTAACCAATTCCTAAAGGGTAACCAAGGACATAAAACAGAACACTAATCAATCCTTAGGTTGATCATAGTATGCAAGATAATGAATTATAAAGTAAGTAGGACACAATGGGTCAGAGGACACTTGGCTTCACTAGATTGCTGCTCAGGGAAGTCTCCTGCAACACACTCGAGAACCACAAACTGCTCGTTGTCTACGCAAAGCAATCATTCATTCAACACACTTGGGGAATAACAAAAGAACAATACACCAAACATATGCAACAAAGTGAACACAGGTTCAATAAATTTAGTATTTGCAAAAACTATAATTTTTTTTGGAAACTCGATAATATATATATATATATATATATATTTCTTCCTCTCGTCGAGCCTGTTCCAGATCTCGTATCCTTTGTTGCGAGATCATCGAACTGCTTCTCCTAGTGAACAGCATGTCGCTCGCATCTGCTATCCCTGTCTACCCTTCGTCTACCCCTCCATCAATCTCATCTTGTGTCGTCTTGTCGCGTAACATTCGTAAGTGCAACCTGCTCCCCACCCTCGTCGTGTCGCGCTGATACAACCACCTCGCATACTCCTCTCGCCGACACCTCATGCCATGAGTCAATTCTATTTTTCCTAAATTGTTGTCTGTTTCGCGCGCGCGCATCGACTCAATCAGTCGCAGTCTCCTCGTTTTGCCTCGCCTTGTCACGCCGCATGCGTCGTGCGCGCAACCGCCTCTCATGCCTTCTTCTCTCTATATATATACAGACCACCGTTGTGAGCCCCTCCCTCTCTATTCTTCCACAAATCGCACCAGCACATGTCGTCTCCCTTGAGCCCCTGTGTCTTTCCTTCCGTGTGTTGTGCCATCACCGGAGGAGCATCCATCCTAGCGCCGTCGTCTTCCTTGCGCGCTTGGTCCATCGTTCGTCATGCGCAGGTGAGGAATCTTCTTCTTCTCCCTCTCTCTCATGCCCCTCTCTGCATGCCCGTGGCCGAGTGGCTCAACCACTTCCCTACGCGGTGGCGCGCCCCCTCGGGTCCCTGCAGGCGCGCTTGGGCGCTGTAGAGGCCCCGGCGCGGCGGCCTGGCGGCCAGCCCTTGCTTGGGCCTGCGCTGTGCAGTAGACCGTGCCTCCCTGGCCCCTGCTCGCCCATGCGGCTGCACGTCTCCTTCCCTAGCTGGGCCGCCCCACCATGAGTGCCCCGGTTGTTGCCGTCATCGAAGGTTCCGTTCAATAGAGAAGGAAACCGTCATGCGTGAGTGTGCCGTTGCAGGAAAAGTGGAGATATATAGGAACCGCCTTCTGAACCCCTGATCTGCATGCAGTGAAAGCTAGAAAAAACCTCCCGTGGGCCTCACCTGCATGCGGGATGCGTCTCCCCTGCATGAGCCTTTTTGCAGCCGTACGATCCCTGAAAACCACGGTCACGTGGCAGGTCCCGTTTGGCCCGTGCATGGCTGTGGCCACACTGGATCCCACCTCCATGATCCACTTTGGCTGAGCCCCGTGTGGCCCTTCGCGTGGCAAGTTTTTAACCAATAAAAATGTGCCACATCACTTTAAATCCGAGAGTTATTATTTATTCAATATTGTTTTGGAGTTATAAATCCGTTTTGATCCATTCTGGTCTTTGTTAGTTCCATAATAATGTTGTCTACATGTTAGAAACCTTGTTTTGGCACATCACATGTTTTATGTATTTAATTAATTACCACTTTGTTCTTAGATTAGTAAAATAACAATGTAGTTAAAACTAATTTATAGTTTTAAGTTGCACTTTTATAAAAAAATGTCAATGAAGTTAATACCAACTCAAATATTTTGATTCCATACTTGCCTAGTTTAATCGCAATGGGTGTTTAATAGTTCTCGTATGTTGCGTCGTTTATAATTCGTGAATTGTTATTTATTCAATAAATCATGTGTCGTAAATCTGTTTCGACTCGTTTTAGTCGCGTTAACTTCATAACCTCGTAGCCTGCATGTTAGTAACATTATTTCATCACGATACACGTTTTTACTAATTAATCGATTATTTATTTATTCGACGGTTAATAAAGTAGCAATCTAAAATAACATTATAAGTTTTAACTTGCTCTTTTATAAATACCCGTTAATGTGATTATGCTGATTCAAATGTTGTAATTAATTCAAATGTTGTAATTAACACGTTCTTAGTATGAATGTGTTATCGGTTATCGATTCTAGCGTATCGTCGCGCTGTTCGCGCGTGTCGCGCATGCTGTTTCTCGTGGCGCGCATGCTGTCCGCGCACGTCGTAGTGCGTCGTCCGCCCACTGTTTTCACGCAATGTCGTGGTTCGCGCGCTGTCCGCGCATGATATTAATTCGTTTATAATCACTCATGTCAGTTAAATAGTTATTTATTTAATCATCCACAATTAAAATAGTAAGCTGGTCAAATCTAAGTAGTAGTTTTGATTTACAGTATATGTAAATTAATATAACCATATCGACTTAAATATTCTAATTATTACTTGTTTAATGTAAACACGCTAACCTCTCGATCGTAGCTTCGACTATCGCGGTTCCTTTCCTCGCGTGACCGTAGTAGCGCGCTCTATTTCGTATTGCATTTTTTATTATTATATTTTCCTTGGCATGGTGTAATGTTCTTATGCATATATATATGTTTGTTTGTCTGTGCCTGTTCGTCTTCGCTTCGCATTGCGATTAGAATGCGACCCATTCCCGAGCTTCGAGGAATCGAAGATCAAGCGTTGGCGCCCAAGTGATCTAGCTCTTCGAGTTCCACGAGATTGAAGACCCTGATCATCAGTTTGGTGAAGGCAAGGGTCCTCTGACCCATTATGTCCCATTTACTTTATAATTCATTATCTCGCATACCATGAACAACCTAAGGATTAACTAGTATTCTGTTTTTCTGTCCTTGTTTACCCTTTGGGAATTGGTTACTATGATTAGTATTATGCTACTACTTTACTTTAATCAATGAACATGATGAGAATATTTACGATATGATGATGATATCTCGATTATGATGATGAACTATGATACTTAAGGGGGCTCGGGTTGTTTCCTGAGTACCTCTCCATAAGGACCTGTTCGTAAGGACCTCGGCTACTAGCCTCGTAAGGACCTGTTCGTTGAGAGACCACTCAGGAAAACAGTGCAACCATGAGGGTGGTATGGGACGCCCTTAGCTGATTAATTAGAGGAACTTGAGGTATAGTCGGCTTCACCGTCGTGCCGTCAATGGGGTCCGGGCACTGTACTTGCTCTACCAAGGCTAGTTGTCGAGGTTCTTTCGATTTGATTTTGTTAGTCACCCTTCTTATGGGGAGAAGTAGTGTGTTTATAAAACTGGAGAAACCTAACGGGCGATTATGACGTCTGGGAATCTTTGTAAAGGCTACGTAGTGATACCCTTCCAGGCCACCTAGGTAGTGGTAAATGGGGAGTAGCGCTCTCCGGGCAGAAAGGGAATCACGACTCATGGGTAAAGTGTGCAATCTCTGTAGAGTGTAATGAAACTGATATATCAGTTGTGTTCATGGTTATGAGCGGCCTTGGGATCCTCTTTGATTAGATATACAGATGATCTGAGATACAATGGTTATATTGATGGTTTATGGTTCGATGATAATAATGATGTTCCTCGATGAGAAAATGATTCACGGGTTGGTTATTGCTAAAACCTGGCTTCTATTAATAATAAATACCTGACCAACTAAAAGCAACTGCTTTGAGCTTAACTCCACATAAAGCTAGTCCACCTCAGCCAAATGGGATATTTGCTAAGTACGTTGATGTGTACTCACCCTTGTTTTCACAAAACACCAGGTTGCCCTTGGTGCAATCTATGCTTAGGTTAAGAAGAAGAAGAAGAAGGTGTCGAGGCAGATCTCCAGGAGTTCCAGGACTTCTACGAGTTCAAGGATTAGGCTAGCGACCTCCTCTAGTAAGATGTCAGTGGTGGGTTTATTTACGTTGGCTACGTTTTGATTCTGTGTACTTTGATTTATATCATGTAAATGACTCTAGTCATTAGTATTATTACTTACTCCTTATTGTTATTCGAAGCATTGTGCTCCGATGAGTCATTTATGTAATCGCTGTGTACATGAATTTCTGATACTGGCACGTACATGGTTCGCATTCGGTTTACCTTCAAAAAAGGGTGTGACAACGACATAGACCTTTCACGAATCTCATTGTGACATCCTTCATGCTCCTCATCTTGTGGTACCTGTCCTTGACCTGGGGGATGTGAGTACAGCAATGGTGAGCTCACATACGTTCATCGCTCAACAAGTTGTGGGGAATACGTTGGTCAAAGTTTTATTATCAGTTACTAAGTATAAGTAGATACCAACCCAAAAAAAATAAAAGATCCCAATTAATAATAACACTTCAATGCAATGCATATGACAAATTATGTTTAGTTCCATAAATTACTCATGTGAGGGTCCGAGCCGCTCATGACCGTGAGCACAACTGATATACTAGTTTTGCACTCTGCAGAGGATGCACATCTTTACCTATAAGTCGTGTTACCCATTTGCCACGAGATCATGAATCCCATACATATCTACCGAGGAGACGAGGCAGGGTAACACTACAAGGCCTTTACAAAGTTCCACTAGATTTAGAAAACCCGCTACAGTTTCTAAGAAGGGCGAGATAAGAATCCCTCGTCCGAAAAGCCATCACAGCATGATCGACCCGAGAACCTCCCTATACCGCAGCTCCCCTACCACCCTTGTCCCTTTCAGATAAGGTAGTCCTCCACTAGCTTTCGTAATTAGTCAGCCAAGGGCGTCTTATACCACCCTTGTGGTAGTACTGTTTTCCCGGGTGGTTCTCCATGTTCCAATTAACACAATAGTCTTGCCATGAACAATAATTAAATCAACAACAAAATTGGAAAATGATCATAATTCAGTAAAGCATTAATCCCAAAACCAGGTAGAGCAATAGCAATACTACCCAATAGTTCATTTGTTTGCAAGGTGTGGGATAAACAATACTAGATAAACCTATTGGGTCCTATCAAATTAACCTGAGCATGTCACCTTGGTTAACAGGAACATTATTAGGTAAAGAAGAGTGATCAAGGGCACAACTTGCCTTAGACTTGAGATTCCAGGTACTTCACCAAGTTGGTCTTCAGATTTCTCGTGACCTCACTTCTATTCATAGCAATACATACAAATATACAAGTACATACAAATAACATTACACCAAACATGAGAACAAACAATGTAAGAATATTCTACACGCTGCTACGAGGTCGTAGGTTTGAGAACCACTAAAATCGGAGTTACGGTTAAAAAGATATGATTTTCCAAAGATTTTTAGGTGATTAAATAATAAAAGATGTATTATATGTTAATTAATATAAATCATGTGAGAAATAATTAATTAAACTTTAATCCGAGATATAACTTGATTATAGGTGTTGGGGACTTGTTCTCAAATGCTATGAATCAAGAACATGGCAACATAAAATGTTAAATAATAATGACCTTCGCCCGCTGAAGCATTATCTCCCCAAGGATCTAATGAACTTCGGACGAAGGCCACAGGCAAGATACCACGAAGGTCATACCTTCGTGATCAAACATAAAATAATCCAAAATAAAATGTAAAATATCAAACATTAGAGAAAGATCTATTGGAAACAAACGACATTATTCACATATCTTATACTATGAACCTAAATATTAAAACATAATATTCAGATACATTTATACCTTCGCCTTGGCAGAAAGTAATAATTCCAGCGTAATGCGTTAGCAATTACAGGGTTGCGTGAACAGTGCCGGGGTACTGTTCACCTATTTATAAGCACAGGGTGCAACCTACGTAAAATTACATTTATGTCCTTTACAATCGACTACAATAATAACACAAAACATCATGGGTCTTTAAGTCAATTCATCTTTAGGTCGGTTCGACCCTTTCGTCTTGAGATCTATCATTGTGCCGAAGCTGTATAGGTAATAGCTTCGGTGCTTGCTCCTGAGAAGATCTTCCGAAGGTGTTCTCTTTCCTTAGGATCTTCGGCTACGAAGCATACCCCCAACAGTAGCCCCTTCACGGTGCTAGATCGTTTTTCGTAACGAGCTTGATCCGTGAAAAAGTATTCTAGGCTTCGAGACGCCGAAGATGCAAAAAACACCTTCCCTGAGCTCGTTGGCGAGAAACGATTAAAATAATCGTCGCGCGCGCGGTGGCCCCATCTTGCAGCAATTACGCGTGCCCCAGCGATTCACCTTCTTGGACCCTATGGCCCACCGTTTAGCGAGTGCAGGTGACTGTTTGTTCGGTGCGGGAGACCTTGACGATTCACCTTCCCACCTGCGGCACTATATAAACAGACGGGTAGGTGTGAAGTTACCACATCATTCATTGCTATTACACTGTTTTGCTGCCAAAATTTTAGTCATAGTAGAAGCTCGATCATCGTGCTCAGACGAAACTTCGCTTTTGATTCTGCTTCGTCACAAGAGGAAGAGCTTCAGGAAAATCAGAAAAGTCAACAACAAAAATTTCAAGAAAGTCATAATCAAAAGGCCAGAGTTCGCTCCACTGCTAGGGTTGATCGTGAGGGAGATGAGACCGAAGATACTGAGACTGTTCCGATTTCCGAAGCGATGAAGCGGTCTAGGCTGGTAACATCGGAGGACGTCCCTGCCGCTGAAGCAGAGCAAGCTGATGTTGAGGGGATCGATTCTGAAGATGATTATAGCAGCGTGGTGCCGAGCAAACCCAGCCATCTGGATTTTGGAAAATCCACGATCTTCGAAGGTGATCTACCTAAGATGTTGAAATTGGGCTATTTTAATGAAGAAAAGAAAGAGCTGGTTCGCTTTGGTGGAGAGGAAACTACTCCGAAGCCAGGAAAAGATGAAGTAGTAGTTTTTAAGAGTTTCTTCAAAGCTGGTTTGAGATTCCCTTTGAATAAGATGATTGCTGATGTGCTGAAGAAGTTTGGGATCTACTTTCACCAGCTAACTCCTAACGCTATCGTTAGGCTTAGCGTTTACATTTGGGCTCTCGGAAGCCAAGGGGTGGAACCGTTTGCCGAAGGTTTCTGCCGAGTGCATGAGCTGCATTACCAAACCAAGGCCAGAAGAGATGGGTTACATGAAAACTTCGGCTGCTACAATTTTGCCTACCGCAAGACTACAAAATTTCCCGTGATCAGTTACCGAAGCAAGTGGCCGGTTGGTTGGAAATCGGAATGGTTCTACGTTAAAGTTGACGATGATAAGGAGAAGCTGGTCCAGAGTCCGTTAGAGCTGATCTTCGGAGAGACCAGACCCCCGTGCAATATGACACCAGAGGGTCCAACCCAAATTGCACTGGCTGAATTTAGGGTTATCGCGGAGCACATCAGTACTAGGGACTTAGTGCAGGAATTTTTGGCTTTCAAAGTGTTTCCAACTATGAAAGAGTGGGCCATGCCGAAGCTTGAAGAAAAAAAGGAGGGAGAACTTGTCCGGCTGCCCTACCATTACAAATTCAAGAGACATTTCAAAGTGCCCTGCCAAGAATGGCTGGATACAATCGAAGTAATGTGCAACGAAATACTTGGAAATTATTCTAAAAAAGAAGATCAATTGATGACTGCGGCCTTCGGCACCCGTCCGAAACGAAGGCTAAACCGAGTGATGGATGCTATAGGTTTTGAATATCCTGACTACGAGCGGCTGGACAAGGGTGCCGAAGGCTAAAAAAGGAAAAGAGTAGCTAGTGCTCTGAATAAGGACGATGAAGATTATCCAAAGAAGAAAAAACAAGAGTCTGAGGCGAAAACAGTTGCTCCGAAGAAAAGAAAGGCTTCGACTCCGAAGCAAAAATCAATTGATGAAAAAGAAAGGACTTCTGCGACATCCTCTGCTTCTGAAATAGAGGAAATCTTAAAGGTAATGACTGAAACTTTGCCTATCAAACTAAGTCCACTGGGGCTACATCTGACGAGGCTTTTTCAGAAGGAAAAGGAGCCCACAAAAACGAAGGCACCTAGGCCAAAGAGGCAAAGAATCGTTACTGTGACAGAAGTCATTGAAGCAACACCACCAGGAGCTTCAGCTCCTAAGGTGCCGGCTATTGAAAGCATGACAACTACTGGAGCTGTACCTTCGGAGGCTGCCGCAGAAGAGGCCAGAGCCGAAGATGCCAAATCCGAAGATATTAATTTAGAAAACATAGCTCCTGATATAGACAAAATGCTACTAAACATGGCCGCGGAAGAAGCTGCCGCAGCCACCGAAGAGACTACGGCCGCAAAACCCGAGAAGGAAGAAATGACCGAAGATACTTCGAAAGATGAAGCTTTTGACTTTCAAAGCTTAGTTGGCCAAGAGCTGACAAAAGCTGAAAAAGAAGAATTAAAAGAATATGCTATATCTTGCAGGTATCGGCCGGGAGCGCTTCTCTTTGGTGGCATTGATGACGAAAGGTTAGGCTGCATACGAGATCAGACCGGCGCAAAAGTTATCGGTACTCTATCAAAGAGTATCGGTTTCCCGAAGCTCGAAGCAGATATCAACCGCTACCGACGACAACACATTGTCGGTAGTTTGTTTTATTCCAATTTTAAGGTAAACAACTTTTGTCTAACCTTTATTATTTGTAATATCATAAATGTTTTCTAACGAAGGTTATTTGTCCGCAGAGTATGCTATTGAGCAAGGCTTTAAAAATGTAGCAGGACTTAGAGGATAAAAAGCACGAAGTTATAATTGAGAACTTAGAGAACAAGATAAAAGAGCAATCAATTGCCATCGAAAAGAAAGACTTCGAGCTTCAAACAACCGAAGGTTTATTAGCGGATGCTGAAGCCAAAATAACAGAATTAAATTCGAAGCTTCTTTCTCAATCAGAAAATTCCGAACAAGAAAAGTTGAAGCTTGATGCAAAACTTGAGGCCGAAGTCCAAAAAAGTTTGGAGCTGAAAGAATCTTTGACAAGCCTTCAAATAAATGCTTGGAGTTCAGCAATCGATGCATTCAACAGCTGAAGCAGGTGTTCTATTTCGTTGGAGCCAGAAGCGAGAAGTTCACTCCTTCGGCTGAAGACCTGCCTGGTGCCTTCGAGCATATTGAAGGTGAAATTAATGATCTTGACGAAGTTATAGCTGGGCATGGTGACTTCTGTGCCCTGGTAGCTTCTCGAGGCACAGCTGTTGCCTTTCTGAAGTCTGGCTGTGAACACGGAAAAGTTGTCAATAGACCCAACTTCAGCTTGTCACCAGCAGACTTAGATAAGATTCCCAACCTGGCCCGAAGTATTGCGAATAGATTTATAAAATTAGTATGGACAAAGGGTGGACGGAGCAAAGCTGGTGACGAAGCTCGAAGCCACCTTAAGCCGGTAACAAAATCATACCTTATGCTTACCTTTTCCTTTGAATTTTGAATTTAGCTTATAATACTTTCATACAGGATGACCAAGCCGAAGCTGAAGCTACGGAGTAAAAAGACGAAGCTCCATGAATGCTGACGAAGCTCAAGTAGTCTGTAGAAATAGTTCAAAAAACTCCTGTGATAACTTGTATAAAGTATGATGTAATTAAATTTCACTTTGTGGACTTTATCCATACCTTGTAATATAATCCTACATTTCCGTCAATGTATAAAGTGCTTTGGTGTGGACGAAATTAATATTTTTTGAGCCGAAGGAGAAAAACACCTTCCCTTCTTTACGTACACAGCGAAGCATAAAATTTCCTCTTTTCTCTTTTTTCCGAAGCCTTCTCTTTTAAAGCCGAAGCAAGTGTGTATGTTATGATGATGATGATCCTTTGTATGTCTAAGTGAATGTTTATGAATGCAAATGTATGATGTAATGTATCGTGCAAATGAATGTTCAAAGACTCATACGAAACCATAATCACAACTCTTATTCCCTTAGGAATAACAAATCTTTGTCGTTTATTTTTCGGCTTCACCACTTATTTTTCGGTATATCAGCGCTGACTTTTCGCTGTAAGCCTCCCTTAGGAGCTTCTTCGCCTTTTACTTCAGCGGTATTCGTGTTGACTTTTCGCGCTTCGCCTTATATTTCGGCGGAATCAGCGTTGACTTTTCGATGTAAGCTCTGCATTCCCTTAGGAACGACTTTTGAGCAGAAAACTTACGCTGCGCTCCCTTAGGAACGGCTTTTTGTAGCTTCGTCGTGCTCTGCATCCCCTTAGGGACGTCTTTCGAGCTTTTCCTTGTTTTTCCTTTTTCTCTTTGCACTCGATGGTGCATGCTCAGTTTTTACATTTACATCTTCGGGGGATATTGCTCTTGTAGAGCTGATATAAGAAAAAGAGAAATTACATGCTATGGCCCCATTAAAAACCTTTCTCTGCCTTTGGAAAGGAAAAGGGTGCCATATGAAAGAATAAAAAATTTTACATCAGGCTACACATAATACCGTCGAAGCTCATCCGCATTCCAAGATCTAGGAATGTCGTTGCCGTCCATATCCTTCAACCTGTAGGAACCGGGTCTTGACGAAGATACTACCAGAAAAGGTCCTTCCCACTTCAACTGTAGCTTGCCTACTGTATCTGGATTGGCAACTCTCCGAAGTACCAAGTGTCCTGGCTTAATATTTTTTAACCGAACCTTTCTGTCACGCCATTTTATTGTTTCGACTTGATAGTTATTGATATTCTCCACAGCCTGAAGCCTGATCCCTTCTATAGCGTCTTTTGTCACAGAATAATCAGCTTCGTCCTCTGCCAAAGCCACTGTTCTTATTGACCCCGCTTTAGCTTCTTCTGGGGTTATTGCTTCGTCACCAAACAACAATTTGAATGGTGTAAAACCTGTTGACCTTGACATTGTTGTGTTGTGGCTCCACACCACTTTGATTAATTCGTCTGGCCACTTCCCCCTGGGCTGGTTGAAGATTAACTTCATTATTCCTGTCATTATAATGCCATTAGCTCTTTCGACAAGTCCATTTGACTCCGGATGCCGAACCGATGCAAAATGGATCTTCGTGCCAATTTGTTCGCAAAACTCTCTGAAAGCTTCAACATCAAACTGTGTTCCATTGTCCACGGTGATAGCCTTCGGCACTCCGAAGCGACACACAATATTTTGCCAGAAAAACTTTTGAACAGTGACCGAAGTTATTGTGGCTAAAGGCTTCGCCTCAATCCACTTAGAAAAATATTCTACTGCCACCACAACATATCTTAAATTCCCTTGTGTTGGTGGAAGTGGGCCTAGCAAATCAAGGCCCCACCTTTGCAATGGCCAAGTGGGCTGTATTAATTGAGTTAGAGACGAAGGTTGTTTTTGATCTCTTGCATATTTTTGACAACCTTCGCATTTTTGGACTAATTCTGCTGCATCCGAAGCTGCCTTCGGCCAATAAAATCCTTGACGAAAAACTTTACCCAACAAAGGCCTAGATCCAATGTGAGATCCACACATGCCTGCATGTATTTCTTTCATCAGCTCTATACCTTCAGCTCTAGATAAACATTTGAGTAATGGAGAACAGACTCCATGCTTGTATAACTCCCCTTCTATTATTACATATGGACTTGCTCTTGCCGCTATTCTCTTATGATAAGCTTCGTCATCTGAAAGGAAATTGCCCTGAAGAAAAGACATGATCTCAGTTCTCCAATCTTCGCTATAAACAGGAGATATATTGAGCACTGCTCTTTCAAGAAGGTCAACCGAAGGTGCTTTTATTGTTTCAAAGAATACTTCCGAAGGTAAGGGCAGCCCCTGTGCCGCTGACTTGGCTAGTAGATCAGCATGCTCATTTTCTCCTCGTGGAATATTCTTGACAGAAAACCCTTCAAAGGAAGCTTCAAGCCTTCGAACTGTATCCAAATATTTCTCAAGCTTCGGATCTCTTGCTTTGCAACTTTTGTCAACATGGCCAAAAATAACTTGGGAATCAGTTTTGAGAACCGCCCTTCTTATCCCCATTGCCTTCAACTTCCGAAGCCCCAAAAGCAAAGCTTCGTATTCAGCAATATTATTTGTGCAACTGAAATCAAGTTTCACTGCGTAGCATGTTCTGACTTCGGAAGGTGCAATTAAAACGGTAGCTGCACCTGCCCCGAAGGTTCCCCAGGAACCATCGCAGAGCATTGTCCAAGCTTCAGCATCTTTACTTGCTTCTTCCTCCTGAGCCCCTGGCGTCCAGTCGGTGATGAAGTCTGCTAGCGCCTGGGACTGAATCGAAGATCTATGCACATAATCAATGCTGAACTCGTTGAGTTCCGCAGCCCACTTTCCAATCCTTCCAGTAGCTTCTCTGTTTCTCATAATATCCTTCAAAGGCTGTGATGAAGGAACAATTATATGGTATGCTAGAAAATAATGTCGAAGCTTCCTGGAGGCCATTAAAATAGCATACAGCACCTTATCCAGTTCAGTATAATTTTTCTTTGATAAACTGAGAAATTCGGAGACGAAGTATACTGGAGCCTGCTTTTTCAATTGCCCTTCAAACTTCTCTTGAACAAGCGCCGCACTTACTGCAGAGTGCAAAGCTGCCACATACAGCAGCAGAGGAGCCCCTGGCGCTGGTGGAGTTAGAGTTGTTAAATCTATCAAATACTGCTTCAGGTCTTCGAAGGCTTTTTGCTGAGCTGATCCCCATTGAAAAACTTCGGCTGACTTCAGCACTTCAAAGAATGGTAAATTTCTCTCTGCTGATCTGGATATAAATCGATTCAAAGATGCCAGTCTTCCTGTTAGCCGTTGAGCCCCTTTCTTTGTGCTTGGCGGCTCCATCCGAAGGATAGCTTCGATTTTATTTGGATTAGCTTCAATCCCTTTTGTTGAAACCAAACAACCAAGGAATTTTCCCTTCTTTACTCTGAAGACACATTTTTCTGGATTCAGCTTCAGACCAGCCTGCCTAAAATTAGCGAATGTCTCCTGCAGATCAGCAATGTGATTTTCTTGCTTCGTGCTTTTTACTATGATATCATCAACATATGTTAGCACGTTTCTGCCTATCTGAGAATGAAGGACCTTTGCTGTCATTCTGCTGAAGCTTCCTCCAGCATTCTTGAGCCCCTCAGGCATCCGAAGGTAAGAATATGTACCACTGGGGGTGATGAAGCTGGTTTTTGGCTCATCTTCCTTCTTCATCCAAATTTGATTGTAGCCTGAATAACAATCTAGTAGACTCATGAGCTCTAACGAAGCTGTTGCATCTACCAGAGAATCTATCCTTGGTAATGGAAATTCATCCTTCGGACAAGCCTTGTTGAGATCAGTAAAATCAATGCACATTCTCCATTTACCATTGGCCTTCTTCACCATAACAGTGTTAGCTAGCCATTCTGGATATTTTACTTCTCTGATGACTCCAGCGCTGAGGAGTCTTTTCACTTCATTCCGAGCACCCTCGGCTTTGTCATCAGACATCTTCCGAAGCCTCTGCTTTCTGGGTCTGAAGGATGGATCAACATTGAGCGAGTGTTCAATAACATCCCTGTTGACACCACAGAGATCATTAGCTGACCATGTGAAGACATCTTTGTTGTTGAACAGAAACCTTATTAGGGTTTTCTCCTGCTCCTCAGACAATTGAGATCCCAATAGCACCTTCTATTCTGCTATATTGTCACATAAGAGCATGGGCTTCGGCTGATCAGCCGAAGCAGCCTTCTCCCTTTTGTACTTGTATTGCTCACAAGCTTCAGCTCCATCTATGTTATGGATTGTTTTTGAATCTGTCCAGTTTCCTTCGGCCTTTCTGGCAGCTTCCTGACTTCCATGAATAGCAATAGGCCCTTGATCCGAAGGTATCTTCATGCAAAGATATGCTGGGTGAAGGATTGCTTCGAACGCATTGAGTGTCCCACGACTAATGATTGCGTTGTAAGGGTATTCCATGTCAACAATATCAAACACAACTTGTTCAGTCCTTGTATTATTGACAAATCCGAAAGTCACTGGCATCGTGATCTTTCCAAGTGCTACAATCTGCCTTCCTCCGAAGCCACAAAGGGGATGTGTAGCATCATGGATCTTATCTTCGGGCTCTTGCATCTGTCTGAAGGCCTTAGCAAATATAATATCCGCTGCACTGCCTGTGTCAACCAAAACATTATGGACCAGAAATCCTTTGATAACACAAGAAATAATCATAGCATCATTGTGAGGGTAATCCTTGAGCTGAAGGTCCTCTTGGGAGAAGGTAATCGGGATGTGGGACCATCTTGACTTGATGAAGGGTCCTTGCACCCCGACATGTTGTACCCTTCTCTGTGCCTCCTTCTTCTGCTTCTTGTTGGCTGGCTCTGAGCATGAACCGCCTGTTATCGGGAGTACCAGCTTCGGAGCCGAAGCAGCTCCAGCTTGGTTGTTGAACGAAGCCATCAGCTCAAAAAAGTGGAAGTGAGTTCACCGGAGGTGGGCGCCAATGTTGGGGACTTGTTCTCAAATGCTATGAATCAAGAACAAGGCAACATAAAATGTTAAATAATAATGACCTTCGCCCGCTGAAGCATTATCTCCCCAAGGATCTAATGAACTTCGGACGAAGGCCACAGGCAAGATACCACGAAGGTCATACCTTCGTGATCAAACATAAAATAATCCGAAATAAAATGTAAAATATCAAACATTAGAGAAAGATCTATTGGAAACAAACGACATTATTCACATATCTTATAATATGAACCTAAATATTAAAACATAATATTCAGGTACATTTATACCTTCGCCTTGGCAGAAAGTAATAATTCCAGCGTAATGCGTTAGCAATTACAGGGTTGCGTGAACAGTGTCGGGGTACTGTTCACCTATTTATAGGCACAAGGTGCAACCTGCGTAAAATTACATTTATGTCCTTTACAATCGACTACAATAATGACACAAAACATCATGGGTCTTTAAGTCAATTCATCTTTAGGTCGGTTTGGCCCTTTCGTCTTGAGATCTGTCATTGTGCCGAAGCTCTATAGGTAATAGCTTCGGCGCTTGCTCCTGAGAAGATCTTCCGAAGGTGTTCTCTTTCCTTAGGATCTTCGGCTACGAAGCATACCCCCAACAATAGGTTGTATGTTTAGTCAGGTTATAATCATGGACATTTAACTTTGATTAGCAAGATAAATCACTAAACATAAGATAAACAATATCTAATTATAAAAGTAAGTAATATGTTGTAAATAATGTTGTTATTGCGTAGGCAATTTCGTTACGAAGCTAATGCAACCTAAACGGAGTAATTCGGAGATAAAATGTGAAAGTTATGGATAGAATAGGTTTTAGGTCATTTAATATAGTTTTTATATTAAAAATTAGCTCTTGTGGGTTTATCTCTAAGGTCACAGATACCTCGATGTAATAATCCCCAATCATCGAGGGACGACGGGTTCAAAACCTATAAAGCTGAGGGGCTCATATGCACTTTGGCACGACTGAAGGGGGTTAGAGCCATTTCTAGCTGTGCGATCAGAGATGGACGGTCTGGATTACATCGGAACTACATTGAACCGGTGTAAAATTGTGGTCGTTGATCTAAAGATCTGCGGCGCAGATTAGGTTTAAACAAACTCCAATCTCGCCCCTCCATCATCCGATCAATGGTCGTGAAGCCTCCTAGCCGAACGGGTACGCACGGCCCGATCCAAGCCGTTGGTGACCGGATCAGCGGCCAGGGCCTTTTCCCCAATTCGACGCCCCGGCGAACGGCGCCACTCACCATACACCGTGGCGCCATCACCGGCGCACAGCCACCCGACGAGCCCGAAGACCAAACACCCTACCAATCGATGTTATCCGAAGTAGAGACGGGGGCAAACTTCATGGGCAAGGTATTACCGACAATTTCGTAGCAGAGGACCCCGACCATGGCGTATTGTGGCCCACGGTGGTGCCAAGAATTCTGGTGAGAAATTCTGCCTCCACTGCTTGCCATACACGCACGGGAGGAACACCCCGACGTCCATCGCGCCCTAGCATACACGTCCAATCGCCTAACCGAGGCATGGCAATCCCACAGCCCACTCCTGGCGACCACAGCAATGGCGGACCCGCCTCTCTCACTCTCTCCTTCTCTCCTCCATGACAATGCGATGGCACACAACACTGCTTTTATAGGTGCGCAGAGTCTGCGGGCTAGGCAAGCTGCCAACCCTGCCCAGGTGGCGCGGTCATCATCACGTCAAGTCACGGAGATCACGGACGGCGGGTGGGGAAAACACAACGCTTTCTGTTGTGATTTAGTTTAGGTGATGAAGCTGACAGGGATGGCCCACAGGCAGTGACCGATCCCCGCACGAGGGCTTAGGGTGGCTGCAGGGAGGGTTTTAGGGTTTAGGTGATGAAGCTTTAAATTTAAGGTTAATTCATTTGTTTTAAGGAACATTATTTTCTAATGTAAAATCTTTATTAGGAGATGCCTTTTTAGAGAAAGTTTAAACACTTGATCCTTACAGTATGGTTTTATCAATTAAATAACCGAGGAATTTTCTATTCTATCTTATGTTTTCTCTTTTAACTCAAATCCTTGTTTCAATGTTCAACTCTATCTTTTTGATCTACCAAAATTTTAAATGTTACGACTTGTTTTCTTTTAGGAAAATAGACTTCATCTATTATTACGACCTTTTCAACTCAAATTATTTGGAGAAACCTTTATAAATCCTAAAATAGAATTTTAGGTGTTACATCCACCTAGCCTGGCTTTACAAACTTGCACCAGCGATAACCTCAACCTCCTAGAGGCCTTGCTCATTTTGAGTCCTCCACCATCTTCACCAAGCCATGTGGCCTCCCGCCTCGTCGCACCCATGACCACATCACCTTGGTGGTAGCCGGTGCACGTATCGCAGTACTGATACCTGGCGGCGTATGAGGGTGAGTTGGAGCGCTAGTGCACCGCCATGCATAGCAAAACTACTAGAGTATGGATAGTATATATGTGTGACTAATGCAACTTATCAGAAGTGGAGGTGTGTATGTACGTAGGCAACAATCAGTGACACCCATAAGTAGTGGTTTATAACTAGTGCTTCATATACAGTACATGATCTCGTTCATTTTTTTGCTCATGTCTTTGAAATGATGTCGATCACTAGGAGATTTAGATCAAAAGCTGGGGCAGCATTAATCCATGATCAGAATGCCCGATGCCAATATTGGGAACGATCCAAAAGTGCGACCAGTAGTACTCACCAATTTCTCATGGCATAATTGCTCCTAAAAAACTAAGTATAAATACTGCAAGAGACATTCCTTTCTCATCAACACAAGGCATTTAGTGTTGAGACGGTTGGTGATTTAGCCGCCTCTAAATTACCGAGTGTCAGCGTAAGACACTCGACAAAGCCAGATTTTTTGCCGAGTGGCTCGACGAAACACTTCACAAAATTAATGGCACCTCATGGCAGTTACGCTTTGCTGAGTGTCCGACACTAGGCAAAAGGCTTTTTGGAATGCTCGTCTTTGCCGAGCGTCAGGCTCTGGGCAAAGAGGAGCTTTGACGAGTGTTGTTGTTTGCTCGACAAACTAGCACTTTGCCGAGTGCCCGATATTTTGCACTCGGCAAAGCACGCGTCTCCAGTAGTGATATATGTGTTACTGATGCTCCTTATTAGAAGTGGAGGACACATGTATATGTAGGCGCCAAGCAATGACACCCATAAGTAATGGTTATAGCTAGTGGTTTGTATATAGTATATACGGTAAAAGCATCTCGGTCAATTTTATTAATCATGTCTTAAAAATGATGTACGTCACTAGGAGCTATTTAATCCATGATCGGAGACCAATATTGGGTACCATCCATAAATCTGTCAAGTATTGCTTGCCAATTTCTAATGACATAATTGCTCCTGAAAGAACTATATTTAAATACTTGACATGACATACATTACTCATCAACACAAGACATCACATTGTGTTTATTATTACATATATTGAGTAGGACACTACTCAATTGATTCATGACACACAAATACATATACGGAATCAACCATGAAAGCAACTTAAGAAGTCACCCTCGCTCGCATTATTTAATTGGTGCCAACATAGGGAGCCGGGTCCGTAATTTGTTGATTACCTTGATCGTCGACGACGTAGGTGATATAAACAGTTACAGGCGGGTCTTCGCCTGTAACTGGAGATACTGTTGTACATACTTCTGTACTGGCTGGTTGGCCATCTTGTAATTCACATATGACATTTACATCAGGCCGCTCTGTACAGATAGTGTCAACTGCCTGTTCAATTTCAGATCCAATCAGTTCGGGCCACGAAGTCTTTCCAGGAACCGCCATGATCACGTACTAGCCTTAGCTTTTCTCTCTTCTGAAATTGTTGTAGTACCAATAGTAATCAATAATCGGATATAATCAATAGAAACACAGCATGTTGTTTGGACCTATTGCTATCATACTTTCAAAATATAAGAAGATGTTTTCATCTAATGCACTACATATACCAACGAAGCAGCGCCTATGGCGATGAAGTCTTAATCTAATGCACTACATGTACTTTCAAAATATAAGAACATGTCTTAATCTAATGCACAAAATATAAGAAGATGTCTTAATCTATTGCTAGCAACAGTGTAATGGAATATTAAAAGGAAGATTTTTGAAAGCAATAAGTAATAACAAAGAAATACGTGACAACCTTAGGAGGATATGGAGGAGAAGAACGTAGTAGCCTATGGCGATGATAGTGCTCTATGTATATGTGTGTGTATATATACACATGTAGCTTTGCTCTTCTCGGTGAAAACTATGTGAGCCTTTTGTCCACCGCTACCTAGCTAGGGAACATCGTCATATATATTGCCCATTTGCTGCCCAAAACAATAGTTGTCGATCATAAGGATGCATGCCGTCTATTTTCTTTGACTTAGTAAACATCGTCTAAACAATAGTTCATGTCAGCTTCAAGGGGAGTGACTTCGAGTTCCTGCCATTCGGGTCTGGACGAAGGATGTGCGCCGGGGTGAATTTCGCGATGGCCACGGTAGAGCTAATGTTGGCGAACCTCGTGCATCGTTTTGACTAGGCTAGTAGTACGCCGGAAAAAGAAACTTCTCTTGGTTCCAAAATTACGTGTATACTAGCTAGCATCCCCCTCTCCCCGCACCCAAGATATACTGGGCTGTTGCATATATGGATTTACTGCAATAAAGGTTGCGTATATGTAATTAAGCTTACGATGTTACTTGTACTGGGTATATAATGCAATAATGTTATTAGAAATTTACGTAGATTTGATACTAATTTAATCTAGAAAAATATTAATAGCATGTTTACGACATGAAAAAGTTGCATATCATCACCGAAATCCGGCTCTTTGCTGATTACTTACCACCGATTGCTAAGGATAATTTATCGGACACTCAGCAAAACACACATTGCTCCTATTAGTATACATCAAGCCGTGCACGTGTAATCACAAACATGTGTA
Organism: Zea mays; assembly: GCF_902167145.1. Classification (NCBI taxonomy): domain Eukaryota; kingdom Viridiplantae; phylum Streptophyta; class Magnoliopsida; order Poales; family Poaceae; genus Zea; species Zea mays. Next base: position 98,619,762 of record NC_050105.1, on the reverse strand, counting down.
TACATGCATGATCTAGGATTATCAGTAAATAAGCAGTAGCACGTCCGATGGACTTACCAAACAAGCAAAACCATTTCTATCTCTCTAGCATTGAGGTCCATTGTGGACAATTGAGGAATATATATGGTAGTGTTGGGCAACGAAAAAGGCTAAGCGGATGGTCCGGCCCTGAGGCTGGACGGTCTGCGGTCCGGACAGTCCGCACTGGTGGTGTGGACGGTCCGCGCCCGCGCATAATCAGTTAGAGTTCCGAGTTTCTTACGTGATTTGTTAGCTAAAACCGTGGAATTAGCTCGGGAGATGGATTGTAACGGGTCCAGACACCTCTCTCTCTCTATATATTAATATATATATATATATATATATATATATATATATATATATATATATATATATATATATATATATATATATATATATATATAGAGGACTACGGTCGATTGATCATAAACAATCGAAACAATACTCAATGTACACCTCGTTTTTACCTTATGCATTATGAGTAGTTCTAGTTTAGCCCTAGTTTGGCTTTCTCTATCCCAAATTCTATATCTCTCTTCGGCTCTACGTCGATTAGAAGTGTCTAGGGTGGCCTACCGATTCTAGACAAGGCCTAGGACCTCTCCTCCCCGACGGGATCCTTCCCGGGAGTGAGATCCAGGCGCCGTCAGCAAACTCCGCCGCCCTTGCGCACGCACGGACCGTCCAGCCTCTAGGCGCAGATTGTCTAGCCCGTCAGGCAGGGAACCAGCCCCTGCACCAGATCGCGAACCATCCGGCCCCTGGCCACGGACCGTCCGCGCCTCCATAGAGAGCACCGTCGCCGGTTCTCATCGCAGTGATTGGCGCCCGGATCGACGCCAACACACTTTTTGGCGACTCCGCTAGGAAATTCGCATATAGACCTATCAGATCAGCCCTCAATGGCCGGTTCAAAAGATAGCTCTGACATTTTCACCAGCAATATCATAGAGCCGACTTGGGAACCTTATCGGCTGAAGAACAGCTCGAGTTCGAGGAGCATCAGGAGCAGTTGATTAAGGAAGCGAAGGCGAAATTCCTTGCCAACTTCAAAGTGGACAGGAACAACAAAGTCGTTCGGCAACGGGCGACGGATCTGGCTTCGCTCCGACCTACTACGGCTACCCCTAAGGTATGCGACACGAACGAACTCCAATCTCTTAAAGCTTACACAGATGAGCAGCGATACCAAATGTGACATGTCACACCCAGGTTTTAGGGGCACCAAACCCGGGCGCGAACTTCAACAAGTGTGCTAGGATCAAGTCTCACACATTTGATGACTCATGGTACAGAAACGAATGTCACATTATTAATATATAACGGAGTTCTATACAAAATAGTTAAGTAATTACATCATACGAAGACAACGATTCAGCAACCCAAAGTTGACTGGGAGATGATGACCTAGACCACTCACGAACTAATCACATCATCCTTCATGCGCCTCATCTAGTGGTACTTGTTCTTGACCTAGGGGGACGTGAGTACAGTAAGGGTAAGCTCACATACGTTCATCGCTCAACAAGTTGTGGCGAATAATGTGCATGAACTCGCCAAAGGTGGGAGCTCATGTGAAGTTTAAGGCTTACCAAAGGAGATGGTTACAGCTGAGCATTGCTTTTAGAGTTGGTGAAAATTTTATTAGCAGTTACTAGGTATAAGTAGATACCAACCCAAATAAATAAGAGATCAAAATCAATAACAACACCCACAATGCAATGCAAATGGCAAATTAAGTTTAATTCCATAGATTAATCATGTGAGGGTCTGAGCTGCTCATGACCGTGGGCACGTTTGATATACCAGTTTTACACTCTGCAGAGGTTGCACATCTTTACCCACAAGTCGTGTATCTCGTCTAGCCAGAAAGGCTTGGATGTGGCACCAGACTTCATACTTCATTTCTCTTGAAATTATTGAGCTCTTCCTACATGGCCAACACCCAGTCCAGATTCTGCAAGGCTTCTTCTATCCTAAAAGGCTCAATAGAGGAAACAAAAGAGTAATGTTCACAAATATTAGCTAAACGTGAATGGGTGGTTACACCCTATTGATGTCACCCAGAATCTGATCCACTGGATGATTCCTTTGGATGGTGGCCCAGACTTGAGTTGGAGGTGCCTATTGTACTTATTCCTCTTTATCCTTTTCTTCATGTGCTCCCCTTGATTCATGCCTACATCTTGAGGTACCTGTTCCTCATCTTGAGATGGGGTTGCACCAATGTTGAGGAAGATGGTTTTTGGTGGCCTTCTTCCTCCGAAGGTCCTCAAAAACATGACTAACCATATGTTTTTAGTATGGCATGGAAAGTTACAGGAGGGGGCTTCGGCTTCGGGATCGATGAAGTTTCTCCCCTATAACAAGGTGAAGATGTGGCCCGAAGGTAATAAGAGTGGACGACGAAGCTGTAGTCAAGGAGCTTCAGTTTTGATGTGATGACGAAGACCAAGTATGATGGTGATGGAAAAGGAACAAAGACTATTTAGTCCTCAATGTTTTGTATTATGGTAATAAATGAATGCCAGTGACATGAATGTAATTTCATCCGGGTTGCGTCCCGTGCCTATAAATAGATGAAAAGTACCATCGTACTATTCCCACTGAATTGTAATCACTCTCTCACATCCACGCCTTTGAGCAAGTCGAAGGTATCAATGTAATATTAATGTTGTTAAATATTCATATATTTTTTATGGTATACAATTATAAATGAATAAATAAGATGCAGTTACCATCTCTATCCTTTCATATTCCTATTCATATATTAAATAATGAAGGAACTGGATCAGGAGATCAGGGACTTGGAGGTGATTCATCAGCAAGTACAGAGAAAGAAGGAAAAGATGCTTCAGCTAGCTGACCTTCAGAAAAAGATTGATGAAGCAGCTGAGGAAATGTGTCATCTCACTCAGGATGACCAAGACCGAAGGCCCCAACACAGGGAGCTTCGTCAAGAGAGCCCAATCAATGAAGATGAATGGTACGATGATTTTCACCATGGTAACTTTGCTTTGGATGATGCTTCTCCTTTGGCAGCAGAGTTGAAGGCTACCCCGTGGCCACCATCTTACAAGCCACCTCATCTCCCCATGTATGATGGGCATTCAAACCCAAAGAAATTCTTGATGAGCTACGAGGCAACAATATCCTCGTATGGGGGCAATACTGCCGTCATGGCGAAGTCCTTCGTCATGGCGGTTAGAAGTGTGGCTCAGACATGGTATTCCTCTCTTCAGCTAGGGACAATTACGTCATGGCAGAAGCTAAAGGACATGCTAGTCACCAGCTTCCAGGGCTTCCAAACGAAGCGAGTCACTGCCCAGGCCCTGTTCTAATGCATGCAAGACCATGAGGAGTACCTGTAGGCGTACGTCCGAAGGTTCCTGCGATTGAGAGCTCAAGCGCCTACAGTGCCTAATGATATTGTCATTGAGCCCATGATCAAGGGGCTCCGACCAGGACCCACAACTAAATATTTTGCAAGGAAGCCACCACAGACCTTGGAGAAACTTCTCCAGAAGATGGATGAATACATTCGAGCTGACAAAGATTTCCACTAAAGAAGGGAGGAAGCATATAGGTATTCTGAGATGACTAGGGGCTTCGGAGGAAGACTCCACCCCAGGCACGTCAGAACAATCCACAATCCCAATACCAACGATGACAGGGCCAATAACCCTCAGAGCAGCCAGCACAGCTCATAGTCTTCGGGCATGCAACAAACTTCCTACAGGCCACCAGCCCCGAGAGGCAGAGGAGGGAGAAGCTTCGGCGGAGGAAGGTATGGTAATTAGCCCAGGAAGCTGTTTTGCCTATTCTGTGGCGAAGACAAGGGGCACACCACAAGGACGTGCCAAGTCACGATCCAAAAGCAGAAGGAAATCGTTGAAGCTGAAGCACGGCAGAATCAGACAAAGCAGGTCCTGTATACTGCTTCGTGCTACTCTCTGTATATCCCGGAGTACGTCGGCAATCAACAGCCTACAGCTTCTGTTGCCTCGGCAAGTCACTCTCAAGCTTCCTAGGCTCAATTGCCACCACCACCGCTGGCGCCTGCCCCGACTCATAATCAACAGCCAAAAGGGCATTGTCAAGTTCAGCAACAACGGGACCTTCGGGAGGAGTCTGAAGCTCGTACAGTCAACAACATTGTGCCTGAGTCGAGGAATATCTACTGAAGGCAACATTGCGCATCCGCAAAAGAATGTTTTAGTCCAATGTATTTTTACTTATCCTTGTTTTCATGATTTCCTCTAAAAAAGACAATACAAGAAGGTATAACCTTCACTCCAATGTAATAAGGCAATAATTACACCATTGAGTGTAATAAGGGCAGCTCACAAACCTCCAAAGTCATTCCTAAAGGAATGCAGATTAATTTACAAAGTTCCAAAGTCATTCCTAAGGGAATGCAGAGCTTGAATGCCACCTAAGTCAAAGGTGAAGAAACTCCAAAGTCGTCCCTAAGGGGATATAGAGCTTAAATGCCACCTAAGTAAAAGGCGAAGAAGCTCCAAAGTCGTTCCTAAGGGGATGCAGATCTTAGCTCCAAAGTCGTTCCTAAGGGAATGCAGAGCTGAAATACCACCTAAGTAAAAGGTGAAGAGACTCCAAAGTCGTTCCCAAGGGGATGCAGAGTCTAGGTGTGTATTCGTGTGGTTTTTTACCTTCGGCACAAATAACATTCCACATCATACCATCATATCATATCGCATAGGATTGCATCATTCATCATTTTGCATCACTAAAGAGATGTGGAGAAACAAAGAAAAGTTGCCCCTTCGAAAAAAGTTGGCTAGATTATGAAAGAACATACTATAGCACAAGATGTGCCTTCGGTAGAAATATTTTCGCACAGAAGGTTAATCTTCATCAGCAGAGACATAAGGAGAATCTTTTTCTTTATGAAGCATGAAAAGAAGGGAAGGTGTTTTTTCGCAAACAGCTCAAAAACGGTATGTACGAAGGTTTCATGCATCACAAAGAAATACATTACATTAATATACATACAAAAACTTGATGTTTGGTTCTTACAGAAGACAAAAGCTATATGCAAGCATTAAGCTCTCAAATATACAAAGTTTTAGTCTTCTTTCAGCATTTTCTTTGCGGCTTCATTTAGCAGTCTGTCGACGGCTTCGTCAATAGCTTCATTAGAGATTTTATCATATCTAACGCTTCCTTCATGGCTAGGTCAATTTCGGGGTTATATGGCTCCGGAGGAGGTGAAAGTTTAGCTACATTATAAAAAATTATTTGTTAATTCTGAAGCTGAAAGCAAATTCCGAAGCTAAACCTCAGTAGAGGTACCTATAAGCCTTGCACGCTCGGCAGCTTCTTCAGCTTGTTTAGCTTCTTCTTGAGCGTCGTGAGATTCTTTTTCATTTTTTCTAATCGCTTCATCAGCTATCTCATGGTCGCCCTTCATCCACACCTCGGAGTAAAATCTCCCCCCTAGCGCAGAAGCTTTAGCCGAAGGGTCCTTGATGTCATCCTCCGAGAAAACAAATCCTGGCTAAACTACAGCCTTAGCATGTTTGCAGCCAACTTTCTCTAAGATCGACGTGGCCCCCCGTGCGCCATCGAATGCGCAGAAGTCTCCTCGGTCTCTTAAAATTTCGTCAAAAGCTTCGACTTCTCCGCTGATCCACTGGACGACTCCATCAGGGTCGCCACGAATGAATTTTTGTTCAGAAGAATAGGCCCCAACTCTAGCAAAGTTGTCTTTCAATTTCTTGGCGCATTCCAAAGATATTTCATAACATTTCTCTTTTGAAGCATGAAGCTCATCACAGTTGTTTTGAGCTCTATACTTTTCGATCCCGCAAATTTCTTGTTTCACTGCTTCGACTTCAAATTTTTCAGAAGCTTCAGCAACTTTCTTTTTCAGCTCCTCCACTTCGGCCTTATGAGCTTCGGCTTGCGCAGCAAGACTAGCCTCGCTAGATTTCAGCTTCTCCACTAAGGAATGTAGTATCCTATCTTTCTCAAGAGCTTCGTTTCTCAATGATATAACTTCTGATCGAAGGTTCCCAAGGGCTATTTTGCAGCTCTCCTCCTCTGCATCTTTTTGAGCTTTTAAAGCCTTGCTCAAAATCAAGCCCTGAAAAACGACAAGTGAGCATCAAATGAGGGTAAGAAAAACCATAGAAATGTTTCTTTATAGAATGACAAACCAAAACATACACACCTTCAGGCTGTTGTAAGCAAGGCTGTCCGCAAGCTGATCCTTCGACATCGCAGATAAGCCGAGTTCAAGCTTCGGATAGCCTATATTGTACACCATTTATCGGTAGACATTTATCTCTTTATTGTCTGGCAGATAATAAAGGAAATCATCTTTGTCATCACCACCATACACCAAGGACCCTCGGGGGTACTTCAGATCCCTGGCATAATCTTGCGCTTCGGCAATCTACTCTTCTGATAATTGCTTCCCCGAAGCATGTCGCACAATGAATTCTAGCTCTTTTGTAGGTGCTCATGGACTAGAAGATTTGGATTTCTCAGAAGCACCCTCTTTCTCCAAGATTATTGGTGCGCTTTTTGAAGGTCTCGCTTCGGCAGGAACTTCTGAGGGTCCAACTTCAGAAATAGTTTGCGCCATTCCGGTCTCGTCAGATTTCTTTGAAACTTTAGCCTCTTCGACTGAAGCAGGAGTTGATGTTTTCATAGACTCCATTATAGCGTTTAGCACACTCGCCATTCTCTTTTTCCTTGGAGTTGCTGCGGGGATGTTTGACAGCTTCGATAGTTCCGTTGCATATGGTGGACTCAGTGCCTTCAGCTGCTCTGCTGTTTTCTCCACTTTCGATTCTTCAGTCACATTTATCCTAGCTTCGACAGGTACAGAGCGACTTGGATCAGAGATAGGAGCAGCCTCCTCAATTAGCTTCGGCACGTCGGCCGTTTCAATACGCCTGGGTCGGCGCGTTAAAACTTTCACCTTTTTTGACCTCAACGCACTCGAAGTCACCGAGGTAGCAGCTTTCCTCTTCTTCTCTTGCTTCCGCGAAGGATAACAGTAGTCCGGGTACACAAACCCGATAACATCAAACACCCTAGTTAATCTCTTTTTGCCTCGAGCTCCGAAGGCAGTTGTCATGGCTTCATCTTCGACCCTTGAATATGCTCCAAGCAGCTTGTTGCTAGTCACGTCTATGGCATCTAGCCAGTCATCATTCGATTCATCAAATTGGCTCATGTATCGAAAGGTATACATTAGATACACCAAACCATTTTGGCTGGAGCCAGTGGCAGTTTCCTTCGGCATTTCCCATCCATAAGCAAGTGGCCACACTCTGTAAGCAATGTGCTCCTGCACCAAGTCTCTTGTGCCAATGTAAGTGTCGCACTATGCTACATAACGAGCAATTTCTATCTTCATTTTAGTCCACCAACAATGTTGTTTCAAGTCCTGGTACATCTTGGTACTTCCAGGATGGATAGAATACCGACTGAGATGAGCTTTATCCAAAATCTGTTGGCAGAGCTCAGCATCCGTAGGCACCACTATACGGTCTTTGAACCATAACACTCCTTGTTCATCCTTGCTATAACAAGTGGCTTTACCGGCTTCCATTTTCTCTTGAATATGCTTCATGCCCTTATCAACCTTTTGAGCATCAACAATCCTCTGTTGAAGCACAGACTCAAGCTTTAGATGCATCAAAGTTCCTTGTTGCACTATACCCAAATTTAGTCTTTCCATTTCCTAGCATACAACCTCGCAGTAAGGCAGTGTGTCACACTCGGTTTTAGGGGCAAAACCGAATGTATAGCATATGTGTGCCAGGGTCTATTTTCCACACATATGTTGATGTCACAAGTGTAATATATCAAAAGACAATGCAATAAAGACATAAAATAGAGTATAGTAACTTTATTACATCCTCCAAACTTAAGAGTCTTAAACAGTATATTATCAAAGTACAATGGAAATATCATGGGCAATCTCCCACAGGAAGATTGTAGCATCGCTAGACTCAGCACTCATCATCACCATCGTCAAAGTCTTCCTCATTAGTGTCTGATAAAAAATTTAGCAAGGGGTGAGCTCACTTATGGTGGGGGCTCAGCAAATGGGAGAAATTGTGCAAGGTCAACAAGGTAAGCTAAGGTTAAGCAATAAGCATTTTAGTTGGTCAATATTTTATTAACAACACCTAACTTACTAATTGTAAGTGTATCCAAAATCCCAATTAATCATGAGCATAATGATTACATATCAAAACACTTAGGTCCCGTTTGTTTCCTTTCATTTTGAAGAATTGGAATCTTACTAATGGAATAGGCTATTTTTTAGAATGTGACATTCCACCACTTTCCAAAGTTATCATATAAGCCTATCTCAAATTCATGGGGTGAGAGATGGAAATTGATTCTATAGATTTACATGCTATTTTTCCGATGTACAACTTATAGCACACTCTTTTACTTGCTTCTTTATAACATAAATGTAGTATATAACTATCTCTCTCTCATATGATTTAGGATAATATACAAATATATTACATATATAAACATATGAACTTAATTAGTTTTGTCGAAATTATAATTATTAAAATGGAATTCAATTCCAACGAAACAAACGGGGCCTTAAGTGAAACCACTTAAGCAAACCATTTAAAATCATCGGACCACGATTTAATTCTCCATCTTTAAGCTTAATTATCATGTGAGGATCCAGGTTGCCCTTACCCGTGAGCACGACTGACATATCAGTTTTACATTCTGCAGAGGTGGTACAACTTTACCCACAAGCCGTGTATCTCCTATAGCATGGGTTGTACGGACCCTTAAACACTACCGAGGTGAATGGCTAGGGATCCACTATGAGGCTTTCACAAAATATCCTTAGTACAAAGTCACCCGCTAATGTTTCCACGTCAGTACTGGTGACCCTCTGGGCGAGGTACCTTAGCCAGACTACCACCCCATGTTAACATGAGCTGCCACCAAACCACTACCGCCCCTCTTGCCCATCTTTCAGGTAGGGTTGCTAAGCACTAAGTCTATAAAGCTATTTACCAAAGCCAGAGCCATGACACTACAGGAAATGCCTAAATTTTCGTGGGCAAAAAACCCACGAAAATAAGCGTAAACCGACGAAAACAGGCTATTTTCGTCGGCATGCTGACGAAAATAGCCGCCGAAAATATGTTCGACGAAAATAGGAAACTATTTCGTCGGTACCGACGAAAATGACCTATTTTCGTCGGCTTCCCCAAGGCCGACGAAAATAGGTGCTCGGCTGGGTATTTGCGTCGGCCTCGGTGGCCGACGAAAATAGGAGCTTTATTTTCGTCGGCCCTGGTGGCCCACGAAAATAGCTGGTGGCCTGCATGTATTTTCGTCGGCCTCCAAACAGGCCGACGAAAATTCATGATACCCCCCAAAACAGATTTTTCTACACCTTTTATATCACAGCAAAATACACATAATCCACAATCACATATACAGATTTCACAAGCAATACAGATTTCATAAACCACATTCACAAGCAATACCATAATTGTTTCAAACATAGTCCATACATAGTCCATACATAGTCCATACATAATTTCAATACCATAATCACATCCATATAAGTCTATACATAGTCCATACATAGTCCATAAACAAACTCACTACTCACTCCTGCGGGCTGTGGGAGTTTTGGCCACTCTCTCCTCCGCCACCAGGAAGGTGGCCACTCCCTCCAGAACCATGGACGAGGAAGTCTTGGACGTTAACAGCACCCTCCGATCCCTGAGCATGTGACACTAAACCCTGCAATTCATCAATCATTCAAATAAGGCTGTGTTTTGCTATCCCTATACCTATACATTGCTATGTTTGGTCACTATTTGCATAAAACTAAACATAGAACGCCACCTATGATCCATTGTGATGAGGAGGTTGTGCATGCATCCACGGGTAGTGTTGTGCTGGCCACCCCTGAGGTGGTGGCACCCACCCCATCGGTGGTGGTGCCATCCACGGTTGAAATGGCTGAGAGTCCACCGGTGGCTGGGAGACCGGTGGCACCCATCCTAGGATTGGCTGCGATCCTTGGGGTGGTGGTGCCGTCCATGTGTCTGGAGGTGCCTGCGTTCACCCAACACCGGTCCATAGTGGCTGCGACGCTGGAGCTTGTCATGGCCACTGTCCCCATTCTTGTGCCTGCGAGCCATTTTTTATAATAAAAAAAGAGTTGCTATGGAATTGAAGTGTTCAGATAGTGTTACCTGGGGAGGGCGAAAAGCGGGCAAGTTCATATCAGGGCCGAGTCGAGTAGTCATTTCCTGCAAATGGATGAAACGTTAGAATCGCAACATTATACTTTGAATTCAATGACACGTGATGAGATAGATGAATTACCTGAAAATAAGAAGCCATATACTGTGTCAGCTGTCCGACCTGCTCCTGCGCTGCTCGAGCCTGCTCCTGTGCTGCTCGAGCCTGCTCCTGTGCTGCCCGAGTCTCCTCCTCTAGCTGAGCCTCTCGAGCAGACCTGGAGGAGCGAGAACTCCCTGCCGAAGACGATGCCTTCCCTTGACCTATTGTCCTGTTATACTCCACAACGCCGGTGCCAAAGGCAAACCTGCATGATACACATAGTTGAGCCATTAAGTGGACACATTCTTGTTAATGAAATTGTCGAATCAAACACAAACACCTCACCTGCCATGTTTTCTACCCCCACCACTGTGGTACAACGCCGAGGCATCTAAGTCCGAATGCATACAGTCGAAGTCAGGCCCATGGTGTTGAGTCATTTCCTCCCCCATATGCATTCTGCAAAGAAAGTTAGAGTTGGAGTTAGACACAAAACATGCAATTTAATTCGTAAATACAAACTTGTTTACCATTTTCTCCCTTGCCGCCTCGCTGCATAGCACATCAGGGTTCGCCGGATCAAGGCCACGGTGACCACGGACGTAAACCTCCATAAAACTTGGAGCAACTCCACTTTCAGCTTCCTACATGAAAAAGAAGAGTTAAACCATAGAATTTTCATAGATGTAACATACAAGTTTGATTTATATACTTACCATGCGGCGTGCGGTACCAAGGTGTCCATCGGCGCCGTACTTGTGCCCCGGTCCTTCAGTGCCACGGTTGGCACGGTGCTTCTGGGACTCTGCAATCCACTCAGGCGACGCCCATCTCTTAGCCAACCACCTCCAGGCTTCCATGTCCTTCGCAAGCCAATCCACAACGCTCTCCAGGTACTGCTCCTCTGTGAGGTAGATCTCATTGGCCCCTTTTGATTTGCTCATGTTTTGCCCCTTTATCTTCTTGTAGTAGTAGTTTACGGCTGCGATGCGAGCATTGTACATGGCATCCTTGATGACCTTATCAGCGCACTTTCGAAAGTGCCTCTTCACACGTGCCCACTGAGCCTGATCCTCCTCGATCTCATTCGGCAATTGGAACCTCTCCTACATATCAACGGAGAAGTTAAGTTAAAGTAGGATTAGGAGAAGCAATAATTCAGTGAATTGCTTATACACGAAAGTAAACTCACCCAGAACTCGTCCCACACAGCCACCTGACAAGTCCTTCGTTTTTGTTCCGAAGTTCCCCCTCCGCTACTACTTTCCCTTGGCTGGACATAGTCCTTCAGACCCCAGTCGGCCCACTGCATAGCCGCGAACCTCTCGCCATTGAGCTCCACCATGCCAGGGTAGTAGAAGCGACAGAGGCTACCCAACACCGCGTTCACCTTGGGACGTCTGCCTGTACCGTCCCAAGTCAAGTCTTCCCATGACCTACAAACATTAATAAAACAAGTAAACCAGCAATCACGTTCACATTAAAAAATTAACACAACAGAAATAAGCCCCACCATTCTCCATGCGGCCGGATGAGCCTCCTCTCAGTAGGTCTCGGACCAAGCGCATTGCTCTTCTTATACTTAAGTATACAAGTAAATTCAATATGATGAAATGATTAAAAACTAATATGCATAAGTAAGTTGAATCAACATTAATTAATAATACCTGAAGGACGTAGAACCATCCGATGCGTCGCCCGCGCCGCCTGCCCCCCATAGGGTCAACCTCCTCATCCTGCACATGAGCCTCCTGCTCACCCTCCTCCTCACCCTGCACATGAGCATCCTGATGAGGAGCCTCCTGCTCACCCTCCTCACCCTGCACTTCGTCTAGACAGCCGAGAAGCTGCTGCTGCCTCTGTCGACTCTGTGAGGTGCCCTGAAAAAGCCCACTACCCGAGCTGTCCTCGCTGGCCGCGCTGCCCCCACTTCTCCTCGATCTCCTATGCTTGAACATGTTCAACTGTAGATAAATTAATGTCAAACCACAGTATATGAAACAAATAATATGAAAATTAATAATGTGAAAATTGCAATACATAACTTAATTGATTAACTAAAAGAAACATACTAATCAAAAGTCATCCGCATCCGATGATGCTTCTTCGGCTCGTTGTTTATTCATACGCTCTTGATTTCGTTGGATCCTTACTGATCTTCTAACGATGACAGGTCGTTTGCGCTTTGAGCTAGGTTCTTCAATTAAGTCGCTCGAATTGCTATAGAGATTTTCAAGGCCTTCTCCATTGGTCACATGGAATCGGTGAGCTATGTCTTGATTCAATGCCGCTTCTGGTTGAAAAACAGCATCATTGTTGTCCCTGCTCGTACTCACGTAGTCAGCACTCTCTGGAGCGACGACCTGTGGGTTGACTTTGATTGCAACCCACCAAGCCCTAAGGCTTGGGTGAGGATATGGCAGGTAGTACACCTGTTTTGCCTGATTTGCAAGGACAACATCGCTCATACTGCTTGGAATCCTAGAGCTATGCTTCACCTCGACATTACCATACTTGTCGACACGAGTCCCACTATGAGCATCAAACCAGTCACACTCGAAAAACACGACTTTAGGTTCCTTGGGGCCATTGAAAATCAACTCTACAATGTTTTGAAGAACACCATAATAGTCCACTACTTTGTCATCGTCAACATATGAACTTGCCAACACACCACTATTGGTGGTGGCTGCCAATGGTCGACTCTTCTCCAATTTGGCGATTCGGAAGCGATATCCATTTACATCATAGCGAGTATAGTTCCTGACGGACACAGAGGTATGTGCCATTTGCTGCAAGTCCGGGTGCAAAGAGTTTTTGGAAACCTATACAATGAGAGATTAAGTATATGCATTACGAAGATTAAGTATGGACAATGAGAGAACGACAATTACTAACATAATTACGAAACCACTGCACGAAGTTTGGGCCACCTTTCAACCCATCACGTCGAAGATTTTCTAATTGGATGGCCGTAGGTTTACTAGTAGATTTCCAACATTCTTCATCAAACATGTTGGACATATTAGAAACATGGAGATTACACACTATAGAAATTATGAGATGAGAAAATGGACGTAACTATGAGGAAAACTTACTCGAACGCCTCCTGTGTGCTGTCAATATTGCTATACATATATAGCATTAGCGTGTTCAAATCTGATCCTTCAATGTGACGTACACTCCCTTTTCCAACTTCTTTACCCGGATTCGCAAAAATTTGAAGGGTGCTTTGGGGTGATTCATTTTCGACATGAAGTCGCACTAAAGGCGCAAACACATTGTTGGCTCGAGCGAAATACCTGGTTGAGAATTGAGATATATCCTTAAGGGCAAAAGCCTCTGCAATACACCCTTCGACTCTAGCCTTGTTGCGAACAGACGCCCTGAGCTTTTTCAACATCCACCTGAATTGCACTGGTCTGCCTACCAAAGCTTCCCAAGCCAAATGCACAATTAGATGTTGCATCACATTGAAGAATCCTGGCGGGAAAACCTTTTCAAATTTACAAATAAGAATTGGAATTTCTTTCTCAAATTTCTGCATCAACCTCTTCGATACCGTCTTTGCGCATACTTCCCTAAAGAAGTAACTCAGCTATGCAAATATGCTCCAAAGCTCATCCTTAAAATAGCCTCGAAACATCACGGGCATCAGCCTCTCCATAATAATATGGTAGTCATGGCTTTTCAAACCGATCAATTTACCGGTCTTCAGATTGACTGCCCGTTTCAGATTTGCCGCATATCGATCTGGAAATTTCAGATTCTTCAACCACTTAAATATTTCTTTCCTTTCATCCGGCTTGAGGCAGTAATTAGCTCGCGGCCTACTCTCATGCCCTTTATCGCTTAATTTCATCTCGAGCATCGGCCTCTTACAAATTTCAGCCATGTCTTTTCTTGCCTTCATATTATCTTTCGTTTTATCAGTCACATCGAAACATGTGCTTATGATGCTTTCAGCAACGTTACGCTCTTGGTGCATCAAGTCTATGTTGTGTGGCATGATCAAGGCTTTTGCATACAGAAGCTCCCATATTGATGAAATATGGGTCCAGTTGTGGTCCTCCCCGTAGCCTTGGAACCTATCATTTTCTCCTTGCTTCAGACAAGCATGCCATGCCATTATCTGCGGTGCAGTTTGCCTCTTTGGTGGCCCATTTCTGATTTTGGCTCCACTTCTGAATGCAGTAAGCGAACTCCTGAAATCATGCTTGAATGGAGTCCAAGGTCGATGAGCATCAAAGAATGACACTTTCCCACCATGCTTCAATCTGAATGCATCCGTATCATTCATACATATGGGACAACACAACCGACCATGAACACACCATCCAGACCAATCTCCATAAGCCAGCAGATCAAGCACTGACCACAAATAAGCAGCGTGCATGGTAAACTCCTTTTTAGTATGGCTGTCATAAGCCTTCACACCTCTCCACAATTGTTTCAGCTCTTCAATTAAAGGGCGAACAAACATATTCAGCTTTGGCCCTGGATGCTTGGGGCCTGGGATGACTAGTGCAAGGAACATGAACTCTTCTTTATTGACCAACTCAGGAGGAAGATTATATGGCACAATGAAGACAGGCCAACACGAGTAAGGGCTTGCACTGCTATTGAAAGGTGTGAATCCGTCCGTCGATAGACCAAGTCGTACACTCCTAGGGTCGTTTGCAAATTCGGGATCAAACTCGTCAAATGCCTTCCACGCATCACCGTCCGACGGATGGACCATTATGTCTAGATCAGTGACGAGACGTACACCATTCTTTGGCCACGTCATATGCAGAGCTATTTCCTTGTTAAGGAACAACCTTGAAAGCCGAGGAATGATGGGCAACCGATGAAGTTGCTTAGCTGTGACCTTCGTAACTACCAATTCACCCTCATCATTTGTCACCTCGACATATCTAGAAGCTTCGCAATGCTTACAACGGTCCAGCTTGTCATCCTCCTCAAAGAATAGCATGCAACTGTTGGGACACACGTCGATCTTCTCATATTTCATCCCAAGACCAGCCAACATCTTCTTTGCGAAGTACATATTCTTTGGCAACATATGATTCTCCGGGAGAACCTTGCCCATCAGTTGGAAGATGTCGTTGTAAGCACTGTTTGAAATGTTGTGCTTCGACTTTATCGCCATTAGTCTTGAGAGTCCCAAGAACTAACATCTGAGTGTGCTCGTGCAGTCTCTCTTCTCCCGTGGCGAGTAGCTGGAAGAATTCATGAGCATCACGTGGAAGCTGCCCCGGCTCCTCAGCGTTCATTTCAACCTCCCTACCAAGATCATGCAACATGTCGTCCATCCTATCATGATCGTCATCAAGTTCCACCTCCGCATCAACGTGTCTAATAGACTCTCCATGCCGGTACCACACAAGGTAGTTCGGCATAACCCCACTTTTGCAAAGGTGTTTCTCCATTTCTTCCTTCTTCTAAGGCCACTTGTTCTCGCAGCGATTGCAAGGACACTTCACTAAACGACCAGTTGCATCTTTGAAAGCATGCTCAAGAAAAGCCTTTGTCACAACCATCCATTCATTCGAATGTGCCCCATCCTTTCTCCACCTGTCGGCGTTTCGAGACCGGGGGGTCCCTGGGCCGACGAGTGAAATGTCGCCGCGTGCCCCAGCCCAGATGGGTCGGCGCGAGGCCGAGCGCGAAGGGGGGAAAAGGCGGCCGGAGACGGGCGTGAGAGAGGTGGAAATCCCACGGTCTTCGTGTTCGTCCCGCGCCCAGGTCGGGTGCGCTTGCAGTAGGGGGTTACAAGCGTCCACGCGGGAGAGGGAGCGAGCGGCCTCACGCGAGCGCCTGTCCCGTCCTCGTCCCCGCGCGGCCAACCCTCTGTAAGAGGGCCCTGGTCCTTCCTTTTATAGGCGTAAGGAGAGGATCCAGGTGTACAATGGGGGTGTAGCAGAGTGCTAACGTGTCTAGCGGAGGAGAGCTAGCGCCCTAAGTACATGCCATCGTGGCAGCCGAAGAGGTTTTGGCACCCGGTTCGTGTGGTGCCGTGGCCGTCGGAGGAGCGTTGAAGCCTGGCGGAAGGACAGCTGTCGGGGCTGTCGAGTCCTTGCTGACGTCCTCTTGCTTCCGTAAGGGGGCTGAGAGCCGCCATCGTCATAGAGCGTGCGGGGCGCCATCATTACTTTGTCTGGCGGAGCGAGCCAGATGGGACGCCGGTCTTGTTTCCCGTAGCCTGAGTCAGCTTGGGGTAGGGTAATGATGGCACCTCTTGTTGACGTGGCCGGCCCGCGCCCTAGGTTGGGCGATGTGGAGGCTCCTTCGAGGTCGAGGTCGAGTCTGTCTTCCGTGGTCGAGGTCGAGTCCGAGCCCCTGGGTCGGGCGAGGCGAAGACCGTCGGCTGAGGCCAGGGCTGAGTCCGAGCCCTGGGGTCGGGCGAAGCGGAGTTCGTCGTCTTCAGGGGCTGAGCCCGAGTCCGAGCCCTGGGTCGGGCGGAGCGGAGTTCGCCGTCTTCAGGGGCTGAGCCCGAGTCCGAGCCCTGGGTTGGGCGGAGCGGAGTTCGCCGTCTTCCGGGGCTTAGCCCGAGTCCGAGCCCTGGGTCGGGCGGAGCGGAGTTCGCCGTCTTCCGGGGCTTAGCCCGAGTCTGAGCCCTGGGTCGGGCGGAGCGGAGTTCACCATCTTCGGGGCTTAGCCCGAGTCCGAGCCCTGGGTCGGGCGAAGCGGAGTTTCCTATGGTGCCTGAGGCCGGGCCTGGCTGCCTGTCAGCCTCGCTCTGTCGAGTGGCACAGCAGTCGGAGCGGCGCAGGCGGCGCCGTCCTTCTGTCAGGCCGGTCAGTGGAGCGGCGAAGTGACTGCGGTCACTTCGGCTCTGCTGACTGAAGGGCGCGCGTCAGGATAAAGGTGTCAGGCCACCTTTGCATTAAATGCTCCGGCAATTTGGTCGGATGGCGCGGCGATTTGGTCAGGGTTGCTTCTTGGCGAAGACAGGGCCTCGGGCGAGCCGGAAGTATGTTCGTCGCTGGAGGGGGGCCTCGGGCGAGACGGAGATCCTCCGGGGTCGGCTGCCCTTGCTCGAGGCTAGGCTCGGGCGAGGCGTGATCGAGTCCCTCGAATGGACCGATCCCTGACTTAATCGCACCCATCAGGCCTTTGCAGCTTTGTGCAGATGGGGGTTACTAGCTGAGAATTAGGAGTCTTGAGGGTACCCCTAATTATGGTCCTCGACAGTAGCCCCCGAGCCTCGAAGAGAGTGTTAACACTCGCTTGGAGGCTTTTGTCGCACTTTTTTGCAAGGGGACCAGCCTTTCTCGGTTGCGTTTTGTTCCGGTGGGTGCGCGCGAGCGCACCCGCCGGGTGTAGCCCCCGAGGCCTCGGAGGAGTGGTTTGACTCCTCCGAGGTCTTAATGCCTCGCGCAATGCTTCGGCTGGCCTGGTTATTCCCTCATGCGAGCTGGTCGTAGCCCGGGTGCACGGTCGGGTCCCAAGTTCTCGGGCTGGTATGTTGACGCTGTCAACGGTTTGGCCGGAGCCGGGTTTGCGAGAGCAGCCCCCGAGCCTCCGCACAGGGCGAGAGGACGGTCAGGGACAGACTCAACTTTTTTACATACGCCCCTGCGTCACCTTTTCGCAAGGAGGAGGGGGGGAAAGCGCCATGTTGCCCTTGGAGGGCGCCGAACATGGTGTCTCCGGTGAGCTGCTGGCGGGTAATCCGAGCGGACGTCCGTGCCCCATTTGTTAGGGGTCGGCTAGAGGCCCAGAGGCGCGCCCAAAAGTACCTGCGGGTGATCTGCCGGACCCGGTCCCCTGTCGACGGGGTCCGAGGGCTCGATGCCTCCCTCTGATGGGATTCCATTACAAGATCGTTCCCGCTGGTCTCGGAAATGTCCTAGGGTACCTCGGGAGCGCAGCCCAAGCCATGGTTATGTATCGAATGTACCCATGGTCATCCCTCGCTTTGTGTCTGAGGCGGCTGTGAACCCTTCGAGGGCCAGCCTTCGAACCCCTGATCAGTAGTGGGCGCGGAGCCCGAGTGGCCTGAGGCGGCCGTTGAACCCTTCCGAGGGGCCGGCCTTCGAACCTCTGACCAGTAGTGGGTGTGGAGCCCACGCGCTCTGAGGCGGCTGTTAAACCCCTCCGAGGGGCCAGCCTTCGAACCTCTGATCAGTAGGGAGGCTCGGAGCCTGTTTCCTTCACGGAGAAGGATCCTTTTCGGGGTATCCCCCTTTCCCGGTCCCTGTTGTAAGAGAGATAAAGAGGAAAAAGGAAAAGGATACGAAATCGAATGACGTGGCGTACCTTTTTTGACGCGGTCATTATGGCGAAGGCGAAGCGTCGCTCGCTTCCCCTGCCAGAGGCGCTGCCTTTCCCGCCGCGGAGTTAATGCAACGGGGCGTGCGGTTCGCGGGGCGGCCGTTGCGCGTGCGCGAGCCGTTCGAGGAACGGAACACGGGTGCGTCGTCTTCACGCCGTGAGAGAGGGTTCTCTTGCTGCCCCCGGATGGGACGTAAGCTTGGCTGACGACGTGACCGCTGCTCCTGCCCGCCTGCCACTACCATTACTGCTGGCCCATTTTTGGCCGTATTGACCGTCGCGCCAGGCTGGCGCTGCTGGGTCATGCACTGGGTCGCCTCGAGTCGCGGTACTGGTTCCGCAGTCGAGGAGGCGCGGTAGTGGTGCGAGTGGCGGTGCATTTGCTTGCACGTAGCGACCGGCACGCCAGTTGCATGACGCGTGGGCGTGTTGGAAGTCAGAGAAGTGCGCCCACTTGGCTCGGTTGTATGCCGCCTGCATGGCTGCCTGTCCTTTCACCCACTGGTCTGGGCGAAAGTGGAGGGACGCTTGTAACCGCTGGGCGGTTGCACGCACCGTGCGTGGCGGTTTGGCTTCTTCTGCCCTGGGCCAGCTTGCATGACGCGTGGGACCCAGCCCCCGCGCCGTAGGGGGAGGACCTTGGAGCGTGTTGGAGAAGACTCAGCCCATGACGGCTGGGGACGCAAGTAGGGAGAGTCGCCTTTAAAAGGAGGGTGACCCCCTTGAAAGGCGACCATGTCTTCGCGCTCCCTTATGCATCGTGTCTTTCCACCTTCCGAGCCCCCGGATGGGGGATGCCCGCAGTCCTTCGGCCTTGTCGTTGGAGGAAAGCAACTCCGTGGGAGTTGGTACCTTTCAGCCATCGTTCGGCTTCAAGGATTTTCATCACGCAGCCCGGCTGCACCCCTCCGTCGGCGATCACCCAAGACGGTGACCACCAGCCCCTGGATGGGGAGAGGCAAGCCGGGCTGTGATCTTGGTCCCGCCCTCAGCTTCAAGGATGTTCATCATCCTTGCTGGGGCGGAGAGCGAGGCGAGCCGGGGCTCTACCTCCCGCGCGGGCCGGCTGGCCACCTCCTCTTCCAGCTTCTGGTGGTGGAAACCATCCTCCAGCTCTGCAGAGGAGGCGTCCTCCAGCCATGCCGGGGAAGGCAAACTGTTGCTGCCCAGCTAGGATGCAACATTCCGCCCTCTTCCTCGCTTCCGTGGCGAGGACGGGAGCGAGGACCTGCCGGTGCGCTTTGGAGCGGCCCGCTCTTTGGCTTTGATGGCTGGTTCGCGTCCCTTGAGCGGGAACGCGAACGAGAGCCTTCCGGTGGCCGCGTCCGTCCTGGGACCATGGCTGCTGCTGCAGAGGTCGCTGGCGAGTCGCCTGGAACTCGTCGCCCTGCAGGCTCCCCGGTGTGGAGGTTGTTCATACCCGCGGGGACGGAACCGGAGTTCTGTTTGTAATGGCACCCTGGATGCCGGTCTTTTGTTCATTGTGGTTGTCGGGGCCTGAACATGTATGTATTTTTGGCGCGGAGCCGTGTTTTTTCCTCATTTTCGAGCACTAAGACTCGCCTGTTGGTTGTCTGAACCGCTTCACCAAGCGTGAGTCGCCCCGTGCAAAGGTGACGAGTGAGGTATCCATATCCCGGAGGCGTAGGAGTCCCTCGGCTCGGTCGGCCTTGCTGTCCGAGGCTTCTCTTGCTTAGTCAAAGGAACCCCTCGGCCGCTCTTCGGTGAGCCGAAGCCAGGGGTAGCGGTGTCAGCATAGACAGAGGCAGAGTTGGCTCGAAAAGAAGACTTGGTCGGCCGGAGCCTGGCCGGGTCGTCCGTTAGCGAGACCGACGCCGGAGTTGATCTGCCGAGGCCTCGGGCCGAGCTGATGCCTTCGGGGGACAGCTGGCCGAGGCCTCAGGGTGACCAGCTGAGCCACCTTCTCGAGCTGGATTCTTGGAGGAGACCCAGGCGGCGACGGCCCGGGCGTGATGTTGAAGTCATCCTTCAGAGTGGAGATCCTCGGACCACGTCGCCGTCGGAGGCTAGGTCGGACCTCACCGAAGGTGTAGTCGACGCCGAGGGTGCTGCTGCTCCCTTCAGCCGTCAAGATCTGAGCCTGCAGGATCGGATTATCTTGTAGCGTGTGTTTTCTGCGGCCGCTGAGGCCCAAGCACACCCTCGCCGTGTTGTAAAGCTGCGCTTCTTTTCCTCTTGTTTCGAGTATCTGGACTTTTTTTGTCGGTAACAGAATTGTCTGTGCGAGCGAGAGTTGCTTTTCACGGAAGGTGATGAGTGAGGTATCCGTATCCCGGAGGCATAGGAATCCCTCGGCTCGGTCGGCCTTGCCGCTTACGTGCACTCTTGCCCGTCCATGGGGTTCTGTCACCGACGCAGTCGAGAAGGCCCGAAGAATCGCTTCGGCAGAGGAGCTTTCGAACGTGAAGACTTGTTCGGTCCGCGGAATCACTTATCCGAACGTGAGTTACTTATCGCAGAAGGTGATGAGTGAGGTACCCGTATCCCGGAGGCGTAGGAGTCCCTCGGCTCGGTCAGCCTTGACTGCTTACGTGTACTACGTCGTTTTCAGGATCCACTTTCGAAGTAGTCGAAAAGCACGAAAGACATTCTGGCAGAAAGGATCTTTTTTCGAGGAAAAAATTCAACGCAGAGGGGGTTCCCCCCCTTTTAGCCCCCGAGGGAGGGTCGGGCTTTGCCGAGGCAAGGCTGACCCTTCCTTGATGACTAAACTTTGCGTGGGAGCGAGGTATATGAACAACTTGAAAACATCTTAAGGGTAGAAGCGACGTAGCTGTTGGATGTTCCAAGCGTTGCTGTAGACCTCGCCTTGGCTGTTGGCCAGCTTGTATGCTCCGGGCTTCAGAACTTTGGCGATGACGAACGACCCTTCCCAGGGAGGCGTGAGCTTGTGCCGCCCTCGGGCGTCCTGTCGCAGCCGAAGCACCAGGTCGCCCACCTGGAGGTCTCGTGACCAGACCCCTCGGGCATGGTAGTGTCGCAGGGACTGCTGGTACCGCGCCGAGTGTAGTAAGGCCTTCTCCCGAGCCTCTTCCAGCTGGTCCAGCGAGTCTTCTCGACTAGCTTGGTTGCTTTGGTCGGCATAGGCCCTCGACCTCGGGGATCCGTATTCTAAGTCTGTGGGCAAGATGGCCTCAACCCCATAGACTAGAAAGAACGGCGTGAAGCCCGTGGCATGGCTCGGTGTTGTCCTCAGACTCCAGACCACCGAGGGGAGTTCCTTCATCCATCGCTTGCCGAACTTGTTGAGGTCGTTGTAGATCCGAGGCTTGAGTCCTTGTAGAATCATGTCGTTGGCACGCTCTACTTGCCCATTCGTCATGGGGTGAGCCACGGCGGCCCAGTCCACCCGGATGTGGTGATCCTCGCAGAAGTCCAGGAACTTTCTGCCGGTGAACTGGGTGCCGTTGTCAGTGATGATGGAGTTCGGGACCCCGAAACGATGGATGATGTTGGTGAAGAACGCCACCGCCTGCTCGGACCTGATGCTGTTTAGGGGTCGGACCTCGATCCACTTGGAGAATTTGTCGATGGCGACCAACAGGTGCGTGTAGCCCCCGGGTGCCTTCTGCAAGGGGCCGACGAGGTCCAGACCCCACACGGAAAAAGGCCAAGTGATGGGTATCGTCTGCAGAGCCTGAGGAGGCAGGTGGGTCTGCCTTGCGTAGAACAGACACCCTTCGCAGGTGCGGACAATTCTAGTGGCGTCGGCCACCGCCGTCGGCCAGTAGAAACCTTGTCGGAAGGCGTTTTCAACAAGGGCTCGAGGTGCTGCGTGATGGCCGCAATCCCCCGAGTGTATCTCTTGCAGGAGCTTCTGACCTTCGGCGATGGGGATGCATCACTGGAGGATGCCTGAGGGGCTGCGATGGTAGAGCTCCTTCCAGTCTCCCATCAAGACGAACGAATTGGCGCGCCGCGCCAACCGCCGAGCTTCGGCTCGGTCGAGGGGTAGCTCTCCTAGGTGGAGATATTGCAGGTACGGGGTCTGCCAGTTTTGATTAGGCATGACCCCGCTTCGCTCCTCCTCCTCGACGCGCAGTGCCTCACCCTCGGGGGCCGAGGGTGCCTCAGGCCGAGCTGAGGGTGCCTCGGGCTCGGGCGTGTCGTCGATCTTGACGGAGGGTTGATGCAGGTCTCAGAAGAAGACGTCCGGGGGAACCGTTGTTCGCCCCGAGGCTATTTTAGCCAGCTCGTCCGCAGTCTCGTTGTAGCGCCGGGCGATGTGGTTGAGCTCGAGCCCGTAGAACTTGTCTTCCAGGCGCCGAACCTCATCGCAGTAGGCCTCCATCTTCGGGTCACGACAGTGGGAGTTCTTCATGACTTGGTCGATGACGAGCTGCGAGTCACCGCGAGCGTCGAGGCGTCGGACCCCTAGCTCGATGGCGATCCGCAACCCGTTGACCAGAGCCTCGTACTCAGCCACATTGTTGGACGCCGGGAAATGGAGGCGTAGCACGTAGCGTAGGTGCTTCTCGAGGGGCGAGATGAAGAGCAGGCCTGCGCCGGCTCCTGTCTTCATCAGCGACCTGTCGAAGAACATGGTCCAGAGTTCCGGCTGGATCGGAACTGTTGGGAGCTGGGTGTCGACCCATTCAGCCACGAAGTCCGCCAAGACTTGGGACTTGATGGCCTTCCGAGGGGCGAACGAGATTGTTTCGCCCATGATTTCCACCGCCCACTTTGCGATTCTACCCGAGGCCTCTCGGCACTGGATGATCTCCCCCAGGGGGAAGGATGACACCACAGTTACCGGATGAGACTCGAAGTAGTGTCGCAACTTCCGCCGCGTCAGGATCACCGCGTACAGCAGCTTCTGAACTTGTGGGTAGCGGATCTTGGTCTCGGATAGTACCTCGCTGATGAAGTAGACTGGCCTATGGACGGGCAATGCATGCCCCTCTTCTTGTCTCTCAACCACAATCGCGGCGCTAACCACCTGGGTGGTCGCGGCGACGTAGATCAAGAGGGCTTCTCCGGCAGCAGGGGGCACCAAGATGGGCGCATTCGTGAGGAGCGCCTTCAGGTTCCCGAGGGCTTCCTCGGCCTCAGGGGTCCAAGTGAAGCACTCGGCCTTCCTTAAGAGGCGGTACAGAGGCAGGCCTCTTTCGCCGAGGCGTGAGATGAAGCGGCTCAGAGCCGCAAGACATCCCATGACTCTCTGTACGCCTTTTAAGTCCTTGATGGGCCCCATGCTGGTGATGGCTGCGATCTTCTCCGGGTTGGCTTCGATGCCCCGCTCGGAGACGATGAACCCCAAGAGCATGCCTCGGGGCACCCCGAAGACACACTTTTCGGGATTGAGCTTCACGCCTTTCGCCTTGAGGCATCGGAATGTCACTTCAAGGTCGGAAAGGAGGTCGGAGGCTTTCCTCGTCTTGACTATGATGTCATCGACGTAGGCATCGACCGTCCGGCCAATGTGTTGGTCGAACACATGGTTCATGCACCGCTTGTACGTCGCGCCCGCATTCCTCAAGCCGAACGGCATGGTGACATAGCAGTACATGTCGAAGGCGTGATGAAAGAAGTCGCGAGCTGGTCGGACTCCTTCATCCTGGTTTGGTGATACCCTGAGTAGGCATCGAGGAAAGACAGGGTTTCGCACCCAGCAGTGGAATCCACGATTTGATCGATGCGAGGCAGAGGGTAGGGAACCTTCGGACATGCTTTGTTTAGACCAGTGTAGTCTACACACATCCGCCATTTCCCTCCTTTCTTTCTCACAAGCACAGGGTTGGCAAGCCATTTGGGATGGAATACCTCTTTGATGAACCCTGCCGCCATTAGCTTGTGGATCTCCTCGCCTATGGCTCTGTGCTTTTCTTCGTCGAATCGGCGCAGAGGCTACTTGATGGGTCAGGCTCTGGCTCGGATGTCCAGCGAGTGCTCGGCGACATCCCTCGGTATGTCGGGCATGTCCGAGGGACTCCACGCGAAGACGTCGGCATTCGCGCGGAGAAAGTCGACGAGCACTGCTTCCTATTTGGGATCGAGCTCGGAGCCGATCCGGATCTGCTTGGAGGCGTCGCTGCTGGGGTCGAGGGGGACGGACTTAACCGTCTCCGCTGGCTCGAAGTTGCCGGCGTGACGCTTCACATCTGGCACCTCCTTAGAGAGGCTCTCTAGGTCGACGATGAGGGCCTCGGATTCGGTGAGGGCCTCGGCGCACTCCACGCACTCCACGTCGCACTCGAACGCGTGTTTGTACGTGGGGCCGACGGTGATGACCCCGTTGGGGTCCGGCATCTTGAGCTTGAGGTAGGTGTAGTTGGGGACGGCCATGAACTTCGCGTAGCATGGCCTCCCCAGTACCGCGTGGTAGGTTCCTCGGAACCCGACCACCTCGAACGTGAGGGTCTCCCTTCGGAAGTTGGAGGGCGTTCCGAAGCAGACGGGAAGGTCGAGTTGTCCGAGGGGCTGGACGCGCTTCCCGGGGATGATCCCGTGGAAAGGCGCAGCGCCTGCCCGGACCGAGGACAGATCAACACGTAGGAGCCCGAGGGTCTCAGCGTAGATGATGTTGAGGCTGCTGCCTCCGTCCATGAGGACCTTGGTGAGCCTGACGTCGCCGATGACGGGGTCGACGACGAGCGGGTATTTCCCCGGGCTCGGCACGTGGTCGGGGTGGTCGGCTTGGTCGAAGGTGATGGGCTTGTCGGACCAGTCTAGGTAGACTGGCGCCGCCACCTTCACCGAACAGACCTCCCGACGCTCTTGCTTGCGGTGCCGAGCCGAGGCGTTCACCGCTTGCCCACCGTAGATCATGAAGCAGTCGCGGACCTCGGGGAACTCTCCTGCCTGGTGATCTTCCTTCTTGTCGTCGTCGCGAGCCCTGCCACCCTCCATGGGTGGCCCGGCCCTGTGAAAGTGGTGCCGAAGCATGGCGCACTCCTCAAGGGTGTGCTTGACGGGCCCCTGGTGATAGGGGCACGGCTCCTTGAGCATCTTGTCGAAGAGGTTGGCACTTCCGGAGGGTTTCCAAGGGTTCTTGTACTCGGCGGCGGCGACAAGGTCCGCGTCGGCGGTGTCGCGTTTCGCTTGCGACTTCTTCTTGCCCTTCTTCTTGGCGCCGCGCTGAGTTGACGCCTCGGGGGCATCTTCCGGTGGGCGGCCCTGGGGCTGCTTGTCCTTCCGGAAGATAGCCTCAACCGCCTCCTGGCCAGAGGCGAACTTGGTGGCGATGTCCATCAGCTCGCTCGCCCTGGTGGGGGTCTTGCGACCCAGCTTGCTCACCAGGTCGCGGCAGGTGGTGCCGGCGAGGAACGCGCCGATGACATCCGAATCGGTGATGTTGGGCAGCTCGGTGCGCTGCTTCGAGAATCGCCGGATGTAGTCCCGGAGAGACTCTCCCGGCTGCTGCCGGCAGCTTCGGAGGTCCCAGGAGTTTCCAGGGCGTACGTACGTGCCCTGGAAATTGCCGGCGAAGGCTTGGACCAGGTCGTCCCAGTTGGAGATCTGCCCCGGAGGCAGGTGCTCCAACCAGGCATGAGCGGTGTCGGAGAGGAACATGGGGAGGTTGCGGATGATGAGGTTGTCATCGTCCGTTCCACCCAGTTGGCAGGCCAGCCGGTAGTCCGCGAGCCACAGTTCCGGTCTCGTCTCCCCCGAGTACATCGTGATAGTAGTCGGGGGTCGGAACCGGGTCGGGAACGGCGCCCGTCGTATGGCGCGGCTGAAAGCCTGCGGACCGGGTGGTTCGGGCGAGGGACTCCGATCCTCCCCGCTGTCGTAGCGTCCTCCACGCCTGGGGTGGTAGCCTCGGCGCACCCTCTCGTCAAGGTGGGCCCGACGGTCGCAGTGATGGTGCTCGTTGCCGAGGCGACCCGGGGCCGCAGGCGCTGTGTTGCACGTGCGCCCGATGTGGACCGAGGCTTCCCGCATGAATCAGGAAGTCGCGGCGCGATGTTCCGAGGGTACCCCTGCCTTCGGGAGGCAGAGCTCTCGGCCCGTGGGACCGCGGCGCCCTCCAGGAGATTCTTGAGCTCTCCCGGGATTCGCCGCCCCTCGATGGTTGATGGCTCCGGCATCGCGCGGAGAAGCATTGCCGCTGCAGCCAGGTTCTGGCCGACTCCACTGGAAGCGGGTGGCGGCCTCATCCTGACATCGTCGGTGATGCGGTGCTGGAAGCCCTGGGGTAGATGACGCATTTCTCCGGCCAGAGGTTGGCCCGCCCATTCCTGCCCAAAGTCCTGGCGGATCGGCTCAAGTGCTCCTGCTCCCTCGTCGAGCCTGGCCGGCACCCCGCGGATTTGCTCGAGCTGTGGGTCATGACCCCCTGCCTGAACGGGGACCACTGCTAGCTCCCGTAGGATGTCAACGCGAGGCACAGGCCTAGGGAGATCACCGTTCTCCGGCATACCAAGATGGTTGCCTTCGGAGGGACCCCCTAGATCGACGTGGAAACATTCGCGACTCGGGCCACAGTCCTCGTCGCCGAGGCTGCGGCTACCGTCGGAACAGTCGGAGAGGCAGTAGTCGCATGCGGTCATGAAGTCTCGCATGGCACTGGGGTTACCAAGTCCGGAGAAATCCCAACAGAAGTCGGGCACGTCGTCTTCCTCGGACCCAGAGGGCCCGTAGGTCGAAACGTCCGTCAGCCGGTCCCAGGGTGACCGCATACGAAACCCCAGAGGGTTTGGACTCGCCTCTACGAGGGCGCCCGCCAAAGCGAAGGCGCTTGGCGGGTCGAGGCTGAATCCAAGGGGCGTGAGATGGGAATCGATCGGTACCTCTTGGTCGACGGGCGGTGATGAAGTCACGTCAGGGACTGACTGCACCGTCGTCTCAGGTACGAGGGTGACGCCCAGCAAGCCTTTCGCGAGCATGCTGGCATCGTCTGTTTGCTTGGAATTGGCGTGTTGCGGGGAGACGGCGCTCGTCTTTGTCTCAAACGCGAGGTCGATGCCCGACGCGCCCCCCGTTGGGGCGTCGGCGCCGCCGACTTGCTCGACAGCCGACGAGGAGCCGCCTCCTACTTGGCCTTGGTTGCCCCGCCTCCTCCTCCGTCGGCGGGGGAGAGGGCGGGGTGAGCTCGAATGTTGTTCTTCCACCACGCGAGGAAGACGTCGTCGATTCCGCCGCCGGCGGGCAGGCTGTCGGCTGCCACTGTCGCTGTCGCATGGCGGGGGAAGGAGTATCATGTCGTAGCTGCCGTCGAGGGACATGAACTCAAGACTCCCGAAACGGAGCACCGTCCCGGGCTGGAGAGGTTGCTGGAGACTGCCCATCTGGAGCTTGATGGGAAGCTGTTCGTCAACACGCAGCAGGCCCCTACCTGGCGCGCCAACTGTCGGCGTTTCGAGACCGGGGGGGTCCCTGGGCCGACGAGTGAAATGTCGCCTCGTGCCCCAACCCAGATGGGTCGGCGCGAGGCCGAGCGTGAAGGGGGGAAAAGGCGGCCGGAGATGGGCGTGAGAGAGGTGGAAATCCCGCGGCCTTCGTGTTCGTCTCGCACCCAGGTCGGGTGCGCTTGCAGTAGGGGGTTACAAGCGTCCACGCGGGAGAGGGAGCGAGCGGCCTCACGCGAGCGCCTGTCCCGTCCTCGTCCCCGCGCGGCCAACCTTCTGTAAGAGGGCCCTGGTCCTTCCTTTTATAGGAGTAAGGAGTGGATCCAGGTGTACAATGGGGGTGTAGCAGAGTGCTAACGTGTCTAGCGGAAGAGAGCTAGCGCCCTAAGTACATGCCATCGTGGCAGCCGGAGAGGTTTTGGCACCCGGTTCGTGTGGTGTCGTGGCCGTCGGAGGAGCGTTGAAGCCTGGCGGAAGGACAGCTGTCGGGGCTGTCGAGTCCTTGCTGACGTCCTCTTGCTTCCGTAAGGGGGCTGAGAGCCGCCATCGTCATAGAGCGTGCGGGGCGCCATCATTACTTTGTCTGGCGGAGCGAGCCAGATGGGACGCCGGTCTTGTTTCCCGTAGCCTGAGTCAGCTTGGGGTAGGGTAATGATGGCGCCTCTTGTTGACGTGGCCGGCCCGCGCCCTAGGTTGGGCGATGTGGAGGCTCCTCCGAGGTCGAGGTCGAGTCTGTCTTCCGTGGCCGAGGTCGAGTCCGAGCCCCTGGGTCGGGCGAGGCGGAGACCGTCGGCTGAGGCCAAGGCTGAGTCCGAGCCCTGGGGTCAGGCGAAGCAGAGTTCGTCGTCTTCATGGGCTGAGCCCGAGTCCGAGCTCTGGGTCAGGCGGATCGGAGTTCGCCGTCTTCAGGGGCTGAGCCCGAGTCCGAGCCCTGGGTTGGGCGGAGCGGAGTTTGCCGTCTTCCGGGGCTTAGCCTGAGTCCGAGCCCTGGGTCGGGCGGAGCAGAGTTCGCCGTCTTCCGGGGCTTAGCCCGAGTCCGAGCCCTGGGTCGGGCGGAGCGGAGTTCACCGTCTTCCGGGGCTTAGCCCGAGTCCGAGCCCTGGGTCGGGCGAAGCGGAGTTTCCTATGGTGCCTGAGGCCGGGCCTGGCTGCCTGTCAGCCTCGCTCTGTCGAGTGGCACAGCAGTCGGAGCGGCGCAGGCGGCGCCGTCCTTTTGTCAGGCCGGTCAGTGGAGCGGCGAAGTGACTGCGGTCACTTCGGCTCTGCTGACTGAAGGGCGCGCGTCAGGATAAAGGTGTCAGGCCACCTTTGCATTAAATGCTCCGACGATTTGGTCGGATGGCACGGCGATTTGGTCAGGGTTGCTTCTTGGCGAAGACATGGCCTCAGGCGAGCCGGAAGTATGTTCGTCGCTGGAGGGGGGCATCGGGCGAGACGGAGATCCTCCGGGGTCGGCTGCCCTTGCCCGAGGCTAGGCTCGGGCGAGGCGTGATCGAGTCCCTCGAATGGACCGATCCCTGACTTAATCGCACCCATCAGGCCTTTGCAGCTTTGTGCTGATGGGGGTTACCAGCTGAGAATTAGGAGTCTTGAGGGTACCCCTAATTATGGTCCCCGACACCACCTGTCATACATCACCCTCCGATCACCGTCCATTTCAAAGGCTAATTAAACAAAAGACAAAGAACATCAACGATCGTCCGTGGCTTAGGTGAACTCCCTATTAGGAAAAGGCCTAAAACCCACCCAAGAGTGTAGGCCGATGTTTGTGATTTGTGACGTGTAGCCTACGATTGCAGCGAAATTTCGGCAGCATAACCCCGCTGTTCTCCAAGCACACGCCTGAACATGGTGTGTTGGAGAATAACTGGGTTACACAACCGAAATTTCGCGTCAATCGTAAGGCACATGTCACAAATCACAAGCATCGGCCTACACTCTCAGGCTGTCCAAAATACGTGGACAATTCCGGAACGGCGAACCTCATAAGCCAATGTGACGTTCGCCGTTCCCGAATGGGTGACGCATACGGTTCGCTACGGTTAACGATTAAAACTAAACTCTAAATATTAAAAAATAACTCGGGGACAAATATGAATTTGAATTAAAGCAATCAACAGTTAATCTCGACAAGTTAACTCAAATCTTAATCACAAGATGACAAGATAACAAGATAACAATTAATGAAAATAAAAAAAGACCAAGTAAGTACCTTGTTACTGGCTGGTGTGTTTGTGTCTGACGACCTGGGTGATGATCTTGCAGAGCCGGGTTCTTGCGGATGGCAGATTCTGATGTTTTTCATGCTATAAAAAAACTCGTTGCGCACACGGTTAAGAGACACTAGTACATGGAAAGGCTAACATGCATAGAACAAACTAATTAAACTACATGGGCCGTCGGTCAGAGGTTGTGTTCTCGTGTGTGACCTGCCGATGACGCCGAAGATCTTCTTGAGGTTGTTTCTCGTGGAATCCTGCGGCAAGTTCTCGGCGATGGGGCACGGCGAGGAGGCAGGCACAGCGAGGGCCGGGCGCGGCGAGGGGCGGCGCGGCGATGGGGCACGGCGAGGAGGCGGGCACGGCGAGGGCCGGGCGTGCCGAGGGGCGGCGCGGCGATGGGGCACGGTGAGGAGGTAGGCACGGCGAGGGCCGGGCGCGCCGAGGGGCGGCGCGGCGATGGGGCATGACGAGGAGTCAGGCACGCGAGGGGAGTGCGGGCGGCGCGGCATGACGTGCGTGCGGGCGGGCAGCGCGGCGCGGTCGTGCGGGAGGCGCGGCGAGGGGAGTGCGGGGCGGCGCGGCGTGCGGCGGCGCGGCGATTCAAAATAGCGAAACGAGCGAGAGAGAAGCTGCGGGCGCGCGACCGGGACGATTTAGGGCCTCTTTTTTTGTCGGCCTCACTGAGGCCGACGAAAATAGTGGTCGATCAATGACTTATTTTCGTCGGCCGGGCTGAGGCCAACGAAAATACTCCACATTTTCGTCGGTCAAGATGCCGACGAAAATAACTTCCGTATTTTCATGGGCCTGCCGACGAAAATATTTCCCGGCCCATGAAAATACTCCACATTTTCGTCGGTCACGAGGCCGACGAAAATAACTTCCGTATTTTCGTGGGCCGGCCGACGAAAATATCCCAGCCCACGAAAATTTATGTGTTTCCTGTAGTGTGATAGCACTCGTGATTGCACTGTTTTTCTGGGTGGTCACTCCATGTTCCGTTTAATACAACATGATCTTGTTTAATCATCGGATTAACACCAATAGTATAAATTTCATCTCCGGAACAGTAATATCTTCAAAAGAGTGACATCATAATGATAAGGTTGAGAAGTAGCTTAATTACTAAGCCTAGTATTTATCTCACGTTAATCAAGGAATAGGGTTGTATTTATAGGTGATCCTATTTTGGGCAAAACCCATAAAATTTATGCACATATCCAAAAGTAAATGTTATTGTATGCATTATTTGGGTACAATAAGAAATGCAGAGGGAAAATCCACTTGCCTTTGTCAAAAGTGTCCCGCGGGTCGTTTTCAAACGTATTTGGGTCCTCTACCACGAAATCAGCTTCTAATATAGATTCGTACATCGTACATACAAAAAGAAACATGCACTAATAAATAAACATACACCATTACATAAATAAACATACACCATTACACAAATAAACATATACCGAACAAATCATACCTATAAAAGGAAAACTTCTAAAGTAGAACCTCATTCGTAACCATAGTATAAGTCTACTCACATTTACGTTTAACTCATTCGCTACAACATAAAATACTAATTTTGTTTCGAGTATTTACTAGTGAAAACTATATGGCAATTCGACTATGAATGTACTTTATATAAAATAACTTAGATGTAGTGATTTAACCAACTCTACGGAGACAGGTTAATTATAAATTAAGAAATGACACCATGTTAACCAGAGGTCAAATAACTTTAATATTAAGGGAATTAAATTAAACCACTAATTTAGCTATACTATTTAAATTATCGTAGACTTGGGTACTACTTATATTACCTTAATATTAATGAAAACTCTGTTATTTGCTTAGTAGATCTAAATTAGGCACATGAACCTATGAGCACATAAATCTTGAATAAACTCTAAAGTTCATTATAAGCAAGGTTACCGTGAAATTACTTATCTAATGTTTTTGTTACAAATATATGGTCTACCATATCCTGTTATTCTTTATTCTGAATACTAATTCCAAAATAATTTTAACGGACATAAACAATTTATCGTACACAATGTGACAAGTAATAGATCATCGGTCCATCACATAAACTCAATATTAATCGTCCAACATCCACATGATCTCCAATTCATAGTATATACAAATACAAAACAACAAATCGCTACAGAAATCTTGAAATAAATCAAAATAATTTTGAAAATAAAATAAAATGTGTGTTGTCTTCAACCTTGCTCACTGGTCCTTGCGCACGGACGAACTCAAAGAACGGGAGGGGGCTCGGCCGGGGAAGAGCAGGGCGCGGCCGAGGACGAGCAGGGCGCGGAGGGGCTCCGACATGGCGGCGGGCGGCACTCTGGTGAGCTCCAGTCGGCGCACGTGAGCGAGGGAGAGAGAGGAGAGGGCGAGGGATGAGGGAGAGACACAGGAATCGGTCCTAGGAGCTTGGCCTCGATATTTATAGAGAGTGGGAGACGGAGAGGGAGCCCCGGGGAGGGAGAGAGCCAGCGGCCGCCATTAATGGCGCCAGCCGTTTCTTCCATCAATGGAGATGGAGGGGAAGGGGACGAAGGGGAGAGGGCGTCGTCGGTTTGGGAGGTGAGGGGCCACGACTAGGGCGCATAGGGTTGGGCGCTAGGGCACGGACGCCGTGGGGCCGGGCGGCGCAGGACACACGCGTCCTCGCGGCACAGGGAAGGGGAAGGGGCCGTGGGTGGGCCCCGCGCGTAAGAGAGAGTGAGGGAAGGGAAGTGAGTGGCGGCCGATTGGGCCTTAGTTGGTCGGTTTCGGCTGAGTTAGGGTTTCAGATTTTTTGTTTTTTATCCATTAAAATATAAATAAATATATTTTAAAATATTTCCAAAAATCATAATAAATATACCAAAATTGTTTACAATTAAAATATTTATTTTTAGTCCAAAGTTCACATGTTAGTAAATTTGGTTTCAAATAAAGGATTTTATTAATAAAAGCATCAATCAATTATTAGTAAACAAAAAATCACTCCCGAAAATAAATGAAATCAAGCACTTGGTTAAAATTTTACTTTACTCCCTTCTAAGTTTTAATGACTATTAATATATTATTTTAATTGATGGATTTGAGGTGTTACAACACTAGAGCAAAGGATTAGAAGATAAAGATGCCCAAAGATAATAGTGTTAGTGGACTGGCAATGATTAAGAACGGTTGTCAAAATTTCGTCAAACCGAATCAAAACGATCCCATATTTTGCATTCTTCTCAAATGATTACCTTCAACTTCTACATTTGGGTTAAATGATGTTTCTTAACAAAAACTAACGAACATGAGACGTCAACATGGTCTAAAATCTTTTCTAGACCCAGAAAATATTCTAAGTCTTGAAAGTAGCATTTCTTCCCATCTTAAGCCCACTTGTTTGAGCCACTTTGGAGCTGAATCATG
Source organism: Zea mays (assembly GCF_902167145.1). Lineage (NCBI taxonomy): Eukaryota > Viridiplantae > Streptophyta > Magnoliopsida > Poales > Poaceae > Zea > Zea mays. The sequence goes on along the minus strand of NC_050105.1, from coordinate 98,586,185 downwards.
ACTTGGTCCAAGCATAACATTTGTTGTACACATCCAAATCCTCAACTTCGCACAAAGGTAAAACTTCATATCTTTAATATAATATGTAGTTCAACCTTGGTCAAAGCAATGTCATAATAAAGCTCAAATTCAGGATTTACTTGTTCAACATGAACCCTTCATGACTTTGGTTCTAGAGTACATATAGAGTTGTCTGAGTAAGGTTGCAAGGTTTGGTTGGCATCTCTTCTTCTCATTCACTTAACAAAGAAATTCAAGCAAGAATGCAACTCATCAGTCCATGTGAATTGATTCCAAATTCATGAAACTTTCCACATGTCAAGGTAGATGCAAGTCGATGTGATGCACATAAAAGAGGAATGTTTAACATTACTCATGTATATTCCTGACCAAGCCAACACATGTGTAAAAGAGTTTAGTCTTTGCCTTCCTAAAGTTTAGGTTGGGATTATTCCCAAAACAGTGATTTCAATATCAATATCATCACTTCATGTTTGTGAGATTTAGATCAAAATAATAACTTGACATAACTTGTTGTTTTTGAACCCACTGTCTCAACTATGTGGCTAACACCTAGGCTGTGACAATTAGCATCACCGCATTACCTAGCGTCACCTGGTGGGTCCACCTTGCCTGGCTTTACAGACTTGCACCAGCGATAACCTCAACGTCCTAGAGGCCTCAAGTCCTCCACCATCTTTGCCAAGCCATGTGGCCTCCCGCCTCATCGCACCCATGACCACATCACCTTGGTGGTAGCCGGTGCACGTATCGCAGTACCGATACCTGGCGGCGTATGAGGGTGAGTTGGAGCGCCAGTGTACCGCCATGCATAGCAAAACTACTAGAGTATATGGATAGTATATATGCATGACTAATCCAACTTATCAGAAGTGGAGGTGTGTATGTACGTAGGCAACAATCAGTGACACCCATAAGTAGTGGCTATAACTAATGCTTCATATACATTACATGATCTCGATCACTAGGAGCATTGGATCAAAAGCTGGGGCAGCATTAATCCATGATCAGAATGCCCGATGCCAATATTGGGAACGATCCAAAAGTGCGACCAGTAGTACTCACCAATTTCTCATGGCATAATTGCTCCTAAGAAAACTAAATATAAATAATGCAAGGGACATTCCTTTGTCATCAACAAAGGCATCTCATTGTTTATTGTTACATATATTCAGTAGGAGATTAATCAATAGATTCAACATGGACACATATATAAATAAAACCAACCATGAAAGCAAGGTAAGAAGTCACACTTGCTCACATTATTTAATTGATGCTTTCCTTTTATATATCAAGGCATAAAAATGTATACATGTTGCCTTTGCTATGAAACCTAGCCAATATATGGAGCCGGGTCAGTGCCAGATATTTTGCGCTCGACAAAGCACACGTCTCCGGTAGTGATATATGTGTTACTGATGCTCCTTATTAGAAGTGGAGGACACATGTATATGTAGGCGCCAAGCAATGACACCCATAAGTAATGGTTATAGCTAGTGGTTTGTATATAGTATATACGGTAAAAGCATCTCGGTCAATTTTATTAATCATGTCTTAAAAATGATGTACGTCACTAGGAGCTATTTAATCCATGATCGGAGACCAATATTGGGTACCATCCATAAATCTGTCAAGTATTGCTTGCCAATTTCTAATGACATAATTGCTCCTGAAAGAACTATATTTAAATACTTGACATGACATACATTACTCATCAACACAAGACATCACATTGTGTTTATTATTACATATATTGAGTAGGACACTACTCAATTGATTCATGACACACAAATACATATACGGAATCAACCATGAAAGCAACTTGAGAAGTCACCCTCGCTCGCATTATTTAATTGGTGCCAACATAGGGAGCCGGGTCCGTAATTTGTTGATTACCTTGATCGTCGACGACGTAGGTGATATAAACAGTTACAGGCGGGTCTTCGCCTGTAACTGGAGATACTGTTGTACATACTTCTGTACTGGCTGGTTGGCCATCTTGTAATTCACATATGACATTTACATCAGGCCGCTCTGTACAGATAGTGTCAACTGCCTGTTCAATTTCAGATCCAATCAGTTCGGGCCACGAAGTCTTTCCAGGAACCGCCATGATCACGTACTAGCCTTAGCTTTTCTCTCTTCTGAAATTGTTGTAGTACCAATAGTAATCAATAATCGGATATAATCAATAGAAACACAGCATGTTGTTTGGACCTATTGCTATCATACTTTCAAAATATAAGAAGATGTTTTCATCTAATGCACTACATATACCAACGAAGCAGCGCCTATGGCGATGAAGTCTTAATCTAATGCACTACATGTACTTTCAAAATATAAGAACATGTCTTAATCTAATGCACAAAATATAAGAAGATGTCTTAATCTATTGCTAGCAACAGTGTAATGGAATATTAAAAGGAAGATTTTTGAAAGCAATAAGTAATAACAAAGAAATACGTGACAACCTTAGGAGGATATGGAGGAGAAGAACGTAGTAGCCTATGGCGATGATAGTGCTCTATGTATATGTGTGTGTATATATACACATGTAGCTTTGCTCTTCTCGGTGAAAACTATGTGAGCCTTTTGTCCACCGCTACCTAGCTAGGGAACATCGTCATATATATTGCCCATTTGCTGCCCAAAACAATAGTTGTCGATCATAAGGATGCATGCCGTCTATTTTCTTTGACTTAGTAAACTAACGTAGTCAAACTTAGTAAACATCGTCTAAACAATAGTTCATGTCAGCTTCAAGGGGAGTGACTTCGAGTTCCTGCCATTCGGGTCTGGACGAAGGATGTGCGCAGGGGTGAATTTCGCGATGGCCACGGTAGAGCTAATGTTGGCGAACCTCGTGCATCGTTTTGACTAGGCTAGTAGTCCGCCGGAAAAAGAAACTTCTCTTGGTTCCAAAATTACGTGTATACTAGCTAGCATCCCCCTCTCCCCGCACCCAAGATATACTGGGCTGTTGCATATATGGATTTACTGCAATAAAGGTTACGTATATGTAACTAAGCTTACGATGTTACTTGTACTGGGTATATAATGCAATAGTGTTATTAGAAATTTACGTAGATTTGACACTAATTTAATCTAGAAAAATATTAATAGCATGTTTACGACATGAAAAAGTTGCATATCATTACCGAAATTCGGCTCTTTATTTGCTGATTACTTACCACTGCTTGCTCAGGATAATTTATCGGATACTCAGCAAAACACACATTGCTCATATTAGTATACATCAAGCCGTGCACGTGTAATCACAAACATGTGTATACATGCATGATCTAGGATTATCAGTAAATAAGCAGTAGCACGTACATGTCCGATGGACTTACCAAACAAGCAAAACCATTTCTATCTCTCTAGCATTGAGGTCCATTGTCGACAATTGAGGAATATATATATGGTAGTGTTGGGCAACAAAAAAGGCTGAGCGGATGGTCCGGTCCTGAGGCTGGACGGTCTGCGGTCCGGACATTCCGCACTGGTGGTGTGGACGGTCCGCGCCCGCGCATAATCAATTAGAGTTCTAAGTTTCTTACGTGATTTGTTAGCTAAAACTGCGGAATTAGCTCGGGAGATGGATTGTAACGGGTCCAGACCCCCTTATATATCTCTACTAACTATTAAGGGGGCAGTGTAGACTGCCCCCGCCTGCGAATCCCACCCGCCGCGGAACCAGCCATAGCAGCCACCTCCCCCGCGGCGAATCACGCCCGCGCCTCCCCCGCCACGAATCCCGTGCCTCCCCCACCGCGGAACCCGCCTCCACCCGCAAATCGCATGCTGCGCCTCCACCCGCGAATCACCCGCCGCGGCTCCATCTCCGTGAACTGCCCGCCCGCCCGCCGCCATCCCCGCCACGACAGCCGCGATACCAGTGTACCCCCTCGTCGTGCACATGGGCGACACCGTGCTACTGCCCGCGCCCCCGTCATCCCCTTCTCTGTCATCCCCTTGATCTGGCGCACGCGCTCGCGGTCACGGTCGGCGTTGTCCGGGTAAGGCTCGCGGTCGAAGGGGTGGGCGGCGTCGGTGCGGGGGTGCTCGAGCTCGCGCCACATCTGCAGGAGCGAGGAGGGCGCGTTGAGGGAGGGCGCCTGCGGGCGCGGCGGCAGAGGCGCGGCGGTCGAGGAGAGGAGGAAGGAGGAGGGTCGAGGGTGGAGACCGGGTGGAGGCGCGCGAGCGCGAGGAGCTCGGCCTCGCGGTTGTGGCGCTCGACCTCGCGCTCCATGGAGGAGAGCACCTCCTCGGCCTGGCGCGCGACCCAGCGGCTGAGGAGGCGCGACTCCCGCCTCTGCCTGCGCACCGCCGACGACTCGACCTCGCCGTATTCACGCAGAGGACGCCCTGGATGGTGGATCCGATGCATTCCATGGCCTGCCCTATGGCGTCAAGGCGACATGTTGCGCCGAGGTGGAGGCCGGGTTGAACGCCGTGTACCGGCGGTGCCGGAGCCTTGACCACTCCATGGGACCGCTAGAGATCCGCATAGTGTCCCTCGACGCCGCGATTACAACATCACCATGTCTGGCGCCTGCGCGCAAGAGGAGTTGTCCCTGTGGCATCATCTTTGGCTCCGCCACTCTGGTGCACTCTATGGCACTAGAGGCGAGGAGCTCGCAGTTCGCCACGCCTGGCCAACCTTCTCACTGTGCCCCCCTCTCATTGGTTTTTTCTCCCACCAGGCCACCACAACCTAGATCCCAGTCCTCGGACATGTTGTGGGGGTTGCTTTTTCGATTTCTTTGCAAGAGCTTGGTGGTGTCTATGATGTTAGTTGGATATAGTTAGCAGAAGTGCATAATCATAGCCTTCAGATTTTATAAATTATTCCTTAATTTGCTGAAAGAAAGATGATGATAAGCCTTTGTTATATAGACCAGAATTGGTCAGTCCTTTGTTGATAGTAGTTCGTCTATTGATTCAGGTGTATTTTTCGTATTTGTATATATTATGTTAGATTGTATCTCGCAGGTTAGAGAGATGCCGAGGGGCTGTACCTCGCCAGCGATTTGGACAAGCGGCTATTGATCTACTTCCCCTTCATGCAAGTGGTCAAGCTACATTTCGTGCTATTCAAAGGCCCCAAGGATGACGGTAAGATTTGCAACTCCTTGTCTGTCTGGGTCTATGAGCTAACAGACTTGTGCCAAATTGTTAGTTTATATGTTCAAAGTAGATAGAAGTACTACTTTCCTATGAGTTAGTTTTAGCAACAAGGATGTGGAAGCAAACCAACTGCTGCTCTAGTTATTACATACAGAATTGCAGACCATGAGTGCAACCCCATCTTTTCACATGGCACTCATCAAACTCTTTATTATGGAATAGTTAACATTAGTGTTATTAAGAACAAAAGTTAGATCCATAATTAAGTGAGTCTATAATTTTCATGGCCATAGAAAGGAGCACTCATGTATTAGCGTTGAATAGATAATTACATCATTTTATTGTCACCTTGCACTTTGACCTCACTGAAAACATAATGTTACCAACTCAATGTCAAGTCGTTTTTTCAGAAACTTTGAATTTCCACAATTATAAGGTTGTTTCTTTGAAATGATGTTTGTCACTGCAACATTGGCATCCTATCGATTTGTTTGTTGGGAACTGCATGATATGCTCTGCCGCTGCAACTTTATGGCTCAGCTTCTTTTTCAGACAATAATAGCATACCTTCTGTCACCACAGGCCCCAAAATAGTAAGACTTGTCCAACAAAGAGCATATGGGTTTTAGGTATGCTACCACAGTACCACTTTCCTAGAGTTATTTAGAATTTGGACTTCTCAAAACACATTATCTTTTTATATTTAGCTAAAATGCATATTTATGTAATAAATGTCAGCAATGGCAATGACTATCTACCAATGGACATCGTGGAGCTATCTTCCGATCATTTGATAGAGGTACGACTTATCATCCTACTCTTAAATATGGTTGATGGTCATCCTGTTTATTGACATCCCAACCATTATTGTTTTGCTCACCCGAATGGGTCTTGCCCTTTTTTCCTGGCAGAATAAGCCTTTGCTGCTAAAGGATGTCAAGTTCCAAAACGTACACGGGTATATACATTTCACAATATATATGTTTTTGTTACCCCATTTATGTTTCTTACCACAATTTTTATTTAATGGTCTTTTGTTATTATTTCATCCTGACTATAATCATTGTGGACAATCAAAGTTTCTTGTACCCTATATGTATAGGGAAGTTCAGTGAATTTTGATACAGATTCTTCAGTCTTGTTATAGGCTTACCAGTGCTTATTGACCTTTGTTTGTTCGGGACACTTCTTTTTAAGCTTGTTGTAGCTGATGTCATGTGCATGTCACCCTAAACTTGCAACTTCTACAACATTATAGGAAATGGCAAGAGCTTTTTGATGTGCCCATGAAAACCCAAAGTATGTTATGCTAAAGAAGACCAGATTTTCGTTCAGACATTCGCTGAGATATGTGGTGGCAAATAAAAGTGTATGATGTCTGTGATGTGATGCGCCACGGAAAAAAGGCAGAATATATGATACTGTTATTGTCTTAACTGTCTAATCACCTTCCTATTTTAGTAGTCATGATTTGGTACTTGGCTTACTATTTTTTTTTGTTATGCAGTGGATGTGGCAATACTATTACTGTCAACATGTTGCCATTTTTGTCATATGGTCCATGTGTGTCTCCTTTCGAAAATTAGGACCCCAGTGCTCATTAATCATAGCAACTTCTGTTTCTGAATTTGTGTGAAATTTGTTGGATACTTATATTTATTCTTTGCCATTTTTGTATGTGATGTCTTTTTGTTCAAGCAGTTTTTTGTGCTTTATAATTTCAAAGTGTGCAAGAGTGTCCAGAATGTCTTCACATGGCCTCACTTTATGAGATACTACTGCTTTTATGCAATATACTTTTGTTGTGTTGTGTGCCTGATAAGTTGCACCATAACATTTCTTTAAGGACAATGGTTCTGATGAGGTTGTATTCAAGGCCATGGGGAGGGCTATCAATAAGACTATCATGGTTGTGGAATTGATCAAGGTACTCCTTATGGCTCTGGTGCTTGCTAATATTACTTATCACTTGATTCTAATTGTTACTGTTATTACTGTGAAGAGGAGGATTGTTGGCCTCCATCAGAATACCACCACTGGATCTACTGATATTACTGATATGTGGGAGCCATTGGAAGAAGGCCTACTTCTGTAAGTGACTTGTTTTTATTCTAGGATAGAACTATAACTGCACATGAACCTGTAATTTTGGAGTTCAAGATTATATCTCTCTGCAGGCTTGAGACAACAAGACATGTCTCTATGATCACTATAACTCTTTCAAAGAAGGAGCTGGACACATCATCTATCGGGTATGCATACTGCACTCTTTTGTTAACTGCATTTAATGACTTTCTTTGCCAGTTTGTCTTAACCAAATTCTATGGTTTTCTATGCCATGAACTCACATCTCGCTGCGTCAAGTAATCTAATAAGAAACCAGTACTCCCTCTGTTTCTTTTTATAAGGTATATAGTAAGATTTGAGAAATCTTTAGAAATGTTCTTTGATCATCAATGGCGCTTACAGTATATCATCAATTGCTTCAAAATCAATTTGCATTAAATTACATGTGGAATGTTGTTCTATTGATACAACTTTTATACATGCATGTGTATCATTTGAGTAATTGTTGGTCAAAATCTAAGAAATTTGTCTTGTTTGAATCCTGATATGTCTATATTTCGAGATGGATTTCTTAGCTTGATTTGAATTCCTTGATCCCTTCATATCTGACCATTTTGGAACATTTAGGTATTGTGTTGCTGCCCTCTTCATTCATTCTTTGTCCTTGTAGTTGAATTCTTTTCAATCCAATAGTCTGCTAGATTTACATAACGACATGTTGTTCACTTTACCTATATAGTTTTTTATTTCATACATGCAAGGTACTAAACAGCAGACTGTCATTGTTATACTTGCAGCTCCTATAATTATGCTTGCTATTACTAATACCTTTCCTTGCTATTTTGCAACAAGTCCACAACAGTTGCTCGTGTGTATTTCCTCTGTCTCGGGTAAGCAGCATAGCAGTAGAGTAGGTGTTCACTAGCAGTACAAAGTCCTCCAAGGTTTGGTTAGTGTCTATTTTGATCATATTGTAATGTTTGTGAGGCGTGTGAATTTTTTTTGTTACATTAGCAACACAAGTATGTGATGTTGAACAAAAAAACTTAGACGAATAGATTGTGGGGCTTCTAGGTAGGGATGTGGTTAGTGAATTCGATTAGCAGCACTTGTGTTAGTTAGGCTAATATCACAGATTTTTTAGTAGTATGTTAATTGTGTGATACATCCAGCTATTTGAATATGATTTGACATATATTGTAGTCACCCCTGTAAATCGTTTTCTTTATTCTTCCAAAGAATCAAAGCCAAAATCTGTGTTATGCGTTCATCTTGTTCTTTAGATTTTCTTGCTTGTAGCCATAAGTCATGCTTCATTTTTCGAATGTACCTAGGCCGCTCATTTTTGGTAGTTCATATTGACGCCAACTAAAATTAGTGTTTAAGTAGTTCCATTCATGTTTCTTGTCCTTGCTGGTTCATGTGTTGTAAACTATAGATGGTAATGCAAGGTCTTCAACCTATTTTATCGGCTATGGTTGATTGCTATAATGCGTTTTGGTACAAGTTTGCAATAGTTTTATTCCACAGAAGTATTCAGATGTTGAGTGAGTATAGCTTGTGGCCTATCTTATGATCATACTCATGTGTACTTTAGTTTATGAGAAGCCGCAATGATTTTTAATGTCATAATGTTCTAGGCTCTTGTTTTTTGAGATACAATTAGTTCATTGCACCTAACATATTTTGTTTTTAAGAAAGAAATCTTCATTTGATGGTTTAGATCCATGTAAAGAGAGGAGCATGCTTGTGGCTACACTTATGGGTATCATCACTTCATATTGTGATAATGCAGACTACTCATTGTTTTAGCCTTTACTGCCTGTAGATGTTGATACAAGAGACTGTGGTTGGTGCCCCCCTCTCACCAGAAGCCATCTCAGCAGACACCATGGACATACAGTAAGATGCTTTTATCCTTGCTTTCTATACTCGATCTGTAGAATTGAGGAAGTGGTGTCCTTGTTGAGGAAAATATGAAAGAAAGTGCAGCAAAATTCTCCAGGGCAGCCCTAATCGATTGACTAGAAGGTGAGCAAAACGTCAACATCTTTGGATTTATTTAGGCATTTGTGATCGATATATATTGATCATTTTGTGTTATATAGGCAGTTTGTCAAGAAAATTACACCGAGGAAGAAGAAATATACTTGATGTATGAACTTTGGGTCAGCTATGTATTCAGTTATGTATGAACTTTGGGTCAGTTATGTATTTATCATGTTTTAATTTGTGATGTTGATTAATATTCTCTACATATTTATCATTGTTTATTTTTTTAATCAATGACAAAGCACATATACAATCTTATATATCTTTTAAGGTATGTAAATAACTATTTTTAGTGATGCTAACAAAAATATAGAATAATAATTAGTGTTTTTGCATAATATTGATTCCGTAGCAACGCACGGGCATACACCTAGTATATATATGGAGGACTACGACCGATTGATCATAAACAATCGAATTAATACTCAATATACATCTCGTTTTTACCTTATGCATTATGAGTAGTTCTAGTTTAGCCCTAGTTTAACCTTTCTCTATCCCAAATTCTCCATCTCTCTTTGGCTCTACGTCGATTAGAGGTGTCTAGGGTGGCCTGTCGATCCTAGACAAGGCCTAGGACCTCTCCTCCCCGATGGGATCCTTCCCGGGAGTGAGATCCAGGCGCCGCCGGCAAACTCCGCCTATCCTGCGGACGCGTGGACTATCTGGCTCGTCAGGCAGGGAACCATCCCTTGCACCACGTCGTAGACCATCCAGTCCCTAGCCATGGACCATCCGCGCCTCCATAGAAAGCACCGCCGCCAGTTGTCATCGCAGTGATTGGCGCCTGGATCGACGCCAACACACTTTTTGGTGACTCCAACGGGAAATTCGCATAGAGACCTATCAGATCGGCCCTCAATGGCCGGTTCAAAAGATAGCTCTGACATTTCCACCAGCAATATCATAGAGCCGACTTGGTAAACCTTGTCGGCTGAAGAACAGCTCGAGTTCGAGGAGCATCAGGAGCAGTTGATTAAGGAAGCAAAGACAAAGTTCCTGACCAACTTCAAAGTGTACAGGAACAACAAAGTCGTTCGGCAAAGGGCGACAGATCTGGCTTCGCTCTGACTTACTACAGCTACCCCTAAGGTATGCGACACGAATGAACTCCAATCTCTTAAAGCTTACATAGATGAGCAGCGATACCAAATTAGGAGCACCAAACCCGGGCGCGAACTTCACCAAGTGTGCTAGGATCAAGTCTCACACATATTATGACTCATGGTACAGAAACGAATGTCACATCATTAATATATAATGAAGTTCTATACAAAATAGTTAAGTAATTATATCATACGAAGACAATGATCCAGCAACCTAAAGTTGACTGGGAGACGACGACCTTGACCACTTACAAACTAATCACATCATCCTTCATGCGCCTCATCTAGTGGTACCTGTTCTGGACCTAGGGGATGTGTGTACAGCAAGGGTAAGCTCACATACGTTCATCGCTCAACAAGTTGTGGGGAATAATGTGCATGAACTCCCCAAAGGTGGGAGCTCGTGTGAAGTGTAAGGCTTACCAAAGGAGATGGTTACATCTGAGCATTGCTTTTAGAGTTGGTCAAAATTTTATTACCAGTTACTAGGTATAAGTAGATACCAACCCAAATAAATATGAGATCAAAATTAATAACAACACCCACAATGCAATGATAATGGCAAATTAAGTTTAATTCCATAGATTAATCATGTGAGGGTCCGAGTTGCTCATGACCGTGGGCACAACTGATATACCAGTTTTACACTTTGTAGAGGTTGCGCATCTTTACCCACAAGTCGTGTATCCCGTCTAGCCGGGGTTTGCAAGGCCCTTAGACACTTCCGAGGTGAATGGCGAGGGATCCACTACGAGGCCTTTACAAACTTCCACTAGCTTTAGAAAACCTGCTACGGTTTTTGAGAAGGGCAATATAGGAATCCCTCGTCCGAAAAGCCATCGCAGCATGATCGATCTGAGAACCTCCCTATATGTAACTCATCTACCGCTCTTGCCCATTTCAGGTAAGGTAGTCCTCCACTAGCTTTACTAATTAGTCAGCTAAGGGCGTCCCGTACCACCCTTGTGGTAGCACTATTTTCTCGGGTGGTCGCTCCATGTTCCAAACAATGATCTTTTCATGAACAATAATTAAAACAACAACATAACTGGAACATGATCATAATGTAACATTAATTTCCCAAAACCAGGTAGAGCATTAGCAAAGCTACCCAATAGTTCTTTTGTCTGCAAGGCATGGGATAAACAATGCTAGGGAAGCCTATTAGGTCCCTCAAATTAACCTAAACATGTCACTATGATTAACAGGAACATTATTAGGTAAAGAGGAGTGATCAAGGGCACACCTTGCCTTAGACTCGAGATCTTTAACCTCGCTGCTACTCGTAGCAATACAAACAAACATGGTATATGCAAAATTAACATCACACCAAACTAAATTTGGAGTTATGACTTTAAAGTTATGAGTTTTTGAAGGTTTAAGTGGCTACTTTAAAGCAAAGGAGGTACAAGATTTTAATCATACGTTTCATGGTAATACATGGTTACTAGATGATAAACAATATTAATATGAGATTAATGCAACTGGAATGGATAAAAAAGGAGTTAAAATACAGGAGTTATGAATTTATGAAGTTTTAGGGTTTAGTTAATACATAAGAATCATTTACTAATTTAATTTATTAAATCCGAGATCAAATTGGACTGTAGCCATAAGAATGAGAAAGTCGAGGGGCTTCTTTATAATTAAAAGGACCAATCCGAGATGATCTTTACCCTGAAGTGGACTGCGGGTTGAATGTAAAAAATGGCAGGGGCTCTTATGCAAAACTGCTCGGCCGAAGGGGTATCCATCACTCTCAGCCGTCGGATCGATGATCTATGATGCTGATTAGACTGTACAAGATGTGAACCGGTAACTCCTACCGATCGTGGGATCAAGGATCAACGGATGTGATTCTAAATAAACGAAATCTAACCTCACCCACACATCGCCCGATCGACACCCCAGATCTAATTGGGCGAAGGGACATCAAGATGTATCTCCACCGCCCAAATCCGGATGGACGACCAAGAGACCATCTCCCCCCCGGTGGTGGAACACAGCCGCACACCCCCAACTGTGGCGGCGACATCATCGAGGAGCATCCAACGGTCACGCTGGGGCTTGATTCGAAGCGTAACTAGGTGCTAAACAATGCAGAGGACGTATAGAATCGATCCTAGGGACATTACCGATGGCTGGGAGGCAGAGCGATGCTGTCCACGCGGCACGGCGGGCTCACGGCGAAACCCCATCTCCTGCGACGAATTTACCTCACCTCGACAGCAAAATATGTACGGTGAGGCCGCGGTCACCTCTAGCATGTTGAGTCGAAGCTCCCTAGATATCTTGGGTTAGCTCGACGGTGGCAAGCACGACGCCCACCAACACCCCCATGGTGGCAAGGATTTTCTTTGCTGCCTGCTCCAGAGAAGATAACCGGGCTTCGATTGCTAGGCCAAGGGCGGTCTCGGCCGATTATATAGGGCGAGGGAGGACTTAGACATGACAAGCATCCCAACGGCTCCCCCTGGATTTACTCAAGCAAACACATTAGTCTAAAAGGGTCAAGTTGGAGTACATCCTCCCCCTAGACATGTGCATCATTTGCATAAGGACTTGTGAGGTCCGGGGGTGACTTGTACAACTTGAGCACCAAAAATAAGCAAGTAAAGATAGAAATGCTTCATAGAACATGATCAAAGGCATGAAACACATGTATGTTAAAGATTAATCCATGTTCCACGAATCTAAGACATTTAGCTCACTACGCAACCTGCAAAACATTTTCTCATCGAAAGGTTTGGTGAAGATATCGACTAGCTGGTTAATATGGCAAACGTCGATATCTCACCTTTGTTGGTGGTCTCTTAGAAAGTGATGTTGGATGTCTATGTGCTTAGTGCGGCTGTGTTCAACAGGATTATCCGTCAAGCAGATTGCACTCTCATTATCAGATAGGAGTGGGACTTTGCTCAGATTGTAGCCAAAGTCTCGGAGGGTTTGCCTCATCCAAGTAGTTGTGTGCAACACTGGCCTGCGGCAACATACTAGGCCTCAGCGGTGGATAGGGCAACAAATGTCTGTTTCTTAGAGCTCCAAGACACTAGGGACCTTCCTAGAAACTGACAAGTCCCTGATGTGCTCTTCCTATCAACCTTGCACTCGGCATAGTCAGAATCTGAATATCTGATTAAGTCAAAGGTAGACCCCTTTGGATACCAGATCCCGAAGCAAGGCGTATGAACTAAATATCTAAGAATTCGCTTCAAGGCCACAAGATGACATTCCTTTGGGTCGGATTGAATCGAGCACACATGCATACGCTAAGCATTATATCCAGTCTACTAGCACAAAGATAAAGTAATGAACCTATGATAGACTAGTATGCCTTTTGGTCAACGGACTTACCTCCCTTGTCCAGGTCCAAGTGTCCATCCGTTCCCATTGGCGTCTTAGCGAGCTTTGCATCCTTCATCCCAAACCTTTTAAGTAAGTCTTGGGTATACTTTGTTTGGGAGATGAAGGTTCCTTCCTTAATTTTCTTCACTTGAAATCCAAGGAAGTAGTTTAGCTCGCCCATCATTGACATTTCAAATTTTTGCATCATTACCCTGCTAAACTCCTCACGAGACTTTTGATTAGTAGAACCAAATATTATGTCATCGATATATATTAGGCATACAAACAAATCACCATTACAAGTCCTAGTGAAAAGAGTAGGATCAACTTTCCCAACCTTGAAAGCATTAGAAATAAGAAAATCTCTAAGGCATTCATACCATGCTATTGGAGCTTGCTTAAGTCCATAGAGCGCCTTAGAGAGCTTGTAGACATGGTCGGGATACCTGTCATCCTCGAAGCCAGGGGGTTGTTCCACGTACACCTCCTTGATTGGTCCATTGAGGAAGGCGCTCTTCACGTCCATTTGAAACAACTTAAACGAGTGGTGAGCAACATAGGCCAATAATATGTGTGTTGATTCGAGCCTGGCTACAGGAGCAAAAGTCTCCTCAAAATCCAAACCTTTGACTTGGACATAACCTTTTGCCACAAGTCAAACCTTGTTCCTTGTCACCACACCATGCTCATCTTGCTTGTTGCAGAACACCCACTTGGTTCCCACAACATTTTGCTTTGGTCGTGGCACTAGGCTCCATACTTCATTTCTCTTGAAATTATTGAGCTCTTCCTGCATGGCCAACACCTAGTCCGGATCCTGCAAGGCTTCTTCTACCCTAAAAGGCTTAATAGAGTAAAAAAAGAGTAATGTTCACAAATATTAGCTAAACGTTAACGAGTGGTTACACCCTTGTTGATGTCACCCAGAGTCTGATCCACTCGATGATTCCTTTGGATGGTGGCCTAAACTTGAGTTGGAGGTGCCTGTTGTACTTCTTCCTCATTATCCTTTTCTACATGTGCTCCCCTTGATTCATGCCTGCATCTTGAGGTACATGTTCCTCATATTGAAAAGGGGGTTGCACCAATGTTGAGGAAGATGGTTGATCTTGATCTTGTTGTTCCTGCGGTCGCACATCACCTATTGCCATAGTTCTCATTGCGGCTATTGGAACTTCATCCTCACTACATCATCAAGAATAACTTGCTCTCTTGGAGAGCCATTAGTCTCATCAAAGTACAACATCACTAGAGACTTCAACCAAACCCGAAGTTTTGTTAAAGACTCTATATGCCTTTGTATTTGAATCATAACCTAGTAAAAACCCTTCTACACCTTTGGGAGCAAATTTCGAATGCCTACCTTTCTTAACCAAGATGTAGCATTTGCTCCCAAATACACGAAAGTACGTAACATTGGGTTTGTTACCGGTTAGGAGTTCGTAAGATGTCTTCTTGAGGAGGCAATGAAGATAGAGCCGGTTTATGGCATGGCAAGTTGTATTTACAGCTTCTGACAAAAACCGCTCAGGCGTGTTGTACCCTCCAAGCATTGTTATCGCCATGTCGATGAGCGTCCTATTCTTTCTCTCTACTACACCATTTTGCTGTGGTGTCTAAGGAGCGGATAACTCATGCTTGATGCCTTCTTCCTCAAGAAACTCCTCTACTTGAAGATTCTTGAATTCAGATCTATTGTCACTTCTGATCTTTTTCACTTTGAGCTCAAACTCATTTTGAGATCTCCTTAGGAAGTGATTTAGAGTACCTTGGGTTTCTGTTTTATCCAGCAAAAGAATACCCAAGTGAAGCGGGGGAAATCATCAACAATAACAAGAACATACTTACTTCCCCCGATGCTAAGATAAGCAACAAGCCCGAAGAGATCCATATGGAGTAGTTTCAGTGGTCTTGACGTTGTCATCACATTTTTACCTGGATGAGTAGTTTCCACTTGCTTCCATGCCTGGCACGCTGCACAAGGTCTGTCTTTCTCAAAACAGACATCAGTTAGTCCTAACACATGTTCTCCCTTTAGAAGCTTATGAAGATTCATCATTCCAACATGTGCTAGACGGTGGTGCCAGAGCCACCCCATATTAGTCTTAGCTATTAAACATGCATCTAGATCGGCATTTTCTTTAGAAAAATCAACTAAATAGAGCTTGTCGTCTTATACACCTTTAAAAGCTAATGAACCATCACTTCTTCTAAAGACAGATACATCAATATTTGTAAATAAACAATTATAGCCCATATGATATAATTGACTTATAGAGAGTAAATTGTAACCAAGTGATTCTACTATGAACACATTAGAAAAAGAATGCTCGGTAGTGATGGCTATTTTACCTAACCTTTGACCTTGTCGTGATTCCCATCTCCAAAGATGATCGTGTCTTAGGAATCTTAGTTCTTGACTTAGGAGGTGAACATTTTCTTCTCCCTTGTCATGTGGTTTGTGCCTACGCTGTCAATAATCCAGCTTGTGCCTCTGGATGCATAAACCTGCAAGGTGATTTAAGCTTGGGATTTAGGTACCCAACTCTTGTTGGGTCCTACAAGGTTAGTCACATAAGACTTTGGAACCCAAATGCAAGTCTTGCCTCTCTTGCACTTGGGCCCCACATTTCTAGCAATAACATTATCATTTTTACACATAAGCACAAATGAAGCATCATAAGTATGATAAAGCATAGTTGGACCATTATATGCATTTTTAGGCGCATGGGAAGCAACATGATGAGCATGGCACCTAGGTCTATTCTTACCATGAGCATACGAAGAGCTAGAGGATGCAAACATGTCATGTGAATCAAAGGCAGTATCATGACCAGTAGATAAAACAACATGATCATGATGAACAACACTAGAAGCATTCTTAACATGAGCATATAGATAGGCATGATTCTTTTTGCTATGTGAAGAATGAGAGCTACTAGCTATAGGAGCCTTTCCTTTCTCCTTGATGAGATTGGAAGTCCTTTGGCTTGTTAAGTTCTTGGTTCCCTTTTGGAAACCAAGTCCATCTTTAACGGATGGATGTCTACCAATGGTGTAGGCATCCCTTACAAACTTTATTTTATCATTTTCACTTTTTCAAGGCTTAAGTTGAGCATTAAGATTTGCAACATCATTATTCAACTTAAGAATAGTGGAAGCATGAGTATTGCAAGCATCAATATCAACATCTTTACACCTATTATAGATCGACACATGCTTCACAGAGGAACTAGCAATACTTAGATTTTTCTATTCTAGCACTTAGATCAGCATTTAAACTTTTAAGGCTAGACATAGATTCGATACAAGAAAATAATTCAGAAAAAAGAATTTCATTTCTCTTAACTTGTAAAGCAAGAGATTTTTCAGCATTAACAAGTTTATCATGTTCTTCATAAAGAAAATCTTGTTGTTTTTCTAACAACCTATCTTTCTCATTAAGGGCATCAAATAATTCGTTGATTTTATCTACTTTACATCTATCTAAACCCTTAAAGAGATCATTATAGTTTGTATCATCATCAGATTCCTCATCACTAGAAAACGTGTACTTTGGAGTATCTCAAGTACGTGCCTTCTTCTCCTTAGCCATGAGACATGTGTGATGCTCATTGGGGAAGAGGGAGGACTTGTGGAAGGGTGAGGCAGCAAGTCCCTCATCGTCAGAGTCGGATGAAGAGCAGTTCGAGTACCACTCCTTGCCGATGTGTGCCTCGCCCTTCGCCTTGCTATAGTTCTTCTTATTCTCCTTCTTCCACTTCTTTTCTTGTCCCTAGTCATTTTTATTATCGGGACATTGTGCAATAAAATGACTAGACTTAACACATTTCATGCAGGAGCGTTTTCTTCTTGATTTGTTCTTGTTGGGATACTCCTTGCGTCCCTTCAAAGCGGTCTTGAAGCGCTTGATTACAAGCGACATTTCCTCCTCGTTGAGCCCGGTAGCCTCCACTTGTTCCACCTTGTTAGGTAGCGCCTCCTTACTGATTGCTGCCTTGAGGGCAACGGGCTACGGCTCGCAGAGTGGGAGTGGTCCGTTGGCGATGTCATCAACGTACCTAGCCTCCTTTACCAGCATACGCCCGATTACGAATTTTCGAAGAATTTCCTCGGGCGTCATCTTGGTGTACCTGGGATTCTCACGAATAAGGTTTACAAGATGAGGATCAATAACGGTAAATGACCTTAGCATGAGTCGAAAGACGTCATGATATGCCCTTCTTGTACTCCCATAACTCCGGATCTTGATCACCAGGGTCTTGAGCCTGTTGTATATTTTGGTTGGCTCCTCTCTGCTTTTCACGGCGAATCTCCCAAGCTCACCTTCCACCAGTTCCATCTTTGTAATCATGGTGGCGTCATTTTCCTCATGAGAGATCTGGAGGGTGTCCCATATTTGCTTGGCATTGTCCAAGCCGCTGACTTTATTGTACTCATCTAGCATAGAGTTGCTAACAACACAGTAGTAGCCTGGGCATTCTTATGAATTTGCTCATTAATAAATATGGGATTATCGCTACTATCAAAATGCATTTTATTTTCCACTATTTACCATATACTGGCATGGAGAGAGAACAAATGACTGCGCATTTTATGACTCTAGAAAGAATAATCTTCTCCATCAATGTGAGGGGGTTTTCCCAGTGGAATAGACAATAAATGTGCATTCAAATTATAAGGGAAACGAGAATAATCAAAAGAATAGTTTTGATTAACCGTTTTCTTTTTTGACGAAGAGCCTTTGTCATCGTCATCCCTTGGTGAAGAAGAGGATGCATCGCTGTCGTAGTTGATGATCTTCTTGATGCGCCTCTTCTTCTTTCCATCCTTCCTCTTATTGTTTGAGCCTGAGTCGGTGGGCTTGTCACCTTTTGGCTCATCAACATAGATGGTTTCCTTCTCCTTCTCCTTGTCGTTGATATGATCCCCTTTCCTTAGGAACCATCTCTTCAGGCGGTTAGTCCCTTGATGAAGAGAACAGATCTGATACCAATTAAGAGCACCTAGAGGGGGTGAATAGGTGATCCTGTAAAAACAGTTCAACAAAATAAACCTGGACTAATATTGGATTAGTGAAAGCAAGAGCCGAGTTCGAATGAGGAGTATGATAGGAGTGAACTTCTTTACTTAATTGCTCTTCACTAAGTGAGTATTGAACTTAGAGCAATTATGTAACTGAAGTGACTAGAGAGAAAATCGCAGTAGAATAAAGAAAAGTGACACAACGATTTTTATCCCGTGGTTCGGTCAAGTAGAATAGTTACCTACTCCACATTGTGGCATCCCAACGGACGAGGGTTGCACTCAACCCCTTTCAAGTGATACAAAGATCGACTTGAATACCATGGTTCTCTTTATCTCAACAATATCCCATTGTGAGGAATCTCCACAATTTGGAGTCTCTCACGCCTTACACAATTGATCTCTAATGAAAACACGAGTAAGGGAGGAATAGAATCACACACATGAGACAAACTTGCAGCAACTCACGCACACACAACAAAAGAGACACAAAGACAGCACAACGGAGTTACAACTCTAAACAAGTGCCCAAATCTCAATATACTAAAGCAAAGGCGTGAATTCAATGTCTTAGCATTGTTGGATGTTCAATGACTGCTTGGTGTGGAGCTCCATGCGCCTAGGGGTCCCTTTTATAGCCCCAAGGGACCTAGGAGCCTTTGGAGCTCCATTTGGAAGGCCCTGGTTGCCTTCTGTCCGTGGGTGCACCGGACTGTTTGGTGCACACTAGACAGTGAACAGTGAGCATGCTAGGCACGACAAAGAATCCTCTGATTAGCTGATTTCCTGTTCTGGGGGGCACCGGACTGTCCGGTGCGCCACTTGACCGTTGGCCCGAGGCCGACGTGGCAGCTAGCCATTGCGCGGCTGGCACACCGAACTGTCTGACGCCTCGCGCGGACTGTCCGGTGAATTATAGCCGACACAGTCTAAAAAACCCGAGAGCAGCGAGTTGGCCGGACCATGCACCGGACTGTCTGGTGCACTGCAGTCCAGCACCTTTCCTTTGTTCATTTCTTTGATTTCTTTTGCTCTCTTTTCGACTTATTTTTATGAAATCCCTGGCACTTAGAGAAACATGGTTAGCACTCAAATCAATTGACTAAGTGTCTAGAGCATACATTTTAGCTTGATCCACATAGATTTGCACTAAGTCTTCTTCTGAGCTCAATCTGCTTCATATACCTTTTCTCAACGTCATGTTAGTTCAAACATAATGTGTTGTGCATCTAATCACCAAAACAATATAGAAATGGCCTAAGGGCACATTTCCCTTTCAAGACGTAATCCTCTGTTGCTCGGCCTCCCGCTAGACCGCCATCGCCTCCATCCTCGCCTCTATGTCCTCCCATAGCTTCCTTTCTTGTTCCAGCTAGGCCTACAATATTTCACCCAAATTTTACAATAATGCAAATGAAAGGTATGTACTAATCAATGAACTACAAATCCAGCTGGATTAACCTAGAGTGCCTCTATCTGCTGCTGGGAAGGGCCCTACCGAGGATGTATGGCCAAGCTCGCGCTCGTGCTGGTGGCCTGAATCTGTGAGAGGGTGGGAGTAGCGGTGGAGTCGATTGCACCATTGACAATCCAGTAATGTCCATGTCACTTGCCTCCTCTGACCCTCATCACGACAACTTCGCCAAAGTCCTCGATGGTTGGATTGTAGTCTGGCCCATGGACCTCCCGTGCCATCACGAGGTGTACTCAGTGAGACAATTGTGGGCAGTCGGGTTGCTGTACGCCTCGGGCCCATCCTTGTATCGTAACCTCACAAGATATTAGGCCCACCTACAGCTGTCCTTGTCCCACGGACCTTAGACAGTCATGCAGATGCACCCAATAGCTTGACAGGACCTTCTGCCTGCATCTTCTTCCACATCTCCCAAGAGCGTACATCCCATATCATAGACATAAACAACATCGGAGTAAAAGCGAAAAGGATTACAATAACTTAATTTACATTAACAGGTACAATATAGAAAGAGTTATTATTACAATATACGGGTTTGAGTGCTTCTACTGATTACATCACAGGAAGGTAGATACCTTCCATAAGCTTTACTTAGTTTTCATCCTCTTGCTTCGGGACGATCTTGGAACAGAAGCAGCAAAACTCTGCAGTTTCTTCACCTACAACAACATGGTTTCGAAAACTCTGAGTATGGAGTGTACTTTCACAAGTCTTACCCGACTAAAAGAAAAGACTCTCAAGGATATGCTAGTCTTTTGAAGTCAAGGTAGGATTTAGCAAGAACGAATGACTCAGTTTGCTCAAAGCTTACTAAAGTTGGTCCTTATGAATTCTTTTTACTTGTCAAATTAAGTAATTTCCTGAATCTAGATTTGTTTCCTAATCTAGATCAAGCACTTGGCCTACACTAGCCATCTTTTACCACACCCTGAGTTTTCTTGTCACTATGGTGTAGGTCAGTGACCAAGTCTTCATGTCTGAGAAGTAACGGTGATCTGAATCGATTAATACCCAGTTGGGGATCTCCAACCATACAACATATGTAGCACTTAACCCTTGCATATGTCAACTCGCCCCTGGGTTTTTCAAGACTAGAATGGGTTCACGCCAACCGAGAGCACACATACTCCACCGTCCAGCTTCTTGCCACGGAGGGTACACGTTACTCTTGCCATCTCTCCACTCCCATTGTGTGGTAGCCTTTCTAGTGTTGGTCTGACCGAGGCAAAGCTTACCCATGATGATGTATGTGGCCAATTAAAAGCTCTTCGGTCATCAAGCCTACATCGGCTCGGTCCTTAAATGATTCAGACAGACACTACACTGAGAGCTCTTTCTCGTGCAAGTCACTTGCCTAGTCTCATCTTATCATTTATAACCCAAATTTTGGTACATGATAGAGGTACTCTTTCAGATGTTGAATCCATCACGTCTGTGATGGATTCACCATCATAAGTCTTTCTTTGTAAAAATTCCCATTCCAATGTGAAGCATCACCTTTTTAAAACAAAACATTTTGTTTTCTAAAGCACGACTAAGCATCATTAAATATGTTTAAATAATTCAGGTAACAAGGAATGGTACTCAATTTCTCAAGGAAGGAAATGCAACAATAGTTTATCGTGCAATTCCTATTACCTAATGCAGCATTCAAAGTTGATAAAACATTAAAATACAAGGAAAGGTAATTGCACGAGGGCTTGCCTTGTGTTGTAGGAGTAGCTGCTTCCTCACCACAGATGTCAAAGTAAAAGTTATTCTCAATGGGAGGATTCTGAGTCCGAGGAACAACTTCTTCTTCTACTACAGAGTCTTCTTCGTGTTCTACACACAATAATGCATATATCAATGCTTATGCCATGTCATGGATATGCAAGTTTATAATAAGCAGATAGAGAGCAGTGTTTTGAATACAGCTTTCCTTCATGAAGTCTATCAACCATCAAGACTTCTAGCTTGATAATCCTTTAAGATTAGTTCAACTAATCTTCTTAAGCTACCAAGTTGTAGAAAGTCTATGATTTGCAAGTTTTACTTGCAAAACTACTCCTGGACTCACTTGGTATTAAATGGTTTAATTCTTTGGGCTTATTATTGGTTTCCTAGTCAAACAGTGTCCAAATAAGTTCAAAATTTACTCAAGGTTTACAACAAACATATTAAGTCTACCTAAACAGTTTTATGATTTTGGGACTATTAAACTATTTCTAAAATTCTAAGAGGCTCTGCTTAAGTGCCTTTAAATGCTACATACTTTATGGTTTGAAATAAAAATCTAGGAACTATTTCTGTTAAATACTATCTGATTTTAGGAATCTAGCAAAATTAGTCCCATGGTTTTATCAATTTTTCTACTATTTTTAATGGATTTCACAAGCTACCAGTAAAAATAAAAGAATAAAGTATGAATAGGACCGGACTAGAATCATCCCGATTCGGCCCATCCTGCCTAGAAACTGGTCTCCGCGACCGAAGCTCGCGCTCGCGAGCGTGATTTTTGCGCAAAGGCCCCTGGCTATTCAAATATTTAGTTAAGAGACTGAGACACTATTTCCTAGAAACACTTACATCTTCACATAAGCAACTCTAGTTCTATTCTTCACACACTCAACCCCCCAAGGGAGCGCCAGTCGAATACTTAGCTTCGGCCGCGGGACTCATCGCCGGTGACCCTCCCCGATGGTAGCAAGTACACGAGATCCATTCCCGAGGCTACCCGAGTACATCCCTAGGTTATTTTGACCGATATGTCCCTAGCTCAAGTTTGTCCGCGATGATGGCGGAGCTAGAGCTCTGGTGAGCCCGTTCTGAGCTACATAATGTGGTAGAGTTCAATTAACTGACTTGGGAGGAGCCAGTGGCTCACCAGGGTTACGGTGCTCGCACGAGTTTGGACGGAGAAGGCACGGAAGAGCCGGTTGACTTGAGGGGTGTCCACGGCGGTGTTCCCGAGCAACAACACGACGTTCCCAGGATTATACTGCAGTAGCATTCAAATTCTCGTGCTAGTGAGCATCACAACACCTAAAGGAAACTAGAACATGTAGCGGTTGGGCTAGGGTTACTCAGGAGAGGCTGGCCACGATGAAGCCTTCACGATGGCGTGGGTGAACATTTTCGGGAAAACCCGGTGACTGGGAGCTATGGTGGACGAGAGGGACTCGCTGAGGGTGGGTTGGGTTCATAACAGAAGGGGGAGCGAGGGGAGCACCCAATTTAAAGGAACCGAGTGTGCCTTTCACGAATTTGGAGCGAAAGTGTTCACGGCAGCGGTAAGATATTTCTACTGGGTGAGTTGACCATGGTGCCCATCGGTGCAATGGCTCGTGGATAGTACTTCTTGCTTGCAAGATATTTCTTTTGGGTGTCCTAAGATACTTTCAAGTGCTTAACTTCTCCAAATCCTTGTTTCTTAACATGTCTTACCAAACTTAGCAAGATTACTCCTTTGAACTTAAAACATAAGGTCACATGCTTATAGTCCTTGGAGAGATTTACTCCTACCTAGGGTTAAGGATCCCCTTACAAGATCATACCCTCACACAAGCATCACATCATATGTTTTGTTTTGAAATTTTAGCCTAGTAAATACATTCTAGGTATAACATACACAATGAAATGCCTATGCATATGATGTCATGCCAAAGTTTTAGTTCTCATAACACCAGAGCTGTTACATCCTCTCTCCCATAAGGGCTTGTTCGGTTCTACCCCAATCCATATGGATTGAGGGGGATTGAGGGGTTTCAATCCCTAGCAAGTCAAAATCCCTCCCAATTCGTATCAATCCCCTCCAATCCATATGGAATTGAAAATAACCGAACAAGCCCTAAAAGAATCTCGTTCTGAGATTTAAAGCTCCTAGGTAAGTAATGAAAAAGGAAATGTATCACAACTTTATTTCCTATTTTCTCTTACATGGTAGGGGGTGGTTGTGCGGGTTTTATCTACTTTTCAATAAAGTGTAAGAAACTTTAAGGTTTACAATAAGCTAGAAACTCAGGAAAATGGTTTGCTAAGAAACCTTCAGATTCCCAAGTAGCCTCTTCTTCTATATGTTGGTTCCATTGTATCATATAGAACTTGAGTGTCCTTTTTCGAGTAACTCGGTCCTTTTGATCAAAAACTCAGATGGGATACTCCAAATAAGTTAAGTCTAGTTCCAAATTAACTTCTGATATATCCATAGTTTGATCGGGTACTCAGAGGCACTTCTTCAGTTGTGATACGTGGAACACATCGTGTACAGCAGATAACGACTCTGGTAGTTGAAGTCTGTATGCAACATGCCCACATCGTTCGAGAATAAGGAACGGACCGATGTATCAGGGTGCTAACTTTCCTTTAACTCCAAAATGATTAACTCCCTTCATTGGTGATACTTTTAAGTATACGTGATCTCCGACTTGAAAGATTAATGGTCAGCGTCGTTTATCCGCATAATTATTCTATCGTGCTTGAGCTTCTATCAAATTATGTTGTATACGTTGAACCTTTCCTTCTGTTTCCTTGACCAAATCAGGTCTAAAGAACCATGGCTCTCCTGGTCCTGACCAGTTAAAAGTGTTCGACATCGTCGACCATATAGAGCTTCAAATGGTGCCATTTTGATACTCTCTTGATAAATGTTATTGTAGGAGAATTGTGCCAGAAGTAACCAGTCATCCCACTTCTATGGAAATTCTAGGACACAATCTCGTAACATGTCCTCCAATATTTGATTTGCCCTATTTGTTTGTTCGCTTGTCTGGGGATGATAGGCTAAACTATGGAGCAACTTAGTATCCAAAGACTTGTGTAACTCTTCCCAAAATTTGGATACAAATTACGACCCTCGGTCCAACACTATCGTTCTTGGTACCCCATGCAAACTCAAAATATGAGCAACGTATAATTGAGCATAGGTAAGGACTAGGTAATAAGTTTTGACTGGAAGAAAATGAGCAGTCTTTGTAAGCCGATCCACTATAACCCATATAGAATCATATCCTTTGGATGTCCTAGGTAATCCAACAATAAAATCCATACTTATGTTGTCCCGTTTCCAACTTGGGACGGACAACGATTATAGGGGTGTAGCAGTCTTCATGTGCACCGCTTTTACCCGTTGACAACTATCGCACTATGCTACATAGCGAGCAATTTCTATCTTCATTTTAGTCCACCAACAATGTTGTTTCAAGTCCTGGTACATATGATACTTCTGGGATGGATATAATACCAACTGAGATGAGCTTTATCCAAAATATGTTGGCGGAGCTCAACATCCGTAGGCACCACTATACGGTCTTTGAACCATAACACTCCTTGTTCATCCTTCCTATAACAAGTGGCTTTAATGGCTTCCATTTTCTCTTGAATATGTTTCATGCCCTTATCAACTATTTGAGCATCAACAATCCCATGTTGAAGCACAGAATCAAGCTTTAGATGCATCAAAGTTCCTTGTTGCACTATACCCAAATTTAGTCTTTCCATTTCCTAGCATACAACCTCGTAGTAAGGCAGTGTGTCACACCCGGTTTTAGGGGCAAAACCGAATGTATAGTATATGTGTGCCATGATCCATTTTCCGCACATATGTTGACGTCACAAGTGTAATATATCAAAAGACAATGCAATAAAGGCATAAAAGAGAGTATAGCAACTTTATTACATCCTCCAAACTTAAGAGTCTTAAACAATATATTATCAAAGTACAGCGGAAATATCATGGGCAATCTCCCACAAGAAGATTGAAGCATCGCTAGACTCGGCACTCATCATCACCATCGTCAAAGTCTTCCTCATCAGTGTCTGATAAACAATTTAGCAAGGGGTGAGCTCACTTATGGTGGGGGCTCAGTAAATGGGAGAAATTGTGCAAGGTCAACAAGGTAAGCTAAGGTTAAGCAGTAAGCATTTTAGTTGGTCAATATTTTATTAACAACACCTAACTTACTAATTGTAAGTGTATCCCAAAATCCCAATTCGTCATGAGAATAATGATTAAATCTCAAAACACTTAAGTGAAACCACTTAAAATCATCGGACCACGATTTAATTCTCCATCTTTAAGCTTAATTATCATGTGAGGGTCCAAGTTGCTCTTAACCGTGAGCACGGCTGAGATATCAGTTTTACACTCTGCAGAGGTGGTACAACTTTACCCACAACCCATACATCCCCTCTAGCATGGGTTGTATGGACCCTTAAACACTTCCGACGTGAATGGCTAGGGATCAACTATGAGGCTTTCACAAAATATCCTTAGTACAAAGCCACCCGCTAAGGTTTCCACGTCAGTATTGGTGACCCTCTAGAAGAGGTACCTTAGCCAAGACCACTACAACTAAACACTACCGCCCCCTCTTGCCCATCTTTCAGGTAGGGTTGCTAAGCACTAAGTCTATAAAGCTATTTACCAAAGCCAGAGCCATGATAGCACTCGTGGTTGCACTATTTTTCTGGGTGGTCACTCCATGTTCTGTTTAATACAACATGATCTTGTTTAATCATCGGATTAACACCAATAGTATAAATTTCATCTCCGAAACAGTAATATCTTTAAAAGAGTGACATCATAATATGATAAGGTTGAGCAGTAGCTTAATTACTAAGCCTAGTATTTATCCCAGGTTAATCAAGGAATAAGGTTGTATTTCTAGGTGATCCTATTTTAGGCAAAACCCATCAAATTTGTGCACATATCCAAAAGTAAATGTTATTGTATGCATTATTTGGGTATAATAAGAAATGCATAGGGAGAATCCACTTGCCTTGGTCAAAAGTGTCCCACGGGTCGTTTTCAAACGTATTTGGGTCCTCTACCACGAAATCATCTTCTAATATAGATTCACGTACATACAAAAAGAAAACATGCACTAATAAATAAACATACACCATTACATAAATAAAAATACACCATTACACAAATAAACATATACCGAACAAATCATACCTATAAAAAGAAAAACGTCTAAAATAGAACCTGATTCGTAACCATAGTATAAGTCTACTCACATTAACGTCTAACTCATTTACTACAACATAAAATACTAATTTTGTTTCGAGTTTTTACTAATGAAAACTATATGGAAATTCGACTATGAAAGTATTTTATATAAAATAACTTAGATGTAATTGTTTAACCAACTCTACGGAGACAGATTAATTATAAATTAATTATTTCTACCATAAACATGGATCTCATTTTAGCTTTATCTTTTCTTTCTGAAAGAAATGACACCATGTTAACCAGAGGTCAAATAACTTTAATATTAAGGAAATTAAATTAAACCACTAATTTAACTATACTATTTAAATTATCGTAGACTTGGGTACTACTTATATTACCTCAATATTAATGGAAACTCTGTTATTTGCTTAGTAGATCTAAATTAGGCATATGAACCTATGAGCACATACATCTTGACTAAACTCTAATGTTCATTATAAGCAAGGTTAACCGTGAAATTACTTATCTAATGTTTTTGTTACAAATATGTGGTCTACCATATCCTGTTATTCTTTATTCTGAACACTAATTCCAAAATAATTTTAACGGTCATAAACAATTTACCATACACAATGTGACAAGTAATAGATCATCGGTCCATCACATAAACTCAATATTAATCGTTCAACATCCACATGATCTCCAATTCATAGTATATACAAATTCAAAACAACAAATCGCTACAGAAATCTTAAAATAAATCGAAATGATTTTGAAAATATAATAAAATTTGTGTCATCTTCAACCTTGCTCACTGCTCCTTGCGCACGGACAAACTCGAAGAACGAGAGGGGGCTCGGTCGGGGACGAGCAGGGCGCGGAGGGGCTCCGGCATGGCGGCGGTCGGCGCTCCGGTGAGCTGTCGGCGCACGTGAGCGAGGGAGAGAGAAGAGGGCGAGGGATGAGGGAGAGACACAGGAATCGGTCCTAGGAGCCTAGCCTCAATATTTATAAAGAGAGGGAGATGGAGAGGGAGCGCCGGGGAGGGAGAGAGCCGCCGGCCTCCATTAATGGCGCCAGCCGTTTCTTCCATCAATGGAGAGGGAGGGGAAGGGGAGGAAGGGGAGGAAGGGGAGGAAGGGGAGAGGGCGCCGTCGGTTTCGGGAGGTGAGGGGCCACGGCTGGGGCGCGTAGGGTCGGGCGCTAGGGCACGGACGCCGAGAGGCCGGACGGCTAGGCGGCGGCGTGGCGCTGGACGGCGCGGCGCTGGACGGCGCGGGAAGGGGCTATGGGTGGGCCCCTCGCGTAAGAGAGTGTGAGGGAAGGGAAGGGAAGTGAGGGGTGGGCGGTTGGGCCTTAATGGGTCGGTTTCGGCCGAGTAAGGGTTTCCGTTTTTTTTGTTTTTTATCCATTAAAATATAAATAAAAATATTTTAAAATATTTCCAAAATCATAATAAATATACCAAAAATGTTTACAACTAAAATATTTATTTTTAGTCCAAAGTTCATATATTAATAAATTTGGTTTCAAATAAAGGATTTTATTAATAAAAGCATCAATCAATTATTAGCAAACAAAAAATCATTCTCCCAAAAATAAATGAAATAAAGCACTTGGTTAAAATTTTATTTTACTCTCTTCTAAGTTTTAATGACTATTAATGTATTACTTTAATTGATGGATTTGAGGTGTTACAACACTAGAGCAAAGGATTAGAAGATAAATGTTGGTCACTTATCCTCAAATGCTATGAGTTAAGAACAAGGCAACACAAATCTTAATGATTAAAGACCTTCGTCCTTCGAAGCATTATATCCCTTAAGACATAATGATCTTCAGACGAAGGTCATGAAGGATATACCTTCATCATTTTAATATGTAAGAACATATACAGGAACATATGAAACATAAAAAGAGCATGAATAACTACATTAAATCATCAGATTATTCATATTGTCATTATATAATCATGAATAAACATCAATGATATTAAATTAAATTTGTACCTTCGGCTTGACAGAAGGTAAAAGTCTGAATGATGTGCGAGCGATTACAAGTCAACGTGAACAGTACGGGGGTCCTGTTCATCTATTTATAGGCACGGGACACAGCCCGGACAAAATTACATTTATGTCCTTGAAAACTAATCATAACTATGACACAAATTATCAGGGGCTATGCGGCCTTTTCCTCTTTAAGTCGGTGCCAGCCTTCGTCTCAAGCGTGTCATCATGCCGAAGCTCTTTCAGTTGTAGCTTCGGCATACATCTTCATGTCACGTCTGCTTGCATGTCATCTTGTCGAAGGTGTTTTTGCTTAGAGGACCTTCGGTGGAGAAGAAGGCCCCCAATAGTAGCCCATTCGCGGTGCTAGATCATTTTTCGTAACGAGCTCGATCCGCGAAAAACTCGAAGGCTTCGGAATGCCGAAGGTCCGAAAAACACCTTCCTTGAGCTCGTTGCCGAGAAACGATTATAATATTCCAAGCGTCGAGTGGTCCACCGTTCAGAGAGTGCAGGCGACCTAGCGGTTCGCCTTCCCACCTGCAGCACTATATAAACAGACGGGTTGGTGAACAGTTACCACAACATTCATTGCCATTGCACTGTTGTGCTGTTAAAAAATTTAACCATAGCCAAAGCTTTCTGCACTGCGCTTTCAAGCGAACACTTCATCATTTAAGGTTAACTTCGTCAGACGGGTTAGCTTCGTCAAACTGTAAAAATCCATCAAAATGGCCAGAGTGCGGTCAACTGCAAGGGTGTCTCGTGAGGGGGAAGAATCTGAGGCCACTGAAACAGCACCAATTTCAGAAGTAATGAAACGATCAGGTCTTGTTGTGGCTAACGAAGGTACTTCTAATGTCGAAGCTGAACAGACTATGATTGAGGGTGAAGATGTTGAGAGCGAAGAAGACTACAGTATTCTGATCCCAACGAAGCCTAGTCATCTAGATTTTGAAAAATCTATTGTGTCTGAAGACGACATGCCTATGATGATGAAACTAGGCTATTTTGGAGAAGCTGAAAGCAAACTTGTTCGATTCACTGGAAAAGAGACTACCCCAGAGCCGAAGAAATATGAAGTTGTGGTTTTCAAGCGCTTCTTCAAAGCGGGGCTGCGATTTCCTATGAACGAGATGATAGGGGAAGTCCTAAAGAACTTCGAAATATATCTTCATCAGCTAACCCCTAACGCTATTGTTAGGCTTAGCATCTTTATCTGGGCCCTTCGAAGCCAAGGGATGACCCTAGATGCCGAAGCTTTCTGTCGGGTGCATGAGCTGCATTATCAGACGAAGGCCAGGGCAGATGGTCTTCATGAAAATTTTGATTGTTATAATTTTGCATTCCGAAAGGATACGAAGGCACCAGTCCTTAGCTACCGCACAAAGTGGCCAACCGGCTGGAAAAATGAATGGTTTTATATGAAGGCTGATGAAAAAACAGAGAGAAGCTGATAACCATGGTCTTGAGTCCTCTGAGCTTGAGCTTCAAAATGACCCGGCCCTTATGCAACATGCAACTGGGGTCACCCTGTTAGCTGACCGAAGTAGAATTTAGAGTGGTAGCTGAGCAGATTAGTACCAGAGACTTAGTGCAAGAATATTTGGCTAACACAACATATCCTACATCAAGTGGCTGGGGAATGCCGAAGAAGAAGGAAGCGGAGAAGAAGCATGAACTCGTTCGACTTGCTTACCACTTCAAATTTGAAAAACAATTCAAAAAACCTTGCAAAGAATGGCTTGACATGATTGAGACCATGTGCAATGAAATACTTGGAAATTATACCAAAAAGGAAGACTAACTGATGACTGTGGCCTTCGACACCCGGCGAAAACAAAGATTGAACCGGGTGATGGATGCCATGAAATTTGAATACCCTGATTACGAAAGGCTTGACAAAGGTGCCGAAGGGGTAAAAATAAAAAGAATTGTCAGCATTCTGAGTAGACAAGCTGCCAGAAAGGTAAAGGAGGATGAGAAGGCTTCAAAGAAGAGAAAATCCACTCCTGAGCCGAAGGTGGCAGTTTCGAAGAAGAGGAAGGCTGAAACTCCGCAGCCAAAGACAACTGAGGCGACAGAGGAGACTCCTTCGACGCCTCCTGCTGTCGAGATAGCAGAAATTTAAAGGTAATGACTGAACATTTACCCGTCAAGCTGCTAAGTCCTCTGGGGCCAGAACTAACGAAACTTTTACAGAAGAAGGACGAGCCTTCGGCTTCAAAGGAGAAAGCTGAAGGTCATAAAAAACGAAGGATTGTTAATGTCATGCAAGCCATCGAGCGGACACCGCCGCTGGCCTCGGCATCCAAAATAACACCTATTGCAAGCGCCGAGGCCAATGCTGAAGCTGATACCTCTGCCGAAGCTGCAGCTGCTGCCGAAGCTACCAACCTTGAGAGTACACTGTTAGGGATTGATAAAATTCTTTTGGTTATGGCTGCGGAAGAGACAGTTGCGGCTGCAGAGAAGGTCGAGGCCACAGTGCCTGACAAAGGGAAAAAGATTGATGATGCTGCTTCGGAAGACAGGGACTTTGACCTTCAGAACCTGGTAGGTCAAGAATTATCCGAGGCCGAAAAGAAGGAGCTATAGGAATATGGGATATCTTGTGGCTACCAGCCAGGAGCTATGCTCTTTGGTGTAATTGACGAAGGGGCCTTAGGATGCATACACGATCGTGCCGATGCAAAGATAATCGGCACTCTATCAAAGAGTGTTGGTTTCCCGAAGCTTGAAGCTGATATTAGCGGCTACCGGCGACAACATATCGTCGGTAGTCTGTTTTACTCCAATTTCAAGGTAAAATTCATTTTGCTAGGTTTCTTTTATTTTTGTGATGAAGCAAAATTTTCTCATGTCGGCTTATTTCTACAGAGTATGTTGCTAAGTAAGGCACTGAGAATGCAACAAGACCTCGAAGACAAGAAAAATGAAATCATAATCAAGGGCTTGGAAAATAAGATCAAGGATTACGAAGCTTCTCTGGAGAAGAAAGACTTCCTACTTCAAGCAACAGAGGGCTCGCTTGCAGAAATCCAAGCTGAAAATGTTAGATTAAGCGAAGAGCTTCTCCAAAGTCAAACAGCCTTGAAAGAAAAAACAAAGAACTTCGAACAAGAGAAGAAAGATCTGCAAGCGAAATATGAGGCCGAAGCTGCAGAAATCTTTGAAAGACCTTCGGGATACGTGCTTGAATTTTGGCAGTCGCTGCGTGCAACGGTTGAAAGAGGTCTTCAGCTCGGTTGGGGCCAACTCTGAAGATATTACCCCTTCGGCTGAAGACATACCAAATACCTTCGAACATATTGAAAATGATTGATGAAGTGATAGCCGGACATGGTGACTTCTGCGCCTTGCTAGCTTCTCGGGGCACAACTGCTGTATTTTTTAAGGTTGGTTGCACGCACGCGAAGACGGTAAATAGACCAACCTTCAGTCTGTCTTCAACAGATTTGATTGATATTCCCAGTGAAGCCCAAAGCATCGGAAACATATTCATAACTCAGATTTGGGCTAAGGGTGGACGAGAGTTGGCTGGGGACGAAGCCCGAAACTTGCTTAAACCGGTACGGAACTTATACCTGTTGCTTGCCTTGACTCGTAATTACTTTTTATCTTATACCGTTGTTTGTCTGCAGGATGGTGGTGCCGAAGGTTGATAATCCGAAGCGCATTCCGAAGGCTGTTGAAGCTTCTCTTTAGGCCTGCTTGTATAGAGCTTAGGAACATTTGTATTATCTTTGCAAAGAACTGTAATCGAGAATTAAACAATACTGTGTATATTTGTCCATACCTTGTAATATATTTTTACCTTTTTCATCCATGTTCAAATTGTTTACTGTGGACGAAACTTGTATCTTTTCAGCCGAAGGCGAAAAACATCTTCCCTTCTTTTCGTACACAACGAAGAATGTCCTTGCATAAAATGTGTATGTTTGAAACAAAGCTTCTTCGTGTTCATCGAAGCACTGTCGTCGAAGCTTGGAGTTTTTCTGTTTGTGCTTGATGTTATGATGACGATGATCCTACGAATGTCTAAATGAATGTCTGTATGAATGCAATGAATGATGTAATGTAATGTGCAAATGAATGTCCCAAACACACACAAAGGCACACCCAGACTCTGCATCCCCTTAGGAACGACTTTAGAGTCTTTAAGCTCTGCATCCCCTTAGGAACGACTTTGGAGCTTCTTCACCTTCTATTTCGGTAGCATTTAAGCTCTGCATCCCCTTAGGAACGACTTTGGAGCTTCTTCACCTTCTATTTCGGTGGCATTTAAGATCTGCATCCCCTTAGGAACGCCTTTGGAGCTTCTTCACCTTATATTTCAGTGGTATTTGGCTCTACATTCCCTTAGGAACGACTTCTGAGCTTCGGAACTTACGCTGCGCTCCCTTAGGAACGACTTTTTGCAGCTTCGGAACTTACGCTGCGCTCCCTTAGGAACGACTTTTTGCAGCTTCGTCATCCTTTGTGGTGATTACAGTTGTGCATCCCCTTAGGGACGTCTTTTGAGCTTCTCCCTGTTTTCTTTTGCACTCGATGGTGCAGGCTCTGATTTTACATATTACATCTTTGGGGGATTTTGGCCCTTGTATTGCGTAGGGCTGAATAAGAATGAAAATTACAAACTATGGCCCCATTAAAAACCTTTCTCCCTCCTGAAAGGAAAAGGGTGCCATAGGAAAAATGAAAAAGATTACATCTGTTGGGGGCCTTCGTCTTCCGAAGGTCCTCAAAAACACGACTAACATGTTTTCCAAGTGTAATATACTGTTACAGGAACCTTCAGCTTTGAGATGAAGGTGCGCATGGTATGAAAGGAGCGGTCTGGAAGAAGGATGAATCAGTTCCGAAGCTATGGATGAAGAAGCTTCGGCTTAGCGCAAAGACGGTGATGGAGAATGAAACCGACCTAAAGAGGAAAAGACTGCTTAGTCCTCGACAGATTACTCCTTAGTCAATAGTAAATGTCAAGGACATGGATGTAATTTTACCCAGGCTGCGTCCTGTGCCTATAAATAGATGAACAGTAACATCGTCCTGTTCACGTTGACTTGTAATCACTCGCACGTCACTCTTGGATTCTTACCTTCTGTCAAGCCGAAGGTACAAATGCAATCCAATATTATTAATGTTTGTTCAAGATCATATAATGAGAAGATAGACAATCTAATGATTTGATATTATCATTCATGTCCTTTATACGTCCCCTATGTTCCTGCTTTTTATTATATGTTGAAATGACGAAGGTTTGTCCTTCACACCCTTCGTCTGAAGATCATTATATCCTAAGGGTTATAATGCTTCGAAGGACAAAGGTCTTTAACCATTAACATTTGTGTTGCCTTGTTCTTAACTCATAGCATTTGAGAACAAGTGACCAACAACATCAATTACACATAGTACCGTCGAAGCTCATCCGCATTCTAAGATCTAGGTATGTCTTTGTCGTCCATATCCTTCAATCTGTAAGAACCAGGTCTTGACGAAGATACCACTAGAAAAGGACCTTCCCATTTTAGTTGTAACTTGCCCACTGTATCTGGGTTGGCCACTCTCCGAAGCACCAAATGTCCTGGCTTGATGTTTTTCAATCGAACTTTCCTATCACGCCATCTTATTGTTTCGGCCTGATACTTATTGATGTGTTCTATGGCCTGAAGTCTGGTCCCTTCTATAGTGTCTTTTGTTGTTTGATAGTCAGCTTCGTCCTCCACTGAAGCTGTTGTTCTTATTGATCCTGTCTTTGCTTCTTCTGGTGTTATTGCTTCGTCACCGAACAAAATCTTAAAAGGCGTAAAACATGTTGACCTTGACACAGTTGTGTTGTGGCTCCACACCACTTTAATCAACTCATCTGGCCATTTCCCTTTGGGCTGGTTGAAAATTAACTTCATTATTCCTGTCGTTATAATTCCATTTGCTCTTTCTACCAACTCATTTGATTCTGGATGCCTTACTGATGCAAAATGAATTTTTGTACCAATTCTGTCACAGAAATCTTTGAACATTTCAACATCAAATTGACTTCCATTGTCCACAATTATTGCCTTCGGCACGCCGAAGCGACAAACAATGTTTTGCCAAAAGAATTTTTGTACTGTGGCCGAAGTTATTATGGCTACGGGCTTTGCTTCGATCCACTTGGAAAAATATTCCACTGCTACGACGACATATTTCAAATTCCCTTGTGCTGGTGGAAGTGGACCTAACAAATCCAAACCCCACATTTGCAGTGGCCAAGTTGGCTGTATTAACTGGGTTAGAGACGAAGGTTGCTTCTGGTCTTTTGCACATCTTTGGCAATTTTCACATTTTTGAACCAGATCTGCTGCATCCGAAGCTACCTTCGGCCACTAAAATCCTTATCTAAAAACCCTCCCCAGCAAATGCCTAGACCCAATATGAGATCCACATAAGCCTGCATGTATTTCCTTCATCAGCTCTTGACCTTCGGTTCTGGATAAACACTTGAGTAGTGGAGAGCAGAATCCATATTTATATAACTTCCCTTCTATGGTCACATATGACCTTGTTCTTGCTTCCATTCTTTTATTATAAACTTCGTCATCCGAAAGAAATTTACCTTGGAGGAAAGATATAATTTCATTCCTCCAATCTTCACTATATACAGGTGATATTGCAAGCACTGCCCTCTCCATAAGTTCGACTGAAGGTGCTTTTATTGTTTCAAAGAACACTTTCGAAGGCAAAGGGAGCTCCTGTGCCGCTGATTTAGCTAGCAAATCTGCATGCTCATTTTCCCCTCTTGGAATATTTTTTACAGAAAATCCTTCGAAAGAAGCCTCCAATCTTCGGACTGCATCCAAATATTTTTCAAGCTTCGGATCCCTTGCCTTGCTGCTTTTGTCTACATGGCCAGAAATAACTTGGGAATCAGTTTTAAGGATTGCCCTTCTTACTCCCATTGCCTTTAGCTTCCGAAGCCCTAACAGAAGAGCTTCGTATTCAACAATATTATTTGTACAACTAAAGTCCAGCTTTATTGTGTAGCATGTCCTGACTTTAGAGGGCGCTACTAGAACAGCAGCCGCTCCAGCACCGAAGGTTCCCTAGGAACCGTCACAGAATATTGTCCAGGCTTCAGCATCTTTTGTTGCTTCTTCTCTTTGAGCCCCTGCGTCTAATCAACAATAAAATCTGCTAGCACCTGAGATTGAATTGAGGATCTATGTACATAATCAATGGTGAATTCATTGAGTTCCGCAGCCCATTTTCCAATTCTTCCTGTAGCTTCTCTATTTCTCATTGTGTCCTTCAGAGGTTGTGATGAAGGGACTATTATATGAGGCTTGAAAGTAATGCCGAAGCTTTCTGGAGGCTATTAACACAGCATACAACACCTTCTCCAATTATGTGTAATTTTTCTTTGATAAACTGAGTACTTCGGAGATGAAGTATACTGGTGCTTGTCTTTTTACTTGGCCATCTTGTTTCTCCTTTACAAGTGCTGCACTGACTGCAGAATGGGAGGCAGCCACATACAGGAGTAACAGAGTTCCTGATGAAGGTGGAGTTAGAGTTGTCAAGTCTATCAAGTATTGCTTTAACTCTTCGAAAGCCTTCTGTTGGGCCAGACCCCATTGAAAAACTTCGGCTGACTTTAGTATTTCAAAGAATGGTAGATTTCTCTCTGCTGATCTTGATATAAATCTGTTCAGCGATGCCAGGCTTCCTGCTAATCGTTGAGCCCCTTTCTTTGAATTTGGCTGCTCCATCCGAAGGATAGCTTCAATCTTACTTGGGTTAGCTTCGATACCCTTTGTTGATACCAGACAGCCAAGAAACTTGCCCTTCTTTACTCCGAAAACACACTTTTTCTGGATTTAACTTGAGACCAGCTTGCCTGAAATTGGCAAACATCTCTTGCAAATCGGCAATATGATTTTCTTGTTTCGTGCTTTTTACTATGATGTCATCAACATAAGTTAGCACATTCCTACCTATTTGAGAGTGAAGAACCTTGGTTGTCATTCTGCTGAAGCTTCCTCCAGCATTCTTGAGCCCCTCGGGCATCCGAAGGTAACAATAAGTACCACTGGGAGTTATGAAGCTTGTCTTTGGCTCATCCTCTTTGTAGGAAATGGGTGACGCCTAAGAGGGGGGTGAATTAGGACTTCTAAAACTTTTACTAAACTAGGCCACAATTAAATCCCTAGAGCAAAACCTATGCAAATAGTTAAACTAGAATGTGCAAATTAGGTTTTGTCTAAGTGTTGCTATCTCTACCGCAATGGCTAAGTTTCTATCTACACTAAATAAGTATGACTACAAGATTGAAACTTAAATGCTTAATATAAATGCGGAAACTTAAAGAGCAGAGTAGACAAGCAAACTCTCGTGGATGACGCTGGTATTTTTACCGAGGTATCCGGAACCACGCAAAGTCCCGACTAATCCTCGTTGGTGCCCCTACGCAAAGGGAAGCCCACGCGAGGGCCAAGCACCTCGGTCGAGTAACTCCGTAGAGAGCCGCGGGCCTTCTCCACGCACAAGTGGTGCTCCGCTTCTGGCTCCTCTCGGACGCTCCCTGCCGTCTCCACTATCGAGCTTCCGGCCGAAACGCCGTGGGCCTCGTTCCCTCCGGTACACAGTGGCGGCCGTGACACAAACGCGGTTGTCACGGTCTCGCAAGACAATCGCCCCACTCGGTACAATTACAACGGCTCACGCAAGAGCCGAGGGGTTGTGAGGTTTATCTAAACTCACTCAACAATCTAGGGTTCACCTAGAGCAAGCGCTAAAGCGGTCTAACTAACCTAAGCACTTCGCAAAGCACCTACGCTAATCACCGAGTGATTCTATTAAGCACTTGGGTGTAAAAGCACTTGGAAATGTCTACCATATGCCTTGGTATGTCTCTTGGGCTCCCACACCTCCAAATGGCCGGTTGGGTGAAGTATATATCGACCCCAACTCAAATATAGCCGTTGGAAAGCAGTTCTGCAGCTTTCTGTGGCGCACCGGACAGGTGCACCGGACATTCCACGTGTACTAGCCGTTAAAAGTAGCCATTGGAGCTTCCGAAGATGGCGCACCGGACATGGCGCACCGGACGGTCCGGTGTGCGCCGGACAGCCCATATCCGCTTGTCGTATTTTGGCCATAACTTTTAGCTCCGAACTCCGATTTCGATGATCTTGTACTTTTTGGAAAGATTATGAAATTCTCTACATCCCAGAGTTGAAGCCATATCAGTTTGAATAAATTTGGCACACCGGACAGGCCAGTGTGCACCGGACATCCCATATGCTACTCTTGTTTTTTCAGCAATTCCGACTTCGTATTGTGGGCATAACTTTTAGCTCCGAACTCCAATTTTGATGATCTTGAACTTTTTGGAAAGCTTATAAAATTATCTACATCTCAGAGTTGAAGCCATGTCAGTTTGAGTAGATTTGATTTTGTGAAACACTTCCAATTCAGTCAGCCCTTCCTCTCAACTTTGTCAAGTTCACTTTTGTTTTGCATCTTTGTATCTCACTTCTACTTCTTGATGTGTTGGACTCTTAGCATGTATAAAGTGTCTTCAATATGACTTTGTAATGTCTTATATGGGTATTATAATGTCTTCTTTGAGGTGTTGCATCCTCAGAGCCTCAGTCCAGTCCACTTCGCATCCTGTGAACTACAACACACAAACACTTGGAAAATATATTAGTTCACATGTTGTGTTAATCATCAAACACCAAAACCTATTAAGCCAAATGGCCCGGGGTCCATTTTCCTTACAATCTCCCCCTTTTTGGTGATTGATAACAACACAACCAAAGCATGCAAATATTACAAACATTTGAATATAAATATACAATCTACTTGCTAGGATGCATGTTTGTCCCCATAATGTGAGATTATGGACTTAAGCCTCCTCCTAACTCCATAATTCACTTACTTCCTATTTTAGACCAAAATGCAAAAACCACTTGAAAGATCAAAATTTTAATTTGGTGGTGTTTGGTGTTTGATAACATTTTCATTGCTTTGGTCCCTACAACTTCTCCCCCTTTGGTATCAACCACCAAAAAGGAAGATATTAAAAGCATATAGGAAGCAAATAGGACTTGCCCTCTCTAAAGAATTATCAATTAATATCAATAGAAGCACTAAAAGATCACTCCTCCTAAATGAGTGTTCTCCTTTAGAAAGAATTTTCTCCCCCTTTAGAGACGAAGAAAAACTTCCCCTGACAGAGATCTTCTACTTAGGAAAAAGCATGTGAGAAATAGAGGTGCAAGACATAATTTGAATAGACTAACTTCCCTTATGCATAGGTAATAAAATATGAGTTAATAGTATATGCATTTATAGCAACATGGGAAGTATAAGATATGAAATATAGTCTAATCAAATATTGGAGAAGACATGTAAATGATACTAAATGTAGTCTCAAGGATACCAATTGAAAGTCAATTGCAGACCAATTGAAGACAATGGTAGGCTTGTGAGAGATAAGAATTCTTATAGATTTGCAGTGGAAGCTTGTTGTCTTTCTCCGGGGACTTCATTTTCCTTACAATGAGACTACTACATGAAATAGACTTGAAAACAGGTATTAGTCTCAAAGACTTAGATTATAGAGTAATCTCCCCCTGAAAGTGTGCATACAA
This sequence comes from Zea mays, assembly GCF_902167145.1. NCBI lineage: Eukaryota > Viridiplantae > Streptophyta > Magnoliopsida > Poales > Poaceae > Zea > Zea mays. The sequence continues at coordinate 98,546,382 of NC_050105.1, read as the reverse complement.
GTTTTGAATACTTGTAGGAGACATGCACTTTGATTTGATATCAAGAGGGGCAGATTATCCATAATCCGAGCTTTGGCACATATAAGTTACATGATACCAATTGTAGGATATAAGCTTTTGATACATTAGTGTCATTTACTTAGGGATGTTAAATAAGCTATGTGCCGTGCTTAATTAAACATTTTAAACCATGTAGGTTTGCTCAAGAATATGAATTGAGAACGAGTTACCCTACCATGTGATTTACCTAGTATGCATGCATTGTTAATCTAAAGTAAGTACCAAATGAAATACTAGGCATGAAAGGTAAAACTAGATACAAGAAAATAGATACGCATATCTAAAAATAAGGAATACAATAAATCTAGTTACCTTAGTCATGGGTGGGGAAATTTGGGTCCAAAATATTCACTAACCCACTTGGCAATAAACTTGATCCAACATGATGTATCCCATGATATACATCCCAACTTTGCCAAGTCTCCAAATTCCCCGACGACCTTCGGTCCACTCACTTCCCTTTCGGGATCCAAACCTTCTTGGTGCTTTTCATAGTTGAAATTATTTCCTTTGGCGCCCAGATGCGTTTGGCCCCCTTTCCTTTGTTGGCTTGCTTGTTGGCCTTGATTGCTATCACCTTTCCATTCTTTTTCTTCTTGATCAAATATGGTGTAGCAGCCTTTTTGTCCACCTTTTTGATGTAGGTGTTCGAGATTTTGCTTGATGGCTTTTGCTTGAGCTTTTGTCTTTGCTTGTCCCCGGTCATCGCCTTGCATTGGAAAGACTTGTGGCCTTCCTTATGGCATAGTCTACAAATCACAGTTTCTTCCTCCATAGGCTTGTTCACTCCCGCAGTGGTGTTATCCTGTGGAGGTCGGATTTGTTTGGCTTTGCCTTTCTTGTCATACAAAGCCTTGCCAAGGCGAGCCACTTCTTGCCTTAATTGCTCATTTTCCTTTGCAACCTCATCTGAACATGTTTCTACAACAATATTCTCAACAAGAACTTGGTTGCAGGAGTTAGATTCATCAATTAAATCAAAGCAATAAGTAGAAGCATCCTTTTTAATAATTTCAGGAATTTCAACTAAAGATGCTCCTGGGGTGCTACCAATGTTTTCTAGCTTAGTAGTTAGCTCATTGTTGTGTATGCTAAGAATTTCCATTTTCTCTAGCAAATTTTCAATAACTTCATGAGAGCTAGCTAACTTAGCCTTAAGTTTTTCATTCTTTTTCATAAGGCCATCATCGGTAGCAGTGGATGGAGCACTAGACTCTAATAGCTCAATTTTAGTTGACAGCTCACAATTTAAGTTTGCAAAAGTTTCAAATTTTTCTAGCAAACCTTTATAATCATTTTGGGAGCTAATCAACTTATTTTTCAAAGTTTTAAGTTGAGCTTTTTGCTTAGTGCAAACATCCTGGAAAAATTTAATGGCTTCCGCAAGTTCATCTATGGAGGGCTTTCCCTCACCATCATCATCACTACTACTATCATCACTAGAGGATGGAATGCTCATTTTACCTCTTGCCATAAGGCATTTGTGTGATGACCGTGATGAGCGTGATGAGGATCGGTGGCTGCATGTCCTTGGAGGTTCATCATCACTTGAAGAATCATCCCAAGTTCTGACACTTGTTAGCGCCTTGCCTTTGCTCCTCTCCTTTTTGGGTTCGGCCATAGTTGGACAGTTGTCCCTGAAGTGGCCCTTCTCCCCGCATGCGAAGCACCCTCTCTTTCTTTGCTTTTTCCTGTCAATGTTAAAGAGAAGATCTTCGACCTGTAGGGGCACACCCATTAGATTAATCTTGCGGATCATCCTCATTACCTATCCGACGCGTCGGATTGTTTCTTCATCCTTGGAGGATGATGTGCATGGTTGATTATCTTCATCATCATCACTTTCTTCTTCTTCCTCTTCTTCACTTGAGGAACTTGGAGTGGGAGCCTTCTTTTTGCCCTTCCTTTCATCACATGCAAAAGCATATGGTTTTGAGGAAGTTGGCTCCTCTCCCCGACACATTTTTCGCGACATCTCAAAAGCCGCGATTTTCCCAATCACAATGGTCGGGGTCATGTTACTCAAGTCCTCCATATTGTGAAGGATGGTGATAATGCTCCCATATCTTCGTTGTGGTAGCAGGGAGATAATCTTCCTCACAATGTCCGCATCACCTAGCTTATTAATGCCAATAGAATTGAGCTCATTGGTAATTAGATTCAAACGACAATACATGTCTATAACAAGCTCATCATCTTTCATAGCAAAAGAATTATACTCATTTAAGACTAGGCAATGTTTTTGCTCACGGACGTTTGATGTGCCATCATGGAGCTCATGCAATTTTAGTCAAATCTCATTAGCAGTTTTCAAGGTAAATACTTGATTAAAAATATCCATGCTAAGAGATTCATATAAGCAATTTTTGGCTCTAGTATTTAAATGAATTTCTTTTTCTTCACTCGTGGTGGGTTTCTTGGGATTCTTGGGGGGTTTCATCCCGTCACTAGTGACTCGCCAAACACCTAGATCAACGGCCTCTAGGTAACAAGCCATTCTAGCACTATAAAATGGGAAGTTAGTGCCGTCGAAGTGTGGTGGCCTATGGGTATCCATCCCTTCCTCTAAAAAGTGTCGGCTCTTTTAGCGGTGAAGCTAAAGCGTTTCAAATGAGCCAAATCAGGCTTTGATACCACTTGTAGGAAACGGGTGACGCCTAAGAGGGGGGTGAATTAGGACTTCTAAAACTTTTACTAACTAGGCCACAATTAAATCCCTAGAGCAAAACCTATGCAAATAGTTAAACTAGAATGTGCAAATTAGGTTTTGTCTAAGTGTTGCTATCTCTACCGCAATGGCTAAGTTTCTGTCTACACTAAATAAGTATGACTACAAGATTGAAACTTAAATGCTTAATATAAATGCGGAAACTTAAAGAGCAGAGTAGAGAAGCAAACTCTCGTGGATGACGCCGGTATTTTTACCAAGGTATCCGGAACCGCACAAGGTCCCGACTAATCCTCGTTGGTGCCCCTACGCAAAGGGAAGCACACGCGAGGGCCAAGCACCTCAGTCGAGTAACTCCGTAGAGAGCCGCGGGCCTTCTCCACGCGCAAGTGGTGCTCCGCTTCTGGCTCCTCTCGGACGCTCCCCGCCGTCTCCACTATCGAGCTTCCGGTCGAAACGCCATGGGCCTCGTTCCCTCCGGTACACGGTGGCGACCGTGACACAAACGCGGTTGTCACGGTCTCGCAAGACAATCGCCCCACTCGGTACAATTACAACGGCTCACGCAAGAGCCGAGGGGTTGTGAGGTTTATCTAAACTCACTCAACAATCTAGGGTTCACCTAGAGCAAGCGCTAAAGCGGTCTAACTAACCTAAGCACTTCGCAAAGCACCTACGCTAATCACCGAGTGATTCTATTAAGCACTTGGGTGTAAAAGCACTTGGAAATGTCTACCATATGCCTTGGTATGTCTCTTGGGCTCCCACACCTCCAAATGGCCGGTTGGGTGAAGTATATATAGACCCCAACTCAAATATAACCGGACATGCCACGTGTACTAGCCGTTAAAAGTAGCCGTTGGAGCTTCCGAAGATGGCGCACCGGACATGGCGCACCGGACAGTCCGGTGTGCACCGGACAGCCCATGTCCGCTTGTCGTATTTTGGCCATAACTTTTAGCTCCGAACTCCGATTTCGATGATCTTGTACTTTTTGGAAAGCTTATGAAATTCTCTACATCCCAGAGTTAAAGCCATATCAGTTTGAGTAAATTTGGCACACCGGACAGGCCAGTGTGCACCGGACATCCCATATGCTACTCTTGTTTTTTCAGCAATTCCGACTTCGTATTGTGGGCATAACTTTTAGCTCCGAACTCCGATTTTGATGATCTTGGACTTTTTGGAAAGCTTATAAAATTATCTACATCTCAGAGTTGAAGCCATGTCAGTTTGAGTAGATTTGATTTTGTGAAACACTTCCAATTCAGTCAGCCCTTCCTCTCAACTTTGTCAAGTTCACTTTTGTTTTGCATCTTTGTATCTCACTTCTACTTCTTGATGTGTTGGACTCTTAGCATGTATAAAGTGTCTTCAATATGACTTTCTAATGTCTTATATGGGTATTATAATGTCTTCTTTGAGGTGTTGCATCCTCAGAGCCTCAGTCCAATCCACTTCGCATCCTGTGAACTACAACACACAAACACTTGGAAAATACATTAGTTCACATGTTGTGTTAATCATCAAACACCAAAATCTATTAAGCCAAATGGCCTGGGGTCCATTTTCCTTACACTCTTTCTTCATTAAAATTTGGTGATAGCCCGAGTAGCAGTCCAATAAGCTCATGAGTTCCAAAGAAGCTGCTGCATCTACAAGGGAGTCTATTCTTGGTAAAGGGAACTCATCTTTCGGACATGCATTGTTGAGATCTGTGAAATCAATACACATTCTCCATTTCTCATTAGCCTTCTTCACCATGACAGTGTTAGCTAGCAATTTTGGATATGTTACTTCTCTGATGACACCAGCACTGAGAAGTCTCTTTACTTCATTCCGAGCACCTTCGGCTTTATCCTCAGATATTTTCTGAAGTCTTTGCTTTCTTGGCCTAAAAGATGGATCCACATTGAGTGAATGCTCAATGACATCTCTGTTAACGCCATAGAGATCATTAGTTGTCCAAGCGAAGACATCTTTGTTGTTGAACAAAAATCTTAGCAGAGTCTTTTTCTTATTCACTATATAACTGAGATCCCAGCAGTACCCTTTGGTCTGTTATATCTTCAAATAGGAGCATAGGCTTTGGCTGATCTACCGAAGCAGCCTTCTCTCTTTTGTGCTTATATTGTTGACAAGCTTTGGCTCCATCTATGTTATGGATCGCCTTTGAATCCGTCCAACTTCCTTCAGCCCTCCTAGCAGCTTCTTGACTCCCATGAACAGCAATGGGCCCTTGTTCTAAAGGTATCTTCATGCATAAGTATGCTAGATGAAGTATTGCTTCGAAGGCATTAAGCGTCCCTCGACCAATGATTGCGTTGTATGGGTACTCCATGTCAACAATGTCAAAGACAACTTGCTCAGTTCTTGTGTTGTGAATGTAACCGAAGGTAACCGACATTGTTATTTTGCCAAGTGCCACAATCTGTCTTCCTCCGAAGCCACAAAAATGGTGTGTTGCATCATGAATCTTGTCTTCTGGTTCTTGCATCTGTCTGAAAGCCTTTGCAAAGATGATGTCCGCTGCACTGCCTGTGTCAACCAGAACATTGTGGACCAGAAATCCCTTGATGACACAAGATATAACCATGGCATCATTGTGAGGATAGTCTTTAAGCTGAAGGTCCTCCTGGGAGAAGGTGATTGGGATGTGAGACCACTTGGATCTGATGAAGGGTCCTTGCACCCCAACATGTTGCACTCTTCTCTGTGCTTCTTTCTTCTGCTTCTTGTTAGCTGGCTCTAAGCTTGAACCGCCTGTGATTGGGAGCACCAGCTTCGTAACCGAAGGTGCTTCAGCTTGGTTGTTGTACGAAGCCATTGTCACAATAGTGGAAGTGAGTTCACCGGAGGTGGGCGCTAATGTTGGTCACTTGTTCTCAAATTTTATGAGTTAAGAACAAGGCAACACAAATGTTAATGATTAAAGACCTTCGTCCTTCGAAGCATTATATCCCTTAAGACATAATGATCTTCAGACGAAGGTCATGAAGGACATACCTTCATCATTTTAATATGTAAGAACATATACAGGAACATATGAAACATAAAAAGAGCATGAATAACTACATTAAATCATCAGATTATTCATATTGTCATTATATAATCATGAATAAACATCAATGATATTAAATTACATTTGTACCTTCGGCTTGACAGAAGGTAAAAGTCCGAGTGACGTGCGAGCGATTACAAGTCAACGTGAACAGTACGGGGGTACTGTTCATCTATTTATAGGCATGGGACACAGCCCAGACAAAATTACATTCATGTCCTTGAAAACTAATCATAACTATGACACAAACTATAGGGGCTATGTGGTCTTTTCCTTTTTAAGTCAGTGCCAGCCTTCGTCTCAAGTGTGTCATCATGCCGAAGCTCTTTCAGTTGTAGCTTCGGCATACATCTTCATGTCACGCCTGCTTGCATGTCATCTTGTCGAAGGTGTTTTTGCTTAGAGGACCTTCGGCGGAGAAGAAGGCCCCCAACAATAAAGATGCCCAAACTTGATAGTGTTAGTGGACTGTCAATGATTAAGAACGGTTGTCAAAACTTCGTCAAACTGAGTCAAAACGATCCCATCTTTTGCATTCTTCTCAAATGATTACCTTCCACTTCTACATTTGGGTTAAATGATGTTGCTTAACAAAAACTAGGGAACATGAGACGTCAACATGGTCTAAAATCTTTTCTAGACCTAGAAAATATTCTAAGTCTTGAAAGTAGCATTTCTTCCCATCTTAAGCCCACTTTTTTGAGCCACTTTGGAGCTGAATCATGACTTGGTCCAAGCATAACATTTGTTGTACACATCCAAATCCTCAACTTCGCACAATGGTAAAACTTCATATCTTTAATACAATATGTAGTTCAACCTTGGTCAAAGCAATGTCATAATAAAGCTCAAATTCAGGATTTACTTGTTCAACTTGAATCCTTCATGACTTTGGTTCTAGAGTACATAAAGAGTTGCCTGAGCAAGGTTGCAAGGTTTGGCTGGCATCCCTTCTTCTCATTCACTTAACAAAGAAATTCAAGCAAGAATGCAACTCATCAGTCCATGTGAATTGATTCCAAATTCATGAAACTTTCCACATGTCAAGGTAGACGCAAGTCGATGTGATGCACATAAAATTGGAATGTTTAACATTACTCATGTATATTCCTGACCAAGCCAACACATATGTAAAAGAGTTTAGTCTTTGCCTTCCTAAAGTTTAGGTTGGGATTATTCCCAAAACAGTGATTTCAATATCAATATCATCACTTCATATTTGTGAGCTTTAGATCATAATAATCACCTGACATAACTTGTTTTCGAACCCACTATCTCAACTATATGTGGCTAACACCTGGGGTGTGACAATTAGCATCACTGCATTACCTAGCGTCGCCTAGTGGGTCCACCTAGCCTGACTTTATAGACTTGCACCAGTGATAACCTCAACGTCCTAGAGGCCTTGAGTCCTCCACCATCTTTGACAAGCCATGTGGCCTCCCGCCTCATCGCACCCATGACCACATCACCTTGGTGGTAGCCGGTGCACGTATCGCAGTACCGATACCTGGCGGCGTATGAGGGTGAGTTGGAGCGCCAGTGTACCGCCATGCATAGCAAAACTAATAGAGTATGGATAGTATATTGCGTGACTAATGCAACTTATCATAAGTGGAGGTGTGTATGTATGTAGGCAACAATCAGTGACACCCATAAGTAGTGGTTATAACTAGTGCTTCATATACAGTACATGATCTCTATCACTAGGAGCATTGGATCAAAAGTTGGGGCAACATTAATCCATGATCAGAATGCCCGATGCCAATATTGGGAACGATCCACAAGTGCGACCAGTAGTGCTCACCAATTTCTCATGGCATACTTGCTCCTAAGAAAACTAAATATAAATAATGCAAGGGTCATTCCTTTCTCATCAACACAAGGCATCTCATTGTTTATTGTTACATATATTCAGTAGGAGATTAATCAATAGATTTAGCATGGACATATACATATATGAAACCAACCATGAAAGCTAGGTAAGAAGTCACACCTGCTCGCATTATTTAATTGACGCTTTCCTTTCATATATCAAGGCATAAAAATGTATACATGTAGCCTTTGCTATGAAACCTTGCCAATATACGGAGTCGGGTCAGTGCCCGATATTTTGCGCTCGGCAAAGCACACGTCTCCGGTAGTGATATATGTGTTACTGATGCTCCTTATTAGAAGTGGAGGACACATGTATATGTAGGCGCCAAGCAATGACACCCATAAGTAATGGTTATAGCTAGTCCTTTGTATATAGTATATACGGTAAAAGCATCTCGTTCAATTTTATTAATCATGTCTTAAAAATGATGTACATCACTAGTAGCCATTAATCCATGATCAGAATGTTTCGAGACCAATATTGGGTACCATCCATAAATCTGTCAAGTATTGCTCGCCAATTTCTAATGACATAATTGCTCCTGAAAGAACTATATATAAATACTTGACATGACATACATTACTCATCAACACAAGACATCACATTGTGTTTATTATTACATATATTGAGTAGGACACTACTCAATAGATTCATCACACACAAATACATATACGGAATCAACCATGAAATCAACTTGAGAAGTCACCCTCGCTCGCATTATTTAATTGGTGCCAACATAGGGAACTGGGTCCGTAATTTGTTTATTACCTTGATCGTCGATGACGTAGGTGATATAAACAATTACTGGCGGGCCTTCGCCTGTAACTGGAGATATTGTTGTACTTACTTCTGTACTGGCTGGTTGGCCATCTTGTATTTCACATATGACATTAACATCAGTCCGCTCTACACATATAGTGTCAACTGCCTGTTCAATTTCAGATCCAACGAGTTCGGGCCACGAAGTCTTCCCTGGAACCGCCATGATCACGTACTCCCTTAGCTTTTCTCTCTTCTGAAACTGTTCTAGTACTAATAGTAATCAATAATCGGATATAATCAATAGAAACACAACATGTTGTTTGGAACTATTGCTATCATACTTTTAAAATATAAGAAGATGTCTTCATCTAATGCACTACATATACCAACGAGGCAGCGCCTATGGCGATGATGTCTTAATCTAATGCACTACATATACTTTCAAAATATAAGAATATGTCTTAATCTAATGCACAAAATATAAGAAGATGTCTTAATCTATTGCTAGCAACAGTGTACTGAAATATTAAAAGGAAGATTTTTGAAAGCAATAAGTAATAACAAAGAAATACGTGACAACCTTAGGAGGAGGAGAAGAAGAAGAAAGCAGTAGCCTATGACGATGATAGTGTTCTATGTATATGTGTGTATATACACACATTTAGCTTGGCTCTTCTCGGTGAAAACAATGTGAGTCTTTTGTCCAGCTCTAAAACTAGCTAGGGAACTATAGTCGTCGACCATAACAATGCATGTAGTCTATTTCCTTTGACTTAGTAAATTAACTTAGTCAAACTTAGTAAACATCGTCTATTCTTTTCCTTGTTCGCATTGAGACGTACAGCTAGCCGAATGCTCCTATTAGTACGTGTAATCACAAACATGTGTATACATGCATGATCTGTACGTGATAAGCAGTAGATGTACATGTCCGACGGACTTATTACCGAACAAGCAAAAACTATTTCTATCTCTCTAGCATTGAGGTGCATTGTGGACGGTTGAGTTAGTCCAGTGATTGGTTCCTTTATAGGGTGTTTGGTTTAAGAAATCACTACATCCAAATTAAGGGCTTGTTCGTTTCGCCGTTAATCCATGTGGATTGGGTGGTATTGAGTCGGTTTAATTCCATAGCAAGTCAAACTACATCTCAATCCATCCCAATACACATCAATACACATGGAATTGAAATAACCGAACAAGGCCTAAGGTGGTGCATCATGGGTTCATTCCTCAAATTTGGTGGGATGACATCATTCCTCATATTAGTACTAACCACTACCGGAATCAGCTCCTTTGCCGTGTGTCTCAGACACACGGCAAAGGCAAATTTACACTCGGCAAATGCTTTGCCGAGTGTAACACTCGGCAAAGAACGCTCGGTGAACTGTACATCGGCAACAGCCTCTTTGCCGAGTACTATTTGTCGGGCACTCGGCAAAGACTTTGCCGAGTGCCAAACGGCACTCGGCAAAGAAAAGTCACCATCACGACGCCAAGTAACGGTGACGGATCCTTTGCCGAGTGCCGTCTGTGGCACTCGGCAAAGAGGTCAATGTTGCCGAGTGTTTGCTCGAGAGGACCTCGGCAAAGACTGACCCAGTGGGCCCCACTGCCAGTCCCTGTGCCGAGAGCTCTAGTAGGCACTCGGCAAAGGTGGCCTCTTTGCCGAGTGTCTGTTGGACAGGTACTCGGCAAAGAACCCTGCAGTGGGCCCCTTTGCCAGTCCCTTTACCGAGTGTCTTGGCAATGGCACTCGGCAAACATGTCTTTGCCGGTTCCTAGGTTTCCTTCTTTGCCGAGTGCCATTGTCAGCACTCGGCAAAGATGGCTTTACCGGTTCCCAGGTTGCCTTCTTTGCCGAGTGTCATGGTCATAGCACTCGGCAAAGCGCCCCTTTGCCGAGTGTTACACTCGGCAAAGTGACCAGAATGTCCCTTTTTTATTTGCTTTTGTTGTTCCATCCAAACAAACAAAAGATATATATGATTCACAACACATTATATATCAATCACATCACAGAATGAACACATTTATCATGAACACCATATATATCACAAAGTCTCACTAAAGTCTCACAAATATAAGTAAGGATCATCACAAAACAGATATAAGTCTGCGTCATCACTAACATCACCAAGTATCTCACAAGATAAAGTTTAACTAACATCACCAACACTCATAAAGGTAAGTCTGGATCATCACAAAACAGATCATCAACGAGGTGGGCATCTGGACTGGTTCGACGAAGGGCTGGACGAAGCATGAGGGTTGTTCGACGCCGCCGATTGACCCTGCACAGAGAAGAGATTGTATGTGTGAGAACATATGAATAAATATCATGCAGTACTAAAATTTTGATACTCACAGGAGTAGTGAACTCTGTAGGGTCAGCTGCAGGGAACAACGGAGGTGGTGGAGCATGACCCTGTGCGGCGCCAAGGCTCTGCATGTACGCGAACATCTCCGCCATCCTCTTCTCCAGCTCCTCACGTTGCCTCCTCTCATCATCTAGCTGAGTCTGTAATATTTCGCCCTAATGTTACGATAATGCAAAGAACAGATATATAAAAATCAATGAACGATGAATAGATAAGGAATAACCTGGAGTTGCTGGATACGATGCTGTGAGGTGTCCTGCCGAGGTCGTATGGCTGGGCTCGCGCTCGTGCTCCTTGCTCGCACCTGAGAGAGAGTGGGAGTGGAGGACGAGTCGATTGCCCTGTCGGCAATCCAGTACCGCCCATGCCTCTTGCCTCCTCCGACCCTCATGAGGACATCTCCGTCGATGTCCTCGGTCCTCGGATCGTAATCTGGCCCATGGACCTCCTTGGCCATGGCGGTGTACTCACTGAGTCGGCTGTGGGTGGCGGGGTTGGTGTACGCCTCGGGCCCGTCATCCGGGTTGTAGGTGACGTCGGACGTCGCCTTCCCCTTGTGGGCCATGGCATATGCCGAGAACGTGGAGCAAGGCGCGCCACCATGTGCCGCCGACTGCGAGAAAACCAACGATATGGTTAGAAATCATGTCTAATCGAAAGTTATATACCTAAATAAAAAAGAGCGTGTACCCATGCTTCCGCGTATTTGCCCAGGCTGCGGCTGCCTTGATGGTGGGAGGGACCTTGCATCAGCAAACGCCGTTCCCGGCTAGCGTTGTGCGCCTCGTCCCACTCAGCCGAGCACCACCTCTGCACCATCTTCTCCCAGCACTCAGGATGCGCGGCGCACCAATGAGGAATCATCTAAAAAAATATAAGTACACCGCATATCAGAAGATAAGAATAAGCATATTTAGTACCAATAATAAAGTTTTGTATTTACCTGCAAGTACTGGTCCGCAGTCAATGACACGGTTCGGACGTCCTTCTTGTTCACCTTCTCCCCAAGGACGGAGCCGTGGTAAGTGACGATGGCCTGGATGCGCGCCTCGTAGTGCATGTCCACGACGAGCTTCTTACAGCACGTCGTAGACACCACATCCGCCCTGGCCTCGTATCCAGCATCGCACCTGAAGAAATCCTACATACAAAGATGATGTATCCATACATTATTTCAAGAATATGCAACAAATGTGACTTATTAAACAATATAGTGCGAGGAAGACTTACCCACAGCTCTTGCTTCACCCGCTCCGCCTTGTTGTTGAATTGTTTGCCGTCCCGATCTACTGCATCGGGGGCGACGGCGTAGTGGTCGAAGGTGTATGTTGGGCTCGTCACTCCGACGTACTCGACAAGTCCAGGAAAGTGTTCCCGGCATAGAAGGCCGAGGATGCCATTGGGGTTGCGGCCGTGACCCCCTGCAGTCTCCAAAACCATCCAAGACCTGTCGAAGTGATTAAGATGAAGTATTAGTTTCTATTATTAATTTGAACATATAATATGAAAAAGCAGCAACAACATCTAAAGTTACCTACCTCTCTCCATCCGGATACACGTCCTGGCAGGGAGAGTGTACTGTCCGGAGAACAACAGGGAGGTGACGCCGAAACTCTTTCTCGGACCGGAGTAGAGCATGGAAACTAACACCATCTACGCAACCGCGGGCTGTCCAAAAAACGTGGACAATTCGAAACTGATACATTTGTAGATATGCAAAGATCTGCATATCTACACTGTATCTCTTTCGAACGGGAGACGCCTAACTGGGTTACGTGATCTACGACCATGATGCGGAAATAGAGGTTATACCTAGGGTGGCGGTGGAGTCAGGCTAGTGGGGCTGTAGCGGGTCGGTGCAGTGGCGACGCGACGCGGTGCAGGCAGACCCGCAGCGGCTAGGAAGACAAGTATCTTCTCTGTAAAAAAGAAACACAAGTCTATTAATACAAAAAAAATATTGCCAAACTTTGTTCATATGAATTCACATCAACGACCGCCATCCTTAGGACCACGCATGCCATCGGCAAACCTACCACTACTTGTGCCTATCTACCGCTATCTAACATATATCGACAAAAAAATCGGCAGCACCTCCCCTGCACGGGGAGGTTTCCAAAACCTGCAAATAAAAGTAGCAGCACGATGGCTGATATTCACAGGTATATCAACGACACTATGACATATATGCAATGCATTGGACATCATATATACAAGTAGTCGAACCACATCTATCACAAGGTTTATGATTTTAGACTCAAATTAGTATCATAAATATTGTTATTTTCCTATAGATATAGTCGAATAACATAATGCATATGCAATATTTCGAACATCATAGATATACAATTAATTGTAGAGTAGTAGTACAAGCTTTGATCAAGAAAAAAAATTATACCTATTCGAGGCCGGGGCCGGCGACGATGGTGGACGCGCGGGTGGCCGGACGGTGGTTGCGCGTGGACGGCCGGGCGCAGGGAGTAGCGTAGGCGACCGGGCAGCGGCGGGCCGAGCTCGTTGGAGCCGCCTGACGACCGGGCGGCGGCGGCGGGCCGAGCTCGTGGCAGCCGAGCGGCGGCGGGCGCAGGGAGACGGCTGGGCGGCAGCGGGCGCAGGGAGGCCGGCGGCGGTGGTGGCCGGCCGGCCGGCCGAGCGCGTGGGGGCGGCCGCGGATGGCTTGGTGGCGCTCGGGCGAAGACGGGCGGCGACGGGCGTCGATGTCACGGTGGGAAAGTGAAAGAAGGAAGGAGAAGAAGAGCCCGCAGGTCGGTATAATTAACTTCTTTGCCGAGTGCCCGCGATCTGGCACTCGGCAAAGATTTTTTAAAAATTAAAAAATATACTTTGCCGAGTGCCTTTGATCTGGCACTCGGCAAAGGCTTCTTTGCCGAGTGCCTGTCTGTTGGCACTCGGCAAAGACTAGAATTAGGGTTTTTAAAAAAACTTTGCCGAGAGCCGCACGACAAGCACTCGGCAAAGCTTTCTTTGCCGAGTGTCCAAGCTGGGGCACTCGGCAAAATATATTTAAATTTTTTTATTTTGTTTATGAAACTTTTTGTGGTATGTTCCTACACTATGTAGACCTACATGTACCATTTTAGAACAATTATAACTGTGTTTTCAATAGCTAGTAGATTTAGTTCGTTTATTTGAATTTCTTCGGAAAATTTAGATTTGAACTGCACGTCACTCGAAACTTGGAAAACCGTGCATGCAAAAATGATATCCATGCTACTTAGCACAAGTTACGACCGATTTCAGGAGCGGACCGGAAACTTCGAGCAACATGCTCACTAAACATGGCCGTGAACTTGCCATCCACATGTTTAAAAATTGTATAAAACACAAACAAAGTCAGAAAATCCTGAAACTTGTCCACGTGTCATGATATCATATGTACAGGCTGCGATAAAAATTTTAGAATGTTTGGAGAAAGTTGTGGGACACTATGTGTACAAACCTAAGAGATCCAAATTGAAACTCTATGATTTCATGTGTAGTTCTCTTAGGTTTCTACACATAGTGTCCCACAACTTTCTCCAAACATTCTAAAATTTTTATCGCAGCATGTACATATGATATCATGACACGTGGACAAGTTTCAGGATTTTCTGACTTTGTTTGTGTTTTATACAATTTTTAAACATGTGGATGGCAAGTTCACGGCCATGTTTAGTGAGCATGTTGCTCGAAGATTCCGGTCCGCTCCTGGAATCGGTCGTAACTTATGCTAAGTAACATGAATATCATTTTTGCATGCACGGTTTTCCAAGTTTCGAGTGACCTGCAATTCAAATCTAAATTTTCCGAAGAAATTCAAATAAACGAACTAAATCTACTAACGATTGAAAACTTTGTTAAAATTGTGCACAAATGATACATGTAGGTCTACACAGTGTAGGAACATACCACAAAAAATTTGGGAGACAAAATAAAAAAATAAAAATATACTTTGCCGAGTGTCTAGAGATGACACTCGGCAAAGACTTCTTTGCCGAGTGCCCCCTGGGTGGCACTCGGCAAAGAATCCTCTTTGCCGAGTGCCAGCCGTAGGCTCTCGGCAACGACTAACGGTCGTCAGCTTTGGGACGGCCGTTGACAGCCCTTTGCCGAGAGCCCCCTTTGCCGAGTGTTTAACACTCGGCAAAACGTGTCTTTGCCGAGAGCCCCCTGTGCCGAGTGTTCAGCACTCGGTAAAGGGGCTCTTTGCCGAGTTCCTAACTTTACCGAGTGCGGCACTCGGCAAAGCCTTCTTTGCCGAGTGCCCGACAAAAGGCTCTCGGCAAAGCGTACTGCACTCGGCAAAGCCTGCGATTCCGGTAGTGAACTAACTAACTATGAGGAATGAGGTGGTGATGGATCAACTCATTCCATTCCACAAACCAAACAAAAATAGTGAGGAGTGAGAAGATGATGGACTAGCTCATTCTTCAAACCAAACACCCTATTAGTTCCTTTAGTCCAGTGACTAAGGTTTAGTTATGAGACTAAACTTTACTCCCTTCCTAACCTGTTTGGTTGTAGGGATTAAAAGTATTTGAATCACATTAAATGAATCATAAGAGAATCAAAATACACCTTAGCATTCTCACGACATTGGTGCAACTAAAATACAGGAGAGGCAAAAGATGTAATTTATATGGTTTAGTCTCTTTTAGTCACTTCTTGAGGCACTAGAGACAAACAGTTTAGTCCTTGTTTTAGTCTCACTGTTTAGCAATTTAAAGACTAAATAGTACTAAAATGGAGAGACTAATCTTTATGTGTTACTCGGCATCTAGAATTACTGTATATCTAAGTGTATAGCAAAATATATGGAAAACCTAGAACGTCTTATAATATGGAAATAGTATAGGGGTATGTATCCTTCAACAAAAGCTTACGGTTACTAATCATATGCTCCAACATAAATTATTGATATATGCACGAGAAAAAGCTATAATTCTAAAATCGTCACAACAATCGAATACATTTAATCATATGCTCCAACATAAATTATTGATATATGCACGAGAAAAAGCTATAATTCTAAAATCGTCACAACAATCGAATACATTTAATTTGGTATAGTCATTGTCGCCATTTACAGCCATTGGATCTGTTCTATTTTATCATAAAATTAATTATCCACCTTTCTCGTTATAAACATTCCACCGAAGAGAAGGCAACTAGCTTGAAACATTGCACAACTAAACAAATAGAGATGCGAAAGCTAAATTACAAGGCATATATCAAGCCAAAAGCGAACCAGAGATCTATAAGCCTCAGCTATTGAAGAAGTATGGCTTGCTCTTTGAAGTTGAGAATCCAACATTCAATATTTTCGAGAGCTAAGAGGAAGCAATGATGAGTGGAAGCCCAGGAACGGCTCTACAGTTGAGAATTCTTCTTTGAATATCGGGGTCATTAGACCAGGTAATGTGCAGCTTCATCCAACATTAATCGGGACCAATGGAGAAAATCTAGAATCCTAGGTTTGGTCTTCCCAATCGAAGGGCTAATTATATGAACGGGAGGCCAAAAGTACCCGCAAGAATCTTCGTTTTTTTTCTTCAGAGACATCAATTGGGACCAAAAGGTACTTATCAGACAGAGTGTAGTACTAGCCCTGTTGACAACCCAAAAGGTTCAGATCTTATATTCGAGATGACACTCTCCAGTGTTATATGTACATATGACATTTGTAGAGTGTGTTCTAATATTTTTCTTGAAAGTTCTAACATATTTGTATATCCTAAATTCGAATATAAAATGCTACGAGGAAACGTCTGATTTTTCAACTGTCGGATACCGTAATTAGCAGTACCCAGATTACATCCCTAAACGTACCTAGACACCCGAGTAACAAGGGGTCACAAAACAAAACGCACTCCCAGCCTTCCAAGGCCCCCACAGACCTGAATCGTGATTCACCGGAGGCACCGCACGCCGCGCAACTACGTCTCGCTCGAGCCTAGCCTTGGGCGAACTGTACGGCCGCCCGAGGCTAGGCTCAAGCGAGAAACGCATTTCTCACTCGCCGGAGGGCATCTCGGGCGAGGTCCCGACGCGTGCTCGCCTCAGCCAATCACTCCGACGCTAGAACATGCGCATTTAATGCAATCTGTACGACCACCTGCCCCGCCACGGGTACTAAAGTCATCAAAGGGTGACACGACTATGGTCTAATCTACTTTTACCGTCCACAACGATGGTTGGAGCGCAAATACTGGGCATTCTTCCCCCACTCCGACCGCTGTTTCAACCACTCCAAACATGACTACGTGTAGTGTTTTACCTCGGCCTCGGCCTCGAGAGAAATCTCCGCCTCGCCCGAGCCCAGCCTCGGCCAACTGCTTCGCAGGGAAGCACATGATGCCGCCTGCTATCCCGGAAAACACGCTGAAGATAGGATGGCTACATAAACAACAAGACTGTTGTCCAATCTACTTTCCGCCGTCGTGGATGACGCCCAGACCAGATCACCACACTTTTTCACCATGGCAAGCACTGTTTTAACAACTACGACTCAACAAATGTCTCGTCCAGGATGGGCTCAGACACCTGCTCATGCTCCCGACCTAGCCTCGGCTCTCTACCTCAAAAAGGACAGGTAACATGGATCATGTGTCAGGCTGCTGACCAAAGACGACACAAAGGACCAGGCCATCCCGCCAGCCATGCTGCTACATGGCTTGGACACGCCTCCTCCAAAGGTCGTTCTCCCAGCCATGCTGCTCCAGGGCTCGGACACGCCTCCGACGACCACAACAATAACGTAGCTACACCTGTATGTGTGGGCCTCCTCCTTGCGACTATAAAAGGAGGAGCCCTAATCCTTCTCTGTGCAGGTCAAAAAATGTTGAACACGACACTTCAACCCTCACTCCTCACACCACCCCTAGATATTGGCACTTGCCTCAATCATACTCAAGAGACCTAGGACTCACTCGCTCTCTCGACGAAGCTTGTATCCCTACTACGAGCACCTAGATCCAAGATAATATAAATCTCATCCCCCTCGCTAGAAGTAGGGCCTTCTCTTGCCTGAACCAGGATAAACCTTGTGTCGTCATGCATCAACCATCCGGGACTAGGGCACGCAGCACAAATTCACTCATCGATTAATACCATTGGGTTCAAAACAAAACGCGCTCCCAGCCTTCCAAGGTCCCACAAGACTCGAATCACGATTCACCCGAGGCACCGCACGCCAGCCGCACAATTACGTCTCGCCCGAGCCCAGCCTTAGCCAACCATTTCTATCTCTCTAGCATTGAGGTCCATTGTGGACGATTGAGGAATATGGTAGTATTATAGTAATTCCATACAAGCTCAAAAAACAATACCCAATTTGTAAATAATAAGAAAAGATTTGATCTCATTATATGTGTTGTTCTTCTTTGGCGCACATATGAGACGCACCCGGCTTTATCCCTTAAATCCGGGTGTGACAGAAGTGGTATCAGAGTCAAATGTTGACTGTAGGACGAAACCTAGATAGAACTAGACAAAGCCCTTACCTACTTACCTTACTCTGATTCTTTCTATACTTTTCTTGATCATGTCTCACCTTTTGTTGTTCTACTCTGACTACTCTTACCTTTTCTACTCTAGAAAGACAAGAAGGATTTTACACCTTGGAATCCTACATATAAGACCTCTTAAAGAGATAGGAGACCTAAAACAAAAAAAATACACATATATTTTCTCTACCTGAAGTGATTGGATGTTTGTTCTGATGGTAAATGCTTGATTTGCTTCTTTCATTGACTGAATTAGTATAGCAGGGCATTCTACGCTTTAAAAATATCTATTAATATAGTTATGCTAATTCAAAGTATTTTAATTTATGTTTGACGAGATGTCGATTAGTGCTTCTGCATATCGTGGTTGTTCTGTATTAATTATGTGGTCGTCATGGATTCTACGTAACAACTTATACATATCGAGTTTATAATGTGTTTTATGTTCGAGTTACGATTTGGATTAAAACTGGACGAGATATGTTTTGAAAAACAACCCGTAAACAATTTACGCTAATTAAAAATAACTTAGAAATATAGTTTTACGCGATTAGTCACAACTTAGTAGTTCTTAAGATGTCACATGTGTCATCCGCGCGTCGTTCGCGCGTGTTGTTTCGTGTGTTGTTCGCGTGGTGTCGCGCTCGTTGTTTCGCGTGCCGTCCATGTGTTGTGTCACACAGTGTCGTGCGTCGTCACGCGTCATTCAAGCATATCGCGTGTGCCATTTTCCCGTGTCGCTTGCCTTGCCACGCGTCGTTAGCGCATATCTTGCATGTCGATCACGTGTGTCCCGCGGCGTATACGCGTGATAATAAATTGTTTTCGCTTATAATCACTCATGTTAACTCATGCTAATAATGTTAATTCGTCTGGTCACATATTTTAGATAATTTATTTAATGATTGCTCGACTAATGTTTATTAGATTAATATTCCAATTAGATTAATTGTATAGTTTTCGACCTGCGCTTTTATAATAAACATTAACATGATTAATATTAACTTAAATACATTTTATTTATTGCATGTTTTTATTATGTTTTTCTTTGAACGGTGTGATGTTCTTATATATATATATATATATATATATATATATATATGTGTGTGTGTGTGTGTGTGTGTGTGTTTGTTTGTTTGCTTGTTCATGTTTGTCTTCGCTTCGCGTTGCGATTAGATCGCGATTCGTTTCTGAGCTTCTAGGAATCGACGGTCAAGCTTCAGCGACCAAGTGGTCAGGTTCTTCGAGTTCTACAAAGTTGAAGGCTGTGAGCATATGTTTGGTGAAGACAAGTGTCCTCTGACCCATTATATCATATTTACTTTATAATTCATTGTCCCACATTACATAATTAAAACCTAAGGATTGACTAGCTTTGTGTTTACCTTGTCTTTGATTACCTTTTGGGTTATTATGGTTAGCTTCATGTTATTGCTCTACTTTAATCAACGAACGTGATGAGAATATTTATGATACGATGATGTTATCTTGATTATGATGATGAACTGTGATACTTTAGGGGACTCAGGTTGTGTCCTGAGTACCTCTACATAAAGGACCTATTCGTTGAGAGACCACCCAGGACAACAGTGCAATCATGCGGGTGGTATGGGACGCCCTTAGCTGATTAATTAGATGAACTTAGGGGTGTAGTTGGCTTTGTCGTAGGGCCATCAATGGGGGCCGGGGCATATTGCTTGCTCTACTAAGGGTGGGTGCCGAGGTTCATTTGATTTGGTTTTGTTAGTCACCCACCTTAGGGAGGAGTACTGTGTTTGTACAATTGGCGAAACTAACGAGCAACTGCACACCAGGGAAATCTTTGTAAAGGATATGTAGCGATACCCTACCACGCCACCTAGGTAGTGGTCAATGGGGAGTAGCGCTCTCCGGGCAGAAAGGGAATCACGGCTATGGGTAAAGTGTGCGACCTCTACAGGGAAAGAAACTGATATATCAGCCAGGCTCACGTTTATGAGCGGCCTTGGGATCCTCTTTGATTAGAGATATAGATGATACGAGATACAATGGTTCTATTGATGGTTTTGGTTACGATGATGATAATGATGTTCCTCGATGAGGAAATGATTCGTGGGTTGGTTATTGCTAAAACTTGGATTCTACTGATAATAAATACTTGACGAACTAAAAGCAACTGCTTTGACCCTAACTCCACATAAAACTAGTCCACCTCAGCCAAACAGGACATTTGATGAGTACGTTGATGTGTACTCACCATTGCTTTCACAAAACACCAGGCTGTCGTTGGTGCAATCTATGCTTAGGTAAAGAAGAAGAAGAAGAAAGTGTCGAGGCGGATCTCCAGGAGTTCTAGGACTTCGACGAGTTCAAGGATTAGGCTAGTGACCTCCCCAAGTCGCTACATGTGGTGGGTTTGTTTACGTTGGTTACGTTTCTTTATGTGCACTTTGATTCATATTATATAAATGACTCTAGTCTTTAATATTATTACTTACTCTTTATTGTTATTCGAAGCATTATGCTATGATGAGTCATTTATGTAATCGTTGTGTACGTGAATTTCTGATCCTAGCACGTACATGGTTCGCATTCGGTTTACCTTCTAAAACCGGGTGTGATAATGTTGGTGAAATTCAATTGAAGAATGCTATGAAGACTATGGTAACTGGTGAACTAAAGCCAAAAGGAGATGATAATGATGATGATGATGACTTTAAATGAGAAAATTCATCAAAGTCAACAAAATAACGAAGTTGAGGATGCTCCTAATCAAGATACTTGAAGTCACTCGATCCCTTCTCAAGCTTCAACTAGTCATTCTCAAATTGTATTAAGAATCCATCATTCTATTGTAAAAGATCACCCGGTTGATCATATTGTGGGTGACATAATGTCGAGTACCCAGGAACGGAGTACCCACGACAAGGCCCATAAACCTCTTTCTAGCCCATTCATCAAGAAAACCTACAAGGCCGGGCGCACGACCAAGTCTCCACCGAGCAAGTCTGTGAGGCGGGGCGAACGACCAAGTCCCCGCGCGAGCAAACCTATGAGGCAGGGCATACGACCAAGTCCCCATTGAGCAAGCCTGTGAGGCGGGGTGTACGACCAAGATCATGACAAGCGGACCTGCAAGGAAGGAACCTAGGTCCACGTTGTTGGCTCACGATGGTCGTGGTAGGGCACATCATCACCAAACTATGTCTAGGCCATGTGTACAGTGCCAAGGGGGACCAGGGCAACAGAGTCTCCACGATAATGACCCACATGCCAGAAAGGATAGGACAACATGCCTAGTGCACACTCGCGCATGCTAGAGGGTGATGCAAGGGCATTGACAGAAGATGAAGTCGTACCAAACACGAACCTCAACCTTACCGTGAGCACGTTCTGCAGGACTCATCAGGTACAACAGCGTATGCATAGAGCAAGCTATAGGGACTCTTACAATGGACGAACAAGATAGAACACCATACCAAGAGTACGAAAACACACGACCCATCAGAAGAAGTCATGTCATATGCAGGCACGCCATGAGACTGACCCAAGGGGGCCCGCCGCGCACTACTGCGCAAGACATTAGCTGTAGAACTCGATCTCTATCTCTCTCGTGTAAGGATTGTCCCTTAAAGTATAAAAGGGAATCTTTGTCCCCTTGTTCACACCCAAGCAAACCTGTTGTAAAATGCCTCAAAATAATACTACAATCAGCACCACACTGGACTAGGGCGAAAGCCTAAACCAGCATAACCCTAGTGTCTTAGTTCCTCGCTCGGATCCCCGTGATCCACCATTCGGAGTGAGTTCATGCTTGCATCCCCACTGAACACAAATCTATTGTCCCCCTCATTTCTAAAACCACG
The DNA here is from genome assembly GCF_902167145.1 of Zea mays. NCBI lineage: Eukaryota > Viridiplantae > Streptophyta > Magnoliopsida > Poales > Poaceae > Zea > Zea mays. The sequence goes on along the minus strand of NC_050105.1, from coordinate 98,524,221 downwards.
ACACATAAGTAAGGGTGTTCAAACTCGCTCTCATATTGCTTTATTTTGTGAACATTTCTCTTTTATATCTTGTATTGAACATAATCATGTAGATGAAACATTACTTGATGTTGACTAGGTGAATGCAATGCATGAGGAATTGAATAACTTCATCCGAAATGAAGTGTGGAAGCTTGTTGAGAGACCCAAAAAATCATAATATCATTGGTACTAAATGGTTGTTTAGTAGCAAGCACAATGAAGATGGATTAGTAGTAAGAAACAAGGCAAGATTAGTGGCATAAGGATGTACACGAATAGAAGGATTGGATTTCGGTGAGACATTTGCTCTTGTAGCAAGAATGGAGGCAATTAGGATTCTACTCGCTATGCTTGTGCCCACAACATAAAACTCTACCAAATGGATGTAAAGAGTACTTTTCTAAATGGTAAGATTGGTGAATTAGTGTATGTGGAACAACCTCCTGGTTTTAAGGACCCCAAAAGCTTCAACCACATGTACAAGATTTCTAAAGCTCTCTATGGGCTTAAATAAGCTCCACACGCTTGGCATGAGAGGCTTATGGATTTCTTGCTTTTCAAAGACTTCAAAATTGGGAAGGTTGACTGTTGGAGCGAAGGTCGTTCGCCCTCTCGATCAATTTTCTTTAACATAAGTTGAACAGGTTCTATCAGACACAGGAGGCAAAGGGTACTTTGATCGTTACCAAAGCCGAGGTATCCGTCTAAGAACCACCGAAGGCTTTGAAGCGAAGGGATCTACTGTTTGAAGCGGGCGCTCCTCATGACTTCGCTCGTCGACGTCACCAGCTTGGGTGGCTCTGGGCAAGAGCCTTGGCAAGGACCAAAGACCCTGCGCCCTAGAGCAAAGAGTGTCGCGTCCCAGCGAGGATCGTGTCGTCTGATGGCGGGGCCCATGCAGCGTCCTGCTGACCGTTCGGGCCCATTTGTAATCCCCTTCCTGAGGTAGGGTTTGTCATGTATTTAATCAAGTTGTACTTAATTGTAATGACCCTGTAGGGAGGAATATTCTGGGGCTGTAGCAGGTAACCAGGGGCATAATTGTACTTAGAAGGGCACGCCCACCCACTTGGTTACCTATAAATACCCCCACACTGTACATTGATGGGACACGCTCAACACGACGCTATAGTCCCCTACCTACTATTTTGTTGACCACCTAAATACTACCATATCCTAGTGTTTGGGCTCGCTTGACCACGTGTCAGTCAGTTCCAACATACAACCCCCTCTATGGATTCGGAGGAAAAGGAACATTTCCGCTCGGCAAAATAGAACTACCATTGTCACTCGGCACTACGTCAAACGCAAGAAGCGAGCAGATCACCTTCGACGTAGTCGATATGGTTTACCCATACAATGCCATCATGGGGCGAGGATCCATAAACAAACTTGAAGTAGCCATACATGGACTATACCTGTGCATGAAGATCCCAGGCCCCCAGGGCGTAATCACCATATACGGAGACCAGCAAGTCGCCAGAAACATAGAGAGGGACTTCGTTCCTGGCCAGCGCAATGTACATTGACTCACAGCTGAGCATGAAGACCCCAGTAATCTTTGCCCAATCAAAGAAAAAAGGGCCAGTGCCTAGCTACAGAGCAACGAAGGGGTGAAAAAGTCCCCCTAGATGCAGTGACCCCCTGTCACACCCGGTTTTGGAAGGTAAACTGAATGCGAACCATGTACGTGCTAGGATCAGAAACTCACGTACACAGCGATTACATAATTGGACATCATCACACAATGCTCGAAATAAATAGCGGAAAGGTACTTTATTACATCAAGATGTCCAAGACATCCACAGAGTCTAATACATAACCATTGTCTTTAACATAACTATCAAAGTGCGGAGAAACGAAACGTAGATGATAAGCCTACACAGGCAGCTGACTGGGGGTTTGCCACTAAGTAAACTAAAACTCGTCGTATTCCTGGAACTCCTCGAAGTCCTCCATGTTGCCAGCATCACCTCCTGAGCACTGAGTACAGTGGGGACAACCTGGGGTGGGGTGGTTTGTAAAGCAAGGGTGAGTACACAACAACGTACTCAGGAAATGTCTCGTTTGGCTAAAGTGGACTAGCTGTATGTGGGGTTGAAGTTAAGCAGTTGCTTTTAGTTGGTCAAGTATTTATTATTATTAGTAGAGCCAAGTTTTAGTAATTAACCCAGTTATTACCCAAAAGTACTCTCTCAAAAGAGGAAATGCCATAGATCAGACTTATAACATCATTGTTAACCATCATCATAAAAGTAACTAGAATTCTTCTAATCAAAGAGGATCCCAAGGCTGCTCTTAACAGTGAGCTCGATTGATATACCAGTTTCTAACACTCTGCAGAGGTTGCACACTTTACCCACGAGTCGTGATCCCTTTCCAGCCTGGGTTGTACAGACCCAATCTTCACTACCAAGGTGAATGGCCAAGGATACACTACGTAGCCTTTACAAAGACTCCCCTGGTGCATAGCTACTCGTTAGGTTTCGCCAGTCATACAAACGCAGTACACCTCCCCAAGGTGGGTGACTAACAAAACCAAATCGAATGAACCTCTGCACCCCAACCTTAGCAGAGTGAGCACTACGCCCCGGCCCCCATTGACGGCTCTCCGGCAAAGCCAACTACACCACCAGGTTCATCTAATTAATCAGCTAAGGGCGTCCCATTCCACGCTCATGGTTGCACTGTTATCCCGGGTGGTCACTCCATGAATAGGTCCTTACGAAGAGGTACTCAGGAAAAAGGCTTGAGCCCACTAGAGTATCATAAGATCATCAACATAATCAAGATAACGGTATCGTATCATAAATGTTCACATCATGTTCATTGATTAAAGTTAAGGCAATAGCAAAATGCTAACCATGATAACCCAAAAGGTAAACAAGGATAAGGTAAATACAAACTAGTCAAGCCTTAGGTTTAAATAATGTAATGCAGGACAGTGAATCATAAAGTATGTAGAACATAATAGGTCAGAGGACACTTGCCTTCACCAGGTTGTTGCTCAGGGAGGTCTCCAATAACACACTCAGGAACCTCGGACTGCTCGTTGTCTAAATAAAGCGAGCATGCATTCAATACATTTGGAAAGTACAAATGAACAACACACCAAACATGTACAAACATAGGGATGCATCTTAAAAAGACACAATGCTACATAAGGGATAATGAGTTCAAAGTATAACATAAACTAACTTCATTTGGAAATAGATTATTATTTCTCTAAGTGTTACTCACAAATACATAACATAGTTCAATTTATTTTATTATGATCTAAAAATTAGTACAGATATGAATTCATGTAATACACATTATTAATCTCACAAGATTAAACATGTTTTAATCTCTAGGGTTTTCCTTTTATTTATTTTATTAAATAAATAAATCTACACCTACATTAGTTCATACTTAAACATAAAAATTAGCATGTGCAGACAGTAATTGGAACTAATTTATTTAAATAGAGAATAATCCTATGAACATTTTGCAATTTGAATCACTAAATTTGGAGTTCATATGCAAAAGATATGAAATAAACAAGTTTGGGAATTCAAAATATGAAATTAGGTCTAATTCTATGAATATTTAAAAGTCCAGGGTTCAATCTGCAAGAATACAGGGGCCTGCGCGCAAAAACCTGGGACGACGGGTTGATTCTAAACAAATCGAGGGTCTCTTTAATAAAACTACCGCACGAAGGGGTTTCGGGTGATTCTAACCGTTAGATCAGAAACCGACGGCCGAGATTAGATCTACGGCCGAGGGCGCGCGCGAGGGTGGGCGAGCGCTGACAGGCGTGCCAGGGGGTGTCAGCGACCGAGGGGGAGAGCGCACTGACCGAGCGGGCCCAGCGCCAAGGGACACAGGCGCTGACAGGCAGGCCAGGGGCGCAGGGCGCGCGTGTGTGAAGCGGTATCCACGATCTGGGTCATGCGATCAAGATCGGACGGGGGAGATCAGACTAGGGAGGGGTGAACGGCTGCGGGCGGCACTGCTCCTCTCCGCGGCGGTGAGTTCGCCGGAGTTGAGGCAGGCGCGAGCTAGGGTGGCTCCGGGGTCGCCGGGATTGGGAAGATAGGGAGAGGATGCCACGGCGAACTCAATGGCGGGGAAAAGGCCACGAATCCAAGGGCAGAGAGGGGAGAATGGCGGGGAGAAGGCCTCGGGCGGACCGGAGGAACTCCGGCGAGGCATTCCAGCCATAGGGAGGGGGCTTGAGGCGTGCTAAGGCTTGGGAAAGCTTCAGCAGAGGCAGGGGTGACATAGGAACCTACACCGGGGAACTAGACCGAGCTAAATTGGCCGGCCACCGCGCGAGCACGGCGGACCGCCACGGCCGAGCACCGGCGATATCAAAATTGGCCGAGCACAGAGCGGAACTAGGGAAATTAAGCACGGGCAAAGGTGTCTCACCTCGGGGCGGAGCTCGGGGAGGCTTGGCGCGGTCTCTGGCGAGCTAGATGGTCGGGAACGCGGGCGCGGGTCTCTGGCGGCGTCTGGCGGCGAGGGCAGAGCGCGAGAGAGGGTGATGCTGTGTGAAATGAGGCGGGGGAGCGAGTGTGGGCACTGGTATACATGTACATGTGGGCTGGGCTGGCCCGGCACGGCACAGGCCCACAAAAGCACGACCCACAAAGGCACGGCCCACAAAAGCACATATCTAATTATGGGCCATGTCATGCCAGCACGTGTGCCCAGTCGTCGGCCCATGGCACGGCCCACAATTAGTTATGTGTGCGAGGCCGGCCCAAATAGCCCAAAATACCTTAATGTGCCAGACCGGTCCATATACATACAATAGTAATACATCAACAAAAAAGTATAAAATATATATATGACCAAAATAAAACTAAGATGTTTTGTGGATGCACATTATAAACCTTTGGTCAGAAAGAAAAAATATTACAACTAGGTCACAAATAATATTCAGTTCTCTGTTTAGTGTTTAATTGAGTACTATACATCCATACAGAATACATATACAATGATCATCATCACTATTCACTATCCATATCTAGGTATTGGTTCTCGATGGCTTATTGAAGCTCTAGATTCTCCAAGTTATGCTAGTCATGTGGGCTTTGACGGACCTTAGTTAAATACTGAGTCTATATTTAGTGGGCCTCGGTGGGCCTTAGTTAAATGGGTCGTGCCAGGCCGGCCCGTGGACTTGACTTGAGGCCCAGGCACGGCCCACAATTAGGTTGGGGCGTACCAGATATGGGTCGTGCCAGAAATTGTGTGCTTTGGGCCGGCCTATTAGGCACAACACAAATGTACACCTATAGGCACTGGCAGGGCTCTAAGAGGGGAGCTGGGCGCGTGGGCGGGCGTCGTGGCTGAGAAATCTGACGACGTGCGCGAGTGCGCACGCGCTGGTCCACGGCGAGCGCGAGGAGGGCAGAACTAACAGGGAGGGTCCACGGTGCAGAGAGAGACAAGAGGGGCACGCGGGGCAATGGTTCAGCGCCTGGCGAACCGAGCCCGCCAGACAGAGAGAGAGGAGGGACAGACGCGGGCGAAGCAACTGGCGCCGACAGGTCGGCCCCAGCGGACAGAGAGCGAGAGAGAGAGAGCGTGCACGGGAGAGAAAGCCGCCGCTGATAGGCGAGGCCCGCCTGTCAGGCGGCACGAGCGAGCGGGCGCACGGCCTAACTGGGCCGAGCTGGGCTGCTGGGCTGCTTTTCCTTTTCCTTTTTCTCTGGATTTTCTAATTCCTTTTCTATTTCTTTTCTATAGGGTTTTCAATTCCAAATTCAAATTAGGTTTCAAATTCAAATAAATTCAAACATATGCAACACTTCAAAGAATATTTTAAGCTCAGCATGATGCAACATGTCATGACCCATAATGTTTTGGCAAAAATAAATAATTAATTCCCCCTAACTTTAAGCTAATTCTACTTAAAAGGGAAAAAGGAAGAGAGGATCTAGAGAGAGATAAAACCTAGAGTGAGAGAGAGAAGAGTAACACATGAATTTGGGTGATCATTAGAAAGAAATTTTATACCCCCAAATTCAGGGTGTTACACCCCCAATCAAATGGTCTTTATCAGTGAAGATATCATTGAAGCAGAAGAAGAAAGACTCTTGTCCTATCTAAACCGCAACAAGAACGTATTTGCATGGTCTAACCTAGACCTCGTCCGTGTCAGTCGCACCATCATCGAGCACAGCCTGAGCACCGACCACACAATATGACCTAAGAAACAGAAATTACGAAAAAATTCCGATGTGAGAACTGAAGCAGCGAAGGTAGAAGTCCACCGCCAACTAGAGGCAAAGTTCATCGAGCCAATTGATTACCCCACTTGGCTTGCCAATGTTGTGATGGTCTAGAAGAAAAATGGCAAATGGAGAATGTGCATAGACTTTACCAGTCTCAACAAAGCTTGCCCGAAAGACAACTTTCCCCTACCAAGGATAGACAAGATTGTCGACTCAGCGGCAGGATGTGAAGTGATGTCTCTGCTTGACTATTTCTCGGGCTACCATCAAATCTATATGAAGGAAGAAGACAAGGCAAAACAAGTTTTATCACTCCATTCGACACATACTGTTTTTTGCGCATGCCCAAAGGCTAATGTCGGTTCCACTTTCCCAAGACTAACCAAGAGCATTCTAAAGAACCAAATGGGTCGCAACATTTTCACATACGTCGACAACATAGTCGTCGCAAGCAAAAACAAGGAAGAACATCTCTCAGACCTTGTAGAAATATTTGCCAACATGCGCAAAGCTAGACTATGCTTAAATCCCAAAAAATGCATATTCGGTGTCCGGCAAGGCAAGATACTTGGTTACCTAGTGTCCCACAAAGGCATAGAAGCGAACCCAGTCATGATACAGGCCATAATGGACATGGCCCCACTGCAGTCAACCCGAGATGTCCAAAGGCTAACAGGAAGACTCACAGCATTGAACATATTCATCTCACGGTCCACGGAGTGGAGTCTCCCCTTCCTCAAAACATTGCGTAGAGCCAAGGACTTTGCTTGGGGCCCTGTCGCCCTGAGCAGGCTGCATCCTTTGAATCACTGAAGCAGTACTTATCTAAGCTCACAAGTCTTTCCAGCACAGACCCCATGTCACCCCTCCTACTAAACATTGCAGCCTCGCACAGTGCGGTCAGCGCAGCTCTGGTACAAGAGAGATGTAAAGATAGCAAGCCACAACAATACCCGGTCTACTTTGTTTCCGAGGTCCTCACTAATTCCAAGTGCAACATGACAGAACTGGAAAAAATAGCCTACACAGTCCTCATGGCTTCGCACAAACTTAGGCACTACTTTGAGGCATACAAGATAAGAATCCCCATAGACCGAGGTCTCAGTGACCTGTTTAGAAACCTCGAAGCATCTGTCAGAATAGCGAAGTGGGCAGCCGAGCTCTCTAGCTACAACATCACCTTCGAACCTAGAACTGCAATCAGATCACAAGTCCTCGACGACTTCATAGTCGACTGGATAGGGTCTTCGGTGTCCAACCACCAAAGCCTAGAGATATTTTGGACCATCCATTGCGATGGCGCATGGTGCCAAGTGGGGGCAGGCGCTGCAACAGTCATCACGTCACCTACAGGCGCTAAATACAGATACGCCGCATGCCTCAGCTTCGCACTCAAGTCAGATAAATGCACAAACAACATAGCAGAATATGAGGCTATCATTCTGGGACTTCAGAAACTTAGAGCCCTAGAGGTAACAACATGCATAGTCAAAATAGATTCCAAGATTGTCACTGGACAGATTGAGAAAGATTGCTCAGCCAAGGAACTAGTCCTTATGCAATACTTATTAGTCGTGCAAAGCCTGGAGAAGCAGTTCAAATGGTTCACACTGCAGCATATAGAACGGAGCAAGAATGAAGAGGCCGACATGATATCAAAAGCAGCAGCAAAAGGCGACCCCATACCCTCAGATGTATTCTTCCACACAATCAGCACAACAACTGTGAGAAATCTCAAAGTCCTACAAATCATAGATGATCCTGAAGGCCGAAGAATTGTAAACTTAATAATGATTGAAGACTGGAGAGCATCCATAACCCTCTACCTTCAGGGCCATTATCACCCCACCAACCAGGCCGAGGCCAAGAGGTTGAAGCACCGAAGCTGTGATTTCGCAGTAATAGAAGGCCAACTATACAAAAATAGAATAAGTCAACCTTTGCTCAAGTGCATCATAGTGGTAGAAGGCATCAAACTCCTCCGAGAAGTCCACAAGAGCATATGCGGTTCACACTCGGGACCCAGAGCCCTCGCCTCCAAGGTTATGCGTTAGGGATTCTACTGGCCAGCCATCGTGTGCACAACAAACCGTGTAGTCTGCTCGTGTGAAGCATGCCAGAAATTCTCAACTCGAGCGGGGGCACCTTTGCAGTTCACAAAGCTTATCACCCACACCTGGCCGCTACAACGATGGGGCCTCGACATAGTCGGGTCGCTACCCACATCGCAAGGCAACCTCAAATTCGCCTTAATTGCAGTGGAATACTTCACCAAGTGCATTGAAGCAAGGGGTCGCATCAACGATCACGGCGAAGACAGCACAAAAGTTCTTCTGGCAAAACATTATCTGTTGCTTTGGAGTCCCCTCCGAGTTGATAGTGGACAACGAAAAACAATTTAACAACCAAGACTTCTAGGAATTCTGCGCTTCTATTGGCACGCGTGCAGTCTTTACATCAGTCTACCACCCATAATACAATGGAGTTGTGGAGCGCGCAAAAGAAAAAAAATCTTCAGCACAATCAAAAAAAGAATGCTAGAAGATAAAAAGGGCAAGTGGGCAGAACAGTTACCCGAAGCAGTCTGGACACTCAACACAACCGAGTCTCCTGCCACAGGGTTCACTCCATTCAGACTGATGTACAGGGCAGAAGCAATGACTCCACACGAACTCAAGCATGGCTTGCCCTAGACTGACCCCAAGACCACCCTAGACATCGACGAGCTAACAACGAAAGACCTCCTCAATAGGAACCATGTCGGTGCCCTCGACGTATTGAACAAATACCACAGAGCAACGAATACCTAGAGAGATAGAGTCGTCACCCATAAAGATTTCAAAGAAGGAGACCTGAAGCGTCCCGATCCTCTAGGACTCAAATGTGATACAATTACTGGTCCCAGGAGGCTAGTAAACACATTCATTACTTCAAATAGTACAGAGACTTTAATAATAATTATTACAATACCAAAATGCAAGCTCTAGCGAGCCTGGAAGCATAGCATAGTGGAAGAAAATCTAGCCCAAGCCACAGGCAGACTGGGTGCAGACACAACCCCCTTCAAGTCGAACATAGCAGAAAGGAAGTCTTCGGTAGCTAAAAAACATAAATAAATCTGGGTGAATACTTTACGTATTCTGCAAGCCCATCCCACCTGTAAAGAGGGAGAACCTATACGGTACATGCATTATATAGTGGAGTTGAAGTCACTCTTTTCTTTTCAGAGAAAGGCGATACTTTGATGTTTTACCCAAGAGAAAGGAGCAGCATATTTTCACACTCAACCACCACTGAGCTTCCCACTCCCGGGGCTTGTTTTTATTTCCAAAAGTGCCCACACACCTTCCATTTTTATGAAGACGAAACACTAATTGCCATACCACACCAGACTCGTCTATACCAGTGGACACGGACTGTTTGGATAGGTTTCAAACTCTATGCAGAGGGCTACACTTTACCCACTAGTTCGGCTCTGCGATCTCACTTCCATGAGATCCGACACCGAAGCTCTTTCCTTCCTTGCACGTCCTTACCTTAATGATTATACCAGAAGGAACAAGGCCACCACCATGCCCAAACCGGACAAAACATTCCCCTTCCTTATCCTCCTGGTGCTCCCCAACCGTCATAATCCTGGGGTTCAGACTGTGCAAGTTTAGATTGAGTGACTGCCCATACAGTCTTGAGTGGTTGTACTTGTCATGAGTATAGGTAGTGAAGGATGACAAACCGGTCCTTAAATGAGGGGACAATCCTTGATGCTCACACCTAACCCGGCTAAGCCAACATCTTAGGCCCTCCCCTAAACCAGGGAGTCCCTGATCTTCCTACTCAGTTGGTGATAAGGGTAAATACCCTTCATCATACACTTTTTTGAAAACATTTCTCTTTTTAGAAAAACCATTGCCCCAACCCACATTTTTGTATCCAAAAGATATTCTTTAATGCAGGCTATCACTCAACTCACAATGCATAGAACCCATCCCATATCCCGGCTTAGGTAGTGGTAGAAAGAGTAGGTAATTTATGCATCAAGGATAAAATGGACTTGCCTTCATCGAAGCTCTCTTGGCACGAAAGCTCTATTTCCGGGAGGTCGGGCTCCTGCCCTTCTTTTGGAGCTACATTTTCCGGAGGGTCGGACCCCTCTTCGCCTTGCAAAAACAGGCAATAAACAATACATCAAGCATTGTTTGCTAATAAAGTGTGCCAAGTTTCTAAGCATTATTATTTTGTGACTTAGAGAATATTTGGACTATTTTTGGTGCATAAAATATCAACATGTATATATATATGGGAAAATGAGAGAAAAGGAAAAAGGAAAGTAATTCTCGGTTAAACGGGTCGGGGGAGATTTTGGCCCAGCCGAGCACAAGCGCACGTGCGGCCACATGGGCAGCTGATCCAGCTAGGCCCGCCATCGGGGCACGACGCGGAGACGGCGCCATGAGCACGGGCCCACGTGCCAGAGAGAGGGGGAGGGCGAACGACATCGGGCGACTGACAGGGAGGGGCGAACCGGTCGGGTCGGGGAGAATCCGACCGTCGACGAGGTTCAACGGTGGTTCTCCGTCGTGGATCCGGTTCTCCGGGATATAGGAGGTGGGCTAGCATGGCCAAAGCCAGGCGAACATGGTGGCAGGGTCAATTTGGCTGGTGGCGGCTTAGCATGGCCTGTCCACAGTGAGGTGGCAGGCTTTCGCGGCGGCGAGGTCGCCGGCGAGGCTACTAGGCGTGATAGGGGGGAAAGGAATGGTGTTCTATGCCCGTGATGAAGTGGTGAAGTTTGTGGACTACTTTAATTTGATTCTAAGTTGCTGGATCGGGGAGGTGGAGCTCACCGGAGTGAAGGACGACGTCGGTGCCGAGCTTGATTGAGTCCGGGGGAGGGAAGGGAGAGTGGCAGAGGCCGGTGCGGGGAAATGAGGGGCTCGGGGCGGCCCTTTTATAGGTGCTCGGGGAGGGGAGGAGGGGAGGCTGGTGAACACCAGCGAGGTGTACAGCGACGGCAATAATGGCGCATAGCACCGGGGACGAGACGGTGAACAGGGGGGCGAAGCACAGTGAACAGGGGGGCGAAGCGGTGCCTAACTTCACTGGCACAACAGTATTGGTAGAGAGAGAGAGGGAGGATGGTGGTCGACGAGGATTGTGCCGGTGTCGGGCACGGGCGAGGAAGAAGGGGCTGACGGACGGGCCTACCTACCAGAGGAGGAGCGGGCACGAGAGAGCGAGAGCAGGGCGCGGCTGACGTGTGGGGCCGAGTGGTCAGCGGGAGAAGAGGGGAGCGCCGCGCGGGAGAAGGTGGGCCAAAGTGGGCCGAGAGCGAAGGGGCGCGGGCGCGGGAGAGGGGGGAGCATGGGCCGGTATCGGCCCAGCCGAGAGGGGGAGAAGGTTTTCCCTTTTCTTTTTTCTTTTCCTTAATCCCTTTTCTCCTTTATACAAATATTCATTTATATTTTCTAGGTGCCAAAAAGAAATACTATGTGTGAAGTGCTACTAGCAATCATGGTTTATGCATATGAGAAATGAAATGATTATGAGATTAGGCTTTAAGAGAAAGAATAAGGGGGGTTAGGAGTGTAAGGCTTCTAACCTCGGAACCAAAAACTAGGATGCCACAGACCTACCCCACTTAAAAGAATCTCTCCCTCGAGATTCAGGCTAGGCTTGAGAAAAGGTAAGGGTACTCCTTCCTCAATGAGTCCTCACTCTCCCAGGTAGCCTCCTCTTCTCCTTCTCTACTCCACTGGACTTTACAGAGCCTTACCTCCGAGTTTCGGGTCTTTCGAACAGCTAAATCAAGAATCTTCATTGGCTTTTCTCGGTACTGCAGATATTTTTGAATCTGGACTGACTCTTCTGCAATGTGACTTTCTGGTACTTTCAAGCATTTCCGGAGCTGGGACACATGAAATACATTGTGGATGTCTGACATGGATTCTGGCAACTGAAGGCGGTAAGCTGCTGGCCCTATTTTGACGATGATAGGATAGGGACCAACGAATCGCGGAGCTAGCTTCCCTTTTGCTTGAAATCTTTTGACTCCACGCATTGGGGAGACTTTGAGATAGACAAAATCACCTTCCTCAAAACTGAGTTCTTTCCTCCTGTTGTTTGCATAACTCTTTTGCTGACTCTAGGCTTCGAGTAATCTCTTGCGGATCAGGGCAACTTTCTCTTCTGCCTCTTTGATGAAGGCAGGCCCTTCTAGGGTCTTTTCTCCCACGTTTGACCACATTAGAGGGGTTTGGCATCTTCTTCCATACAAGGCTTCAAAAGGCAACATCTTGATGCTGGATTGGTAACTGTTGTTATAAGAGAATTCTGCATACGGCAAACGGACTCCCAATCTCTGTCGAAGGTCAGCACACAGGCTCTCAACAAATCTTCAAGGACTTTATTGACTCTTTTGGTCTGTCCATCTGATTGGGGGTGGTAGGCGATGCTAAAATCTAGCTTGGTGCCCATGGCCTGCTAAAGTCCCAACCAAAACTTTGAGGTGAATTGAGTTCCTCTGTCTGATACTATTCTTCATGGAATGCCATGCAGTATGATCTCTTTGCAATTGGTGTGGTGCCTAGGAGGAGGTCGATGTAGAACTCCACTTATCTTTCCGGAGGCATTCCTGGTAATTCTTCTGGAAATACATCCATAAATTCTTCCACCGTAGATATGCCTTCTGTTGCTAGGCTGAACACCATTGGATCTTGGGTTGGCGGTTGAGCTTTGCACGAAACTGATTTTCCTTGGTGGTCGATGAGAAGAATAGTCTTATCTGCACAGCTTATGATGCCATTGTGCTGGGTCAACCAATCCATTCCTAGGATTACATCAATTTCGTGGGATGGTAGTACGTCTAAGTCTGCTAGGAATACTACCCCACTTAAAAGAATTATGACTTGGGAGCATTTGAGGTGGCAGAGAAGGTCTGACTCTGGGGTTCGGGTGACCAGAGGGACTTCTAATGGTGTATTGGGGATGCCATGTTTTCCCACAAAGCTAGTGGTGATGAAAGAATGAGATACTCTAGAATCAAAAAGACAGCAGCGGGGGTAAATTCGACTAGGAACTCACCGAGTACTACTCCAGGGGCTTGTTGAGATTCTTGGGCGTCGACGTGGTTCACTCGAGCCCTGCCATGGAACTGAGTCTTGCTTAACTGGCTGTTGGTGGAGGGTGCCTTGGAGGCGGGTGCCGAAACATTCTTGGGGCCATTCACCGAGTTGGAGTAGGCAGGTACGGATGTCTTCAGGTGCGGACAATTATTCTTGAAGTGACCGGGGTCTCCACAGTGCCAACAAGTATTAGCTGGAGGTTGGCTGCTTGCAATAGACTGGGTGTGGAAGGAACTTTGACCAGGCTGGTTGAAACGTGACGGAGCGGATCCTGCTGGCTTGTTGAGGTTTGACCCCTTGGAAGGGAACCCAAAAGATCGAACCCTATGGTGCCTATCCTGCTGCTGAGCTCGGAGAATTTGAAACTTTCTCTTGAGGTGACCTCTTTCCTCTTCTCGGGCCCTTTCCACCTGGATGGCCTTGTTTGAGAGGTGCAATAAACTGAGGAAGTCTTTGCTGGCAAGGAAAGTCTTGAGTTCTGGTCTTAACCCTTTCAAGAAATGGGCCATCTTCTTGGCTTCTGTGCTAACGTCATCTAGTGCATAACGAGCAAGTTCTGTGAATTTATGGATGTATTCACTGACGGATCTCCCTCCTTGAGTCAACTCTCGAAACTCCTCTTCCTTGAGCTGGATGATTCCCAAGGGCACATGATGTTCTTGGAAAGCAGCCTCAAATTCTGCCCAGGTAGCATCTCTTACTGTAGTACTGAAGGTGTCCCACCAGGATAGAGCCATCACGGAGGGCTGGTGGAGAGCTAAGTGAACACGCTGGTTTTCAGGGCATCCAATGGCTTCCAACTTCCTCTTCACTGTGCATAGCCAATCATCAACATCGAGCGGGTTTCTAGATCCAACGAACGTGGGAGGCTTGAGCCTTAGGAACTCTCCCATTATGTCATGAGGTCTTCCTCCAATCGAGCGCTGATTCTCGAGGCTTCTAGTGAGGACCTCAATGAGTCGAGTCTGGTTGGCCAGAACTTGGGCTAGGTCTAGTGGCATCTTCGGAGGTGCGGGGAGGTGGGTCTCACTCCCTTCCCCTTCGTCCTCTCCTTCAATACCTAGGGGAGTCCTTGCTCCAATCCCTGAGGCGGTAGGTGCGGTTCTATTCGAGGCCATATGCTAGAGGGGAGAAAGGATTACTACTATGCTTATGTCATTTTTTGCAAACATGTTATTTTATTCAGCAATCCAGTTCATTACAAGCATAACAACCACCACGGATTACACTACGCACGAGCGTTTCCTACTAATGTATCCCCAAACTCCCTGAGAAGATCATCAAGGCTAGCCAAGGACACTTCCTCGACGTTAGAAAGGTTCTCTATCCCTAGGGAAGGCAGTGTCAGTGGGGCTTCTTCTTTTGGATCAGTTTGGCATCCTTGGCTTTTGAAACGCTTCCAGATCTTTTTGACAGGGGCGAGCCACTTCAGCCTTCTAGCGTAGTCCATCTTTAGGGTCCGGTATGCCTCACGAGTGTTGGCTTCCTCGCCTTCGGCCATCTCGAGACTGTCTTGAAGAGCTACCTTTTCTTCCTTCAATTCCTTGATTTGTCGCTTTAGGCTTTCCACCCGGGAGTTTAGGTGGGTGCAGTCAGAGAAAAGGTCATCAAAGTGGTTGTTAAGGGTGTGGAGATATCCGACCATGTAGATTATAGTGGGGTCATCTTCATTATGCTCTCTCCCTGACAAAGTCTGGAGTCTTTTCCTCCACACATGGTTATTTTTGTTGTTGGGTGGATAGTAGCGGAGGGGTGTCTCGGAGGCTTCCTTATTGTAGTTTTGGCATAGTTGGCGGAGGGCTTTTTGAGCAGCATTCTGGCAGGTATCTGGGAAGCGGTGGCCAATAGCGGTGATCTGAAAGGGAGGGTGATTTAGGTAGCTTTGGCTTTCTCCGAGGTAGACTGCCATAGAGCACTTCTTAATCCCATTCTCACGGTATTCCTTCCAGACATACTCTAGTTTCTTGTGGATTCCCATGCGAAGCGCACAACTCCGAAGAAGGTGAGGAAATCCTTCCACCTTTGACCAATAGGATGTCTTAAGGACAAAGGTGCCCTCCATCTGGTAGCAAGAGAAGAAGGGTTATTTTATCGGGGAAAGAAGAGAAGGTTCTTTAAGAAGTTAAGAGGTTTTTCTTTTAAGGAAAGCTTTTTAGGTCAGGGCTGCGGTCTACGACCAGTCCTATGGCTCTGATACCACCTGAAGCGTCCCGATCCACTGGGCTCAAATGTGATACAATTACTAGTCCTAGGACTATTAAACACATTCATTACTTCAAATAGTACATAGTATTTAATAATAATTATTACAATACCAAAATGCAAGCTCTAGCGAGTCTGGAAGCATAGCACAGTGGAAGAAAATCTAGCCCAAGCTATAGGCAGACTGGGTGCAGACACAGCCCCCTTCTAGTCGAACATAGCAGAAAGGAAGTCTTCGGTAGCTGAAAAACATAAACAAATCTAGGTGAATACTTTATGTATTCCGCAAGCACATCCCACCCATAAAGAGGGAGAGACCTATACGGTACATGCATGATATGGTGGAGTTGAAGTCACTCTTTTCTTTTCAGAGAAAGGCGATATTTTGATGTTTTACCCAAGAGAAAGGAGCAGCATATTTTCACACTCAACAACCACTGAGCTTCCCGCTCTCGTGGCTTGTTTTTATTTCCAAAAGTACCCACACACCTTCCCTTTTTACGAAGATGCAACACTAATTGCCATACCACACCAGACTCGTCCATACCAGTGGACACGGACTATTTGAATAGGTTTCAAACTCTACGCAGAGGGGTACACTTTACCCACTAGCCCGGCTCTACGATCTCACTGCCATGAGATCCGGAAGGGGTACACTTTACACCGAAGCTCTTTCCTTCCTTGCATGTCCTTACCTTAACGATTATACCAGAAGGAACAAGGCCACCACCATGCCCAAACTGGACAAAACATTCCCCTTCCTTATCCTCCCGGTGCTCCCTAGCCGTCATAATCCTAGGGTTCGGACCGTGCAAGTTCAGATTGAGTGACTGTCCATACAGTCTCAAGTGGTTGTACTTGTCATGAGTATAGGTAGTGAAGGATGACAAAACGGTCTGTAAATGAGGGGACAATCCGTCATGCTCACACCTAACCTGGCTGAGCCAACACCTTAGGCCCTCCCCTAAACTAGGGAGTCCCTGATCTTCCCACTCAATTAGTGATAAGGGTGAATATCCTTCATCATACGCTTTTTTGAAAACATTTCTCTTTTTAGAAAAACCATTGCCCCAACCCACATTTTTGTACCCAAAAGATATTCTTTAATGCAGGCTATCACTCGACTCACAATGCCTAGAACCCATCCCATATCCTGGCTTAGGTAGTGGTACAAAGAGTAGGTAATTTATGCATCAAGGGTAAAATGGACTTGCCTTCGTCGAAGCTATCTTGGCACAGAAGCTCTATTTCTGTGAGGTTGGGCACCTGCCCTTCTTCCGGAGCTACATTTTCCGGAGGGTCGGACCCCTCTTCGCCTTGCAAAAACAAGCAATAAATAGTACATCAAGCATTGTTTGATAATAAAGTGTGCCAAGTTTCTAAGCATTATTATTTTGTGACTTAGAGAATATTTGGACTATTTTTGTGCATAAAATATCAACATGTGTATACATATATAATGGGAAAATGAGAGAAAAAGAAAAAAGTCATTCTCGGTTAAACGGGTCGGGGGGAGATTTCGGCCCAGCCGAGCGCGGGCGCTCGCACGGCCGCACGGGCAGCCAGTCCAGCTGGCCCGCCATCGGGGCACGGCGTGGAGACGGCGCCATGAGCACGGGCCCACGTGCCAGAGAGAGGGGGAGGGCGAACGACGTTGGGCGGCTGACAGGGAGGGGAGAACCAGTCGGGGAGAATCCAACCGCCGATGAGGTTCAACGGCGGTTCTCCGCCGTTGTTCCGGTTATCCATGATAGAGGAGGTGGGCTAGCATGACCAAAGCCAGGCGAACATGGTGGCGGGGTCAATTTGGCTGGTGGCGGCTTAGTTTAACACCCCTGGTGTTACCAGAACTAAAACTTGGGCATGGCATCAGATGCATTGACATGTCATTATGTTTGTTACACCTAGAATGCATCCACTAGGCTAAAACTTCAAAACAAGTTGTGATGTGATGACTTGAAGTGCTTCTTAACCCTAGAATAGGGTACTTAACTAAGGGATTGAGGTATGTGGGTGTGTGTGATACCAAATTGTGTATTATCTCAAAAGTTAGTGGAAATGTTCCTAAGTGACTAAACTTGGTGGGTTTGAGTGGCACACACACCCTAGAACACTCAAAACTCTAATAAGAACCGTAGAAACCCTATTTGTGCCCTATAAGGTGAATTCCATACACTTTTGGACCAAAGTGCAAATATCAAAGTGGTAGGGTATCAAAAACTAAACAACTTTTACATTGGAAGATTTTCAAGTGATGTGGAGCAAAATGGAGTAATTTGCAAAAAAACCTCAATGGCACCATGTGGCTTAAACTCTAAAAATCAGTGGCATTAGGTCAGGTTTATGCCCTTGTAATTCTTAATCTATTAAGATTTTTTCCTAAGTCATTACAACAAAATGATAGAGCTATGTTAGTAGTTCAAGTTTGATTAAGTGACCAAGCTTTGGAGCTATATGGAAATTGGAGAAAAATGGACCTAAAGTTGAGCTGTCAGTCACCACAAACTGAAACTCGACTGACAGTGTGCTCGGATGAACTTTGAGATTGATTTTGCATAGGATCCCGTGGATGTTTGATCGAGGTTGCTACAACAAAATTAAAGCTAGTTTATAGAAGAACAACTTTGCTACAGACGGATTAGCGGGTTGTTACATAAAGATTTGAGAAAAGGGTTCCTGAACTTGCTCTGTCAGAACGACTGAATGGGATTGCAATGGTACAGTGGACTGAACAAGAATCTAAGTTCAGTGAACTCACTGTCGGTGATCTCCGCGCCGCGATCCCCGCAGGCGCTGCGATTCGTGCGCTGTGGTGCGCGGATAATGGCTAGCGGTAAAAGATCTCACGCGAGGGATGAGCTTGGGCACTGTTACCGCTCAGTCGCCGTACCCACTTGCACCGGCGATGTGGCTGTGCGATCGTCTCCGGGGTTGCCGCCGTTTACCTCGGTCACGACACGCCTCAAGCCATTTCACCATGTCATCGTGAGTTGTGGAGGATAGCCAATGATGGCCGTAAGTCTTTGCCCAGCGAATGCCACGTTAGCAAGCTCGGGTGACTCATTCCCTCATCACTGTGGGCTCTTCTCCGTTCAAATTCGTCGTGCTCGCAGTCGCCCGCTATAAATTAATGCCCCGGCCTACTCTGTTATCTTGTTGCGAACCCAGTACACCGCTCCTCACAACCAATTAGCCACCGTAGCACCCAAATTTGGATTTTCCCCCAAATCGGTTTGTCACGCCGTCGTGAGACACCGCGTCGTGGCCAGCCACCCATAGGTCTGTCCTTGTCCTTCTTGTCCGTGTTTCAACACCCTCCTACGCTTGTTATGCTCATCGGCTCATCCGGTTGAGCTATACCGCGCTAGATCATCAGGAACACCTCGGTCCGTCCTCGCTGCTCGCCGTCGTCGTGGGCAGAGGGGATTCTGGGTCGGACTAGCTTGATTGGGACTTGGACTAGGCTCGCCTGGGATCGAGGATACTAGTTTGACGCTCGGTTTAGGCAGTCATCGACGTTTGGGGCGAGTTCCAGCGAGGGGATGGCCGGCAGGCGAGCACGCCGTCGCCAGGGACTAAGTTAGTGAAGAAGTACAAGCTCAGGGGTTTTTGCGCAAACGTCAGCGAGATAGAAGAATAGTGCTAGGGGTTCTTTACCGGTTTTTCAAAAGGCCAAGGACCTCTGCGCAAAGTTCCCAGCGCGGGCGCGCGCACGTTTCTCCTGTCGCGGGCTGGTTTGGGCCAGATTTGGCCCAACACTATTCATTCTTTTTCCTTTTCTTTTTTCTGTCAGATTAGGAAATTTGTAGAAAATAATAGAAAATGGTAAAAATATTAGACCAATTTTGTTAGACTTCTAAAATCATCTAGTATTTAATAAAAAATAGTTCCAAGATTTTTATCCCAAGCCTGGAATTATTTAGCATTTAAAGGTGTTCAAACCAAGCCCTTTAGAATTTTAGAAATAATTTAGTAGCTCCAAAAATGGTACAACTTTTTGGGTAAGCTTAGTTTGATGATTAAAGACCTTGGGTGAAGTTTGAAATGATTTGGACATTGTTTGGTCCCAAACCCAATGAACTAGCCTCCTAGGGTTTAATTGTCTAATACTGATAGAATACTAACTTAGGAAACCCTAGTGATTAGTGTTCACCGTGAAGGAAAGTTGTATTCAAGATACAACTTAGTATGTTTCTATTATTTAACTGCATGTTCATAGCATCACATGAGCATTCATGTACATGTACTAACCTGTATAGAAAACGAGGAAGAGACTGTAGTTGAAGAAGAAGTTGTACCTCAAGCTGAGAATCCACCAGCCGAGAATAACTTCTACTTCGACATTTGTGGAGTAGACCCGGAACCTCCTGCAACACAAGGCAAGCCCCGGTGCATTTACCCCTTTCCTTGTTGTTTTAAATCTTTATCACCTTATATGATGCATTAGGTGATTGGAGTTGTGTGCTAAACAATTGCGGCATTCCCTTCCTTGAAACTGATTACCATTCCTTGTCACCTGTTTTACTTAAAGGTTTTCTAATGCTTAGCTTTGCTTTAGAAAAGAAAATGTTTTGTTTTTAAACAAAAGGTGATGCTTCATATGGGATGGGAATTTTTCAAAGAAAAGACTTGATGGGGAATCCATCACGATCGTGATGGGTTCAACATCTGAAAAGATGTACCTCTGTCAGGTACCAAACTTTGGGTTGTAAATGATAAAGATGAGACCGAGCGGTTGACTTGCACGAGAAGGAAGTCTCGGAATAGTGTCTCCATCTGATTTGCTTAAGGACTGAGCTGATGTAGGCCTGCTGACCCAGGACCTTTTAACTGGCCACGTGCCTCGTCATGGGTAAGCTTTGCCTCGATCGGACCAATACTAGAAAGGCCACCACGCAATAGGAGTGGAGAGATAGCAAGAGTAGGGTGTACCCTCTGTGGCAAGAGGCTGGACGGTGGTGTATCTGTGCTCTCGGTTGGCGTGAACCCATTCTGGTCTTGAGAAACCCGGTAGCGAGTTGACATATGCAAGGGTTAAGTGCTACATATGTCGTGTGGTTGGAGATCCCCAACTGGGTATTAATCGATTCGGATCAGCGTTATTTCTCGGACATGAAGACTTGGTCACTGACACGTAGCAATCCAGTGAACTAAAGGGATGATAAAAGACGGCTAATGTAGGCCAAGTGTTTGATCTAGGATAGAAAGAACTCTAGATGCAGGTAACTACTTAACCTGATAATAAAAATGGACTTTTTATGGATCCACTCATAGTAAGCTTTTCTGCAAACAGAGTCTTTGATTCTTGATAAGCTTTACCTTGATTCCCAAAAGCCAGCATATCCTTGAGAGTCTTTTTCCTTAGACGGGTAAGACTTGCGAAAGTACACTCCGTACTTAGAGTTTTCGAACCCATGTTGTTGTAGGTGATGAAACAACCGAGTTTTGCTGTTTCTGCTCCAAGGTGGTGCCAAAGCAGGAAGAAGAACACTGAACTTGTTTGTGGGAGGGTGTTTTGCCTCCCAGTTATGTAATAATAAGCTCTACACTCAAACACTCGTTATGTAATAAGTACTCTTTCTATATTTTTATGAATGTAAAATATATTATTGTAAT
Source organism: Zea mays (assembly GCF_902167145.1). NCBI lineage: Eukaryota > Viridiplantae > Streptophyta > Magnoliopsida > Poales > Poaceae > Zea > Zea mays. The sequence continues at coordinate 98,503,031 of NC_050105.1, read as the reverse complement.
CTTTTCTGCTCGTTCTCTTCTCCGATTATGTGTGTAATGTCTATGTGATGGGTGAAGCGCTCTTGGGCGATATGATGAAGATACAGATAACCGAACTTGTCGAGTCATTGTGCGCACCTGCATGACTGTCTGAGGTCCTTGGGACAAGGACATCTGTAGGTGGGCCTAATACCTTGGAAGGTTCCATGACATATGGTATCGGAGCGAAGCCCGTCTCTTCGGACATTATGTAGTACTTCAAAAGATTTTTAAATACTTACCTTGAAACCTTCTTTCATTCTTATCTTGCTACTCTCTGGTAGTAACTTACCTTTTAAGTTGGGTAATCGAGTGCCAAATAATATTATACGTAGGAGGTAGGGGATCAACGAGAAGTTGGTTCCATATTTTTTAGGCCATGCATGCATCATGTTTAAACTATACTAAATAAATTTTTCCCTCTTATGGAGATATGGTGCGTACCAAGACCACACAACGAAAGGCAACCGGACCTCAAGGTGTGCCCCGACACCAACTGGCTCCTAGACATGCAGGGAGTAGCAGTGGAAGCAACAATCCAATAGGGGATCTGGAGGCCAGGGTGGAGCGACTTATGTCAGAACTACGCCATGGGAGTAGGGAGCGTGCGCGAGATAGCCGCCGCATTGCTGAGCTAGTGGCAGAAGTTTATCGCTTACAGGAGGAAATTGCGGAACGAGATACGACTATTGACTGGGCCGTAAATTCACGCTCTTTCGCCTGGGATTGTGAGGCCAAGGCTCTAGCCTGGGTAGCGGAACTAAGCGCATCCCTGGAAAATCTGCAAGCGTATTGTAACACCATGCATGAAGAGGTGCACTTGTTATATGACCGACTGCATCCAAATGTGTCACTAGAAGTTGCAGCAATGGAAGCTGGACCATCTGAAGCAGCTAATGGAGAACCTGATGGGGAGTTGGACCTTTTTGGAGCCCCTCCTTCCATGAACCTTGCAGATGAACGTTCTCCCGAAGCTGGCAGTGGAGCGGCTAAAGACGAAGATAATTAGAGTAGTATAGTTTAAGTAGTGTCCTTATGTAAAATAAATAAGGAAGTCGAGTTGTACTAATGAGTATGTATAATTATTACAGTTCAGCACAATGTAATAAAGATGGTGTACGTTTGATATGTAATAATTCATGATGTTTTTCTTCCTCAGATGCCATCAAGAACTCATGCTCGTGACGGGGCGGGAACTTCCCGCGGCGGGGAGGAAACTCCAAACCCGCCACCTGTACCTCCTACACTGGCTGAGGCTATCGCTGCCTTAGTCAATGCTACCGCTGACAACACGCGTTTCCTACGTGAATTGGCGAGAAATCAATTTCAGCAACATGGAGGCAGAGATCAACCTCAAGGACCATGAGACACCACATATTTAGAGTTCTCTGAAACTCGCCCACCACTCTTTGTTAAGGCTGAAGAACCTCTGGAAGTAGATGAGTGGGTGCGAGTGATGGAGCAAAAGTTCAGGCTGATCCAATGCACTGAAACACAGAAGCCCCTATTCGCCGCTCAACAGTTGAGGGGTCCTACCAGCACTTGGTGGGCAAATTTTTTAGCAATTCAGCCTGCAGGACATCAGGTCACGTGGGCGGAGTTCAAACAGGCATTTAGGGAACATTATGTTCTAGAAGGGGTGCTACAGATGAAGCTGGAGGAGTTCATACGTCTGAAGCACGGGGGAAGATTCTGTAATGCAGTATCTCAACAAGTTTAATCATCTCTCCCAATACGCCATCGATCAAGTGGACACAGACTTAAAAAAGAAAATTTGTTTCATGAGAGGGTTGAATGACCGACTCCAGCGCAAAATGGCTACGTGTCTAGATCTCACGTGTAGCAAGGCTGTCAGTTGAAGCCAAGAATTCGGGCCAAGGAAAAATCAAGAGATATGTAGGTGAAGGATCATCTCAGGGGTCTGAAAAGCGGATAAGGTTGGTAATCTGTCCCTTCAACCCAAATCGTTCTTCTCCTCGCCCACCCACATATCCCTTCAAGCAACCCGTGTTCATCCGTCCCACTCCTGCCCCTGCCCAGAACAATCAGCCCAGTGCCCCTGGTGCTCGTTTCCCTGCCCTTCCCAGTTCCTCAAGTGGCTGCTTTAATTGTGGGAAGTCTGGACATTTCATCAAAGACTACCCCTATCCGAAGAAGAACAAATCAAATTTCCAACAGACTTCGGGAAATGCAACATAAGGAAAGGGAAACATGGCCAATCCTCCAATGGGCAAGAATATAAAGAAAACTGGACGAGTCTATTACACACAGGTGGCGACTACACCGAAAGGAGAACCGGTGATGATGGGTACGTTTCTCGTTGCCAACCATCCAGCAGTTATCCTTTTTGATTTTGGTGCATCACATACCTTCATATTCAATACTTTTGTGGAGAATCATTGCATACATAGCACTAAATCAACGGAGGGATTTATTATTCACTCATCTGGGGGTCAAATATTTACTAAGGAAGTAGTCTTCCACGTACCCGTAACATTGGCCGGATATGAGTCCCCTGCTAACATGGTTGTTATAAAGGGACAAGATATAGATGTAATTCTAGGCATGAATTGGTTAGCCCAGAATAAGGCCATCATCAATGTGGATCAAAGGACCATTCAATTGAGTCATGGCCAAGAAGAAGTCAAATTGTCCATCCCTATATCTGTTCCAGTAAAGGTATCTGGACAAGTTTTTGAGGCCATAGTACAAGAAATACAGATATTCCGGTTGTATGTGAATTCCCGGACGTATTCCCTGAAGATTTGCCCGGGTTACCTTTGGAAAGGGATGTGGAATTTGTGGTTGAATTGAAACCCAATACGACTCCTATCTCCAGAAGGTCGTACCGTATGCCACCCAATGAACTGGCGGAACTCAAGACACAATTACAAGACTTATTGGAGAAAGGATTTATTAGACCAAGTTCATCACCATGGGGATGTCCAGTAATCTTTGTCAAGAAGAAGGATCAGACCCTTCGAATGTGCGTGGACTACAGACCCCTAAATGAAGTTACTATTAAGAACAAGTATCCTCTCCCTCGGATCGATATTTTGTTCGATCAACTCACTGGAGCACGGGTGTTTTCTAAAATTGATCTTAGATCGGGCTATCATCATATCCGAATTTGACCCAAGGATATACCCAAGACTGCATTCACCACTCGGTATGGGTATTTGAATATTTAGTTATGTCTTTTGGAATAACAAATGCTCCAGTCCACTTCACATACTTGATGAATTCAGTATTCATGCCCGAATTAGACAAGTTTGTGGTGGTCTTCATTGACGACATTCTGATCTATTCCAAGAATGAGGAGGAGCAAGCAAAACACTTGCGGATTGTGTTAACACGCTTAAGAGAACATCAGCTTTATGCCAAATTCAGCAAATGCGCGTGTTGGGGACTTGTTCTCAAATGCTATGAGTTAAGAACAAGACAACACAAAATGTTAATGATTAGAGATCTTCGTCCTTCAAGGCATTATCTCCCTTAGGATATAATGGTCTTCAGACGAAGGTTATGAAGGATGTACCTTCATCATCTCAGTATATAATAAAGTAAGTAGAAACATATGAGAAATAGAAATAACATGGATCATTATATGACATCATCAGAGCATTTTTATTATCTTATCATGAATAAATATGAACAATATTGAATTACATTTATACCTTCGGCTTGATAGAAGGTAAAAATCCAAGTGTGACGTGCAAGTGGATACGAGTCAGCGTGCCCAGTACGATGTCACTGTTCATCTATTTATGGCACAGGACGTAGCCTGTGTAGAATTACATTCATGCCATCGACATTTACTATTGACTTAAAGAAATCTATCGAGGACTAGACAACCTTTTCCCCTTTAAGTCGGTTTCATTTTCCATCATTAAGCCAAAGCTTCTTCACGGGTAGCTTCGGCACTGATTCATCCTTCTCTTGAACCGCTCTCTTCATATTATGTATAGCTTCATCCCATGCCCGAAGGTTCCTGTACATATATTATACTTGGGAAACATGTTAGTCATGTTTTTGAGGATCTTCGGAAGACGAAGGCCCCCAACAGTAGCCCCTCGCAGTATTAATTTGTTATAACAATGAATTTAGACTGCGACGTGAACGGAGGCCTTAAGCCGAAGGTCCGAAAAACACCTTCCCTTCGCTAGAATAGCGACAGTCAATGACAGACGGGGCCCACCAAGTTGCAAAGCACTAGGCGTATAAATATGAACCCACAGCGGCAGCATTTGATATGTTGTCTCTGCTATTTGCGTTATTTTCTCAAATTTCTAGCTCTTGCTCAATAGCTCTCGCCTGATTTTCGAGCTTTTAGAGCTTCGATTTAAAGGTGTGCTTGTTCTAAATTTGAAGAGAAGAAGATGAGTGGGGAGAAGAAGATGACTGAAGAGAAGAAAATAACCGAGGAGACGAAGCTGTATGAAGAGAAGAAAGTTGCGGATCCTTTCATCGCTGGGTTTTAAGAGTCCATGGCAAAAACGAATACAGAGAAAATTACTAAGGAGATCATGGAGGGTTTGTCCGAAGATTCTGATGACAGTGATAGTTATGATGTGGAGAGTGGGGATGAAGATTCTGAGGATCGACCCTGGCGGCCAAGTCATACTATCTTCAGAAAGTCGACTATCAAACAGAGTCATATTGACGCCATGAGGGGGAGATATTTTCGCGACATGTCTATTGTCAGAGTTGGAGGAGACAGTACTGCCCCTGCTCCTGAGGAGAACAAAGTTGTTATTTATCGAAGCTTCCGGAAAGCAGGTCTTCGGTTCCCACTGAGCAAATTTGTGGTTGAGGTATTGAAGATTTTTCAGATTTTTCTTCATCAGATTATCCCGAAGCTATAATTAGAATGGGGATGTTTGTCTGGGCTGTAAGAAGCCAGGGGCTGGAGCCGAGCGCGAAGTGCTTCTGCAGTATGCACAAGCTTTTATATGAGACGAAGGCTATTGGCAAAGAACAATACCACAACAACTTCGGCTGCTACGGATTCATCGCCCGCTCTAATGCAAGTTACCCGGGGTCGACATACCGGAAAAGATGGCCTGGGGCTTGGATGGAGGAGTGGTTTTATGTTAAAAATGATCTGATTAAAAGAGAAGATATCAAGGAAATTATCCAGCGCCCCATCTGGTCTCGCTTCGGCCACCGAAGGCCGAAGGTGGAAATTGATGGCGATGTTGAAGCATGCCAGAAGGATTTTAGTACTGTTTGCGCCTTTATTGGCACGAGGGATTTAGTTCAAGACCACATATTCTTTAGGGTGTGGCCACTTGTGGAGAGCTGGGATATGCCAAAGGAAACTACTTCCGACTCCAGTGAATGTGGCCTGACTCGATTGAGATATACCTTCAGGTTTAGAGAGAAGTTTGACGAGCCAAATGATGATTGGTTGAAGTGTATTGAAGCTACCAGTGACGAGTTGCTTGGAACATATTCCAAAGCCGAAGATGATGCTCTATCCGTAGCCTTCGGGGGCTGGGGCAAGAAAAGATTGAACAGGGTATTTGATGCGATTGGCTTCGTATACCCTGATTATCACTACCCGCTACGAAGGCAGGGAAAGAAGAGAAAGGTTGCCGCTTCAGCCACCATAGCTGTGCCGAAGGGCAAAAAAGTGAAGGTTCTGACCCACCGGCCGCGATATATTGAACCGGCCATAGTGCCTGAACTCGGCGAGGGGACCTCTTCAATTGTCGAGGCAAAACAAGCTGCTTCCATCATGCACAGCGCTGAAGAGCCGATTGTAGTGCCGAAGATGCCTACAGTCAGGCCAGACGAAGCTAAGGATGATAAGGCCGAAGAGCCAAAGGTGGAAGAAACAGTGAAAATGCCAGAAATTCTGAGCCCTCCAGCAGAGGCAAAAATGCCGAAGGTGCAAAAGGCTCCTGCCGCAACTCCCAAGAGGAGGAGGATGGCCAGCGTGCTGGATGCTGTGTTGGAGACCACAAAGGCCTTGAGCCCCGCTCCTACCAAGAAAATTACTGAAGCTGCCAAAGTCCAAGCCGAAGCCGAAGTTGGGCCTTCAGCGCCCATTGAGACGAAGGCTGTCGCGCCTGAGGACAAGGTTGATCAGCAAACTTCAGGTACTGGAATGTAAGCAGGGCAAAGTACGGTAGAAAAAGCAAAATCTCCTACTCTTGAAGCTCCAGTCGAAGATGTTGATTACATTTTTCGACATGCTTCGGGGAAAAAATTATCCGAAGAAGAAGTCCTAGAAGCCAGACACTATGCCCAAAAATTAAAATATCCTAAGGGGGCCTTAGTGTTTAACAACACTAATGAAGATGATTTCCTGTACTGTCTCCCGGACAAAAAAGAATTATCTGTTTGCCGGGAGATAGCTAAAATTATGGGATTTCCAAAGCTTGAAGAAGGCCTTTCGGTTATGTCGAAGGATGATTTTGCTGATAGCTTGGCGTACAACAGTATAAAGGTATAGAAGCTAACTTTGAAGTTGGGAACGAAGTTTTTTATTTGTCATGCTCAATTCTTTCTTCCTCTTTGCAGGGCTTAATTCTTAGTAATGCCTTGAGGGCACATAAGAGCACTGAAGACGAAGGTTGTACAATAGCTCTTAACAACCTTCGTTCCGAGGTGATTGAGCTAAGAAATGAAGGTCTAGAGAAAGACAAGATTTTGATTTCATTGGTAAATAAAATAAAAGAAGACAAAACTAAATACAATGCTTAGGCCGAAGCCCAAAAAGCTGAGGTTGAAGACCTTCGGAGACAACTGGCCGAAACTAATGAGAGGTGCGTGCTCGCATAGGCTAACCAAGAGATCAGTGAATACTGGAAAAATAAGCTAGAGAAAGATGTTGAAGAACTTCGTGAATCCAAGGAAATGTGCTTTGAGAAATCCTTGGATTGCGTGAAGAAACTAAAAACTAGCTTCGCCAAAGTGGGCGCCTACTCTTCTGAAGAAAATTTTATCCGGGGTGACCCCGAGGGCGTTGTTGAATGGATAAGTGGAGAAGCTGAAGCCTTCGAGGAAATCTTGAATGATCGCGGGGATATTTGTGCGTTTTTCGGCGCTCGGGGAATCTCAGCTATTCTGGAGAAAGCCGGATGTGATCACGTTAAGGCTATGGCCCAGGCCAAAGCTACCTTCTCCATAGACGATACGAAGGATCCTTCAGCCAAAGCAACTTTAATGGTGGGAAGTTTTATAACGATGTCTGGGTGAACGGTGGCCGAGAGCTGGCCCACGAGATTATAAAAAAGAATGAAAAAGACACCCACGACGCTCGGGCAGAAGCAAAGCGAGCTAAAGAGGCTGTTGAACGCGAAAGGTGTATAGGTATTGTTTTTTGATTTTTTTAGCTTCACTTGCTTTGTGGCTTCGATACTTACTTTGTGGCTTCGAACTAATCAATTTACCTACTTCAGCTGAACTATCCCCGCCACCGGAGCCGTACGATCCCCTAGCTGATCCAAAAATGAAGGAAGCACTGGATATTATAGGCGTGGCAGACTCCATTATCGACGAAGTCGTCGATAAACTTTTGGACGAAGTTGCAGAAAAAGTCCTTAGAGAAGAATAGATTTTATTGTAATAATATTTTGAAATGCTTGATGTATGGAACAATTGAATGAAGATTAAGCTTCTATTGTAACAAAACTATGTAACATTTGATGTATGTAACATTGAGTCGAATATGTAAAATGTTGTAATTTATTTCTTTGCGAAGCATGAAACATACTCACATACTGGTTTTTGAGCCTTCGGCGAAAAAACACCTTCCCTTCTTTTCATGCTTTGTAAAGAAAGAAACCCCTTCTAGGGCAGATCTAATAGAACTGTCACCCGAAGCTTGTTTCGTGCCTTAGCACATTTTCATTCAACGAAGTGTTCCCAAATATTTGCTTAGTGTTCGATTTTTTTGTTGATGTGGTATGATGTATGATGTGATGCTATGCTAAATGATGCGATGATATGATGCAATATGATGATGTTTTAACACCCACACATACGCTCACGCCCACACTGGTACTCTGAAGACTTTGCATCCCCTTAGGAACGTCTTTTGAGTCTAAGCTCTGCATCCCCTTAGGAATGACTTTTGAGCTTCTTCACCATCTATTTCGGTGGTATAAGTTCTGCATCCCCTTAGGAACGACTTTTGAAGTTCTTCGCCTTATATTTCGGCGGTATTTGGCTCTGCATTCCCTTTGGAACGACTTTTGAGCAGAAAACTTACACTGCGCTCCCTTAGGAACGACTTTTTTGTAGCTTCGTCAATCTTGGCTCTGCATTCCCTTAGGAACGACTTTTGAGCAGAAAACTTACACTACGCTCCCTTAGGAATGACTTTTGTAATTTTGTCAATTTTGGCTTTGCATTCCCTTAAGAAAGACTTTTGAGCTTCGAAAATTTACTCCATTTTCTTAGAGCTTCGTAAACCTATGAAGAAGATATATTTCACTCTAGTGCAAGCACGAATATTACAAAGAATTGAAATTAAGCTCTTCATTATTTATTTCTCACGTAGAAAATAAAATGGCATAAAAGATAAAAATGCTTCAAAAGTAGGATATTCTTCAGTATATGTGCTTTGACTCTGGTACAGTGCTATTGACTGTACGAGCTTCAGACTCCTCCCTGAAGTCACATTGTTGTTGGGGGTGCTGGCGCCCTTCTGGCTGCTGGCTTCGGGTATGAGTAGGTTGCAATGGTGGTGGCGGTGGAAGCTGAGGCCAGGAAGCTTGTGAATGGCTTGCCGAAGCAACAGAAGTTGCAGGTTGATTGCCCACATATTCTAGTATGTAAGGGGAGTAGCACAAATCAGCATGTAAAACCTGCTTTGGTTGATTCTGCTGAGCTTCTGCTTCGGCAATTTCTTTTTGCTTCTGAATGGTAATCTAGCACGTTCTTGTAGTGTGGCCCTTGTCTTCACCATAAAATAGGCAATAGATTTCCCTGGGCTGATCCCCATATCTTCCTCCGAAGCCCCTACCGCTGCTGCCCCTTGGAGCTGGTGGCCTGAAGGGGCTTTGCTGCTGCCCTGAAGACTGTGAGCTGTGTTGTGGCCTCTGGAACTGGCTTCCTTTGTCATCACTCTGACTGGAGCTGTGAATTGATCTAACATGCCTAGGGTGGATTCTTCCTCCAAAGCCCCTAGTCATCTCAGAAAATCTATAAGCTTCCTCCCTTCTTTGGCAGAAATCATTATCGGCCCGAATGTACTCATCCATTTTTTGAAGCAGCTTCTCCAGAGTCTGAGGAGGTTTCCTGGCGAAGTATTGAGCCGTAGGTCCTGGCCGAAGACCCTTGATCATGGCCTCAATGACGATTTCATTGGGCACCGTTGGCGCTTGTGCTCTCAGACGCAAGAACCTTCGGACATACGCCTGAAGGTACTCGTCACGGTCTTCTGTGCACTGGAACAAGGCTTGAGCGGTAACTGGCTTCGTTTGAAACCCTTGAAAACTGGTGACCAACATGTCCTTAAGCTTCTACCATGACGTGATTGTCCCTTGCCGGAGAGAAGAGTACCATGTCTAGGCCACACTTCGGACTGCCATGACGAATGACTTTGCCATGACAGCGGCATTGCCTCCATATGAGGATATTGTTGCCTCATAGCTCATCACGAATTGCTTTGGGTCCGAGTGCCCATCGTACATGGGCAACTGGGGTGGCTTGTAGGATTGTGGCCATGGAATAGCCTGCAATTCTGCTGCCAAGGGAGAAGCATCATTAAAAGTAAAGTTACCATGATGAAAGTCGTCATACCATTCATCTTTGTTGAATGAGCCATCTTGATGAAGCTCCATGTGCTGAGGCCTTCGGTCCTGGTCATCTTGAGTGAGATGACACATTTCTTCAACGGCCTCATCGATCTTCTTTTGAAGATCGGCGAGACGAAGCATCTTCTCCTTTTTCCTCTGGACCTATTGATGAATGGCTTCGAGGTCCCTGATCTCTTGGTCCAACTCTTCCTCCTGAGGTGTTAGACTAGTAGCCTTCCTTTTCTGAGTTATGGCTTCGCGCAGTGTGTCCTGGTTGACGTCTAGTGGCTGCAGTGCAGCCCCTAGTCCTAATGAAGCTTTCTTCGGTGGCATGACGAAGGTCATGGCTTGCTGAAGGTGGTCAAATGAGTTCACTGGAGGTGGGCGCCAATGATGGGGACTTGTTATCAAATGCTACGAGTTAAGAACAAGGTAACACAAAATGTTAATGATTAGAGATCTTCGTCCTTCGAGGCATTATCTCCCTTAGGATATAATGGTCTTCAGACGAAGGTTATGAAGGACGTACCTTCATCATCTCAATATATAATAAAGTAAGTAGAAGCATATGAGAAATAGAAAATAACATGGATCATTATATGACATCATCAGAGCATTTTTATTATCTTATCATGAATAAATATGAACAATATTGAATTACATTTATACCTTCGGCTTGATAGAAGGTAAAAATCCAAGCGTGACGTGGGAGTGGATACGAGTCAGCGTGCCCAGTACGGTGTTACTGTTCATCTATTTATAGGCACAGGACGCAACCTGTGTAGAATTACATTCATGCCCTCGACATTTACTATTGACTTAAAGAAATCTATCGAGGACTAGATAGCCTTTTCCCCTTTAAGTTAGTTTTATTTTCCATCGTTAAGTCGAAGCTTCTTCACGGGTAGCTTCGGCACTGATTCAGCCTTCTCTCAAACCGCACTCTTCATATTATGTATAGCTTCATCCCATGCCCAAAGGTTCCTGTACATATATTATACTTGGGAAACATGTTAGTCGTGTTTTTGAGGACCTTTGGAAGACGAAGGCCCCCAATAGCGCGTTTTGGTTGGAAGAAATCCAATTTCTTGGACATATTTTGTCTGCCAAAGGGATTATGGTTGATCCCAGCAAGGTCAAGGATATTCTGGAATGGAAATCACCCACTACAGTGCATCAAGTTCGGAGTTTCCTTGGATTGGCTGGTTATTACCGCGGATTCATTCCGGATTTCTCCAAAATTGTTAAACCCATTACTGGGTTATTGAAAAATGATACTAAGTTTGACTGGTCCTCTAAGTGCAATGAGGCCTTTGAGCAGCTGAAAGTATTGTTGACCACTGCACCAGTTTTGGCCCAACCGGATATTGAAAAGCCATTTGATGTGTATTGTGACGCGTCAGGCAGTGGACTTGGATGTGTCCTGATGCAAGAAGGACGAGTAATAGCCTATGCTTCAAGGCAGCTGCACCGGCATGATGAACATTATCCCACCCATGATCTAGAATTGGCTGCAGTAGTTCGTGTCCTTAAGATTTGGCATCATTATCTGCTTGGGAATATATGTCACTTATATACGGATCACAAGAGTTTGAAGTATATCTTCACCCAGTCAGAGCTAAACATGAGGCAAAGAAGGTGGCTTGAGCTAATCAAGGATTATGATTTGGAGATTCATTATCACCCCAGAAAAGCTAATGTGGTGGCAGATGCTTTAAGTCGCAAGGCTTCGTGTCATTGTCTTGCAGTAAGGACACTTGACACCACTTTATGTCAAGAAAAAGAAAAATTGAATCTGGGGATAGTACAACATGGAACTTTAACACATTTGAAGCTTGAGTCAGTTCTTCTATAAAGGATTATTGATGCTCAAAGAATAGATAAGGGTATGAAATATATTCATGAGAAATTGGAGGCCGGTAAAGCAAATTGTTTTAGGAAAGATGATCAAGGAGTAATATGGTTTAAAGACCGCATAGTAGTGCCAAAGGATGCTGAAGTCCGTCAACAAATTCTGGACGAAGCTCATCTTAGTCAGTATTCCATTCACCCTAGAAGCACTAAGATGTATCAAGACTTGAAACAACATTATTGGTGGACTAAAATGAAGATTTAAATCGCACGTTATGTGGCAAAATGTGATACTTGTAGACGTGTCAAGGCGATACATATGAAGGCTGCTGGACCGCTACAATCCTTGCTAATCCAAACTTGGAAATGGGAAGATATCAATATGGATTTCATTGTGGATTACCCAAGACAGCTAAAGGATTTGACTCTATTTGGGTCATAATTGACCGGCTCACAAAGATAGCACATTTTCTTCCTGTTAAAATGGATCACCCAGTTGTTGTTTATGCTCAGTTATATATTGCTCGTATTCTCAGTCTGCATGGAGTTCCGAAGATGATAGTGTCGGACTGGGGACCGCAATTCGTATCCAAGTTTTTGGAGAGAGCTGCACAAATCTCTGGGCACTAAATTGCTCCACAGTTCGGTCTATCATCCTCAAACGAGCAGGCAAACTGAGAAGGTAAATCGAATACTTGAAGACATGCTACGTGCCTGTGTCTTGGAGTTCCCATAGAAATGGGATGATTGTCTGTCGTTGGCAGAATTTTGTTATAATAATAGTTATCAAGAAAGTATTAAGACGACACCGTTTGAAGCTCTGTACGGACGACGATGCAGAACACCCTTGAATTGGTCTGAACCAGGAGAACAGTGGTTTTTCAGGCCTGATTTGGTTAAAGAAACGGAATAAAAAGTCCAACGTATAAGACATAACCTGAAAGAAGCTCAAGCTCGGCAGAAAAACTATGCGGATAGACGACATCGACCATTGGTTTTTCAAACCGACGGTTATGTATACCTGAAAGTATCACCGATGAAGGGTGTTAGTGAGTTTGGGGTTAAAGGAAAATTGACACCCCGATATATTGGTTCGTTTCCCATTCTTGAGCGATGTGGACAAGTGGCATACAGACTTCAATTGCCAGAATCAGTATCTGCGGTGCATAATGTGTTCCATGTATCTCAGTTGAAGAAATGCCTTCGGATTCCTGATCGAACTATAGATGTGGTGGATGTTACTCTGGAACCAGACTTGACTTATTCATAACATCCCATTCGAGTTCTGGATTAGAAGGACGGAATCACTCAAAATAGGACTCTCAAGTTTTATAAGGTACAGTGGAACCAGCACACTGAAGAAGAAGCTACTTGGGAGACTCGAGAATTCTTAGAGAAGAATTTTCCTAAGTTTTTAGCTTCTTGTAATATGTAAGATTTATGTATTTTATTGTAAAGTTGGAACAAACCCCACACCACCCCTGCTCTATAAAGTAAATAAGGAAATGAAGTTGTGACATGTTTCCTTTTCCATTACTTACCCTAGGACCTTAAATCGTGGGACGAGATTCTTTTATGGGGGGAAGGATGTAACGCCCCTGGTGTTACCAAAACTAAAACTTGGGCATGGCATCATATGCATTGACATGTCATTATGTTTGTTACACCTAGAATGCATCCACTAGGCTAAAACTTCAAAACAAGTTGTGATGTGATGACTTGAAGTGCTTCTTAACCCTAGAATAGGGTACTTAACCAAGGGATTGAGGTATGTGGGTGTGTGTGATACCAAATTGTGTATTATCTCAAAAGTTAGTGGAAATGTTCCTAAGAGACTAAACTAGGTGGGTTTGAGTGGCACACAAACCCTAGAACACTCAAAACTCTAATAAAAACCCTAGAAACTCTAATTTGTGCCCTATAAGGTGGATTCAATTTCTATACACTTTTGGACCAAAGTCCATACATCAAAGTGGTAGAGTATCAAAAACTAAACAACTTTTACATTGGAAGATTTTCAAGTGATGTGGAGCAAAATGGAGTAATTTGCAAAAAAACAATGGCACCATGTGGCTTAAACTCTGAAAATCAGTGACATTAGGTCAGATTTATGCCCTTGTAATTCTTAATCCATGAAGATTTTTCCCTAAGTCATTACAACAAAATGGTAGAGCTATGTTTGTAGTTCAAGTTTGATTAAGTGACCAAGCTTTGGAGCTATATGGAAATTGGAGAAAAATGCACCTAAAGTTGAGCTGTCAGTCACCATAGAAACTGAAACTTGACTGACAGTGTGCTTGAATGAACTTTGAGATTGATTTTTCATAGGATCCAGTGCATGTTTGATCGAGGTTGCTATAAAAAAAATTAAAGATGGTTAATAGAAGAACAACTTTGCTACAGATAGATTAGTGGGTTGTTACATAAAGATTTGAGAAAAAGGCTCCTAAACTTGCTTTGTTAGAACGATTGAATAGGATCGCAGTGGTACAGTGGACTGAACAAGAATCTAGGTTCAGTGAACTCGCCGCTGGTGATCTCCGCGTCATGATCCCCACCGGCGCTGCGATTCGTGCGCTGTGGTGTGTGGATAACGACTGGTGGTAAAAGATCTCGCGCGAGGGATGAGCTTGGGCAATGTTATAGCTCAGTCGTCGTACCCACTTGTACCGGCGACGTGGTTGTGCGACCGTCGCTGGGGTTGCCGCCATTTACCTCGGTCACGTAACGCCTCAAGTCATTTCACCATGTCGTCGTGAGTTGTGGAGGACAGCCAGTGACGGTCGTAAGCCTTTGCCCAGTGAATGCCACGTTAGCAAGCTCCAGTGACTCATTCCCTCATCACCGTGGGCTCTTCTCTGTTCAAATTCGTCGTGCTCGCAGTCACCCGCTATAAATTGATGTCCCAGCCTGCTCCGTTATCTTGTTGCAAACCCAGTACACCGCTCCTCACCGCCGATTAGCCACAGTAGCGCCCGAATTTGGATTTTCCACCAAATTGGTTTGTCGCGCCGCCGTGAGACACCGCGCCGTGGCCAGCCACCCACAGGTCCGTCCTCGTCCTTCTTGTTCATGTTTCAACACTCTCGTACGCTTGTGGTGCTCATCGGCTCAGCCAATTGAGCTATACCGCGCTAGATCATCGGGAACACCTCGGTTCGTCCTTGGTGCTCGTCGTCGTCGTGGGCAGAGGGGATTCTGGGTCGAACTAGCTCGATTGGGACTTGGACTAGGCTCGCTTGGGATCGGGGATACTAGTTCGACGTTCGGTTTAGGCAGCCATCGACGTTTGGGGCGAGTTCCAGCGAGGGGATGGCTGGCGGGCAAGCACGCCGTTGCCAGGGACTAAGTTAGTGAAGAAATAGAAGCTCAAGGGTTTTTGCGCAAACGTAAGCGAGACAGATGAATAGTGCCAGGGGTTCTTTACCGGTTTTTCAAAAGGCCAAGGACCTCTGCGCAAAGTTGTCAGCGCGGGCGGGGGCACGCGCACGTTTCTTCTGTCGCGGGCTGGTTTGGGGCAGATTTGGCCGAACACTATTCATTCTTTTTCCTTTTCTTTTTCTGTCAGATTTGGAAATTTGTAGAAAATAATAGAAAAATGGTAAAAATATGAGACCAATTTTGTTAGACTTCTAAAATCACCTAGTATTTAATAAAAATAGTTCCAAGATTTGTATCCCAAGTCTGGAATTATTTAGCATTTAAAGGGGTTCAAACCAGTCCCTTTAGAATTTTAGAAATAATTCAGTAGCTTCAAAAATGGTAAAACTTTTTGGGTAAGCTTAGTTTGATGGTTGAAGACCTTGGGTGAAGTTTGAAATGATTTGGATATTGTTTGGTCCCAAACCCAATGAACTAGCCTCCTAAGGTTTAATTGCCTAATACTGATAGAATACTAACTTAGGAAACCCTAGTGATTAGTGTTCACCGTGAAGGAAAGTTGTATTCAAGATACAACTTAGTATGTTTCTATTATGTAACTGCATGTTCATAGCATCACATGAGCATTCATGTACATGTACTGTCCTGTATAGAAAACGAGGAAGAGACCGTAGTTGAAGAAGTTGTACCTCGAGCTGAGAATCCACTAACCGAGAATAACTTCTACTTCGACATTTGTGAAGTAGACCCAGAACCTCCTGCAACACAAGGCAAGCCCCGGCTCATTTACCCCTTTCCTTGTTGTTTTAAATCTTTATCACCTTATATGATGCATTAGGTGATAGGAGTTGTGTGCTAAACAATTGCTGCATTCCCTTCCTTGGAAACAGATTACCATTCCTTATCACCTGTTTTACTTAAGTGTTTTCTAATGCTTAGCTTTGCTTTAGAAAACAAAATGTTTTGTTTTTAAACTAAAGGCGATGCTTTATATGCGATGGGAATTTTTCAAAGTAAAGACTTGATGGGGAATCCATCATGGCCGTGATGGGTTCAACATCTGAAAAGATGTACCTCTGTTAGGTACCAAACTTTGGGTTGTAAATGAAAAAGATGAGACCAGGCGGGTGACTTGCACGAGAAGGAAGTCTCGGTATAGTGTCTCTGTCTTAGTCGCTTAAGGACCGAGCCGATGTAGGCTTGCTGACTGAGGACCTTTTAACTGGCCATATGCCTCGTCATGGGTAAGATTTGCCTCGGTCAGACCAATACCAGAAAGGCCACCACGCAATGGGAGTGGAGAGATGGCGAGAGTAGCGTGTACCCTTCGTGGCAAGAGGATGGATGATGGTGTATCTGTGCTCTCGGTTGGCGTGAACCCATTCTGGTCTTGAGAAACCCGGTGGCGAGTTGACATATGCAAGGGTTAAGTGCTACATATGTCGTGTGGTTAGAGATCCCCAGTTGGGTATTATTCGATTCGGATCGCCGTTACTTCTCGGACATGAAGACTTGGTCACTTACACGTAGCAATCCAGTGAATTGAAGGGATGATAAAAGACGGCTAGTGTTGGCCAAGTGTTTAATCTAGGATAGAAAGAACTCTAGATACAGGTAACTACTTAACCTGATAATAATAATGGACTTTTTAAGGATCCACTCATAGTAAGCTTTTCTGCAAACAGAGTCTTTGATTCTAGATAAGCTTTACCTTGATTCCCAAAAGCCAGCATATCCTTGAGAGTCTTTTTCCTTAGACGGGTAAGACTTGCGAAAGTACACTCCGTACTCAGGGTTGTTGAACCCATGTTGTTGTAGGTGATGAAACAGCCGAGTTTTGTTGTTTCTGCTCGAAGGTGGTGCCAAAGCAGGAAGAACACTGAACTTGTTTGTGGGAGGGTGTTTTGCCTCTCAGTTATGGAATAACAAGCTCTGCACTCAAACACCCGTTATGTAATAAGTACTCTTTCTATATTTTTATGAATGTAAATTATATTATTGTAATCCTTTCTGCTCGTTCTCTTCTCTGATTATGTGTGTAATGTCTGCATGATGGGTGAAGCGCTCTTGGGCGATATGATGAAGATACAGATAACCAAACTTGCTGAGTCATTATGCGCACCTGCATGACTGTCTGAGGTCCTTAGGACAAGGACATCTGTAGGTGGGTGAGAGCACCTAGAGGGGGGTGAATAGGTGATCCTGTAAAATTCAACACTAAATTCCAACAACCTTGATTATAAAGATATTAGTGCGGGTTAATCAAGTCAATAAGACGAGCTCTTGCGAACACAGACAATCAAAGAGAGAGCAATCACAAGAGACACGCGAATTTATCCCGTGGTTCGACCAAGTAACACTTTCCTACTTCCACGTTGTGGCGTCCCAACGGATGAGGGTTGCACTCAACCCCTTTCAAGTGATCCAATGATCAACTTGAATACCACGGCTTTTCTTCCTGATATCCGTTTCCCGTTTGCGAGGAATCTCCACAAGTTGGAGCCTCTCGCCCTTACAAGATTGATCACAAAGAACGCACAAGAGTAAGGTTGGGAAGAGCAACGCACACAAGACACAAATCGCAGCACAACTACGCACACAAGTCACAACTTGAGCTCAAAACACAACGCACGGAGTTCACAACTCAAATGGAGATCAAGTCACTATCTCAAAGAATCGAATGCGTGAAATTGGAGTCTTGGAGTCTTAGAATGTTTCTTGTAAGCTTAGGTAGCTCCTCCATGCGCCTAGGGGTCCCTTTTATAGCCCCAAGGCAGCTAGGAGCCATTGGAGGCCAACAAGGAAGGCCATCCTTGCCTTCTGTCGAGTGGCGCATCGGACAGTCCGGTGCGCCACCGGACAGTCACTGTAGACGATCCGGTGCCGATAGGCCTGCTAATGGCAAAAAATCCAACCCACTCCCATCCATACCAAAATATAATAACTTTGACATCCATCCCATACCCACCCCAAAATATAAGAAAGAAATTAAACCCAATCCATCCAAGACTATTATTGACCCCAAACCAACCCGTAATTGGGTGGAAACCCCGTGGGTTCAGCTTATTGTCTCACATCAAACCAACTGCATACATATACACTGATACACAATAACAATTTTATAGGTAGTTTCAATGACGTACAAAAAACATAGTCCACGACATAAAAAACAGTGACAATAATATTATACACTGATACAAAAACAAGTTTGGTCGATGAACATTTAGGTCTCGAGAAAATAACAAAAAACATATGTTAAAGATCCTTAATGAACAATAATTGTTGGGGGCCTTCGGCTTCCGAAGGTCCTCAAAAACATGATTTAACAATGTTTCTGGAGTATAATACATGAACAGGTATCTTCGGACTCGGATCAGAACCACAGTGTGAAGAAGCACAAAGAACACGAAGGTTGGCGCAGAGTCGAAGCTGTGCGTAGGAGAGCTTCGACACAATAGCAGAAAAGGAAACCGACTTAAAAAGGAAAAGGCTATTCAGACCTCGACGGGTTACTATAGAGTTATTAGCAAATGTAAAGGGCATGGGTGTAATTTTACATGGGCTGCGTCCTGTGCCTATAAATAGATGAACAGTGCTCCCGTACTATTCACGCTGACTTGTCATTTGCTTTTGCGTCACGCTTATACTTATACCTTCCCTCAAGCCGAAGGTACATTTGTAATTTATTATTGTCTCTATTTTTCCATAACAATAAAATAGAAATGAGGTGATAATAATACATAACTGTTTATGTTATCTTTTATATTTTTTATGATTCCTTCTTCATTATTTATATGTTGTATTGATGAAGGTACGTCCTTCATAACCTTCGTCCGAAAATCATTATGTCCCAAGGGAAATAATGCTTCGAAGGACGAAGGACTTTAGTGTTTAACATTTTCTGTGTTGCCTTGTTCTTAACTCATAGCATTTGAGAACAAGTCCCCAACATTGGCGCCCACCTCCGGTGAACTCTTTTCGACCACCTTCGGCAAGCATTGACCTTCGTCATGCCACCGAAGAAAGCTTCAGCAGCAGGGGCTGCCGCTTTGCAGCCGCTGGACCCGAACTAGGAGACCCTTTCTCTTCGAGAGGCCCGAAGCCAGAAGTGGAAGGCCACTAGTCCAACACTCCAGGAGGATGAATTGGATCATTCATCAACAAGTACAAAGGAAAAAGGAGAAGATGGCTAGATTAGCCGACCTTTAGAGGCAGATTGGCGAAGCTACTGAAGAAGTACGCCATCTCGCTCAAGATGAGCAAGAGCGAAGGCCCCAACACAGGGAGCTTCATCAAGAAGGCTTCTTCAACGAGGATGAATGGTGTGAGAATTTCTATCATGGAAATTTTGCTTTTGATGATGCTTCTCTTCTGTCAACAGAACTGCACGCTACACCTTGGCCCCCATCTTACAAGCCACCCCAGCTCCCCATGTATGATGGGCACTCAGATCCGAAGCAGTTTCTGATGAGCTACGAAGCAACCATATCCTCATATGGAGGCAATACTGCAGTCATGGCGAAATCTTTCGTCATGGCAGTCAAGAATGTTGTGCAAACTTGGTACTCCTCTCTTCGGCCAGGAACAATCACATCATGGCAGAAGCTGAAGGACATGTTGATCACCAGTTTCCAAGGGTTTCAGATGAAGCCAGTTACCGCTCAAGCTTTGTTCCAGTGCACGCAAGATCACGAAGAATACCTCCAGGCGTATGTCCGAAGGTTCTTGCGTCTAAGGGCACAAGCGCTAACGGTGCCCAATGAGATTGTCATTGAGGCCATGATCAAGGGGCTTTAGCCGGGACCAATGGCCCAATACTTCACCAGGAAACCCCCTCAGACCCTGGAGAAATTGCTTCAAAAGATGGATGAATACATCCGCGTTGATAATGACTTTCGTCAAAGAAGGGAGGAAGCCTACAGGTTCTCTGAGATGACCAGGGGCTTCAGAGGAAGAATCCACCCAAGGCACGTCAGATCAATCCACTCCTCCTAGAATGACGACAGAGGAAGTCAGCAATAGAGGCCACAGTATTCCTCACAAGCTTCGGGGCAGCAACAAAACTACCTTTGGCCGCCAGCTCCAAGGGGCAGAGGCGCCAGGGGTGTAACGCCCTGAATTTGGGGGTAGAATTTTTTCTTCTTTTCTCTCACCAAATTCGGGCGTTACTCTCTTTTCCCTTTCCCCGTTTGCTCCTTCTCCCCAATTTCAAACCAGTATAGCGGCAGGTGTCCATGTCATGTATAAACCAAAACCTAAGTGTCATGGGTGTTGCATCATGCCGAAGCGCATTTCTTTGTCTGATGTTGAGTGTTCGTCTCGTTCCGTTCCGGATTTCGATTCGCGATTTAATTCCGTTTAGTGGTCCGCGCTCGTCGTGGGTTTTCAATCCGCGAAGTGGCCCGGCCCAACCTAGTCCAGCCCAGCCCAGCCGGCCCGGCCCGCCCCGGCCTGCGCGCCCCTGGCGCCCAAACCCCCCATGCGCCCCCCTCCCCTCTCTCTCTCATTTGGATCTCCCGCGCAAACAACCTCTCCTCTCCCTCTTCCACCTCTCTCTCCCCGTGGTGCCCTAGGATTTGGAGACGGCGATCATCGGATTTTGGACCCCGAGGTGAGCTCCCCTCCCCTCCCCTTCTCCTCTCTCTCTCCCTCTCCCTCCTCTTCTTCCCCCCGCGCGCGCCCTCCCTCTCCCCCTGCCCGCGCGCAACCCCGCCCGCCCCCGCCCCTGCCCGGCGCGGCGGCGCCCGACCCCGTCCCCGCCCCCGGTGGCGCTCGGCCCCGCCCGGCTGCCCTCCCCGGTGGCGCTCGCCCGCCCGCCCCCTCCCGCGGCGGCGCTCGGCGCCCGTCCCCGGCCTCCCCTCGCGCGGCCCCTCCCCCTCCCTCCCCGGCGGCGCTCGCCCGCCCGGCCTCCCTCCCCGGCGACGCTCGGCCCCCGCTCG
The DNA here is from genome assembly GCF_902167145.1 of Zea mays. Taxonomy (NCBI): domain Eukaryota; kingdom Viridiplantae; phylum Streptophyta; class Magnoliopsida; order Poales; family Poaceae; genus Zea; species Zea mays. Next base: position 98,482,090 of record NC_050105.1, on the reverse strand, counting down.
GCCCCCCCGCTCGGCCCCCTGCCCGCCCCTCCCCGGCCCCGCGCGGCAGCGCCCGCCCGTCCCGGCCCCATGGCGGCGCCCGCCCGCCCCCGTTCCTCCCCTGCTCGCGCGCAGCGCGGCCCCGGCACGCCCCCGGCGTGGCCCGGCGCGGCCCCGGTGGCCCCTGCTCGCCGGCGCGGCCCCGGCGCGGCCTCCGGCCCCCGGCGTGTCCCCGGCGCGGCACCGGCCGACTCGGCCGCCCCTGGCCGGTTCAACCGCCCCGGCCCCGGCTCGGTTGCTCGTTCCCCCGTCCCGGCCTCGCCCGACCGTATCTTCGCTCGCCCGCGCTCGCGGTGATTATTCGTTAATTAGCGTGTTGCGTCGCGCGCTTCGCCGCGCGACGGATTTGTCTAAATTCAGATTCTATCTTGTGTTGCGTCGTGCGCTTCGTCGCGCGACGATCCATTTTTGTTTCAGGTTGTTTAAGGTGTAACGTCGCGTGTGTATTCACGCGACGTTCCACTTTGGACTCAGTTTAGTCGACGTATGCCGTCGTGCGCTTCGTCGCGCGACGCTTAACGTCTCCTCGTAACTAAGGCGAAGTGTCTCGTTGCGTGCTCGGTCGCGCGACGAGTCGTTAACTTCTTAATTTGTTTTAGAGAGCTTTGTCGCGCGTCTCGCCGCGCGACCATCTTTTTATTTATCTCCACCTGCTGATAATAATTAGACATGAAACATGACTTTACTTTACGCTAAACATAGTGTCTACATTAAATTTCCTTCCATTAAGCGAGTGGTTAATTTATAATCATGTAACGTGATCGTTTCTCGACTGTCTTTTCCTCTTTCTCTCTTAACCGTACTCGCGAGCCCGCGTGGAACGTCTGTTTAATTATTGCATTCTATTGTATGGTGTACTGTTCTTTTGTATTAAATATGTGGATGCATGTATGTTTGCAATCGCATAGAGAACGATCCGGTTGAAGAGCCCGAGGAACCCGCAGGAGAAGCCCCTGAGCAGCAAGCGATTGGTGGAGGCAAGTGTCCTTTGACCTATCTCTGTCCTATTCATTCTTTAATTCACCTCCCGCTTTACACATTTATGCCTAAGGATTGACTAGCTTTTGTGATCCATGTCCTTGTTCACCTACTTGGGTTGGATTATTATTGTTTAGCTTTATGCTATTGCTCAAACTCTAATCAATGAACATGATGAGATTATCTATGATACGCTGTTTTCCCTTCTCTTATTATGATGTTGTACTTGTGGCCTCAAGGGGGCTCGAGCGGTTTCTCGAGTGCCTCTCCGTAAGGACCTGTTCTATGGATGACCGCCCAGGAAAACAGTGCAACCATGAGGGTGGAATGGGGTGCCCTTAGCTGAATAATTAGAGGATCCGGGGTGTAGTTCACTTAGCCGTCGTGCCGTCAATGGGGCTCGGTGTATGCGGCTCGCTCTGCCAAGGTTGATTTGTCCCTTGGGGAGGAGTGCGGTACATTTAGGAAACCTAACGGGTGGCTACAGCCCCGGGGAATCTTTGTAAAGGCTACGTAGTGATGCCCTGCTGGGTCACCTTGGTAGTGATCAATGGAGAGTCATGATCTCCGGGCAGAATGGGAATCACGGCTTGTGGGTAAAGTGCACAACCTCTGCAGAGTGTTTGAAAACTGATATATTAGCCGTGCTCGCGGTTATGAGCGGCCAAGGGAGCTCCAGTGATTAGTGAGACTTGATCAGAGATACTTTGGTACAGGTGGTTATGAGATCGATGGTTCTGGTTATGACTATGGTGCTGGTAAGTGGTATTCTTTCCGTTTGGAAAGGGTACATCGGGCTAATAACTTGGGTTAATGCTAAAACTTGGCTTTCTATTAGTAAATAATAATCTGACCAACTAAAAGCAACTGCTTGACTCATCCCCACATAAAGCTAGTCCACTACAGCCAAACAGGATACTTGCTGAGTATGTTGATGTGTACTCACCCTTGCTCTACACACCAAACCCCCCCATCCCCAGGTTGTCAGCATTGCAACCACTGCTCAGGCGAAGATGAAGCTGTGGAAGGAGACTTCCAGGAGTTCCAAGACTATGACGAGTTCTAGGCGTGGGTTAGCGGCAACCCCCAGTCGGCTGCCTGTGAAGGCCGCAGTTATCTACGTTTCTTTTCCGCACTTTGATTTACTGTAAGAACTATATGGACGTCTCAGACGTATGATGTAATCGACTATTATTCCCTTTTAATACTATTTTGAGCACTGTGTGATGATGTCCATGTTATGTAACTGCTGTGTACGTGAATAACTGATCCTGGCACGTACATGGTTCGCATTCGGTTTGCCTTCTAAAACCGGGTGTGACAAGGGGCTTCGGAGGAAGATTTGGGGATCAGCCCAAGAAAATTTATTGCTTATTCTGTGGTGAGGACAAGGGCCATACTACAAGGATGTGCCATGCCACCATTCAGAAACAGAAGGAAATAGCAGAAGCTGCAGCTCAGCAGAACCAGCCGAAGCAGGTCATGCATACTGCTTCATATCACTCGCCCTACATACCAGAGTATGTGGGTAACCATCCTGCAGCGTTTGTTGCTTCGGCCAGTCAGTCACAAGCATCCTGGCCACAGCCTCCACCTCCGCCACCACTACAACCTGCATATTCGCGCGGCCAACAGCCAGAAGGGAGTCAACAGAACCATCAGCAGAGAGACTTCAGGGAGGAGTCCGAAGCTCGCACAGTCAACAGTACTGTGCCAGAGTCGAAGCATATCTACTAAGAGATATCCTACCTCGGAAGTAGTTTTTACATTTGTTGTCATTCTCTTTCTTACTAAAGAACAGTTGTTGAAAATTTAGTTTTCTTGGCGTTTTTAATTCCTTGTAATAGCTTCGTTTTTGCCATAGTGAAAATATATCTTCTCCACAGACTTACGGAGTCCAAAAAGTCGGTGAAACACAAGTTCTCAACGGAACACGGGGTCCGAAACCGCATTACAAGTTTTACCGAAGCAACAAAAAGTCATTCTAAGGAACACAGTGTAAGTCTGCTGAAGTTACAAAAAGTCGTTCCTAAGTGAGCGCAGCGTAAGTTTTCTGCTCAAAAGTCGTTCCAAAGGGAATGCAAAACTTACAGCGAAAAGTCAATGCTGATTTCGCCGAAATATAAGGCGAAGCATGAAAAGTCAACGCGAATACCGCCGAAATAGAAGGTGAAGAAGTTCAAAAGACGTTCCTAAGGGAATGCAGAACTTACAGCGAAAAGTCAACGCTGATACACCGAAAAATAAGCGGTGAAGCCGAAAAATAAACAGCAAAGAGATTGTGTATTCCACTATGAGAATGTGTGTGTATCTTCGGCACAAATATCATTTTGCATAGCATAACATAATCACATCATTCGCATAACATAACATCATACATCATATTGCATCAATGGCACATGAAGGGGATACAATCTTGATCTTCGAAAATTGCTTCGAAGAAATGCCAAGGCACAAAATAAGTTTTGAGGTACAGTTTCATCAACTCTAATATGAAAGATCTATTGCTTATGAAGCGTAATGTTGTTATGGAGATTGGATAATTTTACGGAATATAGATATTCTTCACGAAGCATGAAAAGAAGGGAAGGTGTTTTTTCGCCGAAGGCTCAAAAACGGTATGTACATAAAGTTTCATGCATCGTAAAGAATCGAATTACAAACAACTTATATATTACATTCAAAAACTATAAAATATTACATACTTTGTTCAGCAAATATTACATTAATATTCCAAATGTTTTTACAATAACAGCTATTCTTCTTTTAAAACTGATTCTGCAGCTTCGTTTAGCAGTCGAGTAACAGCTTCGTCCATAATAGCTTCGGCCATGCTAGTAATTTCATCTTCCTTCTTTGCTTCTGGGTTGTCCAATGACTCGAAGGGCTCTGGGGGAGGAGATAGTTCAGCTGCGATAGAAAACGTAAATAAGTTTGAAGTCACAAAATTAAAAAAATCAAGCTGAAAGCTATTAAGCGATACCTATCTGCCTTTCGAGTTCCGCAGCTTTTTCAGCTGCCTTCGTTGCTTCTCTTGCATCGTGAGTATCTTTTTCGCTCTTTTTTATTATCTCGAGGGCCATCCCTCGGCCGCCATTTTCCCAGATGTCAGTAAAGAATTTTCCGCCAAATAAGCTTGCTTCGGCCGAGGGGTCTTTTGTATCTTCAACAGATAAAGCAGCTTCAGTTTGCGCCAAAGATTTCACATGATCGCAACCTATCTTCTCCAAGACAGCTGCAACTCCCCTCGCGCCAGAGAAGGCACAGACGTCCCCACGGCCACTCAAAACTTCCTCAAAAGCTTCGGCTTCGCCGCTGATCCATTCAATTGGACCCTCAGGATCGCCTCTTATGAAGTTGTCCTCGCTGGAGTATGCGCCAACTTTGGCGAAGCTAGTTTTTATTTTTCTCACGCATTCTATGGATTTTTCATAACATCTCTCTTTCGAAGAGCGAAGTTCTACAACTGTCTTCTCCCAATAATTCTTCCAGTAATCACTGGCATCTCGGTCAGCTTCAGCAATAGCACATTTCAATTTTGCTTCAACCAGCTGTTTCCGAAGATCTTCAATTTCGCATTTCTGAGCTTCAGCTTGGGTTTTGAAAGTAACTTCGTCTTCTTTTATTTTGTTCACCAATGAATTTAGGATTTTATCTTTTTCAAGACCTTTGTTCCTTAGTTCAATCACTTCGGAATGAAGATTGTTCAGAGCTATAGTACATCCTTCATCTTCGGCATTTTTCTGAGCCCTGAGGGCATTGCTAAGAATCAGGCCCTGCAAAAAGAAGTGTGGTATTAAGTATAAGCAAATAAAACAAATTTTTGTTTTTAAATACAAAAACTTCATTCTCATACCTTTAAACTATTATATGCTAAGTTGTCCGTCAATTCATCTTTCGATAGCACCGAAAGCTCATCTTCTAGTATCGGGAATTCGAAGCTTTTGCCCATCTCTCGGCAGACAGAAATCTCCTTGCTGTCTGGGAGACAATACAAGAAATCTTCTTCTCCGCTGCCGTTGAATATCAATGCCCCCTTTGGATATTTTAATTTCTGGGCGTAATATTGAGCTTCTCGCTTTTCTTCTTTAGATAACCTTTTTCCTGAAGCATGTCGTACAATATAATTAGGTACTTCGCAAGATGCTTCGGGAGTAGGAGTGGCAGTTTTTTCAGACAGAATTTGTTCTGCAGCTTCTTTTTCCGTTTCCTCTTCGGTTTCCAAGGATTTCTCCTTGACGGGCTCTGAAGGCCCAGCTTCGGTCTCGGCCTCGCTCTTTCCAGCTTCGGCCTCGGCGAGTTTTGTCTCAGTTTGTGTTTTTGAAGCTTCGGCAGTTTTCCCTGGAGTAGAGCTTGAAGTCTTTATTGTCTCCAGCACATCTAATATGTTGACCATCCTTTTCCTCTTGGGGTAACTGTAAGATCTTTTTGTGCCTTCGGCACTGTCACTTCTGCCGAAGGGCTTATAACTTCTAATATCTTTGTTCTCTCGACCTCTGTCTCTTCAATACTATCGGCCTTCGGTTCACCTGATTTGGCCAATGATGCCTTCGGCATTGCAGCCGGCTCTTCAGTCTTCTGCATAAGCGCAGGTTCTTTGGCTTCAGTAGCTGAAGAGGTCTCACCGCCAAATTCGGGCACTGTGGCCGGTTCAATGAAGCGCGGTCGGTGAGTAAGGACCTTCACCTTTTTCCTCTTCGGCGCAGGCTTGCTTGGAGCAGCTAAAGCATCATCTTTCCCGGAAGTTGCACTTTTTCTTTTTTGCCCCCGTGACGGGTAGCGGTAGTCAGGGTACATGAATCCGATGGCATCAAAAACTCTATTTAGTCTCTTCTTTTTTCGGCTTCCGAAGGCCGCAGATAACGCATTATCTTCCACTTTGGAGTATGGCCCAAGCAGTTCATCACTTGTAGCTTCGACGCACTTCAGCCAATCGTCGTCTGGCTCAATAAATTGGTCTCCAAACCTGAAGGTATAATTTAGTCGAACCAAACCACCTTCGTGGGGGTTGCTGATGGTTTCTTTTGGCATCTCCCAGTTGACTACCAATGGCCATATCCTGTAGGCCACGTGCTCTTGGACTAAGTCCCTCGTCCCGATGAAAGAACAAACTATGCCAAAGGCCTTTCGGCATTCTTCGGCTGCTTCATCAATTTCTACCTTTGGTTTCCAGAGGCCGAAGCGCTGCCAGATAGGACGCATGATGATATCTTTAATATCTTCTCGAACCTTTAGATCGTTTTTCACATAGAACCATTCCTTCATCCGCTCTCCAGGCCACCTCTTCCGAAAGGTTGGCACTGGACATCTTGAGCCTGAACGAGCGACGAAGCTATAGCAGCCAAAATTGTTATGATACTGCTCTTTACCCCAGGTCTTCGTCTCATATAAAAGTTCGTGCATACTGCAGAAACTTTTTGCACTTGGCTCCAAGCCCTGACTCCTCATAGCCCATACGAAGATTCCCATTCTTATGATGGCTTCGGGAGTAATCTGGTGAAGAAAAATCTGGTATATCTTTAAAACCTCAACCACAAAGCTGCTTAGGGGGAACTGAAGCCCAGCCTTGAAGAAGCTTCGGAAGATCACGACTTCATTTTCTTCGGGAGTAGGAGAAGTCTTGTCTCCGTTGTCAGCCCTCACAATAGACACATCTCGAAAATATCTTCCCCTCATATTGTCGAGATGACTCTGTTTAATAGTTGATTTTCCAAAAACTGCATGACTTGGTCGCCAGGGTCGATCTTCGGAGTCTTCCCCGCCACTTTCCACGTAATAACTATCGCTGTCACCAGTGTCTTCGGATAAGCCTTCTAAAATCTCCCTAGTAATCTTTTCTGTATTTGTCTTTGCTATTGATTCAATAAAGCCAATATTCTTCTCCTCAGAGAGCTTCTCCTCCTCACTCAGCTTCGTTTCAGCAACAAATTTCTTATCTTGAGACATCTTCTCTTGGAACCGAAGCTTAGAAAACTTAAAAAGCCAAGCAAGCGTTGGTGTGCAAGAGCTAAAAATTGGGCAAGCAAGAGCAGATGGCAAAAAAGCGTGCCGAATGAGCTCGTGGTGTGCTCTTATTTATACGCCTAGTGCGTTGAAAACTGGAGGGCCCCGCTTGTCATTGACTGTTGCTATTCTAGCAAAGGGAAGGTGTTTTTTTGGACCTTCGGCTTAGAGCCTTCGTCCATATCGCAATTTGAATTTATCAAATTAATATTGCAAGGGGCTACTGTTGGGGGCCTTCGGCTTCCGAAGGTCCTCAGAAACATGATTTAACAATGTTTCTGGAGTATAATACATGAACAGGTATCTTCGAACTCAGATCAGAACCATAGTGTGAAGAAGCACAAAGAACACGAAGGTTGGCGCAGAGCCGAAGCTGTGCGCAGGAGAGCTTCGGCACAATAGTAGAAAAGGAAACCGACTTAAAAAGGAAAAGGCTATTCAGACCTCGACGGGTTACTATAGAGTTATTAACAAATGTAAAGGGCATGGGTGTAATTTTACATGGGCTGCGTCCCGTACCTATAAATAGATGAACAGTGCTCCCGTACTGTTCACGCTGACTTGTCATTCGCTTTTGCGTCACGCTTGTACTTTTACCTTCCTCAAGCCGAAGGTACATTTATAATTTATTATTATCTCTATTTTTCCATAATAATAAAATAGAAATGAGCTGATAATAATACATAACTATTTATGTTAATAATACATAACTATTCATGTTATCTTTTATATTTTTTATGATTCCTTCTTCATTATTTATATGTTGTATTGATGAAGGTACGTCCTTCATAACCTTCGTCCGAAAATCATTATCTCCCAAGGGAAATAATGCTTCGAAGGATGAAGGACTTTAGTGTTTAACATTTTCTGTGTTGCCTTGTTCTTAACTCATAGCATTTGAGAACAAGTCCTCAACAATAATCTTTTTGGCAAGAAATATAAACTAGCAGCAGTGAAAAGAGTCTCTGATCAAGCTCGAAGCTAGCAACAGTGGAAGGGCACATCTAAGTAGCATCAGAAGCCCACCGAACGAAACATAAATCTCCCTGAAGTGAAAAGAAAAGAACCATGTGTGGAAGAACCATGTGTGGATGGGTGAAGACCCATGGAAACCCACGCCTATGCAAACCCATCTACACCCATGGGTATCAACCATTTTGACCCACAATACAAAATAAACCCACCCAACCCAACCCATTCACAATTAAAACCCACCACAACCCACCAAAATAAACTCATTTCTTAAACCCACCTAAAATACCCGCTTACACCCACCCCGTTTGCAGGCCTAGGTGCCGATCCCCTTCCTTTTCTGGCGCAGACGACCGTTGCAGCTTCGGGCCAGTTGGTGCAACGGACACTGTCTGGTGCACGCCGGACAGTCCGGTGCCCCCTGCCGACCGTTGGCGCGGGCCACGCGTCGCCCGCGGATTGCGCGACCGACCGTTGCGCTGGCGACTGTTGGCTCACCAGACAGTCCGGTGCACCACCGGACAGTCCGGTGAATTATAGTCGTACGCCGCTGAACTTTTCCCGAGAGCGGCATGTTCACCGGAAACCAGCCTAGCGCATCGGACACTGTCCGGTGCACCACCGGACAGTCCAGTGTGCCAGGTCGAGCTGGACTTTGGCTACACACAGCCAAGTCTTTTGCAGTTCTTTCTTTTCCTGTTTCTAACACTTAGACATAATACGTTAGTACTCAAAACAATGTATTAAGTCTAGAAACATACCTCATGTCTTGACTTGCACTTTTCTCTTCATTTAGCACATAAGAACTTAATTAAATGTGTTGGGCACTTAATCACCAAAACATAATAGAAATTGCCAAGAGCACATTTCCCTTTCAGTGGGCCTAATACCTTGGAAGGTTTTGTGACACTTAGGACGGCCTGTCCACGGTGAGGTGGCGGGCTTTCACGGCGGCAAGGTCGCCGGCGAGGCTACTAGGCGTGATATGGGGGAAAAGGAATGGTGTTATGTGCTCGTGATGAAGTGGTGAAGTTTGTGGACTACTTTAATTTGACTCTAAGCTACTGGAGCTGGGAGGGGAGCTCACCGGAGTGAAGGATGGCGGTGGTGCCGAGCTTGATTGAGTCCGGGGGAGGGAAGGGAGAGTGGCCAAGGCCGGTGCGGGGAGATGAGGGGCTCGGGGCGGCCCTTTTATAGGCGCCCGGGGAGGGGATGAGCGGAGGCTGGTGAACACCGGCGAGGTGTACAGCGACAGCGATAATGGCGCATGGCGCGGGGGACGAGACGGCTCGGAGCGGGCTGCCGTGTGAGGGTGCGAGCACAGTGAACGGGGAGGCAAAGCGGTGCCTAAATTCACTGGCACAGGAGTAATGGCAGAGAGAGAGGGAGGATGGTGGTCGATGGTGATTGCGCCGGTGCCGGGCACGGGCGAGGAAGAAGGGGCGGACGGGCGGGTCCTACCTGCCAGAGGAGGAGCGGACATGAGAGAGCGAGAGCGGGGTGCGGCTGACGAGTGGGGCCGAGCGGCCAGCGGGAGAGGGGGGATCGCGGCGCGGACGCGGGAGAAGGTGGGCCGAGAGCGGAGGGGCATGGGCGCGGGAGAGAGAGAGGGGGGAGCATGGGTCGAAATCGGCCTAGCCGAGAGGGGGAGAAGGTTTTCCCTTTTCTTTTTTTCTTTTCCTTAATCCCTTTTATCCTTTATACAAATATTCATTTATATTTTCTAGGTGCCAAAATGAAATACTATGTGTGAAGTGCTACTAGCAATCATGGTTTATGCATATGAGAAATGAAATGCTTATGAGATTAGGCTTTAAGAGAAAGAATAAGAGGGTTAGGAGTTTAAGGCTTCTAACCTCAGAACCAAAAATTGGGATGCCACAAGATCTCGTCCTCATCAGGACCAGAAGGACAGAACCCAAAGGTAAACTTAAGCCAGATAGGCACAGACCTCGAACATTCCTAGAACATAGACAATTTGAGAAAATTCTACCTGTAGGACGACACACAACCAAGGCCTTCGTGCCCTTGTAATAATTCTTGATACATCGCTCCATTTTAGGCCCACACTCTTTTCTTCACACGGAGCGAGGTTTTTAATGAGACGACACCATGTAATAAAATATAGGAAAATTCCCCCACAAAAAAGAAGTGCGGCCCGAATACGTCAAAAAAGGCCACGAAGTCGGCCTCCGCTATTCGACGGTAAGACAGTCAACACGACGGCAAGCCACAAGTTAGCCATCGTGTGCGACAACCAAATCCGAGCAAAAGTCACCAAAGGGTGCAGCCGGATTAGCATAAAAAAGTGTGCAAAGACACCTAAGGGTGTGAAGTCACCAATAGACACAACATATATCCGAGCAAAAAGTCACCTAAGGCTGCAACCGGATTAGCACAAGAAGTGCGCAAACTCACCTAAGGGTGCGAAGTCATCCATGAGACGCAATATCTATCCAAGAAAAAGTCGTCTAAGGGTGCAACCGGATTAGCACAAGAAGTGCGCAAACTCATCTAATGGTACGAAGTCGTCTAACAGACGCAATATCTATTCGAGTTAAAAGTTGCCCAAGGGTGCAGCTGGATATGCACAAGAAGTGCGCAAAGTCACCTAAGGGGGCAAAATCACCTACAAACACATCACTCATCCAAGCAATGAGTCGCCTAAGGGTGCAGCCGGATATGCACAAAAAACACAAAGCAAATCTGTAGGCACAGAAAAAGAAAAGGCCTCAATTCATTCAAGAGCCGAAGACCCACATTGTCATCTCTCAGCGAAGGGGGACGAGGGCAGCGTTTCACTCTAATTCATCGAGCCAGGACAATACAAATCTTCCAAATATTACAAAGGGTCCATCTTCAGGATTAGACCAGCCTCCTAAAAATTAAACAACAGAAACCTAAGCTCTTCGCCTTCGAAAAGCACCCTAAGGTCCTGTTCTTCAAAACCTCGTTCGGTTGTTGGCGCAAGAACGATCCGGCGACGCCCCTCTTTCGAACTCGCCCTCTCCCTCTCTTGAGGATGCAGTGGTGACATATGAAGAACCTCGCGGAGCGAGACCCGCGGGTGAGGCCCTCACAGTCCCATATGATGACACCTTCGAGAGCCTTCGCCTCCTCTTGGTGGCGCGCCGGCATTCCCTAGCCTTTGTTTCGGTACATCGACTCTTCTCTTACTTTTCGCCACAGTCATCGGAGCCCTAGATGAAGACTTCCCCATCCTAGATTCTGTCGCAGACACATCTAACACAATAAAGAAATCCAAATCCTCTTCCGAGGACTCTTCATCCATCTTTGCGAAGGGGCCCAACCGTCCTTCGCTACTCGACGACCATGAATCAAATTCATAGCCCTCATCGCTAAGCCCCATTGGACTCCGGAAAGACAATGGTGTAACACATTCAACAGCCCCAACAATTTCTTTCCCCTTGTCTAAGAAGCCAAAATTTGCTTGCGTAGGCCCAATCACCGGAACCTACACAACAGCCGACTTTAAGTATTAACAAATATCAAATGTATTGTCACATCAAGCCTACTCCTACTTTTACACCTACCTAGAGGTAGATGGCTGCGAGGTCCCCGCTGCTCTGAGGTCAGTACCACCGACCCTCACGTGCGACGACTGCTCTTCCACATCTGCCTCCGCGCCAGCATCCTGTGTAGTCACTAAGCTCTCCAAGCGAGCGAGGTCTTCGATCTCTTCGTCCCTCATCGCCTATGAATACAACACATCAAAGCATTAGAAATTAGATAAAAAGCATCCTCCCCCAACAAAAAGAACAATCATTAGGGACCCCACATCCAACCAACCCTCTCTTAGACGACTCCGCGACCGTGGGGACCCCACATCCGATCGTATAGCGCCCCGGCCGAACGTTTCATCACGTCGTCTTCAACCTAGAACACTCCCTAGTCGAAGTCCTCATTACTATGGTCAAAGGCTTCGAAGTGCCTACAGCCCTCACGGGACAAGGCATTTGCTGCCCCTTCGCAGGTAACAAGGGAGGCATAAGATATGAAACCCATCATGATAGAAAGGAGGGACTCCAACTCCTCTTGCACCCAGCCGAGGAAGCGGGTCCCCACTTCCCCATGACTTGTCAAAGGGAGCCATCTCCACGCCCAAATCATGATAAGCACCAACAAAAAGTGTATGTGTCCTGTCCAAGCCAACCCGTGTGGCAACATCCACCCTCTCATGGTAGGCGTGCATGTTCTTCACCTCCAGCTCTAGCTCAGCAGCTCGCTTCTGGATGGCTTGGGCCTCCGCCCAGGTAGTCTGGGCCTCTGTCTTTGCCTAGTTGGTAGCATCTTTCTCCTTGCTCAGCCGGCGACTAAGACTCTCATTCTCTTTCTCGAGTGAGCCAACCTTCTCCAAAAGGTTCCGACTCTTGATCTTGGCCGCAGATTTATCCATGATAGCTTCAGTATTCAGCATCTGAAGGCTCTCTATCTTGTCCTCCAGTCGTTTCCTCTCGGAACGCAGTGGCGAGGTCACAACATTCACTAGCGCCCCGAATGCCACTTGATCGGCGAAGACAACAGCCTGCCATTGCATAGGCCTCGGTAAAAAAACTCACATACCGGAGATGCCGCGCGATAGTAGTCGCCACACCCTCAGCCACAGACGTGCTGGTGACCTCTTCGCCCCCGTCAGCAACCGCGCAGAATCGCACCCATGGGTCTGACGAAGTAGCCATCACGACCTTCTCCTAGGCCCTCTCTTCGACCGGCTTCGCCGGCATTACCACCATTTGCCCACACCAGCACGCAATAAACTTCTCCACCAAATCACGGCCACTTCTTGTCCTAGCTGCGTGCAAAGGGTGTCTTCGCCATTATCCCCTTCTTTAGCTTAAACTGAGGGAATGCGATATAGCAATGCAAGCACAGAATAGACGAAGGCAACCCAGGAACCCTTAGTGTCCTCCAGTGTAACGTAAAACAAAAAATCCCACCAGTTACCTTATTTATTTTTGGCACACGTCAGGATCTCCACAACTTCACCCAAAGTCTTTCTAGTCCTCGCCGTGAATGTGCAAGTACCAAACTGTGCGACCTTGCCACCAATCAGCTTTTTCTGCCAATGTAGACAATAATTCTAGGCAAAGACTTTGACCGAGGACTCCCCACCGTACGAAGTCTCTACCCACACAAACTTCACCAATGCCACCATGTCGTTCGCACGTTAGCTGATGAATCTGAACTTCGAACCGTCACAACACTTTGACGATAAACCGATGTGCGGGCAAGCGAAGTCTGGCAGTGAAAAATGCTTCAAAAAACAATCAACTCCCCCTCTAGCCCTAGAACCTCTTCGGCTCTCGGAGCGTGCCCCACACCATTCCCAAAATACCCCAAACGATGCATCTCTTGCACGCGGCCCGAGTAAATCCTTGATATTCCAAACTCAACAGTGTGCCCTGGTAACAACTCCACTGTCGTCGCTGGATCACTAACTGTCTTCTCCGACGACGGTGTATTCGACAACGCAGTCGCGACAGACGGTGGCAAAGAAGAAGACAACATAACGTACCGTATGCGGAGGCAGGCGGTCTACTTCACACGGGCCAGCTCACCGGCGGCAAGAAAAACAGAAAGCGTGCATCAGTTTCTTAGGCGGAGAAGCCAACATTTCTGTAAGCCAGCGTGTAAAAGTCTTTCCGTTGCAGCCATGAACAGTTTTTATAGACACGAAAAGGCGCCTTGGTAAACCAACAATTCCACAGTAAAATGTCACCTTTCAACGATCACATTTCACTCCCCCCCTCGGGACCACTTCAAGCTGACGAGGGCAGTGTTTCGATCATCTCCCAGAAAAAGACTTTAGGACCAGCTCACCAAGTTAAACTGGCCCCTCGAGGGACTAGTGTTGGAGCAATGGTCGTTCGCCCCCTCGATCAGTTTTCTTTAACATAAATTGAATAGGTTCTACCAGACACAGGAGGCGAAGGGTACTTCGATCCTTACCAAAGTTGAGGTCTCTGACTAAGAACCACCGAAGGCTTTGAAGCGAAGGGATCTACCGTTTGGGGATCAACGAAGTGGTTTATCCCTACTCACCCGGTTCGGGATGAACGTCTGAGATTTAAAACACGAAGGGGTGCGATTCGATCTAATCTCAGCCGACCATTGGGGAATCTATGGTGGACACGCTTCTTCCTTCACCCGATGGCGAAACACGACAGCACAGAGCTCTGCCACGATGGCGCCATTGCTATGGATTCTGATCCTGCGACCAGGGGCAGACCCAGTGGGTGGTCCATATGGTCCACGGAACACCCTAAGATCACATAAGTATAGTTAGCATAGTGGTGTAAGTGCTATATTTTAAACTTGGTGGTCAAGGTTCGAGTCTTGTTGATCCTTATTTTTTGTTTGTTTTTTATTTTTTTCTTGGCATACCCTAAACATAGCAGCTGGGTCTGCCGCTGCCTGCGACTCTGGGCCCTAAATGTGATTCAAGCGCCACAACTTGCAGCGGGGGTGATCACGAACTAGTGAAGGGTATTCTCACCGGAGATGGTGGTGTTGATACGCCTAGCCACGATACGCCTAGCCACGGTGCGAGGCGGATTTGGCGGTGGTAGTCGTGTCGGTGAAGAATTCTGGTTCCCTAGGTCGAGCTCCTACCCCGGATGTCCCTTGCGCATGCTCCCCACGAACGGACGAACGCTCGGGATCGCAACTCTTCTCCCGATCGGTCCCAAGCCGAGGAACGAAAGCGGTGACAGACTCTCCAAACTTCCCCCTCTCTATCTCTCTCCCGTTGGCGATTCCTCCCGGTGCTAGGTCATGGTGACACACTAGGATGGTGAGGGGCGTGACGCTCGTATTTATGCATGTCAAGGCGATGGTCAGTTATGACCCTAGCTGGCGCGGACCTGGCAGAAATCCGTTGAGATTCGGGGGCGGTTGCTCGATTTCGAGCAGCGTTGGTGGCGGGGAGATGCTGACCACCCGGGTCCACGTGACGGCGACCGAAGCGTGCAATCACAGAGAGAGGCTGGCCACGCGCCCCTTTGGTAGGCATCGGAGAACAAACAAAGTCATCCTGCCAAAAGTTGCATCCGTAGCTACATGGCTCCACGGAAAAGCAGACAATCAAACAGAAAGTATATCTCCACACGCTAGAGCTGGACCATGAAGCCATCCCTATAGGTGTACATTTGGGCCGGGCCAAATGGGCCAGCCCGAAGCATGGAAAAAAAGCACGGCCCAGGCACGGCACGACATGAAATATTTTAGTGTCGGGCCGGCACGGCCCGATATATCGGGCCGGGT
This sequence comes from Zea mays, assembly GCF_902167145.1. NCBI lineage: Eukaryota > Viridiplantae > Streptophyta > Magnoliopsida > Poales > Poaceae > Zea > Zea mays. The sequence continues at coordinate 98,466,814 of NC_050105.1, read as the reverse complement.
TTGGGCCGAGGTCGTGGCCCATGGGCAGGCACGAGCACGACCCGTTTAAGGCAGGCACGAAAAGGCCCATATAAAGACACGAAAAGGCCCATATAAAGGCACGAAAAGGCCCATATATTTGTTAAAATCACACCTCATTCGACACTTTCATGTACTTGATAAAGAACACAAATTTAGAGATAATGTTAGTTAGATGTTTTTATAGCTTTGAATTAGAGTATGTGATGTTATTTTTATTTTTGTTATGAACATTAGATAATGAACCGAACTTACTAATTTTATATAGAGCTGATTATATTCTTTTTCTTTCTAACAAAATGATTTATAAACGAGGTAGTCATTGCATAGCTCTGGTAACTTAATACAAATATTAAATTTGCTTTTGGTCAAATTTATTTGTCTTATATTTTATTTGTTTTATTAAATTTGTCTTGAATTTCGGGCTTTGATGTGAATTTCGGGCCCTGATGTGAATTTCGGGCCAAAAAATGAATTTCGGGCCCTAATGTGAATTTCGGGCTTTTATAATTTTGGGCCGCCCGAAATGAGCCCGACACGTTTCAGCAAATACGGGCCGGGACGTGGGCCGAGGGCTAGGCCCGTGGGCCGGCCCGAAATTCAAACGGGCCAGGCCGGCCCGAAATTCAAACAATACGGGCCTTTTCGGGCTTGGCCGGGCGGCCCGAATGTACAGCTATAGCCATCCCAAACAACCCGAGCAAGTCCAACAAATCCTAAAATTATAGCTCCCAAAACCAAGAAATTGGGATCTCCTTAAAAGTGATAAATCTAAAAAATGGCAATGCTCCAACAACACCCTATAGTTTCTCTAAAAACTTTTGAAATCCGTTATATGGTGGGCCTCGTTGAGGCCTGTTTGAACTGCTACCTTTGTTATCTGCGAGTCCAATCTAGACATAATGCTATCTTTAGTATTTAGAACATACATGTAAAAATTACTAGCTTTAGTATTCAGAATAAACAAATATTCAATATTATCTGCTATTTCTTCTTTCTATTGCTGGCAACAATACAAGTGGAAATTATATTCCTAGTTGAGTCAACATCACATGCAACAACATAGTACACAACAACACAAGTGGAAATTATATTCCCAGTTCACTTTCAGCGTTTTAGCGAAGGAACACCGAACACAACACCTGTTTGTACTGAAAATATGGACAAGTCTGAAGTTTCTGAACTGAATGCACATGTCTGCTTGGTTTTACCATGTGCAGGCTGTTCACCAAACACAATCTATACAAGGATGACAAAAGCACCATACCATGAGAAATCAACACTGACAAGAACTTTGCGACTAAAAATGGTGGCTCACTTATCAATTGAAGCAACTGATTTTTGCTAAAACATGATGTATATGGTTCTCTAAACAAATAAAAAAGCCGCTGGTTCACACGTCGTCAGATATATAAATGATAGAATTGTATATGGTTCTTTGAAGAACTTATTAAACAAAAATATGGAAGCTTGCTCGTTGTTGAAGCTTGCATCTATAGGTGTGCAAATGACCCTATAAATAAAAGATGTCGGGCATTAGTGCTTGAGGAAAAAAAGTAAAAGTTGCATACAAATGCAATGTCAGAAATGTCAAAGAGGGCGGGAATCAGTGCAGCAAGTTGAAAACTCCAAGTACTCACCTAATGCAAGTTGGTGGATCATTTAGCAACACGATGATAATATCATTTTGCAAAATTGATGTGGATAACCAACAATGAAGAGAAATATAATTTTTTTGCTCTGCTGTTGTTTTGTAGCATCCTTCAAAAGAGGTGTATGGCTACCCTAAGTAGGGGTGGTAATGGATCGTGATTCAAATAGTTCTTCATAAAATGTCAAGAACCTAAATAAATTATAGTTCAAAAATGACTAGAAATAAAACCCGATCCTAATCCGCTTCGATCCTTAAATCTTATAGTGCAAAAAATATAGCCCATTGTCAGCCCTAACCCTAAGCATGCCGCCAACTTTTACAAGATTAATTAATTATTGGTAGCCTTTCAGAAATAGCATTACTGCTCACAAATTAGTAGGTCTCCTATGTCCTGGTTCCTAAAGTAGTAGCTCTTAACTGGTGGTGTACACATACTTGTTTTGACTTTTAGTAAATTAGTAAATCTCTTATCTGCTGGTTCATGTCACATACAACTGCAAACATTGATGTCCAGAAATTAGAAGTACCTGGTATGCCATCAAGAGCTAGAGTCTGCACTAGAGATGCAGTCTGATTCAAGAGATGTTGTTTCATTCGCAATCAAGATATATAAAAGGTCTAGAGTTCCCATAACACAGTCAAGAACTGCACTTCGTAGAAATGATGCAATCAAGATGAGAGCAATATGAGAGGCGATTACATGGAAGCAAGAACTAGAGTTTGAAGTCTACGGAAGTTGCAGTCAATATGCCTTGTCCACGCCTCCACGGCCTTCGCGACTCAGCCGCTCACAATGCAAGAACTAGATTCACGGACCTCTACATCTTCTACTGCAGATTGATGTCGCATCGTCGTCGACCTCAATCCCTCCGTTGGAGATGCGTCGCTTCTGGGATTCATGGTTGTCGCAGTGGATGATGGTGTAGTGGCACCCGATGGAAGCACAGGTCGTCGGCTCGCCGGCACAACTCGCACGCCAAATTGATTTGATGGAGGCACCAAGGCAGGAAGATGGCGCGGGAAAATAAAAATTGTGGAGGATTGGGAGCGATGATGTTGGCGCATCTATTCACAGGTGGAAGCTCGCTTCTCGCATGCGACCCGATTGGGAACCGACATAGGAGCTCTATTTTTCTTTTCCCTCCTATAATATGGTTTAAGAAATGAATATTGAGAATTGTTGGAGTTATTTTAATCCTCTCCATTACTTTTCTCCCAAACCAATAAAATTAGGAGTGTTTGGTTTTTATAGACTAATTTTTTGGCCTTTTATTTTATTTTAGTTTCTAAATTATTAAATACAAAAACTAAAACTAGTAGTATATAATTCTATTTTAGTTTCCACATTTAATAATTTAGAGACTAATAAAATAAAATAAAATATGAGAACTAAAAATTAAGGTTAGTTTGGAAACCCTATTTTCTCAACTATTTCTATTTTTTTATTGAAAAGTAGTTCGTAAAAATGAAAATCCTTTCTGAAAATGGGGTTGACAAACGCCTTTGTGTCGTGATTTCGCTCCCCGCCTCCGCAGCGCGGTCACTCAATTTCCAAGTAAATCCAGTTCTCCCTCGTCTCCGTCGCTGGCTCGTCCCGGCCCCGCCTGTGCGCCGCGGCCCAGGAATCATGCCGAGCAAGTGGCAGGTCTGGGGCCAGCCCGACGGCAGCATCGTCTGGCTCCCCGTCTCCGACGCGCCCCCAAACCCGCCTCGGCCGGGTCCGCTTCGTCCCGCTCCTCGTCATCCGCCGCTGCCCGACGAAGCGCCAATCGAAGGTTCAATCTCCATCAACGTGTACCCGTGCATTCTCGTTCGTATCAATCATGGATGTGTTGTTAACTCCTGACCTCCTTTCCTCCGTTGTCAGAAACCCTATGCCCGGACACCGCCGGCGGATGCCGTATCTCTTCTATGGCCGACCTACTCCTTCAAGGTAGACGCCGCCTCCCCATGTACTCGCGTGTGACCTTTGTGGCTGCGGTCGTTGCTGTACTGTACTGCGTCTCTAGTCTCTGTGTGTTTGTCTGCCCTCTGCCGCTTGCGTCAGTGGCGTGGTGTGTAACTGGCCGCTGGCTGCCTGTTTTCGTTGATGGGACCCGCAGCGCGGGAGCAGCTGATTGAAGGCGATGCGATGGATGGATTGGCTCAGAGTGTCAATACGGCTGGACTGTTCTCCACCGGGTCTGGGAGGCCACTGGCTGTCAGCCAGAGAGCCGTAAGGAGGGCCAGTGCGTTGGTTGGCGAGGAAGTGGACGAGGCTACTGATAACAATAACAAGAAGAGAAGTAAGTCCTTTTGCACTTGATTGTGGTTTGGTTGAATTGCTGTACACTGTTGTATGTCTGGTAGCTTGGAAACAACGCTGCTTATTATGTTTATTTCTCTATGCCTTCAACATTGTGTTGATGGGTTTTTTGTACTGCAGAGAAACCATTTGGTTGTGATGCTGGTCTGGAGGGTGAACTGGCAAACTTACATGTTCCATTTGGAGGTTAGCCTTGTTTCTCCCTTCTCCATGCCTTGTTTTGATAATTTTGGTGGAATTCTGTGCTGTGGTACCATTTTGACATACTATAATGTGAAAAAATTAGGTGGTGTGCATAAAGATAACTTCTTCCCAATGTTCCAAAGTGGATCTGGTAAGGCAGTCTTGCTCAACAAGGACTCAATTCAGAAGGCAAGAGCTGTTCTAGAAGGTAGGAAATGATTTCATATTTCACTAGTTATGACATTTAGTTTGTATGCTGTTTTTTGCATGTTATGTACTAGGCAAACATGCCATTAACTATGAAATATATTGTTTCTAGAAAATGTTGAGAATGCAGCTGGTGCCAAACAGCCAATGTTCCATACCAGTACGGGTAGATCTGTCCTAGTCAGCAAGAGCTCAATCGATAAGGCGAGAGCTGTTTTAGGGGGTCGGATGATTGCACATGAAGGTTAATTTCATTCCAGTATTCACAAGTTTTGAGAATTTCGCTGAATGATTCTAGACATGCCTTATTTGTGATCCATGAGTCCTATTACAGGAGATGTAGGAGGTGTGGATGGTATGGAACAGTTTCCTGTGTCTCAAGCTGGTTCAGGTAGAGCTGTATCAATCAGTACGTCATCTGTACAGAAAGATAATGATGTGCTAGAAGAAAATAATATAAAAATAGTTAACATTGATTCTTGTACCTTTTAAGTGACTATGTGAACTTTTTACCTATTTACTTCTGAACGGGCACCTTCTTAGTGTATAATGCAATTCCTCTATTTTAGGAAATGTGGAAGGTCCAGGTAGACCGGCCAATCAGTCTCTGATATTTCAAACTAGTTCCGGAAGACCAGTTTTGATCAGCAAAAGATACGTCGAGAGATCTAGGGCTCTGCTGATGGATGAAGATGTTAAAAATATTCGTAAGATACTAATATTAGTCTGTCTTTGGCTCTTTGCAATTTTCTAAATTCAATCATGATGATAGGTGTTTACCTCTTTGTGTGAAGGACAATGGGATACTGGCTGCCAGCTCCCAATTTTCCAAACAGGACTTGGAAGGCCTGTTGCTGTGAAACATAGTTCAATTAAAAAGGCAAGCACAATTTTGGGGGATGGAGATGTTAAAAGAAGTGGTAAAAACACCCATTCAAGCTTATTATTTACTTATTTATCTATTGCACATGATTCATCAAATTTATTTCCCTTTGTGAGATTTAGGTAATGGACATACCGGTGTTTGTACCACACCTTTCCAATTTGAAACACCAAAATCCGTTTTGATGAGTAGCAGTTTGATTATTAATGGCATGACAGTTACACCAGAAGAAAATACTTCAGTGCGAGGTATATATTCCTGATTTCACTGTGAAAACATTTCTCTTTTGTGCCATCTTGTGTACCATCTGTTCAATTTATTTACATTACACAAACTATCACTATCAGTACATCCTAGATGTTTCTCACTTGATAATCTTTGTTCTCCAGCAGAAAAATGTTTCAACGATGATGGCCAATTGCCGTTATTTCAGACTGGGTCAGGGAGGTCAGTCACAGCAAGTAAGGGTTCCTTTAAAAGGGCAAGTTCTGTTCTGGAGCCAAGAAATATTGCAAAGGAATTGGAAGGTAAATCATGCTCAAAACATTAAATGTTGCCATTTTTCAATTGTTGTTCACGTCTTCCTTTTTCCTGACATAGTGACAAACACGTTTCTTCTGTGATTCTCTTTCCCTCAGATGAATCTCATCTCAATGATGGTTATGCCACCTCAATATTTAAAACTGGACTTGGAAAGTCTATCTTACCAACTGAGAACTCAAGAGAAAGGGCACAATTTGTATTAGAGGCTAAAGAGGCTGTAAAACAAGGTAAGTTTGTGTTCTAGATTAAGATTTCTTACACTTAGGTTCGGCAGTTGATAAAGATAGCTTTTCTATTGCACTGCTAAATACTAATATCTCATGTGTGCAGCAGTAATTAGTGACATTGGAGCTGGCTTTGGTGAAAATCCAATGTTCCATTCTGGAAAACAACAGTTTTCACCTGAAAATGATACTTCAAGACCTAGGGCCAGTACCCCCATGGAGCAAGGCAAATTTGCAACAAAAGGTATCCCTTGAAATAGTGTATTACACACAGCTGATTTTAGATTTTAGTATAGGATTAACTAAATATAGGATACATGATACATGTTTGATTCTTTTATTTAGTTGTAAAATATTATTTGCAACATTATTACTGAAGGATATGAAGACTGTGGAAGTCCATTGCCAATGTTTCAAACTGGATCTGGAAAATCTGTATTGGTCTGTGAAAGCTCGATGCAAAAGGCAAGAGCCGTTCTTGAGGAAGAAGGTGATGTAAACACTAAACAGAGATATTACTATATAGCAGGCATATGAAACTTTATTCTGTGGATATTTTTGCTGATGCAACACTTGATACTTCATAGTCAGTAACCTCTGTTCTCTGTTTACTGTATGACTTCAACTTTTCAAAGTCCATGAAAGCTACTTTGTTTTCAGTAGCTCTACATAAATCCCTCGAAGTTGCTGTTTTTTTTTGGCTCAGTCTTCAAAGTTAGATTTTCTCACAAAATATTTTTTTCCTCAAACGATGCAGGAGATCCATACGCTATAAACCCTATATATTATGAACACATTTTGAAATTCGAATCATTGTAGAATTTTTATACTTAACATACTTATGGTTTTTATTAATTATTGGCATGGTTATTAAGGCGTCGCTTAGGAGCGACGCCTAAGCGGTAAGGCGAGCCTCTCCGTCTAAGGCGTCCTATCGCCTTGCCGCGAGTGTAAGGCGAGGGGCCCTGGGCAACACAAAGGAGGTGGCGGCGGCAACACACATGTGTCTGCGGCGGCGCGCATGGGGTTGTGGCGGCGCACGTCTATCGCCCAGTCAGAGGAGAGGAGGATGGAGAGCAGTGGGGGAGGGAGAGAGCTGCGGCTGCAGTGAAGGGAAAGTGCCGCCGCTGCGGGAGTGCTGTGGGCTGCGGCTGGGAGAGGGAGGAGGAATGAGAGCAGTTGGGGAGTGCGCAGTTTAACCTAAAATTGATGTTGGGCTATTGGGCAGGCTAACTATTGTGGTCTTTTTTCTTTTCCTTTTTTCCTATTTCTCTCTTCTACCAGGCTGAAATACGCCTACTAGGCCTTGCAGTTATACTATCTTGCTTATTAATTTCGAATTAGTGTTATATAAATAATATTACTATATAATTATTAAGGCGTCGCCTCGCCTTACGCTTTACCGCTTAAAAGATAAAAAAGGGGGTCGATCGCCTTAAATCGTCTTACCGCCTTAATAACTATGATTATTGGTCGAAGAATCCAAAATTGGACTTTAAAACAAAATCTCTTGTATTTTTTAATGGAGTTCAGGGAGTACAATTTAACAAAACAATGTTATGGTGACACTTTTGGTGACAACCATAGCTGTGTAGTCAGTGTCTAAATGCACTTATTTTGAAATACCAAACAAAAAAGAACAGATGGAGTATAAACTAGATTGTATCGAATAAAAGTACTTTCAAAAGGCACACCACCATTATGTCAAGGGATCCTCTAATAAAATATGAGGTTTTATTCTTCCTTTTTAGTAGCCGCCGGCTGGGGCACCCGCTCGTACAACCGCCCTGCACGGTTCGTCGCACATCAGTGTGGAGACGACTTGCTCCCCCTTGGTGCCCCAGGCTGCTGGCGTGGCCTTCTCCCTGGCTGCTCAGGCCTCTCGGGAGTCGAGGAACGTTAGCGATCTTACAGGGGCGCCCCTGCGCCACCAACGCAGGTGTCGGGCGCGCGAGTGGGGTGGCCGAGCTGCGGAGCAGGAGGGCCTTACGCCTGGTGGAGTTATGTCAGGGCCTTCTCAGCCTCCTGAGGTGCTCCCCGTGCTTGTCCCTGTTGATGTTGTTGAGACGGTGGAGGATCACTGCATTCTGGATTGGTCCGCAGAGATCGCCCAAGCAGAAGACGCGCTACGCAATGCTTTCTTCGTCAACATCATTCGCCATCAGCTTGGGGTTTCTGCTGAAGATGTGGCCCTTGACTTCAGGAGGAGATTCAACCACAGTGATGCCTAGTTCGCCCTGGCTCCTTCGGCCATGTCCGACTTCCTCTTGACCCTGGCTGACAGCGCTACGACAATCTGAGTGTACAATGATGGGCGTGCCCTTAGCGCGGCGGCGTTCCGTGCTCATCTGTGGCCCTGGTCGCGCCAAGCAAGTGCTACTGGTTGTGGCGCGCTGCCGTCTCTGGTGGATATCATCCTCACCGACATCCCTAATCATGCATGGAGCTAGAGATGGCAATGGGTACCCGCGACCCGATACCCGATGGGTGTTTACTCTATTAGGGTATATATATGGGCTAAATGTTCTACCCATGGGTCTCTTATTGGGCAAAAACTTTTAGCTCAGCCTTGGTGGTTTCTGACCATTGCCCTGCTCCTTTGTCTCTGGATGTATCTCAGGGGGAAGAGAAGGTTCCACTTTGAAAGTTTGTGGCCCAAGATCAATGGGTTCCATGAGGCAGTCCAACAGAACTGGTCGACCCCTTTTTCTGTCTCTTGTCCGGTGGAACGTCTATATTGTAAACTGCAGAGGCTGAGCAGGGGTCTTCAAAGCTGGAGTCATAGGAAGGTTGGTAATATCAAGTTGCAGCTAGCCATGGCAAAGGAAATTCTTCATCGCTTCGAAATTGCCAGGGATTCTCGGCAGCTCAGTGATGAGGAGGATTGGCTGCGTGATAAACTGAAACATCATTGTATTGGTCTCACATCTCTTGAGAGGACTATCACAAGACTCAGGTCAAGTATTACCTATCTGAAGGAGGGAGATGCCAACACCTCGCTTTTCCATCAGCAGTCGAGGTTTAGAAAGAAGAATTTCATTACCAAACTTCATGTGGGGGAGCAGATCATCGCTGACCAACAGGGTAAACATACGGCTGCCTTTAAGGGCAACGACTAATATGCAAGCATTCATTAGGTGCAAGCGTGCAAGCAGCTCTCTTGGTTCGTTGGATCTAGATCCAACCGTATGTGTAATCGTGGTTTGTTAGGGGCTTTTTTATAAAGCTACACGAGGTGGTGGTGGAAGGATTTAAATGCTAAATATAGCATACGGTTAGATCTAGATCCAACGGACCAAAAGACATGCTTGCATGCTTGCACATAATGGTTGCTTGCATATTAGTCGTTGCAGCCTTTGAGTTCTATGAGGGCTTAATCGGTACTAGCCTCCCTAGAGATTTCACATTGAACCTTGCTGCCTTCCATGACTCTCACTCTGAGGTGTGGTGTGGTGTCCCTAGAAGAGTCCTTTTCGCTTGATGAGGTGTGGTGTGGTCAACTATTAAAGAAATGCCTCAGGACAAAGCACCAGGGCCGGATGGTTTCATTGGAAGATTTTATAAATCTTGCTAGAACATCATTAAGGATGATATTATGGCAGCTATCTTGGCCATTCAGAAGGGACACATCTCCAAGTTCAGCCTTCTCAATACTGCTTACATCACCATGCTGCCAAAGAAGGCTAATGCTGTTCTGCTAAGTGATTTCAGGCCTATCAGTCTTGTCCATAGTTTTGCCAAACTTGTGACAAATGTGATGGCTAATCGCTTGACCCCTTTCCTCCCCAGTTTGGTCTCTGCAAACCATTCAGCCTTTGTGAAGAAGGGAAACATACAGGACAATTTTTTGCTTGTGCAGCAAGTGGCTAAAAAGCTGCAATAGCAAATCTCCTCAGACCCTCCTCAAATTGGACATATTGAAAGCCTTCGACTCAGTCTCCTGGTCCTTTCTTCTGGAGGTGCTCACCCATATTGGCTTCGGACAAATCTGGTGCAACTTATGCCTTCTGCTCTCAACTTCTTCCACTGAAATTCTGCTGAATGGAGAACCTGAAGATAGTATCATTCATCGTCGGGGTTTGTGGCAAGGAGACCTGCTGTCTCCATGCTCTTCATCTTAGTTATGGACGTGCTTAACTCTTTAGTTGGTCGGGCAGATCAGGAGGGCCATTTTCACCTGCTAGCAATTCAGCAACCTCAACATCGTATTTCTCTCTATGCTGATGATGCAGTCCTCTTTCTAAGGCCGTACACAGCTGATCTTAACCTGATCAAGGAGCTCCTGGAGGTCTTTGGGCACGCTTCCGGACTAGTGACGAATCTGGCTAAGAGCTCAGTCCATCCAATTCAATGTGGTGAGGGGGAGAAAGTGTTGATTTTCAGTGTTCTGAGCTGTGGCATGAAGGATTTTCCTTGTACCTACTTGGGCCTACCTTTGAGTCTCAAGAAGCTCCAAAAGCAGAATTTCACAAGTCGGTTGATAAGGTGGCGGACTGTATTCCAGACTGGAAGGGTGCCCTCATGAACCGGGCTGGCCGGTTGGTTACAGTCAGAGCGGTCCTGTCTGCTGCACCTATCTATTCCATGATCGCCCTAGACTTACCTAAATGGGTCATTAGAGCTATTGATAAGCGGGGTAAAAGGTTCCTTTGGGTCGGCAGCGATAATGCTAAGGGTGGGAACTGCTTGGTGTCCTGGAACTATGTGCAGCGATCACTACAATTCGGTGGCCTGGGTGTGCTGAATCTGGAGGTACTAAGCTGGGCTCTCTGTCTGCGTTGGTTGTGGCTTGAAAAAACTGATCCCAGCCGGCCTTGGAGCTGGCTGCCGGTTCAGGTCCCTAACAAAGCCAGGGCTCTATTCAACATGGCAGTGGTGACAGTGGTCGGTGATGGTCAGAATACAATATTCTGGAAAGATAGATGGATCAATGGTAAGACAGGCTCCCAATCTGATCAGGACAATTTCTAGAACAATCAATTGACGATCGGTGGCGCAAGGCCTTTTGGACAGAAGTTGGGTCTCTGATATTAAAGGAGCTCTCACTGTCCAAGTTTTGAGGGAGTACCTCTTGCTGTGTGGGACCTGCTGGTTAATTGGCAACTGACAGAAGGTGAAGCTGATTGTCACTTGTGGAAACTTTCCAATTCGGGGGTTTACTCGAGTTGCTCAGCCTACATGGCCTTTTTTGAGAGTGCAGTCTGCTTTGCGCCTTGGAAAAGGATCTGGAAAATCTGGGTTCCTTCTCGCTGCAAATTCTTTACGTGGCTTGTGATTAAGTGGCGCTGCTGGACTGCGGATCGACTGGCTAAGTGGGGGCTGCCTCACCGACTGCTTGTCCTTTGTGTGATCAAGAGGCTGAAACCATCAACCACTTGCTAGTCTCCTGTGTTTTTGCTCGGCAGGTGTGGTTTCTAGTTCTCCATGGCTTTGGTTTGAGTCATCTGACACCAGCGCTTTCTGATGGAAGCTTCTCTTCATGGTGGACCAAATCCCTCAAGCTGGTACCAAAGGAGCTCAAGAAGGGGTTTAATTCTCTGCCCATTCTAGTGGCCTAGGAACTTTGGAAGCACCGTAACCGTTGTGTCTTTGATGGGGCACGACCAGATCTTGTGGTGGCCCTGCAGGACTTCGCTAGCGAGGGAGTGTTATGGTGTTCGGCTGGGGCCAAGGGCCTCCAACAGCAGATTGCAAAGGTCTTGAACACAGGCTAGTGTAGCTAGTGTGGTCGTGTTTATTGCCCCCTATTCTCAGGGTGGAGGGTGGGTGAGTTATCCGTGTGTCAGTGTGTCTTGGTGTTGGGAAATTTCTTTCCCTGTGTACTTGCTTGCTTCCTTTCCTTTCTTAATGAAATGATATGCAGTTCTCCCGCGTGTTTGAGAAAAAAAAGTTGGGAATACGAAGCTATCAAACACAGTTTACCAGCAGATTTCATTTTGAATCTCATTGGACAAAATTGCCTGATTTTATTACAACAGTGGATGCTGCTTGGAATTCTGTTCCTTCCTCCCCTTGCCCTTTTGAAACCCTTCCCAAGAAGTTTAGAGCCACCGTCAGGCGTCTCCAAAGCTGGTCTCAAAAAAGGGCGGGCCATATCTCCTCTCAGCTTGGGATGGCACGGGAAATTATTCACAAGCTGCAGTCTGCTCAAGATATCAGACCCTTGTCAGTGCTAGAAAATTGGCTGTTGAAGCAGCTTGATGGTCATGTTGTGGCCCTTTCAACCTTGCAACGTTCTATGGCTCGGAGCCGCTCTAGGATTACCTGGTTGGCTGAGGGGGATGCTAACACAGCCTTCTTCCACCTCCACGCTAAATACCGCAAAGGCAAGAATTTTATTGGTAATTTGTTATCCGACGATGGTTTAATAAAGTCAAGGCATGAGGACAAGGAGGAAACTATAAGTGATTTTTTCCACAATTTGCTGGGTTGTTCGTCTGATCGAGCTCATACTATTGATTTGGATCATCTCCAAATTCCTTCTCATGATCTCTCTTCGCTGGACAGCCCTTTCACGGAAGATGAAGTCTGGAAAACAGTCCTTTCTCTACCTTCAAACAAGGCTCCTGGCCCGGATGGTTTTACTGGGAAATTTTATAAGTTGTGCTGGCATATTATTAAAGGAGATATTATGGCAGCTGCTATGGCTGTTTGGAACAGAAATCGGGGAAATCTGGAACTTCTCAATTCAGCATACATCATTCTTCTACCCAAAAAAGATGATGTATGTCATGTCAAAGATTTTCGGCCTATAAGCTTGGTCCACTCCTTTGCTAAGCTTATTACAAAGCTTTTGGCAAATAGGCTGGCCCAACACCTGGATAATATGGTTTCGCAGAATCAAAGTGCTTTTATTAAAGGCAGATCCATTCTGGATAATTTCATGCTTGTGCAACAGACAACAAAGTTGTTTCACCAGAAAAAGTGTGCAAGGATCCTCCTTAAGTTGGATATCACCAAAGCTTTTGACTCTGTCTCGTGGCCCTCCTCCTAGAGGTCTTAAAGCATTTGGGTTTCGGGCAAATTTGGTGCGATATTGTTAGCATTCTTCTTGCTTCTGCCTCTTCCCAAGTAATGCTTAATGGTAAACCAGGTAGGAGAATTATTAGACGAGGTCTTCGGCAGGGGGACCCTCTCTCCCCAATGTTGTTCATACTGGTTATGGATGTGCTAGGCTATTTAATTAAGGAGGCTGCTAATGATGGTTTGATGGTGCCTCTGATAGAAAATTCGGTTCATAATCGTATTTCTATTTATGCTGATGATGTGGTGATTTTCTTCCACCCGGTGGCTCTTGATTTAGTAATCACCATGGACATTATCAGGATTTTTGGGGAGGTAGCTGGGCTCAAAGTGAATATGGCAAAGAGCAGCGTTTTCCCCATCCACTGTACTGCTGAAAATCTGGATACCATTCATAATCTGCTGCCATGCGTTGTTGCCAACTTCCCCTGCAAATATTTGGGGGTGCCTCTATCCTTAAAGAAGCTCGGCAGACAACACTTACAACCATTCATTGATAAAATTGCACATCGTCTTCCCTGCTGGAAAGCTGATCTGTTGACTAGAGCTGGAAGACTGATTATTGTCCAGACTGTCCTGTCTTCAATGAATATCTACTTAATGATGGCCATGGACCTTCCTTCTTGGGTTTTCAAAGCAATTGACAAGATCAGAAGGAATTTCCTGTGGAGAGGGAGGAAAGAAGCTTTGGGAGGACACTGCTTGGTAGCTTGGAACAAGGTTACTAGGCCAAAAGAATTTGGAGGATTGGGTATCTTAAACCTGCGTTTGATGAATTGGGCTCTTAGATTACGCTGGCTCTGGCTGAAAAAAACCGATACTGGCAGACCTTGGGCATCCTTTAAAATAAATGCTCATCCTTCAGTTAAGGCCTTCTTCTCGGCAGCAATCTCTTCGGTGGTGGGCAACGGTAAAAACACTTTGTTTTGGACAGATAATTGGATCGATGCCCAAAGTCTACGTCAGCTAGCCCCTCATTTGGTCCAGATGGTCTCTTCTAGGGCTAAAATGAGGAATGTCCACGATGCCCTTATTTCAAGGAGCTGGGTCCATGATATTAGAGGAGCTATCATTGTAAATGTTTTGTCTGACTTCCTCAAGGTTTGGGACCTCACTACAGACTGGGTCTTAACACCAGATCAGGAGGATAAGCATAGCTGGAGGCTTTCAAGCTCAGGTTTATATTCGGCAAAATCGGCATATACCGGTTTCTTTCTTGGAGCAACAACTTTTAAACCTTGGGAAAGGATTTGGAAATCATGGGCTCCTAGTAAATGCTTTGGAGCAACACTGGTTAAACTGGACCATGTTTTCTGTACAGCCAGCTGGGAGGAGATCCACCCGGATTGTATTCTCCATAGCAACTCTTCAGAACTCTCTGACCATTGTCCCTTAGCTCTGCATCTTAATGAGAATGTCAAAGGGAAGCGAAGGTTCCATTTTGAGAGTTTTTGGACCAAGATTCCAGATTTTTTGGAGACGGTGGCTACCTCTTGGGAGCAGCCAGTGATGTTTTCTTGTCCCTTGGAAAGATTGGCGCTAAAGTTGAAAAGGCTTGCAAAGGCTTTGCAGTCGTGGAGTCATAAAAGGATCGGAAATGTTAAATTTCAGCTTAGCTTGGCCAGGGAAATTTTGCACAGACCTGAGATTGCTCAAGACAATAGATTGTTGTGTGGGGACGAGATATGGCTGAAAGGAAGGCTTAAGCATCACTGCCTGGGGCTTGCATCTCTAGAAAGGACAATTGCTAGACTTAGATCGCGGATCAAATATCTGAAAGAGGGAGATGCCAACACTTCCTTTTTTCATCTACAGGCTTGCTATCGGAAAAAGCGAAACTTTATCTCTGAATTAGTGCATGGGGACCAGATCGCCACCTCGCAAGAGCAAAAGCAGGAGGTCTTGTTTGATTTTTTTCTCCAATCTGTTGGGGGTAGCGAAGCAGCGTGAGTTCACTCTAGATTTGGAGGCTTGCCACAGTGCTGATGTTGATCTTGGGGCCTTGGACCTTCCCATTACAGAGGAGGAGGTCCGGGCCACTATTGCTAGCCTTCCCTCGGACAAAGCCCTAGGGCCAGACGGTTATACGGGAAGATTTTATAAAACTTGTTGGCACATAATTAAGGCTGATCTGATGGCGGCAGTTATCACCCTGCACCAAGGTAACACACGCAAATTGTGGATGATGAATTCTGCGTACCTAACACTTATCCCTAAGAAAGTTGATGCCAAGACAGCCGGAGACTACAGGCCAATTAGCCTTATTCACAGCTTCGCCAAGTTGGTATCCAAAGTCTTGGCTAATCGCTTAGCACCGCACCTTCAAAATCTGGTGGCTACAAATCAAAGTGCCTTTGTCAAGGGTCGTTCCATTCATGATAACTACATGTTGGTTCAGCATTCTATCAAGGCCTTTCACAGGAAGATCGCTGGTCTGTTTCTAAAGCTGGATATTACAAAAGCTTTCGACTCAGTGTCCTAGGCCTTTCTCCTAGAAGTGTTATCCCATCTTGGCTTCGGGCCCAGGTGGTGCGGTCTCGTGTTCAATTTGTTATCCACTTCTTCCACACAAGTGCTATTGAACAGAACTCCGGGGGATTATATTCGTCATCGGAGGGGGCTGCGCCAAGGCGACCCCTTATCTCCTATGCTTTTCATAATCGTGATGGATGTGCTTAGTAGCTTATTCAAGCATGCTGAGGAAAGAGGATTGCTGCATGACCTGGCCATCAGAAACGTGAAATCTAGACTCTCGATTTACGCAGATGTTTTGGTTCTTTTTGTCAAGCCTGCAGTTGACGATCTTATTTGTGTCAAAATGATCCTGGATTGCTTTGGAGAGGCCTCGGGCTTAGTTGTGAATTTGCGAAAAAGTTGTGCTATCCCTCTCAGTTGTGATGATCAAACTGTTCAGGACAGTTGTAACATTTTGCAGTGCAACCCGGCTTCTTTTCCATGCAACTATTTGGGGCTGCCTATTTCTGATAAGAAGTTGGGGAGGAGGGACCTTTTGCAGTGGGTTGACAAGATAGCTAACCGGCTGCCCGGTTGGAAGGCTCCACTACTAAACCTTGCTGGCAGGGCAGCCTTGGTCCGGTTCGTGCTCTCTGCAATCCCCATATATCCTTTCATCGCCATGAATGTTCCCAAGTGGGTTATCAGTGCTATTGACAAAATTCGGCGAGGTTTCTTGTGGAAGGGTACAAAATATGTGAAAGGTGGGCATTGCCTTGTGGCGTGGGATAAAGTCACCAGACCACTGGACCTTGGTGGACTTGGTATCCCAAATCTGATATATAAGAGTTGGGCGCTGCAAGCTAAATGGCTTTGGCTCACCAAGACTGACCCGAATAGGCCTTGGAGTGGATTGGATCTCCCTGTTCAGTCACAAGTAAGGAAACTAGTGGCCAGTTCGATGTACACTAATGTGGGTAATGGCAAAAATACCATTTTTTGGAGGGACAGATGGATAAATGGGTGCTCTATCGCTGAGCTGGCACCTGAAGTGATCTCAAAGGTGGATAAAAAGGTTGCCTCTACCAGGACAGTGCATCAAGCCTTAGAAGGCATGTCGTGGGTCAGGGACATCAAGCCAACCCTCTCCCTTGTAGGGATACAACAATATCTTACGCTTTGGGACACCCTGGGTGAGATCGTGCTCACTCTTCAGGAGGATCACCATGTGTGGAGATTCGATTGTTCGGGCCTTTTCTCTTCTAGGTCCTGCTACAAGGTTCTGTTTTTGGGCTCCATCACCTTCGAACCTTGAAAAAGACTTTGGAAATCTTGGTCTCCTCCTAAGTGTAAGACCTTTTTATGGTTAGCCATGCAAAATAAGTGTTGGACAGCTGACAGGCTGCAAAAAAGAGGTCTTCCCCATCCGGAAGCATGCCCTTTCTGTGAACAAGAGCAAGAAACAGTTCAGCATCTGTTGACTGGTTGTGTCTTCGCCAGGCAATTTTGGCATAGCATCCTCTCCCCCTTTGGTATGGGCCACTTAACTCCAGGACTAGAGGATACTAATTTTGCTGATTGGTGGGGTCTAGTGACCATTCAGGTGCACAAAAGCAAGAGAAAGGGAGTCAACAGTGCCATTATTTTGGGAGCATGGTGCCTTTGGTTGCATAGAAACAGAGTTATTTTCGATGGAGATTTACCAACCATTAGCAAGGTGCATAGAAGCTTCATCGACGAGCTATCCTTATGGGTGCTGGCTGGTGCCAAACACCTCGGAAGCCTTGGGCTTGCTGCTGCTCTAGGCGTAGCAGGCCCGACTTAATTTTTTTTCCTTGGTCGTCTTTTTGTATCTTAGTCCTATGGATAGTTTTATTTATGCTTGTTGCTGCCACCATAGGGTGGTTTTTTGTACTGGTCCTCTTGGACCTTAATTTCCCCTTCTTCTTAATATAATGATGCGCAGCTCTCCTGCGTTTTTTCGAAAAAAAAGTAAATGCAAGTTCTTCATGTGGCTCGTGGCCCACGATCGCTGCTGGACAGCAGACCGACTAGCAAAAAGAGGACTGCCTCACCCTCAATTTTGTACACTATGTGATCAAGAGGAAGAAACGATAAACCACTTGCTGGTTTCCTGCGTTTTCTCTCAGGCTGTCTGGTTTCAGATGATGAAATCTGTTGGGTTGCAGCACCTTGCTCCTAACCCTGCGTGCTCCTCCTTTGAAAATTGGTGGGAAGGGTTTGCTGCATTTTCTGCTGGTCTAGCAAACACAGGGCTGCACAAGGGCTTGAATTCTTTGATCATTATTGATGCTTGGGCCATCTGGAATCACCGCAATAGCTGTGTTTTTAATGGTGTGCAGCCTAGTCAAAGCATGGTCATCAATTGGGTCAAGGAGGAGGCTCATCTCTGGTATAGGGCTGGAGCCAGGGATTTATCTAACATCCTTATGCTCCAGTAATTTCAGTGGGTAATCTTTAATTTGAGTCTCCATGGTCACGGGACTAGATGTCTTTTGTTGTTGTTGATGTTAATTTTCTCCTCCCTATAGCCTAGTGTTTGTGGGTTCGGGTGGAGTTGTACGAGGTTTCCTTGCCTCACCCTTTCTTCTTAATATATTGATACACAACTCTCCTGCGTTTTCGACAAACTGCTAGTAGTTAACCACATTTTTTCTAACTATCATAAAAGAAAGAAAACATTGTTGCATTGACATGATCTATTTTTTCATTCATGCAAATTAATCATTCTCTACCATGCTCATTTAGGTAGTGTTTGGTTGAGGAGCCAAGTAGAACGGAGCCGTTCCATCCCTGATTCTAGGAACGGAGCCGCTCTGTTCTGTGTTTGGTAATTTGGAACGGAGCGGCTCTGTTTTTTGTTTGGTTGCAGAGTGAACGGAACGGAGCGTGACTGTGAGAGCGGGATCGGAACGGAGCGGCTCCGTCCGGTTGATTTTTTGGAGCGAAATGGTTCCGGATCTGAGGAGAATATTCCCTAATTGGAGCCATTCCGTTCTAGTTCCTTTGTAACCAAACAGCAACAAAACTGGGACAGAACGGTTCCGTTCTACTTGGCTCTTCAACCAAACACTACCTTAGAGAGGTGTACACTTCACTTTTCAGACAGTTGCATCAGCCTTATGTGTAAATAAAATAAATGAATAATGTGCAGAAGTGTACCAAATTGAAATGTATGATCAAATTTGAAGAGCATGACATGAACAATGGCTAGTTAAATCAAGTGCTGATGTGGCATAATGCTGCTGCTTGTTTAGATAATAGAAAAATTAGAAATACTTGGTTCTCAAGGATGTAAAGGAGAATGCTTGACCTTTAAATTTAATCTCTATTTTCCCTTTATTTATTGCTGATCTGAGTTGTTCTTTGTCAGAGCACTACAAGTTGGTTAAGATGGACAAAAAAATTGCAGCCTCAGCTTCACCGCTCAAGACAAGCCATGCAAGAACAGTAAACATATCTTCAACTGGTGTTTCTAGAGCTGCTACCTTATTGGGCTTGGAGGAGAATACCCTTTCAACACAATTTTTTGGACATGTGAGTGATAAGTTAGGTACGGAGATAACTGTTAAGCGGGGAAATCCAGAACACATGCTTGATGTTGCATCTGCACATGCAATTTCTAGTGGCACTCATAAGGGTTTTATTTATCCAACAGAAAACCCCACACATATGGATAAACATCAGCAGTTTGGATTTTCTAAAAGTTCTACCTCTTACGTTGGTGAGCATTCTATCAGGTTCAGCACTGCAGGTGGCCGATCAATGGCTATCTCTGTCGATGCACTACAACGTGCGAAAAGCCTTTTGGGTGATTCAGATTTAGTGGTTTCTCCAAATGGTTCAATTGGTCGCTCTTTGGCATCAGCTATAGAGAATCTACCAAAACCAACTATTTCTCCGAAAGGAGATGTATCTAACCTATCATATGGAACTAGAGCAATAGGATATGCTGTACCTGACACCCCTGTGACTAAAACAAGTGCTAATCAGTTTCATATGGGAAGGGAATATCGTCCAGTCAATGAAATTCCAAAGGTCCCCAAGCCTCCCTCCAGATGTTTATCTGAAGGCGACAATGCGAGTAACTCTAAAGACAAGACCCAGTGGCACCATATGCCAGCTGGACCATTGGTTGACATCACTAATTACATGGCTACATGTTCTGGAAATACGGACTGCTTAGCAAATGGAAAGAGAATTATTGGGGGGAGAAACTCCGTATCTCCATTCAAACGGCCCCGTTCTTCCAGGTCCTTTGATTTACTCTTTCTAGCAAGTTTTAAACTCTTTCATGTCATGCTCCTGATACATCCATGGTAAAACTGGCTAGGTTCATCACTCCAATAAAAAACAACAAACTATCTTCTGCTGGTAAGCTGATGGTCATACGTAGTTAGCACATTCTCCAGATTCATTCCTACTTGATAGGCTGGAGTATTTTTCACAGGAGAATCCATAGTGCCACCAATGCAGATCAGTCCCTGTAGGACAATGCTATCTGTACGTTATCCTTTCCAACATCAAAGGAAAAATTATAAAGAATATTTTGGTGGTCCTCCTTGCTTCAAATATTTGGTACAGTGTTGCGTCCTTGCATTTCATTTCTGCTGATGTGTTATTTCTTAAGTGTGTTAACTATGAATCTTTTCTTGTAAGCAGACTGAACATGTGACTGATGATGTGAAGCTCATGGATGCAAGAAGAGCTGAGAAGTTTAGATTTCAGCATATGGATACTGGTGCAGAAGAGTTTCAGAAAATGCTGCTCACATGTGGTGCTTCATTGTCATGTGCAACAAAAGAGTAAAGATCATTCTTGAATGTCATGTTCCACTATTTCATGCTGATGATACAAGATTGACCTTTAGGGTTGTTTGGATTGTGGGATCAGAGAAGTGGGATTTGGATTAGGATGTGGGGTGATATAATGCTAACCTTTAATAAAAAAATAATGAAGAATTCTGCTCAATAACCCACTAAAAAAATAATGAAGAATTCAGCTGCAGCAGCCCCGACATTAGCATTGACAGTAATAAAAAGCACCGTCCTTTATGTCACCAAGTCTGTTAGTTTATTCCAGGAAAAGACATCAAAAGCTACAGCTGATTGACAGTATTGATGAGAATGGCAATGTCGGGGCTGCTGCAGATGCTATAATTTCTCCAGCTTCGGCGACTGGTTTGGCTGCTGATGGGACAGATCACGTTGGTCAGGGCCCAGTCATTATCGGGGATGTGGCAGATGCTATTGTGTCTCCAGCCACGGCAATAACTTTTACACGTTCTGAACCTATTTTGAGTTTGGTTGAGCCTACTGCGGCTGTGGCAGACATTCTGATGTCTCCAGCTGGGGTGGCTCCCAGTCTTCTTCCTTCTTCTGGCGAGCAGGAGACTTCCCAGTCTTTGCAGAGAGAAGAGTTCATTAAATCTGTTACTCGGCAACCTTCTAAATTGCTTCCTGCTCCTCCAGTCATCTTGAAGAAGAAGGACAACAAACTGCCCTCCAGATCGGTGCCACGTCGCAGCCGCAGATTTGCTGGTGTAGGCGTTGAATTTAATGCCTCTGACCTTGACAGACGTGCTATCAAGAAAATCATGAAGGCAGTTGGTTTAATTGCTGATAATGTGGGGATTGACCAGAGGGCTCAAGAGGAGTATGCTGATCTTTTCAAGACATTTTTGTCTGATATTCATGTAAAAGCCCTTGCAGCCTTGTTTGGCTGGCAGGTTCCTGACCAACTGTAGGACCTAGGATTGGATCTGCTTTGTTTTTCCTTTTGTTGTTCTCATCGCCCTTGTGTCAATGAATCCGGAACGTGTTCTGATATGGAATGTAAGAGGATTAAATTCCTCGGCTAGGCAAGACTCAGTCCGTTCTTTAGTTACTTCCTCAAAAATTGATATCATTTGCTTACAAGAAACTAAATTGGATGTCGTTACCAGAGGGGTCCTCCTATCAGCCTTAGGCTCCGAGTTTCTTAATTTTATCGAGCTACCTGCTGTTGGCGCCAGTGGTGGGATTTTGGTGG
Organism: Zea mays; assembly: GCF_902167145.1. Classification (NCBI taxonomy): domain Eukaryota; kingdom Viridiplantae; phylum Streptophyta; class Magnoliopsida; order Poales; family Poaceae; genus Zea; species Zea mays. The sequence continues at coordinate 98,445,269 of NC_050105.1, read as the reverse complement.
CTTGGAAACAAGATGTGGTTGTCACAGGCACGCAGTATATCCGGAATAATAGCGTCTCAGTACAATTTCTCAATGGAAATGGGAGCCCCTGGTGGCTTACTTGTGTTTATGGACCGCAGGGAAATAATGATAAGATCCTATTCCTGCAGGAACTCAGAAATCTGAGGGGGCTGTGTCTTGGACCATGGATGATTGCTGGTGATTTTAATTTGATCTATAAAGCTGAAGATAAGAATACCCCACACTTCAACCGGGGTATGATGGGAAGATTTCGCAGTCTGATCAACGACCTTGCTCTGAGTGATCTTCCTCTGAATGGTAGAAAATACACGTGGTCCAATCAGCAGGCTAATCCTACCTTAGTGAAGTTGGACAGGGTTTTATGTACCTTGGATTGGGAGGAAATGTTTCCGAATTCTCTGCTTCAAAGTCTGGCCTCCAATGACTCTGATCATTGTCCCCTTCTTTTGGGTTTGAGGGATAACATTTCGGGTAGGCGCAGGTTCCATTTTGAAGCTTTTTGGCCCAAGATTGATGGTTTTTTGGAGGTTGTTCAGTTGGCATGGCATTCTGTCCCTGTTTCGAACTGTCCTTTTTCCACTCTGAATCTTAAGTTGAAAGCTGCTGCTAAAGGGCTGCATGAATGGAGTGCTAAAAAAGTTGGAAATATTTCGTCCACTTTGGCTCTGGCCCGAGTGTTGTTGCATCACTTGGAAGTTGCCCAAGACTCTCGCCTGCTGTCTCCAGCTGAGTTGTGGTTTAAAGTAAATCTTAAGAAACATTCTCTGGCCCTTGCTTCCCTTCAAAGGACTATTGCTAGGTTGAGGTCCAGAATTGGGTGGCTGCGTGAGGGGGACGCCAACACTAAACTGTTTCATATGCATTCCAGATTTCGAAAGAAGAAAAATTTCATCACAAAATTGGTGTCCAATGGAGCAGTCCTCTCTAGTCATGATGACAAGGCCAATCTGATTGATGATTTTTATGGCAGGCTGCTGGGGCTCTGCAGTGATAGAGAGCATACTATATCCTTGGAAAATTTGGGGATTCCAAACTTTGATCTGTCAGCCTTGGATGCCCCATTCTCAGAAAAGGAAGTGTGGGATACAATCTGTCTTATTCCCTTAGATAAGGCTCCTGGTCCGGATGGTTTCACAGGGAGATTTTATAAGGTTTGCTGGGATATTGTCAAGGTTGATGTTATGGCTGCGTTTTCGGCTGTTGGATGCAGAAGATTCATTAATTTTCATGTTCTAAACACTGCATATATCACCCTCATCCCAAAGTTTGAAGGGGCTGATCAAGTAAAAGATTTCAGACCTATAAGTTTAGTTCACAGCTTCGCAAAACTGCTCACTAAACTCCTTGCTAATCGTCTGGCGGGTAGATTACACACTATGGTGTCTCCTAATCAAAGTGCCTTTATTAAAGGTCACTTCATTCAGGATAATTTTATGTTAGTGCAACAGACTACTCGCTTTCTCCATCAACATAAGCTTTCTCGAATCCTCCTGAAGTTAGATATCTCAAAGGCTTTTGATTCAGTTGCTTGGCCTTTCCTCCTCGAAGTTCTGCAACATTTGGGCTTTGGTCAGATATTGAGGGACATTATTAGTGGTTTGCTATGGACCTCTTCATCCCAGGTGTTACTTAACGGACTGCCTGGACAGACTATTATTCACCGACGTGGTCTTAGACAAGGCGATCCCTTGTCCCCTTTTCTGTTTATCTTGGTCATGGATATTTTGGTATTCTTATTTAACCGTGCTGAACAGGTTGGGCTGTTGCAGCCCCTTGCCCCACGGATTTTGCAGCACCGGATTTCGTTATACGCTGATGATGTGGTGATATTTCTTCGTCCGACTGCTTTGGATATCAATATTACTTTGGATATTCTTCACCTCTTTGGAGAGGCTTCCGGCTTATGTACTAATGTCTTGAAGAGCAGTGTATATCCTATTAGATGTGACGATCAAGACCTTGCTGTGCTTCATGACTTGCTACCTTGCGAGGTGGCTGATTTTCCTTGTCGGTACTTGGGTCTACCGCTAGCTATTAAAAAGGTCACTAGAGATCAGATTTAGCCCATCATTGATAAGATTGCAAATAAACTTGCTGGTTGGAAGGCTGATTTATTGACTAAATCTGGTCGTAAAATCCACGTCCAGTATGTTCTCACAGGGATGGTCATTTATCTTGCTATGGCTGTGGATCTTCCAGCTTGGGCGCTCAAAGCTATTGACAAGATTCGTCGTGGGTTTCTATGGAGAGGGCGGAAAGATGCAAGAGGTGGTCACTGTCAAGTGGCCTGGGGGACTGTTTGCAGGCCTATTGAGCTGGGTGGACTTGGTATTTCGAGCTTAAAAGAGCTTGCGTGGTCACTTAGAATGCGCTGGTTATGGTTGGCAAAAACTGATCCAACTCGCCCTTGGATTTCTATTTCTATCCATGTTCCTAAGAAAGTAAAAGATTTCTTCTCAATGGCTATGCAAACTGATATTGGTAATGGTGCTTCCACGCTTTTTTGGACAGATAGGTGGCTGTCGGGACATAGAATTGCAGATTTGACTCCACGGTTATTCAGAATTATTTCTAAGCAAAGGACTAATCGGAGAACAGTATTGGACGCTCTTTCCAATCACAGCTGGATTTCGGACATTCAGGGGGGCCTTTCAGTGGGTGTTATCAACGAGTATCTTCTCCTGTGGGATTTATTAGATTTGGTTCAGCTAAGACCTCATGTTGAAGACAAGCATTTCTTTCGCCTTGCTGCCAATGGAAAATATTCTTCCAAGGAAGCTTATATGGGTTTCTTTATTGGGTCAATTGAGTTTGAGCCTTTTCATATAATTTGGAAGACTTGGGCTCCTCCGAAATCTAAGTTTTTCATGTGGTTGGTCGCTCATAAGAAGGTGTGGACAGCTGATAGGTTGCAAAAAAGAGGTATGGATCATCCGGAGAGATGTCCATTATGTGATCAGGATCAGGAAACCTTAAATCATATGCTGCTGGGCTGCATTTTTGCTAGAGAATTTTGGTTCAAGCTGCTTCTTCTTGTAAATCTACAACACTTGGCCCATCAGTCCTGTGAAGGGGTTTTTATGGATTGGTGGCAAGACTTGAGCACCAAGATTCCTGGGGTTGCAAGAAATGGTCTTAATTCTCTTGTCATTCTTGGTGTTTGGACCCTTTGGAAACATCGCAATGGCTGCGTTTTTGACAATAAGAGTCCTAGTGTGGCTGCTGCTATTAGAAGCATTGGTTTGGAGATTGATCTTTGGGTTATGGCTGGTGCAAAGAAGCTGTCCTTGCTTACTGCCCCCATCCCAGGTCTACCTGTTAGCTAGTTAGCTGTAGTGCTGTTTTGGTAGCAGTGTTTTTTGTCATGGATGGTTTCATTTATGCTTGTTATTGGCCGCCGTAGGGCGGCCTTATCTGTATCTTGGGGTCCTTTTTGGACCTTTTTTCCCCTTCTTAATATATTTTCGCGCAGCTCTCCTGCGCTTTCGAGAAAAAAAAATAAGCAAGTACGATGTTAGGTAACCTGATGTGGTGCTTTTGCTCAGTAAGTGACATGTGATTTAAAAAATGTTTGATCATTACCTTTCGAGTTTCATGTGTGTACTTAAGACTTTATTTGACTTGAGGGTGATAAAATTTCTTCAGACATCCCTGCTATCAAGTCACTTTAGTTTTCCTGTTTTAGATGGGTCAGTAACCACTATAAATGGATTGTGTGGAAGCTTGCTTCACTTGAGAGGTGCTACCCAACTAGAGTTGCTGGTAAATTCTTGACGGTTGACAATGTTCTTGAGGAGCTTAAGTACCGGTGAGATGAAAGGCATGTCTTCTATTTTTTTCCATTTCAGTTGTATGGATGCATATGATTTTATTCATGAATTTTAGGTATGACAGAGAAGTGAATCATGGTCATCGATCAGCAATAAAGAAAATTTTAGAAGGGAATTCTTCACCATCTTTAATGATGGTCTTGTGCATTTCAGCTATTTACTCTTGTCCTTACCAAAATAACAATAAGTTGGAGGTTAACAAGGTAGATACTAATGAAGACAACAGTGGCAACCAAAGCTTCTCTGCCACTAATAGAAACATGTCTGCAAATATTGAATTAACTGATGGATGGTATGTGGTTGTGTTCACCTTATTGCATTGCATTGAAACTGAATCACACCAACAAGTTCCATGTTGGCTTCTTCACAGGTATTCACTTGATGCATCATTGGATGTGGCACTTCTGGAACAACTAGAGAAAAGAAAGCTTTTCGTAGGGCAGAAGCTTCGGGTAATATGACATTTTTATTTTTCAAGGGACATGGCTGTAGTTATTACAAACTTCTAACATATTTGACCTAATATGTGCTCCGTCTTGGCAGATATGGGGAGCTTCTTTATGTGGTTGGTCTGGGCCTGTGTCATTTCATGAGGTTTGCCTGATGCATGTTCCATCAGTTGTCTCTAAACAAGGAATAGTTTGTATTTAAGTATCTGTTATTGAAATCATATTTTCAGGTGTCTGGTGTTGTCAAATTAGTTGTCCACATAAATGGCACCTATCGTGCAAGATGGAATGATGCCTTAGGATTCTGTATGTGCCTGTTGTACTTAATTTTCATAAGGAACAATATCATTTTGTCTTTGCCTGTTCTGATAGCAAAATGTGTTTAGCTGGGGTTACCAATGAACATTTATGAGCAATTGTAGCTAAATCTGCACTCCACATTCTGCTTCTTTCTTACCAAAACTCTACTTTCTCTTTGATCTCAGGCAAACATGTTGGACTCCCACTGGCATTCAGGTGCATAAAAGTTTCTGGTGGTAGAGTTCCTAGGACACTGGTTGGAATCACAAGGATATATCCTATTCTCTACCGGGAAAGGTATATGACTGGATGTAAACTAACTTCATCACATTTTTCAGAAAGAAAAAAGATCTAGGATCAGATACACACATGTTTGTGGAATCTCTAGGGCCCGTTTGGATCCTTTCATTTTAGAGTAATTGGAATATACTTTATATACTAGGCTATTTAGCTTGGAATCTGATATTGAGAGAGAAATTGATCCCATAGATCCCCATGCTATGTCTCTTCTCTGCAACTTATAGCGCGCTTTTCGGCTCGCTCCCTTGTAGCAGAAGTGCAACAAATAAGTATCTCTCCCATTGGCCAACAATAGTAAAGGGCGTACCTAGTGCAGTAGGCTTCCTGCACTGTGCGGGGTCTAGGAAGGGTATCTTTAAGCGCCAAGCCTTACACGCATAATATGCAGAGGCTGGGACTTAAACCCGGGACCTTCCGGTTACAGACGGTGGGCTCTACTGCTGCACTAGGCCCGCCCTTCCCATGTGGTCAACAATAGTAAACAAGTATATTCCATATGTGACCATATTAACTTAATTGATCTGTGCTTAAATTGTGATATTAGAACGATCTCAATTCCATGGATCCAAACGGGGGCACGGGGCTAATGGCTAATTCTGTATGTCAGGTTGCCTGATGGTCGTTTTGTTGTGAGATCTGAAAGGATGGAAAGAAAGGCGCTGGAACTATACCACCAGAGGTACTTAGTTATGTGATTAGTAAACAATACAAATGAATGCACTGAACGGTCACAACTCCTTTAGCAGAAGTAGATTAACTATTAAACTATCAAAACAACATTACAATCTCTGATACATGTGCAGAATGTGAATTAATATATCTGACATGACTTTTTTTGCTTGCATGTTTTGTTGTATGGGGCTTATGATGTTTATATTATCTATATGTACTAATGTGTATCCATTACCTCTGCTCACCGTGGCAGCTCATAATTGGGTTCTCTTTCATTGCCTTTCTCTGCAATTAAGATTGCAGTCGTCCTCTTGAATATCTTATTAATGGTCTGTTATATTTATTCAAGTGTGCACTGCTGATATTCATGCACACTATTATACTAGTATCTGCACAGATGTTTTCCCTGATATTCAGTAGGCAAGACTGTTGGAAACTTTTTTTCTTCGAAAACACGTCCTTCGACATGACTGTTGGAGAAACCATGTTGCTAAAACCACTTGCAAACATATTTGCGTCCCAATAATTAGAACCATGTAGGTTCCATGCATTGTTGAATGGTGATAGGCAGACACCGTTGTGGGTTGGCTATTGGCACAACTGAATCATGCAATATTCCCTACTGTGAAGAAACTCACTTTATTAAATCTATAGACCTCTACATACCATCAGTGAAAGTGCATTTAGTGTTGCAGGGGATATATTATATATATCCAGGAATGTGGGACAAGGCCTATTACAATATACATAGCACACTAACACCTCCCGCAGTGTCAACTATATCCTGTATAGATGTTGAGGCTGGACTGAAACTCAGAGAACACTATGGAAGCCCCTTGGTGAAGATGTCGGCGAACTGCGAAGTGGTCGGGACGCTGAGAACGCGGACATCTCCGACAGCCACACGCTCGCGGACAAAAGTGAAGGTCAATCTCCACATGATTCGTGCGTTGGTGCTGCACGTGATTGGTAAAGAGGTAGACTGCGCTGACATTGTCGCAGTAGGCAAGGGTGGCGCGTGCGAGGGCTGTGGAGCTCCTAGAGTAGCTAACGGAGCTAACATGATAGATGGTTGTGGCCGATTTTCGATCCAGTTTTAACATCTGTACATGATAGAGTTGTGACTGCTGGGGGTATTAGAGTACCCATTTAGGGTTTTGGGGTTAGCCCCTTGTAATACCCTTGTATCATGTTATACCCTTGTATAATGGTAGAGTTTAGAGTTATACCCTTGTATAATGGGCTAGACCCAACAATCTGAGTCTATTAATACAACTCCCAACCCTGAGTTAGGGTTAGGGTTTCCCATATCCAGGAATGTGGGCCAAGGCCCATCACAATATATACACAACACACTAACATTTAGAGTAGAGCCCTAAAGTTCTCAGATCAAAGTTAAAAGTTAGTTTTAAATTTATTGATTCACTTTATTTAATATTACCCCCTTTTATGTGATCACAATAACATTACCGTTTCCTGTAGAGTATCTAAGATCACAGAAGATATTCTGTTTGAACAACAAGAAAACTGTGACAGTACTGATGATAACGAGGAAGGGGCTACAATTTGTAAAATGCTAGAGCATGCCGCTGAGCCTGAGTTTATACTTGCGGGCATGACTCCAGAGCAGTTGAAGTGTTTCTCATCTTATATAGAAAAGCAAAAGGTAAGTAGCCTGGCATCTGTTGGTTCATATTTACATGGAAAGTTACACATGCTTTGTCGTTATGCTGCAGATTGTTAAGCAAAATGAAGTATCTGAGAAGGTTGAGAAGGCCCTTGTTGTTGCTGGCCTTAGTTCAAGGGATGTTACACCATTTTTGAAAGTGAGAGTGATTGGCCTTGTCAATAAACATTCAGCTTCCACATCCAGTAACAAGGAAGGGCTAATAACAATTTGGAATCCGACTGAGATGCAGGTATGTCATGATCATCCTGCAGTCTAGATGTGTTGTATACATCTTTATGGTTTAGGGTTTTATGGCTAAGGGTTAGGTTCTGGATGAATGGATTTTTGCTGTAAACCATTAAAGCTTCATCATTGCTATTGACAGAAAGATAATCTTGTGGAGGGACAAGCTTATTCTGTTATGGGATTGGTACCTTCGAACTATTGCACCGAAATCATGTACTTGCATGCTAGAGGATCATCTACAACATGGAAGCCCTTAGCATCAGCTCAGACTACAGATTTTAAGTAAGCGCATTGGCTGCACTCCAGTTACATTTCATCGGTTCAACCTTAACCATGTTTCTTTATCCAGACCATTCTTTACCCCTCGTAGAGCAATTGAACTCTTGAAATTTGGTGAGGTGCCGATTTCAAGGTAAGTCTAATCTCATATTTAACCTTCACAATATTCTTTCATTGTATTAATGAACCTATTGAATAATTCCTATTGGTTGCAGTGAATTTGATATTGCAGGTCTTATTTTATATGTTGGCAATACTTATTTATGTAACAACAAGAAAAAGCAGTGGCTTTTTTTAACAGATGGATCTAAATTTGTCTCTGGGCAAGGGTGTGAAGAGCAAGATTGTCTTCTAGCTGTTAGCTTTTCGTCCGCAACCACTGATGAAGACTCTACATTATTTAGTTACACTCTCTCTGGAAATACAGTATGTTTTATTTTGATTTTGTATGTTGAGTTTCTGTTTCTTGTTTTGAAACCTCTAGATGGAACACCAGTCTGGGAAATCTACTGCTAGACATTTGAAGACCATTTGAAAGTTATTACATTTGTTCAGCTTTAAGTTAAACCCTTTCAAAACAAGTGTGGCTTCAGCTTATTGCTAATTTTCTTGCTCAGGTTGGTTTTAGTAATCTGGTCAAACGACAGAAAGACGAGACGAGGCAAGTATGGGTAGCTGAGGCAACAGAGAGCTCAAGCTACACTCTTTCCAACGAGATTCCTAGAAAATCTCACCTAAAAGAAGCTGCAGTTTTGGCTGAGAGATGGGCTTCTAGATCTTATCATGTAAGTTTTCCACTCCTGACAACAACCTGTTAGGCGCGAGTGCTATATTTTTATGATGATTCTAGTGCCACTCATTATTTTACTGCGATACCAATGGCCCTTGCAGAAAATTCAAGAGCTAAAAGAAAGGGTTTTATGTATAGTTGGCAACGCTGGTGTCTGAATTATAATAAACGGTACCACCTGCTGTTTTTGGAAATGGTGCAAGATTTTGCTTGGGGGTTGTCTTAGCTACACCATTATTTCTCACTGATGTTGGTTGGTTCTGGTTGGAGCCTTTTTAACGCAATATGAATGGCCCTTGCAAAAAACTTCAAGAGCAGCAAGATCCTTGCACAAACTTCAAAAATCAACTTGAAGATGTACACATTTGAAGACACGAGGCTTCAGGGCTGTTTTCTAAGTCTGTGTATAAAGCCTTTTTCAGAGGGTCGATTAACTTTGAGCCGTGGAAAAGGTTATGGAGATCTTGGGCGCCGCCTAAATGCAAAACTTTTCTCTGGCTAGCCATTAGGAACAAATGTTGAACTGCAGACAGATAGGAGAAGAGGGCTTTCTCACCTAGAGGCCTGCCCCCTCTGCGATCAAGAGCAGGAAACAGCTCAACACATCCTAACGAGTTGTGTTTTTGCAAGGCTTTTTTGGCACAACATTATGGCTCCCTTCGGTATGGGTACCTCACCCCGAGTCAGAATGAACTTATCCTTTGCAGATTTGTGGCGAAAAGTGAGCAACAATGTGCATAAAGAGAAGAGAACAGGAATAAACAATGCTATTATCTTGGAGGCCTGGTGCATTTGGCGGCAAAGAAATCGTACGGTTTTTGAAGGAGATTTGCCAGCTGTTAGCAAGGTGCAGCAAAGTTTTCTAGAAGAGCTAACATGTTTGGTCTTGACTGGGGCTCATCACCTTAGCATTTTAGGGATAATTGATACTCTTAGAGCGGTCGGATTGGGCTCTCTTGATCATATGTAATTTTTGTTTCAGTTTCGATGTGGTGTGGGTGATGATCTTGCTCAGCAAGATCCTCATCTTGTAGGATTTTCTTTTCTCTCTAATATAAAATATGGGACGCGTTCGAGAAAAAAAAACTTCAAGAGCTAAAAGAAAGGCTTCTATGTATAGTTGGCGACCCTGGTGTCTGAATTATAATAAATGGTGCTGCCCGCCATTTTTTTTGGAGATGATGCAAGATTTTGCATGGGGGTTCTTGCCATAACTACATGTCTACATCAATATTTCTCAGTGGTACAATTAGAAGATCAACAACCCACATTGGCACATTGTATGCACAACTTTCAGAACTTCGGCCTAGCCATAACCACTACCGTTGCTATATTTTTGCACTTACAGGGCTTGCTATATTGGGCTGGACAGATCAGAGTTCGACTCTACTCATATGGGAACTCATACGCGAATGACCACCAGAAAGTATATATATGCAGCCAAGGTGTATTGGAGTGCCTCGTTGCCGAGAAGTATATTTGAGCTGAGCAGATATCGGTTGGTTCTGGAGTGTGCATGCAGTGCAGTGGTACCAAGCGTGTGCTGAGCCAGAAAATTGAATAAGAAGTGGATTCAAGCCCCTCCAATTCCATCCACAAAATTAAGAACCACAAAATTTAAAAGCCAATTCATCAACCATACTCCTGCAATAATGGCAGCAAAACCAAAAATAAAACATTGGAAGGCCTTTGAGCACTATACTTATTTTGAACGAGGGTCGAAAGCAGAGGACGTTAAGGGCGAAGGAGAAGGCCGACCAGCGTGACCTATGGGGAGTGGTGGTACCACGGTGTGACCCATGAGGTGGTGGTGGTCTGACGGTGTAGAAGCTTACAGTATGGGTAGTTCATCCCATCGAAAAATGGAGGTTTGCCAACACCTCGTTCCATGTGACCTTCGTGGATCTACAACCAATTAAGGTGGAAAGATCCTTAACTTGTTCTAATACAAATTGAAGGAGCGAAAAGGCGTCTAGAGGGGGGTGTGAATGGGAGCCAATCAAATTATGTTGATTAAAACTATAACTTGAGCACTTAACTTCAATGGAGATGAATAAATCGCTCAAACCAAAAGCACAACAACCAACTAGTGATCTCATGTTATTAAAAAGTTTCTAGAACTCACACGGGACTAAAAAAACAAATGGGTCGTAAATCAGACACTGAAAAGTTCGAAACGGACCAAAACCGTATATCTATTAGTAATGTTTTCAGCAGCTCAAAATTCAGTTTTTCAAATGTGAAACTGATCCAAACGGACTCCAATTGAGCTAAAAGTTTGCACACGTCTTGACAAATGAGTTTTTAAGGTCTCCACTGTAAAGAAAATGGACCCCAGGCCATTTGACTTAAAAGGTTTTGGTGTTTGATGATCAACATAACCTGTTGACTAATACGTTTGACAATGTTTATGATTATAGTTCACATGATGCGAAGAGAATTGGACTAAGATACTGAGGATGCAACACCTCAAAAGAAGACATAAAAAGAGCTTAGAAGTCCAAGACTCAAGAACAAGATAGGCCTAAAGCATCAGTGAAGAAATCCATGAAGAGGGCAGTTAGCCAGCGCACTGGTGGTGCACCGGACAGTAAACAGTATCTGTCCGGTGGGACACTGGACAGTCTGCGCAGAGGGGCCCGCAGACAGGCGCCCTAGGGCTGCAGCACCGGACTGTCCGGTGTGCACCGAACATTTTCGCAACGGTTGGATCCAACGGTCGACTGTTGTAGACACCAACGTTCGGTTGACGTGGCCATGGCACCGCACAGTGAACAGTGCATGTCCGGTGTGCACCCGACTGTCCGGTGCGCCCGTCGACAGAAAGCCGCTGCTTCTGTCCAACGGCTACAATTGTGGAGGGAGGCTATAAATACCCCCCGACAGGCCATTTCAAGGTGTGGGAGCCCAAGCAACATACCAAGGCATATTGTAGACATTTCCAAGTGCTCAAACACCCAAGTGTTTAATAGAATCACTCGGTGATTAGCGTAGATGCTTTGCAAAGTGATTAGGTTAGTTAGACCGCTTATGTGCTTGCTCTAGGTGAATCCTAGTTAGTTGAGTGAGTTTAGAAAAACCACACAACCCCTCGGCTCTTGCGTGAACCGTTGTAATTGTACCAAGTGGAGCGAGAGTCTTGCGAGACCGTGACAACCGAGTTTGTGTCACGGTCGCCACCATGTACTAGAGGGAACGAGGCTCGCGATGTTTTCGATCGAAAGCTCGATAGTGGAGACGGCGAGGAGCGTCCGAGAGGAGCTGGAAGCGGAGCACCACTTGCGCATGGAGAAGGCCCGCGACTCTCTACGGTGTTACTCGACCGTGGTGCTTGGCTCTCGCGTGGGCTACCCTTTGAGTAGGGGCACCAACGAGGATTAGTCGGGACCTTGCGTGGTTGCGGATACCTCGATAAAAATACCGGCGTCATCCACGAGAGTTTGCATCTCTATCTTGCTCTTTACCTTCCGCATTTATATTAAGTATTTAAGTTTCAATCTTGTCTTTCTAGTTAGATTATTTAGATTGAAACTTAGCCTTTGCAGTAGAGATAGCAACACTTAGACAAAACCTAGTTTGCACATTCTAGATTGTTTATTTGCATAGGTTTTGCTCTAGGGATTTATTTGTGGCCTAGTTTAGATAAAGTTTTAGAAGTCCTAATTCACCCCCTCTTAGGCGTCATTGTTTCCTACAATTGGTATCAAAGCCTAGTTTGGCTCATTTGAAACGCTTTAGCTTCACCGCTAAAAGAGCCGACACTTTTTAGAGAAAGGGGATGGATACCACACTTCGATGGCACTAACTTTCCATATTATAGTGCTAGAATGGCTTGTTACCTAGAGGTCGTTGATCTAGGTGTTTGGAGAGTCACTCGTGACAGGATGAAACCACCCAAGAATCCCGAGAAACCCACCACGAGTGAGGAAAAAGAAATTCATTTAAATGCTAGAGCCAAAAAATGCTTGTATGAATCTCTTAGCATGGATATTTTTAATCAAGTTTTTACATTAAAAATTGCTAATGAGATTTGACTAAAACTGCATGAGCTCCATGACGGCACATCTAATGTCCGTGAGCAAAAAACATTGTCTAATCTTAAATGAGTATAATTCTTTTGCTACGAAGGATAATGAGCTTGTTAAAGATATGTATTATCGTTTGAATCTAATCATCAATGAGCTCAATTCTATTGGCATTAATAAGCTAGGTGATGCAGACATTGTGAGGAAGATTATCTCCCTATTACCACAACAAAGATATGAGAGCATCATCACCGTTCTTCACAACATGGAGGACTTGAGTCAAATGACCCCGACCATTGTAATTGGGAAAGTTGCGGTTTTTGAGATGTCGCGAAAAATGGGTCGACAAGAGGAGCCAACTACTTCAAGGCCATATGCTTTTGCATGTGATGAAAAGAGTAAAGGAAAGAAGAAGGCTCCCGCTCTGAGTTCCTCAAGTGATGAAGACGAATAAGAAGAAAGTGATGATGATGAAGATAATCAACCATCAACATCATCCTCCGAGGACGAAGAAACAATCCGACACATCGGAAAGGTAATGGGGATGATCCGCAAGATTAATCTAATGGGTGTGCCCCTGCAGGTTGAGGATCTTCTCTTTAACATTTACAGGAAAAAGTAAAGAAAAAGATTATGCTTCACATGTGGGGAGAAGGGTCACTTCCGGGACAGCTGTCCAAATATGGCTGAACCCACAAAGGGGAGGAGCAAAGGCAAGACGCTTATAAGTGTCAAAACTTGGGATGACCCTTCAAGCGAAGATGAACCCCTAAGGACAGGCAACGACCGATCATCATCACCCTCATTGCGGTCATCACGCAAGTGCCTTATGGCAAGAGGTAAAATGAGTATTCCATCCTCTAGTGATGATAGCAGTAGTGATGCTGAAGGTGAGGGAAAGCCCTCCGTAGATGAGCTTGCGGAAGCCGTAAATTTTTTTAGGATGTATGCACTAAACAAAAGGCTCAACTTAAAACTTTAAAAAAGAAGTTGATTAGATCTCAAAATGATTATAAATGTTTACTAATTTTTTTTTGAAACATTTGCAAATTTAAATTATGAGCTATCAACTAAAATTGAGCAATTAGAGTCTAGTGCTCTATCCTCAGCTACCGATGGTGGCCTTATTAAAAAGAATGAAAAACTTAAGGCTAAGTTAGCTAGCTCTCAAGAACCTATTGAAAATTTGCTAGGTAAAATGGAAATTCTTAGCATACATAAAAATGAGCTAACTACTAAGCTAGAAAATATCGGAAGCACCCTAGGAGTATCTTTGGTTGAAACACCTGAAATTATTAATAAATATGCTTCTACTTCTTGTTTTGATTTAATTTATTATTCTAACCCCTGCAATCAAGTTCTTGCTAAGAATGTTGTTATAGAAACATGTTCGGATGAGATTGCAATGGAGAATGAGCAATTAAAGCAAGAAGTGGCTCGCCTTGGCAAGGCTTTGTATGACAAGAAAGACAAAGCCAAACAAATCCAACCTCCTCAGGATAACACCACTGCGGGAGTGAACAAGCCTGTAGAGGGAGAAACTATAATTTGTAGGCTATGCCACAACGAAGGCCACATGTTACCAATGCAAGGCGAAGACCGGGGATAAGCAAAAGCTCAAGCAAAAGCCAACAAGCAAAATCTCCAACACCTACATCAACAAGGTAAATAAAAAGGCTGCTACACCATACTTAATCAAGAAGAAAAAGAATGGAAAGGTAATAGTAATTAAGGCCAACAAGCAAGCCAACAAAGGAAAGGGGGCAAACGCATCTAGGTGCCAAAATAAATTATTTCAACCATGAAAAACACCAAGAAGGTTTGGATCCCAAGAGGGAAGTGAGGAGTCCAAAGGACATCAGGGGATTTGGAGACTTGGCAAATTTAGGATGTATATCATGGGATGCATCATAATGGATCAAGTCTAGCATCAAGTAAGTTAGTGTATAATTTGGACCCAAATTCCCCATCCATGACTAAGGTAACTAGATTTATTGAATTTTCTTTTTAGATATGCATATCTATTTTCTTGTACCTAGTTTTTACCTTAAATGCCTAGTTTTGCATGTTATATTTTCTTTTAATGTTAACTACATGCATAATAGGTCAATCATGTGGTAGGTATGCTCGTTGTAAATTCATACTCTTGAGCAAGCCTACATGGTTTAAAAAGATTAGTTAAGCACGGCACATTTTTTATTTAACTTTCCTAAGTAAATGACTCTCCAATTGAAATTTTCATATGACATATCCTACAAGTTTTTGATCCTACAAGTGGTATCATGCTTTAATTGATATCATTTAACTTATATGTGCTAAAGCTCGGATTATAGATAATTTACCCCTCTTGATATCAAAATCAAAGTGTATGTCTCCTACAAGTACTCAAAACATGTATGCACACTTTCAGGGGGAGGTTACTCTATAATCTAAGTCTTTGAGACTAATATCTATTTTCAAGTCGATTATATGTAGTAGTCTCATTGAAGGAAAATAGAGTCCCCGGAGAAAGACAATAAGCTTCCACTGCAAATCTACAAGTAGTTTCATGTCTCACGTGACTACATTTGGTATCTTTTACATATCTTCACCAATTTTTGATTAGACTACATTTTATATCTTATACTTCCCATGTTGCTATAAATGCATATGCTGTCAAAATATATTTGTTACCTATGCATAAGGGAAGTCAGTCTAATCAAATCATGTCTTGTACCTCTATTTCTAATATTCTTTTTCCTAAGTAGAGGATCTCTGTCAGGGGGAGTATTTCTTTGTCTCTAAAGGGGGAGAAGTCTCTTTCAAAAGGAGAACACTCATTTAGGGTGAGTAATTTTTAGTGCTTCAATTGATAAATCTTTTAAGAGGGCAAGTCTTATTTGCTTTCTACATGCTTTTAATGTCTTCCTTTTCGGTGGTTGATGCCAAAGGGGAAGAAGTTTTAGGGACCAAAGCAATGAAAAATATATCAAACACCAAACACCACCAAATTAAAAAAAATTAAAGTTCTTTGATCTTGCAAGTGGTTTTGGTTCTTTGGTCTAAAATAGGAAGTGAATTATGGAGTTAGGGGGAGGCTTAAGTCCATAATTTCACATTGGGGGGACTTTCATGCATCCTAGCAAGTGGATTGCATATTTTCATTCACAAGTTTGTTATATTTGCTTCCTTTGGTTGTGTTGTCATCAATCACCAAAAAGGGGGAGGTTGTAAGGAAAATGGACCCCTAGCCATTTGGCTCAAAAGGTTTTGGTGTTTGATGATCAACATAACCTATGGACTAATACGTTTGCTAGTGTTTGTGTTTATAGTTCACAGAATGCGAAGAGGATTGGACTAAGACACCGAGGATGCAACACCTCAAAAGAAGACATAAAAAGAGCTTAGAAGTCCAAGACTCAAGAACAAGAGAAGCCCAAAGAATCAGCGAAGAAATCCATGAGGAGGGCAGTCAGCCAGCGCACTGGTGGTGCACCGGGCAGTAAACAGTACCTGTCCGGTGGGACACCGGGCAGTCTGCGCAGAGGGGCCCACAGACAGGCGCCCTTGGGCTGCAGCACCAGACTGTCCGATGTGCACTGGATAGTCTGGCAACGGTCGGATCCAATGGTCGACTACTGCAGACCCCAACAGTCGACTGACGTGGCTAGGGCACCGGACAGTGAACAGTGCATGTTCGATGTGCACCGGACTGTCCCATGCGCCCGTCGACAGAAAGCTGCTGCTTCTGTCCAACAACTACAATTGTGGGGGGAGGCTATAAATACCCCCCAACCGGCCATTTCAAGGTGTGGCAAGCCAAGCAACATACCAAGGCATATTGTAGACATTTCCAAGTGCTCAAACACCTAAGTGCTTAATAGAATCACTCGGTGATTAGTGTAGATGTTTGCGAAGTGCTTAGGTTAGTTAGACCGCTTATGCGCTTGCTCTAGGTGAATCCTAGTTAGTTGAGTGAGTTTAGAAAAACCACAAAACCCCTCGGCTCTTGCGTGAGCCGTTGTAATTGTACCGAGTGGGGGCGAGAGTCTTGCGAGACCGTGACAACCAAGTTTGTGTCACGGCCGCCACCGTGTACCGGGGGAACGAGGCCTACAACGTTTTCGGTCAGAAGCTCGATAGTGGAGACGGCGGGGAGCATCCGAGAGGAGCTGGAAGCGGAGCGCCACTTGCACGTGGAGAAGGCCCACGACTCTCTATGGAGTTACTCAACTGTGGTGCTTGGCCCTCGCGTGGGCTACCCTTTGCGTAGGGCCACCAACGAGGATTAGTCGGGACCTTGCGTGGTTCTGGATACCTCGGTAAAAATATCGGTGTCATCCATGAGAGTTTGCATCTCTACCTTGCTCTTTACCTTCCACATTAGTATTTAAGTTTCAATCTTGTATTTCTAGTTAGATTATTTAGATTAAAACCTAGCCTTTGCGGTAGAGATAGCAACACTTAGACAAAACCTAGTTTGCACATTCTAGATTGTTTATTTGCATAGGTTTTGCTCTAGGGATTTATTTGTGGCCTAGTTTAGAGAAAGTTTTAGGATCCCTAATTCACCCCCTCTTAGGTGTCACAGTTTCCTACATCCATGAAATTTGAACTCAAATGAATTTGTAAATCAATCGCAGATCAAAAAACACAGACTAGGCTGAGGTTTTGTTGGGGTTTTCAAAACAAGTTCAGATCGGATCACGACCACAAACTTCTCAAACCGGGTGTTCAGTGGTCTAAAGAGTGGTCTTCACCTCACAACAATCATGAACACAAACCACAACTCAAGAAATCAATGATTCCCACAAAATCCTAAGGAAGGGGCTGAGCGAGGAGAAACCAAATTAAAATCGAAGTGGAATTAACAAAATATGATCTGAACAAACGCTGAACTATGGGTGGTTACAACCATCGTTCGTCTCAAAATCATGAGTACACAGATGTGGAGTTTACAAGAACACCTGCAGATCTCCGGGCTAAGAACTAGAGCAACTTAGGAAATAGAAACTAGGATTTTCTAACAAGTGCCAAATCAAATAGTCAAAAGAGATGGTTGCACATAACAACCCTCCCACCTATTCATAGGGGGTTATTTTAGTTGTCTAAACTGCCTAGATATATATAGCTCATCCATTTAACTGGGGGCAAAATGGACCAACTCCTAGAATATGCATCTAACAGCCACACGCTCCACACGAAGTTGCTTTGCCTCGACGCACCCTACGTGATGACGCCACGTGCCGCCTCCGATTGCCGTCGGAACCACACCGCTGAGTTTTGTGGCCCAAACCTGGTGAAACAGGCCCTGCGTAGCGCTGGGTGGTTTTGAGGCTCAACCACCGAAATTGTCGTGAGTAGCATACCTTAAAGTCGCCTAGAGGGGGGTGAATATGCGAAACCTAAAATTTACAAACTTTGTACACGCACTATGCCCGGGGTTAGTGTTAGAATTAATTCGGAGTGCGGAAGATAGTTCTCCTTTCTAAGAGTTGGTCAATCAATGCAGATAACAATGAGGCGAGGAGTATAGAAGTTGCTTGGGAATTAAAATGCTTTATTTGAGCTGCCTCATCGTAGTCGTAGTCCTCATCGTCCACCGGTGGTGCCTGCGCTCCAAACTCAACAATGTCCCATATGCTTTCGTGGAGTGAGGTTACATGGTGCCTCATTTTATCACTCCACATACAATAATCTTCATCATCAAAATATGGTGGTTTGCCTAGGGGTACGGAAAGTAGAGGAGCGCGTTTTCGAATGCAAGGATAGCGTAGAAGCATCTTACTATACTTCTTGTGCTCTTGGCGCTTTAAAGTAGTAGACTCGGCGCCAGATGTGGAAGGTGATGAAGAGTCGGTCTCGTAGTAGACCACCTTCTTCATTTTCTTTTTCTTCTTGTCACCCTTCCTATGTGACTTGATGGAGGAAGTTGATTCCTCCTTGTGCTTGTCGCCGACTTCCTTTGACGGAGTCTGTTCATCGTTCTTCCTTCCCAAGCTTTCGGGCTTTTTGCCAGTGAACATCTCCCTCTTGGCGTGTTCCCCTACATCACTTCGAGTTGTTAGACGAATGAAGCACCGGTCTCTGATACCAATTGTCCGGTGCGTGCCACGTCAGCAAGCCATTGGGGTTTGGAGCGGTTGACCGTTGAAGTCCTTTGTCCTCTTGTGGCACCGGACAGTCCATTGGCACACCGGATAGTCCGGTGTGTTCTAACTTCGCAGTTCTGACTTCTGACTTGTGCACTGTTCACTGTTCATCTGACATCGCAGTCGACCGTTGGGCGCAGTCGACCATTGCTCCGTTGGCTCACCAGACATGTCCGTTGCACACCGGACAGTCCGATGAATTTTAGTGGAGTGACTCTGGGAAAAACCTGAGAGCGGTCTGTTCGTGGGGTGCTCGGTCTGGGCACCGGATAGTGTCCGGTGCACACCGAACAGTGTCCGGTGCGTCACTGGCAGCACCCATGCTTGTCTTTGCTCTAAACTTTGTAGAGTTCCCCAACTTATTTTCTTTATGGGTTTATGTTGAACTTTATGCACCTAAGATAAATGACAACTAGACAAACTAGTTAGTCTACGTGGTTTGTGATGGATGCCAACCACCAAAATCGATTATAGGAAATGTTTTAGGCCCTTTTCCCTTTCAATCTCCCTCTTTTTGGTGATTGATGCCAACACAAACCAAAGCAAATATAAAGTGTAGAAATATAACCAGTTTGCAATTTAACAGTTGTGCATAAGTTACTTCGAATTTAAACCAACTTAAAGTATTTCTAAGTATATATGATTGCTTTCTTTTAGTTTAACAATTTAGACCACATTTGCACCACTTGGGTTGTTTTTTTGCAAATATTTTGTAAAAGTCTTTTTCAAATTCTTTTGCAAATAGCCAATGGTATAAAATATGATTTCAAAAAGCATTTTCAAGATTTTGAAAAATTCTCCCCCTGTTTCAAATGTTTTTCCTTTGACTAAGTAAAAGCTCCCCCTGAAGAAGTTCTCCCCTTAGCTGTCAAGAGGGTTTTTGTAATTGAAATAATTTCTTCCCCTTTGTGAAATAGTTTTTGAAAAACAGGGTGGTGGTATGGTCCTTTTGATTTGGGCCTATTAATTTCTCCCCCTTTGGCATTAAGCGCCACAAACGAAGAAACTTGAGAGGCCTAATACTTCTCCCCTGTTGAATATGAATGAAAGTTTATGAGGAGGGCAAAGGATAAATGATACCGATAGAGTTGTAGTGGAAGCCTTGCCTTTGCCGAGTTCGCCATTTCCCTTTCAATCTAAGACTAATCATAGATATACTCATGGGATCACATTAGTCTTAGCCTTGGCACAGGAAGAATAAGAAATATGCATTTGTACCAAATGAAAGAGTCATGATCAAAGGTATATAAATTAGCTATGTGTGCAAGATTTCAATCAAAATTCCGAGAATCTAAGACATTTAGTTCATTCCTAAGCTTGCTAAAAGTCCTTTTATCTAGGGGCTTGGTAAATATATCGGATAATTGGTTGTGGGTGCTAACATAAGCAATTTCGATATCCCCCTTTTGTTGGTGATCTCTCAAAAAGTGATACCGGATGTCTATGTGCTTAGTGCGGCTGTGTTCAATGGGATTATCCGCCATGCGGATTGCACTCTCATTATCACATAGGAGATGGACTTTACTCAACTTGTAGCCATAGTCCCTGAGGGTTTGCCTCATCCAGAGTAATTGTGCACAACAATGTCCTGCAGCAATATACTTGGCTTCAGCGGTGGATAGAGCTACTGAGTTTTGTTTATTTGAAGCCCAAGACACCAGGGATCTCCCTAGAAACTAACAAGTCTGTGATGTGCTCTTCCTGTCAATTTTACATCTGGCATAATCGGCATTAGAATACCCAATTAAATCAAAGGTAGATCCTTGGGGTACCATAGCCCAAACTTAGGAGTGTAAACTAAATATCTCATGATTCTTTTCACGGCCCAAAGGTGAACATCCTTAGGATTTGCCTGGAACCTTGCACACATGCATACTGAAAGCATAATGTCCAGTCGTGAAGCACATAAATAGAGTAAAGATCTTATCATCGATCGGTATACCTTTTGATCTACGGATTTACCTCTCGTGTCGAGGTCGAGATGCCCATTTGTTCCCATGAGTGTCTTGATAGGTTTGGCATTCTTCATTCCAAACTTCTTGAGTATGTCTTGAATGTACTTAGTTTGGCAGATGAAGGTGCCTTCTTGGAGTTGCTTGATTTGAAATCCAAGAAAATACTTCAACTCCCCCATCATAGACATCTCGAATTTCTATATCATGATCCTACTAAACTCTTCACAAGAGGACTTGTTAGTAGACCCAAATATAATATCATCAACATAAATTTGGCATATGAACAAGTCTTTAGCAATAGTTTTAGTGAAGAGAGTAGGGTCAACTTTACCAACTTTGAAGCCATTAGTGATAAGAAAGTCTCTTAGGTATTCATATCATGCGCTTGGGGCTTGTTTGATCCCATAAAGCGCCTTTGAGAGCTTATACACATGTGAAGGATACTCATTATCTTCAAAGCTGGGAGGTTGCTAAACATATACCTCTTCCTTTGATAGAGCCATTTAGGAAGGCACTCTTCACGTCCATTTGGTATAACTTATAGCCATGGTAAGTAGCATAGGCAAGTAATATACGAATTGACTCAAGCCTAGCTACGGGTGCATAGGTTTCATCAAAATCCAAACCTTCAACTTGTGAATAACCTTTGGCAACAAGTCGGGCTTTGTTCCTAGTCACCACTCCATGCTCATCTTGTTTGTTGCGGAATACCCACTTGGTACGCACAACATTTTGGTTAGGACGTGGAACTAAATGTCATACCTCATTCCTCATGAAGTTGTTGAGCTCCTCTTGCATTGGCACCACCCAGTCTGGATCTCTTAGTGCATCCTCTATCTTGTATGGCTCAATAGACACAAAAGAGTAATGTTCACAAAAATGAGCAACTCGAGATCTAGTGGTTACCCCCTTGTGGATGTCACTAAGAATGGAGTTGATGGGGTGATCTCTTTGAATTGCTTGATGGACTCTTGGGTGCAGTGGTCTTTGATTTTGAATTTCTCAATCATCTTCCTTGTCTTGATCATTTTTATCTGACCCTTGATCAATTTCATCCTCTTGAGGTGGCTCATCATCTTGATCTTGATCCTCTTCCTCTTGATCCATTTCCTCATCTTGAGATGGTGGAGATGCTTGAATGGAAGATGATGGTTGATCTTATGCTTGTGGAGGCTCTTCGGATTCTTTTGGACACACATCCCCTAATGGACATGTTCCTTAGCGCGACGCATGGAGCCTCTTCATCATCTAATTCATCAAGATCAACTTGCTCTACTAGAGAGCCATTAGTCTCATCAAACACAATGTCACAAGAAACTTCAACTAATCCAGTGGACTTGTTGAAGACTCTATATGCCCTTATGTTTGAGTCATAACCAAGTAAAAAGCCTTCTACTGCTTTAGGAACAAATTTAGAATTTCTACCTCTCTTAATAAGAATAAAGCATTTGCTCCCAAAAACTCTAAAATAAGAAACATTAGGCTTTTTACCGGTGAGGAGTTCATATGATGTTTTCATGAGGATTTGATGGAGGTAGAGTCGGTTGATGGAGTAGCAAGCGGTGTTAATCGCCTCCGCCCAAAACCGATCTGGTGTCTTGTACTCATCAAGCATGGTCATTGCCATGACCAATAGAGTTCTATTCTTCCTCTCCACAACACAGTTTTGTTGAGGTGTGTATGGAGAAGATAACTCATGCTTGATACCCTCCTCCTCAAGAAATCCTTCAATTTGAGAGTTCTTGAACTCTGTTCCATTGTCGCTTCTAATCTTTTTGATTCTCAATCCGAACTCATTTTGAGATCGTCTCAAGAATTTCTTTAAGGTCTCTTGGGTTTGAGATTTTTCTTGCAAAAAGAATACCCAAGTGAAGCGAGAATAATCATCCACAATAACAAGACAATACTTACTCCCGTCGATGCTTATGTAAGCGATCAGGTCGAATAGATCCATGTGGAGTAGCTCAAGCGGTCTGTCAGTCGTCATGACGTTCTTGTGTGGATGATGAGCTCCAACTTGCTTCCCTGCTTGACATGCGCTACAAATCCTGTCTTTCTCAAAATGAACATTTGTTAGTCCTAAAATGTGCTCTCCCTTTAGAAGCTTGTGAAGATTCTTCATGCCAACATGAGCAAGTCGGCGATGCCAGAGCCAACCCATATTAGTCTTAGCGATTAAGCAAGTGTCTAGTTCAACATTGTTATCATTAAAATCAACTAAGTATAGCTGACCATCTAACACTCCCTTAAAAGCTATTGAATCATCACTTCTTCTAAAGACAGTAACACCAACATCAGTAAAAAAACAGTTGTAGCCCATTTTACATAATTGATAACCTGAAAGCAAGTTGTAATCTAAAGAATCTACAAGAAAAACATTGGAAATAGAATGGTCAGGTGATATAGCAATTTTACCCAAACATTTGACCAAATCTTGATTTCCATGCCTGAATGTAATCGCTCTTTGGGGATCTTCATTTTTCTCATATGAGGAGAACATCCTTTTCTCCCCTGTCATGTGGTTTGTGCACCCGCTATCGATTATCCAACTTGACCCGCCGGATGCATAAACCTACAAAACAAATTAGGCCTTGTTCTTAGGTACTCGAACAGTCTTGGGTCCTTTCACGTTAGAAACAAGCACCTTGGGTACCCAAACATAAGTCTTTGACCCCTTGTGTTTGCCCCCAACATATTTGGAAACTATTTTGCCTGATTTGTTAGTGAGCACATAAGAAGCATCAAAAGTTTTGAATGAAATATTATGATCATTTGATGCAGTAGGAGTTTTCTTTTTAGGCAATTTAACATGAGTTGATTGCCTAGAGCTAGAAGCCTCATTCTTATACATAAAAGCATGATGTGAAACAGTATGAGGTTTCTTAGCATGAATTCTTCTAATTTTGTGCTCAGGATAATTAGCATGATATAAAATATAGCCCTCATTATTCTGAACCATGGGTGCCTTGCCCTTTACAAAATTAGACAATATTTTAGGGGCATTAAGCTTGACATTGCTTCCCTATTGGAAACCAATGCCATCCTTAATGCCAGGGCGTCTCCCATTATAGAGCATGCTTCTAGCAAATTTAATTTTTTTCATTTTCAATTTCATGCTCATTGATTTTAGCAGTTAATTGAGCTATATGATCATTTTGTTGTTTAATTAAAGCAAGGTGATCATGAATAGCTTCTACATTAACATCTCTACATCTAGTACAAATAGCAATATGTTCAACATTAGATGTAGAGGGTTTGCAAGATTTTAATTCCTCTATCTTAGCATTCAAAATTGCATTTTCATCTCTAAGACAGGAAATAGAATCATTGCAAATATTTAAGTCTTTAACCTTAGAAATTAAACTAGCATTTTCAGTTCTAAGGCTAGAAATTGATTCATTCATTTATCAATCTTAGCATTTAAACTCGCATTTTCATTTCTAAGATTGGTAATTGAATCATGACAAATGCTAAGCTCCTTATTCAAGTTTTCATTTTTCTCTACTTCCTCAGTATAAGCATTTTTTTACTTTAACATGCTTTTTTTTCTTTAATAAGGAATTCCTCTTGGCTATCCAAAAGTTCATCCTTCTCATGAATGGCTCCTATCAATTCATTTAATTTTTCTTTTTGTTGCATGTTAAGGTTGGCAAAAAGGGTAAGCAGATTATCTTCATCTTCACTACAACTACCCTCATCACTAGATGTAGTATACTTGGGGTGGCTCTAGATTGTACCTTCTTCTTTTTGTCGTCCTTTGCCATGAAGCACTTGTGGCCGACATTGGGGAAGAGGAGTCCTTTGTTGATGGCGATGTTGGCGGCATCCTCATCGGAGGAGGATTCAGTGGAGCTCTCATTGGAGTCACATTCCCGACACACATGGGCATCGTCGCCCTTCTTCTTGTAGTACCTCTTATTCTCCTTCTTCTTCTCCCTCTTGTCGTCGCCCCTATCACTATCACTAGACATGGGACATTTAGCAATAAAATGACTGGGCTTACCACATTTGTAGCACACCCTCTTGGAGCAGGGTTTGTAATCCTTCCCCCTCCTTTGTTTGAGGATTTGACGAAAGCTCTTGATGATGAGCGTCATCTCCTTATTGTCGAGCTTGGAGGCGTCGATGGCGAGCCTACTTGTTGTAGACTCTTCTTTCTTCTCTTCCGTCGCTTTGAATGCGACGGGTTGCACCTCGGATGTTGAGGTGGCGTCTTGCTCCAAGTTGACGATGTGTTTGGAGTCTTTGATCATTAGTTCAAAGCTCACAAACTTTCCAATTACCTCCTTGGGAGACATTAGCTTATATCTAGGATCACCACGTATTAATTGAACTTGAGTGGGATTACGAAATACGAGGGATCTAAGAATAACCTTGACCATTTCATGGTCATCCCATTTTGTGCTCCCGAGGTTGCGCACTTGGTTGACCAAGGTCTTGAGCTGATTGTACATTGCTTGTGGCTCCTCTCCTTGGTTGAGGACGAATCGACCGAGCTCCCCCTCGATCGTCTCCCGCTTGGTGATCTTGGTCACCTCATCTCCTTCATGCGCGGTCTTTAGGACGTCCCAAATTTCCTTGGCACTCTTTAACCCTTGCACCTTATTATACTCCTATCGACACAAGGAGGCGAGGAGTATAGTTGTGTCTTGGGAGTTAAAGTGTCGTATTTGGGCGACCTCGTCCGAGTCGTAGCCCTCGTCCCCTACCATAGGTACCAGCGCTCCAAATTCAACAATGACCCAAATGCTTGCGTGGAGTGAGGTTAGATGATGCCTCATTTTATCACTCCACATGCAATAATCCTCACCATCAAAATATGGTGGTTTGCCTAATGGAACGGAAAGTAAAGGAGCGCGCTTAGAAATACGAGGATAACGAAGTGGCATCTTACTATACTTCTTGCGCTCATGGCGCTTAGAAGTGACGGACGCCATGTCAGATCCGGATGTGGAGGGCGACGATGACTCGATGAGTCGGTCTCGTAATAGACCACTTTCTTCATCTTTTTCTTATTGTCGCCACTCGGATGCGACTTTATGCGAGGAGGGGATCCCTCCTTGGCTTTGGTGCCGGACTCCCTTGATGGAGCCTTCCCGTGGCTTGTGGCCTTCTCGCCGGTTTCCATCTCCCTTTTGGCGGATCATCCCGACATCACTTCAAGTTGTTAGACTCTAATGAAGCACCGGGCTCTGATACCAATTGAAAGTCGCCTAGAGAGGGGTGAATAGGCGGAATCTGAAAATTATAAACTTAAGCACACACTACAAGCTGGGGTTAGCGTTAGAAATGAATCCGAGTCCGAAAGAGAGGGGGAAACAAATCAACCAAGAAATAAAGCGGATGAACACGGTGATTTGTTTTACTGAGGTTCGGTTCTAAATAACCTAGTCCCCGTTGAGGTGGTCACAAAGACCGGGTCTCTTTCAACCCTTTCCCTCTCTCAAACGGTCACTTAGACCGAGTGAGCCTTTTCCTTAATCTCCCGGGTCACTTAGACCCCGCAAGGACCACCACACACTTAGGTGTCTCTTGCTCTGATTACAAATCACTTGAGAAAATAAATGAGAAAGGAAGAAGGCAATCCAAGAGGCAAGAGCTCAAAAGAACACAAAATCTCTCTCTCACAAGTCACTAAGTGCTTGAGTTGAATTTGGGACTTGGAGAGGCTTTGATCTTTTGAATTGTGTCTAGCAGTGAATGCTAGAGCTCTTGTAATGAATGTGATACTCAGAAATCTTGGATGCTTGGAGTGGTGGTGGTTGGGGGGTATTTATAGCCCTCAATCACCAACAAGCCGTTGGGGGTGGCTGCTGTCGATGGGCGCACCGGACAGTCCGGTGCGCCGCCATGTCACCCAACCGTTAGGGTTTAGGAGCTGTCGACCGTTGGAGGCTTTGTCCTCATGCGGCACCGGACAGTCCGGTGCCACACCGGACAGGCACTGTTCACTGTCTGGTGCGCCTCTGACTCTGCCGCGCACTGTTGCGCACTGTTCCTCTGTTCTTCAGCTTTTGTAGTCGACCGTTACGCTGGATAGCCGTTACTCCGCTGTCACACCAGATAGTCTGGTGGCACACCAGACAGTCTAGTGAATTATAGCGGAGCACGCCTGAAGAAACCTGAGAGTGGCAGTTTGGACTCTGTACGACCTGGTGCACCAGACACTGTCCGGTGGCACACCGGACAGTCCGGTGCGCCAGACCACAACACACTTGGTTTCTTTACTCCTTTGAATTTGATCCCTAACTTCAATCTTTTATTGGTTTGTGTTGAACCTTTATGCACCTGTAGAACATCTAATCTAGAGCAAACTAGTTAGTCCAATATTTGTGTTGGGCATTCAATCACCAAAATTAATACTGGGAAAAGGTTAACCCTATTTCCCTTTCAGTGAGGTCCTCGTCGGAGGAGTCGGTGGAGCTCTCGTCGGAGTCCCATTCCCACCCCATGTGCGCCTCGCCACCCTTCTTCTTCTAGTATCTTTTTTCTCCATCTTCTTCTCCCCTTTCTTATCGTTGTCCCTGTCACTGTCACTTGTATATGGACATTTAGCAATAAAGTGACCGGACTTACCACACCTATAGCAAACCCTCTTATAGCGGGGCTTGTAGTCCTTCCCCTTCCTTTGCTTGAGGATTTGCCAGAAGCTCTTGATGATAAGAGCCATCTCCTCATTATCGAGCTTGGAGGCGTCGATTGGTAGTCTACTTGGTGTAGACTCTTCCTTCTTCTCTTTCGTTGCTTTGAATGCAACAGGTTGCACCTCGGGTGTGGAGGTGGCGCCTTGCTCCAAGTTGACAATATGTTTGGAGTCTTTGATCATAAGTTCAAAGCTCACAGACTTACTGAAAGGGAAATGTGCCTTGGGCCATTTCTAAGTATTTTGGCGATTGAGTGCCAACACAAGTGCTTAAATGTGAATTTATGCTCATGGATGGACAAAGTGCAAATCAAGAGTAAAGGTATGTTTCTAAGCCTTAGTACATTGGTTTTATGTACTAATATACTTGTCTAAGTGTTAGAAACAGAAAGAAGAAGAAAAGAAAAGAGATGAAAAAAGGCTTGGCTGGGTACAGCCAAGACTCAGCTCGGTCTGGCACACCGGACTGTCCGGTGGTGCACCGGACAGTGTCCGGTGCGCCAGGCTGACTCGGCGCGAAGTGGCCGCTCTCGGGAATTCGCCGACGGCGTACGGCTAAAATTCACCGGACTGTCCGGTGTACACCGGACTGTCCGGTGAGCCAACGGTCGGCCGGGCCAACGGTCGGCCGCGCGATCTGCGCGGGACACGTGGCCGAGCCAACGGCTAGAAGGGGGCACCGGACTGTCCGGTGTGCACCGGACATGTCCGGTGCGCCAACGGCTCTCTGGTGGCCAACGGTCGGCTGCGCCATTTTAGGAAGGAAATCGGGCACCGGACAGTGTCCGGTGTGCACCGGACTGTCCGGTGCACCCGACGACAGAAGGCAAGATTGGCCTTCCAGATTTGCTCTCAACGGCTCCTAGCTGCCTTGGGACTATAAAAGGGACCCCTAGGCGCATGGAGGAGAACACCAAGCAACCTTAGAGCATTCTTGATCATCCACACTCAGTCTTTTGCGCATTCGTTTGTCATTCTCAGTGATTCGAGCTCCGTTCTAGTGAGAACTTTGAGATAGTCTTTTGAGCTCGATTCTTGGCCGTGTGTGTGCGCATTTTGCTGTGGATTTGTGTGTGTTGCTTCTCTCCCTTACTCCGTGCTTCTTTGTGAACTTCAAGTGTAAGGGCGAGAGACTCCAAGTTGTGGAGATTCCTCGCGAACGCGATAAGAAAAGAAAAGCATAACACTGTGGTATTCAAGTTGATCATTGGATCACTTGAGAGGAGTTGAGTGCAACTCTCGTCCGTTGGGACGCCACAACGTGGAGTAGGCAAGTTTTGTACTTAGCCGAACCACGGGATAAACCACTGTGTCTTCTCTGTGTTGAACTTCTTGTGGTTATCGTATTGTGCAAGTTCTTCTCTCTAGCCACTTGGCATTAACTGTGCTAACGCTTAATCAAAGTTTTGTGGCTTAAGTTTTTAAGTTTTACAGGATCACCTATTCACCTCCCCCTCTAGGTGCTCTCAATTGGTATCAGAGCCGTTCTCTTCAAGAAAGGGACTAACCGCCCGAAGAGATGGATCCTAAGGGCAAGGGGATGGTGATCAACGACAAGGAGAAGGAGACCTTCGTCAACGAGCCCAATGATGACAAGCCCACCGACTCAGGCTCGGGCCACAAAAGAAAAGACGGGAGGAAGAAGACAAGGCGCATCAAGGAAATTGTCTACTACGACAGCGACGAATCTTCCTCCTCCCAAAAGGACGACGACGACCACGATAGACGAAAGACGGTTAACTCAAACTTTTCTTTCGATTATTCGCGCATCCCGCATAGTTCAAATGCTCAATTGCTCCCCATTCCACTTGGCAAGCCCCCTCACTTTGATGGAGAGGACTACGGATTTTGGAGCCACAAAATGCGTACTCACCTGTTTTCTCTCCATCCAAGCATTTGGGAGTTTGTGGAAAGTGGAATGAAATTTGATAGCTCGGATAGCCCTGTGTTTATTAATGAACAGATTCATAAAAATGCACAAGCTACTACTGTGTTGCTAGCCTCTTTGTGCAGGGACGAGTATCACAAGGTGAGCGGCTTGGACAATGCCAAGCAGATCTGGGACACCCTCAAGATCTCTCATGAGGGAAACGACGTCACCTTGCTCACCAAAATGGAGTTGGTGGAAGGCGAGCTTGGACGGTTCGCGATGATAAGGGGCGAGGAGCCGACACAAACATACAACCGTCTCAAGACCCTTATCAACAAAATAAGGAGCTACGGGAGCACGCGATGGACGGACCATGACGTCGTCCGCCTAATGCTAAGGTCATTTACCGTTCTTGATCCTCATTTGGTGAACAATATTCGTGAAAATCCCAGGTACACCAAGATGTCGCCCGAAGAAGTTCTTGGGAAATTCGTTAGCGGGCGAATGATGATCAAGGAGGCGAGGTACGTGGACGACGCCTTGAATGGTCCGATCAACGAGCCGCAACCCCTTGCTCTCAAGGCAACACGAAGCAAGGAGGCGCTACCTAGCAAGGTGGCACAGATTGAGGCGGCCGGACTTAATGATGAAGAGATGGCTCTCATCATCAAAAGATTCAAGACGGTGCTTAAAGGTCGCAAGGGACAGCCAAGCAAGACCAAAGCCAAGGGGAAGCGCTCATGCTTCAAATGCGGTAAGCTTGGTCATTTTATTGCTAACTGTCCCGACAATGATAGTGATCAGGATCAAGGGAACAAGAGGGAGAAAAAGAAGAACTATAAGAAGGCAAAGGGCGAGGCTCATCTTGGCAAGGAGTGGGATTCGGACTGCTCCTCATCCGACTCCGACAATGAGGGACTCGCCGCCACTGCCTTCAACAAGTCATCCCTCTTCCCCAACGAGCGTCACACTTGCCTCATGGCAAGGGAGAAGAAAGTAAGCACTCCTAATACTAGTACTTATGCTTCTTCAAGTGAGGATGAGTCTAGTGATGATGATGAGATAGATTACTCATGCTTATTCAAGGGATTAGATAGAACTAAGGTAGACAAAATTAATGAATTGATTGATGCCTTGAATGATAGGAATATACTGTTAGAAAAGCAAGAGGATTTGTTGTATGAAGAACATGATAAATTTGTAGAAGCTCAGAAATCTCTTGCTCTAGAAATTACGAGGAATGAAATGCTCTCTAGTGAATTATCTTCTTGTCATGAAACTATTGCTAAGTTAAAAAGTTTTAATGATGATTTAAATGCTAAACTAGAAGTAGCTAGTAAATCTAATTCTTGTGTAGAAATTGTTGAAACTTGTAATAGGTGTAAAGATTTTGACATTGATGCTTGTAGTGATCATTTAGTCTCAATTTCTAAATTAAATGAGGAATTAGCTAGTCTTAATGCCCAACTTAAGACTAGCAAGAATGAATTTGACAAGCTAAAATTTGCAAGGGATGCCTACACGATTGGTAGACACCCCTCAATTAAGGATGGACTTGGCTACAAGAGGGAAGCCAAGAACTTGACAAGCCATAAGGCCCCCATCTCCGCCAAGGAGAAAGGAAAGGCCCCTATGGCTAGTAGTGTGCAAAAGAACCATGCTTTTATGTACCATGATAGGAGACAATCTAGAAATGCTTATAGGAGTTGTAATGCATATAACGCCTTTGATTCTCATGCCATGTTTGCTTCTAGTTCTTCTTATGTGCATGATAGAAATGTTGGTAGGAGAAATGTTGTTCATAATTTGCCTAGGAGAAATGTTGTTAGGAAAGTAAATGAACCTTCTACAATATATCATGCTTTAAATGCTTCTTTTGCTATTTGTAGAAAGGATAGGAAGATAGTTGCTAGAAAATTAGGGGCAAGATGCAAGGGAGACAAAACTTGCATTTGGGTCCCTAAGGATATTTGTGCTAACCTTGCAGGACCCAACATGAGTTGGGTACTTAAGACCCAAGCCTAAATTTGCCTTGCAGGTTTATGCATCCGGGGGTTCAAGCTGGATTATTGACAGCGGATGCACAAACCATATGACGGGGGAGAAGAAGATGTTCACCTCCTACGTCAAAAACAAAGATTCCCAAGATTCAATAATATTCGGTGATGGGAATCAAGGCAAGGTAAAAGGGTTAGGTAAAATTGCAATCTCAAATGAGCACTCTATCTCTAATGTGTTTTTAGTAGAGTCTCTTGGATATAATTTGCTATCTGTTAGTCAATTATGCAATATGGGATATAACTGTTTGTTTACAAATGTAGATGTGTCTGTCTTTAGAAGATGTGATGGTTCACTAGCTTTTAAGGGTGTACTAGACGACAAGCTTTACCTAGTTGATTTTGCAAAAGAAGAGGCCGGTCTAGATGCATGCTTAATGGCTAAGACTTGCATGGGCTGGCTGTGGCATCGCCGCTTAGCACATGTGGGGATGAAGAACCTCCACAAGCTTCTAAAGGAAGAACATGTGATAGGTCTAACTAATGTTCATTTCGAAAAAGATAGACCTTGTGCAACTTGTCAAGCAGGGAAACAAGTGGGAGGCTCTCATCACACCAAAAATGTGATGACAACATCAAGACCCCTGGAGCTGCTACATATGGACCTCTTCGGACCCGTCGCCTATCTGAGCATAGGAGGAAGTAAGTATGGTCTAGTTATTGTTGATGACTTTTCCCGCTTCACTTGGGTGTTCTTTTTGCAGGATAAGTCTGAAACCCAAGGGACCCTCAAGCGCTTCCTAAGGAGAGCTCAAAATGAGTTTGAACTCAAAGTGAAAAAGATAAGGAGCGACAACGGGTCCGAGTTCAAGAACCTTCAAGTGGAGGAATTTCTTGAGGAGGAGGGGATCAAGCACGAGTTCTCCGCTCCCTACACACCTCAGCAAAATGGTGTGGTAGAGAGGAAGAACAGGACGCTCATAGATATGGCGAGGACTATGCTTGGAGAATTTAAGACCCCCGAGTGCTTTTGGTCGGAAGCCGTGAACACGGCTTGCCACGCCATCAACAGGGTCTACCTTCACCGCCTCCTCAAGAAGACTTCGTATGAGCTACTAACCGGTAACAAACCCAATGTATCTTACTTTCGTGTATTTGGGAGCAGGTGCTACATTCTAGTGAAGAAGGGTAGAAATTCTAAATTTGCTCCCAAAGCTGTAGAAGGGTTTTTGTTAGGTTATGACTCAAATACAAAGGCGTATAGAGTCTTCAACAAATCATCGGGTTTGGTTGAAGTCTCTAGCGACGTTGTATTTGATGAGACTAATGGCTCTCCAAGAGAGCAAGTTGTTGATTGTGATGATGTAGATGAAGAAGATGTTCCGACGACCGCTATACGAACCATGGCGATTGGAGAAGTGCGGCCACAGGAACAAGATGAACGAGATCAACCTTCTTCCTCAACCATGGTGCATCCCCCAACCGAAGATGACGAACAGGTACCTCAAGTGGAGGCGCTTGATCAAGGGGGAGCACAAGATGATCAAGTGATGGAGGAAGAAGCGCAACTGGCACCTCCAACCCAAGTTCGAGCGATGATTCAAAGGGATCATCCCGTCGACCAAATTCTGGGTGATATTAGCAAGGGAGTAACTACTCGATCTCGATTAGTTAATTTTTGTGAGCATTACTCCTTTGTCTCTTCTATTGAGCCTTTCAGGGTAGAAGAGGCCTTGCTAGATCCGGACTGGGTGTTGGCCATGCAGGAGGAACTCAACAACTTCAAGCGCAATGAAGTTTGGACACTGGTGCCTCGTCCTAAGCAAAATGTTGTGGGAACCAAGTGGGTGTTTCGCAACAAACAAGACGAGCACGGAGTGGTGACGAGGAACAAGGCTCGACTTGTGGCAAAAGGTTATGCCAAAGTCGCAGGTTTGGACTTTGAGGAGACTTTTGCTCCTGTGGCTAGGCTAGAGTCCATTCGTATCTTGCTAGCATATGCCGCTCACCATTCTTTCAGGTTGTACCAAATGGATGTGAAGAGCGCTTTCCTCAATGGGCCGATCAAGGAGGAGGTGTACGTGGAGCAACCCCCTGGCTTCGAGGATGAATGGTACCCCGACCACGTGTGTAAGCTCTCTAAGGCGCTCTATGGACTTAAGCAAGCCCCAAGAGCATGGTATGAATGCCTTAGAGACTTTTTAATTGCTAATGCTTTCAAGGTTGGGAAAGCTGATCCAACTCTTTTTACAAAGACATATGATGGTGATTTGTTTGTGTGCCAAATTTATGTCGATGACATAATATTTGGTTCTACTAACCAAAAGTCTTGTGAAGAGTTTAGCAGGGTGATGACGCAGAAATTCGAGATGTCGATGATGGGCGAGTTAACCTACTTCCTTGGGTTCCAAGTGAAGCAACTCAAGGACGGCACCTTCATCTCCCAAACGAAGTACACACAAGATTTGCTAAAGAGGTTTGGGATGAAGGATGCCAAGCCCGCAAAGACTCCGATGGGGACCGACGAACACACCGACCTCAACAAAGGAGGTAAGTCCGTTGATCAAAAGGCATACCGGTCAATGATAGGGTCTTTACTTTATTTATGTGCTAGTAGACCGGATATTATGCTTAGCGTATGCATGTGTGCTAGATTTCAATCCGATCCTAAGGAGTGTCACTTAGTGGCGGTGAAGCGAATTCTTAGATATTTAGTCGCTACGCCTTGCTTCGGGATCTGGTATCCTAAGGGGTCTAACTTTGACTTAATTGGATACTCAGATTCCGACTATGCTGGATGTAAGGTCGATAGGAAGAGTACATCGGGGACGTGCCAATTCTTAGGAAGGTCCCTGGTGTCGTGGAACTCTAAGAAACAAACTTTCGTTGCCCTATCCACCGCTGAGGCCGAGTATGTTGCCGCAGGACAGTGTTGCGCGCAACTACTTTGGATGAGGCAAACCCTCCGGGACTTTGGCTACAATCTGAGCAAAGTCCCACTCCTATGTGATAATGAGAGTGCTATCCGCATGGCGGAAAATCCTGTTGAGCATAGCCGCACAAAGCACATAGACATCCGGCATCACTTTTTGAGAGACCACCAGCAAAAGGGAGATATCGAAGTGTTTCATGTTAGCACCGAGAACCAGCTAGCCGATATCTTTACCAAGCCTCTAGATGAGAAGACCTTTTGCAGGCTGCGTAGTGAGCTAAATGTCTTAGATTCGCGGAACTTGGATTGATTTATAGCATACATGTATTTATGCTCTTGATCATGTTCCTTTTTGCATTTTGTTGCTTAGTATGGTGCTCAAGTTGTACAAACACTCCCTGGACCTCACAAGTCCGGTGCAAAGTGATGCACAGGTTTAG
This sequence comes from Zea mays, assembly GCF_902167145.1. NCBI lineage: Eukaryota > Viridiplantae > Streptophyta > Magnoliopsida > Poales > Poaceae > Zea > Zea mays. Next base: position 98,410,720 of record NC_050105.1, on the reverse strand, counting down.
GGTTGCTTAGTATGGCGCATGGAGGAGAACACCAAGCAACCTTAGAGCATTCTTGATCATCCACACTCAGTCTTTTGCGCATTCGTTTGTCATTCTCAGTGATTCGAGCTCCGTTCTAGTGAGAACTTTGAGATAGTCTTTTGAGCTCGATTCTTGGCCGTGTGTGTGCGCATTTTGCTGTGGATTTGTGTGTGTTGCTTCTCTCCCTTACTCCGTGCTTCTTTGTGAACTTCAAGTGTAAGGGCGAGAGACTCCAAGTTGTGGAGATTCCTCGCGAACGCGATAAGAAAAGAAAAGCATAACACTGTGGTATTCAAGTTGATCATTGGATCACTTGAGAGGAGTTGAGTGCAACTCTCGTCCGTTGGGACGCCACAACGTGGAGTAGGCAAGTTTTGTACTTAGCCGAACCACGGGATAAACCACTGTGTCTTCTCTGTGTTGAACTTCTTGTGGTTATCGTATTGTGCAAGATCTTCTCTCTAGCCACTTGGCATTAACTGTGCTAACGCTTAATCAAAGTTTTGTGGCTTAAGTTTTTAAGTTTTACAGGATCACCTATTCACCCCCCCTCTAGGTGCTCTCACTTACCAATTACCTCCTCGGGGGACATCTGTTTGTATCTAGGATCTCCACGAATTAATTGAACTTGAGTAGGATTACGAAAAACAAAAGATCTTAGAATAACCTTGACCATTTCATAGTCATCCCATTTGGTGATCCCGAGGTTGTGCACTTGATTAACCATTATTTTGAGCCGGTTATACATCGCTTGTGGCTCCTCTCCTTTGTTGAGGACGAATCGACCAAGTTCTCCCTCGATCGTTTCACGCTTGGTGATCTTGGTCACCTTGTCCCCTTCATGTGCCGTCTTGAGGACATCCCAAATTTCTTTGGCATTTTTGAACCCTTGCACCTTATTATACTCCTCTTGACACAATGAGGTGAGGAGTATATAAGTTTCTTGGGAATTAAAATGCCTTATTTGAGCTGCCTCATCAGAGTCGTAGTCCTTGTCGCCCACCTGTGGTGCATGTGCTCCAAACTCAACAATGTCCCATATGCTTTCGTGGAGTGAGGTTAGATGGTGTCTCATTTTATCACTCCACATACAATAATATTCACCATCAAAATATGGTGGTTTGACTAGGGGTACGGAAAGTAGAGGAGCGCGTTTTGGAATGCGAGGATAGCGTAGAGGCATCTTACTATACTTCTTGCGCTCTTGACGCTTTAAAGTAGTAGACTCGGTGCCGGATGTGGAAGGTGGTGAAGAGTCGGTCTCGTAGTAGACCACCTTCTTCATTTTCTTTTTCTTCTTGTCACCCTTCCTATGTGACTTGATGGAGGAAGCGAATTCCTCCTTGTGCTTGTCGCCGGCCTCCTTTGACGGAGTCCGTTCATCGTTCTTCCTTCCCGAGCTTTCGGGCTTTTTGCAGTGACCATCTCCCTCTTGGCGTGTTCCCCCGACATCACTTCGAGTTGTTAGACTCTAATGAAGCACCGAGCTCTTATACCAATTGAAAGTCGCATAGAGGGGGTGAATAAGCGAAACTTGAAATTTACAAACTTTGAACACGCACTATGCCCGGGGTTAGTGTTAGAATTAATTCGAAGTGCGAAAGATAGTTCTCTTTTCTAAGAGTTGCTCAATCAATGCGGATAACCTTGGGAGCAAACTCAAATAAATATGAGCAAGGGAACTATTAGAGAGAGAGGAAAGGGAAAACAAATTGAGTGGAGATCAACACAAATGAACATGGTGATTTGTTTACCGAGGTTCGGTTCCAAAGAACCTAGTCCCCGTTGAGGAGGCCACAAAGGTCGTGTCTATTCCAACCCTTTCCCTCTCTTAATCGGTCACACAGACCGGTCGAGTGCTTCTCCTTAATCACTTGGGTCACTAAGACCCCGCAAGGATCATCACATACTTAGGTGTCTCTTGCTAGCTTTACAAAGCACTTAAGAAGTTTAGAGTGAGAAGGAAAAAAGCAATCCAAGTAACAAGAGCAACAAAAGAAACACAAAACACCCTCTCTCAAGTCACTAAGCAATTGAGTTGATTTTGAGGCTTGGAGAGGATTTGATCTTTTGATTGTGTATTGAATGTGAAGGGCTGAAAACTTGGATAGCTTGAATGGTGGTGGTTGGGGGTATTTATAGCCCCAACCACTATTCCAGCCGTTGCTGTCGATGGGCACACCGGACAGTCCAGTGATGCACCAGACATGACACTGTTCATTGTCCGGTGCGTGCCACGTCAGTAGACCGTTGGGGTTTGGAGCGGTTGACCGTTGAAGTCCTTTGTCCTCTTGTGGCACCAGTCAGTCCGGTACATTCTGACTTTACAGTTCTGACTTCTGACTTGCGTACTGTTAACTGTTCATCTGACATCGCAGTCGACCGTTGGGCGCAGTTAACCGTTGCTCCGTTGGCTCACTGGACATGCCCAGTGCACACCGAACAATCTGGTGAATTATAGCGGAGTGACTTTGGGAAAAACCTGAGAGCGGCCAGTTCGTGGGGTGCTCGGGCTGGGCACCGGACAGGGTCCGTTGTGCCACTGGCAGCACCCATGCTTGTCTTTGCTCCAAACTTTGTAGTTTGTAGAGTTCCCCACTTATTTTCTTTGTTGGTTTATGTTGAACTTTATGCACCTGAGATAAATGACAATTTGGCAAACTAGTTAGTCTACGTGGTTTGTGATGGACGTCAACCACCAAAATCGATCATAGGAAATGTTTTAGGCTCATTTCCCTTTCAATAACGCATACATGTCCTCCACATCCTAGACATGTGCCCCGCTAGTCCTTGACTGCGTCAGTGACACGATCCGCTCTGCCACGTCTTTGCACTGGTGCATGTTCCAAGTGTCAGTTATTATGGCCGGTCACCCGACTTTTTCAGTCCCTCGATCAAGGCCCAACGCACATCATTTGCCGCTCTCGACCTATCGGCACGAGCCCATATGATCTTCACCTTTGTCATTGACTATGGTTCCTGTACTGCACACCTGCACACCACAAGCCGACAGACATGGTTGCACAACACAAGCTCTCGTACTCTGGTTAGTCCAAGACTCACACCAAAGCCTACCTATGTTGATAATGGCTCATTATCAACCCGAACGACAAAGGACATGTCAACCTTGTGTTCGTAGTTGAGAGATAATATGTATGGAGGGTCTTATAGAGACGGACTCTCCACGAATAGCTTGTCTCTTGTATTTTTATTTTCAATTAACTCCTGAAGATTTCTCAAGAGACTCAATATTAAATAAGGTTGTACATGCTCTAATTGCCCACACAATTATGTCATGTTCAATGTAGATACCACGGCACGATTCTCTAAGTATAAAACACACTTAAGACACGATTCAGTACAAAAGGTGTATCTGGAACCTTGTATCTTAATTAATGATTTATACTCTTTGCATTAAAAGATAATTGATCTACTGTGCACATGATGAGATGGTGCGTGGGAGGGACCCAATCAGATGGAGATGTAGACTGCACATGGGATGGGAAGGGACGTTTGCTAGCTAGCCAAGACACCATTCGTAGAAACTATATTTGCTCTTGAGTGCAATATACTTGACTAGAGAGGCCAAATGGGCTGTCCGGCCCGGCCCGGGCTCGGTGAAGCCCGGCCTGTCAGGCACGGTTAGAAAATCGGGCCGATCCGTGTAAGCCCGCGGACTTGATTTTCTGTCCGAGCCCAGCCCGCAGGTCGGCCTGTTTAGCATAAAAACGGGCTAAACGGACCGGTAAGCACGTTTTAGTGCAAAAAAGTGAGCTTAACAGACTTAGAGGTAAACGGGTCGTGCCGGGCTAGCTCACTGTGCCTAGTTTTCTATCCGAGCCCGACCTGTTTATTCGTGCCGGGCTAGCCTGAGCTCGCATAGAACCGGAACGTGCCGGACTCGGACCGGACTCAAACAACAGGCTTCATGCTGGGCTCGCGGGCCTCGTATTTATTGGCTATCTATATATACTTGACGAGCAGAAAAAATAGATCAATCACCAAGCCACCAGGGCGAGGCGCTCGTCTCGTGGCGCAAGCCCGACGGCGAGCGAGAGAAACCACATGCATGTGCGTAAAAAATGATGGGATCATTTTGTGGGCCAATGGGAGAGGAGTACATGCATCATGTGCATAAAAAATGATGGGATCGCTGGCCATCCACTTGTGAGAGAGGGAGAGATAAATTAAGAGAGATGATCCCATTGCCATCCATGCATGATGATGGATCCAGTCCACAACTCCACATGGGAGAATTTATTTATTTTTTTGTTTTTGTTGTTGCTAGCTAGCTTTAATGTTTTTAGTTTAGATACGAAGGAGTTTATTTTCTTCCGGCCAATAATGGTCTCTCTATTTAGGTGACCCAACCAAAATTGCAAAAGCTAGTGACATCTGACAGTGACACGTACATACATATATATATAGGAGGATTTGTAATTTGCCTTGTGCCTAGGTAATGCAGATGCAGATGCAGATGGGCATGCCAGGCTGCCAGCAACGAATGGTCGGACCATCCGAGAGCCAGACAGAGATGTATATATAGCTATTATTTTTCCCTTCATCACATGTATGCACGTACAGTGGTTGTTACATGCGCCGGACGACGCAAATAGCTAGCATGCAGATCCCATCTTTGATTTTTTATTTATTTATTTTGCATACAAAAAGGAGCTGATGATGCACGTTCTGATTATATATTGGAGCTAGGCAGCTAGCTAAAGCAAAAAAAAAGAACTGGCAGAATTTAAATGTTATATATATATATATATATATATATATATATATATATATATATATATATATATATATATATATATATATATATATATATATATATATATATATATATATATATATATATATATATATATATATAGGGCGATGGTAATGGAAGCTATGGGCTTCCATTAGTGTCGGCGTTTCGAGACCGGGGGGTCCCCGAGCCGATGAGTGAGTGTGCCGCGTGCCCCAGCCCAGATGGGTCGAGCGCGTGGGCGAGCGCGAAGGGGGGAGAAGCGAGGTGGCCGGAGACGGGCGTGAGAGAGGTGGAGATCCCGCGGCCTTCGTGTTCGTCCCGCGCCCAGGTCGGGTGCGCTTGCAGTAGGGGGTTACAAGCGTCCACGCGGGTGAGGGAAGCGAGCGGCCCTAAGAGAGCGTCTGTCCCGTCCTCGTCCCGCGCGGCCAACCTTCTCTAAGAAGGCCCTGGTCCTTCCTTTTATAGGCGTAAGGAGAGGACCCAGGTGTACAATGGGGTGTAGCAGAGTGCTACGTGTCTAGCGGAGGGAGAGCTAGCGCCCTAAGTACATGCCAATGTGGCAGCCGGAGAGATCTTGGCACCCTGCTGGCGTGATGTCGTGGCTGTCGGAGGAGCAACGGAGCCTGACGGAGGGACAGCTGTCGGAGCGGTCGAGTCCTTGCTGACGTCCACCTGCTTCCGTAAGAGAGCTGAGAGCCGCCGTCGTCACAGAGCTTGTGGGGCGCCATCATTGCCCATCTGGCGGAGCTAGCCAGATGGGACACCGGTCTTGTTCTCCATGACCCGAGTCGGCTCGGGGTAGGATGATGATGGCGCTTCCTGTTGACGTGGCGGGTCTGTGCCCTAGGTCGGGCGACGTGGGGGCTCCTCCGAAGCCGGGGTTGAGTCTGTCTTCCGTGGCCGAGGCCGAGCCCGAGCCCCCGGGTCGGGCGAGGCGGAGATCGTTCGGCAGAGGCCCGGGCGGAGTCCGAGCCCTGGGGTCGAGTGAAGCGGAGTTCGTCGTCTTCCGGGTCTTAGCCTGAGTCCGAGCCCTGGGGTCGGGCGGAGCGGAGTTCGTCGTCTTCCGGGTCTGAGCCCGAGTCCGAGCCCTGGGGTCGGGCGAAGCGGAGTTCGTCGTCTTCCGGGTCTTAGCCCGAGTCCGAGCCCAGGGGTCGGGCGGAGCGGAGTTCGCCGTCTTCCGGGTCTTAGCCTGAGTCCGAGCCCTGGGGTCGGGCGGAGCGGAGTTCGTCGTCTTCCGGGTCTGAGCCCGAGTCCGAGCCCTGGGATCGGGCGAAGCGGAGTTCGTCGTCTTCCGGGTCTTAGCCCGAGTCCGAGCCCAGGGGTCGGGCGGAACGGAGTTCGCCGTCTTCCGGGTCTGAGTCCGAGTCCGAGCCCTGGGTCGGGCGGAGCGGAGCTTCCTATGGCGCCTTTGGCAAGGCCTGACTGCCTGTCAGACTCACTCTGTTGAGTGGCACTGCAGTCGGAGTGGCGCAGGCGGCGCTGTCCTTCTGTCAGACCGGTCAGTGGTGCGGCGGAGTGACGGCGGTCACTTCGGCTCTGCCGGGGCGCGCGCGTCAGGATAAAGGTGTCAGGCCACCTTTGCGTTAAATGCTCCTGCAACTCGGTCAGTCGGTGCGGCGATTTGGTCAGGGTTGCTTCTCAGCGAAGCCAAGGCCTCGGGCGAGCCGGAGATGCGTCCGCCGTTAAAAGGGGGGCCTCGGGCGAGACGGAAGTCCCTCGAGGTCGGCTGCCCTTGGCCGAGGCTAGGCTCGGGCGAAGCGTGATCGAGTCACTCGTATGGACTGATCCCTGACTTAATCGCACCCATCAGGCCTCTGCAGCTTTATGCTGATGGGGGTTACCAGCTGAGAATTAGGCGTCTTGAGGGTACCCCTAATTATGGTCCCCGACAATTAGTATCAGGAAGCCCCAGCCAGGTATAGCCACGTTCCGTACCAGCGTGCGTCCCATCGGGCACGGGTTCTGACTTGGACAGATTTTAGCGTAAAACGTGAACAAAAACAGCGTAAATGATTACAAATTTTAGCGTAAATCGTAGATCTGTTTTGAAACGGCGAATGCGGCCCGAAAATTACGGCGTAAAAATCTCGCGCGTCCCATCGTGATCGGGTTCTGACTCGGACAGATTTTAGCGTAAAACATGAACCAAAATAGCGTAAATGAGTACGAAATTTAGCGTAAATCGTATATCTGTTTCGTAACCGTAAATGGGTCCCGAAATTACGGCGTAATAATCGCGTGCGTCCGATCGTGTGCGGGTTTTGGCTCAAATAGATTTTAGCGTAAAACGTGAGCTAAAACAGCGTAAATGAGTACATAATTTAGCGTAAATCGTATACCTGTTTCGTAACAGCAAATGAGGCCTGAATTACGACGTGAAAATCGCGTGCGGTCGATTGAGCGCGGGTTCTGGCTCGAATGGATTTCAGCGTAAATTGTGAACCAAAACAACGTAAATGAGTATAAATTTTAACGTAAATCGTCCAACTGTTTCATAATAACGAATGTAGACCGAATGTATCTCTCAGTGCATGAGGTTGTCATAAAACGCATCAAGAAATTTTGTAAATTGGTGTAAGATACAACAAGTGATCCGAGGTAATTGTAGCGTAAAATGCAAGCTAACCATCTACAGGAGAACTGTTTCAGATTTTGCAATAAGATATAAGAGATAATTATTCCTGTACTCAAGTATGATAATGTCGTGTTTACATTTTAGCTGTTGGTACATACACACAAAACTTTGTTTCACCATAACACCACTGTTAGCAAAAAAAATGAGTTCAAAAGGCTCTTCCAGCTTTCCTAATGTGGAGAAAACCACCAAGGTCCATATCTGCAAATGTAACATGAACTGTTAATATGATCTTTCCTCGTTAATATGTCTTTTCAAGTTTGTTATGACTAACATAACCTAAAGTCTAAACTTAATGCAAACTTGAGTTAGAAGATCAGATTACCTATAGCACAGATGTCATGTGATTCTGACTATTTTAGGACCAACAAACCATTTGGAAGCCAAACAAATCCCTGCTCAATTTGCCTCAAAGCAACATATAAGAAATTACATAATTAGCTTATGAATATGTGCACTGCTCTTGGAATACATTCTAAGAGTTTTGAAAAGCCTTTTCTTGAGTGCATTTCTGAATTTGATGGTACAGAAGGTGTTAAATATATACAACAATTTGATATTCTAGACTACCTGAAGCATGTAGAATCAAGGTAAATGCAGCTATAATACACTGGTAGTAGCCGAGTATATTTATGCACGCATATGTACTTGTATTTAGAAGTAGCAAATATTAGTACTTTTAAGCGGAGGTTTCTTTCTGCCATACAGGGTACTTGGGACTCCAGCTCCAGATGATTTTCTGAATAATACAATAGATTATGAATTAGAAATTTGTTATGCATAACCTTGGATAAGCATCATGCTTCAGGCCATTAAACAAACCAGCCACTGAGGAAATTATGATTCTTTATGCTACACCCAAAACAACAGAACAAGTTTAACAGATCTTTGCAATTATGCCTATTTATGAAGTCATCTAAAAAGTTACCGAATTCTCAAAGGAACATGACTCTGAAACACCTGAAGATATCCCCATCTCCACAGCGAGTATCCCAGTTGTTACAGATGAGGAGCCCAACAAGGCCTCTCCACCAGTTGATGTTCCTAAAAAACCAGAAGCTGAGCAGGGATTGACACTATAATTGATACACTTTTTTTCATACATGCATGTAATTTTACATGAAATGAGATAGCCCTTGAACTCATTCTGTGGTATTGGGGTTGACATCTTCAGATTGAAAACCTCTTTGAAGGTTGAAAATTATTGGGATCCGAAGGAGTTTGTAATTTGTACCTGGTCTTTTTATCAATTAGTAACCATTATTACCTGGTAGTGGGAAATTGAACCAAGAAATCAGAAAGAGATAAAGAAAGGGGTTCGAGGTGCATCCTTTGGGGTGTTAACATTCGGGTCCATCCTTTTGGATTCGGCTGCCCTAACTTCGATTGATGGATTAGGAACACCATAATTAAATTTGTAACTCAGATTAGAAAAAGAGAAGGGGATTGACAAACTGAACCCTAGAACCGAAACCCTAAAATATATCCCCAAATTAGAAATCCAAAAGGATGGTTTGGGGATCAGGATGGGGGGAGCAAGGAGGTTCCTACCAGGGCTAAAGTCGTAGATCGACGACGACTTACCTGGCTCTCGAGCCGACGCTCGAACATGGAGTCCCCTTGCTGGTGCGCACCGACTGGAGGTAAGGTTAGGGGAGGGAAGAAAATGAGGGAAACGAAGGGAAGGCACCTCTGGAACGATGATGGAGAGGCGATCCACCATGGATCTCGTCTATGGGGACGCTTGTCCGCCGCGGTCGTGCTGGCTTCGCTGCGCTCGCTCGTGTCGCGCAACCGCCGCCAATAAAACCCTAGTCTCAGTCATCGCAGAAGGCCAGGTAGAACGATTGGTTTTATACGGTGGTACACGAGCGTAAACTTATGTATAACTAAGTGTAAACATTATAATGGGTGGACCGAATGGTGTGACTGGTCAACCGGGTGAATGGTCAGGGCTTCCTGTAGTTAAACAAAGCCCAGGGCTCTAAATACACACATATATATATATATATATGATGTAGAAATATATTATCCTAGACTATGTTGATTATATATAATTATATATAGAAGAACAATAATATTTAAGACATTAACAGACGTGATCATCTATCTATATTAACTATATATTTGTATGTAAAGTTGTCGATGGCATTTTTCGAGAAACTTTGGTGTAGGCAAATTAAGGATCGGAGATGGATTCGTAATTAATTACCATGTACATATATAATTACTAGCTACTTGTGGTAGATGATGGAACGTGATATATGCAGAGAATGCACATGGGATGATTGTCCGGGCTGAGTACTACTGCTATGCTACGTGGGCCAATAGGAGAGGAGTACAGAGGTGTCGGAAAGGCAATGGGATCGTCACTGTGCAGTGGGCCCCCCCCTCCCCCGATCCAGTCCACTGTCCACATGGGTGAGAGAATATGCTACCAGTGCTGTCTAGCTACAAATAATGCACGTGCCGTCCCTGTCTATTTGCTGGAGATATCCTTTATTGCAAGGATATTTGGCTACCTTGCTCTCTACGTGTACAGTTTTTTTTGTTTTAGAACGAAAAATTGAGTGGGTCGTTCATATATTCTGTGTGTGTGTATGAGTTAAGTGATATGCGAACTGGCCTATCAGCAACCACACTCCAACACGAGACTCATGTTTCAGAGAAATATATATGTTGAGTTTGTGATCCAAATTCTGAAGAAGGCGGCAGGAGATATCACCTCTATAAATATCTTTGTAAGTCGCAGGAGATATCTATCTCAATTGTAAATCTTCTGCGATCTGTAACCACCCGAAAATAGTGAGAAGTTGCCGGCCGGCGCTCGTGGTTTTTTCCCCTTCACTTTGGAGGGGTTTTCCACGTTAAATCCGTGTCTTTTCTGTGATTGATCCTATTTGTGTCGCATTTATTTATAACAATATAAGAGTCTGGTACCATAAAATTTACTAAGGCCGGGCGCTTTAATTTACAACGCAAGGTTTAGTAATAGAAATCATGTAGAAATTTTTTTTTGTTTCCTGCATATTTGAAAGAAGAATAGTAGTAGTCTAGCAACATGATAGATTCTTCATGTTAATTATTAGTTGTTGGACGTATATATTAATAATAAATCCGTATGTATCATGTCCTGGCTTGTTTGACTATGTGACTTAGATGCGTTTGGTTGTAATGATTGGACGGGATGTGATGGGATGATCCCTCAAATAAGTTTGTTTGGTTCAGGGTTAAGGATTGAGACAGGTCTATCTCACTGTTGTCTCCAGTTATCCTTTAAATTTGGATGAAGGAGACGTCCCTGTTGTCCCCTAAACAAACACACCCTTAATTAGCACAAGTACTACACGGTAAGAATGAATGGGGAAAAAATTACTAGCTGGCCGGCTGTTCGCAGTGTGCTACTAGCGCCCACTGTACGTATAAGGAAGCGGCTGTCCCTGGTCCTCACACCATCACTTGTTCTCTCTTCTCTCTCTCTCGTCGTGTGCCTGGGTCGACCAGCGACCTGGCTAGCTAGCTCTCCAGCTGCGCGCGCCATGGCCAACCCAACAGGTACTATATACTTATAAGCTGCAGGTCGCCGATCGAGCTTTTTAGTTTGTGAATTGAACTTGAATTCATGCATATGCATATGCATTCCTAGCTTAGCTACCTGATTTGTTTCATTATTTGTGAATATGCATAAATAAATCCTCTTTAATTTCTTTCTTGCTCTTCCACCTCTCTCTCTCTGCTGAACATCTAGCTTTTTGCTAGCTACTACCATCCTGGTGTGATAATAGTAGCAGTAGTAGTCCATGGTATATGCATCCGAGAGCCAATAAGCCGGCCATGTATATACTCTACTCTACTTTCCTGTAGCCACCAGCAGCAGCACGTACGGCCGATCGATGAGGCCGTATGCCTACGTTCATCAAGCAGGAAACCTCCTCCGATCGATGCTTGCTCATATCCTGATGATTCTGATGATACAGATGCCAATTTAGATGAATCTGATGTTTCTCTCTCGATCTCTACAAAGAGGCCTCGATCGATATCCTGGCATGTGGATCCAAGATCTCTAAACAAATGAATTAAGAGGCATGATGCGTTCCCTGGCCGGCAACCTATAATAAGAGGCAATCATGGATCCGGAGACCTTGCCCCTTGCCGGAGGAGAAAGCAAGCAGGAGTGGTGGTGGTGGTGTAGCTCTCAGTCTCCTCCGCCTCTCTGCCCGTTACAAGTGGCTACACTTGTGCCGCGTAGACTTTTCCTTGTTAAGTGGCTTGGTTCTAAATTTTAGACGCTAATAAGGATTATATCGGATTAGAATCATATCCTCTATTTTCATTCATTTTTAAATTAAAATTATTTTAGTGCCCAAATAAACTATGAAGGAACATTTGGACCCCTAAACTGGTCGACCTGAGCTGCAGTGTTTTATTTTTTATTTTTTATTTTTTGCGTGGGTAGGTGGGAGTAGGAGTACATTGGCCATGGAGGGTGTCAGGGAGAAGAGAGTAATGGCATGACAGTTGACTGGAACGCTACTTTTCCATCGCTTTCCACGGCGGCTTCTCATTTCATCACTCTCTACCTCTATTGGGCGCCGGGCAGCCACGCTGGAGGCGGATGGGCCCGAGAGCGGGACCACATGCATGGGCATTTTAAAACCGAAAATCGAACCCAAATAAACCAAATTGTCGGTCTATTCGGATTTTCGGGTTCGGGTTATGGGTTCGGTTCAGTTTCTAACCTTTAAAACCCGAATAGACCTAATAACCCGAAATATAAAAAAGCTCTTAATATGTGATGGTATTATTATATGATTTATGAACTTATTAGCTAGAAATAATGATATCATCTTAACGATAATATATATATCTATGCTAATTTTTATAATCACTTGTTGTAGTAATATTACTTTCAATTAATTATTCATTGTATATATTTTAACAAAATATACTAGTCTCTTTACAATTCGAGTCTATTCGGTGGACTGAATAGACCGAACCAAAATTGTGAGTCTATTCGAATTCGATTCCTAAAATATTTTTGAAAATTTCGGTTCTCATTTTGCAGAACCCAAAATTTCACGAAGCCGAATAAATCGAACCGAATTACCGTACTAGACATACCGAATGCGAGCTCTGCATCCTGCCGCTCTGATCCATGGAGCAGCAGCCCCTCCATGGGTGCCAGTGCCACACGCACACACCTCCACCGCCACACCTCCCCTGCCCCTCCCTCCGCCGCCGCCCACGGGCCTGCCGAACCCTCTCACTTCATGGAGGTGCCACTAGATTCATCTGGACCTGCTACGTGCCCGCCTCGTCGACGTCACCACCGGCGCCAAGCCACAACCACGCGACGACGCTCTCCATCGGATCAGAGTCGGAGGTGCTCCAAATCTACTATCACTGTCGTTTCACTAGCTATTATTATGACTATACTATTACCTACCGTCCTACTCCTACTATTAAACCTGCAGATAACTCAATTGCTCATGGTTTTATTTTCGACTCCAAACTTAAATTAAGGCTCAGTTGTTCCTGGCTGCCTTTCCGTTGTCACTATTCCACAGTTAGCTCCTCCCTCTGTTACTACTATCTGTTACAATAGAATTGAATGCCTTCAAAGGAATGCCCATTTCAATTAAATGTTTCTCTTCAGCAATCATTCGTCTTCAATTAAGGTGTTGTTTGGTTCAGACCTCGTTAAGGGCATGGTAATGAGATCTATTACCAGCGGTAATTGTTACTAGTTATAATTAGATTGGATAGTAGTACCTTCTAGTACTAGAAAGAGCTCAACCAAACAAAAATATCGGTACCTATTACCCTATATAAACCATTTACGTTACATTTCAGCGAACCAAACACCACCTAAATGGAGATTAACACTGGCTCTACTCGTCTTCTTGTGTTTGCCTCAGCTACCAAGCATGCTTTCAAGCGTATTTTGACGAGCCTGCTTAAGCCTGGCGGTGGTGAATACGGCAAGTTCTTCAGCCTTCCGGCGCTAAATGATCCAAGGATCGGTAAGTTTCTCTTCCCGGTTCTGTAATATTTTCAGTTTCTCCTTCCTTCGCGTTGCAATTTGCATACATTTAAATATATATACATGGACTGCACAAATATATACTAGTAGTAGTACACATGTTAATCCTGTATAACATTCACATTTTCAACTTCCATTAATTTCAACAAGGGCGTTTGTCACACCTACCACCTCTTTATAGTAGTTAGTAGTAGCACATTGAAAAAAGGCAGATGAGATGTTCCATTGTCTCTTCTTGGAAAAGCTAAATCCCAAACTTTTGGTTTAACTTAAGAAATTAATTTTGCATGAGCGAGACAATACTATGGCTATGCAGCATAGGTGCAAACTTTTACACCTTTATTTTGCGTACTTATATATGAATTGCAACACCATACTTTTTGCAACATCATGCCATAAAATTATATATGCTAATGCTGTTTTAAATAACAAAAAAAACCTTTTTCTTGTGCTCTATCAGATAAGCTTCCCTACTCTATACGTGTTCTCCTGGAATCAGCTATCCGCCATTGTGATAACTTCCAAGTTACAGAGAGTGATGTTGAGAAAATCATTGATTGGGAGAACACATCTCCAAAGCTGGCTGAGATACCTTTCAAGCCAGCGAGATGCATTCTAATGGTTGGTTTTCATCTAAAACCTCACAAAACCTTATGGTTCATATATAATATATTGTCTTTTGCTTATTATGATCCAATTTATGATCTAGGACAACACTGGAGTCCCAGCAGTTGTAGACCTTGCAGCTATGCGTGATATGATGCCAAAGTTGGGATGTGATCCCTACAAGATTAATCCATTGGTACATCCTTATTTTCTCGTTGTTCATTCATCGTCTCAAAAGTTATGTGCTCCCTCATTTATTGTTTATGTTTTCCATTTGGATCGTACATGCAGATTCCCGTGGATGCTGTTATTGACCACGCAGTGCGAGTGGATGTAGCAGGGACCTATGATGCATTGGATAGAAACGAGGAGCTGGAGTTCCAACGCAACAAAGAAAGGTTTGCTTTTCTTAAATGGGCATCCAATGCTTTCCACAACATGCAGGTTTTCCCTCCTGGTTCGGGCACTGTACACCAGGTAAACTAATGCTCTGGATCTAAGAGAATTTGATGTGCCATATCCCATAAACTCTTTATTTTTCATCTTTGATTTGAGATACAAATTTCAGGTAAATCTTGAGTATCTTGCCCGAGTTGTCTTCAACGAAGATGGCATTCTTTACTTCGACAGCGTGGTTGGCACAGACTCACACACCACTATGATTAATAGTCTTGGAGTTGCTGGGTGGGGAGTAGGCGGTATTGAAGCAGTCGTTGCAATGCTTGGCCAGGTTAGTAGAAAATGATGGGTTCAGTCATCCATATTAAAAAATGATGGGACCATCCCATGACTTGGAACACAATGGGTTTTGCCCACCCTGAAAATCATGAGTTGTATATGGCAGTCAACAAGGAAACTCTAGCCAGACTTTACATGCAAAGCTAGCCTTAACACAACTTTCTGCTCCGATAAGTTCAGCAACACATAAATGCTGACTTGTTGTCTATGGATTTCAATTAACCCCTAAGTTGGTGTATTGTGCAGCCAATGGGCATGGTTTTGCCTGGTGTGGTTGGATTCAAATTGAGTGGGAAGTTACGGGATGGTGTCACTACTACTGACATTGTTCTTACCATGACCCAAATGCTAAGGAAGCACGGTGCTATTGGCAAATTCGTTGAATTCTATGGTAAGCATAGTAGAGAAGCATGGTTACATCGTTGGGAGCATAATGTATCTTATATACATATATATATATCAACAAATTTTCTCTTTATTATTTCTCTTTTGCATTTAGGTGTTGGTGTGGGCGAGCTATCTTTGCCTGCTAGGGCCACAATTGCCAACATGTCTCCAGAATATGGAGCTACCATGGGCTTCTTCCCTGTAGACCAAGTAGCATTGGACTATCTCAAACTGACAGGCCGAAGCGATGAAACTGTATGTTTCGCTATGTGCAGACTACTCTTTTACCATACCTGTTCCATCATTCTATATATTTTTATTAATAAAGCAAATTTATATATATTGCATTAAATGTGATTCAGGTGTCGATGATTGAAGCATACCTGCGAGCTAACAAAATGTTTGTGGACAAGCATGAGGTTTGCCTTTTTAAATTTTACAATACTTGGGTTCCATCCATCGATTCCTGATTTGCACTACTCATGGTACCATGCAGCCTGAGACGGAACGCGTTTTCTCTTCACATCTGGAGCTGGACCTTAGTGAGGTGGAGCCTTGCGTTTCAGGCCCCAAAAGGTAGATATATATATTTGTGCTAGTGCTAGTGCTAATGGGGGGACTTGGATCATTCTGTCCTTTTTGATTATTTGCCATCCTGCAGGCCTCATGATCGTGTCCCTTTGAAGGAAATGAAGTCAGACTGGCATGCTTGCCTGGACAACGAAGTTGGCTTCAAGGTAATAATATAATAATAGGCCCTTGCTTCTGTAGTCCATGCTGATTACAATTTTCTTTTTTAAAAAATAATGTCTGTGCATCTTAAATTTATTGCATGGCAAACACTACTCCAGGGCTATGCGGTGCCAAAGGAACAGCAAGGCAAAGTTGTGAAATTCGACTTCCATGGAAGGCCAGCTGAAATCAAGCATGGCAGTGTTGTTCTTGCAGCAATATGTAGCTCCACAAACACATCAAATCCCAGCGTCATGATTGGTGCTGGCCTTGTGGCAAAGAAAGCCTGCGAATTAGGCCTTGAGGTTGGTTTAGTGTACATAAATAATCTCTTGTTATTGTATTGATTAACTTCTATTGTCCGTTTTCTTACATGCATGCATGTGGAACAACTCTTATTATATATATATATCGTCAGGTGAAGCCATGGGTAAAGACAAGCCTTACCCCTGGATCTGTGGTTGCTACCGAGTACTTGAAACATAGGTATATCTATAGTTTAGCCATCCAAACCCCATGCATGTCATATCCGATGGCAGGCAATGAAGTAACTGTTTGTGGTTTCTCCATGCAGTGGCCTTCAAGATTATCTGAACCAGCAAGGGTTCCATGTCGCTGCGCATGGTTGCGCCACTTGTGTGGGCAACTCCGGTGACCTGGATGGATCTGTATCAGCTGCTATCACAGAAAATGGTAGGGCATTATCGACCCATGTTTTTTTTTGAATTGATCATTTGTTGGTAGCTTATGGTCTACTCGATCTTGCACATATATATACAGATATGGTTGCTGCTGCGGTGCTGTCGGCCAACCGAAACTTCGAGGGGCGTGTGAACCCTCTCACTCGGGCTAACTACCTTGCCTCGCCGCCTCTGGTTGTTGCCTATGCTCTTGCCGGCACTGTAAGTACATTGTTATTTCTTCTTCCACTTGGAGTTCTATTGCTTTGTGGCTGGCTGACACACACACTACGTACGGCAACGGCAATCGCACAGGTTGACATTGACTTTGAGAAAGAGCCCATTGGAGTTGGAAAGGGTGGTAAGGAAGTTTTCTTGAGGGACATATGGCCTTCAAACCAAGAGATCGATGAGGTTGTGGAGTCCAGCGTGCAGACTCACCTGTTCAAGAAAGTGTACGACTCAATCATGGAACGTAACCCTAGGTGGAACCAGCTGCCGGTTCCAAAGGAGGCACTGTACCCATGGGAAGACAGGTCCACCTACATCCGCAAGCCTACGTACCTGGAGGGCATGTCCATGACGCCGCCTGCAGCCCCGCCCACGGTGACGGAGGCCTACTGCCTGCTCAACCTTGGGGACAGCATCACCACGGACCACATCTCCTACTCGGGGAAGATCCCCGAGGGCACACCTGCGGCCAAGTATCTGCTCGAGTATGGCGTGGAGCCCAAGAACTTCAGCTCCTATGGTGGCCGCCGCGGGAACAACGAGGTGGTGATGAGGGGAGCGTTTGCCAATATGAGGATCGTGAATAAGCTTCTTGATGGCAAGGCTGGTCCCTGGACGATCCATGTTCCTACCGGGGAGAAGCTCTATGTTTACGACGCGGCAATGGTAATTTATTATCATATACATACATATGAATATATAATCAGTCAGTCAATCCCTTTTGAATATGTGATTATTGATTGATGCAGAAGTACAAGTCGGAAGGTCATGACATGGTCATCATTGCTGGCTCCGAGTACGGCAGTGGCAGCTCTCGTGACTCTGCTGCCAAGGGACCAATGCTACTGGGTGTCAAGTCGGTGATTGCAAAGAGCTTCGAGCGGATCCACCGGAGCAACTTGGTGGGGATGGGGATCATTCCTCTCTGCTTTAAAGCAGGAGAGGATGCCGATTCACTCGGCCTCACCGGACGTGAGCGCTACACCATCCACCTCCCTACCAGCACCGCCGAGCTCAGTCCAGGCCAGGACGTGACCGTCACAACCCACGACGGCAGATCCTTCACTTGCACTCTTCGCTTGGACACACAGGTATAGTGCTGGGAATTGGGCCGTGCCGGGCCGGCCCGGCCCAAGCCCATCGTGCTTCGTGCCAAACGGGTTCGGGCCAAGAAAGCCCAAACAATTTTTGGGCCGTGCCGTGCCAGCCCGAAGTGTAAAAACAGTGGCCCAGCCCGGCCCTAAACCACGCCGTGCCTTCGTTGGGCCGTGCCGGCCCAAACCCGGCCCGTATATTTGACCACATAAAATCAAAATATTATTACCATATAAAGTTCATATCTTACTAAATTAAAGATATTAAACAATTATAGCATCATTTAACCACATAAACTCTAAATATAACAACAATATAAACTCAATATCTTACTAAATTAAAGAGATTAAACAGTTTGGGCTTAATTGGGCCGTGCCGGCCCAAGCCCGGCCCATCTATGCGTGCCGTGCTGGGGGCCCGACGGGTCGGAATTTGAGGCCCGGCCCAGGCCCGCCTTCGGGCCGTGCTAGCCCGGCCCATATTATTTCGTGCCGGGCCGTGCTTTGGGCTCTTATTTTCGGGCCGTGCTCGTGCTGGCCCGAAAAGCCCGGCCCAGATTCGCAGCACTACACAGGTATATATGTCTGCGTTTTCAAAACTAATTAACCCTCCAGTTCTAGCCAGCTTCCTGTGTAAATGACACACATTCTACTGTTCTTGCCTGCCGCGCGCGCAGCTTGAGGTCACATACTTCAACCATGGAGGCATCCTTCCCTACATGGTCCGCAACCTGGCAGCACAGATGAAATAAGTTAAAAAGCAAGCTAGCTTATTGGCGCGGTGGGAATAAATTAAAAAGGTTGGAGTCTCTTGATCATATTTGTTCTGACTGACATGCATGGTCTCTCTTTGATCTGTGCATATTGATGCTCTTTCTGATGCAAAAATATCCATTGGCATGGTGTACTATCATTTTTCTATGAAAATATATATGACATGTTTCAAATACAAATAATCACACATTATAGAAACAACGTCAATCTATATACTATTCCATCTATCCATGGTCAAAGCTATTGAAGTTTGACTGCCAAGAATTCTAATTAAAACCATCTCGCTCGATACATTTTGGATGTGCAAAAGCTCACATATTCTCTTCTATTGATACACATGTTGGATATTTGCTATCTAGGTACTCAGTGCCCCACGTATTTGACGTATGTCTGTAAATAAGTGGCACATTCGAGCGCTCTTCGCTCTGCCATTGAGGTATGCCGTATGCATGTATATTCTAAAATAAAAATAAAAATAAAAATTTAAATCACCATATGTTGTATGCTTAATAATAATATGTTTTTCTGAATAACAAGATATTATTGTTCTTTGTTGTGGTGCAGGTGGATCGAAGCTGCCACATATTTTCTCCGCAGGACATCGGCACGAATTTTGTCTTAGCAAACCAGTTAATTTTGTACTCTTTAGATTCTTTAATTGGTTCCATGCTCTCTTTGGTACTTTTCATGTCAGTTTGCTTTGCAAACATTATCAGCGTGCCCTTGTAGATTTCGTAATGGTTATATGTATATGCCCTATTGAAATTGTCATTTTGCTTTGCAAAAAAATATCAGCGTGCCGTTGTAGATTTTCAAATGTATATGTCTGCCGTCAAACTCTCTCGTGAATATGTTTGGTTACAATAATGGAACAGGACGGAATGAAACGATTCCAAGTTGTTTGGTTCAAGTTCACTAATTGGGACAATACCATCCCAATGTTTTCCTAGCCATCCGTCAGAATTCAACAAACGAGAGAGAACACTAGCGGACTAGGGATGGCAATGGGTACCCGAAACCCGAAACTCGATGGGTAAAAACCCTATTAGGATACGGGTATGGCGTTTTTTGATACCCATGGGTATTTTATTGGGTCATTTGTTATGCCCATCGGGTACGGTGGGCGTGAGTATGTTCTCTGTTGCCCCATACTCGCTACCCGATGGGGAACCCACTAATATATGACACGTGGGTTCGGATTTATATGTCTCATATAAAATGAATGCTATATTTTGTCCACAGTTTTGTAGAATCACTGCTATGTTTGTGTGATTTGAAGGCATGATATTGCCATTTAATGTTGAATATTGTTGAACCTGTGATAAAATTATGTTGGGTTTGATACATTTGTTATGCTGGTACTTATTTTTGCGATTCAAAGGATCATGTCTATCGTAATGATAATGGGTATGGGTACCCGATGGGTACCCGCTATCCATGGTGGGTATGGGTATGGCGTAATTTTGTACCCATGATGGGTAGTGGGTATGGGTATGGGTCAATTTTTTCCTAGTGGGTATGGGTATGGCTTCGTATGCCCACTGGGTACCTTACCCACTGCCATCCCTAAGCGGACATGACTGTTTGTGACCATCTCACCTGTCCAACATCTAAACACACCCTCTTGGCTCGGGATGATCCTCGAGGCAATTCTCTGTATGTCATCAAAAATTATACTTATCCCTTGTATGACTGTAACACCCAATTTGTAATTGGTAAGAGATAATATAAAAGGGGACACAATTTCACTTCATCTATATGTGAGTTTAACCTTTATGCATCATCACATGTGTTCACCCTATGTAAAAAATAATAATTAATAACATAAAAGCCACTAAAATATGTATCATGCTGGATTTTATTGTGTGTGCATATTGTGACAATATAAAAATAATAATGTGAAAAGAAATATATTAAAGTTCCAAAGTAGAATATAGAATATAAAAAGAAAATCTAGAATTTAGAAGTGGAGAAAGAAAAGAAAATGTGTATACAAAATTATAAATAAAGGTAATAATATTATGTGCAAAATGATTCTCTTAAATTGAGGAAGATTTACCACAGAGTAAATTTGAATTTTGAATTTTGAATTTCAAACTCAAAAAGGAAAACAAAACAGAAAAAGAAAGAAAGGGGGAAAACACGCGCTTGGGCCCAATGTGATCGGGTCGACCCACTTGGCCAACTCCTCCGCGCAGCTCGCCCAACAGCCGCGCCGACAACATGGCTCCACCGGCTAGTCACTCACTCGCACCTCGCACTGAATCGCGGGACCCGCATGACAGCTTCATCCCCGTCAACGAACATCCGTGCATGGCGGAGCGCGCGGTCCTCGCGGGAATTGCGGAATGGCGGGTCTGAGCTCACCGCGTCGTGGGGGAATAAAACCCTATGCGCCTCCGCAACTCTTCTTGCTCGCTCGTACTGCTCCGCGCCGCCTTGTCCACCAAAGGCAGACGCCGCCATTAGAGGGAAGTTTCGCCACCGTAGCGCAATCAGCGCGTTGTCGTCGTGACCAAGATTTCGTGCTTGAGAGTCTCGTCGTGCTTCGGGGATTGATCTGGTGGCCTCACTGCGGTGGGTGTGCGGCCGGTGACCTCCGAACTCGTCGTCATAGGGCAGGGCCCTCCGGGAGTCCGCCGTGCGCCGAGGACAGGAGCATTCGCCCTGCGATTGTCGGTATGAACCATTCTCCGAAGTTCGCCGACGTGCTAATTTCAATTTGCGGGTGTCAGAACTAGGGGTAGTGCGTTGTAGAGACAAATTGACCAGCGCCGGTGCCTACGGCGCGCGTTGAGGGCGTGCGCCGCGTTGGGGAGAAGGACGCTGACCGTTGAAACCGCAACCAACGGTTCATATTAGTGGGTGTCGTGTATCCTTTCCCCGATGGAACCGCGACCGTGGATTGACGATCCGACGGTTGCAAGCGTACCTGGTTATTTTAAATCCTGACTGTGGATTGTAATCAGACGGTTCCTAGCGCGTTACGATTCATAAAGACTTAGATTTAATCTGATGCATCCATGTCTAATCCGACGACCCATCGTGGCTGATACCTCTTCGCAGCGCCAGTTTACATAGGGGACCCTAGAAAATCTAGGAATCAACCCGCCGTCCGTATGTGGGGCGCCCTGAGTCTTAAGAACTTTTACCCTGTGACCCATGTGCTTCTGGTTAATTGGTGCGCGAACCAGACAGATCTAAAACCTATAGAATCTATTTGGAAAATGAGTTTTTAATAGGAAAACAATTCCTAGAACTTGTAAAATTCATAGAAATTTATTTTTAGTCCAAATTACTTCATTCCAGTCTCTAAAATTTTGTAATATTATTCTCTATCACTTAGAGTCTCTGTTTTGACATGAAAACAGTAAGAAAATTTATTTCCCACTTAATCCTATTTCAAGCACATAAAACCTTTGGAAATTCATATCTTAAAATCTATAACTCAAAAAATTATGATTCATGTTCCTAGGATCTTATTTTAATGTGTAGATTATTATTATGTATTTTGTTTACATGTTTGGTGTGATGTTAATTTTCTCCATATATTGTGCTTGTTTGTATTGTGGCGAGTAGAAGAGCGTGTCCAACAGATATAAGTAGCTGAGCATGAGCTTATTGAAGGCAAGTTGTGCCCTTGACCATTTTTATACCCAATAATGTTCTTTAATATCATTATTCATGCATAGGTTTAATTTTGATGGGACCTAATAGGTCACCTTAGACTGTTTATCTATTTTACCTTGTTATCCCTGAATCTCATGAGTAGTTTTGCTATTGCTTTACATGGTTTTGGGATAATATTTCATTATATCCATGTTCCAGTTATTTTGTTATTCTATTTATGTTCATGTCAAGATCATTATTGTTAATTGGAACATGGAGCTTAACTTGAGAAACACGTGCCACCACAAGGGTAGTATGGGATGCCCTTAGCTGACTAATTAGGAAAGCTAGTGGAAGACTATCTTACCCTAAAGGGCAAGGGCAGTAGGGGAGTTGCATGCAAGGAGGTTCTCGGGTTGATTTTGCTGCGATGACGGTCAGACGGGGGATTCTTGCAAGTGCTCTTCCCATAAACTGTAGCGGGTTTACGGAAGCTATCTAGTGGAACTTTGTAAAGGCCTCGTAGTGTTGTCCTGCCTCGCTTCCTTGGTAGAGGTGTATGGGAGTCGCGACCCCTTGGCAGATGAGTAACATGACTTATAGGTACAAGGTACAACCTCTGCAGAGTGTAAAAATGGTATACTAGCCGTGCTCGCGGTCATGAGCAGCTCAGGACTCTCGCATGATTAATTTATGGAACTTAAATTCAATTTGTCATCTGCATTGCATGGGATTATTTATTAATTGTGTTCTAATACTTTATTTAAGGTTTGGTATTTACTTACATCTAGTAACTGCTAATAAAATTTTGACTGTCTAATTAAAAGCAATGCTTAGCTTTAACCACATGTTGTTGATTAGCCTTACACATCACATGAACTCCCACCTTTGGTGAGTTCATGCACACGGGTTCCCCACAACTTGTTGAGCTATGATCATGTGTGAGCTCACCATTGCTGTCTCACACCCCCCACAGGAGAAGAACAGGTGGTTCAAGAGGAGCCACAAAGCGAGGAGTTTAATCTGATCTAGGTGGCGTTTCCCCAGTTGACTTTGCGCCAAGGATGATCCGTAGTTCGTTTTATATTTATCTTTTATTTTATAATAAGACTTCCGCTATGTAATAAGTACTCTTATGTTATTGTGACATTTATCTCTATACTCTCTGTTATTATATATGTTGTCTTCTTGACGCATATATGAGATGCACCCAGCTTTGTTCCTTAAAGCCCGGGTGTGACAGTGACATTGGCCCCACATATCATACAGAGGATGTTTATACGTCAGGGGAATTATTTTCCCGTTTAAATCCCTATGGAGAAAAAAACTTCTTTATCCCCGTTTCCTAACAGAGGAACTCTCTATGGAAAATCAGAGATCGGAGCCTATTGCATCTCTACTCTATCTATACTATGTCCTATCAGCTTATTTAATGCCTATAAAATATCCTGAGATTAATATAGGGACATCTCCGGCAGCCCCTAGCCCCTTAATAATTGGTGTTCGTAATCATCAATACTATTTTTTAATCTTATTCGTCGAGAGAAAAATTTTCCAGTTTAATTCTCCGTGGGGAAAAAACTTCCCCATCCCTATTTCCTAAGGGCCTGTTCGTTTTGCTGTCAATCCATGTGGATTAGGTGTGATTGGATAGGTTTCAAATTTCAATCCTAAACAAGTCAAAATCTTTCATAATTATTTTTAATCTCATCCAATCCACATAGATAGAAATAACCGAACAAGCCCTAACAGAAAAACTCCTCGTGGGGAATCAAAGATCGAAGCCCATTACATCTCTACCCTTTATCTATACTAGTATGTCCTACCAGCTTATTTAATGTCTATAAAATATCCTGAGATTAATATAGGAACATCTCCTGCAGCCCCCAGTCCCCTAATAATTGGTGTTGGTAATCATCAGTACTGTCTTTTTAATCTTTAGCTCTTTTTTCTTATTATTATTGTGATGTTGCTCCAGCAGATCATCAACACACCAACCCCTTTATACTGGACAAGATTTTCTGATCTAAACAACTTCTATTACATAATGTTATATTTTATTAACTTGCTCCTCCTCTAAACGTACGTACCTTCATCAACATATGGATGGGTGCATCGATCATTCTTCGATTTCTAAGCAAATATGCATATGGATGTGTAAACTTCATAAGTGTTTCGGCATGAACGTCAACTTGCAGTGAAGTAGTGAACAGTGTCGCTCTCTACAATATACCAACACAGTGGTCTGTATGATCAATTTGTGATACAAAAATATTACAGCATCGCCACATAATAATCAAAATGCAACATGAGAACATATTGTCATATGTAATCTAAGAGCCAGACGTAGGTGGCAGTATGGCATATATGGCTGCTTTCTGTTGGTTGACAAACCTGTAGCTTCAAATAATCATGCAATTATGCCGCCCATATATATCAGCATACCCTTGTCCCACACAATCCCTACTTGCAGTGCAGACATCTCTTCATAGAAAGAATCTTTTGACCTTTTAAATTCACCAATACCTTCTACAATTTAGTATTCACTAAACATAAACAAAATAATAGAAAAGCAACCCTGAATGAGAGGGCGTGCACATTCTGTTACCTGTTCCAGAGTTAAGAACATTATCACATTCCATGACCCAATCCGACAAAAGTTTGCAATGAATCCCTTGTAGAAAGCACCAGGTCCCTGTAGAAAATAACCGTAGGTTATGCCTGATTAGTGACAGTTTTCTGCAAAACACATGACACCACGTCCCCCCCTCCCCCCCCCCCCCCCCCCCCCCCCCAATTAGCATTCAACTCATCACTTCACGTACATGTCAAACCCAAGTATGATAAATCCTAATAGATTTGCTTTTGGACCTACATGATAATATTCCTTGTCTTAGATTATGACCCAGCTGAATGCACATTTTCTGAGCATTGCAATTCCAGGCCTCAATCATGAAAATGTAGAAATGTTCTTGCAACTTAAAAGGCTCAAGTCTAAAGCTCAAAATATAAACTGTAGTGTGGCAGTCATTTGTGTAGTGACCTGTAACCAACTTTTCAACTGAATTAATGGTCAAAGCACAATACGCTTCGGATTAAAGCCGACTGTTTGGACTGCTGCAGCTGTAATCCATAGAGACAAAAATATTGTATAAGCAGTAGAAACCGATACGGATTAAAACCAAGCGAACAAGTTGTACATCAGAATATGGAAGTTTAAAGTGACAAGGGTACATGGTAGATGGATATTGACATACTGGACACATACACATATAAGCTTGACAACAAAGACCCAAGTGGAATGACTTCTTAATTTTGAACAAGTGGAAAAAGATTTGTAGTAGTATAGAGCAATAGACACAAGAAATTAAGAAAAAAACAGGGAAAGGATTCCATACATCATTCTTTAATGTCTTGGTAAAACAGTCAAGAGTACTTCTGTACGTTGAATCACCCATCATTCTTGATTTCACCTAAACAAAAGTCATGGTAGCTCAATTGGTGCAAATCAGCGCAGGATTCACATTGAGCTAAACACATATTGCAACTGGGAACTTGGTAGTGTGCATATCCAGAATTTGCAGAGCATACCACATCCACCGGAGAGCCAATGCAAACAGCAAAAAACCCAGCACCAAGTCCAGCTAAAAGATGCGTAAAAACGTTATCAGTAAACCCAGGAAGTTTTAGAAACATCTGCATGAACAGAACAAAGGAATGAACAATGATAATGAAATATAATGGTCACCACAAAGACATAAGAGAGTCAATAGGTACCTGTTTGAACTGATCATAGCTGGCCAACTCGGCAGCGTTAATTATGGCATTGCGTGCGACATTTGGACCAAGGCCAGTCCACAAAGCTCCAATACCTTCCTGGAAGCATGAAAGATTTTAAGGACAATGAAAAAAGAAATAGTCTTGTAAACTTACTGCCCATGATTGTTAAAGTAACCTGTCTGATTATTGTAGCGTATGCATTAAGGGCTCCAGAATAACTCCTCTTGATAGTGTTAGCTTTTCCATCAGCTTGCAACCTAACTTTGACAAGATCAGTTGGATTTGCCACAACAATCGCTATCACACCTGAGAATAGACAAAAAAAGATCATTTAACAATGTATGGTTCTCCACATTGCTGAGTGTGGCACCTTTAAAGTGAACCGACCTGATTTATTAACTGCGATACTAAAAACGAAAAAAAACTTGTGTACAGGACAAACCAGACATGAACCATTACAAGGTATGATGTTTTCGACATGAATAGTAAACAAGACGAATGGTTTGAACAATAGGAAGACAAATGGTTTGAACAATAGGTCCAAAAAAGAAAATAGACGTAAGGTTCCCATGATTTATTCTGCATCCACATTTAGGGTGCATATGGTTCTCAACATTGACACTTTGACAGAGCTAGCTTGAAGCCTGAACGTGAATCAACCTGGTTTGTAGCTACATTGTCAAAAAGAGAGAACCACATTTTGACATGAAAAAACTCAGATGAACATAGGCAGCCATGTTTAGCTATGCAGGCAAAGATGGACAGACATATGTCATGGGTCACATGACTTATGCTGCATTCAAACTGCAGAGTAAGTTGTGTGTGGCAGTTTGACAGAAACAAGTTTGCTTTGTTGCAATCAGAAATATGTGTAGTTAATTCAAGTTGAAGCCGAGGGAGCAAAATGTACCAACCTGTGGTAAGTGCAGCAAGGATCTTGCTTAGTAAACTGACATCACCCACAACAGCGCCTCCGACGAAGAAAGCCTTCACCTGCAAGTATATAGAAGGGGAAATTCCCCTTTATTGTTGTGAGAAAGTCACTTTGAATCGGAGGAGGAGGAGACAGGTGAAAGAATGTGGAGGAGTACAGACAGGCTCATACAAGCCGATGCGGAGGCCGCCATAGAGGAACTGACGGTGGAGGCCGGGGATGACGCCCTTCCAGAGCGCGGCAACCCCTTCCTCCCTGGCGATGCACATGATTGTGGCTAGCGTGCCTCCAGCAGCAGCTGCTGCAGCCACTGGTGGCGACGGTAGTGGTGCCTTCCTTTGCAGCTGGAGCCGCACTTTGGCTGTGTCCAAAGGAATGGTGCACACCTGATTATATCACTGGTAAATCAAAGCTGACTCCAAGCCAAAATCGTTGACACTTGTGTCTGAGATCAAATAAACATCGTCCTACTTTCTTTGAAGAAGCAAATGGCAACGTTAGCCCAGCCAGTAGCCCCGAACTAATAGCCCTTAAGTAGCAAAAATAAAATACAGATATCACGCCACTTGCAAGCCAAACAAATCCCTCTCCAATTTGCCTCAAATGCTCATCAAAGCAGAGCTACTGCAAGCACCAGTCACTAATCACCAGGCTTGAGGTAGGGAGCGAGGGAGTAGTTCCAATTCCACTGGCTCCGCCTCTGCCTCGCGGACGGACGGATGCGCGGCTCGCGAGAGGCTATAAAAAATAGAAACTAAATAATGCGGGTGTGCGGACAGTACCTCCGCGAAGCAGGCCGCGAAGGCGCTGCTGAAGAAGATGGCGGTGAAGGAGGATGCAGTCGCCATGCGCCCCCGTCTCGTCGGCGGCGGCCGTTCGTGGTGGTGGGGTTTGGTAGCTCTCTGCCTGCCGGTGCCGGAGCCCTGGAGACCCGGACTGGACAAGACACAGACAGACAGAGGTAGCCAAGGGAAGGGCGGAAGGCACGGCTCGTCTTCTGTGCTAATGCAATGTAGTATAAAGGGCAGGCAGATCCAGATCTCCATTCAGAACTGACTAGTGAAGTCAAAGTTCTCAATTAGTATTTTACTAGGTGTATGACCGTGCTTTGCTACAGAATCAATATGATAAAATACGTTGATTTGTAAAAACCCTAATTGTTATTATAAACAAGCTGGGAAGAAAATCAAAAGAGCCTGTTTGTTCAATGATATCATAGTATTGGAACCCCTGAACGTGACAATAGCTTACATGCCCACCAAATTCTGTTGTAACCCATTGAGGCCTTGGCTTGACACCATAGCTTTTGATGCAATCCTCATCATAGGAAGCACAGTCAAATTTATATGGTGGATACATGCTCCTCTGTTCACTGTAAGACATTGGCATTACCATCTCGGTACAAGCCTGTTTTAAGCAAGAATGAACCATAAGGCACACAATATAGTAGCACACCCTATCAAAGGAAACCATTGCATAGAAACATATTAAAAACTGTTGTTTCAGGACCTGCGGCTCGATGCGACGCGTGCGTGTTGATGGCGGGGAGCAGAGGGGGAGGAGGGTGGGGGATCCGCGGCGCGACAACCTTCCTTGACGGCCGCGTGCGCGTTGATGGCATATCGACAGAACCGTGCACCAAAAGATTGTGTACGCCTACAGTAGCATCTTAAGTAGTAGAGACTAAAATACTATTTCTCCAACCAGGTGTTGAGTTAAACTGATGTAAAATATATCATAGTTATGTTATAGCATACATTAAACTATAGTTTTGAGAAACAAAGTTCCCAAGCAGTCCTTAACCGTGTTGCACAGTGAACCGCTAGAGGCAGGGTAGCGGCAGCCGACCCATCTACGTGGTTGTCAGTATTTATTAGTTGGAAAAATTGATAATGGATGAAAAGCATGGATAGAAAACGATATTTTATGGTTATAGTAAGAGAAATATTTAGAGAGAACCGTTGTGAGAAATGAAAAAAAATTAGGATAAAATGTTAACGATGTGACACAAAAGTGGGATATAGAAAGAGAAATTTAGGAGAAACTGCCGAAGACACTCTTACACTTTGTTCGGGATGTTTTCAAGTGTGAGAGCCTTTCAGATTTGGCATATAAGCAACCAAACATCTCAGATTTTATGAAATATGCATCCGCTCCACCAGGATATACGATGCATCCTCTATCTACAAACCAAACACACCGAACTCCAACCACACCCTTCCAAAACTCCAACCTGATGCGGCAAAAAGAGAAGGCAGGTGCAGTGGTGCAGGCAAGAAAGGATGGAGCCAGGCAAAACTGATCCAGGGTCTCGGCCAAACGTGCCTTTCAAAGTTAAAACTGTCACGATTCTCGAATGAAACTAACACATAAGTTTATTTTTATTCAGGTTACCAAACCTTTACAGCACAACAAACTCCCACCCTGAAGAACCGTTATCACCTTACTAAACAGTTCGTTTGAACTAAGCTCTCATATATGCCCTAAAGCCAAAACAGCCTCAATGCTTCAGCAAGACAACAATGCCCAATAATCTAAGAGGAGCGTGTCACTGGTGTGCAATAGGAGAGTTAAGCACCGAGCACGTGAAGCATGATGGCGTTCTGAGCGTGCATTCTGTTCTCAACCTGGGGGAACACGATTGAATTGGGAGCCTCAATGGCGCCATCAGTCACCTCCACTCCTCTCTCTCTGCAAGCAAACAGTGCATAAGGTAGGCCTATGGGCCAGCAATCTCCATCAGGGTTTCATCCACCTGCAATATAGGATAAAAATAGAAGTGTTAGCTGAAGGCTAACAATGTAAGCTGTAATTATGACTGAAAAACACAGAAATAAGACATTGAGCAACGGTTGCTTGTACAGTTTCACTCCCACTTGAACACCACAATTATAATTTGAGATAAAGACAGTATCTTGAATCATATGAAGGTCAGAACATATACGATAATTTCTCTAGTTGTAACTCAATCGCCTCACGAGCTTATGCTATGTATATGTACTTGGAGTACACGCAGAATCTAGAAAGTGTGAAAAACAAACATACCGTGAATCCCTGGAACTTCTGTTTTCTATAATCAACTTCTTCCTTTTGTCCCATACTGGCCCAAACATCTGTGTACACAATGTCTGCTCCCTTAACTGCTTCCCTGGGACGGTTTGTTATTTCAATCTTACTGATTCCAGCACCCCTGGCCATCTCCACTGTGTGTGCATCAGGCTCAAATCCCTTGGGACAAGCACATACAAAGTGAAAAGGAAGCACATCAGCCAATAACAGCCATGAGTGCACAATGTTGTTCCCATCTCCAACATAGAAAACCTACAACGCAATCGAAGAAGACAATTGGTTACAACCCAGAAACTCAAAATTAGACACAGGTCAAACGCAGATAATTCAGTGTTATGATTCTACCTTAGTGTTTTCAATACGACCAATCTGCTCAAGCATAGTAAGTGCATCAGCCATTATCTGGCATGGATGGTTATAGTCAGTGAGACCATTTATGACAGGTACAGATGCATATTTTGCCAAGTCCAAAATATCCTACCAAAACCATATGAGAAGTTAGGAGACAATGTTTGGATGGAAACAAAAGGAATCAAAACCAACTGGAACTACCTAACATCAATATGAGAAGGACAAATGACAGCGATAAATTATGAACTATGAACATAAAGTAACAATATCCAAGACAACTAAACAAACATGATCTCGAGGCAAGATATCAACTCAAAACACCAATTATTTGTTTACATCCAGATAAAACGAGTTTGATCTTCATATCAGATAGAACACAAACAAACCAAGAAAACACTAAAGAAAACTGCCAAGATGATGATATCAGTTCAAAAACACCACACATCCATATACATATCAGGACCCAAGTTGGTTTATTAGAATTAAACACACTTACTGTTTCAGTTAAATAAATACCAAATTGAAGTTGTTGTTTCATAATAATATATTCCCACTAACAAATTTTTACTTTAACTAACAACTATAGTGCTTGTAGTTTTGAGAATGATATCCGATTGTTGTGCTTAAGCAGCACGGAGAAGACAGATCAATTATGTAAAAAGAAAAATGATCCAGGTTATGTGACGTTGTTGGTTATGTTGGTAAAAAGACCATATAAAAGAAATCTTAATTATGCAACTCATGACCATACTTGGTGAGCAAAGACCCTAGCCATAATGATGTCATTATAGCCATAAAAGTACTCTAGCAACATCACGACACACAATCATATTATAAAGAATTCAATTTCAATATAGGCTATGAAACTTTTAAGAATTGTGTACACCATGTGCCATTGATTCATTAGGTAAGCACATGTTTAAAAAGAGACGACATACCATGTCTATTTATATATGGGCAGTATGCTTTGCAAAAACATCTGCACAGGTGCTTTGGCCTTCTATCAGCTATTTCACCACGGACGCCACCTCGTTGATGTCCACACGGATCTGCTCCTTGTCATCCCTCTCTCGGATCGTCACGTTTGTTGAATCCATTGCCACAACAAATGGAACACCAATCTCATCGGTCCTCCCATATCTCCTCCCAATAGAAATTGCTGCAAGAGAACAAACACAAGATTAAGCTTGCATATGTAGTCCATCCAGCCTAGGTTGTACAGACTGGACTATTTAAGATCGTAACGCACATACCAGTAGTGTCAATAATATGAGAGATACCAACAGTTGTTAATGCCTTGGTGATCTCTTTGGCGGCAGCATCAAACTCTTGATTCTTGACGAGGGGAACACGGTGCACTTGATAGGAGCCACATCAACAAATTTTGGATGTGATTTGTCCTCTAGGTCCACGAAATGCCCAATCTCTATCAATGTGAATTCACTCACTCGGAGAAGACCTTGACGTGGCAAGATCTGATTAACAAGTTCCAGACATAGTGAGTACATTAAAAAAAGGGAATATCAAAGCAACTATTGTGTAGCCAATAACTGCTTTTTAGAAGCAGACTATTGCTATTTGCTTACTCTACAGCAAGTAACAAATGTACTATCAAATATCACACTAAAAACAAAGTTAATATAGAACTTTTATTAATTTCACTCACAGGACATGAGCCACTGAACCATCACATAAATTTTGAACAGCGGTTGAAGCATGCCACAATTGCAGAAGCAACAAGTGAAATGATATATAATACTATGACTATTAGTAAAAACAATAAGTTCACATGTTGAGCTACGCATTTGTTTCACAATCACTACATCATATTTAGCTCATAATTTACTTCCTCTTATTCTTGCTGCCAACGAGCAAGACGACGTAGTAGAGTGCCCTGAAGCTTCATAGGGTTGGTCAGACGTAATAATTTATAAAAAATGTCAATCCACACCCACGCAAAAAAATCCAACAGTTGAAAAGCTTTTGTTCATACTCCAGTTTTCAGTGTAGTTTTGAAACACCAGCATGTACATCTAATCAACAAATCATCACATATGTGGTGAGATCTGCAATTCCATTTATACATAATTCATACACTCCTTTTATGAATTCATGATTTGGTTGACGTGAGGTTCTCACATAAGTGGTGAGATCAACAATGTATGGAAGGTGAAGGGCAGTCCTCCTTAGCCTAGAACAATGTGGGCTTTAAACATGACTGATATATTTGCTTCATTTTTATAGGTTTGATGATAAATAGACTGATGAGCTTGAAAAGGAAGGTTTAGAAAATACAATTGAGAGCAACTTGAGAAGCTAATCCATAATCTACAACTTTCTCTCCAACTTACCAAAATTGCCGGGGAAATGGTGTCACAGTTGACACATTGAATAATCCAGTTCTCATGTGTCTCCCTTGTTGTGTACTTGTCAAGGATGTGGTAGCTTCAACTGAATTTCTCACCATAACCTCTTGCATGCTATCACGTGCAGCTTGAAACTCCTGTCTTAGCAATGTTGTTGTGCACTGAGCTTTATGCCATTGCAGTCTATTGTGTAGTGAGTAAAATCACCTCTTGTGTCATCTACAATAGATTCTAGGAAGGACGAGGACCCATAAAGCTTGATTTGATTTTCTCTAAGCTTTTGCACATGTAGACTTGATATGCACTGGACCGCATCATGTTGTCCACCATTTGTTTTAAGTTCTCGTATCAGTAGTGTTCCTGTGGAGTGGGCAGCATCACTCCGTCCACCATCTCCTCTAAGTATTTGCACCGCAATATCTCTGTGCATTGAGAAGCATAACATCCACCATCTGATCCAAGATTTTGCATCTCTAATGTTACCATGCACTGGGCAACTTCAGCTTGTCCATCATCTATAATGAACCCTTGTTTAAGAAATGATGTGCCTTGAATAGAATCTCCTTGTTCGTAAGAAATATGCTCTCTTTCAAGAATGTCATTGTCACTTGTCAAGTAAGAAAATGCCTTCGCATAAACACCATTTCTATCAATATTGTGTTCTTCTGTGACAACCACCTCATCATAATCATTGACAGATCAACAATATCTACTATCATTGCTTAGTCTGAAACAGCAAAAAAGTGTGAGTGGTAGATCACAACAAAGGGAAATGCAGAACAATCACAAGGTCGATTCAAACAAGATTTTAAAAAAGAGGTGTTTAGGAAAAACAATTAGAAGACTACATCTAAGAATATTTTAATTCCCATATATATCGTTACTAAGAGTGGGATTTATTCTTCCAACTAAGCTACCTATTAGTATCATGATATTAACCATCAACCCAGTTCCTAGGCATGCATGTGGTACTTCTGACGCATACATTATTATATTCATCACCCTCGATCTAGTCTCTTATCCACGTATTATCAGTTGCCATTTGCATGTGGTTCCTCTTATTCGCGTAAATAAGAAATCTATGTATTGAAATTGTGGAAGAGAACTAACAAATAGAAACCTGTCAAGGCTTCCGTTCTTCATATGTGCATAGTCGAGCATCATCTCGTCCCGGTGCATGCAGAACCCCAATAGTCTGACAAGCTTCTCGTGTTGAAGATTGACCGATACTTGCATCTCATTGTGCAGCTGGTCCAGTCTTTGTATACTACACCGGGACAAGTTCTTCACCGGTATTTTATTTCTATCTGTGACCTTTCCCTATAAAATTCATCCACCTTGATGCGAAGGAAGAAGAGCGCAGACGATGCTACGCTTCGCTCCCTTGCATACTGAGTTGTGTTGCTTACCTGTACAACTTGTACACGGTACTAAACCCGCCTTCCCCAAGCTTGTTCTTATCATTGAAGTTGCTTCTTGCAGGATAAGTAGATCGAGTACTGCACATTTTCCCCTTTCAATCTTCTTGGGCGTTGTAGCTGTACATAAGAGATAAACAACATGAACAGACTAAAATTCCTTTTGGCAAAAGCGAAGCCTTGCATTATGAAAAAGTGGTATGTGTCTCATATCTTTGACCTTTGCGGCCTTGTCAAACAGGCCACGCTTGCCCATCTGGATATCATCTGGACCCAAATAAATAGCATGCCCACCAAGTAAAAAGAATCCTGTCTCAAATGAAACACGGGTCCTCATTGATGGCTTGGCAAAAATCATGACCATTGTTTTCCCTTTGAACGGTTGGAAGCTCTTGTCTCCAGACTTTATCAATGCCTTAACCTCAATGGCTCGATTAAGAACCTTCATTATTGTATCCTTGTCAAAATCAATGATTTGAAGGAAATCCTTAGGAGCCTGTTTGGCTGCAAGAAATTGCTAGAGTTAGAAAGAAAGTGTGTTGTGCATGATACGATACTTCCTGTATAATGAAAGCTCACATCGATACCTAAAACATTTGAGTGCATGTATTGGTATGAGGGGGCAGAGAGGATCACATTCAGAAATCAGAACTAAATCGATGACCTGCTCAATCACTAAATCTAATTATTTCATTCCATTTGATCAGTAAATTAAATCAACCATCACTGAGAAAGCAATCTAGAGATCGACAGCGACTATCTGTAAAGTCAGGCATTGAACATATTCAGTTTCTGTGAGGTGTACTCTAGATTGTAGAGTTCTGCATTTGTGTTTCTGGACATACCTCAGAAACAGTGACATAAGGCCAGTGTATCCTAATATTATCTGGAATACTGAACCAACAAGTATTATCTCAGAAATTTGCTTAGTTATGCAGATTTGCTCAGATATTTTGAAGTTGTAATACAATTCCTACGCCTATAATAATACTTCTGCTCTGTATGTTTACTGAACGCTATACTTTTTTGCTATGAGAAGATGTTTTTGTGTTAATATATCATGCTCTTAATCTTTTTCACTACAATTGTCAGGTTGCCCAAGTAGTATTGGAAATCTATGAGCCTCAAAGGTGCAAAGTGACAATAGGGCCACCATCTAGGCTGTCAGTTGGTGGAAGAGGTCCTTAAAACCGAGGGTCATGCCTCTCCATCAGCATTTATATTTTCTATGATACCTTATTGGGACATCATAGTTAGTGAATATGGAGGAATTCAATTAATTATGTAATAACATTTTCTGAACTTAAGTTTGTCATTTCCTCTTGTTTTTTAGTTCTTAACTGAATCCTGTCTTGTAGGTATGATGCCAAGGATCCTTTTTTTTGTCAAGTGTATGTGTGCGTAACATGGCCAAGCTGTCCAGGGAGGCAACTACATTCCGCAGTGTTATGGAGTCCCTATTTTGCAATTTCGATAATACTAATTCATGCTCATCCAAGAATGGTCTTGCACTTTGATACCTAAGCTACTAATGCAACAACTATAAAGGTGTTAGAGTTTAATACACACCTGACCAAGACAGACACATCAACCAAACACAGCCAGCCACATCATAGAAGGAAGAAAAAAAGAACACTCCACAGCTAAGAAAAACGAACGAGAAAACTCACTGAGGAACATTGCTCCCGCTGACCCTCCCAAGGATGCCTCGGTCGAGAAGACCCCTGCGACGCCCTTTACGCTAGAGCCAGACGCTGCTGCAGCGACGAGGGGTCCAACGATAGGAGGCCAGGGGGGCGGATGGGCACTGACCAGGGGGCCCCAAGGCATATGACGACCTTCACGTTGGAGCCAGACGTTGCCGCGGCAACGAGGGGTCTGACGATAGGATGCCTAGGGCACGGATCTGACCGTGGGAGGGAGCAAACAAATATGGCAGATGTTTCAAACATTCCCAACCATGCCAACAACCCTTGATTCTTAGGAAACTCTACAGAACAGCTCAACAACCGGGAGGGGATGCAGAGCCTACCTGGAAATTGCCGCAGCAGAGGTTGGGTCAATGGTGAAAATTTTTACCTGATACAACTTAAGCCAGAACCCTTTAGTTTCCTCTCACGCGGCTCTTCCAGATCCACGTGGTTGTTCACCTCGTCGTTGCCGCTAGAGGCTGCCTTCACCATGCCGTTGGACGAAGGGACGCTGAATCCAACGGAGACGATGGAGTCAATGGCTGCCTTCCACGCGGCGTCACCATCATCCTCGCTGCTGCCTTCACCTGTCGCGCACTCCGCCGCAGCGGCCTGAATGAGGATGACCAGCATGATGCATTAGGGGTCAGAGTTAGTGATGGGGAATCCATGTCCCTGCGACGACGCTTCTTGGGGTGGCGCCTCCCCGCGGCGGGGTGTCCTGCTGCTGCTGCACACGCGGCATCGCGGGTCCTACGGGTATCTGACAAATATGCCGAAAAAAGGAACTGGCAAATATGAACCAGCATATACATTGGGATTTTGTTGTGTAGCCAAGTATGTTGAAAACAAGCTATCTACTTGTAAAAAATCCAAAAACATTTGTCTGGTTTTACATTTACACCAAACCTTAAAATGATTAAATTC
Organism: Zea mays; assembly: GCF_902167145.1. NCBI lineage: Eukaryota > Viridiplantae > Streptophyta > Magnoliopsida > Poales > Poaceae > Zea > Zea mays. Next base: position 98,373,875 of record NC_050105.1, on the reverse strand, counting down.
TAAAATAAAGCCTACATACCAATTTGCCAAGTATCATGGTCCATGAAGATACATAAAGTGCTTTTTTGGTAACAAATAAACATTGCTCGTTGCTTAGGTGATAAAACAAAGACTCCACAGATGGCACATATGTTGTTTGTTCTATGACTCATGGTGAAATAAAGAACTGCATGTCAGTGTTTCACCTTCCATGCAGTCCACCAATTTCCCATTATAATCTTCCACCTAACAAAGCACAAATATGAACATCTCATCTTTCTAATATTAGTATGTTAGTCAAAAGTTATCGGGCATATATGTCTGCTTACATATTTCAACCCAAGACTGTCATTGCCCTGCAATATCTCAGTGGTTGTGACCCGCTGCAGGACCTCTGGTGTACTGACAAAACGAAAAAAACATGTGAAAGACAGGGATTCGAATCACCACACATATTGTCAAACCAGAAGCTATCTTCTCCTTCCATCCATTCGCCACCACAACTAAATCACACCTAGAAAAAGATGGGGAGAAGAGAGAAACAATACATTTGAGTGGCATATGGTGAGAGAAACAAATGATGAACGGAAATGTTCATGCAGAGAAACATGTCGAAGATCTGCAGAACCTATTCTGCTTGGGTAAGTCCACCACATGGACTTGTCAGGGTGGGGGACGATCAGCAACATGTTCCGGCTTCTCCTATCGCTGCTGTGAGGGGCATGAACTGCACGCTCGGGGCCACACAGGACAACACGACAAAGGAGCACGACTGCCGCTACGAGGACCATCCAGATCCATGCCATGGAGTGAGACAGACCGCTGACGCTGGAGGGAGGAAGCGAGGACGACTGTGATGGAGGGGGTGGTGCGTCTTGGGCACAGAGGGGGCGCAACAGGTCGGGGAGGGGGGGGGGGAAGGTGTCTCGGGCGCGGGACGCAGCGAAGCAGGCGCTATGCAAGCGATGACGACAGGGAACGACGTCCACACGGAAGGGCTGAGCAAGTTGGGGAGGGGAGGGCGTCTCGGTCGCGAGACGCAGTGAAGAATGACGAACGCGGAGCAAGCGCTCGGTGGGGGAGGACGACGAAAGGACGGCGGGCGAGGACGAAGGAGCACCTGCGGGCATCGGGCGAAGATGGATCACGCGGGCGGGGGCACGCGAATCACGGGATCAGAGGCACGGCGAAGCAGGTGACGCCTACTCTGCTCACCTTCCAATCCACAAGGGAATGAATCAAGAACGTAAAGGTTTAGGGGGAACACAAAAGCGAATGAATCAAGAACGCGAGAGAGCACAAAGCGAATGAAGTAACCTCAGGAATCCATATCCTGGATTGTCGTTGGCGCCTTCGCCCGCTGTCGACCACCAGCAGTTCCCTCCCCTCCTCCTCTACCTCCCTCCCCTGCTGGATCTAGCCTTGGGCTCCACCCACGAATCCAAACCCTAGCCCCGCAGTTGTCTCGGTGGAACCAGGCCATTGCGGGGGAGGGAGCGGTGGATCCGGTTTGCGGGCATTTGGGAGAGGTGGGAAGGTAGCGGACGAAGACGAACCCTGCGGGGAGCAGAGAGGAGAGAGGTAGGGAGAAGGGGGTCGTAGTTGGTGATGCCGGGGGCGGTGGTGAGCGGATTTGGCGGCGAGGTTTCGGGCCTGCGCAAGCGAGTGGAGGTGGGCGGAGGTGGGACGCGGCGGGACTGCGGCGGGACTGCGTCTTGGGAGCAGGCGAGGTTTCCGGCGCGCGCAGGCGTGCGGAGGTGGGCGGTGGTGAGCGGATTTGGTGGCGACGGTTCCGGCGTGCGCAGGTGGGCGGAGGTGGGCGCGGGGTTTTAGGGGGCGGGGGCGGTCTACAGATGGATCTTAATTATTAGTAGAGACTAGTAGCTCCCTCGCGCGTACATTTAATGAAAAAAAATTAGTTTTGAACCACGAAAGCAGCAACCGTGAATGCGCTTATGGAGCAAATGAATCGCAACTGCATTGGGTACCTGAAACCGTAAAATCCCCTTTGTTTCTGTTTACCGCTTTTCAAAATTATATTGATCCAACCCATTTGCTCTCTTCAAAATAAATGGAAAAAGAGATAGCACCAAAGAAAAAAGTAGTGCTGCTATTTACACTGCTGATAATCGAAGAAGACCACTAGAGTTTGAGGAAGGTGATCATGTGTACCTTAAGGTGTCATCACTTTATGGAATGTGGAGATTCAAAGTTAAGGGCAAGTTATCCTCTCGCTTTATTAGACCATTCAGAATCTTTAGGCGAGTTGGGGAGATGGTATACCAACTCGAGCTACCTGATCATCTATCTGATGTGCACGATGTATTCCACGTGTCTCAACTCAAGAAGTGCCTCCATGTCCCTGAGGAACAGTTACCAATGAAAGAGCTCAGTGTTCAGAGTGATCTGACTTACACGGAGTATCCTATCAAGATTCTTCACATTTTGACTCGAGTTACAAGAAATAAGGTGATAAAGATGTGCAAAGTGCAATTGAGTCACCATGGAGAAGATGAAGCTACTTGGAAGAGAGAAGAAGAGCTTCGAATAGAATTTCCTCATCTTTTCCCTAGTCCTTCCTAAATCTCGAGGACGAGATTCTTGTTAAGGGGTAGGATTTGTAATACCCAAATTTGTAAATCAAATAAAAGGAGATAGTTATTCCTAGATAATATTCCTCTATTATGATATCAACCTGTAAAACCCAAATTTGTATAAAAATGATGTAAATAAATAAATTAAATTATGATAGTATTGTGAGAATTTTTTTTGAAAACCTTTGGATAATATTGGGTTTCCGTTGTTCTTGAATAAATGGGATTAAACTAGCCAAATAATGAAACAAATAAAAGTAGAAATGTGCACCTCATAATGAAACTCTTGTATTTGTATTCAATGTTGTGAAGCAAGTTGAGTTTAAAAAAATTATAATTTGAAAATAAAAGGGGAATAGAAAAGAAAAGGATGGAAGAGATAAATGGAGATAAAAGAAAAATAGAAAACTAATATTAGTGAAAATAGTAGAATTTATAGTCTCATTAGGTTTGTGTTTGATATTTGGTAATTTGAAATTCAAACAAGAAACTTAACTTTGTTTAAATCCTTGAATTTGGAAAATAGAAGAAAAAAGAAAAGAAAAGAAAAGAAAAAGAGAACTTGATGGGCTCGGAAATACGTTTTTGGCCCATTAAACCTTTCCCCCGCCGTGGCCCAAACTGGTGAATCCGTGCGCGCCTAACCTCTCTGCAGACGGGACCCACAGGTCAGCCCCCTCCCCCCAAATTGCGCGCCTGCCATCACCGTGTGGGGCCCTTTGGTCAGACTCCGGGGGCGCGCTCTGGTCATTCTCCGGGGTTGCTGCCAGTGGGTCCCTTCGGCCAGCCATCCCCGCACTCTCTGGTGTGTGGACCCATGTCGTCAGGAGTCATCTTCCCCAACAGAACGCGATTCCCTGGCCGATTTTCGCGGCGTCCTCACCAGACCTCCGCTCGGCCGCGGTGCATGGCGCAACCGACCCTCTCAGCTCGGACTTGCCCCGCCCCTATATAACCCGGTCGCTCTAGCTCCCTTATCCATCTCGACGAGTACCCAGTCACCAAGTGAACCGTAGGCGGAAGGGAGAGAGAAGAAGACTGCCGCCGCTGCCAAATCGCGTGGGCGCCGTCGTTCGGGTCCTGGAACCGTACCAGGGAGCTTCGCGGAGCTGTATGGATGCGGGACGGTTGGGGCTTCGGGCTCGGGACCATGTGGAACAACGACAATCCCTCGCCGAAGCACTTTTTTCGGCCCAGAACCGCCGTGTGCCGTGGCCATGGTATTCAGCTGCGCGATTTCTGGTGAGATTTTCCCTATGATTGTCGTCATCGTACAGGCTACGCGTTGCACCAGTTTAATCTGGGATTAGTGCTCGGTGGGGGCGGATCTACCTCTCGCCGGCAAGCTCCGCCGCGGGGAGGCCAGTCCCGCCGCCTGGGGTGCTCGGGTTGGGGAAGAAATGCGGTAGGCGTCGATCTCACATCGGACGGCTGTGATTAGAACAGATGATACCCTTTCGGGATTCCATCTGGGCTATTGATTCCAGATCGGACGTATGGTATTTGATCATGGACGCGTAAAATCTTGATCGTTGATCCATGCGCCAACGGTCTGGATTGGCTTCATTACATGCCACTTTTCTGATCTAATCTGGGCCGCCAGATTTCGATCGGATGGCTGACATGGGCCGATACCCCTTCGACATGGTTGGTTTACAAAAGAGCCCCTCGTCTTATTTCAAATTAACCCGCAGTCCACACTGTGGGAATGCCGAGTCTTAGGGAATTTGTGATTTAGGCCCCTGATCTCTTATGAAATATTGTGCCCAGTCCAGAACCCTAGGAAAATCATAATTTAATAAAGAAAATAGGTTTTAGTATAAAGGTAAATTCATAAACTTGTTTAATTCATATTTAATTCATTCTAACCCCGAATTGACCCATTCCAGTTTCTATAATTTTGTAATATTACTGTTTATCATTTAATACCACTGCTTATCCATGAAACTAGAATTAAAATCATTCATTAGGATTAATCTATTCTAAGCACGAAATAATTTTGGAAATTCATAACTTAATAATCGTAGCTCCGAATTTAGTGGTTCTCGATCCCACGATCTCATAGCTTCGCATAGATTATTATTACGCAGTTTGTTCTCATGTTTGGTGTGATGTTAATTTTGCCTATACAATGTTTGTTTGTATTGCTACGACTAGCAGTGTGGTCATGTGTCATCCGAAGATCATCCTGGTACCTGGAATCTCAAGTCCCAGGCAAGTTGTGCCCTTGATCACTTCTTTTTACTCACTCATGTTCTAATTAATCATAATGATCTGCATAGGTTAATTTTGATGGGACCCAATAGGTTACCCTAGTTTGATTATCTTTATACCTTGTTTACCACTGAACTTTTTGGGTAGTACTTGCTAGTGCTTTATGTGGTTTTGGGTATGAAGATATATTATTCATGATCACACTTTTATTATCTATTTATTATTACTGTTCATGATAAGATCATTATGTTAATTGGAACATGGAGCGACCACCCGGGAAAACAGTGCTACCACAAGGGTTTAATGGGACACCCTTGGCTGATTAATTAGGAAAGCTAGTGGAAGACTACCTTACCCGAAAGGGGCAAGGGCAGTAGGGGAGTGGTCAGTGTAGGGAGGTCCTTGGGATGATTTTGCTGCGATGGCGATGATGCGAGGGATCCCTGCATTGGAGCTTCCTATAAACTGTAGCGGGTTTTCTGAAGCTAGTGGAACTTTGTAAAGGCCTCGTAGTGTTACCCTGCCTCGCCTCCTCGGTAGAGGTGTATGGGAAGTCGCGATCCCTTGGTAGATGGGTAACATGACTTGTGGGTAAAGATGTGCAACCTCTGCAAAGTGTAAAACTGGTATACTAACCGTGCTCACGGTCATGAGCAGCTCGGACACTCACATGATTAAATTATGGAACTTAAACTCAATTTGTCATATGCATTGCATCGCAGGTGAGGTTGTTACTTTTGTTCTACTATTTAATTGGGTTGGTATTTACTTATACTTAGTAATTGCTAATAAAATTTTGACTAACTTTAAAAGCAATGCTCAGCTCTAACCATCCTCTTTGGTAAGCCTTACACTTCACGTGAGCTCCCACCTTTGGCGAGTTCATGCACATTATTCCCCACAACTTGTTGAGCGATGAACGTATGTGAGCTCACTCTTGCTGTCTCACATCCCCCCCAACACAGGTCAAGAGCAGGTACCGCAGGATGAGGCGCTTGGAGGATGCTGCGATGTGTTCGTGAGAGGTCTAGGCCGTCGTCTCCTAGTCAACTTTGGGTTGCTGGACCGTTGTCTCCTTATAATGTAATTATTTATTTTGTATAGAATTCCTGTTATGTAGTAAAGATGTGACATTCGATCCTGTGCCATGATTCATCATATGTGTGAGACTTGGTCCCAGCACACCTGGTGATTATGTTCGCGCCCGGATCTTGGTGCCCCTGAAATCCGGGTGTGACACAACCTTATTTAAGTGAGTACTTAAAACAAATGACATCTAAAAATAAATCATGCATCATGCTGGTGTTTATTTGTTTGTGCATTTGTCTACAATGATAATGATAATAAGAATACATAAAAGAAGAAAATTAGATCTAACCCAATTTGCACTCTAGAATTTAGAAAAGAGAAGAAAGAAAATACTATGTGAATAAAAATAAGTATATAAAAATATATTATTCCTACACTAGGATTTGAATTTGTACATTTGACTCAAAGGTGAAACTCATAACAAGATTTAAATTCAAATTGGAGATTCAAATGAAAAGGAAAATAAAATCAGAAAAGGAAAGGAAAAATAAAATAAAAGAGCAGATGCCCGTGTGGGCCGAATTCAACTCAAGTCGGCCCACCAGATCTACCCGTACGCACAGCCATCCGCGTCCACGCACCGACAACTGGGTCCCGCACGTTAGCCACTCCCGCTCAGTTACGATCTCTGACTGGTGGGCCCCCTCTACTGTGCTTCTTCCCCCGTGCACAACTACCGTCGCGATTTCCCCGGGATTGACCAGCTAGCGCCCACCTTCCGGACCCCTCGGCCACCACTTGTGCCCTTATTTAGTGCCCCTGGGACTCGTCCGCGCCATCCCAACCCCTGGAAACCCTGGCCTCGTCGAAAACCAGAGAGAGAGGTAGTGCGGTGCCGCTGCGGAGGAACTCTGCACCGAGTCGCCGTCTGCGCCGTGCATGAAGTCCGGAACCATCTACAGACCGAGGGAAGGGCTTCCACAACATAGTCGGCGGAATTGGCTCCTACGTCGCCGAGAATTTATCACTGAGGTTTCGGTTGGCGCTCAAGCCGCACCTTGCCATCGCCAGGAGACTCGGCGCCATAACCGTCGGTGAGTATGCATCCTCCGTGTTCGCACGGCCGTCCTCATCATGCAACGCTTGTAGAACCGGGGTATGGTGCTCGGAATCACCGGGCAATGAGGGTTCGTCGATGTGATTTCGACCGCCAGGGCGGCGCCGCCGTCAGTCGCGGTCGGATTGGAAGATGACGTCGGTGCCGTCTGATCCGTTTCGGATGGCTCAGATTAGGTACCGCGTACCGCTTCGGATAGAACTAATAGGAGTCCCAAGATGTTGATCGGACGGATCCGACTGATCGCGCCCGTTTAAAATCCTCGCCGCTGGTTTGAGATCCATCGGCCACCGATGCGTACCGCCTCGATATAGTGTAGGTTTAATCTGGGCCACTGATCTCTGATCGTGCGGCTGAGAACTCACTATACCCCTTCGACCGACCACTTTATAGAAGAGACCCCGCGCAAAATAAAAATTAACCCGTAGCCCACTGTAGGATAGATCTAATTCTTAGGGATTTTTACGCCAGGGCCCCTACGTTTCTGTTTATTATATGCGCAGTCCATAAGTCATTAAAAATGAATAAATGATTAAGGAAATTGATTTGTGGTACGAAATTAATTGCAAAAACTTGTATAATTCCTAGAAAATTCATATTAAGTCCAAATTGGTCCATTCCAGTTCCTATAATTTTGTATTAATATTGTCTATAACTATGTAACACTGGTTTAACATGAAAAGTGTATTAAAATTGATCTCTTAACTAACCTTGTACCAAACACATGAAACCTTTGGAAATTCATAACTTAAAATCCATAACTCTGAATTTAGTGATTCTTTTTCCTATGATCTTATTTTAATATGTAGATTATTAATATATGACCCTGTTTGTTTCGACTTCTGGCAGCTTCTGGCCACCAAAAGCTGCTGCAGACTGTCAAACGCTCAGCTTTTCAGCCAGCTTCTATAAAATTCGTTGGGGCAAAAACCATCCAAAATCAACATAAACATATAATTGGTTGAGTCGTTATAATAGTAGGAATCCGTCACTTTCTAGATCCTGAGCCCTATAAACAACTTTATCTTCCTCCACACGTAATTGTAATGATACTCAGATTCTCATCACAGCCAGATTCTCCCCACAGCCAGATTTTCAGAAAAGCTGGTCAGAAAAAAGCTGAACCAAACAGGCCCTATGTTAATTTCCTCTTTGTACTATGCTTGTTTGTATTGTGGCGAGTAGAAGAGCCAGTGGCTGAGGATCCCGGTGTTCAGCAGGTAGAAGTTGCTGAGCAGGAGCTCATTGAAGGCAACTTGATCACTTTTATTACCCAATAATGTTATTTATTATCACTTGTCCATGCACATGCTTAATTTTGATGGGACCTAATAGGTCACCCTAGTTTGGTTATCTAGTTACCTTGTTCACCCCTGAATTACTTGGGTAGTATGCAATTGCTCTATATGGTTTTGGGTTAATATTACATTATTTTCATATTCCAATTATACTGTTATTTTATTTATGTTCATGTCAAGACCATTATTTTTAATTGGAACATGGAGCTTAACTTGAGGAAGACGTGCCACCACAAGGGTGGAATGGGACGCCCTTGGCTGACTAACTAGCAAAGCTAGTGGAGGACTATCTTACCCGATAGGGGCAAGGGCAGTAGGTGAGTAGGCGTGTAGGGAGGTTCCCGGGTTGATTTTGCTGCGATGGCGGTCGGACGGGGGATTCCTGCATTGCTCTTCCTAGAAACTATAGCGGATTTTCTAAAGCTAGTGGAACTAGGTAAAGGCCTCGTAGTGTTACTCTGCCTCGCTTTCTTGGTAGAGGTGTATGGGGCCCGTACAACCACGTGGCAGATGGGTAACATGACTTATGGGTACAGGGTACTGTGGGGGACAGATATCCCTCGGGTCCACCGGAAGGCTAGAAGACCTCGCGAAAGACCTTGGGCCCAATATTTCGCAAGGCCATCCCTTCGTGGGCCTAGGGAGGAACGTCTGGTGAAGTGGATTAACGCAATATTGGATCAACTCGAGCCCGAACGGCCCAATGGAGTTGAGCGACGTCCACAGCAGTGACCCGACTTTCCCGCGCGGCATCCTCAGGCGTCGAAACTGAATGGCGATAAGTCGGTAGAATTATAGGAAGATAGGCTCAGCCGGTTCACTATTACTTAGGCGCACGTTGTTATCATATCCGAATGTAACGCCCCACGGTCGAGTATATAAGGCCTAGGGGCATCCCCTCAAAAACATCTCACTCTTTAGCCATCTACTCAGCTCTCTAGCATCTCTCGTACTATAGAACACCCTTGTAACCCACCACACAAAAGATCCACACCAGGACGTAGGGTGTTACGCATCTTAAAGCGGCCCGAACCTATACAAGATTGTCTACTTTCCCTCGTGCATCTGGCACGAACCATCGAGCTACAGTCGGTAACACCGTCCTACTCCAAAAAGCACCTCGAGGGGCAACCCTGGGTGCACGGTCGGACCCAAAACACCGACAGCTAGCGCGGCAGGTAGGGGGTGTGTCACTGATCCAAGCTAGCTCAATGGCCATCACTTTCTAGCACAAGATCATCCTTCGCCCCGGGTCCGTGTTCTGCTTCGGAACCATTTCATCCGTAGTAGATGAAGAGGGAACTCTACATCGCATCGCGGATCCGCCGGAGAGAAAGCCTTCCTCAACAATCTCCGGGAAAGCCGGAGCGAAGTAGTAAAAAGAGCAACCTCCAGCGTTCCGAGCGAAGATTACCTCCTGCGAGCCGGGAGTAGAGGATCCGTCTACCCGGAGAACTCCGTTGTCCACCTCTTCTACGAAAAAATGGACACGGATCACAAGAAAAAAGGAAGCAAACGAGGTAAAGGCTCGTCAAGCTGCTCTTCTGGTACCTCCACCCTCAAAGGAGAACAGAAAGAAGTTTGTCACTACGACAGTTCCATTCTACCCCGACGTCCTCTTCATTGGGGGAAGAGTGGAATCAACTCCCGTCTCTGACGATGAACAAACCGCGCCAGGAGAAGAACCTCTTCAGCGGGAATCTCGCCGACGAAGGAACCGACGCCAAAATATCTGGCGACATCATGAAGCTGGAGAGCGGGACCTGGCGCAGCCTGTGTCACGAGATGAGATCTCGGAGATGGGAGAAACTCCAGAAGAACGGGTCTTCAGGGAAAGAAGGAATTCCTAATGATGTGATCGTCAGCAAGCTCAAGAACAGGCCGAACAGGAGGCGAGACAACGCCGAGAGAACCCTCTTCTCGGACGGAACCTGAACCCCGACTTCGCCCGAGCCATGAACACACCAAGTGAGGTCGGTGGAGTGTTGGCTCGGATAGCCGATGGCCTCCCCCGGACTCTAGACGCCGAGGGCTATCGGTGGCTGCTCACTCGGGCAGCTAATCATCTTCTACCTCTCGCCCATCCACCGAGCGATCTACAACATGCCATCAACAGTCGGCGGGACGCATGGAGCTCCATCAACGCTTCACGCGAACGACGACATGAGAACGAGATTCGGCACCGAGAAGAGTATGACTAGGATCACGACATCCCTGCGCGAAGTCAGGCCACCAGAGTTGAGTCGACAACGGCTTCAACCGGCGGCACGACCCGGGACGGTCGAGGCACCACGTCAACAACTCCCCTCCCCGGGACCGACATCATCATCGTCGACAGGAGGACACATGCGGAGTATCGGCGCTCACTCCACGTCTCAGGGTCATTCAATGGCCCCCTAACTTCAAAGTCTCCAACATCGACAAGTACGAGCCTAAGCAGGACCCGGGAGGCTGGTTAGCTATATACACCACCGCTGCCCGAGCCGCTGGGGCAACTGAAGATGTGATGACCGCGTACTTGCCCATCGTCCTCGGGCAGGATGCGCTGCAATGGCTATGACACCTACCTCGATACTGCATCGACGACTGGAGCGACTTCAGTCGGTGCTTCATTGCCAACTTCCAATCTCTCTCCGACAAACCGGCGCAGCCATGGGACCTCAAATCCATCAAGCGCCGAGGGGATGAGACTCTCCGGTCGTACCTCAAAAGATTTCAGACCATGAGAAATCGAATCCCCGAGGTTGCAGAAGCAGCGGTAATCGAAGACTTCTACCGGGGATCTAATGACTCGGCCTTCGTCCGAGCCATACTGCAAAAGGCGCCGACTACCTCCGAGCAGCTATTCTGGGAAGTGGACCTCTACATCACCACCAACGAACGAGCTCAGGACCTCATCGGAGGAGCGAAGCCTGCACCGGCGGCACCACGACGCGACATGAACCAACAACCCGACAAGCGTTGGGAGAAGAGGCCTCGTGAAGAAGTCCACGCCGCCAGACCACCCACCTCTCGCGCCCGAGGAGCACCTCACAGAGGTGAACGTACATTGGATGACATCCTCGACGCCCAGTGCCCGTACCACAAGGACATGCGCCACACCCTTCGAAACTGCAGAGACTTCAAGCACTCCGTTGGGAACAGCCGACCCTTCCAACCTCTACCACCTCCCCCACCTCGAGGAGGACCCAGAGAACCTCGACAGCCTCAACAACAGGAAGGGGGAGGAGGCGGAGCATTCCCGCGTGTCGATGGAGAAGTCAACATCATCTTCGGTGGACATGGGTCGCAAGAAAGCAAGAGGCAACAGAATCTCAACGACCGTCAGATACTGGTGGCGGCCACAGGTCCTCCCGCCCCGTATCGATGGTCTGAACACCCGATCACCTTCACTCGGGCAGATCAGTGGCTCAACTTCGATCACCCGGGCAAGTACCCGCTCCTCGTCGATCCGGTGATCCGAGAGAGAAGGGTAAAGAAGGTGTTAGTGGACGGGGGAAGCAACATCAACGTTACCTTCCCCCGAACGCTTCATGGCTTGGGAGTCGCACTCAAAGAGCTCCACGAGTCAGACACTCCTTTCTTCGGCATCGTGCCGACTGAAGGAGAATATCCACTCGGACACATCTACATGCCGGTCACCTTCGGAACTCCAGAAAACTACAAAACCGAGTTCCTGAGGTTCGAGGTGGCAAGCTTCGACTGCGGATACAACACCATCATCGGTAGGCCTGGATTGGTGAAGTTCATGGCCATTCTGCATTATACGATGCTAGGACCATAAGGAATCATCACTGTGCGTGCTGACTTCCAAGGCGTCGTAGAGTGCTTCCGAGTGGCCATTCAGGCGGCCCTCACCACCAAACCATCAACGACTTCTTTCGCGCAGGCGAACTCAAAGCCTGAGGAGGACCTCACAGTACCTGCACATGAAGCTCAAGCCGTGACCTCTATGCGGCTGACTGAAGAAACCAAGAGAATCAACCTCGGGTTCGCTGATGAACGCAAGACTGCCATCATCATCTCTAGCCTGGATGACAAATAGGAAAGCGCGCTCGTCCAGTTTCTGCAAGATAACTGAGACATATTCGCATGACAACCTGCGGATATGCTGAGAGTCCCGAGAGAGCTGGCCGAGCACAAACTGAAGGTCTATCCCCAGGCGAGGCCGATCCGAAAAAAGTTGCGTCATTTCACGTCCGACAAGAGAGAAGCCATCTGTGCTGAGCTAGCTCGCCTAGTCGCGGCATGATTCATTAGAGAAGTATTGCATCCTAAGTGGTTAGTGAAAGTCGCCTAGAGGGGGGGGGGTGAATAGGGCGAAACTGAAAATCTCAAAAATAATCACAACTGCAAGCCGGGTTAGCGTTAGAAGTATAATAGAGTCCGGGAGAGAGGGTGCAAAACAAATCGCAAGCGAATAATGAAGTAAGACACGCGGATTTGTTTTACCGAGGTTCGGTTCTCTCAAACCTACTCCCCGTTGAGGAGGCCACAAAGGCCGGGTCTCTTTCAACCCTTACCCTCTCTCAAACGGTCCTTCGGACCGAGTGAGCTTTCTTTTCTCAATCACTTGGAACACAAAGTTCCTACAAGGACCACCACAAGATTGGTGTCTCTTGCCTCAATTACAAGTGAGTTTTGATCGCAAGAAAGAATCAAGAAAGAAAGCACGATTGCAAAAACCAAGCGACAAGAGCGACAAATAACACACTGATCACTTTCTCTCTCAAGTCACTAATCACTAATGATCTCTTTTCTCAATTGTGAAACTTGGAGAGATGGAGGCTTTGAATGTGTCTCGGAATGGATTGCTAGCTCTTGTATTGAATGTCGAAGGTTGGAATGCTTGGGTCAAGTGAATGGAGGTGGTTGGGGTTGTATTTATAGCCACCAACCACTTCCTAGCCGTTACTCCATTCTGCTGAGCGCGGACGGTCCGCCCGCCAGGTCCGGACGGTCCGCCCCTGTAGATCAACGGCTGAAAAAGCAACGGTCAGCAGTAACGGCTATATCAACGGCTATATTGCATTTAATGCGTCGTCAGATGTCAGACAGACCCAGTCGCGGATGGTCCGGTCGTGCACCCCGGACGGTCAGCGAGGCCGCTATAATTCATTCTTCTGAACCCGTCACCTTCGGGTTTTTCGGATCCTTGCCTACCGGACGGTCCGCGCCTGAGGCCGGACGGTCCGAGCGAGGTCTCAGACGGTCCGCGCTTATCCTCCGGACGGTCCATAGTGTAGACTCGGATTTTTGCATTGGTTCTGTCCGAGGGTCATCCTTGTGTCGCGGATGGTCCGCCGCAAGGGCCCGGACGGTCCGCGCATGGCCTGTTTTTCCAAAAAGCTTCTCCTGTCCGGAATAATCTACGGTATTCCGGACAGTCGATTTAGTATAGTTGTAGATGAACCTTTGACACCTGTAGAACATATAATCTAGAGCAAACTAGTTAGTCCAATTATTTGTGTTGGGCAATTCAACCACCAAAATCAATTAGGAAGTAGGTGTAAGCCTAATTCCCTTTCAATCTCCCCCTTTTTGGTGATTGATGCCAACACAAACCAAAGCAAATATAAAATTGCATAATTGAACTAGTTTGCATAATGTAAGTGCAAAGGTTGCTTGGAATTTGAGCCAATAAGAATTCTTGCATGGATTGTTTCTTTATTTTTAACATTTTGGACCACACTTGCACCACATGTTTTGTTTTTGCAAATCCTTTTCAAAGTTCTTTTGCAAACAATTTGCGAAGTATTTTCAAGATTTGAAATATTCTCCCCCTGTTTCAAATGCTTTTCCTTTGACTAAACAAAACTCCCCCTCAAATAAATTTTCCTCTTAGTGTTCAAGAGGGTTTTAAGATATCAAGTTTTGAAAATATTACTTGCTCCCCCTTTAGAACACAAAGAGATACCAATTTGAAATTTACCAATTGAAAATCATTAACTTTTTAAAAATTAGGGTGGTGGTGCAGTCCTTTTGCTTTGGGCGGCCAATACTTTCTCCCCCTTTGGCATGAATCGCCAAAAATGGATACTTGGAATGAAATATAGGCCCTTGACGACTACTTTCTCCCCTTTGGCAAATAAAGCATAGGAGTGAAGATTATACCAAAGATGGAGAGTGAAGCGGAGCGACGGCGAAGGTTAAGTAGTAGAGTGGAGTGGAAGCCTTTGTCTTCGCCGAAGACTCCAATTCCCTTTCAATATACCTATGACTTGGTTTGAAATATACTTGAAAACACATTAGTCATAGCATATAAAAGAGACATGATCAAAGGTATATTTATAAGCTATGTGTGCAAATTAGCAAAAGAAATTCCTAGAATCAAGAATATTGAGCTCATGCCTAAGTTTGGTAAAAGTTTGTTCATCAAGTGGCTTGGTAAAGATATCGGCTAATTGATCTTTAGTGTTAATGTATGAAATCTCGATATCCCCCTTTTGTTGGTGATCCCTAAGAAAATGATACCGAATGGCTATGTGTTTAGTGCGGCTATGCTCAATGGGATTATCCGCCATGCGGATTGCGCTCTCATTATCACATAGAAGAGGAACTTTGGTTAATTTGTAACCGTAGTCCCGCAGGGTTTGCTTCATCCAAAGCAATTGCGTGCAACAATGGCCTGCAGCAATGTACTCGGCTTCGGCGGTAGAAAGAGCGACTGAATTTTGCTTCTTTGAAGCCCAAGACACCAAGGATCTTCCCAAGAACTGGCAAGTCCCCGATGTGCTCTTTCTATTGATTTTGCACCCCGCCCAATCGGCATCCGAATAACCAATCAAATCAAATGTGGATCCCCGAGGGTACCAAAGCCCAAACTTAGGAGTATAAGCCAAATATCTCAAGATTCGTTTTACGGCCGTAAGGTGGGATTCCTTAGGGTCGGATTGGAATCTTGCACACATGCAAACGGAAAGCATAATGTCCGGTCGAGATGCACATAAATAAAGCAATGAACCAATCATCGACCGGTATACCTTTTGATCCACGGACTTACCTCCCGTGTCGAGGTCGAGATGTCCATTGGTTCCCATGGGTGTCTTGATGGGCTTGGCATCCTTCATTCCAAACATGGTTAAAATGTCTTGTGTATACTTTGTTTGGCAAATGAAGGTGCCCTCTTGGAGTTGCTTGACTTGGAATCCTAGAAAATACTTCAACTCCCCCATCATAGACATCTCGAATTTTTGTGTCATGATCCTACTAAATTCTTCACATGTAGATTCGTTAGTAGACCCAAATATGATATCATCAACATAAATTTGGCATACAAACAAATCATTGTCAAGAGTTTTAGTGAATAAAGTAGGATCGGCCTTGCCGACTTTGAAGCCATTTGCAAGAAGGAAGTCTCTAAGGCATTCATACCATGCTCTTGGAGCTTGCTTGAGCCCATAAAGCGCCTTAGAGAGCCTATAGACATGATTAGGATACTCACTTTCTTTAAAGCCGGGAGGTTGCTCAACATAGACCTCTTCCTTGATTGGTCCATTGAGGAAGGCACTCTTCACGTCCATTTGGTAAAGCTTGAAGCCATGGTAAGTAGCATAGGCTAATAATATACGAATTGACTCAAGCCTAGCTACGGGTGCATAGGTTTCACCAAAATCCATACCTTCGACTTGTGAATACCCCTTGGCCACGAGTCGAGCTTTGTTCCTTGTCACCACACCATGCTCGTCTTGCTTGTTGCGGAAGACCCACTTGGTTCCTACAACATTTTGATTAGGACGTGGAACCAAATGCCATACCTCGTTCCTCGTGAAGTTGTTGAGCTCCTCTTGCATCGCCATCACCCAATCCGAATCTTGGAGTGCTTCCTCTACCCTGTGTGGCTCAATAGAGGAAACAAAAGAGTAATGCTCACAAAAATGTGCAACACGAGATCGAGTGGTTACCCCCTTATGAATGTCGCCGAGGATGGTGTCGACGGGGTGATCTCGTTGGATTGCTTGGTGGACTCTTGGGTGTGGCGGCCTTGGTTGTTCATCCTCCTTGTCTTGATCATTTGCATCTCCCCCTTGATCATTGTCGTTATCTTGAGGTGGCTCATCTCTTTGATCTTCTCCTTCATCAACTTGAGCCTCGTCCTCATTTTGAGTTGGTGGAGATGCTTGCGTGGAGGAGGATGGTTGATCTTGTGTATTTGGAGGCTCTTCAAATTCCTTAGGGCACACATCCCCAATGGACATGTTCCTTAGCGCGATGCACGGAGCCTGTTCTTCACCTATCTCATCAAGATCAACTTGCTCTACTTGAGAGCCGTTAGTTTCATCAAACACAACGTCACAAGAAACTTCAACTAGTCCTGAGGACTTGTTAAAGACTCTATATTCCCTTGTGTTTGAATCATATCCTAGTAAAAAGCCTTCTACAGTTTTAGGAGCAAATTTAGATTTTCTACCTCTCTTAACAAGAATAAAGCATTTGCTACCAAAAACTCTATAATATGAAATGTTGGGCTTTTTACCGGTTAGGAGTTCATAGGATGTCTTCTTGAGGATTCGGTGTAGATATAACCGGTTGATGGCGTAGCAAGCGGTGTTGACCGCCTCGGCCCAAAACCGATCCGGTGTCTTGTACTCATCAAGCATGGTTCTTGCCATGTCCAATAGAGTTCGATTCTTCCTCTCCACTACACCATTTTGTTGTGGCATGTAGGGAGAAGAGAACTCATGCTTGATGCCCTCCTCCGCAAGGAAGCCTTCTATTTGTGAGTTCTTGAACTCCGTCCCATTGTCGCTTCTAATTTTCTTGATCCTTAAGCCGAACTCATTTTGAGCCCGTCTCAAGAATCCCTTTAAGGTCTCTTGGGTATGGGATTTTTCCTGCAAAAAGAACACCCAAGTGAAGCGAGAATAATCATCCACAATAACTAGACAGTACTTACTCCCGCCGATGCTTATGTAAGCAATCGGGCCGAATAGGTCCATGTGTAGGAGCTCCAGTGGCCTGTCACTAGTCATGATGTTCTTGTGTGGATGATGAGGCCCAACTTGCTTTCCTGCTTGGCATGCGCTACAAATCCTGTCTTTCTCAAAATGAACATTTGTTAGTCCCAAAATGTGCTCTCCCTTTAGAAGCTTATGAAGATTCTTCATCCCAACGTGGGCTAGTCGACGATGCCAGAGCCAACCCATGTTAGTCTTAGCAATTAAGCATGTGTCGAGTTCAGCTCTATCAAAATCTACCAAGTATAGCTGACCCTCTAACACACCCTTAAATGCTATTGAATCATCACTTCTTCTAAAGACAGTGACACCTACATCAGTAAAGAGACAGTTGTAGCCCATTTGACATAATTGAGATACAGAAAGCAAATTGTAATCTAAAGAATCTACAAGAAAAACATTGGAAATAGTATGGTCAGGTGATATAGCAATTTTACCCAATCCTTTGACCAAACCTTGATTTCCATCCCCGAATGTGATAGCTCGTTGGGGATCTTGGTTTTTCTCATATGAGGAGAACATCTTCTTCTCCCCTGTCATGTGGTTTGTGCACCCGCTGTCGAGTATCCAACTTGAGCCCCCGGATGCATAAACCTACAAAACAATTTTAGTTCTTGACTTTAGGTACCCAAACGGTTTTGGGTCCTTTGGCATTAGAAACAAGAACTTTGGGTACCCAAACACAAGTCTTGGAGCCCTTGTGTTTGCCCCCAACAAACTTGGCAACTACCTTGCCGGATTTGTTAGTAAGCACATATGTTGCAGCAAAAGTTTTGAATGAAATAGCATGATCATTTGATGCATTAGGAGTTTTCCTTTTAGGCAACTTAGCACGGGTTGGTTGCCTAGAGCTAGATGTCTCACCCTTATACATAAAAGCATGGTTAGGGCCAGAGTGAGACTTCCTAGAATGAACTCTCCTAATTTTGTTCTCAGGATAGCCGGCAGGGTACAAAATGTAACCCTCGTTATCCTGAGGCATGGGAGCCTTGCCCTTAACAAAGTTAGACAAGTTCTTAGGAGGGGCATTAAGTTTGACATTGTCTCCCCTTTGGAAGCCAATGCCATCCTTGATGCCAGGGCGTCTCCCATTATAGAGCATACTTCTAGCAAATTTAAACTTTTCATTTTCTAAGTTATGCTCGGCAATTTTAGCATCTAATATTGCTATATGATCATTTTGTTGTTTAATTAAAGCCATGTGATCATGAATAGCATTGATATCAACATCTCTACATCTAGTACAAATAGAAGTGTGCTCAACAGTAGATGTAGAGGGTTTGCAAGATTTTAGTTCTACAACCTTAGCATGCAACATATCATTCTTAGTTCTAAGGTCAGAAATAGTAGTATTGCAAACATCAAAGTCTTTAGCCTTAGCAATCAAATTTTCATTTTCTACTCTAAGGCTAGCAAGAGAATCATTCAATTCCTTAATCTTAGCAAGCAAATCATCATTATCATTTCTAAGATTGGGAATTGAAGCATCACAAACATGAGAATCAACCTTAGCAATTAAACTAGCATTTTCATTTCTAAGGTTATCAATGGTCTCATGGCAAGTGCTTAGCTCACTAGACAATTTTTCACATTTTTCAACTTGTAGAGCATAAGCATTTTTAACCTTAACATGCTTTTTATTTTCCTTGATTAGGAAGTCCTCTTGGGAGTCCAAGAGATCATCCTTCTCATGGATGGCACTAATTAATTCATTTAATTTCTCCTTTTGTTGCATGTTTAGGTCGGCAAAAAGGGTACGCAAATTATTCTCCTCATCACTAGCATTATCATCACTAGAGGATTCATATTTAGTGGAGGATTTAGATTTAACCTTCTTCCTTTTGCCGTCCTTTGCCATGAGGCACTTGTGGCCGACGTTGGGGAAGAGGAGTCCCTTGGTGACGGCGATGTTGGCGGCGTCTTCGTCGGAGGAGGAGTCGGTGGAGCTCTCGTCCGAGTCCCACTCCCGGCAAACATGGGCATCGCCGCCCTTCTTCTTGTAGTACCTCTTCTTTTCTCTCCTCTTTCCCTTCTTGTCGTCGCCCCTGTCACTGTCACTAGATATAGGACATTTTGCAATGAAATGACCGGGCTTACCACACTTGTAGCAAACTTTCTTGGAACAGGATTTGTAATCCTTCCCCTTCCGTTGCTTGAGAATTTGGCGAAAGCTTTTGATGATTAAAGCCATTTCCTCATTGCTGAGCTTGGAGGCGTCAATTGGTTGTCTACTCGGTGTAGACTCCTCCTTCTTCTCCTCCGTCGCCTTAAATGCCACCGGTTGCGCTTCGGACGTGGAGGGTTCGTCAAGCTCGTTGATCTTCTTTGAGCCTTTAATCATACATTCAAAGCTCACAAAATTCCCGATTACTTCCTCGGGAGTCATTAGTGTATATCTTGGGTTACCACGAATTAATTGAACTTGAGTAGGGTTAAGGAAAATAAGTGATCTCAAAATAACCTTTACCACCTCGTGGTCATCCCATTTCTTGCTCCCGAGGTTGCGCACTTGGTTCACCAAGGTTTTGAGCCGGTTGTACATATCTTGTGGCTCCTCCCCTTGGCGAAGACGAAAACGACCGAGCTCCCCCTCAATCGTTTCCCGCTTAGTAATCTTGGTGAGTTCATCACCCTCGTGCGCGGTCTTGAGTAGGTCCCAAATCTCCTTGGCATTCTTCAACCCTTGCACTTTGTTGTATTCCTCCTTGCTTAGAGAGACGAGGAGTATGGTTGTGGCTTGGGAGTTGAAGTGCTCGATTTGGGCCACTTCGTCCGTATCATAGTCTTCATCCCCTACGGATGGTACCTGTGCTCCAAACTCAACAACATTCCATATACTTTTGTGGAGTGAGGTTAGATGAAATTTCATTAAATCACTCCACCTAGCATAATCTTCGCCATCAAAGGTTGGCGGTTTGCCTAATGGAACGGAAAGTAATGGAGTAGGTCTAGATGTACGAGGATAGTGTAAGGGGATCTTACTAAACTTCTTGCGCTCTTGGCGCTTAGAAGTTACGGACGGCGCATCGGAGTCGGAGGTCGATGTTGATGAAGTGTCGGTCTCGTAGTAGACCACTTTCCTCATCCTCTTGTGCTTGTCGCCTATCCGATGCGACTTGTGAGAAGAAGATTTTTCCTTCTTCTCTTTGTGGTGAGAAGAGGAGGATCTTTTCTCCTTCCGTTTGGAGGAGTCCTTCTTCTTCTCCTTCCTCTTGGTGCGGGACTCTTCCGATGAAGTGCTCCCATGGCTCGTAGTGGGCTTGTCGCCGGTCTCCATCTCCCTCTTGGTGTGATCTCCCGACATCACTTCGAGCGGTTAGGCTCTAATGAAGCACCGGGCTTTGATACCAATTGAAAGTCGCCTAGAGGGGGGGGGGTGAATAGGGCGAAACTGAAAATCTCAAAAATAATCACAACTGCAAGCCGGGTTAGCGTTAGAAGTATAATAGAGTCCGCGAGAGAGGGTGCAAAACAAATCGCAAGCGAATAATGAAGTGAGACACGCGGATTTGTTTTACCGAGGTTCGGTTCTCTCAAACCTACTCCCCGTTGAGGAGGCCACAAAGGCCGGGTCTCTTTCAACCCTTACCCTCTCTCAAACGGTCCTTCGGACCGAGTGAGCTTTCTTTTCTCAATCACTTGGAACACAAAGTTCCTACAAGGACCACCACAAGATTGGTGTCTCTTGCCTCAATTACAAGTGAGTTTTGATCGCAAGAAAGAATCAAGAAAGAAAGCACGATTGCAAAAACCAAGCGACAAGAGCGACAAATAACACACTGATCACTTTCTCTCTCAAGTCACTAATCACTAATGATCTCTTTTCTCAATTGTGAAACTTGGAGAGATGGAGGCTTTGAATGTGTCTCGGATGGATTGCTAGCTCTTGTATTGAATGTTGAAGGTTGGAATGCTTGGGTCAAGTGAATGGAGGTGGTTGGGGTTGTATTTATAGCCACCAACCACTTCCTAGCCGTTACTCCATTCTGCTGAGCGCGGACGGTCCGCCCGCCAGGTCCGGACGGTCCGCCCCTGTAGATCAACGGCTGAAAAGGCAATGGTCAGCAGTAACGGCTATATCAACGGCTATATTGCATTTAATGCGTCGTCAGATGTCAGATAGACCCAGTCGCGGATGGTCCGGTCGTGCACCCCGGATGGTCCGCGAGGCCGCTATAATTCATTCTTCCGAACCCGTCACCTTCGAGTTTTTCGGATCCTTGCCTACCGGACGGTCCGCGCCTGAGGCCGGACGGTCCGAGCGAGGTCTCAGACGGTCCGCGCTTATCCTCCGGACGGTCCATAGTGTAGACTCGGATTTTTGCATTGGTTCTGTCCGAGGGTCATCCTTGTGTCGCGGACGGTCCGCCGCAAGGGCCCGGACGGTCCGCGCATGGCCTGTTTTTCCAAAAAGCTTCTCCTGTCCGGAATAATCTACGGTATTCCGGACAGTCGATTTAGTATAGTTGTAGATGAACCTTTGACACCTGTAGAACATATAATCTAGAGCAAACTAGTTAGTCCAATTATTTGTGTTGGGCAATTCAACCACCAAAATCAATTAGGAAGTAGGTGTAAGCCTAATTCCCTTTCAGTTAGCAAACCCTGTTCTTGTACTAAAAAAGAATAAAGTGGATTGGCGCATGTGCGTCGACTATACGGATCTCAACAAACACTGTCTGAAGGATCCCTTCGGCCTTCCTAGAATAGACCAGGTGGTAGACTCGACCGCCGGGTGTTCTGTGTTGTCCTTCTTGGATTGCTACTCCGGGTATCATCAGATCAGCCTGGCAAAAGAAGATGAGGGAAAAACTGCATTCATCACCCCGTTTGGAGCTTTCTGCTATACCTCCATGCCATTTGGCCTCAAAAATGCTGGAGCAACTTACCAGAGAGACATTCAGACATGCTTAGCCGATCACTGGGGCAAGCGTGTGGAAGCTTATGTGGATGACGTGGTGATCAAGACAGAAAAATCGGAAAACTTCATCGAAGATTTGCAGCTGGTCTTCAACAGTCTACGACGATATCGGTGGAAGCTTAATCCAGAAAAATGTGTCTTTGGAGTACCAGCAGGAAAATTGCTCGGATTCATTGTCAGCCACCGAGGAATTGAAGCTAACCCAGAAAAGATCGAGGCTATCATGAGGATGGAAGCACCACGGTCACAGAAGAAAGTACAAAGACTTACTGGGTGCATGGCAGCTTTAAGCAGGTTCATATCAAGGTTGGGAGAAAAACGCCTACCGTTCTACAAGTTGCTCAAGAAGGTGGACAAGTTCCAGTGGACTTCAGAAGCTCAGGAAGCTCTTGATGCACTGAAGAAATTCCTGACAACACCGCTAGTACTAAAGCTGCCGCGCCGAGCCACGCCGAATCAGCTGGCCAAAGATCTGCTGTTATATATCTCTTGCACGACTCACGTGGTGAGCACCGCGTTGGTAGTCGAGCGAGCAGAGGAAGGACATGCATATCCAGTACAACATCCCGTCTATTTCATCAGTGAAGTTCTGGGACCCTCAAAGAAGAAATATCCTGAAGTTCAAAAGCTATTGTATGCAGTACTTCTAACTGCACACAAGCTCCATCACTACTTTGACGATCACAAAGTCATAGTAGTCACTGGATTTCCAATAGGGGATATTCTCCACAACAAAGAAGCCATCGGAAGAATAGCCAAGTGGGCCTGCGAGCTAGGAGCTCACGACATCGAGTTTCAACCTCGCACTGCAATAAAAACTCAAGCACTAGTTGACTTCGTATCAGAGTGGACCGAGCAACAAGTGCCAGATAACCCGGAGACTGCAGAAGTATGGCGGATGTATTTCAATGGCTCGTTGAAGCTACAGGGGGCAGGCGCAGGGATCCTCTTCATTGCAACTGGAGGTGAACAACTCAAATATGCCCTTCAGTTGTTATTTTCAGCATCCAATAATGCAACAGAATATAAAGCTTTGATTCACGGACTGAACATTGCCGTATCAATGGGCATTAAGAGACTGATGGTATACAAAGATTCACTGGTGGTCATAAGTCAGATAAATAAAGAATGGGATTGCTCGAATGACTCTATGGGCAAGTACTGCACAGCCGTCCGAAAGTTGGAAGACAAATTTGAAGGGCTGGAATTTCATCATGTGGAGAGAGATCGCAACGCGGCAGCAGACGCGTTGTCAAAACTAGGATCCAGTCAGACCCAGGTCCCACCTGGGGTTTTCGTCCAGGAAGTACCACGCCCAAGTATTTCCTTAGATCGGGCAGAAGAGTGCAATGTTCTGAGCCAGCCAGAGTCAGATTCTGATGACTGGAGGGAGCCAATCATCAGGTATATAAAGAATGAAGAGGAGCCGGATGACAAAACTGCAGCAGAACGCATCGCAAGGCAGTCAGCTCACTACACTCTCATTGGGGAAGCACTGTACAGAAGGGGCGCAACGGGAGTCCTCATGAAGTGCATTCTTTCAGATACTGGGAAGCAACTACTAGATGAGATCCACGCCGGACAATGCGGGATACACGCATCATCTAGGACCCTGGTTGGGAAGGTCTTCATGTCTGGTTTCTACTAGCCAACAGCAAAGAGTGATGCAGCCGAGTTAGTACAGAGGTGTAAAGCTTGCCAATACTTATCAAAATAGTAGCATTTACCAGCGCAGCAACTGCAGACCATACCCGTAACATGGCCATTTGCGTGCTGGGGACTGGACATGATTGGACCCTTCAAGAAAGCTCAGGGAGGATACACTCACGTGCTGGTTGCCATTGACAAATTCACTAAATGGATAGAGTACAAACCCATCGCTTCTCTGACTTCAGCTAAGGCAGTGGAATTCATACAAGGTATAATATTCAGGTTTGGAATACTGAATAGCATTATAACTGACTTGGGATCCAATTTCACTAGCTCGGAATTCTTTGATTTCTGCGAACAAAGAAGCATCCAGATCAAATATGCGTCAGTAGCGCACCCAAGAGCCAACGGTCAGGTAGAAAGGGCTAATGGAATGATATTGGAAGCACTTAGGAAGAAAGTCTTCGACAAGAATGAAAAGTTTGCAGGAAAGTGGATCAGAGAGTTGCCGTATGTGGTTTGGAGCCTAAGAACTCAACCTAGCCGAGCTTTGCATGGAAACACTCCCTTCTTCATGGTCTATGGTTCGGAGGCAGTGCTACCTGCCGATATCAGGTTTGGGGCACCAAGGCTGATCTTCGAAAACATAGCTGAGGCAGAAGTTACTAGACTGGAGGATATTGATATATTGGAAGAAGAACGATTGAATACAGTAATTTAGTCAGCTAGGTACCAGCAAACCCTGAGGCGCTATCATGATAAGGCCATACGACATCGATCCTTCGCAGTGGGAGATTTGGTCCTTCGCCGAATTCTAACAGGGGAAGGACGACACAAATTGTCGCCACTATGGGAAGGGCCATTCATGGTAGCAGAAGTCACTCGGCCAGGGTCATATCGACTTACTCAAATGGAAGGCACGGAGATAGGGAATTCATGGAATATAGAGCATCTCAGGAAGTTTTACCCCTAGCTAGATTTCAAAAGCTATCGGGGCAGCATTGTATTCTATAACCGGTAAAATACATCATCAATAAAAGACTTCATTCTCAAAGGCACTCGAACTATTTATTATCAATCTTCATGCTTACTCGACTCAGGGTGACCACTATACCCTACTAACGGAGCAATCGACTTAAGTCGACAGTGACTTAAGACAGTGCAACATGCTCACGCTTACTTAACTTAGGGTGACCACTATACCCTACTAACGGAGCAATCGGTTTAAGTCGGCAGTGACTTAAGACGGTGCAATATGCTCACGATTACTTAACTTAGGGTGACCACTATACCCTACTAGTCCTTTAACCTTGCCTTGATTCCCGTCTCCAAAGATGATCGAATCTTGGGAATTTTTGTTCTTGACGTAGGAGGTGAACATCTTCTTCTCCCCTGTCATGTGGTTTGTGCATCCGCTGTCGATAATCCAGCTTGAGCCCCCGGATGCATAAACCTGCAAGGCAAATTAGGCTTGGGTTTTAGGTACCCAACTCTTGTTGGGTCCTACAAGGTTAGTAACAATAGTCTTAGGGACCCAAATGCAAGTTTTATCTCCCTTGCATTTTGCCCCCAATTTCCTAGCAACCACTTTCTTATTTTTACATGAAAGTACAAAATTAGTGTTGCAGGCATGAAAACCAGTAGCAGATTTATTTTGCATTTTCTTAGGCACATGATGAACAACATTGTTTTTAGGCATATTTCTACTATGCACAAAGGAAGAACTTGAAACAATCATGGCATGTGAATCATAAGCATTATAACTCCTATTATGATGAGCATTCCTAGAAAATTTTCTATCATAAATACATGCATGATTCTTTTGACTACTACTAGCCATAGGAGCCTTCCCTTTTTCCTTGTTGAAAATGGGAGCCCTTTGGCTTGTTAAGTTCTTGGCTTCCCTCTTAAAGCCAATCCCATCCTTAATTGAGGGGTGTCTACCAACAGTGTAGGCATCCCTAGCAAATTTTAATTTGTCAAAATCACTTTTGCAAGTCTTAAGTTGAGCATTAAGACTTGCTACTTCATCATTTAATTTAGAAATATAAATTAAATGTTCATCACAAGCATCAACATTAAAATCCTTGCATCTATTGCAAATTACAACATGCTCTACACAAGGACTAGATTTATTAACTACCTCTAGCTTAGCATTTAAATCATCATTCAAAATCTTCAAGCTAGAAATAGATTCATTGCAAATAGATAATTCAGAAGATAGTAATTCATTCCTTTTAATCTCTAAGGCAAGAGACTTTTGAACACTAACAAATTTGTCATGTTCCTCATACAAGATGTCCTCTTGCCCCTCTAGCAGTCTATCTTTTTCGTTCAATGCATCAATCAACTCATTAATCTTTTCTACTTTAGCTCTATCTAATCCTTTGAACAAGCTAGTGTAATCTACTTCATCATCACTAGAGTCCTCATCACTATAAGTAGAGTACTCAGGAGTTTCTTAAGCGTTTACCTTCTTCTCCTTTGCCATTAGGCAAGTATGGCGCTCGTTGGGGAAGAGCGACGATTTGTTGAAGGCCGAGGCGGCGAGTCCTTCGTCGTCGGAGTCGGACGAAGAACAATCCGAGTCCCACTCTTTGCCAAGGTGTGCCTCGCCCTTCGCCTTCTTGTAAACCTTCTTGTTCTCTCTCTTCCCATGTCTTTCGTCTCCCTGGTCATTTTCATTATCGGGACATTGAGCAATAAAATGCCCTGTCTTACCGCACTTGAAGCAGGAACACTTTCCCTTTGCCTTGTTCTTGTTTGAGTACTCCTTGCGTCCCTTCAATGCGGTCTTGAAGCGCTTGATAATGAGGGCCATTTCATCCTCATTTAGCCCAGCCGCCTCAACTTGCGCCACCTTGCTAGGTAGTGCCTCCCTGCTACTTGTTGCTTTGAGAGCAACCGTTTGAGGCTCGTAGATGGGCATTGGGCCATTCAATGCCTCATCAACGTACCTTGCTTCCTTGATCATCATACGCCCGCTTACAAACTTTCCAAGTATTTCCTCGGGCGTCATCTTGGTGTACCTAGGATTTTCATGGATAGAGTTCACAAGATGTGGATCAAGTATAGTGAAGGACCTGAGCATAAGTCGGACGACGTCGTGGTCCGTCCATCTCGTGCTTCCATAGCTCCTGATCTTGTTGACCAGGGTTATGAGCCTATTGTATGTTTGGGTTGGCTCTTCCCCCTGATCATTGCGAACCTTCCCAGTTCGCCTTCCACCAACTCCATCTTGGTGATCATGGTGGCGCCATTCCCCTCATGAGAAATCTTGAGGGTGTCCCAAATTTGCTTGGCATTATCCAAGCCGCTCACCTTGTGATACTCGTCCTTGCACAAGGATGCTAGCAAAACAGTGGTAGCTTGTGCATTTTTATGGATTTGCTCATTAATGAAAACGGGATTGTTAGTACTATCAAAAAGCATTCTGTTTTCAACGATCTCCCAAATACTTGGATGGAGAGAGAATAGGTGACTACGCATTTTGTAACTCCAAAATGAGTAGTCTTCTCCATCAAAGTGCGGAGGTTTCCCAAGTGGAATCGAAAGTAAATGAGCATTGGAGTTAGACGGAATACGAGAATAGTCAAAAGAAAAGTTTGAGTTAACCGTTTTCTTTTTCTTGTCGTCGTCGTCTCTTTGGGAAGAGGAAGACTCGTCGCTATCGTAGTAGACTATCTTCTTGATGCACCTCTTCTTCTTCCCATCCTTCTTCTTGTGACTTGAGCCAGAGTCAGTGGGCTTATCATCTCTTGGCTCGTTGAAGATGGATTCCTTCTCCTTATCGTTGACCACCATCCCCTTTCCCTTAGGATCCATCTCTTCGGGCGATTAGTCCTTTTCGTGAAGAGAACGACTCCGATACCAATTGAGAGCACCTAGAGGGGAGGGGGCGGTGAATAGGTGATCCTGTAGAAAACTTAAAACTTATAGCCACAAAACTTGTTTAAGTGTTAGCACAATGGAATCAAGCGGCTAAAGGACCGAGCTCTTGAAACACAATAGTCACAAGGAAAACAAGCACAAAAGACACGGTGATTTAATCTGTGGTTCGGCCAAATATAACACTTGCCTACTCCACGTTGTGGCGTCCCAATGGACGAGGGTTACACTCAACCCCTCTCAAGTGATCCAATGATCGACTTGAATACCACGGTGTTTTTCTTTCTTTTACACTTTCCCGTTTGCGAGGAATCTCCACAACTTGGAGCCTCTCGCCCTTACAATAAGTAAGGATGGGAAGAGCAACACACACAAGACTCAAAGCACGAGCACAATCACGCACACAGGCCACAACTTGAGCTCACAACACAACTCAAAGAGTTCTCTACTCAAATGGAGCTCAAGTCACTATCTCAAAGAATCGAATGCGCGAGAATGAAGTCTTGGTGCTTAGGAATGATCAATGAATGCTTGGATCACTCCTCCAAGCGCCTAGGGGTCCCTTTTATAGCCCCAAGGCAGCTAGGAGCCGTTGGAGGCATTCTTGGAAGGCAATTCTTGCCTTCTGTCGGGTGGCGCACCGGACAGTCCGGTGCACCACCGGACATCCACTGTTCATTGTCCGGTGCGGATCTCCTTCCTAAAATGGCACAGCCGACCATTGCAGAATTGTAGCCGTTGGCGCACCGGACACTGTCCGGTGCACACCGGACAGTCCGGTGTCCCCAGCCGACCGTTGGCTGGGGCCACGTGTCGCGCGCGGATTGCGTGGCCGACCGTTGTGCTGGCGGCCGTTGGCTCATCGGACAGTCCGGTGCACCATCGGACAGTCCGGTGAATTATAGCCGTACGCCGCCACAGTTTCTCGAGAGTGGCCAGTTCGCCGGAGTCCAGCCTGGCGCACTGGACACTGTCCGGTGCACCACCGGACAGTTCAGTGCACCTAGACTGAGCAGCAGTTGGTTGTACACAACCAACTCTTTTCCAATCCTTTTCTTTCCCTGATTCTAGCACTTAGACAAATATATTAGTACATAAAAACCAATGTACTAAGTCTAGAACCATACCTTTTTGTCGATTTGCACTCCATCCATCATTTGACATATAATTACTCACTTTATATGTGTTGGGCACTTAATCACCAAAATATACTAGAAATGGCCAAGGGCACATTTCCCTTTGACATTCTTAACTTTTGATCAAAACAACCTCCTTTTGTGGCTTCCAAAGTTTAAGTATACTCAAGCTCCAAATTGTTGTAACCCTTTACTATGATCTTCCTCATCTTTAGAAAACTAAGAAAATTTACTTTGTCATTATTCTCGTGTAGTTTAGAATATCCTTTGTAGCCTCCTACTTGGCCATTCCCAGGGCTTGATCCAAATTAAACTTGCATGTAACACTTAACAGTATGTGAGCCGAATGGGCATGTACAAAGCTGTCACACCCGGGTTTTAGGAGTCCAAAGCCCGGGCGCGAACATAATCACCAGGTGTGCTAGGACCAAGTCTCACACATATGATGAATCATGGCACAGGATCGAATGTCACATATTTACTATATAATAGGAGTTCTATACAAAATAAATAAATAATTACATTATAAGGAGACAACGGTCCAGCAACCCAAAGTTGACTGGGAGACGACGACCTAGACCTCTCACGAACACATCGCAGCATCCTCCATGCACCTCATCCTGCGGTACCTGCTCTTGACCTGTGGGGGGGTGTGAGACAGCAAGAGTGAGCTCACATACGTTCATCGCTCAACAAGTTGTGGGGAATAATGTGTATGAACTCGCCAAAGGTGGGAGCTCACGTGAAGTGTAAGGCTTACCAAAGAGGATGGTTAGAGCTGAGCATTGCTTTTAAAGTTGGTCAAAATTTTATTAGCAGTTACTAAGTATAAGTAAATACCAACCCAATTAAATAGTAGAAAAAAGTAACAACATCACCTGCAATGCAATGCATATGACAAATTGAATTTAGTTCCATAAATTAATCATCAGAGAGTCCTGAGCTGCTCATGACCGTGAGCTTGGCTAGTATACCAGTTTTACACTCTGCAGAGGTGGTACCCTTTACCCACAAGTCATGTTACCCATCTGCCAAGGGATCACGACTTCCCATACACCTCTACCGAGGAGGCGAGGCAGGGTAACGAGGCCTTTACAAAGTTCCACTAGCTTCAGAAAACCCGCTACAGTTTATAGGAAGCTCCAATGCAGGGTTCTTGCCTGACCGCCATCGCAGCAAAATCAACCAAGGACCT